>NC_090928.1:581213351-582463351 GCF_040938575.1 Ambystoma mexicanum | reverse complement strand
TTTTATCTTCTGCTTATCCAATCATAATTTTGACCCCTGTCAGATAAGGCTTCACCCAGCCAAAATGCAGTTGTAACCAGAGATACATTGCAAGAACTCTGGAGCAAAGCATGGTGGCCTAAAATAAACTAATGACATAAAGCCTCTCTGAAATAGCAAGGTTAACGTCCTATTAGATAGCTCTGGCATGTTGAAATCGGGTGCCATTACAAAGTGAAAGAAAATATGTGAGCTGCCCAAAGGCATTTCCAACCATCTCAAAAACAAAATGTGAAACCATTTCCAAGGTTTTTCTTTTCAGTGAACTTAGCGACTAACTTACCAGTGCTGAAAGAATGCAGAGAACTGATTACATGGGAATACACCACAGTGCCAACACATTTCTTCAATCATTGGCTCAATGATGCGGATGACATCACGAGAATGAGGGTATTTAAACAAGAGCTATGTCACAGGTGAGAAAGACAAGGCCCAAAACTTTAGAGTACATTTAATTTGCAAAAGAATTCATCAGGCCACAGAACGTATATTGAAATCATTGTATTTGAAATTTGAATCTAGAAACTGTCGAAAGGGGAACGTGAAACCTTTCAAAGATTCACCTTATCAGGCCTAATCCAGTTTAGGAAATCCATTTTTATTAAATTTATAAAGTGCTTCTTTGCAAAAGTGCAGAACAAAAAACAAAAAAAAAATCAAAAAAGTGACACAATCACATGATAATGTAACAGAAGTTAAAATAGAAGAGGGGAGAGGCAGACAGGATGAAGTGGAAAGGGAAGATAGCAGATGAGCTTTTAGATTTGATTGAAAAATATGTAAGAGTTGTAGCGGAGTGAAGAGGAAGAGGGTTTCAGTGTTTAGGAGCTAGAACTGCAAAGGACCACAAACTGAAAGAGGCACCGGGTGGTTTAGGAACAGTAAGAAGCAACAGATTATCTGATCTAAGAGAGCAAGAAGGAACATAAATCGAGACTAACGAGGAAAGATAATGAGGAACCAGACTATGGGTACATTTAAAGACACCTGAAAAGAAATGATCAAGGAGACGTGATTCAAAAGGAAGGAACGAAATGGAGAGTAAGAAAAACCGAATGGAATAATGAGAAGATAGTGAAAAAAGAATCAAAGAGTTATAAACAGAACAGAGGGGGAGAAAATGTGAGGCATGGAGACAAAGCAAGAGAAATGAACAGTCATCAATGAGAGAGAAAACCAGAAGGAAGAGAAGAAATTTAGCAGCATGAAAGGAAAGATCGGGGCATGCATGATGGATGTTGAAGAGTGCAAAATGACAGGAAAGAGCAATAGAAGAGATGTGCATTGAAAAAGAGCAAAGGATCAAAAATCATACCCAACTTACATGCAGACGAAGAGATAGCAGAAACGCTGGAGAAAAAGAGACAGGGGGAATAGTAGGAGGAATAGTTGAAGCAAGGAAAAATAAGACCTCAGTCTTAGAAGGGTTTAGTTGAAGAAAATGGGAAGACATCACGTTTTGAGCAGCGAAAAGACAGTTTGATATACTGGAGTGCAAAGCAGAATCAGGAGAAGAAAAGGAGAAAAAGAACGGAGCATCATCCACGTACAGATGAAAGGAAAGATTGAATGAAGAAATAAGGGCAGTATAAAGAGAAAAGAGGAGAGGATCAAGTACAGAGCCTTAAGGGACGCCAAACAGAACAGGAAATGAAGAGGAGGAGTGTCCGTCCCAAGTTACAGAACAGGACCGCTGAGAAAGACAGGAGCCGAACCATTCAAGAACAGACCCAGAAATGCCCAAGGAGGAAAGACAAGAGTAAGAGAGTGGTCAACAGTATCGAATGTTGCAGAAAGTTCAAGAAGAATGAGAATAGAAAAAAGCATAGAATGACGGACAGAAGAGAATTCAAGACATGCGAGAGAGCAGTCTCTGGAGTGAGAGGGACGAAACCCAGATTGAAGAGGTGGCAAAAGAGAGTGAAGATTTAGATAACGAGGTACCCGAGTGTAAGCGGCCCGCTCGAGGATTTTAGAAAGGAAGGGGAGAAGCAAAATAGGCCAAATATTTGCAGGAATATCGGGGTCAAGAGCAGGTTTTTTCAGAATAGGAAGAATAAGTGCATGCTTTAAAACAGCAGGAAAACAGGAGTTAGCAAAGGAAGAATTAATGAGATGAGTAAACTGAGGAAGGGGATGAGGATAGACCTGAGGGATAAGAGAAGAAGGAAGAGGATGAGAAGGAGAAGCAATAGGATGAGCGGGGCCAGAAGAGCAGAAGTGTTAGTATCAGCAAAAGGAGAAAATGAGGAAAGAAAGTGTGAAGTTAGACAAGGAGAACGAGAGAAAAGTAGCAGAGGGAGTAAAAGCCGAGCCAAGATTTGAAACCTTACATGTGAAGTGGTTGGTGAAATCAGACTAAGAAAGACGAGAGAAAGCAGATGGATGAGGAGGTTTAGCCGACATGATATTATGGAGGAGTTGATAAAAATGACGAGGGTGACGGGAGAGGGAAATTCCGAGAAGTAAGATTTGTTTGCAGCAAGTAAAGCAGAGTCAAAAGAAGAATGTAAAGATGAAGGCACAGCAAGATTAGAAGCAGATCGAGAAGGTTTCCAATGCTCTACAGGGTATGAAATTGAGGGGAGCTTGGAGCTATTTAGCTACTGCAGAGCCTGGTTAGCTTGACACCAATGGCTACCAGGAGCTACTTTTGGCTCCCTAGGCCATCTGATGCCAAACAAACACACCAGTGTGAATTTAAGTGTGGTTGTTTGGGACAATGTATAAATAGACATTAAAATACATATAACATTTAAAGCATAACTGTTCATGAATAATGGACACACTGATATGTTTGCATCTTATGTGGAAGTTGGATTTGCGAATGCTATTTACTGGCACTGGCTCCTTGTTCCCCAGTGGTAGCTCCTGGTCACTAGTTAATGCTGGATTCAGAGGAGCTGCTTTTAGTTCCTGCTCATGTCTTCATTTCGATTCCTGCTCTACACAGACCACGACGGAAGGTATTACGTTCCGGAGAGAGCCACGCCTGAAAAGTTTTACGAGTAGGAGAAAATGGGTAAAAAAGGAGAGACTGAGTTGAGTGCAGAGTGTTTGTAGACAAATCAGGGGAAAACAAAGACAGCATGGAAAATGAAGGAACAGGAGAATGCAAAGAAGAGAGAAAAGATACAAAGGAAGAGAGGTTATGAGTTAAGATAGTCTAGGAAAAGAAAGTAGTAAGGGGAGCAGAAGGGGCAAAACAAAAAGGAAAGTAGAAGATGATCGAGGCATAAAAGGGGCAGGAAGATAGAGACAGAAGGAGGAAGTAAAGAAAACATTTGATCAAGGCAGGAACTAGACTGATGGGAAGGGAGAGAAGGAAGGAAATGGAGATAATAGGAATCAGTGAGTGAAAGCAACAACGAGTAAGATGAATTAGAGGAGATTAAAGTCACCAAGAACAAAACCGGAGAAGAAGAAAGAAGAGAATGTAAAAAAGAGAACAAGAAAGTCAGTAGTTAGACCAGGATGACGATGACAACAAGAAGCAAAACAGGAAAGGGATTAGAAAAGGAAGAAAAATGGTATTCAGGAGGGAAAGGTTGGGAGACAAGGCGCAGTGGGAGTGAAGGGGTACAAGAGTCCAGAAAGAGTTATAGAGAATTCCAGAGCCCCAGTCGTGATGGGCAAGGACTGTTGGAAAATGAAGTAGAGGCAGTATAAATGGAGGCGGGGGTATAATAATTAATTAGGAGTAATCCAGGTTTCATTAAACAAAGAAAGTGTAGGTTGCAATGAAAAAAGAAATCAAGGATTGAGTGGGATTTGTTACATACTGAACGAGCATTGAGGAGGCCAACATGAAACAGGGGCAACGCGTCAGAAGTAGTTGGAGAACAGACAAGATTAGAGTGATCACGGTTGCAAGCAGAAGATAACTGGGGAAAGTATGGTGGGTTATCCTAGATGGAATAGAACAAGGCATGTATACGACAGAAAACATGAAAAGCAGATAGAAGAAATGGATAGCAGGTCAGGCGCGAACTGGGGCAAACAGGATTAGTCAAAGCCCTTAGAGGGCTGCCCTTTGAATGGGATGCCCAAGGATAGTGACCCTTTGGGACAGAAACCAACATTTCTTGACGTCAAAATTGAATACAAACCTAATGGATGCATGTAAAAAACAAATCTTTAAATTATTAAAATAATCTCAAAGGTCGCATCGACGCAAAACAAAATCCCTTTTTGTAGCTACAAGTTATATCTACCAAACCATGTAAAAATGTATACATTGTGTGGCGTAAAGATTATGGGAAAATGGCAAAACCACGTAAACCCTTCAAATGTCATCACAGAATGACTATTCATATGTGTAATTGTGAGCACTGATCTAAAAAATCTGTTAATCTTATTAATCTCACATCTTCAGATCCAAAGTAAGGTCCCAAAAACTAAATTGGCACTTTCTCAATAGAATTCTGGATCATGGGACTAGGAAAATCACAACTCTGTAAAGGTTGGGAGGGGTTTAAACAATATATATTTGCTTGATGATCGAGAGATGATGATGATGGAATATGGGAAAATGAATCTTGGAGGATTTTCTTTTCCGAACGAACTGGAGATGGGAGAGCAGGGCTGACACCATTTTGAAGGACTGACTGGGCTTCCTGGGGAGAGAGGCCCTTATAGAGACAGATGAGCAGAGCAAGGACCTTCTTGGGTGTAGTAGCTCCAGAGATGGTCCTAGCTGGCTTTATCCAAAATAAGATGCCACGTTTACAAAGGATAAAATGAACCCCAATGTAACTCAATTATCCTATAGAATGACTCTGGGAGAATAACGGACTGAGAATCCAGGGCAAGGCATACAATAAGCAGTGTTATTCTGTAGGTTTGTTAAGCAAATGAATATTGAATATGTATTGGAAACTGCACATATCCCACTTGGTTGGATTATGGAAATGTATATATGCCACCCTGTAACCACTTCCTTAAGCGCCCTTCTACCTCCGGGTCTGGAGCGCTATATAAATAAAATAAACAAACAAACTTGTGTAGCAAATCTAGCCGTTTAAGTTACCCTGTTCAATGAAAGCACAACTCGCCATGCATTCCTCTCTTGCCCTCAGTGCTCTCTTCACTCTCTTTTTCACTTCAAGTGCTAATGGAGAGAACGTGCAGCAGTAGTCGTTTCCCCCACTCTTGTGCCAAAGGCCTGTGTGGGAGTGGTAGGCAAGAATTTATTTTTCAAATAATTTCAAAAGTAATAAGGATACTTTTAGTGATACTTTTACTAAGCCAACTATATCCTGTCTGCCACAGATCAGTACGCGGTAACTATTTTTTTTTAAGACAGTCATGGTATTCCATTCCTAAAATTGTAAGTTTTACATAATGCATCATTTCAGAGTTGATGCAGTAAGACACTGCATCATCTCCATGCTTTACAGTAAAGGTTAGGTTAGTGTATCTAAATCTCATAGTGTGAACTATATTTCATTTTGTTGGGGAAGATGCATCATATTGACGAGTGAACACTTCAAAATGTACATGATTCACACTATCAAATGCTTTTGATGACAAACCTAGTTCTGCAACATGCTGGTTGCATCCATCTGTGCAATTGGTGCTGTACCTGTGAGCTGATCCCATACTCCTTGACATTTTAACGTATAACCCTGCTGCTTTATATCAGCTACCGTGAAAGTGAGATGGTCGCAAACTACCATATTACACCTAGTTTGTCCAGTTTTCCACTTAGTCTCACTTTCTTTCCTCGTACACAATGAATACACAAAGCCAACTATATGTTTATGCAAATTCGTGATCAATCATTCCATCCAGTCAGTACAACTACTCCAATACCATGCACTGCAGTTAGCCCACAGAGCTTTATAATTGATTGCATCATACATAAGCACCTGCAGGAGACAGCTGGCCAAACCATTTTCAAAGGCCTTTTATCATATCTATTTATTTGTGTCCATTCACGCAGCTTACCTTTCGCATTTTACACTCATCCAGGACTCGAAAAGTCTTTTCACCTACTTGCATAGTCGAATAGATTTTATAAAGGGCAAGTACCATTTAAAAGGGATGTTTGAAACTTTTATTAACATTTACTTGGTAGTAAATGTAAAATAAGAGTTTCACTGAGAAATCACATTTACATTTGTTGGCACACGTTGCTATTGTTCGAGTGCATTTCCCTTAGGTCGAATAGGTCAACTAAGTTACCCAACCTACAGGTCTGGATGAATTTAAAGAATTTGCAAGGCCTGACTCTCCTCACTGTCTTATTTCAGTAGTACACAAAACTGTTGTATAGTTGTTAATTTCATCTCTTGGGTACAACAATATTAGCACAACATTGCTAATCAAATGATTCTATTCGCTAGCCAATACAATTTTACTTAGCAATCTCTGCTAATCAATTTTTCAAAACGAATTCATGCCTTGCAGGGTCATGCAACTCGATAAAAGGTACACAGGTCTGGTGTAAAATATAATGTTCTGTGTTTTGCCCTTTAAAAATTGAACACAAAGTAAGATGTTATTTCCTTAAACCCAATGTATTTTGCATTGAGAAACAAAATTTAAAACGTCATGCTTTTTGATGCCTCTTATTGAAGAATTGTCTTTGTAAATGTAAGTAGCATATAAAATAGAAGATGCTGCTGAAGCCACTGTAGTGGCTTTTGGGTCATAGTGTAGACATGAGACACTATTGTCTGAGAGTTATCATGCATTAAAGCAGCCAGGAGGAGGCCTGGTCATAAATTAGATGTTTGCGCAAGAGACATTTGTATTATTAGTTTATTAGTTCTTTTCAATAAGAATTGGACATCATGTTAAACCCCTACAGTTCCTTGTCTTTGAACGCATAGACAAATGCATGCGTAATGTGGAAGGGTAGGGCAGCTTTAACATTGTACATGATACTGGAGAAATGTACATCACCAGCCCCAAAACAGCGACTAAAAACTACACAAAGGCACATTAAGCTGTGGATGCATATACAGATTGACAGTTGCACATATAGAGGTTGAGTAGCACACTCATAGTTAATGAAAGTCGCAGACAAATGTTCATAGAACGCTGCACCCACATATTTTGAGAAAAGAGCATGCATGTGGATTCAGAACAGAGTAGAGAAATCCATGAGAGCATTACTTTGAATTCAAATCTGCAGGAGCCAATGCAAGCTGACCATGGCCTACATTAAAATGACCTGAACATAGCCAATACTTTCACAACAACCCCACAATTAGATAGCGGAGAGAAGTTAAAGGAATATTTGTTTCAAATATTATGGGTGTTCAAGTAATTTCTCCAATACCATACTTGTCTTGATACCGAAGAAAAACAAGTATTCGGAAACGTTTGAAATGTTTCCATATGAAATTGCATACTAACTTAACATGGTATCATTTAAGCATTCTGTTGTCTAGGTAGAAGCAGTAGAAATGTTTAAGATATTGAGAGTGAATGCCTGAATGACTACGAATAATGAGATACATACAGGTGAATGTGTCCTGTTTTTCTGGATATTTCTAACATTGTTATGAAACCA
This sequence comes from Ambystoma mexicanum, assembly GCF_040938575.1. Lineage (NCBI taxonomy): Eukaryota > Metazoa > Chordata > Amphibia > Caudata > Ambystomatidae > Ambystoma > Ambystoma mexicanum. The sequence goes on along the minus strand of NC_090928.1, from coordinate 582,455,790 downwards.
CCTTAGTTGAAGTTACTTCATTCTTTTAAATACATTATTGCCCAGAATTGGAGGGGGGGTTATATAAATGGGGATGTTTGTTCAATGTGTTACACCAAGAGCCTAAAATTAAAACATAAAAAGACACATATTCCTACATCCATTTTAAGGCCAGTTGTATGAGCACAATATGGCAGCACATGGAACGTTGCTATCATCCTATAGTCATGTGCAGCTTAATTTCATGCCCTGTATAACGATCATATGCACGGACATATACATCGTATGCCAAGCACTAGGCCATATGCCTCCTCATATCAACTACTCAGGACAAACCATTTATATTGTATGTATCCTTTGCTAAGGAAATCCTGTCACAGTTCATGGATGTTTCATTGTATCCACCTTTCATTGCAACATAAAAGAAAAATGATATGTTTCACAGTCACAATATAGAGGAACGAACGAATATTACAAACGCAGCATGATTTTTCACAAGAGAAATTCCCAAAAAATATTTCGAATTTAAAAAAAAATGAGGCACCATCATTATGTTAATGGATAATAAAAGTGTGTTCTAGCAAAACTAAACATTTTTAATGCGTTTGCTTAATTGCCATAAAGTTTTCGAATAGAACAAATACGTAGGATTTCATTAGGTAAATAGCATGCTTGTTTAAGAGCTGATCAGCAGCACCAGTACATAAACTCGACATGTTATGGCAGCTGCATATTTACATTACCAAATTATAGGGTTAAGGCTATTAAAAAGAGACCCAAATCAAGCTGCCTTGGCCAGTTTCCAAAGCCTCGAGGCGCGCATTCCATCTGACAGTGGAGACAGAACACCATGTCCTCAGTTTCCAAGGGGTTATGCTCAGTGCCCTTGGCCCAAGCTAGGACTGTGGTCTCGATTGTTCTCCACTTAATGGGAAAAGCTAAAAGATCAGACTTAATACTGAACGTCATAAATTTACAGAGACGGAGGTCTTCAGAAATTGTGATGGCTTTAGCAGCCCAAGCACAGGGGTAGCGTACAGAAAAGGAGCTCCATACCTTGCTATTTAACATGGCTACTTCCTTTAGAATGGACCTCAATGCAAAGCCTGTCGCACACTGCCCGCCTACTGACAGTCCTCCCCATCCCCTAAAAGAGTTGACCTTTGACAAGGATCGACATTTCTGGCAGCTACCTAGCTCCCACTTGAAGCCTAGAAGAACCAGGTTAGCTTGACACCAACTGTTGCCAGGATCAACTTTTGACACACAGTCCAACCAGTGTTATACTAATATGCTTCAGCAACATCAATTCAGGTGGCTTGCCAATATGTATAAAGCCAAATAGGTCATACACAGTAGAGCGAAAGTTGTAGTTTGCATCTCATGTGGAAGTTAAGTTTGTGGCAAACTATGCGCTACCGTCTCACTTCCCAGCGGTAGCACCTGCCTGCTGGTTGATGCCCAATATCCAGCCACTGCCATTAGCTCTTGCTGATCAAATCCTTATTAGACCCCTGTTGGATATTGGTTTGCGAGTGTAACCTTTTAAGTTTTTATGGCAATTGCGAACATTGTTTTTTTTTTCTCCATTGTTGAACTTGCTTTTAATATTATTATTAATATCATATGTACATAGTGTGAAATGATTTTTTTTTTAAAAACTCTATTTCTCGTTTTCAACAGAAAATAACAAATGCAACAGTAATTACAGCTTAGGTCATTGGACTATAAAGAACACCATAGTTTAAAACAGAATTCAAAGTAAACAGTAAACTGTAGCCCTACAATCTACAAAAAAACACAGACCTAATCTAAAACACAACCATGAGCACTCATCCGACATCCACAAATATATTCTTAGAAGGCATGAGCCATTGTCCCTGCGTCCTCGTGCCCATGTTCTCTTTGTCACACCCGTGCTGTATAAGCCGCTTTTCTGTGGCCAGGCAACAGCAGAAATGCACATTCCATTATATAATTATAGATTTGAGGTGATCTGCCCATATGGCAACATTTACATGTGTAAACCTAAGTGGACCACCTGTCTAGGGAGATCCCATCAGCAGACTGAACACAGATCCATACTGACCCCCCCCCCAAAAAAAATCCTTTCAAATGTTTTAAAGTGCAAAGGTAAATTAGAGTTCATAATCTCAACTCCACAAGGAAGTAAATCAAAAACATGGAAAATACTGACATGTTTTAACCTTCCAGGCAAACTTCAAGGTCTAAAATAAATAAAAGATGCATGCATAAGCCTTTCAAAGAATTCATCGGCTGTATATAGTGGGGCAATCGCAGTTCCACTTAGAGCAGGCTGATCCAAAGTCAAACAGAACAGGTTCTTGGTCAGAAATTCATTTAAGGCATTTTAGAGCCAATTGTCCTTCACCACGAGTCGCCCAAAATCAAATCAAATGGTATGCTGGCAATCCAACTTATCCACCAAACACTTGCACTAGAAGAGGGAATGAGCAGGTTGATGCAACTTTCCGGTTCTACAGTGAAGAGTAACCAATCACTGATGTGGGCAGAGGGAGAACCTCAACAACCAATAGAATAATTCTTCCAATCATATAGCATGATGATAATCCACTCTTTGATCTCCATCTGGTCTTATTGTCCATCTTCTCTTCTGTACAGCTATACCATTTATTCAGTTGTGTTTCTCAAAAGAAATATTATCCACAAATATATTGACTAAGTTTCGAGTACCATTAAATAAAATCGACCAGTCATTTACATACTCATTTGGTCCATCGTTTATTATTCCAGAAGGTGACCAAGATGTACATTTTCAAGTCACGTTTCCTTGTCAGTGTTCAGAATCAAGAAAGAGGTCCCCCTTACTCGTACATGGTCTGGTTTATTCTCTAATGAAGGCCATTTATGCACATTCCTTATCCTCAAATACTCATCATGGTTCAGGATACCCATCATCATTATGTCTAACCAGCACAAGTCCTCATCCTGGTCAACAACTGACTTTCGTACTCGCAATGCTCCTGATAAGACTTTGAAGTAGGAGTATTTTGTACCCGATTTGTTGAAGTTGGCAGAACAATGTTTTTAGGGAGCAAAAAAACAATTCCTATTCCTAACGGGGGCATTTTTAGGAGATCACAAAATTAATCAATACTTCTTTGCAAATTAAAAGCACATTATCCCAAGTTCCTTTACTTGATCAGGCCATTAATAGCATTACAGCTCCTAAATGTGCCACTGCTCTGCTGGTTTCAGTGATCGAAACAGATCTGTGCAGCTGTGTGTGAGAGCGCAGTTTCCTGTTTCTGTTGGTAGTATTTTCACTCCCTATTTTTTGTTTGTAGTATTGCCCCGTTTTTAGTGTAAAAGTGGCCTGTATATCACCTATCTCCAAGGCTGTGACAGATCAATAAAAAGCAACCACGTTGCATTTTTTTCATAAAGAACATAAGGGGACTTACCTTTCGTAAGAGGTGAATCCAAAATGCTTCACTATAACAGATTATGGGCACGGTTTCATCGATTCAAAAGCATAACTAATTTCAAAATATGAACATTTAAAAAAAAAAACATAAAACGTATCAGGATGATATTGGGGACAGACTCCACGAAAGGACTACAGATGATCTCATAACTCGTGCTCAGATGGCAGACACATGGTAAATCCTGCAGCCCTTCGCCATCATTGCTGCTGCTGCCAAACAGCTTCCTGAAAAGTCAATGAATGGCATGAATTGCCCACTGAGAACCACGCGTTGAAAAATGCCTCACCTTTGGCTTCTTTCCAACTAACCGAGGTGTGACTAGGCCAACGTTTATAACACGTATTACAGGAGCTCAAGACGTGCACTCAGCACCAGCCATTGCTCAGCGATAATTCACTTTTGTAGAGTAAGAAATTGTGTGCTGTGTGCGCCTGGGGAACAAGCATGTATGTTATTTTTGGCTGGTAGCTTGAAACTTGAACATTTTGGCACCTAACCAGGATATGCTCCTTTTCTTTCTGTGAAATGATATTCGTGAGAGCATTTGTACAGGTCTTTGAGCTTTCATGCATTTTCAAACATGCTACATCTTTTCATTCCAAAGGATTTGTTTTTAACAAAATCACACAACGTGCAATCTTCTTTTACGATAGCCAGTTTCTCAAGCTAGTGCTATCGACCCTTGGGTGTCACCCCTGGAAGCAGGGGTGGCGGGCACTAAGAAAGTGTTGGAGAGCAAAAAAGAATTGCAGTGAGTGAGGGGTACAAAACCTACTTCCTCCACCGGAACACAGGACATTTGCGTTCATCCGAAGGGCAAAATACGACCACTTCTTAAGCACATCTTTTTATAGCTAAACAGCCTATCCATCCTAATGGAAGAAATGTGGCAATCATCTTAATGAGAACACAATCCAGTTTTATATCTTTAAGAGTCAATGATTGTTTAAGACACTGCTGGTCCAATTACTATATATTTTAAATATTTGACATTTCATCATATGCCTCAAATGACATATCCTTGTATGAATAGATGCGTTCAAGCCTCATAAAATGATAAGATGTAGGCTCAGGACAAACTTCAAAGTGTCATTTTCAAGTCAGCCAGCATCACCAATGAAACAAAGGCAGCATGTCATTAATACACAATGTCAAGCCAAGTGGCAGTGCTGCATTAAAAGAGACACAGACTACGTTCCACTGATTGAGTCAGAAAGTGAAAGAGTGGGAGACAGAACACAGAAAGAGGGTAATAAAGAGAGACACACAAATGACCCTAGTGAATGAAGGCCAGGACTACCCACTTCAAAGCCAATGTTTAGACCGTCTGATGACTCCAGGCCCCACCTACGGATATCCTTGCAGAAGCAGCACAGGCAGACATCAAAACATTTTCTAAAATAGACTTGCCTGTCCCATGCAAAACTATTTACAAACCACGTAAAATATACGATGAACAACAGGCACATAAAGCACACACAAATAATTGGAGCCAACATGAAGGCAACAATGATTTCCCTAAGCTATAGGGGGCTGGGGGGAAAACAAAACAAATCGACTCAACATGGTTAAAAACACGGTTTGTAGTATGCTAAAAGGCTTATGGTCCTGAACTAGTCAAATGAGCAAGAAAGAAAATCTAATGCAAAAGCTAATTTGATACTTCGTCAGAAGGATGCAAGCTAGATTGCTTGCGACTTTGACGACAAAAATGTAACAGCTCGTGGTACTTTTAGCAACCACAATGCTTTGACGAAGAAATAATGGTGCAGTCTCTTCAAAACAGGACACCAAGAGGACGCAACTCCGTTGGTTCCTAAAAACTACAGGCAAGCCTCCCATTCTTAACTTGTCGGTTAATGCAGTGCCACAATACCCATTTTCTTAAAAACGCAAACCCTAAAACAGGGTTACTCCTTATGTGGCCCTCTAGATGTTTACGACTTCAATTCCCATCAGTCCTGGCCAACAGTTGTCAATGTTCAATGGAGGTGTAGTCCAGAACATTTGGGGGCGGAGGGGACCTTGCGTGTAACGAAGGCCAACAACATATGAGACTTAAAGTTTGTTTATCAGCTAAACTAAACAGTGGGCTTACCTCCAACAGATCTTCAAATGCAGATATATAAGGATTAGCCAATGGCCAGAAGATCTACAATCACTCAAATCTGAACAACAATCACCTGGCTGCATGTCAGTTTAAGCTTTTGGGATATACCAATCTCGTGCTGCCACACTGATTACACACAGCAGCTGCCAAAGTAGGGGAATTCAGGATCCCTTTCCCCCACCCAACTCTGAGGAAAACCATATTTTAACTAAAATAGTGAGATTACAAAAATCTAACACGAAAAAGTCACCATTTATAAAAACCACACTAAAAAAATAAATCAATAATGAATGGCCACATTTTATGCAGAGTATGCAAAAGGTCTAGGCTGGCCCTCACGGGCAATCCAGTTGTCAAGACTTTACTCGTTGATCACAGTACGCATTGCACATATCTCAACAGCGCACCTGTGTCTCAGTGAAACCTTCCACAGCCATGCACTATTTTCAGAGTGTAGATTTTCAGTGACAATTCTTCCTTTTCTCAGCTTCATGAAGGAAATACAGGACTGGAGACGTGTTTTTGGCATAAATTTGCAAATATCACCTATGAAACCAAACAATCCCTTCATCTCCGACACTCGTTTTACATCTCCAAGGATACACGGGCGACCTGGTCAGATGGAAGGTGGTCCATAACAACCTTTTCCCCATTTTAAATACACACCATTCCAGCCGCCACAACACACTCTACTAGCTCTCTTACATCACACTATTTTCCGGTCAATGCCATCCAGAAGACTAGGGGCCTGCGATCCCTGAGAGGGACTGAATCATCCTAACTCAGACAACAGTTACACACTTGGGGACCACTACAGTGGTGAACTGGCACAGTATAAAAAAAACGAATAAAATAGGACCTACCAAGTGTGCGTCATCACTTGGCAAAAAACACTACAGAAGTAGAATACATGTTCCATCGAGTCAAGATTGGTCACTTACCTCTACAATACTTTTCAAATCTTGCACATACGTCCTCTCGGTCTGAAGAATTTCTTGGACAACCCGGTCCACGTACATCGGTTTAGGGGGAGTCGGCTCGATTACAAGGGACTCTGAAGAATGCTTCGGAGATCCATTTGCTACAGTTTTCTTCTGCGCACCTTGCCATTTCTCAGTGCTCTCTTGCTCCCAGGGTTGCTTTCGTTCACTCTTCCTATGCGGCTCACCAGCAGCGAGCTGCCTGGCTGGTACGAGCTCCAGTTTGATGGCACCAGAGTCACGGTCCTGCTGAAAGGAGCCCAAGAGATGGTTGGAGGCCAAGGTCATCCTGCTACCGAAGGAGCAGTGGCTGTCCCTGGAGGAGGCAGAGGACGACGTGGAGCTGAAGCTCACGGGACGGTCACTGTCCGACAATTCCATATTCTTGCTCTCACCGTAGCGGAAATATCGGATTCCCCTCTGCAGGTCGCCTGCTCCAGTTGCAAGGCCACACGCCTCAGTCACAGTTGGCAAGACATCTAGGGGAAAATGGTAGTCATCTGTGAAATCGAGGAGGAAAAAAAAGGAATAATTAGTACAGGGTCTATTGCGTCATAATACACTAAACACATTAAGACACAGATCCTACCAATGATTAGAAAAGCAATAAAACCAGCAAGTTTATTTGCATATGGACATACAAATTTAGCTTTAATATAGGAGAATCATACACACCAGCGTTGACTAGTCATTGTTGCACACTTCCAATAAAAGTTTATTTTTCCATTTTCTATTCTAAAATCCTCAAAAATAACCATTCATCCCTCAACAGTGGCACTGGCAAAAGGAGGGCAGACACATACATTTGGGAAAGGGGTCTGCTTCGAGCTGTGCAATGTGGGGTTTGGCATACAGCCACAAGGCCTGACCCGTTATAACAAAATATTAAGTGTTTGCCCTCAGCAAGTAAGGGTAAAAGGCAGGTACAGGGCAAATAGTTTGTTGCTTCTGAAATCCTGAAACGGACCCTGTTTTCGGATTAAAAGCGGTCTTTGATTGCACAGTGCGATCTGTCAAAGCATGTTCAGAAGAGATGCATGTTCCAACGGTGGAGGCAGAGTATCACGATGCTAGGAGATGGGTTTATGCTTCTGACAGGGCATCAACACTTGGTCTTCAAATTGGCTCCAATGCTTGTGAATTCTTAAAGCGTTGGAAGCCCTTGTAGAGCCAATGGAGTAGCAGAGGACCATCACATTAGGTGCATTTCGTGCACTGGAAATATATACATAACATGCACCAATTATGTGCATCTTTCTGCTCACTCTCCCTATTTTTTGGCCACTAACTCGCAGGGCACAGTTATGCTGTCACGCATTCTCGCCCATTCACACAGGTTATTTGAGCTCACTGCCTTCTAAAACGTGGATAGCGGGAGAAACAGACATTCAAATGACAGAACTCTCTACCTTTGGCTGTACAATAATATTGCTCTCGCAGGCCTTAACTGCTTATAATGAGAGAATTTTCTTGGGGGTAATGGTACCGTTTTCACATTTTCTTTAAATAAGAACGTGAACTCGAATGTTAACCCAGGCCCTTTTTTTAAATGCACTGGTTTTAAATATTGCCGACTCTTACAATTTGCTCGAATTGTATCAAACTCGAATGGCGACATTAATGCTGCTCTTGCGATCCGGAAGGGCGTTCTGGCGGACGACACGCGATCATCCTGCTGAGGGCACATGGCAATATACATTGGGCTACTCCGTCATATAACGCCGTTTATTGGTGTAAAACAAGGACACGTTAGGAATCGGGATGGACTCGTTAACCAGGATGGCGTGCCGCTATTTCCTTGGTTAATCAACTTTTAGAAAATGACACTCACCACCGTAGTGGTGCGAGGACCTGGTCATCTTGTCCCATGTGATGTACGTTGGTCTGTGGTTGTAGGTCTTATAATTTGTTGGATTGAAATGTTGGGAGTTGTGGAAATCGGTGCCTTTAAATCCACAGAGTACACGCCAAGAAAATGTCTGGCAACACTGCATAAAATGGCCTTTATCGATTCATATGTAGGACGTGAAGAGGAGAGTCACACAATTGGCATGGACACATCCCAAATACTCTGTCCGCCATCCAACACGGACATACTTCTCAATTTCGGGCCAACACAAATTGCTTCACTGTGGAATGTGGAATACATCAAGAGCTGCTCTGTGCACTTAAAATCAAGTTCGCCCAGACACGTGCTAACAATCCAAGCAATATTGCGAGGCCCAGTCTTCCCCAGTAAACAATGGGAGACTTTTAGACGGAGCACCCGCCTGCAGGTGGCGTTTATTTACCCTCATAATTTAGAAATGTTAAATGTCGCCTTATGCTTGCACTTAAATGACGCACAAAAAGAATGCACGCATCTTTGGGAGGTGCATTATTTTGCATGCATAGGTAAATAAGACATGTAAATTGCGGTGAAGAAATCCATGAAAAGGCTCAGAACACTGAAGAGACCAGTGAGCAGCAGGAAAGACAGGGACTAACCAAGCCAAAATGAAAAAGTTAAAGGGGGGGGGGGGGAGAGTGAAACCCAACAGGGCAAAGGCTTCAGCGGAAATAAGCTTTACAATGTATCAATTGCTGCTACTGTGAGATCCATTCTGCGTGCTTGCACGCACTGTAGGAAGGTCGACCCTCGCAGAAACCCATTTCACATAGAAGCCCACCCTGATGACATCACAGGTAGAAGCAGCAGCAGGAATGGGGGAGACCGTGTAAAGAGGGTCTGGCCACTTCAAAATAAGAGTATGCCAAGATTGTGAGCTTTGCATTTTATTGACACGTTTTTCTTCTTCATGCATCTAAATAATGCGGACATTGTGACTTACTACTATAAACACGCAAACAGTGTGCTAGAGTAAGGCTCCAAAGTTCAAAACCTAAAGAGGCTAACAAACCAGGTATATCAGAGAAGTGCGGCAGAAGTGGTCTGCTGTCGTGCTGAGGTGTCGGTTTACTGTTTCTATGGTGCTCTGGAGGCCGCGCTTACTGAAGGAAGGACCCCGATGCATCATTATAAAATCCTCACTTTAGCACATAGCTTAGAAGTGGGGCAGAAGTGGTCTGCTGTCGTGCTGAAGTGTCTGTTTACTGTTTCTATGGTGCTCTGGAGGCCGCGCTTACTGGAGGAAGGACCCCGATGCATCATTATAAAATCCTCACTTTAGCACATAGCTTAGAAGTGGGGCAGACGTGGTCTGCTGTCGTGCTGAGGAGTCCGTTTACTGTTTCTATGGTGCTCTGGAGGCCGCGCTTACTGGAGGAAGGACCCCGATGCATCATTATAAAATCCTCACTTTAGCACATAGCTTAGAAGTGGGGCAGAAATGGTGTGCTGTGGTGCTGAGGAGTCCGTTTACTGTTTCTATGGTGCTCTGGAGGCCGCACTTACTGGAGGAAGGACCCCGATACATCATTATAAAATCCTCACTTTAGCACATAGCTTAGAAGTGGGGCAGAAGTGGTCTGCTGTCATGCTGAGGAGTCCGTTTACTGTTTCTATGGTGCTCTGGAGGCCGCGCTTACTGGAGGAAGGACCCCGATGCATCATTATAAAATCCTCACTTTAGCACATAGCTTAGAAGTGGGGCAGAAGTGGTCTGCTGTCGTGCTGAGGAGTCCGTTTACTGTTTCTATGGTGCTCTGGAGGCCGCGCTTACTGGAGGAAGGAGCCCGATGCATCATTATAAAATCCTCACTTTAGCACATAGCGTAGAAGTGGGGCAGAAGTGGTGTGCTGTGGTGCTGAGGAGTCCGTTTACTGTTTCTATGGCGCACTAGAAGCCGCACTTACTGGAGGAAGGAGATCGATACACTATAAAATGATCATTTAATCACGTAGCGGAGAAGTGGGGCAGAAGTGGTCTGCAGTGATGCTGAGGAGCCTGCTGAGACGTCTGCATACTTTTTCTATGTTGCACTGGAGGCAGCGCTTACTGGAGGGAGGAGCCTGATACATTATAAAATCCGCACGTTAGCGCGTAGAGGCCTAGTGGGGCAGAAGTGTTCTGCCATGGTCCGTTATTGACTTGTGTTATTGAGGCATCTGAGCAATATACTTATTGGCAGCAAGGGCCTGCTAGGGTTTACAAGTTTGTTCTTATGCCTGCTCTACGCAAAAAATACCAGCTGCGTAGCGCTGTGTGTGCCACTTGCAACCAAGCACTGGTTTGGAGAAACAGTTTAAGAGAGGGGGAAAACACAATTATAAACTATGGCGGCCGCAAATGGCATCATCAATAGTGTAAATGAGAAAAGGGGCATTGACAATAACATCCAGGGGAAATTGACTGCCTTTTTAAACCCTCATACCAACATGGAGGATAAAGCTACCGAAGTGGCTTGTGACTTGGATGCCATTGAGGTGCAGACTCGGGCAGATGTCTCAGCATCGGATCCCATAGACAATTGTGGAACCTTTGCCGCAGCTTACAAAAAGAGGCCATCAGCCAACCTCAATGTAGCCCGGCACAGGCCACGGAGCGTGTACTGAGAAATATCTCTTCCATTGCCCCCTCATCTGCAGTGCATTTGTCAGATTTGGAGCGTGTTGCTAAAAGTGTTCATGCATCCTCTCCTGTACATGATGAATCCTATGCATCCTCTGGACCCTCTGTGGGAGACGATGCAGCGGCTTCAGAATCTCTTATTCTACTGAAAGCCTTATTTTGATTATGCAACAACCTATTCAAGGAACACATAATATAGAATGGATTATTGAGTTTGGTAGATGTTTGCTTTGGTACCTGGCCTCCCCGCTGAAGAGCCGGATATTATCTCAACAAATGTAAATGGTGGACATGACAAAGTAGGGGCGCAGAAAACTATCATAACCATACGGGAACACTGGCGCTCCGGAGGGTCAAAGTGAATGTACAATTTAGGATAATGGGGATGATGGGAATTGCCAGCAACTTCTAATAAAAAGTTAGTAGGATCTAAGCAGACAAACAAATAGTCCACCTAAACTAAAAAGAAAGTGTGCGAATAGTAAAATGGTCAGCTGGCGGTGACCAGTGTAAAAAGATCGGCGATGCCTAAACAATCATTAGCAGCCAATTCCATACACTGATTATGAACTGGCTCCCAGAGCTCAAACAACTCTATAGACAAAACATGGGACACATAATCAAGTTCCTTGTACACCTGGCTATTAAATACAAAATAATCAGACAACTGCTTGTACTGTTGATAACAGCACTATGGGCCAAACCTGTGCAATTTCATCTCAACAATACTCCAAAGAGGTTCATGGAAATACTGAGCTAGCACTGGACAGAGCTACTAATAGTCTCCAACAAATACCTGGACATCCATCATCTCTGGTGCTGGAAACATATACAAGACATACATATTCTACAAAAAAAGCTTAAAATCATTGATCCCCATGCTACCTTTAGTAGTCCATTCCTGAATCGAGGGAACATTTTGTAGCTTTTACACAGTCACACACAATTACAGATGATCTCCCCTGGCGATATATCTTTAGCAGGAATTCCAAATACTACACCTGGGCTCTTGTACATTTCTCATCCCCTGACTTACTCACAAGCATTTTTTGGCTATGAGATATGAATAAGCAAGAAGTGTGGCCAGTGTAGGCCCCACAGCTCATTATTAGGGTGCTTAAATCTCACGCTGCCCCGTTGGATGGTAATGGAACACGGCTTGCTGGGGCTAGACTGCCTACTCATTGTGACTCCTTAAGATATTGAAATAGATCTCAACTCTTTTACTTACAATATAATGAGACAGTCATTTTCTATTCGATTCTGATCTCTTTATTACAGGCAACGTGGTTGACTAGTATGTATTCTCTTGATGGCTATTGGGTAATACAGAGGCTGGCCAGTCCCAATATGTTTGGCAGAACATGTGGTGGCTTCATTGTAGATGCAAATCATTATTTTAACTTAGTTGAATTCTTACCATCACAACAAGATCAATATGTTCTATGAGCCATTTTCACTACAGATTTTTTATGCATGCAAGAATGCATATTAATAATCAATGTATAGAACCCCCCTGGTAACACTGTAACGGAATCCATTATACTGGGTAGAATCTATATTGAATGAATGGTTAGTGACTCACCCCAAGGGTCCTTTTATTATAGCTGGAGACCTAAATTTCCAACAGGTCGCTTACAATATTAGTGAAAAGCATGGATTATCCTACAATGATATTATTAAGTATTTCCATGCAGTTGAAGCCATTGAAACTAATGACGATGATGTGATCAAAAGGGATGATGCTTGACTCATCCTTATTGTAAACTACAATTTAATACACATATTCAAAACTGTTGAATCTCATATGGCACCTCATGGTCTAAAGGAAGCAAATGTTCTTGGATCGACTATGATCTGATACCCAATGATGTTTTTGAATTCATCATCAGGGATTTCTCATTGAACCCCACCTGTTTGAGGGATTAATTAGTGCAAAAGTTTTCATTAGACTATAAGAATAGGAGGAATAACGGGACTCTCACTGGATCTTATAACAATATTTCAGCAGGTAATAGATTCAAATGGACAGAACGCAATGTCATGGTTTTTAATGATTTTATTCTGTATATGCTGTTACATGCAAGCTTACCTAATTTTTATGATGTGGATGAATGTAATGGAATAATGGTGCTAGCAATGGAAACTATAGGAAACATCGAAAAGAATTTTAATTGCAAAACGAATCTAAATGGAAGAATCTTTGATGCCTCTATTGCACAAAAAAGGAAAAACTCGGTAATTTCAGAAATGTACGGAAATCGATTGTTCCTTTCACTGATAAACAAAACACTACATCACATTTAAAGACCAAGTATAAGAACTGGGTTGCAGCCCATAACATTTCTGCTGCTACAGCTCAGTGGCAGATCATGTTTAATGCCTCGAGAAGCACTGATTCACTCACATTCTGGGTTCTATTTAAGTAGACATTTAGGAAGCGCCTCTGAAAAGGTGGATATAAATCCTATTGCTGAATAACATGTGGTTGGAATACATATCTCAGTTGTACTAGAGAGAGACTCCATACACTAGGCTGGAGAGATCCCGGAAATAGTCCAGAGGAAGGTCTTTTAGGGTATAGTGTTGAGAGCATCGAGAATTTTATTGCCAAACTCAAACCATCTTGAGCGCCTCGCCCAGATGGGATACCCAATATACTGTTATGAAAGGACCCTCAGAGATGGACTATTATCTGCAAAATATTTAGGCAAATTAGAGCCACTGACCTGATACCCGATAGCTGGAGAAAAAAAAAATATATCAATATTGTTCCTACCCATAAGAAAGACAAACAGAATCTCCCTTCCAATATCGCCTTCTAGTGATGATGGATTCTATTGCTAAAATATTTTCCCTTCCTCGTCTAGAAAATACGAACAACTGGATTGATGGATATATAATCCATTCTATAAAAAAGCAATCTGGTTTTAAGAAGGGTGCCGACACATTGCTGAATCTATGGACATTGATTCATCTAATTCGTACCACCCCAAAAACTAAGAGAAGCAGATTATATCTGTGATGATCTTCATATATTATGTGGGTGCAATGGACACTGAACCGCTCTATCATCTGGAGAAAACTGGAGCGATGGGGTCTTCACCCACTAAAACTGTAATGTATAAAATCATATTCAGGAACTTCTGTTCAACTTGGGCTTAATCAGGAAGGCCCTTTGAGTAGCCCTGTCGAGACTAATTTTAGACTAAAACAGGGTTGCATGTTGGCCCCAGTGTTAAACAACTTAAATGTAGCTGATCTTGATGAAGAATTACATAAGCGTAATAACCTTCCACCTTGAGCGAGGCAACAACACATTGTGTGGTTGTCCTATGCAGATGATACTGTTATTCTGGATCAGACACTAATGGGGCTCCAGCATAGTTTAATAGCATTACAAAAAATTTACCGAGGATAAGAACCTTCGTATTAACCACAAAAACATGTCATGATGAAATGTGCTCATGGCTTTGATTGGAAAATTAATAATGAATCGATTGAGGTGGTTAGTAGCTATACATAGTTCGGTGTTACCATTTTCTATTGATTCAGCATTCTAAAATTGGCCAAGGATGTGGCATGTGAGGTTCAAAGGAAATGTAATGCTATTAAATGTTTTGTATCCCACAAAGGTGGATATTCTGCTGAAGGTCTGATTAAAATGTACAAAACAATTATAGTGGCCTTATTCCCTTTATGGCTTGGAAGTGTTTAATAAGGAGACCTCCTGGCTTCATAATCATGTGGATAAACTATGGCGTGGGGCCCTTGGTCTGTCTAATACTACTCCTGTAGAAGCTATATGCTTCGGATTGGCGATCACCAGTTTGCAAACGCAAAAGAACATAGATAATGGCTATTTTGTTCTGAAAATGCTTGAAGAGAATGAAAAAGCAGCATCTTTGTATTTGTATTTGTATTTATTTATTTGTAATGCGCACCAAACCCAAGGGTATTTGAATTTCAGCAGTGTATTGAATATAAAGGGATATACAATTCAGTTCGATTGACCTTGGTTGTTCATTAAAGGGAATTAAAGAGAAAGCTTATACCTGGGATACAAATAATAGCATGCCGATTTTGGCTTTCAAAACTTGTTTTGCTGTGTATAGCAGACAAAGCTTTTCGATGAATGCCCCTTTTAGATGTATTGTAAAGACAAGCTGCTCTAAGGTGAGAAGATTAATGATGCAATTATGGTTTGAACAGTTACCAACATTTCCACGCATGGGTGCATGGCAACAGATTCCTTATAGTGAGCGAGTAGGCCATGTTTGTAAACCTGAAATAGTGACCCCTCACCACCTCTTAACTGGCTGTAATAAATTGCCTGCATTGTATAAGAAAGGATACAATATCTTTTTCCACGACTATCTGTTTTCTGAACAATGTTGGGCAGCTACATACACTCAGGGAATAACATGAAACTAATGTTTGCAACTTTTTATATTTGGCAGAAAGTGATTAAGATAATTCAATCAACAGGATACCAGACTAGTCTATTATAATCATGTACTGTATGGTAATTTAGTTTGTTTATATTATTACATGAATTAACTGTATTGTTTGTAAACTTGTATGAATTGTGTTGCTTGTATTTGTTATGGTGCATAGTGTTAAAGGTTTATTTAAACAAAACACTTCTTGATTAAAATACAGGGTTCAAATTTAAGCTCCTGGTTCCCAGTCATCACTCCGTAGGCAGGAACTACCTGTGAGGAACCAGTAGTGAGCATATTACACACAAGATGAACACTGTGTTTATATGAATTATGTATAAATCGATTATGCTTTCTAGGTCTGCTACATGGATTTGAATGCTGCTTTATACGCATTCCTAGCACACAAAGTTAATGTCACATAGGTACGTTTGTATGGCACCAGAAGCCAACAGTAGCTTCCTGGGAGAGAGCTAACCAGGCTCTCCTGGGCTATAAGCAGGAGCTAAAGAGCTCCCTGCATTTTCAAACCTGGAATATATAAGAACATAACACTATAAAATACACCTTTTCTCCAGTGTTCGAAGTGTAATAAAAGTAGTAGTGGAACTATGTTCCATACTGGCCCCTCCCCCCACAAACCCCACGCACAATACAAACCTCCAAACACCCGTGCCTGCGGTTTAAGGAAAAGTGCAACTTTCAACTTCGTCCTACACTTTTATTTTAAAACAAAACCATTCCAGAATGGTTTCTTTTCAAAATAATAGCATAGGAACAGTACAACTTAATTTTTTAATTTTAAAAAGTAGAGGAGCAGTGCTTCCGCCCAGTACGACTAGTGCTTTTCTCTAGCAAACACCACAACAGACCAGGTACATTTTACCCAAGGGCTAGGGTGACCAGATGTCCCGGTTTCGCCGGGACTGTTCCAGTATTTGGTGCTCTGTACCCCCTTTCTCAAGATTATGTTCCCAGTGCAAACTGCAGTGGTCCTGTTTTTTTTTGTAGTAGGTCTCCATAGCCGACAGGCAGGAATGCACAATTTCGCACAGAAGAAACGCTGCATTTTACAACTTAAGATAGTGTTCGTTTGTGATAAATTAATCATGTGTGTTTCTTTGAACAGTAACACTTAAGCCCCCTCTCCTCCTCCAAACGCTACTGAAATGCAGTGCCTTGACAACCACTTTCAAGAGTGAGTCCTACTTTCATGTTAGTTACCCTGTCCCGGTTTTTACTTTTTTTTTTTATCTCGTCACCCTACCAAGGGCTAGCTTACCCTCGGAATTCCTATTCACAGCGCTCAAGCTGGATACTAAACTCACCAAAGTGCTGTAGCAAAAGCTAGTAACCCTGTGTTATGCACGAGGCAAATAGCAAGCACAACGGAAGACACGCAGACACTCCGAAAAACATCAGACCAAAAAACATACGCCCAACGATGAAAAAGAGGCCCCGACACAGAACTACGCTCTCCTGAAATGACGCAACCATGGTGCGTTAGCGACGTTCACGTTAAAAATAAAAGACAACCACACAGGACACGTTTTTGCCATTTCAGTGAGGCTAATGTAATCGGCAGTTTCACATCACTGCTTTCTTATAACAAACCAGGCCATACGAGGAGTGTGGCATGCCTGAGAGTTTACTTCTACAAGAAAAGAGTGGGCTGATCGCTGCACCAATGATGTACCAATGCCAACTATTTTCTTCAGTCCTCAAGTAGAACCCAAGAGCAATACCGCTGCTGGCGTGCAGCAACATGCTTAGCGTGGGCACCCCAGTGCCTCGTCCTCCCCCCTCCTCCATGACCTGGGCCCATGGCCCTCTCCCCCCCACCCCCACGCAAACCGGCATATGTCATAAATTACATGTTGAAAAAGAAACAACACAGACACCTTGTAAAGTTGGAAGAGTGAAATGCCTCAGCAGCTTTATTTTGCATAAAGTCTTGGAGTTATCTTACAGACATCCGTAATTCACCACCACAGGTATTCTACTCTGTGTGCGGCTACCTAGGTATCCCTTGCCCCCCCCCCTCTCCCTTACCGTCCTCGTCCGGTGGACGCCTCAGGTTGAGCCCGGCCCTTGCTATTCACCCCTCTCTACCCCTGGCCGTTTGTAGATTTCCCATGACCGACATTTTTTGCCCCAGGCCCCCCCTTTTGCTCTAGGTCTTTGTTGGGAATCCCCTGCCCCCCCCTCCCCTGACACTTGCACCGTGTCCTGGTTTTGGGTCTAGGTAAAAACCGGCAGCCACGCGGTGCCTCGCTAGTGTTCAGGTTCCTATACCGGCACCACCACAAGTGCCCCAACGCTACACATCCCACATCCGTACATTTAAGGCCGACACCGCCCTCCGGTGCCGGCCCACAACTTTCTGCCTGCCTATATGGTCATCGCTTTGCGATGCCCATCTAGTTTGAGTCCTTTCTACTCTACTCTGTCCCCCCACTCCGTCCCCCAAGTGCCGCTTGTACCGGAAGCCCTATCCTATCTATGCCGCCCCCCAGGTCTCCCTTTCGTCTTGCCGAGCCCCTAAATCCTCCCAGTTCCCTCTCCCCCCCAGGCCTCCCTGTGGAGTCTGGCCCGGTGCCCCCCTGCCAGCGTGTACCCTCTCCCTTTTCCTTCCTCCTTCCTTCCTTCCTTCCTTCCTTCCTTCCTTCCTTCCTTCCTTCCTTCCTTCCTTCCTTCCTTCCTTCCTTCCTTCCTTCGCTTGCTCCTCCACTCACCAGGTACCCCGTTTACCGGGTCCCGCCAGACCTCTCCTCCCTGCCGTTTCTGCCCCTCCCTATCCTAGCTCCATTTCCCCCCAGGGGCAGACTTCCCAGCCCTATTCTTCCATACCCCGTCTCCTGTCCCCCAGCTTTTGGTCCTTGCCCCCCCCCTTATTCCTTGGGGCTGGCTTCCTCCCCCCTGTTCCCTCTATTCCCTTGCCGCCCCATCTTGGATCCCCCACCTCCCTCCCCTCATGCCCCCCTCCTTCCGTGAAGACTTCCCCTTGCTGTTATTTTGTCACTGTTACCTGAGCCCCCCGTATTCTCCTCTTGCTCCCCCCCCGACCGACTTCCCTTGATGGTTTTGTTTGTGAGTTTGTTATTCGTTTACCCCCCCCCCCGCAATTTTGGGCTTGGAATTGGCTCCCCTGCATCCCTCCCCTTTTTCCCAGGGCCTCCCCCGAGCCTAGTACTCCTGGGGCGCCGTAAATCTAATCTTGTTGGCTGATCATTCCCCTATGGGTCTGCCAGTGCTTCGCTAAAGGGATTGACCTGTGACACCTCCAAGACTCTCTGCTGGCTGCCGGCGGCTGGAGAGTTCCCCCCAGCCTGCACAGGGCACTCCACTCTTAGTATTCGTTTTGCTCTAGCATGCCAAAACCTCCCTTGGTGCTCCAACTGATCTGTGTATTCCGGGGGCCCAAGTTACTGTACCAAAACGCCGTCCGTGCTCTGGCAGCTGCCCTGACCACGAAGGAGTGACCCCCGACCCATACCCTGGTGACTTTAGCTGGCATCGTGCCATATTTCCTGGATCAGCACTTTGTGCCTGCAGCAGCGGTACCTTATGATACTTCTATTGAACCGCACTTCCACGTGCGTTAGCGTTGCTTTGTGATAAGTAATTCATTTGTTGGTGTATTCGAACAGCGCGTGCCATACGGACACACCTCATCTGTGCCCTGACCCTTGCAACCCCAATTTGTGGTGCCCAGTTCTGTACCCTTTAATATTATACCTCACTTCGCCCCCCGCTGCAGCAGACCGAGCACCCCACTCCCCAGCACTCTCTGCTTGGGGTGAGGGGGCTCGAGACAAATGTGGGGTGCTCCGTGTGGTCTAGCTTCCGGCAATGATGTTTACCCCCTTTAAGTCCCCTTACCCTCTTCACTCGTGCACCAATCAGGATGATAAACAAGTACCCTTTGAAGACCCACATTATCCGTCTCGAAGAGCTTACATCTGTTCTAGCATAGATTCGGGAGACCTTTTATTATGAAATCCAGGAAGGTATGCGACCTGTGGTATTAATGCAGGACTGTATGTAACAGCTACATGTAGCCCAGACTAGACACGGAACTCACGTTTGCTGTCTCACAGAATGCAGACATGTTTAAGCATGGATAGAGGAGACCGATTGGTAGGAAGGAGAAAGCTACACATACCCTAGCGTGGATAGTGGATGTAGATTAGAAGCTACCATGCAGGTATCTGTATCAGACAGTCTAAGATTGTAACTGGGACATGGTTTTCCAATAGTGTTGTCATTAGAGATCAAAAGATTAAAGTGCTTGTGGTGTGGAATATATCAATGCTCATTAATATAGTGGAAGCAACACAATAACTAGTGAAACCATGAGTCAGGCTGTTTTGAATGTCATACCATGAGAGGGAGATCTTTCAGAAGGGCTGCTAATTTTTGAAAGGGTTAGAGACAGGCAATTTCGAGATTGCAGGCAATACAAGATTAAATTATATGCTCAGCCTTACCACACTGGTTAAGGGGAGCATCTCGGATGTGTGCCCACTGTGTAATTTCTGCACTTGCACACATTCATTCCCCGTTCTTACCATGAACTAACTTAATCCAATTTAATAAACTGACTTGGAACGTACGCTACCTTACCCAACCTGACCATTTTTTAAAACAAAATGTTATAGCAGGGTGTAACGGAATGAATCTGGCTACATTCTCTCCATCAGCACGCACGTATATAAGTACCAGCATACCAATCAGTGTGATTTAACAGATTCAAACCGGGTTGGTCTTAAGTGTTTTGAAACTTTACGTAATTACAAAGCACTGGCTTGTGAAATTGTCATTTACAAGCGTGTATAAAACCCACTGAGACACTCAATTTGCCGAAATATTTCACATTTGGCTATTGGCCATGAAGAACATAGTTGCCACAGGAAGGAAAGAATGGGCTGCAAGCAACGCACAACTATATATACCGCAGTGAACGCCGAAAGCATTAAATGATTAATTGATCAGGGCAGAATGTACTTGCTAAAACTGAAACACTGCTCTTTGTTCGGAGCGCGGTTAACCAGAATACGATGTGTTGTTGTATAGGGCCTTAAAACCTAGGCGCTTTACAGAGCATGTGTTGCCTGCACTTCTCACCGCACCTCCAGCGTCATAGCGCTAGCACCCGCATGACAGTCTTGTACCCTTATGTACGGGCGCGTGGCCACGAGTTAGCAGGACCCTGTTTGCTACACCGTTTCCCTATGACCCAGCCGCACTGGCTTCTGCAACCCCCCGTATGCTACGGATGATGCCACTTTTCTGATGCATCCCTAAAGATCCTTGCGCGCACACCATCCCCCCCTGCGCCTCGCCCCTTGTTTGCGGCCGCCATTACCCACGAGGCTAAGAATGGACTGGGTCAGCGCTCCCCACCCCACTAATTGGGGGGCCCTGCAATGGCTACCTTCCTGAGGCCGCTGGGCACCACTCACTGAACTAGCCCATTGTCCCTAACCCCACCGGCCTGATGCAACGCGCGCCTATAACGAAACACGGCCGCCCAAACCTGTTGAAGTTACGCACCCCATACCCTCTATCTGATTCAAGCTTGGCCTCTTTTGCTGCGATTCCCCACGCCCGCCCCGAGTTTTCACCGGTGCACCTTCAACGGCCCATTCATGCTGCTTGCCAACCCCCCTTCCCTTTACTCATTCATGCGGTGCGGATCCTTACAGAGGGGTGGCAATCCCGCAACTGGTGATCCCCGCATGCAGGCAAACCTCTGGTTGTACTCCCATCACCCACGAATACCCGAACACTCCTTGACCGACAGGAACCGCAGCCCCCCTTGCTGTAACACCGGAGCCTCCTCCCAATCTCACGCCGGCAGAGCCCCCAGGATGACCGGCGGCGCAGATGTGAGGACAAAGGGGGCACATCATGCTGCCCAAAATTGCCCGACCCTTCCAACCTCCTTACGCCCTGCACCCTTTGCCCGCCGCGACCCTGGGTAACCGTGGCCCCACTGCAACACAAATGCCGTATTCGGTGTTCTCCCCGCAATCGTACCCTCTCCTGAACTCCGTTACCGCGACCCGACGCTATCAGGAAATGCCATGCCCACCAAATTCCCCACCCGTCCAGCCATACAATTCCAAACCACTATACCCAGAAAACCCCCCGCGCACCTCTCCCTCCGATGATTTGCCTACCACTATCAAGAACGCACCTCTACCGCACTCCGACCCCCAGGCGAGGTAAGCGGCGAGAAGGTGGGAGCTAAACAAGGCTATATGGGTGCTACCCACAAACAACAGCCTTGTTCCTTGCCCTTCCCCCACACTTACCTCCGACCGCGCATTTCTTCCTGCCCTTGATGCTCCTTCCTCCTGGAACCACGACCTCACCTTCGCCGGAACACTTCAGTAACTGGAACAATCTCCACACATCACAAACGAAATCCACGAACAGGCGAGGCAGGAAACCGAGGGAGAATGTGCTGGTACTTGTAACCTGTCCCTTTATGGGGCCGGTCCCTCCCTTGGCTTCCTGCCCCGCCCCCCACGTTTCGCGGGCTCTCGTCCACTTCCGGGGGTGGGTTCTCGTGTTCCTTCCCCATCCCTGCCCCCCTTGACCCGTATGAGGAGTGGGGGGGGAGGAGGTCGGCTGGGAAACCCCCACTAAGGGGCGGCGCCCGCCATGCCACCTTCGCTGGCGCGTTCGCCCGCCATTCTCTAACGGAGGCTCCGAACATTCCATGCCACCCCATTGGCTGAAACTCAAAACATGGCAACCCTGAGCTTTGACCATGCATACCTGCTGTCCATTGGTCGCCGGTGTGAGGCAAAAGCGGGACAAAGTTATTAGGTTTAACACATCGCTCAACTGCTGCCATTTCCATGGTCTCCTGGCACTTTTAGGACCTGCAATAGTCAGTGGTAGGAGTGTACGAAAAGAAGGAGTGGAACTATGTTCCCTGCTGGCTTAACCCCGCTAACCACAAACCGCAACGCCAAGCGCCTTCCCACATGCAATACAAACACCCACACCAATGTGCCTGCTGTTTAAGAGAATGTTCAGAGCAGTGCACTGAAGTGCAGGGTTCAACTTCCTCCTACACTTTTATTTTAAAATGAAACCATTCCAGAACTTTTTTTTTGTTGTTAAAGTATATGAATGGTAAAATGCAATAAAAATGCAGTAGAGAAGCACCGCTCCTAACCGCTCCTGCCGAATGGCAATAGGGTGGGTTGGGTTTGGTTAGAGGGAGCAGGGCCTCAGTGTTGTGTTCAGGTATGCAGATCAGAATGAAACGGGCTGTGGGTGCACGTATGCTTCTAGGTTTTTTTGACAAGTAGTCCTTTGGGATGTGGCCTAGCTGTACCCGGAGGTCAACACCCACGTTGCCCATGTCCGTTATTGTAAGTTCACACCACAAAATGTGCATTCGCTACTAGCCAAACACAGTCATGGTGAGTTTATCATTCCACATAAAACGTGGAAGCAGAATAAGCCATTTCAGCCAAGATGCACATGCCACAGCACTACCCAATAGCCATCACTGGAAGTTCATCTCCAGCTCAGAGCCACATGAACAATGCATTGTGGGTATGCAAATTACCTCAAATGCAAGACTTTTTTTCCCCCAGAAATATTCTATGTCCTTATCGGGCAACGCTATTTTAAATATAGCTTTTTCCACCAAAGACATATAGCTCTCAAGGATGCAGACAACGGCATACATGTTTCACCCTTATAAGGACCATAGGAACAGTATAGTCTGAAATCCTTGTAGTTGGAGCATTGGGGTATGGTGTGCGTACATCAGCCAAGTTATGGTGCGTTTATGAAGGTTTGAAAAACCCTTCCACCTGAAATGTGAAAGCAGAAGGCGGCTTTGGAGAGTACAACTTGGTGTGTTGCACACCTGTGGGGAACTGGCCTTCATGCAGGAAACAAGTAACTTCTGGCTGGACATTTTTCACCCAGAGTGTGAGCATAACTGCGTGGGATGGTCTGTGGGCGACTGCTTGCACAAACTTACTCTGGTCACCACACACATCCAATGTTGGGTCTGTTCTCAGCGGTTGTATTAAGTGCTGGGGTGAGATGTCATTTCAGTAAATAAAAGGGGGTACCGTACTTCACAAAGTAGCATGACATTGGAGGAAGTAAGTAAGGCGCAGATACTAATATGGAGCAGAGTAACACTATGTAATACAGTCATGGAGCAACACACCAATCAAATAAAACAGCTTTGGCAGCAATCTAAAAGGCAACATATAGCAAAGTGTAATATGGAAGAGCAAGGCACAACACGTCATGAAGAGAGCTAGCAAGGCGCGTGTAAGAACAAGACAAGGCACAGAAAGTTCCCCTCCCCAAAATTCTTCCAAGGTCACCTGCAGACAGATCCCATTTTTACTTTGTCATCGTCAATTTAATCGAAACCTTCCCTTCTCTGTCAAGCAGTGGCGTCGCTAGGGGGGGGAATAGGGGGGCCGGGCCCCCCCTTGTGAAACCCTGTACCGCCCCTTGTGCCTCCCCTACCTAAAACGAAGAGTGATCATGTTATCCCCCTACTTTTGTCTGTGCCCCCCTACTTTTGTCTTTGGCCCCCTCTGTGCCCCTCCTAAATTTGATTCCTGGCGACGCCGCTGCTGTCAAGTAGGTATATTGAACAACGTGTGCAACAAGGATCAGGGGACGGGACATTAGGGGAGGAGGCTGACTGCGGACGCCATTCATTACCCTAAATGAAGTGCTAAAGATTCTGGTAGGCCTGATCTTTTAGCTTTAGAAAGATGGCTGCCCAGGATATTATGCCACCAGGAGCTCAATTCACCTTCCTTAGCGTGTTGGTTGTCAGACTGGGAGCCATCTCCAACCTCAACCTAACTCGCTCATTTACCATTTCGGGCATTTGTGTACCCCCGGCACAAATAGGGTCTGGGTCAGGCATTCCAGATTGCATCCTCCTGCCAGAGTTTCTGGTTTTTCACCCTAGAGTACAAGTTAGCTGACTAAAATTTGGGGATGGCGATCAGGCATGTGGGCCCAAGGAGGTCTTCTCGTCACGAGACGAATAAACACATTTCTCCAACATGGCTTCTAAACACTTTTAAACAAGTTGACCTTCCTAGTGCCATATCCCGTCTCAGGCTGTGACCATCTCAAGGCCAGGCTTGGGATCCAAGTCTGGGAACTTTACCATTCTATTAAGGAGCCCATCTGCAAGGAGAGGGGATGCTCTTTACTGAGAGGAGCACTGGTAGAACATGTATTATTCGACGTTTGTATAGCAGCAAGTCGTTTTCGGCACTAAGGACTATCTTCATTCTGGCCAAAGGGGGCCTTATTTTTGGCACAATGATAGGGTTTTTGGCGTGGCCTACTCCAGGTGCCAGGTATCAACATTGCTGGCATATTCAGCCCCTGCTAACAGGCTAGAAGAACCTGGCTACTTTGATAAAAACAGCTACCATAAACTATTTTTTACTCTACAGGGCAAATGGTGTCCTATGAACTTACCTATGTGACATTGAATTCTGTGCAATTGTAAATTTGTATTAAGGGCAACAGGAATAAAGCTAGAAGGAATTCGAAGCATACATGTATAATGCAATGTAACATAATGTAATACAAATTGGTAATGTATAGCACATTTCTGCAATTTTTGCTACCACTTGGCAGATCAAAATGATAGTATGCATCTTGTGGAAGTTACATTTGCAGTACTGAGCAATGCCCAATACAGAGGAACTACACTGAGCTCCTGTTCAACCAATTTCTTTTTCAATCCAGGCCTTACTAAGATCTCCCAAAAACTGATGGCAGAACAGAAGTGACTCCATGGATTGAACAGGCTATCAATCCAGGTAGCCCTTAGAAACCAGAACAGATGTGGATCTACTGTCTGAAAAACAGTCCCATGGGTTACAGCCAAGCTTTAGGGAGGGCGTGCAAAAACACCCGAGACCAGGACCACTGGGAACATATTAAATAGGGACTACATTTCAAACACTGCTGGTGCTGATATTGATGTTTTATTTGGAGCGCGCTCGTACACAAGTGTTTCAGCTACAGTGCTGGTACAGCGCCAGTCTTCACTGAAGCCAGTAGAGCCACAGTGGACCAGGCAGTGTAGCAGGGTTGGAGAATGGTATCAGAGTCTACCAGTGTACTGTGAGAAAGGGTCCATCTTCTCCAGCAAGCACTGAGCGAGCACTGGACAAATACAAAACAGCGTGATGCAATGCAGACACATTTAAATCTAGATGAACCCCTCCTTGCAGGCTCCAGACCCCCCTACTATAGCTGTATTTTGGATGTTTGAAACCCAGTGCTCACAGTGATACTATAGCTGGTTAGTCCCCACATTTGTGTTTCGAGTGTAAGGGGCTTGTTAGAACTGAAAAGACCCACAGCCAAGGACCCTTTTTCATTCTCAATGACCCACTGTAATTGCGTTGATAGTGACTGGAACCGAGATGCATGGTCAGCATGGCTACTTACGGTCGACGATAGTGGCAGGTAACATGAATTACCAGTTCTGCCTTGTTCCGCTGGACTGTTTGTGGTGGCGATATGCCACACTTTCTGAAAGGAATCAGCAGCACAGAAGCCAGGCAACAGGGTGACGCCTTTAGGAAAATGAGTTACTAAGTGAGAAGAACCTTGAACATAAACGTGGAAAGATTCTCACAGGATCATATGCGATATTGCAGGGTGCAAAATTTGGATTTGCAACTGGCTACTGATATTTCACTCTTGGCGAGTAAGAAACAGCGTGCTCTTTGTATATATAGAATTGAGGTGGCAAATTACTTTTTATGGTTGGCTAGTAGCTTGCCACTTGAATTTTTGGTTCTATGTGGTTTTTCCACATTTTTAAAGGGCGAACACAAAAATACCACTTTCTATAGGCCGATTTTATGTGCCCCTCAAAATGCAGAAAATTACATTCTGAATCCTCCCCTTCCCCGGTAGGGCGATCACGCGCCCCACCCGCTCCCACGCTGGTGGGACTGCTAGAAAATGGTGGTGGGTGGGAAGGAAATTAAATCACGCACCGCCGCCTTCCCAGCCCAAAACATTCGCCTTCCCCTCCCACAAAGTCACGCAAACACACATTTACCCCCGCACTCACAAAATACAAACCAAAAAACACCTTGCTCCCTTGACTTCCCTCACCTGTCAGCCCATGCATGCTTTTGTGTGCAGCAGGGGCATGACAGTTTGATTTAGAAAGACCGTACGAAGCGGTCTCCGAGTGGTCTTTCTACATTTCTAGAAATTAAAAAAGACCTTTTCACTTAATACCGACTGTTTGCACCCCGGTAATAATTACAATACTTGTACAGAAACTCACAGCACCAACAAAGGGTCCCAGCCATTGGCAACAAGAGAGCAAAACGTTTCAGACTGGGTTGCATGGCTCTTGTTCAAGGTCAAAGGCACACAGACGTGCGGGTACCATAGGAGCCATGGGCGAGCACGGATTGAGACACGTGTTAAACTACTGTGTCATTTTCAACAATTCGGCCTGAATGCGGCCACGTGTTGAGATTCGGCCACGTGGGATTGTTTTGTGAATTCTTCAAGGGAATGTTGTGCACTTGATAAAAGGGACCGATTGAATCCCGAAACATGCTGTGCTCATTTAATAAAATTGGAACATACATTTGTATTTGGCATTAAAACACATTTCCTTTTATGCCTTGAACTTTTTATTAAAGTTGGATCAAAAATTGTAGGACTTACAGTGACTGGCTTGACGGCTCAGCAACGTGGACTTTGGATTGCATAAGAGAAATGTGTATCGAGTTTTGTTTCTTATCATGAACTCTGTACACAGTCCCCGCACCAGTGGTTAGATTTGTATGTACAGACTAAGAAGCATTCAGCACTCTTCCCTTCGTGCTCCAAAGTCCCGGTCGCTGAAACACCTTCGATTAAGCCAAGTACCCGGATAGAGAATGCATTATATTGCAAGCAGTCTTCCATGCATCTTCTGTGTGAAACTGTGTGTCAGATCAACTTTTCCCCAAGAAAAACACAAGCCAGAATCTGCAAATGGTAAACCTGGAGGTACTGGCTTAATCGCACACATAATCTTCGTAGGGAAAACAGTATTTTGTCAATGCAAAACCATAAAGGATCTCCAATACCAATTTGCTATGCAAACTATCTGCACGTCCTTCCTGCCGCACTGCAGTCAAAGCAGGGTCGTCACCGGCCAGGTTCTAACTCGTCGTGGATTTAATTCAGGGATAGAAGCAGTTATATATGTGTCCCTTAGTTGGCCTCCCCACCTTTAGGCACCGCTCACAGAACACCGACGTTAAAAAGGCGCAGTGTTTCTGTAGGACCTCTGCAAAATTCTAATTGAACAGACATATTACATTTCACATAATTTCTTGCCCAATTTTAACAACCCAGCAAGTCTATTCAGGTCAATGAGAAACAGTCTCCACAAACACATGCCTAGACACTCTCCCAGGTGCGTATGTATTTTTCGAAATTGCAACGGAGACAGGTAATAAATTAAGACGTTTCCCCAGATGCCGTGGAGTCTAGCTTCTTCAAGAATAACACACGAGTGTCCTAGTTTGGTGTTGTGAACTGTTGCAATAAACTAGTAATATCTAAAGGGAAACTGAAAAAATGCACAGGAATGGTACAAAAACACAATGTGTAAAAATATGAAAATGTATCCATCCTCAAACACTGACCCGTAGTCCGTAAAAGCCGCAGTTAGGGTTAGATTTTCGCCATCTGTATCACAGGCAACTGCTTTGACTCGTGCAGTTCCTTTTTTGCATGTGGTTCTGCATCAAAGACTTTGAAGAAGCCCCCGAGCAAGGGGCCAAACCCACCAATGGATGAAACCAACTTTATTGAGAGTAGTCGAACGCATCACCTTCCACGCGACCGTGCTCTGAATGGTTGCAGCTTTGTGTCATAGATGACGCATAAGTCACTTCAAGACTCAGGGAGAGTCTAAGGATTTGTATTTATTTGATCATTTATGGGACCAAGGTGTGCGAGTGTCTCTTCTCTCTCCTTCCCACAATCCTTCTTCCCAACCCAGGCG
This sequence comes from Ambystoma mexicanum, assembly GCF_040938575.1. Taxonomy (NCBI): domain Eukaryota; kingdom Metazoa; phylum Chordata; class Amphibia; order Caudata; family Ambystomatidae; genus Ambystoma; species Ambystoma mexicanum. The sequence continues at coordinate 582,427,229 of NC_090928.1, read as the reverse complement.
TTCAGAACCCTGGTTAGTTCTACTGATGTCGACGTCCACGGTCTTCAATCTGACTTGGACGAGTGATGGCTCCCTAAATGCAGGCTCACCGACTACCTCTGGGGCTGACTAACTTTCCCTACTGTCTACTTGCAATTATTCTGTTGGAATCAGGCGAGCTCAGTCATGACCACTCTCACCGTCCCCTCTCCTGTTCTTACCATTGTACCCCTCCAACGTACTCCTCCCGCCAACCTTTAGTCCCTTTGAGGTTTCACTCCTCCAAGTGCTCACCTCCACCAATTGATGTTAATTCTACTCCACTTCACACCCCCTTCTCTACGCTACACTGCTCCTCCACACTACCAGTACACCTTTCCTCCCATACTACTCTCTCTCTTCCCTCACTCCTATTCTCCTCCACCACACGCCTCCTCCCTGCAAACCTCTACTTCTGCTGAAACTCCATCCTTTAACCCTGTAACCATACCCTGAAACACTCCATTACCCTTACCCTCCTAAGCACTATCACCACACAAACATACACTCACACCACAGTACCCTTGCCCTAACTGACAACACTTTGCCTTTCTCCACATTCCTTCCTTCCTTCCTTCCTTCCTTCCTTCCTTCCTTCCTTCCTTCCTTCCTTCCTTCCTTCCTTCCTTCCTTCCTTCCTTCCTTCCTTCCTTCCTTCCTTCCTTCCTTCCTTCCTTCCTTCCTTCCTTCCTTCCTTCCTTCCTTCCTTCCTTCCTTCCTTCCTTCCTTCCTTCCTTCCTTCCTTCCTTCCTTCCTTCCTTCCTTCCTTCCTTCCTTCCTTCCTTCCTTCCTTCCTTCCTTCCTTCCTTCCTTCCTTCCTTCCTTCCTTCCTTCCTTCCTTCCTCTGGTGGTCTCTTGGTCATCCTCCATGTCCACTTATGACCTCACTCAAATAACGCACACTTTCCGTTTCCTGTTTTAGGCTGCAACGCTTTTGTTACAGATAATTGTAACCACGAAGTTGGATGCATTCCTGGAAGACTTCCTTAAACAAACACAGTATCCCCAAACTCTGTTTTCTGAATCGGGGAGCGTCCCACCAGACTTTTAGAAAATGGACATGGGCTTGCTGGTCAGAGTGGCACTGAAGAATACATTGCTTCATCCAACTGGAGGTTGCGCTCCAGCATCCTCAGCCAATGTCATGTGACAGGCCATAGCAAGATCACTTCAAGGGCTTCTGGTCAGATGCATGTGTTTTCACAATCTCAATAACCACCCTCGTCACGCCAGCTCTCCCCACTCCTCGATTTTACTGACGGTGAAAAATCCTATGCTCAAGCTTTGATGAAACCTCTGTACAGAAGCCAGGCACGGCTAGCAAGGCGGCAAATGTGCAAGGGCCCATTGGTGATTCGCCCCCCTCCCCCAAGCCCCCCCTCCCCGACTCCCTAACAGCAGAAATCAGTCTGAGGCACCCTTGGGAGGCATATATTATAATGGAGATAAAGATAAGCTTAACAGCAGCCAATTATCACGAGCCAGCAGGGAGCTGAAACACTGAATGCCCGCTGAAAAGCTAGGGATTGGGCTATGAATCCTCCTTTGTAAGCAAGTGGCTGATGTGGAGGAACCAGTGTTTAAAAGGCAATGAAGTGACAATATTTCCGTTTTCCCCACTAGAAATGATGGCTCGACAGGCTCAAGCATACGCAACTTGTAAGGCGAGCACTGCAACGCGCACACTCTACAAAGTATTTACGATCTGGAGCGTAAAGGAATGTATTGATGTACTATTAGGCTGCTGACTGGCAATATGGGGGAAGTTGCTGGGGGGGGGCCCTGAGGCTCGAGGGTCCATTCATTTCAAAAAAGTCGAAAGGCCCCGACGCCGTCCCCGACATAACCCTTGCACTAGAGGGTGACATTCTTACCAAATAAATACTTTTCTTTAAAAAAAAAATGCAAACAAACAAAAAGGTTATTGCAATCGATGGCTTGTTACATTGCTGAAACAAGCACACTTTAATTGCATCTTTACATCTTTAGGGTGAAACAGTCTTACCAGGGGAACCGTTCTTGAACCCAGAAACGAGACTAGATGAGCATGAGTGGTTTTGTATTTACTTGAGTGAAAAACGTGTTCCCATAAATGTCAGCCACCACTTTCTACTGCCAACAATGAAATGCGGACCACCATCGCCGATTCCATAGAAAGCTGACCCACTCGCGCACTGTCCCACAAAAAAGCGGGTAGAACGTGCTTAAATACAGCACCCGCTGGCATTCATTAAGCTAGTGTGCGTCATTCACTAAAGAGGTTTCCAAAGGGAAAAACGTGTTTGCCCTGTTAACTGGGAAAGACAACTCACCAAAATTCCCGACTCCTGTGTCAGGAAAGTCGAGCAAGAAGAGTGACCGATCACCTGGGTGTCCTTCTTTGCCATTCAAAAGTTACAAATCGTCAAATGTGCAGGTAATACTCATTTTGTAAACCAAATGAAATACTCGTTAAGGCACAGAAACAGGCCTGCAAACTAGGCATTTCCAGCGGGAATCCGTCACATGGGCAATAGCCGGATTTTTGTAACAATTCAAAATGTCGGACAGGACATCCTGTAACCCTGGGAGTCAGAGGAGGGAGGGGGCTCAAGTGACAAAGCTGGCAGCATCGGTTCTAAAAATAAAGCCGCCCAGAGGTCTGTAGAGCGGATGTGCTCTTTTGAATTCAAAGCATTGGGTCCAAAAATGCAGACCTGATCTCCATGCAGCAAACTCTACAGTCAAAATGCAATCCCAACATGTTCTACATTTATTTCACCACGTGCTGCTTAGAAACTAAATTCTACCATTTCAAACATTACAAATCGAAATAATTCACCGGTCAGTAACTGAAACCACTCAATAAGTGGCATACGACACTTTTTCCGACGTAAACTATCACTTTTTGCAGAACGTATTTCCACTTTTTTGTTGCCGCAAAATGCAGCTGGTAAGGTAGATATGGGGTTGGTGGGTGCCTTTTCAGATTAAAAGAACGTTTTTAAAAAAAGGAAAACCGTATCGAAAAAGGCTTCCAGAGAAAGGATGTCAGCAAAAAAAGACGCCAATAATTCATAAACCCAATATATCCTAATTCACAACCTTCCAATTCCCCAGGGTGGGTAAAAAAGGATAATTTGCTATTGGGCGTCTGGAAGCCCATTGAAATGAAGGATGGTTAGGAGGCTAGGCGGGTGAATTAATGCATTCCAAGGCGGTTAAGGGGTTAAGCCGGTGAATGAATGCATTTCAAGGCGGTTAGGAGGCAGGTGAATGAATGCATTCCAAGGAGGTTAGGAGGCTAGGTGTGTGAAGGAATGCATTTCAAAGCGGCTAGGAGGCTAGTCAGGTGAATTAATGCATTCCAAGGTGGTTAGGAAGCTAGGCAGGTGAATGAATGCATTCCAAGGAGGTTAGGAGGCTAGGCGGGGGAACAAATGCATTCCAAGGTGGTTAGAAGGCTAGGCAGGTGAATTAATGCCTCCCAAGGCGGTTTGGAAGCTAGGCGTGTGAATGAATGCATTCCAAGGTGGTTAGAAGGCTAGGCAGGCGAATTAATGCATCCCAAGGCGGTTTGGAAGCTAGGCGTGTGAATGAATGCATTCCAAGGTGGTTAGGAGTCTAGGCAGGTGAATTAATGCATCCCAAGGCGGTTTGGAAGCTAGGCAGGTGATGAATGCATTCCAAGGCGGTTAAGGGGTTAAGCCGGTGAATGAATGCATTTCAAGGCAGTTAGGAGGCGGGTGAATGAATGCATTCCAAGGTGGTTAGAAGGCTAGGCAGGTGCATGAATGTATTCAAAGGCAGTTAGGAGACTAGGCGGTTGAATGAATGCATATCAAGGCGGTTAGGAGTCTAGTCAGGTGAATGAATGCATTGCAAGGCGGTTAGGAAGCTAGGCAGGTTCCAAGGCGGTTAAGAGGCTAGGCAGGTGAAAGGCGCGTGACACCAGCCCAAAGTGTGCGAGTTGGGAGGTGTGATATATACTTTTTACGTGGCTTACATAGCAGCCACAGGATACCCTGCAACCACTTCAGAGGGCTTCAAGAAAGGGTAAAAGCATATCCTGGTGGCCATTCATATTGGCTAGATAACAAATAGTTTCTACTGGGTCCAGTTGCTAGAATATCAAGATCATGCACTTTGCATTGGCGGAGCCTGCATTTTGAAACCGTTCACCAGTGTCTGGATTCCAATTAACCTTCTTAATTACACCGTTGAATAAGACCCGTTTTTCTCCTCCACTTGAACTGCTCCTCTGGAATTGTGCCAAATTAGAAATAGGAGTATGCAAGGTAGGGACCCAAGAGGGATTCATAAAGGCAAGAAGGTGGTCCCCAGGGCCATCTAGCATGTACTGCTCCGGCCTTTGTAGCACTTACAGACCCTTACATTGCCTTTATTTGTATTTGTATTTATTATGTGTAGGGCGCACCTTGCCCGAAGGCATATGGGTGCATGTTTAAGAAGCAGTTACAAGTTGCAACACAAAAGTTGAAATATTCAATTTGCACATATTTACATAAGGTTTAGACCATTGAAAAGCGAGGGAAGGAACGAATCTGAGAATACAGTATAAAGCAGTCTATGTCCAAAGAGCAATCGGTGTGGGATAAACAGATGGATGGATTATAGAGAGGAGGCTAGAGCATCCTTTACTATAGCTCACACTTAAGGAATTGGTATCCCCCATCCAATCCCAACACGACCAGTTTTGGAGTGTCCCCTCACACACTGCCCCCTTGGGCTCGCCATCCATCCCTCGTTCCACTCACTCGGCTCTGCTACATCCCGAACCTTATGGTACGACCCTTCACTTACCAACATGCACTCAGCACAAAAACCAACGTAACTCGTTCAACCTAGCATCGTCTCCTGTCTGCAAAGCACCTTAAATGAGAGACACATACATGTCATTATCCAGTCCATTCAGGAGATGCTAGTCCAGTCCAGGTTTCCACTATGCATTCTGTGACTTGTATTTCCGGATTTCCCCATCATCCACCCAGCACTACAAGTCCCAGAAGGCAACGTTAAAACCAAGCCTGGACTACAGTCTCACGAATGGCACAGATGATGGTGGCCTGCATGCTTTCCCCGACGTACAGCAGTGCTTTTGTTTAAAACACATCATTTGTTTTCGCACCACCAGCATTACACCAACCAAAGGATTCTGGCACACAATGAAACAAAAATGGCTCAATGTTTTATTAACTCACAATCGGGCACATGAAACAAAATCACATTTTAATTAAGAGCACACAAATACACATGGGCATCACTGTACGAGGCATTTACAGTGTCCAGACAATCCACCAACATCCACATCCTCTCCCCTAAACCACCAAAGCAGTGTCTACGTCACTCAAAGTGATGCACCGTCTTATGGTGAAAACTGTAATTCAGAGCCTGAAATGCTGAGCTAGCTGAAATGCTGAGCTAGCTGAAATGCTGAGCTAGCTGGGTGGCAAGTCACTGGCAGCCTACTCTCTACGGTAACAGTGAACCCAAAGCATAAATACAGTGTCTGTATTTTGCATCTTTAGCAACACAAACGCACAGACACAATCAAATAAAGTCTTGCTTAGGTTAAAGAATGCAAGCTGATATTTTGCACAAGTCCAGCCTGTATATAGACCCTAAACACGGGGTGATTTGTTTCAAAGGCTAGAGAATTGAGGCACAGATAGCCACGCCCTCACACCACCATCCCATTGTAGCCCCTCTCCCAGACATACAACACCGACGCATTCCTTCCCACACATCATTACCACTTCCACCACACAAAAAATAAATAAATAAATAAAAAAAAATCAGACTTACCCCTCAACTGCCTGAGCCCAGACAATGGGTCCATCTACCGCCAGGCCAAAACAAATCTCAAACTCCTCCCCTCCCCCGTCCCCCCTTGACTTTTTCCAAGGAACCCTCCTCAAAACGCCTGATGTCCCAATAGGACCCAACCTGCCTGGCAACAGCCACATCTGCTGCAACCCCATCATTTTGACATGATCATCGCCTCGGTCAACGTGAGCACCTGCCCCCAACAGATGTTCCTCCAGTGCCCGCTCGCTTTATCAAATGTGGGATCATGTACCAGAATGTGAAGTGATGTGAGCTTTATAGCCGGTGTATCAGCGCAAAGTACAGCTCACAGGAGACAACGCGACACCTCTGGGCGCTCTCCTACTTCCTTCAACACCTTTAGGGCACCCTCCAAAGGAGGCTGTTCGATGGCCCCTTGCAACTAGTCAGGATGGGCAAAATCTGCAATTTAACAGAAGAAAATGTGTTTCACGTGTCAAACAAGACATTGGAATAGACCGATTTCAGCAGCGTATTCACCTAACTCCGCTTCTGGTTTCTTGACTGCTGGTACATGTGTTAACGTTGGGCAGTGTGGAATTTTGACTTTGAGATGCAGTTGTACAGAGAGAGGCTCAAAACAACCAGAGACAGCATAACAAAAAATTGTTTGCAGCCCAGCATGAGACTCCGATTGGTTGCTCTGCTCCATAGGCTCACACTGAGCAGGACACCATCCCCTCCTCCCTCCACTAGGCCCTCCCCATCCTAAAGGTAGTGGGGGGACTCCATCCACCCTCGGCCTGTACTCTGGTGACTGCTACAATTCCACTTAAACAGTGGTTGGGGTTAAAACAACAAAAAATGTTAAAATGTTTAAAAAACGTGACTTTTCCACTCAAAGGAGTCCAATCATTACACCAAGGCCCTTTTTAAGCACGATGAAACCCCTATTCTGATGTCTGAGTCACGGAGTGACGATTTGCAGACATTTTTCCGAGGCAAGACATCTCCTCCAAGGTCTGAACACCATGCTCTGGAAGCTTATTGTAATGGGACGGTAGCACAATCCCCACCCCTCTCCACGGGTGTCTAGCCCCACTCACCATCATAATGAGAAGTCTACAGCAGATCTATTGCTTTTTGGGCCTTACCATGATTAAAAACGTGACTGTCTTCCGTCCGCGTACCCCTCCGCTGAAGGTCATTTACTGCTCTAAGATGCACAGGTCACCCCATTAAGTCTTGCGTGGATCAGTTTGCCTCTTCTTACTATAGGCCTATTACCAACGTGTGATTGCTTCTTAGGGTATTGGATAAGACTGCTTCCCTCCGCTGCATGCAAGCGGAGGAACATACATTATCCAGTGACGCCCATGCAGGTTTTGGACCTCGCATCGGCACAGAGGCAGCTTTCTTGGAGTTGAAGGAGAACCTGCCTTCACTTGGGAAGACATGGCATGTTGATTCTTCTGGACCTGTACACCACGGTCCAGACTTGCGATCAACTTCACTCACCTCTCCAAAGTTGGTGGAGTAGCGTGGGGCAAGGGCCTCGATGGGATGATCAATTCTTTCCTCAGTAAAATTCCTGCCGCTGTTTAAGTGTACTCTTAAGCCCACCGCATTCGTTGATGATTAGGCCATCGCACGCGGCTCTTGATTTTCCGCTCCTCCTTTCTTTATATATCAATACTGAGCCCTTGAGGAGGATGCATTGTCATGATTATGCAAATGATGCTGGTTTCATTTTTAAGCTTGCTGGCGATACCAATGACGATGTAACCCATGTTACAATGTATGGTCTTTCGGCACCATTAAGTACTAGATAGAAAATAGTTGGTTTAGTCTTAATCTAGAGTTCCCATCATTTGCTACTAAGAGATTCCAGGGGAAAGGCAAAACTCTCTTAAATGCCTATTGGGGACATTTCTGCCCGTCAGCCACAATTCGTTTAAATCTTTAGGCGTTGCTGTTGATTGCACACTATCCATGAACATGGAAGTTAAGATCACCTCTAAAAAATATTGTCTCCTGCTTTTGGGCCAGCTCTGACCTTTCGCAAGCGCGATTACAGGGTCCACGGTTCAATGTTGTGATCTGCTTTTCCTGGGTGGCCTCTCCCGGTTGTCCAATGTGGTGGAGTCCAGCAGAGTGATCCCAAACTCTCCCAGAAGGCTGGCCAGGATGCTGTGCTGCTGCGGGCCAGGCTGGACGCTGCCCTCTGCTTAGCATTTCTTCACTCCTTCCTCCAGCACCGGGAACTGGTGAAACGTCACGGCATAACCTTCCTCATGGCCACTGGCTGCCAACACCAAAACTACATCTACCGGCACCCTGCCCGAGAACAAAGGAGCCCAGGGACTCTTAGCCATACCCGCATCAGCAGGATAATGGTGCCTGCAGCCTGACCGCCTGCTCGACAGTACCAAAAAGAAATGATGTAGCCCACATACCCCCCTTCTGCCCCATCTCCTACCTTTCTGGGATTGTCACAGTGAAGGCCTGAAGGTAGTCGAGCCGCCAGGTAAGAATATTCACATCAACCTCAAAGAGGTACACCACGACCGCCTTAACACAGACCAGTGCATTATCAATCGACTGTCATCGGTGCCACAAGGTGAGGTAAGTGCTAAGAGGCATGCTTTAGACATCCTACATAAAGTGATTTGCCCAGGATCACACCTATTGCACTGAGGAGGGGGGGGGGCGGAGCGACATTAAATTGAGTTCCCACAATGTCACAATCAACTGCAACAGACCATGCCAATACCTAACTGGCAGTCATTCTGCCTAGCTCTGTTGCAAAGGTCTGCATTTACTATACCGGGCATTAAAGACCAAATACTGCACCCAGCAGGTGACGGACCAGGTCGCTGTCCTTGTTACTTGAGTGTTTTCCCCACTTAGTGCCACCTTTGAAATGGCTCTCGTGTACTCTAGTGACACTCAGACTCTAGTATCTGTAAAACATAGAATCCCTTCAGCAGGAACACAACACTTGCTCTTAAAACGCCTACTTGAACAAGCCCTGGACAAACAAGCCTGAACTCGGCAACTCCTCGGCAGTGCATGCGCGAAAGCGTCTCTATGGGATTACGCCCACTTGGCTTTTCCAGGAAGCCCCCCTCACCCGCCACCCCACCCCAAGAAGCCAAGATGCGCTCATTTCTTGCTGGGTCTTTCTCCCTTTCAGGTTTGGAGCCGAACACATAGAAGTAGTATACCACCCTTGAAACAACAGTTCACGTTTAACCTGTAGATGCCGGGTGAAAGTGGAGTTACAAGCGACTGTTTCGTCTGGCAGTGGATGTGTTTTTTTTTTAAGTTATCCCTGAAACCGCACTTTAATCCTCGTGGCCTGCAATTCACTCATAGAAAGACAGCTTGAGTTGAGTCTCTAGCAAGCACAACAATCGACAAAAAGGCCTAACGTAATAATGTTTCAAACTTCACACAAAATCAAGAATGCAGAAAAGGGAACCTTTCAAGCATTTTACCCTATAATAAAAATGTGACCCACCTCACCACACTGCCTTACAAGGAGGGCAATTTATAGAGGGCCGACTACTGTTTTGGTACCAAACAGTGCTCCTGAATTTCAAGCTGGCAAAGATCCCAGTCTATGCAAAACATCACATTTTACACTCAAAAACGTAAAATTGGACATATGGAATTGGACAAGAACAAACACTTGTGTGCTGAATTGAGAAGGAGATCCTCAGAAGGAAATGACGTGTGGATCAATGACGCAGCAGAATCCTGGGATTCTCTGTGAGCGCGAGGGCGTTGCTTTATTTCTTTTGTGGTGATGTGAATCTGAGCATTGTTGTTGGCAGCACCATAAAGGTGCAGGGGTGTGTGAAGAACTCTGAGACCAGAGAATACCAGTAGGGGCGTCCAGCAAAGTTGTAATGCCAATGTTCTGGGAATATATACAACGCAGGAAATGAAACACATTTAGGGCTCAATTCATGGAATTATCTGCGCCCAAAAAAAATCAAGACTTTGCATGCCAAACTGCGTGCAAAATCCTGTTTGTCGATTCATGGAATCGACTGCGTGGCAGTTTTCATGTGTGTGGACTTTGCGCAGGCTCGGCACGTCAATGCGAGAGGTTGAGGGCCTTGCCCGAGACACCATGCAGAGCATGGGCATTGCTTGAGCAGAGGCCAGGGTACGGGGGTGGAACACAGAAAAGGAGGAAGAACAAGGTAAAAAGTGCCGTTACGAGGGACGGGTCGCAGGCAGTCCATCGCACGCCTACTATTGCGTGGAATTATACATATTCATAGATCCGAGCGTGCAACCTCTTGGCAAGAAATTGCACATGTTGTCAGGGGTGCCGATAACAGTTACAGGGGACCCTGCGCAGGGTTCCTGAGATGCAAGCCTGCTTGCAGGGGACCCCATGCACTGTTTGAAGGGTGCATGTATTTGCACCCGGGAAGCATGCAAAGGTAGCGGTTATGGCTGTTTTTGCTTTGTGTGGGGGCGTTCAGGCCGTGACTTGCGTATACGGTTACTTTGTGCAGACAGTTCCATGAATACGCAGAGCATGCATTTTTCATTCTGTGCACAGGTTCACGCAGTATCATTCTCCGTGTGCGGCCTTTGCAGGCTAAATGCGCACTTTTTCATGAATCGGGCCCTTACTCCAGTAAACACCCCCTCGGGGGCAGGGGAGTGGCCAGAGCGATAGAGGACATGCAAGGGGTATAATTATGGCAGGCAAGTGAAAGACTTGGAAAAAGCACAGGGATAAAATAACACTCCGAGAGAGTGTTACAGAGAGGACTTGAAACATGTACACATCACATGATAAATCAATCTGACAATGCTGGTATAGTAACAAGTTGTGCCAAGAGAGTAGGTGTGTAGCTTGCCCTCCTACCCATCCTGAATGGAAGCTTACAGTTAATATCTTAAATTTCTGTTCAAGTCTAGAACAAGTCATCCGTGTTTAAAACTTTACTATCAAGACTGAAATGAACAAGAAAGAAAATGCACGATGTGATCACTCGATTGGAGACATTGTTGCACACAGCATGCAGCTTTATGCACCCCTCTCCCACTTCTAATCGCCCAGTATTCACATCTCTTGAGGGACAAGACACGGCCCAGAGCCACACTAGCAGCCCACTCACTGATGGATGCATCTTCCACCATCCACTGTTAATCATAGTTTAATGTGCTTAGTAAAAAAAAAAAGAAAACAATCGTGAGCAGAGCTCTTCAGAGTTCCGATGTTACTCTCCGAGCATCTGTAGTTGACTACTGCAAGTACAGTATTGTATGGAAGTGCAGGCATGGGATAAGGGGAGGACTTTTGCTAGATTCACCATTCAGATAAATCCAATAATTCCTACACTGGTCCTATATGCTTGGCCTTACTGGATATCCATGTACGTTGAAGGTTTGGAGGAGCGTGGGGGTGCGTTTCAACAAGGGTTGCCAAGCTTCACCTGGCCTTTTGGTACTAGGTCCAATGGGAGAAGCACGTTCTTGCACTGGACCCAAATCTATACCTTTGAGTTCAGAGATAGCGGGCGAGCTGCATTTTATTGGGCGGGTTGTTCAGGATACAGCATGTACTGGAACGATTCTATTGGAATGTTACGGTCCAAGGAGGGGCAGCGTCATCCACAAAATTGCCTAGGTCTCCATTTTTTTCTCGATCTGGAGTAGGAAGGGTTATTTTTACCCCAGGACGGTGGCCCTTTGACAGTGGTCTTGATGGCGAACGCTGGGGGTGAGGGAAAGGGATATAGGAGTATAAGCCACTGGTAGGCACAGGGGCCAAGGGGCCAAGGCCCAGTTTACAGATGGGTTATTTGATTTGTTTTTTGTGAGAACAGGATGAGCAGGCTGTAGTCTAAGCCCCCAAATTTCATAAAAGGGCAACAAAAACTCTGCTAAACCATGACAATTGTGATTTTAAGTGGTATGAATGACTGTTGACAAAGTGTGAATTTTATGTATATTTTAATTAAATATGGCCCTTTTCCCCCAAAAGTTAACAGTGTGGCCCCACTAGTTATTGGATATTCTACAGAATGTCACCCCATCTCATGACTTCTCTTCTTCTACCCGCAGGTTTGGCGGGGGTGGGGTTCGGAGAGGATGGCGAGTCATCACCTGCAATGCTGTCACCATGCTTGGGTAGTATAACACACCAAGATCTTGCTCTTAGTATTGTAATACTCCAGGCCTGCATCCTATAATACCCTGCTCCCAGTACTCACTCCATTCCATTGGCCTAACCCGGCGACATGCTCTTGTCTGATATTTAAGCACCTTAGCTGTGCAGGGACAGACTCTCCACTAAATACAATTTAGCTGATGCTCAAAACAAAAAAAGGAGGAGAACTTAGAGTGGCCTAGTAAAAGCACAGGCTTCAAAGCAGCCCAGAACCTGGCCGGTTAAAGGTCCCAGCTGATCCTGGCGTCCAACGGAGGCAACCATAACATGCTGTTCTACGGGACCGTCGGCATGTACATTTAAGCTGGGTCCATGGCTAAGCTTGACTTTAGATCCTTAAATCGTTTTCTGTGTGGCACACACTACCGCCAGCTTATGACGGGAGAGGGGTGGTCCAGTGGTCCAAGCGATTGTCTACACCTGAATATAGCAGCGTCTCATGTTGAACCGGGTGTGCACCGAAACGGCTCTCATGGCAGGTGGTGCATGCAACCAGTTCTCCAGATAAGAATAATTTGAAGTACGATCATTTTTACTCCATACTTTGTGAAGTTGGAATCAAAGGGATTTTTAAGATGCAAAACTGCAGATCCCAACCTCACCTGCCATATTTTACGCAAGGAAAAACATGGCACTCATCATACAATTCAGGCATGAACGGTACTATATTAAACACACCATGCTTTCTTCACTTCCGGTGGCACTATAGCAGAGTTCTCCTTTATGGAAGGTGCTGCTCACGCCACTGGCCTGAACACATCACCTTAGAAATGAAGTTGGCAAAGGGGAGGGTTCAGACGCACGTTTTTACCTGTTAATTGACACGGAGAAGGCACAAGCAGAGTACCACCAAAGGTAAGGCTACCAGCACCGGATGCAAGCCTTGCCCACAGCCTAATGTTTGCTATCTGCAGAGTTTGACCCAAAAGAAAAACGAAAAACAAAAGGAAATCCCTGAACTCATCACTGGGCTGAGAGGAATGCAGGCTCCAAGTCTTTTTATTGGCTCCTATGTAAATATATGTTCTTATTAATGGTTCATTGGTTAAATTACTAATTCAATCATAAGAATATATATTGACAATACACAAAAAACATCATACATCTATTAAAAGAGACACAGAAATCCATTACAATTAAATCTATATATCATACTTAAAGAAAACACTGCATTAAAAAAAAGCATCGACATCTCTCACACATTAGTCCACCATTACCAATATCAATTAATTACAACCTCTACCAGTTTGTATACGGTATGTCCCAAGTGCCATTAATTTGTGCAAAGAGAAAGATAGTGCAGTACAAGAAATGTGCAAAACATGCACGTACAGTACCTCCCAAATTACATCATTATGTGCAAACTACTTGAGCAGTGAAATAATATAAGCGTGTGCAAAACAGTTCCTTAATCTAAAATACATATGCACAGGGCTCTAGGCAATCATCAATTGTTTTGATACCAAAGAGCAACCCAACTAACTCCCTTTGGTCTAAATGAAGACTACTCAAAGTTTACCACTGCCGTGGTCATCAAGATTGGTTGCCCACACAAGCACTTGAGCCAAAATCATCCCGGTCCATAGCGGTCCCATTAGCAAATCATTGTCTAAAATGGATTAGCCTCCAAACACTGAACGAAGGACGAGAGGCTAAGAGATGCTTGAGAGTAAGGTTTTTGCATCTTTACAAAATCTACATTTTGCCTCTTCCTCAGAGAGCCCTTTACGTCCAAGAGATACTTTGCCCGTTGGGAGGAGATTCCAGTGGAACCTCAAACTCCCACCTAACCTTAGGGCATGGAGACAATTTAAAATAAGAGGCTACATCTCTCCCAACCTCTTAACCCACACGATGTCTCAAACTCGCATACCCATGAAATGCAGTAATCGTTCTACACCAAATCGGTCAACTGGAGCATTTTTGTTACCCTCATGGGTTCCATTTTTAAATCCGATTCGGTCAAATGACAACTAAACAGTATTTAATTGCCTTTCAGGCCAAAGTCTCTTAACACTTTCACTGACTCCTTCTCCATTAAAGTGGGCAAATCGACATACAGTGTATTAGATGCGGAACAAGGCACGTTCCTGTAGAATGTAGTCTCCAATGACCCGTTATCTTGAGCGAATTAAGTCCAAGCTCACAACGAATAGCGGCGGTGGGGACCGCATTAGAAATCCCAACACTGTCCACCATATTGCACCTTCTAAGGTGGGCATAAAATCAGGTACCTACTCAGGTTGCAGATCGCGCCATACATAAGGTTAGGCACTCATTTCCCCACAAAAAGCTTCATTAATGGCAGCAAAGTCAACTTGCAGTATTTGCATTTTATATATTTCATTTGAGTGATTAGCCCTACCAGTTTATACTTATATCGGCTATATCTGAGCTACTAGATAGAAGGTAACCCGGGTAAACTAAGTGTTTAACTTTCTCTAATGCAACGTCATTTAGCACTCATTTTTACTGCTCATTCTTTTAAAATTCGGAATAGAAATGACCTTTGTTTTCTGAGAATTAATTTGTAAAATGATTCTCCACAGCATCATTCTTAAAAGCTGTAGTTCCTGAAACCCAATGCTAGCACAATCTACTAATATAAAATCATCTTCATATGCTTAACCACGATACACTCAGTGTGCCTATCCGTGGGGGGGGGCAAAGATACTGAATCAAGGCATTCCCCTACATCTGATACATACAAGTTAAAAAGTAAGGCGGCCAAAATGCACCAGTGCCAGAGCAATTTTAACAGGCCCTCTGGGATTCCCCAGCTCCATAGTTTATGCCATAAACGATTTCGGTCTACGAGGTCAAAAGTGGACGATGAATCAACCGCAGGCAGGTGGGTTTCATATTGCTTCCCATGGATCATGTCCTGTAAACATTTAATTAAAAAAGCGTTCAGGCTTGTCCCAGGTCCCTTCCTAAACCCGGTGTGGGCTCTTTGTATTCTCCCAGTTGTAATCGCCCAATCCTCTAGAAGCTGCAGCAAAATAGTCGACATCCAGAATTGTGATTGGGCGATAATTCTTAGGCTCTGACCTAGCTTAAAAATAAGGATGATATAGGAGGTCTTCCAAGATGCTGGGGACTGCCCCCTCTTAATAATATGGAAGAGAAATTTCAGAATCTCAGGCTAGCATCTTGGATCACCTTTAAATAATCTATTTGAAAGCTGGTTAGGTCCCGGGGGCACGGAAATTGCTAGCTTTGAGGATCATTTGGTTTGGAAAAAAAAAACTACAAAAAATTTTTTTTTTTTTTAAACGGTTGTCCTCAACAAAAGCAAATCCCTGCGCGCAAATCTTGAAATTATAATTGTGCTGTGAGGAATGCAGGCTCCAAGTCTTTTCCTTGACTCCTCTGTAAATATTCAATGTTTTAGACCTTCCCCTCTGTGTTCTTCTGCTTGGGGTCACCACATTATCACCAGACCGTGGCTCCACGCACAACTAAGAAAACCTCATCTGGATAAACCAGTGCCAGCGAGGAGGCAGAACAGTCAATCCACAGAGGTGCAGACAAACGCCATGAGGTTTGCACATAACAAAGAGAAACAATGCCTTTTTAGACATACTGTAAATTATCGGGACACATAAAATGATTGACATTGAAATCATATTTCATGCAAGGATTGACAGGTATATCAAAGAGAGCGACAATAGCAAAGGCTTCGGACATAGCTATGTGAGGAGACCAGGGAGAAAGTTACTGAGGGTGGAAAAAGATGAAATGTCAATGAAGCAAGAGAGAAAATCAATGTCAGCATGCACCCTCACACGGGGCAGATGGAGAGGACCCCACAGGGTAGAGATGCTATGATGAAGCTAAAATATAAGCAGAATCGAATGAGGAAGATGTCCTGCTTGGCCACGGTCTCCATTGCGCTGTGGGTTAACGGGGGAACTGTGTTGATCAACATAGAAATTATGACCCACCACCAAGTTATTGTCCCAGGTGAAGCAGAGGGCCATAACTTGGGCTTGGGTCATTATCCCAAGCGATAATGACCCCCATCCCGAGGGTACTTTTATAGCCAGTAAAGTAGATGATCACTATTATGGTATTTCTTGCGTGCGGACCTAGCGTCAAGAAGCAACGGAGCACTTTACAGAGCTGTACAACAGAACACATATACAGCAGGGGGAAGGATACGGAGAGGCACAGTGGAGCGGGTATGGCTGTACCGGGTGGTGGGGATGAGGGTGGCGTCTTGCGAGTCAGGTGGCGCGGGGGTGACACGATGGCCTGGGTGTTGAGCTAGTAAATTAAATGTGGCTTAATGTTGTACTAATGAAATAACAGTTCATCTCATTAATGAAGCATGTTAATTGCAAACTTGGTTTGACTGAAACAGGTTTAACGCGAGCATGCATTTGGTGTCATGGAAAAGGAAACAATCTCTCTATGAGAAAGACAATGCATTTTCCCTTGTATTAACTTTCCCTTTCACGTGTTCAATTGGATGTTTCAGGCAGCATGAGGTCCTGTCAGAGAGAAAGTGTCTTGTTGAAAGAAATATTGACTGGAAAGTGTATTGTTAGTTCCCCGTTTGCTTTTGAAGACAGAATGTTCAGAGAGAGGTCAATACTACCAGTAGTTATTGACTGCACTCTAAACATTCCGATAAACTGAGAGGAGGTCAATAACTATCTCCGTGTGCTAATTCAGCGTATGCCATTTGACCTGTTCCATCCACTCGGCTGTCAGCACGGCCCATCCACAACTGCTTGCTCTCTCCCGCATACCCCATCCACGGGCTCACTGTTCCTGTATTTTTTTGGCACACTTCTACCACTGCCTGCATTAATCGTTACCTGCCACAGAAACATCACAGGCCATTTCTCAAAGACGCAGCATCTTCAGACAGCCAATGATGCCACTAAGTGCACGAGGCTAACAAAAAGCAGTGGTCCATTATTAGTTCCGTCAACATGATCAAAATTCTGCCCTCGGCTCATAACGACAAATGACTCTTCAAATAGTTCATCTAAAGTATAGGATGATGAAAAGGAAGACCTTGCGCAAGATACACATGCATGGAAGGCCGGTATCCCAATTCTGAAAGTCTAGAGCCACAGCCTACGAGCAACAATCAGCAAACAGGCATTCCGGGTCTGCATAGGAGCCTCCTGAAAAGGTAAGCAGAGCTCGCGACCTTCGACCTTGATGCCTACTATTGAACACTGCCCCTAAGGCTGATGGGGGTGTGGGAATGAGTGGCACAGCAGCCTGCTACATCACGTTGACTGGGAAACTGGGGACGCCGCCCATTGTACATTCGCCTCCCGAGAATCAGCAGTGGACTTTGGGAAGCCAGTCACCAGCTCATAACCATAGGAGTGGGTCGAGGGGCATACGTGTTCCTCGGGGGGGCGGGGGGTGAGGGGGGGAATTGGGTCGGAGCAACTGAGCCGCGCTCTGGCAAAATGTTCCTTACTGGAGTGCAGATCCAGCCCAAACGCCCCCCCCCCCCCCAGGGCTAAATCTCGAAAGTCTATTACTCATAAGCACCCGAGGAACAGAGACTTCAGGAGACTCACAGTAGGAGGAGGGCAGAGCAATTAATATGCAAGTTCTGTGAAGCATTTCCCCTCAAGCAGAACTGCCTGAACCATCCATAAACAAGCATGGTCCAAAGAAGTATATATATGGCTCGTGCTTTACAGACATTTTACTTTTTGGGTGGGTGCTGTGACAACAAAAAACAAAAAAAAAAAAAAAGGGAGCATTTCGCTTAGTTTGCATTAGTTGTGCAGAAGGTTTCATGTTTGAATCACTAACATATATTTCAAATACAACATTCTGTGCTCATTCTTATGTTCCCAAAATGTTCTTTGCTTTTAGGAAAATTGCTAAGACTCAGTCTCTCCTGCAGGTGTCCCTCAGCCCCCACTCACACCCACCTCACTACTCCCCCAATGCATGGAGGGAGGGGGGGGCGGTGATTCCCAGAGTGCATGTGTGTGCATTTCCGGCAGTGTGCCATTTCCTTTCCCTAACGTGTTACCTGCCTCCTGTAAAGGGCAACACACCCTGTTCCCCTAGTGCTTCCACAGCTCCCTGTAAATGCTACATCCTGCACCCCATCTCTGCACCGGGCCCCAAGCATGTCAACTTTTAGATTTACCAGTGGGGAGTTGGTTGACCCTTATGGCGGCAACCTTTAACTAAAGTAATATAGTGGGAAGTGGCATCACAGGAAATTACATCAGAGGCCTGGCTTGCGAGTGATGTTCTGGCTAGGCCTTTTGGTTTTAAATGGCATCTTAACCACTAGTTTTGCTCCGAGCAACCTAACATACCCCACATTGGTGGAAGCCTCAAGACTGGGTTCAACTGGATAGTTCAGTTCAGTATTTGGGCAGGCAGAAAAACAAATTATGGCATAGAAGACTGCCCAACGCAACGATATTGGTACGGGTTAATGCAAAGCCTTGCATCTATCACTTTTGCAGTGCAAAAAACCCTCACACATAGGATTCATGCTATACAAAACCCAGCTATATTGCATTACCTTTTGATTTTACACCGCTTTCCCCTCCACAATAGCATTGCTCATACAACAACCCTTTCTGTTCACCCATCAAGAAAGTAAACCCATGGAATAGATCATTTCAATATAATTTGTAGGGCAACTCGCTTGGTTGATGCACATGCTGCAGCAATCTGCAAGCAAGCTGCAGGTCACACGTGTGTACCCTGAATGTGCAGAAAAATGATGCAATGCCTCCGAAGATGATACAATGAACAACACTGGCTGATGCCCAGGTCCTGCCTGCGAAGAAAAGGGCAAACAGAGCTGCTAGGGGGCTGAAGACCTAGGCGAGCTTTCCCAAAGTCCCCCAGCAGGCAAAAGTTGGAGCAACAGGTGCTCCCCCCCCCCAACGTCCAGGCCGCTGCGAGGAGGGGAGAACATGCAAAGCAATGTGTGGAAGGTAGCAAGCTTCGAGAGTAGGCAGCAAGTTCCTAAAAGGAGTTTCGCCTGCACCACCAACCCACTCAAACTGCAGCAGATGGGAGACCCTCTCTCCCGCCCTTATGTCCACAGACCCTGGGCTGGGGGCGGGGGGCTATTATTAAATCAGGCTGGCAGACTCCTTGCACAGCGAAGGCGCAGGAAAGCCTCCTAGCAGTTCAGTTTTCCAATTGACTCCCACTGCCCTTTGGAGTGAAGCAACTTACAGCCCCCAACCATACTTTGTCCACATCCCTTGTTAGAGCCCCCCCCCCCTTCAGTCTGGTAGGTGGGCACACTTGTCACTCAAAAATGTGATTGATCCACAGAAGCCCAGGACTGGACACACAATCCCTCTCCCGAGACTGCCACGATGGGACAGGCATGCTGCAGTCAGGCACGCAACAGTCCGGGTTTGGGTGTGGATGTGGATGTGCAGCACTTGTGGAGCTGCACATCTTGCAGTGGGGCCAAAACACCTGTGCAGCGCTGCAGTTCCGCTCCTCACAATTAATCCCCCAAGCGCTCAAGGTTATGAATGAAACACTGACGCAACTTAAACGTCCCATTGAAATGGACTGGATCCCGGAGGGATGTGGGAGGGTCGCAGAGGAGAAAACATGGAATGCGCATCCTTTGGGAGGGAAGACATCATTCCCGCGAGCGGCGCTTCCCCGTCGCCCGCATGCACGCAGAGAAGCCTCCCCTCCTCCCCGGGCGCTTCCAGTGCCTGCTGCCGCCCTCCCGGGACAGAACGAACCCCGTGCTTCCGCCCGCGGCACCTACCTGGCTGCGAGTCGCCCCACCCCTGCTCGGCGGCCGGGAGAGAGACGCCAACGCTTCCGTTGCCCGTCGGCAGAGCACAGCGCAGCCGGTAAACCCGGCGAGCAACTTCCCTCGCGCCGCCCGGCTCCCGAGCCTCTGACGTCACCCGGGACGGGGCGCTGCGGAGGCTGCAGGCAGAGGACGGCCGGGCGCTGCAGGAGCGACCTTCAGAGCCGTGCCCGTCTCGCTGCACCGGCGACCCCAGCGCTCACCCCGAGCCCTCCTTCCCAGGTGGCGCCCCTGCCTCGCCGCCCTTCACCCCCCCCCCCAGTGTCCTCTCATTCCGCCAAGCCCAATTCCTGCGGTCACACTAGCCCGGAGCACCGCGCACCACACACACACCGCACGACCCCTTACTGGCTCTGCGGGGACCAAAAGCACAGCTCCAGACTACCCATCTGCATGAACAGCACCCCCTCTCCCCCACCCTGGCTGGGACTGGGAGAACCGTCCCTTCTGCGTGCCACTGGGCCCACTGTTCGAGGCAAGGGCCTCCTCTCACGACGAACCCTTTTTAGCAACGCCTCGGGCACCGTATTCTTCCCTCTAACTTTCGCCACTTAAGTACAGGCACCCCACACCCTTTTAGCTTCCTTATGGTGGCCTGCCCCTCGCTCTTCATACAAGTGTCCCGCTAGAGATGAGCACGTCTCAGGCGACAGCTGATAAAGAGGGTACGCGCCCCCCCTCCCCCCGTCATTCATTAGCGCCGCGAGGCCTCAAGGAAGGCCTGCGGAAAATAGGATTAGATGCTCGTTTGTTTACTTTCCTTTGATGCCTTGGAGCACATGCCCTCAAAATCAGCCCCAGGAAACAATTGCTCTCTTCCAACCACTATTAACACGTAGCGTTTGCATAGCTTGTCGAAGGCCTTATATGAACTGGGAAAATAATTATATAAAGGCACACGACCAAAAACAAAATTACAATATGCAGCTTGCGGGGCAAGGGGGGGGGGGTGGGGGCTAGTGGTTGTGAATGGGGGCATCAGCGGGCTGTGTAGAGGGCTGCGTGTGCGCCTGACGAGTCAGAGTTAGACTAAAGTGCACCACGGATGTGTTTTTAGGGATTTGTGTGTGTAGGATGTACATTATTTGGTTGTCAGAAGCCAAGCTCAGGTCGAGCACCTCAGAAGGTGGCCTGCTAGCACCAAGTGAGGAGTGCAACGAAACCTACATTTCGGGGACTGGGGGCTAACTGGTGATGGGTGGGGCCACTTTAGAAACTGGGCGGGACAAACTTAGAGGCTCCACCCTCCTCTGTTCTACCCCAAGGCATGGAGCCCATATATCCTCATTTCCCCAAAAACTGTCTTGCCGCAGCGCTGTTCTGCCCCCAAGACCCACTGGGGTCTGGATAGGGTGACCAGATTTAAAAAGTTAAAAAAACAACGGGACATGTCAACTAACATAAAAGTAGGACTAACTCTTGAAAGTGGCTCTCCAGCCACTACACTTCAGTAGCATTTGGAGGAGAAGGGAGTTTAAGTGTGACTTTTCAAAGAAACAGTCTAATTAATTTATCACAAAGGAACACTTTCTTACGTTGTAAAATGCAGCATTTCTCCTGTGCGAGATTGTGCATTCCTGCCTGCCAACTATGAAGACCTATTACAAAAAACTGAGACCACTGCAGTTTCCAATGGAACATAATTTACAGACATTTATTTATTAGGGTGAATATTGTGACCAATCAAAACAAGAGTCCATTATTTGCTTACAAGGGTTTCTTACTGAATCAGTAAAAGACATGTTTAACATTTAAAATTGTGGACATTATGATGTTCCAACAATGCTCCTTGCTTTTATGCAAATCACCAGGATTGGGTTCTATGAGGAGATACTGTGTTATGCAACCTGGCCGGGGGCCACGCCTCTTGGCTCCACCCTCTCCTTCCCAGAGCCCCACTCTTCCAAAAGAGGAGACAGTTCTCCCAGTAAATCTTGTCCATTTCCAGCATCGGTAACACTTTAAAGCTGCCAGTTTTAGCACAGGCTTCCTCCCTCTCGGACTAAAGCAAAGTCAAGTCTGGAAGCCCCGCCCCTCAGCTCAAATTTCAGGGGAGTGGAGAGCTTAAGCCCGGCAGCTCAATGGAGTCGAGCGCCTACACCAAGTGCATGCATGACATAGCTATACATTGCTGAAAAGGCAGGGATGTCACACTCAGTTGGACAGAGGGACGGTTTGGATTCAAAATGAACCCATCATGGGCCACGGTTGTATACTAATTGACCTTTTCACAATTGACCTTGGGAGAATTGACCTAATTTAGAAGGTCAATATGCAGGGGGGGGGAACCAGTGTCCAACCAGGGCTTTTCACTAACCACAAAACTTGCACCAACATACTGTTCACTCACATTTCCAGTCCCAAAAATGTAAATCTGTGCACCACTTAATGCATTTCACCTCCAACCTCACACGGGAAGCACACTTTAAAGCAGCAGCTAATCTCCCAATGCAGTTACTGTTTTCTTTTGGCCAAAAACAAGGCCCTGTCTGGCATAATTCGCCTCTCAGTATAAAATTGGGGCCTGCGGAGAGTCCGATTTCATTCAGGTCGATACATTGAGTACCATTAAATTGGGTAATGATAGCAGATATTCTAGAACATTGCTTGGAAGCCTGAAGAATCCGTCATGAAGGGCTACACAAAAACCTGATGTATTATGAACTCTAGATCAGAAAATGGCAATGTAAGCATCATTGCAGGTTTATGAGAGGGTGTATGAAACATTGCTTTATTTTCTCATTTCTTAACTGATGAGGACGAATATGTGCACCCTGAATTCCCATCAGAAATAAGGGTCTTGGGGGTGTCCGATTGGTAATAGGGAGATGGTCACTTACACTGGAGTAGTCCATTTAGAAGAGAGGACAAGAAAGATGATCCATTGCGTGCAGGACTGGTGACATCCTCCTATCCCAACAACCCCTACAGAGAGCTCGTTTTGGGACTTGCCCAATCAGATCGGCTTGCACTCTGCCCTTGTTACCAGATGGAAGCATGTGCCACACCTTTTAACATAATGCAGGTTACTTCTGCTCTTGTTACACCACTGGCTCAAGCACATCATTCCTACTGGGGTCTGCAACCGGTGTCTCTCCAGATGTTTTGGACTGGAACTCCCATGATCCCTCACTATTCACTATGCTGTATAAGGCTGAGGGGAGCTGTACCCAAAACATCTAGCGAGCAAACAGTAAGCCAGGCCTTTCCTCCTGAGATCTGAAAAAAAGACAGGAGATCCATAGTCAATGAGCACACAGCGTGTCACTAATGTATCCTCTTAAACATACTCCAAGCAAGGTGAGAGCAAGAGCGGAATAGGAACTGTTTTTTAACGCTGGATTTGCATTTTTGTAGGCTTGAAACAACAGGCCTATTAATCAACCCGACTCTCCTCTTTTAAATCGATCTTATAAGTACAAAAAGGCAGAGTACATTGGGCAAGGTTTTACAGGGATATCTATGGGTCTGTGCAGTAGGATTGGTAGCTCACTAAACAAGTACAAAGTTCTCTCAGCACCTTGGACTGTGTAGTACAAGGCCTTTCCCACAGCACCCTTCCTACGAGTAGATGTGGTCACCCTGTGCCCACTGCATTTGCACTACTCCAGGTCCAGCTTATTCGTGGCTCCAGCAGGCCACCACGCAGAGCAGTGCATTGGTTTTTGATGGATGCTCTGGGTGGGCCACTGTTCATGGTGTGGGGTAAGGATAGCTAAGGAAGCTCTTGATCTAGCACCTCCTCTTGGTGTCCAGGACAATTTACGATGAACATATAGAGGCTGATTAACACTCAAGTAGTAGACAAGCACTTTGCTGCTTGCTTGTGGGAGGCAATAGATGTTGTTGGCAATGTTCATGGCGCTCAATTTATCAACCCTGGAATAATGATACAGCGAGTCGTTACAGGCGGCTGTCAGAAGCAAGCCCTTGACTGGCGGAGGGTGCCACTTGACCCAAACCAAGTTCACAGTCTATATTGAGCAAAGCAATTTCTCGGCATGACATTGCAGAACGCCACATTCACAGCGTATGTGCACAGATCTCTCCTAGAGGGCACCCTGACTTACTGAAGCTGCAGAGTAATGCATCAATAACACTCTGCAATGGCGCAGTTATTCAATCAGGACACTGCAGACATGCCGGGCCTGCACGCGGACCACGGTCTACGCTTCTAATGCTGCAGGTGCACAATGCTGAACATCCACGGCACCATGCTACGCTTTCAAACACTGAAAAACAAAGAAGGGAAGAGGGAAGTCTTCCAGACAAAGCGGTCTACCGGGAGCATCCTCGTCAGCTTCCCAGTCCAGTGCTTCCACGGAAGCAAACGGCCGAGCTACTGGGTGCTACTGCGGACCATTCCACACAAACATAAAAAGGCAAGAGCATACTTCTAAGAATGAAGGTGATTTCCCACCAAGACGTGGGGCAAAGTGTGCAGTAGAAAGTGAACATACTAAGTTCATAGAGCGATCACCATCATCATTACTAATACAATTCTGCACAGAATCTGTACGATTCTGGGTTAAGCAGGATTGTGTCAGATTGATCCACCGTTTAGCCCTGCAAGTCAGTTTTTTGTGTTATTTCATGAGCACGCAACTTTTGCCTGTGTACGTAGGCTAGGACACTGCTGCCCCACCAGAGCAGACTTCTGGACATATACACATGGTTTACACCAGGGGTCTCCAATCTTTACGTTGGAAAGAGGTATTTGCAGTAAATGGCCAATCGGCGGGAGCTACTGGGGTGGGGATGTCCATGAGTATGAGAATTTGTACCAACATCGCTTTGTTTGGTTTATTTGCTCTTTATATAAATAAAAGGAATAACATATGCATTAACCATATTAACAACTTCAAAAACAACTTTATTTCATAATTCTGTATTAGTAGCTCTCTCCTACAAATTGTCAAGGATATCCGAAGGTAGGAAACCAATCAGGACATTCATTCTGGAGGCTGACACTGCATGCCATCCACCAGCGCTCAGTGACCTGGTGTGTAGCTTGAACTCAGATGCGGTCAGACAGGATCAAAGTTTTGATTTCAGGAAGTTCATCAGAAAAGGGCGGAGATAGACAATCATAGTGCAGATACCCTCCTAACTGCACACCAGACACGCCAGGCATACATTCAGGACAGTTTTAGATATCTGTAACAGACTCAGTCACTGGAGTCGCTGTGTTTGACACAAGTGCACCATTTGTAAAAGATTTTTTTTTCTATCAAATAATTAGCAACTTTGAAGGGTGGCTCTGTAACAGCATTTGCATTGCTGTATTTATTTTACCTTCTTTTTAGGATCTCAGTCAGCGGTACAGTTTTTCCCCACTGTAACTTGGGCACCGTAGATTAAAGATGCATATTTGCACAGTTAACACTGAGAACAGCTCACAGGATCACCGCCTCTCCCTGCAGGAATCATGCAGGTCATTCTGGTGCATGGCCAATGGGTCATGTATGGCTTGCACGAACAGCTCCCTCAGATATATTGGAATTTTCCATGTGTTAGAGAATTACTTGTAAATTGTATGGTGTTTTGCCCATTTTTAGCAAAGACACTGCTCATGAATTGCACCATTTCAACGTAGTTTTGTCTGGCTGTAAACTCCCTGCCAGAATTTGAACATATACATACAGGTTCCCCACACATCTCCGTAGATCTCCCAGTTTGTGTACATAACCAAAGGAGACCAACCTTATTAATTGTTTTCCCATCCCATGGCTCCCCTCAATGTTCTCTCCCTGTGTTGTACAGTGCTGTGTTACTTAGTAACTAGGTTTAAACAATATTCATCCTATAGATATCCAGGTATATACATACAAACCACTGCTCACTTTTCCCACCTAATTACTTAATTCATACTCTTGTTTCGTAAAACAAAGGCTGAAACAGAACTCTCAACCATGGTTTTTAAATCCTGGCATTAATGGCACATGTGATTTTACATTCCTGTTTAATTTCTAGAAATGCGTAGAGAAGCACCAGAACGCAGTCCGCTAGTAGTTTTCCACATTTCCAGAAGTGTAAAACAGCCGTTGGCGGTTGAATTCCTGTATTGGGATATGCATAGAGGTGGGCTCCCCCATATCCCAGCAAATATCATCAGAATCTTGAATACAGTTGTGGCACTACTTCCTTAAAACAGAGGACTTCGTATCTTCAAATTAAAAAAAATAAATTGGAGTTTCACCATAAACATCAACACTTAACGCTAGAGCTACACTTTTTCTTGCAAGCGGGGACACAAAGGTTGTCTTTCTTTCTACACACGCACCCACACTGAGCAAAAAACAATTACACCTGCAGCTTTATATTCCCCATTCTGATTGAAAGCCTACAATTACTAGCATGCAAAGTAATGCCAACTGAAATAAATCTAAAGAAACACAGTGAGACTGAAAGGATCACAGCCCCAGATTTGTTTCACATGGCATGTAGATATATGCACCCCTGGCCTTCTAAGCAGCCATTAATTGCACCTCTTGGTGACAATGCCTACAACACACATTTCTACTTTTGTTATTGCTATGTCACCTCTTGTTGCGCACTGCCCCAAGCCCTTCAAGCCCATATGCAGCCTCTCCTCTCACCGTGCACACAGCTTTTGACTGTTTGATTTGCAAGGAGAGGAGATCGAGGGGGGGGGGTGGGAGCCCAGGGACTTCAGACACCAAAATAAACACACAGTGCTCATTTTGATGTCTGATGCAAAGAGCTACTGAGAAGCCCTAGGCAATCTACCAGTAGCTCACAATCTACTGGTTGGAGACCTTGGGTTTATACTGTATGCAGTACTGCCCAAGCCTGATAACATGAAGTCCCTTCATTATGTATGGTTTGCGATGCCTGCCCCTATATCGCTTCACACATTTAGGTCTTTGTTTGCGCGTAGGCAAGGTCTGCATGCATAATCAATTGGAAAGGAGACCCCTTGCCAACCATCCTCTGAACCAGACACTCCCTGTCATTCTGCAGTGCCATGTAGCCTCTCACATCTGGGTACAAAACATGATACCCAGTCACGCAACCAGCATATGCAACAAGCATAACACACGCAACATACTCCTTTGCAGATTCACAGGCCAGGTTTATTAACAATAGCTTTAATATTACATTATGCATCTGCTCTGCAATGCCGTGATTTGCAAGGGTTAATCACAATCCGTTTGTGTAACTTACGGAATAATTAAATGGGTCATAGATATGAATGAATTGAGTTAGCTCCCTTATTGGACAGCATGTAATCTTTCAGGGAAGTGTATCATTCCACCAACATATATTGGTTCCTGCTGAAAGACTTCACTTCTGATTGTTAAAAATGCTGTAGAGACACCATGAAATGACTCATATCAAGATGCAAAGCTCATGGGATGTAAGGAGTGTGCAGCTGGCCAGGTGAGCACTGAGGACCTGGAGGCCCTCAGGAATAACATTAGGGTTCAGAGGTATACGATTGGCACCGAAAGCTAATTTCACATACAGGTGCCACCTGGAAGTAGTCCTAGCCAGGCAGGGTAGATTGGAGAGGAGAAAATATCTTGCAAGCTCCCTGAAATTAAAGAGACCTTTCATTTCAGAAATGGTGTGGTCCGTACCGGTCAGGACCAGTAATGCCAAGTGCAGAACTTAGAACTTGATCGAAGCAAAGGAACGACCAGGCCAGACCGGATCTCCTTTAGGTCCATTGAGGAGTATGAGAAGGCCTGATGATTTCTTGATACTTCTGGAAGTAGCCGCATTGAGATCCTTGTGCCACAGAAAACAAACTGCTGGTTTGGTCAAGTTGAGACTCAGCTAGGGCGAGGACTAACGATGCCTGCACACTCAAGGAAAAAGTACAGGTTCCAAACATACTTGACAAAGATTACAAAAAAGTTGGTTGTGATTGGTATAATCGTTTGCTCTCTTAAAGCAGGAATTTTCTAACGTGTGATGCATAAGAACACAATCTCACTAGCTAAGGCCACTCCTTAGCTCATGCCAAATTTAGCTGTCAGTGGATTTTCCTTTTTCCATGTCAGAAAAATGGTGCCTTTGAGGGGATGACTCAGTCATACCTGCCAAGTGGACCCATGCCAAGTGTGATAAAGGATACCCGCACTTTGCATGTCGAGTGATGTGGTTCAGCCTGTACAATTATAAATAGGTTCCTCTGTCCAACATGTAAAATGCTATGGACTAAAGTCAAGATAGGATAAAGGGATTTATATGAATACTGCATGACAAAAAAATCCCAAAATGTCGGAAATATTTTTTCCTTTTTGCGCCTTTCAGCAAAATTATATATTCGGGGGAAGACCCCCGCAGTTCTCCCCCATACTTGCCATACATCATAATACCCAAACCCACCCCCACCTATGATTGCACTGAAAAGCGCATTAACATTTTGGGATTTGGAATTAAGGGCTTCAAAATTATGGGGCGACACTAGCTAAAGGCGCCACACCCGACACAGTGGCGGGGGGGCGGGGGGGGGGTAACCAATCTCAATGCATCTGTGAAACAAAACAACAACTTTCTTCGACTCTGTGCTCTTTTTGACCCAACCTTTTTTCTGATTTCATTGGCAAGTTTTTCATTTTGTGAACAGAAGTTATCCATCACGAGGGCTCCACCACTCAGTGGTTTCAACAAGCTAGCGTATACTTTTGAGGTGGTATTGGCAGAAGAACAGGGGCAAATTCTGGGAAGTGTAGGAAGGTTACTGGGATTCATACCATGCACCGCTGCCATTTTCATGGCCTCTCTGGTGGATCTGAAAGAGAGGAGGGTGGCTTGGGTTAGCCGGAGAGAGGGGAAAATGCAAGCGAGTCTTACTATTGTATTGACGCCTGCACAATGGAAGAAACCCGATCTCTGAGTGTGGGCCTATTTCAAGGTCCCCTGTGTCAACAACATAGAGGCATTTATTCTCAGAGAGGAGCCTTCATTCCAATAGTGGTAAGAGACATTGTTTGGAACTGTAATATGATAGTTGGTTGTAGTGTTCTGTTGTTTGATGTCTGTTGGGAGGGTTATTGAATTGCTGTGTGCAAGTAGCTACTCTGTTCGAGCAGATTAGTACAGGGACATTAGTGGGGGCCTCGTGGGCAACTGTGCACATTCATGTGGTGTGGACATGGTGATGTCTCAGCAGTGGTGCCCTTCGGCTAAGGTACTTGTGAGGAGTTGTCTGGAGCCCCCGCCCCCCCCCCCGGGAATGGCCTGGGACCTCTGGCATTAGATAGTGTGCACTGACTGACCTTAATGAAAGTGGGGGAGGGAGAGGCTCACATGGAGGGGTGGGTAACATAAGGGGCATGTGTAATAACTGTATGTTGAAAGGTAAAGTTGCGAGAACTAGGGGCAGCCTCGTAAACTACATTGGCCCCCTGGAGATCAAAATGCAGTAGGGCACACGTTGCATTGGGCAACGGGGGGGGGGAGGATGGGGGGGAAGAGGGAGAAATCACAGTGGGATATCAGGAAGCAAAGTTACAATGGGAGACATGGGAGCAAATCCTTGTGGGGGCACCGAGAAAAGTATAACAGAAAGTAAAGGACAGCATGGTGAGGAGGCTAGCGAGGGGTGCAAACAATCAAGCTGCATATAGCAAGACATAACATGGCCTGGCAAGGCAAGGCACACGATTAGAACTCGGAGCAAAGCATGAAGCGGGCCAACACAGGAAAACAGCCTGGTCTCTTCTCTGCACTCCTGCCAACAGCATATGGAGACCGCTTCCATTTCCTCTCTCACTTTGCCTTCACGCTCATGGCTACAATGTGTACTATGTGTAGCAATTATCTGGCCACAGATTAGGAGCCAGCAGCCTGGGGACTCCACTCGTTACCCTAAGTGGAGTGCCAACGGTTATGGGGCAAAGGGGGGCGTGAATTTCAGATTAAGATAAAGGGCTGCCTGAGGGATGGAGACCCCATGCATCCACTTCACCATAATACATTTAAAATGGCAAAAGCAAACCTACACGTTCCAGAATGTAAATAATAGAAACAGCACTGGATGACATAATGACGGAGGACTTGCAGAAAATCTGGTTTATGCCTTATGGAACTGCACCTGCACACTATAAATGCACTTATTAGAATGAACAGAGCATGTGGAATTCATAAGCATGTTCAAGGTTTCAGCATTGCTTCAAAGGTTTACAAGGAGTCAAATACTCTTCCAGAAACTTGATCATTGGCCATGTACCCTGGTAACATACACTAGGATAGCGGCCACCCACTGTTCACCATGCCCCATTTACTTTGACCATTCAAATTACTTTGCAAACTAAATCAAAAAGCATAGGTAGGAAATTCCATCCGAAGTGCCCTGGTTGGTAAAAACGGATGCTTTGGCACCAAGGTAGATCAGAGCAAATCAAATCAGGGGCACCAGGTATGCAGGTGCTCTGGTGTCTGGGAACCCAAGAAAAAATGTGTTGGGGACCAAGCACCCACTGCACCCAAGGCATTACAAAAATATTACAGAACCGATCAGAACAACAGAGGCAGCATTGTGATGTAGTAAATATGTTCTAACATCGCACGATGAAAATAGCTGGTTCGATTTCAATGGCTGCCTCATAACATGGGTGTGAAAGTCTTTGCCACCAAGCTTAAGCGTCCTGTTATATTGTATTGTATTTACTGCTATAACATGTGTTGGCCATACTGTCAGTATATGGAATGTTGGGAGGCTGTTGTCATTGAGTGGGATCTAGAATGGAGAACTGGCCGTTGTTGAGAGAGAGAGGGGGTGCAAGTTCTGAGGAGGAGGAGGAGGAGGAGCAGGCGGAGGCGGCGGCTCTAGGGGGGTCATCTTACCGAACACTTGTACTGGCGATATGCTTAAATAAACCAAGAACAATAACTTGTTTCCTGCAAATTAAGTTGTAGTGCCTACCTTATAGTAATGGCGACAAAGACGTTGACCCCTCCCAGAGCTGGCACGAACGGATGAGTGTATGGTGAGTGAGTCGATACGTGGTTGCCTGGAAAAGTGGAGTAGGCCAGGGCCATTGAATGGTGGCCGTGATCATACGTCAGGAAACAAACGAGTACACAGTGAGCCAGCAACTGCTGCAAGACTCACAAGATTTTTAGCTGCCATTTTAAGGTCAGGCAAGAGTACAACAGATACCAGAGAATTGAAGAAACCATTCCTTGATCAGGCGTCCTCATCGAGCAAAATATTGTGAGGCTTGCAGAAACATCTCTGTTGCATTGTTCAGGAAAATAAAGGAAATACTGCATAACAAGGGTGTGTTACTGGCACAGCCCATTCTTCCAAAAGGAGCAATTTGCTGTCGCAATTTCTGTCGCGGTCTGTTGAACCATTGATGAAGTGGGATGTTAGGCAGGAGGATTTTCAGGACCATGTCCTGGCGATTCATGGGCCCAGTTACATTATGGACAGGAAGAGAGTATTGTTAATGCACTGCCTGGGCTTTGAAGGGAGATGTCTGCTGAAGGGTCTCCCAGAATTGTCAGGGGGTACAGAAGCCCAGAAGGGAGCTGCTTCGGGAGAATCTTGAATCCATACAAGACAATAATGTGCAGGTTAGACCTGAAATACGGAGAGACATCAAGCCCCATATGGGAGCGCTATTACTTTGGTATGCATGAGCAAGGAGGAGGAGTTGGTGGAGAACTTTGTGACAGGACTGCGAGAGTTGGAGAATCATTGCACCTTTGGAGAATCGTACAATGGACATGTAATGGACCAATGAATGTTGCGTGTGAAGGAACATAAGATAAGGGAGGACATATGGAGTAAGGGGGATCAAAGTTTGGATTAGGCACTTGACATTGCATAGAAAGTAAACCCATGTTCAAGTGTGTGAAAGAATTTGAAATTAAAAGGAGTGAAAGATGATGAGAAGAAGTGTCCATAGTCGAAGCAAAATGTAAGGGAGACATAAGACGTTCTCAGGGCGGAAACAAGTATGTGGAAGAGAAAGGAGAAATGCGAGATGGATGGATGGAAAATAAAAGGGGGCTGGAGGGAGTATAAACTGCTTTTAGGTGTGGGAATACCTTGCACTTCCCAAACTCAGAGAAATGCATTTGAGTGCTAAATGCAGAAAATGTAAGAATGGGCACTATGCTAGGTGCTGAAATAATTTTTCCTCGAAAGGGATCAAGGACGTTTCTCAGTGTGAAGAGGACAAATCTGAGTAATGTAACCAAGTGGGGGATGTGCCAGGAGTACCTTTCTTGGTGGGGAGTGCAAGAGCAAAATCAAAGAAAGGGAAAAAGCTGCATGCAGAGGTAATTGTGAATGGGTGTTGTGTGCCCATGTTGATGATACAGGTTCAGATTACACCATAGCCAATTGGGAGACATGGTTAGGGCTCCTTTGGGGGAAAAGGAAATCAATAGGCCCAGGGTGAGGGGGGAAATATACTGAGGCGTTTGTTTTTGTGCAAAGTGTGGAGGGTGCCTAGTGGGGTGGTACGAGGAAGCCGAGATGGGGCTTGTTACATATTCCAGCGTTCTGGGGTTGGTATTAGTGGTTGACACAGATATGAAAGTATAAAGTGAATTTCTGAGCTTTTTTTGAGGACTGCTTAGGGTGTTTGAAAGGATATCAAGACAAAATAAGACTGAAGACCGTGGCAGTGCCTGGGGTATGCAAGCTGAGGCATTTTCCCGTTTGTCTCAGGGAGAAGGTGAAGAAGGAACTGGGGAAACTTGAAAAGTTGGGTGTGATTGAGAGAGTTGGATCTTCGGAATGGGTCTCTCTTATTGATGTACCAAGGAAAGCTAGTGGGGAGATCAGGCTCTGTGTTGACCTACGAGGGCTCAATGGGAATGTTGTGACAGAGATTTTCACTGCCCAACATAGGGGAAATGCTGAGCTTGCTTGGTGGGGCGTGCTATTTTGGTACGTTAGATTTAGTGTCCACTTATCATCAAGTACATCTACACCGTGCATTGAGAGAATTGACGACATTTGTGATACCAGATGGGATGTTTGGGTATTGCAGGATGCCCTTTGGGTTAGTCGAAGCTGCTGCTTTCTTTCAAAGAATGATGCATGTCTTGTTTAATGAGGAGATAGGTGTGCGATTTCTTCAGGACAACATTCTCGTCACAGGAGCAACAGAATGGGAACATGATGCAAGGTTGAGGAATGTTCTTAGGATTTTTGAGAAGGCTGGGTTGACCCAGAGGAGGGACAAGAGCAAATTTAAGAATAACACCCATAGATTATCTGGGGTGTAGAGGAGGAGCCAAAAGCCTCTACCGGAAGTCCCACTCCTAAATTGCCTATATGTTGGGAACCGGAAATGGTGACATACATGACACCTGTAATGATGCCAATAATGCGAGCAGCCTTTAAAGCAAAGTACCCATTGAGAAAACCGTTCTTTATGTATCCACGAAGAGCCGACAGCCTCTTGGGGAAGATCCATCAAGAGCGGGAGAAGGTGGACGAAAAAAAAAAAAAAGGCTGGTGACATGACATGACAAAAAAGGGATACACCGAGAAGGGATAATAGAAGAGAAAGTAAAGAACATATATAATCTGGTGATGAAGTAGGAATCGAGTAAATGTTCACCTGTAAAATGAAGATTACACGTGTGGAAGATCAACACAGAAAATGCAAACCATTTTATAATTGTACAGACGCTGTAATGCAAGTAGACTAAGTAATCATAAAGGCTGGCTATACGTAGTGAATAGATTGCGGCGATGCGCCAAGCCAGAAGAGATCTGGATGTTCCACGTCGTGCTTTAGGAAACTGGGATCCCATGAGCAGGAAAGCCGAAAGTGTGGTGCAGTTAATAAAGGTAGCCGACGAGCAAGAAAGAATCCAAGAGGGCTTGTCTGACCCAGGGTCAAAAGGCCAGTGCAGCTGAGAACTGGTTGTCTAGCTTCAAGAGATACAGTTAATGCAAGAGACGGGCCAAGCCCCTGCCAAGGTACAGCAAAAAGACAATGAGTGTGAAGTTTTATTCGTTTTAAAACCATTAAATACAAAGAAGAAGCTCAAAACGTGGTCTCTAGACATGTGACCGAGAAGGAAATAGACTGGAGCAGATGATGAGACGAAAAGATGTGAGCATGCTCACACTCCCTTTTTATTCCCAGGAGTTGTGAAGCTTGCAAGGCCACGTTCAAAGGCAAATTGAATGACAGAAAGTGAGAGTGATGATAGATGTTGGGCTAATTTGGTGGGGAGGCATTGTCAAGCACAACCCACCAACAGCTGGGGTACCAGCTTGTCTGCTGATAGCAAGTGGAATATTCCAGAAGGGTACAAGCGTGCCAACCAATTATAGAGGGCCACGTATCAAAGATGCCTATAGTTTGTGAACCAATAAATCGTCTATTTTATGACGATGAAGATGACTTGCACTAGAGGGGGGCTTAGTGGCCCACCAGACAATAGAGACCCAATCACAACCCTACAGAAAGTATATGAAGATGTTTCCAGTTATCCAACCACAATCCAGTTTAAGTTCTTACAGTTAGCCACATAGTGTGATGTCAAAGTTTTACTATAAAACATGTTTTTTATGTAAATAATTGAGACCTTGCCATGAGATGTCCGTTGTACTCCCCGTTTTAGAGAATTGTTAATAAAACAGTGTACCTTTTGCCAACTTCCTGAGTCGCTCTTTTTATTGATGTTGGAGTAACTTCTGCATCCCCATCCATCCTATAAGAGCGCCACCTCATCTTAGAGGGCCTATGGGTTCAGGGGCACACCTTGAGTGAGTGAGGGGTGGAACCTAAGAAGGACTTGGTATCAGCGATTCAGAGTGTGTGTAGTCCCAAGGACAGGCATGGGGTCATGTCTTTTTTGGGCTAGTGGAATATTATGCCAAGCTTTTCAACAGTTTGCTGGCAGATGTCAGAATATTCAGAGTCTGTGTAAGAAAAAAGACTGTTTGAGTGGGGTTAAGGTTGTCAGCATGAGATTGATAATGTCAAAAAGCTGATTGCTTGGGCCACGGCATTGGTGAGTGTTGATACTATGTCCCCCACATGATCATGACTGATGCTAGCGACACTGGATTGGGGCTGTGTTGGTGCAGAAACAACAGGGCATAATGAGAGTGGTGGCCTTTGCATCAAGGGCACTGTGGGAGGTTGAGCGGAGGTATTCGGTCAAGGAGGAGGTATTCAGTCATGGAGAAGGAGGCTCAGTGTGGTCTGGGCAGTAAATACATTCTGGGTGTTCCTGTGGGGAAGGAACTTCAGGGTGTTGACGGACTACAAGCCCTTTGTGGATGTGTTCATGTATAAAGGTCTTGATGGTGTTTCGAGGCATATCATGAGGTGGGTGGTTTCTATGCAGGGTCACAACTATGACGTTGAACATGTCCCCAGGAAGGATAATGGAACAGCCGATTGATTACCAGTCATGAGCGGAAGGAGTGGTAGAGGAGAATGAGGAGTGTGAGGAGTACACTCAGCAGGGAAGAGTGGATGAGAGATCAAGATAGTGATGTCCCACTTTAGGCGGTCATGAGGAGATTACTGGGAGGTTGGAGGGAACAAGGTGATGACAAAGATGGTGAAGCAGTTCCTTAAGGTTTGTGAAGAGTTCAGTGTTGAAGGTTTTTTTTGTGCAGCAGTGGGACGGGGTGCCGCCGTTGGGGTTGAGAGCCAGGTTTTTGCACACAAAGTGCATTTGGGGGTGACGAAGTGCAAGGGAAGGTTGAGGTGCAAAGTCTTGTGGAATCATATTCAACCCCTTGAGCCGTTTGAGTTACCTTCCATGCCGTGGGAATGTGTGGGTGCGCTGGGGCCACTTGGTGATAACAGAGGGAAGAGAAGATGCACTCTGGTTTTGCATTCCAAGTGAAGGTGGTGAGTGAGGCGTATTCTCGTGTGGTGATGGATTTCCCTGATGAGCTGATTCAGAGAGAGTTTTCCTGCAAAATTGACTGACAACGGTGTTCAGTTTACGTCTAGACTGGTGGAAGAATTTCTCTGGGGAGTGGGAGTATTGCATCAGAAAGCATTGTTGCACAACCCTGAGACGAATGATGCATCGGAGTGATTCAACCACACCCTCGTGCAAGCGGTTCACGTGGCCAAGCTGAGAGACGAATATTGGGAGGAAGCTCTACTGAGGAGGACGTGTGGGTATGCATTGTCTCCTCATGCAACGACTGGGTTAGTTCCATTTGAGGTGTCAAGGAGGATGAAGCCTCACAACACAGTGTGTCCTCCATGGCTCAGGCGAGCATGGTTTGTGGACTGGCATGAGGAGAGATTGAGAGGTAGAGTCCAAGAAAGGGCTGATGACATGAAGGGGAGGTACAATCTGCTCAAGTGTGTCAGGAGTGGAGAATTTGGTGTGGGGGGGTCAAATTTGTGTGCAGAAGGGCAAGAGTGTAGGAGTGTAGGGAAGGGTGATACCCGGTTTTGGGGTCCACAAAGAATTCTAAGGGAATTCCAAGATGCAGTGGCGACAGATGATGGTAGAGTCTGGAACAAGGGGAAGTTAGTCAAGTCTGGCTAAATCGTTGACTTTATGAGGTCACTGGTCATTTTTAGCAGCCTCTGTTACGTGTGTGCGTTATATTGTGCTGTTATAACATGTGTTGGCATACTGTCACAGCACATTAAATGTTGGTTGGCTGTAAAGTGGGTTCCAGAAGCATGAAGGGGGAAGGAGAACTGGTTGTTGGTGAGAGAGAGTGTAAGCTCTGAGGAGGAGGCTGGGGAGTGGGGTTATGGTGGTCGTCTTACCCACCACTTGTGCTGCCGATACGCTGAAATAAACAAAGAACAATAACTTGTTTCCTGCAAATTCATTTGGAGTGCTACCTTATAATACATCCATTAAGACGACAGCTCGCATCAAGTTTACACCCCTAGATGGAGCGGGATAATCTTGCAAACTCACTCGGGCATTTTAAAAGGCAAATGGACCAACTTTATATTTCTCATTAATGAGCAAGTGGCCCAGTGTAACCAGAGAGCCTGAAGAAAGGGTGTCTGTGGGGAGGTGGACTACACTGGTGCCTTTCACAGCATACCTTCCATTAAAAACTGGATGGCAAGTCATGCCTTTTATCATCTGTCCTGACGGGTAACATGAAAAAATGCCATAGGGGACAAGTCATCAACAGTACATAGGAGTATGTACAAAAGGCAGCTACTCACTTTATGGAACACAAACATATTTAGTAGGGGCAGCTCAGGCGAGTAAGAATAAAGGCTGCAAAGGAGGATGCATTACCAGGACTTGAATCTTCAGCACGGATTTATTTGAGAAATTCGAGCTAAATGAATCACCCATTAGTTAATTTAATAATGTGGTACAGTTTAGATATAAACTTTGCACATCATTCATAAAACCTAATTTATCAAACATTGTCAAAATGATCACATATTCAACATAAAAATAAGACAAAAAATAAATAGTATCATTAATAAGATGAATTTCTCCATTTAAAATTAATTTCACATCTCACAGAGGTTATAAAGAGAAAACAAAATAGATATGATCATTCTATACAAAGAGAAATAATGATAATGAAAAGATCATGAAACAGTTCACAGTATAGTCATCCAAAGACGACATTGTTACCACGCTTCTAATCCTAGGCCGATTGCATTAGTTATATTCGAGCTTGATTAACGCTCAATCAATCCTGATTGGGCGTTATACGCCAAGCAACAACGTTTAAGGCCAATCCAAGATTGGATATAGATCATGATAATACCTTTATCAGAAAAATTAATCTAGATGGTTATACCCAGGGTATTTTCAATCTTTAAACCATATGCTATACATTGCTATATGTATCTTTATTTACACAGCAATACCAAAACATAGGTTCCCCTATAAATTCCAAAACATGAACATAATTTCCATAATACAACAGGTACATTTAGACCCCCGCCCCCTTTTGCCCATTAGGCCTACACGCTCTGGAGGGCCACCTGCACCCAAACACACATACGCCGTTTCTTTGCACCACCTCTCCCCACCCACGTCACTGCACGCTCAGGAGACCCGTCACTCGCCGGGACATTTCTAAGTTGGCTGCCCTGGGGCCAACCACGCAACCCCTAGCAATGTGTCTCGGTGAGGATCCATGAACCAGGGCGACTGGGCCCTCTTTTCACAGCCGATGTTAAATTGGGTTCATTTCCTTCCTCTGCCGTGCACAGAATGGTAGGGTTTCGGCTGCAGAGCTGTGTTCAACTAGCACACTCATGTAGCCATTCATTGCGTGTTCGGTGACTCCATGTCAACAGGACAGAAGACTGCTGAGTCTTAGCCTTTCCTTTAGCAAAGTAAAGAATTCTGGGAGCTGTAGTCTTGGTTACCGCCAAATTAACAAGTTGTACTCACACACGGATACAAGATATTTGGAGAAGGAAAAACGCCAGGACTGGGAAAGTAGTGCTTCCAGTGACAGGAATTCATCTAGACAGCTTTGCTTAGCGCCCAAAGCAAGTGTGCCTCAAATACCAACGAGGCCGGCAGTGTGACGGACGCATGGCTGCATGTGAAATCGCTTTAAATACCAGCTCCAATATGTGATTGCACTTTTCTCATCTTCAGATATGCCAAAATGCCCCAGGCCATTTGCAGGACGTTAATTGCCTCTTCTTGTTTACCTTGCACTGGGCGCCCGTTTTGCTTTTCCTTTCGTTATGAATCTAGAACCAAAAGTTCAAAGAGACAAAAAGAGGACTGTATAAGCACCTCTCGAGTCACATGGTGCATGCGTGCACCTGCACCCTGCTCTCGTGGTTGGGTTTGTCTGCGGAGTGTGCAAGGGCTGAGGAACAGCTTCCACTTGTTTTATCGCGTGCCAGACGTCACTATAGAAAACACAAATAAACTGGCCTACACACCATGCTTCCAGGAACGGCTGCTCGTGACCCCTCGCCCCGCGTGTTCTCCCAGTGCTTACAGCTGCATTGATTTCAATACTAGGCTAGGCCGCCTCAGGCCCCCAGCACACTTACTGGAAAGACTTCGCTTTGAACCAAAACTCATAATTGAGGCAATAAAAATGGGGCCGGATAACAGATGTTTGTCTTGAGAGGTAAAAACAAAAAAAAAAACACTGAGAATTTGTTTGAACTTAAATCCCACTCCCAATAGTGAACTTCAAAAAATATATAATCGCGGCAAGCTCGGACTGGTCCATACGGAGGGGTGGGGCGGGGCGGGGCAATAGGTCGAGGTGTACGTTTGATGTGGGACTGTATACTGGGAAGTTAGTTTTGCCCAATGTCCTTTAAAATGCGTCATTTGGCATACATGGCCGCTAAACTACACGCCCCAGCTATTACCAGAAGTCCCTTGCGCGAAATCCTGATTTTCGCCTCAGGAGCGCAGGCATTTGCTGCCCTTGTTTTTTTTTAGTCCCGATCTGACACGGCTTTGTAGTCACAGGTTTTGTGCGTAGATGTGGCCATGTCCTGCAACTCGGGGCAGCGCTTATCCCAGTGCAACATAGCACACTATGACCAGTTCTCGAACTTAAGTCTGCATATTCTGGTGTCAGTAGTTGCATGCGTTTCCTCGGCCATGTGACACCGGTGGTGTGTGTTGTGATGGGAGCCGGTGCAGGTGGATCTAGATCACCTGGCCTAAGCCCGCCCACCTGGTGCCGTCTTGGTTGCCTCTCTTTTTCCCCACTTAGCAAGCCCAACCCACCTGGTGCCTTCCTGGTAGTGCTCTTTTACCCCACTGAGCAAGCCCAACCCACCTGGTGCATTCCTGGTTGCCGCTCTTTTCCCCCACTTAGCAAGCCCAACCCACCTGGTGCATTCCTGGTTGCCGCTCTTTTTCACCACTTAGCAAGTCCCACCCACCTAGTGCATTCCTGGTTGCCACTCTTTTTCCCCACTTAGCAAGCCCCACCCACCTGGTGCCTTCCTGGTTGCCGCTCTTTTTCCCTACTTAAGGAGCCCTCCAGCCTCTTTTCCAGGTGTTGCCTGTTTTGCTTGATTCTTCTACCCTGCTCCCCCTGCCCCCCCCCCCCCCCATCAAGCCTACTTCTGCAGGAGTCTGTCCTTATACATTCTGGTTTCACCATCACCGTCTTGTGGCCAATGCTGGATTTGACTTTTATGGACTTTACTTTCTCATGGTGGCTCCGAATCATGCTGTTCCCATCTTCATCTTGTATCCAGGCTTGCAACATTATGTGTTACTACTGACTTTCGCAATTGTATTCGCTCTCCCCCTTTGCTTTTCCACTCTTTTGGACTGCTTACTCTCTGTTCTCTCCCTTTTACGATCTCCTCCCCTTACTTTCTTCTATGCACTTACTCTATCCGAATTGTCCCTGGACCCAGTATGATAGCAACCACGTCTGTCTCTTACCCCCTCCCCTTACTTGTTCTCTATCCTCCCCCATCCAGCACTATATGAAATGTCGTCAGGCCTAGTACAATAGTCGCTTGTTTTGTTCCTCCCCTCCCTTTCTGCACCCCTCTCCCTCACCTTTTTGTTTTTCTCCAGCTCTACCAGAAATGTCGTCAGGCCTAGTACGGTAGTCGCCTGTGTTTCCATTTCCTTCCCACTCTCCCCCTCCCTTCCATATCTATGTCTTAGCTCTTGCACTATCTGAAATGTCGCCAGGCCGAGTACGATAGTTAATTTCACATCCTTACTGTTCATGGCCTGCAAGAATGTAATTGTATTTTCCCTTGTTCCCTCACTTGCTTTGAAACACATTGTGTACAGGCGCTATATAAATAAACTATCATATCAGTGGGGCGAGCAGAAGGGACCCTACCAAGTGCCAATGGGAACATTATGTCTCCGGTCCTTTGCAGCATGCCTTCTGCAAAGTACTGCAATACTTTAAGGCAATAAGTTCAGAGTGAATGAACCCAGGCTAGAATTCCAACAATGCATTTTGCTGCCGATTAAAAGAGGATAACTAAGAAAGGGGTGGCCCGGAACAGGATTCATTATACAACTCTAATATGGCACTTCAGTGGAATGGTTTACATCTGAATGAACCAACACTGCAGCTCCCAGAATGCATTGAAGGTTGCTAAATAAAGCTCAGGTCTGGCAGCATGGCCTCATTCAGATTATGAAAGAAGTGGCATGAGAGTGGGGGCGACTCGAGTCAACCATTACTTTTCTGTGGGTCTGGGGACAAGTGCAAGGCCTTTACTCTCAAACCGGGACAGCACGAGACCAGCCTATGAAAGGCAGGGGCGTCGAATGGTCAACTACACAAAAAAGGTAGAAAGGTCATGCTTTTCTCAGCCCCCATCCCCACAGGCCTCAGCAAGCCTTTGTTCACAGTATTTTCTCAGAGCTGTACAATTGGTCAGCAGATTGGTGCTGCATGGGCCATGCAGACTGCATTCATTGCCTTGCCTGCTCTTACAGACGGGGCCTATTTAAACTTGCATACAGTGAGGATTGAGCAAGGCAATATTCAACCCTGTGCCATGAGATTTAAACTCTTACTTGCTTAGTCTCTCAAAAAACATGCCTTGTATAGAATATTTGGTCCACCAGACCTTTAGGGCCTGATTCATAGAGTGTTTTACAAAGGGATTGCGCCATTATAAGAGGCTTTGGTGAATCAGGTCCTTAATCCCTCCACACACCACTTGATTCTGTGCCATGGGGGACACGAGCCTTCAGGCTTGAGGGTTAAGCCCCTCTACAAACAACTCCACGAAAGCAACGTAATCAAACGAGAGTCTCGGTGGGGGAATTATCACTAGGGACAACGCTATGATCACATTTGATTCGATTCCTTATTGAGCTCGGATTTCTCCATTAACATTAAAACACATACATCATATTTCAATTTAACATAACTTAAAAAATGTTTAAAATAGATGTCCTCCTATTGAGTGCTCTAAAAACAAATTATATAAGTTATACAAAAATTCCTCATCATTATACTGTTACGTTATAGAGCATTTGTATAGCGCTTCATGTACCATTTGTACGATCTCAAAGCGCTGTAGGTTGAACGCCCTCGGGGACCGTGGCCCATGTCAGTTGAGGGAGTGGTGCGGCATATAGTGCTTTGGTGCACATGGAATGTGAGCTGCCAGGGTGGTGTTTGCGGGTTGGCTGCATTCCAACGTTACTTGTGGTGCAGTGAATGTGAGAGATCAGTGCAAGTTGTGCAGCAAGCGGGTGGTCTCCGAGTCTGCATGCTCTCCGCCGTGACAGGCTGTTGAGGTGTTGTATGAGTGATATATGTATGTGTGCAGCTATGCCGAATTGATCGAGGGGTTTAGCTGCATTCTAATGTGAGTGAGCATAGTGGTATGAAAGAGTGTCTGTCTATCGGCGGGTGGCTCTTGTCCCCTGAAGGTATGCTGATTTATTTTGGAGAGGCAGTCCTTTTCGGGACTCTCACTGGTTGGATTTGTAGGGCCCATTTGCAGGGTCCCTGTAGGGATTTTATCGGGTTGTTGGATGCTTCTTGCGATATCCTGCAGCGGTTTCGTTTCGAGTTAGTGTTGATTTTCAAGGAATAATGGTCATAAGGGGAGGGGTATACGGCCATGGACAGATCTTTTTGGGATGCTCTGTGGAGGCACATGGGCGGTTGCGGGGGGGGTCATTTTCAGGGTCTTTGTAGGGATTTTGTGTTGTTGGGCGTTTGTTCTCATAGGACAATGGCCATGAGCGGATAGGTATATGTCCCATGGGCGGATCGGACCGTTCATGGATTTGGGAAAAGCCATGTTTTTACTGCTTTACGGAAGACCATGTAGTCTGGTTTGTGCCGAATATGAGGGGGTAGCGAATTCCATAGAGTTGAATGCAAGGTTAGAGTAGACTGACAGAGTTGGAGGAGGGGATCATAAGTAGGAGGGCCGTGCTTGACCTTAGCCTGCGTGTTTGGCGGTAGCGCATAGTCTTCTCTTGGAGGTATGATGGGCTGCCCTTTAATAAATTAAAAACCATTTACGCATTTCTAAGTACCATGGAGATCAAAGTAAAAATGGCCAAACTCTATCCTGATTATAGAGGCAGATCCTAGACATTTATTTATGATCCCACCTCCTATCTCCTATCTCCTATTTCATCATCACATGGAGCCGTAAAAACAGAGGAGGCGCTTCATTGCGTCAGCACAGCTCCTAGGTCTGCAACCACAGCACTCGAGTGGCGGATCCTTTAGGCAGTCCACGATTGTTCTGAACGGGCACTTACACGCTTAAATGAGGCCAGATTGGAAGATCCAGTTCGAGCTTCTGTGATCCAGGCCCGCCTCTTCTGAGACAATCACCTACCTGCCATTGCCCACGGGACTTTCCAATGTTTCGCCTGGCGAGATGGTTCTCCTGCCTTCAAGAGAAGCCTCACTCAGACCTGCAACATATTCCTTTCCAATTCTGTTCGGTTCTAAAATAAGGCAAGACTAGGTGCCCCTCGCTAGAGAACAATCAACTATGGGCTTATTCCCATGGAGAGGAGGGCTCACGAAAATGGGACTTAACCTGAAGCAATATAAATTCTTGCGCCAGCCATTCCTGTCCCTTTGGTTCGTGGTGGCAGAATAGTGAAGAATCCTAACTAATGGCAGATAATGTGCATGGTTCTGTGGCCACTGTACCCCTGTATCTGGTCTCTGTGCCAGCTAGAGCTGTACTTCCCCTAGCATGAATTGGCTGCAGGAGGTATGGTAGAGCTGTGAATTGCAGTTTTTTTAGCGCTTCTAAGCCATGAATGTTAGCAGGCGCTATACTAATTCAAGATAACGTAAACATACATCACATTGTCCTCTCTCTCTTTTAAATCAACCACTGAAACTCGTTGGGGGGGGTGGGGTGGGTTAACAAGAAATTCTGAGGAATTTTCTCGCCATAGTAAAGTAGCATCAAGGTGGGGCTTGGGGTCCAATTTGGATCACAGGAATGTTTGCAGTCTTTCCCACACTGGCTTCCCAGGACAGGTGATCCACGGAAGGGTCAATAGACCAGCAAGAGACCTCTTTGCCTCCAAAGAGGACTTCAGGTCACCTAGCATTCCTTTATGCTTGGACTCAAGAAAGACAGTAGTCTGGGTAAGCAACAACACGGATGATGTGTAGCCGTTTGCCTTTACCAGTGTTGACATGCCAAGGGAATGAGGCACGCATGCCCTCTTAACCATCCTCAAAGATCTAGGTACAGCACAAACACAGTTGGCACCTGGTGGTAAAAAACAACCCTTTCAACAAAGTAATTACAAACAAGGCTTTAGAAATCCACCGTTCATGGTCTACCCAATAGTGAATGTGTATAACCGCAGGATAATGTACGAGTGCTAGGTGTGTTATTGTTTAAGAGTTTACTCTGTCGGTTTATGGAAATTGTTTTCAGATGTAATTTGAAGAAAATTCCAATACAAATTTTCAAAAAAAGGAAATCCATTGTTTACAGTATTGGCCATCCAGGGCAAATCAAAAAGCAGCTTCTTGGGCTCCAGCCAATCAGTGCCATGCCAAAGACTAGTTACTGCTACAGCAGAGGAAGAACAAGAAGCCTTTTAGACTGCCCCACAGTTCAACGAGTGCAGGGTTTAGGGCCAACTGACATTTGGCTCATCACATTTGAAAAGGTATTCCCAGGGCCAACTGACATTTGCTCATCACATTTGAAAAGGTATTCCCAAAAACTGTTTTTCCCAGTGCAGCTTTGTTGGCGGCTGTCCATCAGGTCACCCTATGCAAGAAGGGCCTGGCTTCTGGGCACTGCAACATCAGTTTCTGGTTGCAAGCTTGGCTGGGCATCGAATTAAAGAAGTGGAACTTTTCAAACCTTTGCCCTTTGCAGCATTTCCGTCAGTATTTGAATCATAACTGCAATTCCTACTAACATCTCTGCAAGCTTTTTCATCCCTGCTGATCTCAAAGGGCAAGCACTTGAAAGCCACTCCTTCACGCAGGCACTTGATTCCAGCTAATATTTTATTTTAATTTGAATGTATACGTTTGAATACTCCTTAATTTTAGGTTTTATTTGCACTTAGATAAATGGATCAATACAAAAAAACAAAGAGCATTCTTACTGCCGTCTGCTGACCCTACTCTACCACTGGAAGTTGTTTTGGTAACTTCAGGGATTTCTCTAACCAGGCCGAGGATTGCGTTTCT
This sequence comes from Ambystoma mexicanum, assembly GCF_040938575.1. Classification (NCBI taxonomy): domain Eukaryota; kingdom Metazoa; phylum Chordata; class Amphibia; order Caudata; family Ambystomatidae; genus Ambystoma; species Ambystoma mexicanum. The sequence goes on along the minus strand of NC_090928.1, from coordinate 582,382,355 downwards.
CTTTGTGTGGAGGCTCAGGGTCTTGACTCTACAGTCACTCTCATACTACTCCACTCGGCGCAGACACTTGCCACACAAAAGCCTTCTATGGAATACACTTCCAAACCAAGGACTACGAGCCTGGCTACTTAGGAAAGAAGAGCACAGTTTATGTGGACATCACTTCTTGGCAGAGCATGGCATGGAGAGGGATTAGTGGACAAAAGATAGAAGGATGAAGAGAGAGAGAGAGAGAGAGAGAGAGAGAGAGATTCCCCCCCCCCCACAGGTGCCTAGATGACCTTAAGAGATATGCAACACAACTCTATTGCAAGGACTAAGAAGATAAGTACTGCCCAAGCTGGAACACACACAGCTTCTGTGGTCTCTGCATGGCTTGGAGGAATGTAGAATGGCGAGCGCGCAATGCATGCATGGAACGGAAGTGTGGCAGAAGGCTCCTGGAGTGGCATTTGGGAAACTTAATGAGTGGTTGCTGATGGTGGGCAGGGCTTCAGATTGTCGCTTAAGGCGCCATGGACTATCGAGCCAAAAACGTATGGGGCCAAATTACTTGTTTTTAGGAGCAACATTTAAAAAAGGTTTGCAAATCCAAAGCTAAACTCTAAGAATACAACCAGAATCACTTCCCATATAAATGAATAACCGATGAATGACATACGCACATCATTTACCCGTACCTTTGTGCAACCTGTTCAGCTGAACTTAAACTAGGACAACTCTGACAATGAAGTCAGTGAACACAAGACTGCAGGTGCCCGACTGGACACCATAATGGAGGCCAAATCTTGACCCCAGTATAAGGTGATCGTGACCTAAGCTGCAAAGGATCATTCACACACGTTGCATCCACACGTTCCAAAGAGCATGACGGCAGAAAGGTCTTGGCGAAGTAGAAGGCGGCGCCTAATCTTCGATTCTAAAGACTAGTCCAAGTACATCTGGCATGCCCTACACTGGACTATACAGCTGGTGATGGAATGGGGAGGCTTCCAGCAGTAGGGAGTGCACCGCTGTACTTCTGGGAAAGCCACACTCCCTGAAAAAGGAGCATAATTGAAAATTTCCCATGCACAATAGAAAACCCAGTTGAGTAGAACATTAAGATATCACATTCAACCGGTAGCAGTATCACGTATCAACTTTTCAATGGGAACTTTGTACCCACGGTTTAAATGGTTCTCCTCTCCTTAAACCCTTTGCTGCATTCCCCTCATAAAAGCCTCTTTAACAAGCTCAAGTTGTGCAACATCTCAAGATCTGAGGGAAGCTGTGGTTTTCTGCCATTTTGTTATCCACATCCACACGTGTGCCAACAGCAAGGCCTCCAAGCGTCCACTGCTTTACTCTCTTCCTCGTCCTGCTGCTCCTTTAGCCTCCACTTGGCTCTTGCCCTTGAAGTCCGTTTTCTATTCATTGTCCGTCATCTTCAGCTCAGTGGCATGTTGCTTCCCCTTGCACCCCCGACTGTATCCTTTCAGAAGCGTCAAATGGGTTCAAAACGGCTAGACTTTCATCCCAACCATGGTAGCGTAAAAATCGCCTGCATTCAGTGTTCTCTGCTTGCCTTTCAATGCAAAATCGTTTGGACCTTTGTTGGCAAAAAGCACCATCTGATGCAAAGCGAAAATCAATATCAAGAGCTTCTGAAACAACAACAACAACAGCAGCATGACTTGCCGACCAGAGGACAAGAGCAACTTTCTCCAGGGCAAATGAGATGCCAGAGCAAACTGAAGGAAGACTTACCGACAAGAGGACAAGAGCAACATCCTCCAGGGCACACGAGACACCATTTGATCAGGACACAGGCAACACCGGGTACCCCAGCTCGTATTGCATATTTTCAGCAAGCCCAACCCTTCCCTAGAAGATTTGGAAATAAAATAGGTTACTACGCAAGAGGCCCAGGGTGCAGAGGGCTACCAGATGGTCTGTGGGTTTGTAGCCTCTCGTCAGCAGACTATACCATGTCATGTCATCTTCATATGTGTCCGGATTTGCCAGTGATTTATATAGACTTCTCTAGTTTATCAAGACTGAGGATGCACAGGTTAATTTTCTGTTTTTTTTGGAAAGGTGTTGGGTTGTGCATTTCCTTTGCGACTTCCTTTAAAGTGCTAGGACATGGAATCTATTTGTGTTAGATGCATGTTCACAACAAGGCCTTATTCGAGTGTAGCTAACCCATCGTGATGGCTAATTAGCCAGCTCTATCATGGAAGGACACCTTTCCTAAACACAGGTGCTTTAAGTGAAAAAAAGAAGTGCAGGTACTCACCAATCTAGGTTTTAAGTGGGCCAGGGCTCGGTATCAGCAGAATCCAAAAACTACTTTCGCACCAGCACCCTGCGGGGTCACCGAAACCTATTTCTACTAATCTCACTCTGTGTGTGCCTCTCCTTTTGTGTAGATGTCAATTTTTCTCAAAATTGTGTGTCTCGCTCTTTGTGTCTCAATCTCGATTTGAATACCTTTCTATTGGTCTCATTCTCTCCTCCATTCAATCATGTTCTCACCGTAGCTTTTATTTTCTCTGCATGTCCCTCTTGTCGGCCCCCCCCCCACCGAGCCTGGGTCTTGGGAGCACAGACCTATGGAAAATGTCACTCAGGTAAATGAAATAATTATCACATAGGTCACATAGGTCTAGGATTTGCAAGCTTTTTGGACTACAACTCACATCAGACCTATCCAGCATGGCCAATGGTGTTGGAATCATGGGAGTTGTAGTCCACAACATCTGTTATGTTGATTTCTTCCACACACCGCTACCACCAAGGTTCAGTCTGCAGGCGCTCATGCGTCTCCGCAAGAAAGAGGACAGGGTTGGATAGTGATTGCAGAAGGATAGGATATGTCCAGAACCAGGAGAAACTGGCGTCTGTGCGTGTTGGCTTGCAGATGGCTGATTGTGTGCGCTGGCTTGTTGTATCCATACGGGTAAGGTCCAATGCCTGGGTTTTTTTCTATGTGACTGTATGTTATGTTGGGGTGTGTCTGTTTTTTGTGTAGATTGGCTGGTATTTGAGGTTGTGCGCATGGGCTTGTTGTACCCGTATGGGCATGATATGGTGTCCGGGGTTGTTTGTTGTAAGCGAGCGTTACTTGTGTTGGAGAACCAAAAGGTTTTAGATGCAGGACATAGGCGTGTAACTGGGGTTTCAACCTGCACAACCCAATGAGTTGCTCTGTAGAGTTTACTGAGGGCAACACACCATGCACAGTTCTATGCAGATTTAACCCTTAGAACGTTCTCTAAATAAAAGAAATGTCCAATGGCACGAGGCACGCTTGACAAACATTAAAGTGAAGTAAAATACCAATTGAATGAACCCAGAAACACTGCCAATCCTCAACAGCTGTTTCAGCTCTGATGGACAGATGTACGCAGGGATTTACGCACGTTTGACAGCTCTATACAGGGCTTTTACACTTTTCTTATTACCTAAACTACAGTAATTCATGAAAATACAATTGAAATTGGCAATGAAAAAATACCCATAACAGACAAAGGTTCCTTGCGTTCTTAACCCCGTAAGGGGTCTTGCGGAGGTTGGGTGGGCGAGTAGGGCTTCTATCAAATCACAATTCCATGAACATTTCCATCCTTTAGTGCGTGCTCAGATTACTCCTATATAAAAGAATACACCATGCACTGCCACAGTCAGGCAGGATGTGGCACAACACGCACCAGGGTCGCATTTGACAGTGTCAAATAGGGCGTGGCTGCTGGCGGGACAATGGCTGGCTCAGGTGACCGTCCCACTGGCGGCTCAGGGGCTGCATGGTTACCCCTCCTTTTGTTGTGCAGGGTGTGGCGGGAAAGAGACACGATGGGAGCCGGCAGGTGGGAGAGAAAGGAGCAGACACGCCTTTCCGCAGCAAAGGCTGCATGAGCTGAATCTTTCATTGTGGCACAGCTTAGACAAAGGTTTTCGTTTTCTCCTCGCCACGTAATGGAGCACCAGTACTCCCATTCTGCCTGGATAAGGCCTGGTACTCCATACCAACAAGCATTGGAAATACCAACCGTTTTGGCTTTGTGTGGACACAGGAAAAGCGTTTGCCAGGCGCTGCTGCAGTGGTATTAACTGCCCATTGATAGCAGAAGCTGCAAAATGATGCAAGTACGTGGGCAGGTCCAGTCAAATGCCCGATACTTAAACACAAGCCAAAACGGTTGGCTTTTCCAATGCTTGTTTTGAACAGGACTTCAGTAAAGGACACACAGTGCTTTTATATAGAGGGCCTGAAGAAAGAACAGGTTGACATTTTTATTTTATCAGTAGCCTGTTTACAGCTCCAAATAAGTCTTTAATTCTCACAAGACTGGTTTGAAACGCCCGTGGCAGGCAATTTGAGCACCGAGTTTGATAAAGCTAGCTTAAAGAGATCCCAGGAGGATGCCATTTGAGTGGGCAGGGGCAGGGAGTGGTTGGGAATGGCCATAGGGATTAGCATGGCCATGGGCAGTCAATGTGTGTTTAAATAACCAAACAACACCTACAAGCTGTGTGTCTCTCCTCATTTGCCATGTCTTCATAACTGTACTCTAATGCAATAGTTTTGGCTCATAGGTGGTGCCTGAGCACCACCCGATAGCCAAACCTAAAAATGAGAAAAGCAATTCAGGACGTGTCCAGTTAAAGCACTGCAGATGGTAAAGCCCAGGTTGGCATTGGCCAGAGATGACATACAGCTTAAATGGCAGGGAAAGAATGGCAGGGGGCATAGTATTCACGAGAAATTAGTATTTTACAAACACACGCCTTAATAAAGTAGAACAGCAGAAAGGAAAGAGTTAAAGGAAGGGGGACAGAAAGCATAAAGTGGCACCTTCCCATCCCCTTAAAGGCAAAGTGGTAAAAAAATAAAACAACATGGCCAAAAATGGCTGGTCTCACTAGAAAGGTGTTTTACAAACGAAACTACCACATGGGGCCTCCATCCAGAGACCACAGATTGCCAATAGGGCTGTCTTTTTGTGACCGACAGCACTAAGGATGAAGGTACAAGCAAAGAGTGACTGGCAGCAGCAGAGTGTTTCATGCACAGCGAGGGCACGCCGGCGGGAGAGGACCATGAGGATATTGAGGCAGCAGGAAATGGGAGGAAGGGGTACAGCCACTTCACACTCTGAGAGCAGAATGGCAGTGACAGGACAAACGAGAGGGGCTTCAACAGGGGCGTTGCCAGGGGGGGCTAAGGGGGCTGTAGCCCCTGATCTTTTGGTTGTAGCCCCGGATAGAATCTCAGGAGCTACAGCCAAAAGACTAGCTAGCCCCCAGTCCCAACAGTTCCAACATCAGCTTAGCCCCGGGTCTTTTCCAGACCTACCAACTCCCCTGGGCTTCAACATCGGGAGACGAAAGAGACAGAGTTAGGAAAGGCAGGCAAAGGAGGCAACTGTCAGCAAGAAGTGGCCCAGACATGGACAGGAGGACTCAGGAGAGAGAATGAGGGATGACCTCAGGAGTCTAAGAGAAGTAATGAGTGAAGAGAGAAGAGGTTGCAAGAGACAAGAGTTTGGGGGAATGAGGAGTGTCCGAACAGGCATTGGGACGAGTCAAAGAAGGGGCAGGGTTTGGATTTGAGGGGGGCTGGTGGCCATTTAGCTCCTGTATGTAGGCTAGAAGAGTCTGGTTAGCTTGACACCAACAGCTACCAGGAGTCTGAACAAACACACCTATATGAATTTAGCTCTGTTTATTTGGGACAAACTATAAATAAACATTAGGACACATTTATACAATATTTAAAGAAGGATGGGTCATAAATAAGGGTCAAAATGATAAGTTTGCATCTTACGTGGAATTGAGATTTGCCTAACACTATGCATTAGAACCTGGTTCTCCAGTGGTAGCCCCTGGTTGCTGGTTAATGCTGGATACCCAGGAGCTGGTTTTAGCTCCTCGTTATCTTAACTCAATTTTGCTCCCTGAGGGGGCACTCATTGTGTGGGGGGAGGTGGTTGTTAGAGAGGAGAGGAAGGGGAAGTGTAAGAAATGGGGGGCGTGTGAGAGAAGGGAGAGTGAGAGAACCCAGATCGGGGCGTGTGATGTGGGCGTGTAAGAAAAGTCAGAGGGGATGAGAACAGGCAAGCAACAGAGGGGGAGCGAGTTCGGAAGAAGTAGTGCAAGTTAAGAGCGAGCAGGAGAGACAGGAGCGAGTAGGGAGAGGTGAGCTGAGCAGAGTGGGAAACAACGAGAATAGTGTGCTCAAGTGAACTATTTTACATACTGCAAGCCAGCAGAGCGACCTTATTTTTGGTCACGCAAATTGAAAAGTCCTACTTTAAATAATTATTGCTCTGTGTTCCCTTTTCTCAGTGAATACCACATGTGCTTCTACTGAACCCCACAATGCAGCGTCTCGGCAGTGTACCCCCCCAGAAGCAAACTTCTGATGTATTATTTAGTTTTTAAGTCTGGATGAGGAGAGCTTTAGTGCCCGGCCAGACCTGGTGCAGAAAAAAAGGGGGCATGCGGTGCCAAAAATCACATGATGGCAGAGTAATCTAGCATTTTCATTGGGGATTGATTTCGTGAAGCCATTTCATTGGTTGTTGGGTGCGTCTGGTTGCATAAAGAAGGCCACGTGATCAGGCTCAGGCGGGCCCATGTGGCAACAAGGCAATGCCGAAGTGCAGGGCCACTGTGCCCCTTGGGTACTACAAGCTGTCACTGTGTGCAACTTTTTCGTTGGTGTTAGAGCCATATTACATGTTTCATTGTTAAATATTCACACGGCCACCATCCATTCAAAACAATTGCACGTGGCTCCATGAAAACTATCGGAAGTCGCTAAAAATCATCGCTTTTAGTCACGGCTCAATTTGCCTTCTTTTTCCAGCTACCTGACAGAGCTCTATGACACACACACACACAACCCCACCCCCAGATGCCAGGATCCTGGTCCCTTGTCAGATCAGGAAGGGAAAGGCGAGGCAATTACTCCTCAGAAGACGATCAGTCATCAGTAGGATTTAGCACCCAACAGTGCCGAGCTGCTGCAAAGACATGGAAACTGGAGCCTGAACTCTCAAACCTGTGTGGTTTTCTGCTGCAGTTTGCCAGGGCACAAGTCGAGGGAACACAACGGTAGATGGCGTCCGACAACTTTTTTTCAGAGGGACTAGGATGTTCCCCCTGTGTGTTTTCAAGGAATTAAAAAAATAATGTCCCTCATCCACTTGAACTAAAGAGTGCAGCGAGCCAGATTCGAACCCAGGCACGATTGTAAGGCCAAAGGCCATACAATTCTCATTTGTAAAATGTCGCATAGTGATCTACTGCTATACAGGACATAATTGCTTGGACACAAAAGGTGTGTACCTGTTATACTCTTCAAAGAATGTTCCTATGCGCTTTCTTCAGTTCAGAAATCCGAATCAATTTAGGATGTTAACTGCCTGTGATATCACTCCACATTGTACGGCAGAGTCCCCTCCCTTTTCCTCTTAGGACTTGAGCTCTGCAGTTAGCCATCATTCAGCCAGAAGCTGCATCTCCCAAAATGCTCTGTTCAGCCGCAGAGAGGAGTGGGGCAGCAATCTGCACTTTTCAGGCTTCTGAATGGAAGAAACCCAGAACCTACATCTCCTATGTTGCACTGTACGGGGCTACAGAACAGCAAGGCAACGTGTGTGTGCGCCCCTGAATACCATGGAAGTGACCCCTCGAATCTGATATTCCTCTAGACGGATTCATTTTGTGAGGCCCCAACTGAGCTAAATGCTCAGGAAATATTAATTTCTGATAATGGTCGCATCATGGACTCATGAGACACACACATACAAAGTGCTTCCAAGACAACAGATCACAATCGTGTGGATCCCAGGCATACTGGAGTAGGAGAAACACTACTTAGCTTCAGAAGTGGATCAGAATTGTGACCAAAAGTTCTGCATTGGAAAATTCATTATGTTCTTGGTTCAAAACTCAAAGGCTCAGAGATCACAGATTAGCTGAGCAAAATCCTGTGGCAATTCTGGCGAATATCTCGAGTATTATTGGTATTGACCGTCTAGAGAGCAAGACGGACAGCTCCGGGGAAAACAGTGGGCTGAAAAGAGCATGCAACATGGTTTGTCTCAGAATGACATTGTGAAAAATTGCAATTAGCGACCTTTCAGTCCAGGTAAGATGAATTATAAAGCAATCCTAGGAAAGGAGAAAACCAGACACTTCTCTTTAATGAAAGAGCACAATTATCTGTGCTGTAAGGGACAATGATCGTAGGGGATTCTAGAGTACGGAAGCTGAAAGGAATACGCAGTCCAATATAGTTGGCAAAAAACCTCAAGCCACTATTATGGCTGAAACTGGTACCAATCATTTTGTGCTGCCGCTGGAAGGCTTGATTATGCCGTCTCTTCCCACTCAGAAAGAAATCATTGTTTGCCAGAGGCGTTACTAGGGGTGGGCTGAGGGGGCTATAGTCCCTGATCTTTTGGCTGTAGCCCCAGATGGAAGCTTTTGGTTGTTGATAGATACAACCAAAAGGCTAGCTTGCCCCGAGTCCCGACATTAGAGTTGTTCCAGATCTTTTCCAGACCTAGCAACACACCTGTCTGCCCTACAGTAATAAAGCCAGGCAAAGCAGGTGCCCTGTATTGGATAAGGTCAGCAATTTTTGCTTTCTATCTCAGCTGGTGGGCATTCATCATAAAACGGGTGGTCGCTGCCAAACCACCAAGAACTGCAAATAAGGTACTATTAGGGGTGTCACGGTAATAGTTTTATGACGGTATGATAACCTTCTTGTCAAATGACGGTATATCATGGTTATCGCGGTATAGCAGGTGGAGTTAACTAATCTTACCAAATATTTTCTAAAAGGTCGTAAATTGTTAGATTCATCATCACAAACAAAACCAGGCACCCAGGGCCAGAATTGGGCTTTTCAACATACTTTCCTCTGAAATGCCCCCCTTGCTTCCACCAAACACACGTGTGGAGAGGAGGGAGCCCTGCTGCGACTGGCAAAGCAAACTGAATAGCTTTTCTTAAGTGGTCATTTAGGCTTTTAGCTCCCCCACTGGCTACTGGTGAAGATGAACATGTTGGCATCTTGATAATCTATATGCCACAGATCAATGGAGGCTGATGGTAGTTTTTTCTCTTTTTTTTTTTCTCTTTTTTTTTTCTCCCTCTCCCTCTCCCTCCCCCCCCCCCCCCCAAAAGGTGTTCCGTAAGCATGGACATTTTACCCTTTGGTATGGCAGCAGGGAATACCCGCAGAGATTAGTGAATTTCCAGTGTGACTTATTATATGTAAATTCAATGATGGAACCAGGGAAATCCCCCATTGTCATATGTTTGGCAAACTTTATAAATGTATAAACCCCAAAGCCGCCATCCCAAAGTAAACCCTTTTCCTTCTTGGCACTGTATTTATTCTTCCTATTGCTAACATATTGATTTTGTGTCAGGCACATGTGGTTTATGGAATGGCATTAAAAACTGCTCCAAGTGACACTACTTGGCAGACGGCACATCCAACAGTGCAAGACCAAGACTGCGCAGCACTTGCTTACTGCAGCCTTTCCAAATCAGATTGAAAAGCACACAACGGTATAAAGGGTATAAACAATGTGACGGTTATTATTGTTCAATTAAGTGGTTCACAGTATCTTTAACGGTATACCGTTACATCCCTAGGTACTATTGACTTAACTGCCCCATAGGTCAATTTGCTGGGCATAAAGAGTGGTTAGTTCTTTTTGTTCCATTTTTGTACATAATCACTTTTCAAGAACATTGCAGCTTTTGCTTGCCTTTCACCCCCGATTCAGTACTCACAATGCTGCACCTATTTGCTTTGCTTATTCTGCGTTTCTTCCTCAGGGGCGGGTTTGGAGTAGTGTTTTTCTAGTTAGCTATTATTGTACATGGTGTGTTTAATTAAAGTGTATAGATTATTAGAGAACCTTGATTGGAGATTCCTTTATAATATGTTGCTGTTTGGGTTGCTACTGAACCATATTCAAACCCCTCTTAAGAGTATAATCATGGTTTGAAATCGAGGGGAGCTGGGAGCCATTTAGCTCCTGGTTGTAGCATGGAAGAGACTAGTTTGCATGAAACCAACAACTACCAGGAGCTACCTTTGGCTCCCCAGACCAACTGATGCCCAACAAACACACCTGTGTGAATTTAATTTGTCCATTTGGGACAATCTATAAATGAAAATGAGTACACATCTATACAACATTTAAAGCACAAGGGGTCATAAATAATGGACAAAATTATATTTGTGCATCTTATGTGGAAGAGAGATTTGCGAAAAGCTATGGAGCAGCTCACTGTCCCACCATAGTAGCTTCTGGTCACCCTTTAATACGATATACCCAGAAGCTGCCCTTAGCTCCTACATATGTAATCTTCATTTCAAGCCCTGGAGTATAGCCATACCTCGGCCCACGTCACCACAAAAGGTGAAGGAGATATATCTCTTGACTGTGCCTGTTTTACCTTTATGATTATGTTGGCTCTTGGTTTGCCGAAGTGTGACGGCTGAGTGGGCGTTTTAGCCTCTACTCATCCTTGTACTCCTGCAGGGCAGAAGTCAATTTGTCACAAGGAGTTCTTGTTCATTACTCACCAATGGCTAGTGGTGGGTACTAATTGTTAGCCCATTGGTTGAACTACCTCCAATTCAAGGTAACAATACTTGGAGGATTTGCTCAATGTGCAGTTTAGGAGAAGACTATGAACAGACAGACATCTATTTTGATTTTGATTTTTCCTGCAAAGATATTGCTACAGAAAATATAACAAACCAACTATGTGCGTTTAGGCTAAAGTAGTTAAAACTAAGCCGGGTAAATATGAAAACATTTAAATACGGATTCTGCTCAAATCATCTTTATCTTAATTTGCTGGTTTATAACCTCGCAGGAAAATAAACGATCTTGCCTTGTAACGAATTCACCCAAAAGGAAGAACATTCTATACAGCTATTCATATTAAAGAGATGAAAAATTCAGAGACTGATGAAGTGATAAAGTGAAACCCCTCTTTTCAGACAGGCATAGGCGCTTCAAGACTGCTAGGGTGGCCATTTTGAAGCCATATAAACACTTGTTAACACAACTTCCACCGGTTCACTGCTGTGGCTTTCACTAGATCATCAGCAAACATATTTCGACAACTGTTCACTAGTCACCCGGAAGTGCATTGTAATTGGCAATGAGAAGGGATGATTGTTGGATGCACAGATCATAGCCAACTCCTCTTCCTCAGCAGTAAGGCTGGAGGATGCTGGATGCACAGATCATAGCCAACTCCTCTTCCTCAGCAGTAAGGCTGGAGGATGCTGGATGCACAGATCATAGCCAACTCCTCTTCCTCAGCAGTAAGGCTGGAGGATGCTAACAAAAGAGTGAGCTAGAGATTGTTTTAATTAAACAAACGCGAAAGCACTCTGTACGATAGCATTAAGCAACCAAAAATCAAAATCAATTCTTTTTTTTAAATGATGTTTTTAAATATCAGTTTCCAATCACTCTGGTATCCTGTAGCCATGGGTGCCTGCACCGCTGCAGGATTCTCCTCACAGCGACTCAGCAGTGCGGACATCAACACAACTACACCAGATCTGATACTACAAATGCCCGCCTGTTTCTCCTCTTACGGCCCCCATCACTTAGCCTCTAAACTTCTAATGTCCGCCTCATAAAATGCATACCGACTAAGCCACCCACACGCAGCAATTGAACATCCATCCAAACACACACAAAACTTCAGACCAGCTTGTACATCACAGTCCCAAACAATACACCATCACACTTTCTGCACACGAGACTCCCCGCTGGGTACAGATACCTCAACAGCTTTTAAAAACAAACCACATGGAAACTCACCTGCATCCAGCAACACAACAACAGCGCCTTGCATGGCCTATGCCCCTATTGCCCAAGGTCAGTTCGCTTCTTCATGACCCCATATGGACAAAAGATCACGCAAATGGCAGCAGCGCATACTATAAAACCCATTAACATAACATGGCCTTAAGTGGGCAGGGGAATAACGATATAACATTTGAGGCACATCAATGATAGCAGCTTTAAGGCTGGGAGAGGGCCACAGACCACGTGCAGTACCCTTCAGGTTTCTCATGTTCTAAATGTTAAGTGCTGATCACCAGCAGGAGTTTAATGGTCTTTTTAATTAAATTCATCCAGAATCTATCTGCCCTTTTTGCTGTATGTTTAGCTATGGCTGCTTCCTGACAAAAGTGACTAGCGTTGGGTGTGCGGTCTTCTAATTTTCTATGTAAAACTGAGAGGCAGTGGTCAATTCTTCAACATGTTTGGCTGGCTACTGACTTCTACAGTTAATGTGCCCAGAAGACACTATTGCAGGTACACAACCTGCCCAGATATGGGTTTCTGTTTAAAAAAAACCTATTCAAGAAGTGGTCAAGTCAAAATGTAACACATTGTGCCATCACCAATGATTCAGAAGAGGAAGGCCCACAACTGGGAAAGCGTGTACTCACTCTGGTGACGACACCAGAGTTGCCTAGTTCCGATATGCTAGTGGAAAATTACTGCAGCTCTTGGGACTCTTGTTTTTTTTTATTTTGGCTTAGTCAAGCTCTAAAACCGGAGGCTACCTTTTTGGTTATTATCGCCAAGCAATAGGATTTCCTAGCCTAGGTCTTGTTTTCACTCTGCATTTCATGCAGGTTTCCTGTGAGTGCTCCAAATTACTACTGAGTACCCGTCTCCCTCAAACGTTCAGTCTCTATTCAATGTACTGCCCAGCCTCTCTTTTTAGCGACAGTTCACCAGTCTAGATATGATTTTGACCTTTTCAGTATGGCGCCGTTGAAAAGTTAAGACAGCTTACATTGCCAGGTTGGTACGTTTTACCAAACACAGCAATGTGCTGTGCTACATATTGGAATTTACGCTTACTAACAAAGTCTTTATTTCCAATATTTAGCTATACACCCAAAGGGACCGCTATAGGAGCAAAATGTGCTCCTTTATTTGCTTACCTCCTTTTGGTGGGTTTTGAGTGGAAACCATGTATGACAAGACAACAACCAACTACACTGAAAATATCACCCATTGTGTTAAGGCACATCAATGAGATGTGATATGGTAAGTGGTGGACAGTGCCCGTGAGGTCATCATTACATCTTAATATCACATGCAACCCAGACTTTACCACCACCAGAAGAAAAACTAGTGCTGCATCTTGAATTCTTTATGGACAGCATACATGGACAGAGCAAACCGTACAGAAGGCAGACAGCTACCAACTCCACTCAAAGATGGCAGTGCAAATCATCCAGATTGCAAGAAGGATGTACTGCATACATATCTACCATCCAAAAAGTAAGTGTAATCTGAGCATTATATATCTCAAGATTCAATAGGAGCAATCGATGAAGGGGTGACGGAAGCCAATGCCACGAAAGCACAAACAATTGAAAAGGCAAGTGGAAATGTACACAAGACCACCGATACCAACCTCAATTTCAAGTGTAGATGTTCAATTAATGTTTAGTAATCAACATATGCAAAGGTTTCAAATATAAAGTCAAACAATATTCAGAAGAGGTGTAGTTAACATTTATAATTATCCTTAGACATACAATAGCTAAAACTCACAGATAGTGACGGTTGGACTATACATTCAGCAGTGAGTCATATCAACAAATGGACTCAAAGTTTGGTCTAATACGTTTCGGTCATAGGACCTTCATCAGAAGTGTAGTAGGCTAAAACTCAAAAATTCAAAATATACATTAGAATATATCATTAGTATTTAAGACACTCAAATAGGTTAATATTGGCAGCAGCTGTCGTATTTTGAATGACAGAAATCCACAAAATCTTGCTGGAAGAAAGGATAAGAGATCTTTATCAATAAGGCACCTTAAATCAGGATCTCAAAATTCTCATACAGAGAATAAGGAAAGGACAATAAAACAGATAATATTTACCCAGTATGTGTAATAGTTGAGCATATATTTCATGAGAAAAAAGTCCTAAAAGAAGCTAGGATACAATTACTAAATAAATTAAGGTCAATATGGGTCACCCACAGAATGGGGCTCCAACACATTAAAACATCAGGGGCTTAATCCCTTATCTCTCACTTGCTCACTGTGTCAGTAGAACATCTCCATAGATGTGGTAGAATTATGTATTGTTTCGAACGCTGTACAATTTATGTACAGACCGTTAAACAACATTTTCCCAGTCATGATATATACAACGTCATGACGTTTATGTGGCACACAATGTTCCACGTTGTATAGAGAAGTAATGATTTCCACTCAAAGACTAGACCGTTATACTATAGTTCTACTTACAATACTTAGCACACATACAATTCCTATTAATGTATTCATGGATTGATTTGAATATTGGATGCAGGAAAATCAATACATATATGTGTCACCAAGATGGAAAATGTTTTATCGACCTTATTATCAATATCACAGGTGAAATATCACATTATATACCGTATAGCTAACACAGGTAAACAGATCATAAAGTATGTATGATCCCCAGCCTGGTATCACAAAAACCCAAATCCAGTCTGAGCAATGCTTAAAAGCATTCACCTAAGTGCATTCACAAAATATTAAATTAGGAATTTCCTCAAATTACAAAACATGGTATCTAACACTCTTTTGCAAAAGAATAAATACATAGAAAAATAGTCCATGAAAAGTGTCTTAATAGACCATGGAGGGACTATGAGAGTTAGTTATATCTCGGTTTATAGAAAATGATGGAATTCATTAAGGTCATTGAGTCCCTGTAGAATAATCGTATCTAAGTAATCTATCCAAAAGGCCTACCGCAGTGACAGGAGCTTATTGTAATGACCACCCCATTAGCATTTGGGAACTACTTCCAAGATATAGAATTGGAGCCGAGCTGTATTGTGGCTATATTCTATAAAGAGTAGAGGCTCCTCTGAACATATGACAGCTAAACGTAACAAAGGCATACGCTCGCCTGTAGTGACATAGCTCACTGAACAGCATGGAAGTGACACAGTCAGTGCCAAAATGCATGGCATCAAGCCCTCCCTACCCTGGGTCCAGGCTGGTGACAGGAAACTGGCACTAAAATAAGCTGAATCAAACTGGGTTTTGGCTTTCTGATGTATTGATAGGTCTCAAAATGGGCAGGTAACACAAGAGGTTCCTTGTGTGAATGACGTACAGCCCTCAGCTTTTAAGCATAGTAGCTTACCGATTATGCTTTCTACTTCCTCCCTTTGACCCCCCATCCCTTTATGGCCTTTTCTTCCACTTTGTCAGACTTTTCACTAGTCATCTCACTCACTCCACCCCGCCCGCCCCTCCCCCCTCCCCTTCATGGCTGCGCTTTTCTCTGCTGTTCTTTCCTACTGTGGGCTAAAACGTACATGCCTATATTACATCCAGAATGCATAACCATCTGAATGCCATTTGGTCTTGGGGGATTTCTTTTGATCCACTCTATTGCATTTCATTAAATGGTGTACACGTACTGAGGTATAGGCATGGTCACTGTGTATGCTGCCTAACAACACCATGGATAGGACACTAGGAGGCGCGCAAGACCATTTTGTCATTTAGTTTTATCTATACTATTACTAAGGCACAATCGTTCAAAAGACAATCATAGGGTGTCACAAATCCAACATCTAATTCTGAATAATATAACGACATCAGTCAGTTGGACACAAAATGAACATTCAAGCATGAAACTCCTTCACTCTTTCCGTTTTTATTCAATAGCACCCTCGGGTCACATTGCATTCCCAATGTACATGGCTGTGGACCAGACCCTGAATCATCTACGATGATCAGATATTAATATGGAGTGCATTTTAGATTATTAATATTTGGAATACCCATATGCATCTCAAGAACTTGAATAAGTCACTTTATTCAAACCACGAATTCAACTTTTAAGATATCCAGCGTAACAATGATGAAATCGTACGTATGCTGCATGATGTCATCACACGGATATAAACAACAAAACAAAATGGCGCCTGCGACTCAAATGTGCGGGATGCCGACCAGCTCAGCACGGCTTGGATGAATACATCCAAAACATAATTGAGGTAAGACGGTAGTCCCTGTGCACTGTGTCGAATTGAGGGGATGCGTCCTTGCTCCCGAAGGGGGGAGTCAACCCCTGTGAGGCTAGCCTACTCCGCAACATACTCCCTTTGGGTCGAGGAAAGCAGGACCCTCATGGGAGAGACTCTCGCTTTGGGAACGAGGACTCCCTTTTCCTCTGAGGAACTCTTATGCCCTCCAAGTGAGGCCTTATATGGACTTGTGTAATACATCAGAATGAAGATAAAGTGAACCTACATTATCAGCAACAAGAAATTGAGTTTGTCCCTTTAAAACAAAGTCTCCAATGGACTGTGCAGAGGACACTGAAAAGCGATGATGTACCAAAGGACCATAGAGAAAAGGCAGAAAGTTGAGAAAGGGCGGAAAGCCAGGCGAGAGCAAGAGACCGAGATAACCAGGGGATTCCCTATGTACATAGAGCGGAAGGAGGCAGGGCTGTCACACAGCCAGCACAATCCAGAGCAGCTCTGATGCGCAGCGAGAAATGCTGGGGAACCAGCATGTGAAAGCGGAGGATATACAAGCACAAAGGAACAGAGACTTCTGTGGTGGCATGACCATAACGCATTCGTGGCTGGCTGGCAGCCAGCACATACAACTACACGGAGATGACCAGAGGGTGGATGGAACTCCTGATCCGAGTCATTGTATCAGTGCTATCCAGAAGGCAAGAATGGGATTCCGACGAGAGAGATGCCTTGGAAAGCAAGCCACAGAGCTACAAAGAAAGTAAGATTTAGTCCAATGCCCTACGGCACTGTTACCCCTGAAAACAGAAGATAATACAGGCAACAGGACTAACAGAATGTCAAGAGGGACTCATTATAAATTCATTGAAACTCGTCCCAGTACTAATGTGAAAATAAGGAAAAATAAGCCAAGGAAACGGCACTGTATTAACAAGGTAAAGAGAAACACGAAAACCATAGAGTGGGAGAGAAACAGAACTAGAATCTTATTACACCAGGACTATGTAAATGCGATAAGGATAAATCCTCATACGTGAAACAGCACCCTGGGAAGAGGTGGATTAGAAAGGGAAGTTGAACAACCAAACTATTTGAGAGGAGAGCAATATACATGAGAGTATCGAACCCCAAGAGATAAACAAGGAACCTGAACAGAACCTAGAAAGTCTCTAAGAATGAGGGAGGGAAAATACCAGTCCCATCCCAAGGATAACCGTAGATTCTTTATGAATGGTCTACTGATTGCAACAACAGAATCAAGAAAACCTTGTGACAAAATACAGCAACGAGGAGAAGGGAGTCATTCTCCTGGCCTTAGTTATATTAGTGGTAGGGTCAGATAAGTTAGATTTGGACGGTGGAGGACTTGTTTTGGACATTGACGGATGAGCACCTTAGTTAGTAAAAGAGGTAGGGAATACCATGAAGACATAGGGAAAGATAAACCTCATTTTACTTTAAATAAACTATATAGTGGACAATATTTTTACATCGTCTGCCTCCTTTTTCTGATCCTCCACAGCACACAGATTACATAACTCCTTTCTTGAAATTATAATTAGTCAACACTTCTTGTAATTTTCTGGATTTTTATAGATATCCAGAACTACAATAGAATAAATGGGCAAAAATAATACGCTATATCTGGGCACTAATGGTCATCACAAGGACTTTTACCTTAATCGATTTGTTGACACAATTTCATTGTGCAATTATGTGGTTTTTCAACTTTTTTATTGGATACATGTTATCACTCATGTCTGAATTATTATGCACAAGAATCCTCATGATTCTTTTCTTTGCATTGCATTTGTCCACTTGTATTTGTCAGCCTTCAGAAAGACCCTTATGGTTGAAGCATGTGTTGGCTGTTCTTTTGAATAAGAAACCTTGGACTTGGAACACTATTCATGTTGGAATCTTATTTTTTTGACTCACTGACTGATGTCAATATAGTATTCAGAATTAGAAATTGGATTCGCGATACTCTCATTTTCTATGTGCGATTGTGCCATATCAACATTAGGTTTCATGGGCTCCAATTGTGGCAAGGTCATCGTCACACTTTTTCTAATGCACTAGCTGCAAACACACTTACATTATTCTTGACCCGGGGCAGTTTTGATTAACGTTATAGTGGTCCTTTACGTTGCCTTTACTTTTAACGTTAAAAAAAAAAAAATGTTCTCCTTTTTCTTTTTGCCCACTTTTACCATACATTTTCTACAACAGTCTTTTTTTGTGTAAAATTGTCATTCTTATCTCTTCACTTGAGCACAGCCTTTCTTTTCATGCTGGTTGCAATGCATTCTGGGTACACTTTTCTACTTAGGAATCTGTATGTTTCTCACCGACCCACGGGGACCCATGTCCATTATGGAGGAGCTAAGGAGCCAGCCCAATGTATACACTGAGCACTCCCTCAGCTGCTTTTTGCATCTGAGGGAGCGCTCCTCGCCTGGCTTTAATTGTTAAAGGAAAACGCGGTTTCCGTTTGACAGTTCTGTTCCCAGTCTTTCATATACAATGAGTCATGCAAATCTGAGGGTGTTTTGTTTCCCCAACATTGCATGGTGCAACAGGGATGCTAGCTGAGGAACTGCATGTTTGTATGTGCGATGGAAGAGCTATTGTGCCTCCTCACACATACAAACAGATCCAGCCACTTTGTCATTAGCGCTTCAGCTCTTGTGCGCATGTGCACGAAGCAAGAAGCCCTCTTTGCTTCCTGCTCATGCTACGCGAAAGCAGGAGCGCTGGCAGGGAAAATCAGGACCGGGGCACAAGGTATGTTAATTTAAATATGTCTATATCTGTGCGTATGCTTGTGTTGTGTGTAATGAGTGAGTATGATAATGGATGTGCGTGTGTGTGAATGAGCGACTGCATGCTGTGTGTGGAGGTTGTGTGAATGTGTGTGCGTGTACGTTTGTACTGGGACGTGGAGCTTATCTTTACATGGGGGGGTTCTGCATCAGCCAAGACCCATGTGAGGCGCTGGGGAGCAGGCATGGCATTTTTTTACTGGGCATCTATCATAAAGCAAGCATGATAAGACTGGCATTTTAATGCAGCCAGTCTAGCCATTTCTTACTGTGGCATGCCTTTTTGTATTGGGCATCTTTGATAAAGAAAGCATGGTAAGTGCTATGTAAGTGCTATTAATTAGCTAAACTGACATTTTAATGTGCCTAGTCTAGCCATTCTTCTGTGGCATGAAATATTGTATTGGGCATCTTTGATAAAGCAAGCATGATAAGTGCTATTGTGTAGCTAGATTGGCATTTTGGTACAGGTCTAGCAGTTTCTTACTGTGGCATATTTTGTATTGGGCATCTTTGATAAAACAAGCATGGTAAGTGTTATTACGTGGCTAGACTGGCATTTTGGTGCAGCCAGTCTAGCCATTTCCTACTGTCGCATGACATTTTCTATTGGGCATCTTTGATAAAGCAAGCATGATAAGTGTTGTTATAAGGCTAGAATGACATTTTAATGCAGCCAGTTTAGACATATTTTTCATACTGTGGCAGGGCATTTTTAATGGTAAAGCCAACTGGAGTAGGTTCTTACGTGGGGATACTGCCATATTTTGCAACAATAATCGTGGACATGATTTCTTATAGTATCATTACTGGCATTATGCGTAAAGCAAAGTTGAATATGTGCTTAAATGGTAATACTGGCATGTACTGTAGCAGCCAGCATGGAAATATATGGGCGCAGCCAGCATGAAAATGTTTTCATACTGGTGTATATTGTGAATAAAAGCAACCTGAAAATGTGTTGGCGAAATGCTCCGCTCCTCTGCACTGTTGGTGACTTGCATCTATTGGATTGTTTCATGCGTTACCGTACAAAACCAATTGCAAACAGTTTGGCAGTTTTACCCAATTTTTGCACCTTTTCATTTAAAAATATTTCTCTGAATTGGAAGCCGCTCAACACCTCTTAATTGGTGAAGGCTCCCTCGCTACACTCCGTCACAATGGCATATTTGGGGGAAATATTTACGCCCATACAAATTCACCAACCGCCACTGAGGTGTAAAGCCAGAAACTGAAAACTGAACAATTGTACAGGACAAAGTGAGAATCCTGCAACCATTGCTAAAAAAAACCAAGAGAGCAGTTGTCTCCTTTCACATGTACTCAGAGCCTGTAGGTGATATTTCATCTGAACAGACTAGACTGTCCTTGACTATCATTTCAAACTGAGGTATGAGGGATCTCTCTTCTGTTAAATTATTTTTGACTAGCTTTTATTTAAAGCTGTGCCGGAGGTGATGCCTCTTCTGCTAAACACCACCTTGAACTACACATTATTGGGAGCTGTGCTGGGAGTGTGGTCTGTTTGAAGTAAAAGAATGCAGTCTCTGGCTGACTGCAAGGGCATTTTTTGCAACTGTTGAGCAGGAGAGGATGTATATTAACTTGATGCAAAACTTGGATTGCATTAAACCTACTCTGAACATGCTCAATAACAGGTTTAACCATATTGCTAAAATAGAGGTATGGTCAGTGCTCCATATAAGATTTTAACGCAAGAGTATTTTACTCCCCATTTTTTTATGTTGGGAGTAAAACAATGTTTTGGGGAGTAAAAATGTAAGTCCAGTTCCCAATGGGAGTATTTTATAAGTAGGTGAAAATATGTTTTGACTGGAAAACGGAAATGTTTTTGTGAGGATAATTATTTCTTTGCACCTAGTTATTCATGCACATTAAAAGATACATGTTTACTTCTTCCAATCAGGCCGTAATAATAGCAGCTTCTTTCTGTGGTACCACGTGGGCTACTAGTCCTAACATATCCATGGAGCTGTGGGGGTGAAAGCAAGGGCACACAGTCCTTTGTACTGATTTCGTATTTTTGGTTGGGAGTCATTTTACTCCCTATGTTTATTTTTGGGAAGTATCTGCCTATTTTTTTAGGGGGTAAAGTGGCCAATGCACCTCTTATCTGTAGGACTGGGTATAACTTGGGCCTGTTGACCCTTATTTGGTGTGCCACCACCCCACCATGTATTTTTGCCCCCGTTTGCCCCCCTCCCAATACTGATTTCTAGTGACGCTTTTGTGGTGCTGCATAACTCTTACAGAACACACCCCTTTTTGTATAGCGCTAAATGATGGTAGTGACTGATGGAGTGGGTGGTTGCTTACATTTGCTTAAGTATTGTTCCCCTCTGTCCCACAAAACAGCCTCTCTAGCCCACTCACTTGACAATGACACTGACCACCGACAGTGGGGCTGGCATGCCCAACACAGGTTTGAACTTCATCTAGTGAAATGGGGTCCACTTTTTGTTGCATCTGGCCACAACTGCCTGCCCAAGGTGGAGGATGAGGTAGACTTTGAGGCTCAGTTACCCTCTGGTCACCGACAAAACACCCTCAACCTTCTCATGCCCCACACGATCGCTGGTTGCCTAGAGCCACGGTTTTGGTAAGCAAGTGCGGTTATTTATGTGTGACTATCACCAGGGGTGTTGCTAGGTCTGGGAAAGATCTGGGGCTACGCTAATGTCGGGACTAGGGGCTAGCTAGCCTTTTGGCTGTAGTGCCCGAGCTTCGATCCGGGGCTACAACCAAAAGATCTGGGGTTATAGCCCCTTCTGACCCCCGCTGCTCCCCAGCAACGCCTCTGAATATCACCATACATGTGTTTGTACATGCGCCCTGTTGTGCCTGCACTCTGGCTGCTCATGTTCTATTCCCAAGGAAACATTCTGACGCTGCTGCATGTAGTGTGCATGCGTGTGGGTTTCTCTTGCAAGGCTACAGAACGCACTGCATTGGTCCTGCATGCGAGAGAAGCTTGCATTGGTTTTTCTATTGGTTTCTCTGCTCATTTGGACCCTCGGGGGATCCTTCTCATATCCCTCCATGATTGCGCTCCCATTTTATACTCCTCTCCTGGGGATTTTCAGCTTTCTTACATATTTGCTTTCTTTTCTGGGGGAATCTCTTGCAAGGGGCTCTTTGTTTTGATGGACAATGGAGGTTTGTGGGAAAAGTTGGCGGCTTAAAGACCCTGTGCGCAAGGACACGCCTTGCCACATACAGGATATTTCTGGAAGACTGATCTAGCTGGGGCAGAATCCATCCCGTGTCGGGGCAAGAGGCCAAAGAAGGAACCGTGTTTACACTGGAACAATACAAGTCATGCTGGCTGGCCGTGTTCTGGGCCCTTCAAGCATGGCAGTCACAGTAAAGTACAGCAGCCCTGTCGATAAACGCCTGCTGCATCCCATTAAAGTACAGCAGCCCTGTGAAGTGCTGTGAAGTGCTGCAATTTTCTCGCCAAGGGAATGCTGTACTGTGCATTACACCTGATGAAGGGGATAAGGAGACAATTCAGAAGAGCGTAGTCCAACATTCCAGTCTCTGCTGAGACGACCACACACACAAACACACAAACCCCCAGCCCATTGAGTCTTAACACAAAGCTTTTTAGTTTGGGCTATTAGTTGGCGCTTGCGGCGCCTTTAAGCAGAAACTATTGCATTAGAATACAGCTAGGGAGAAATGCCATGAGGAGGAAAACTGGTTTTAGTTGTTTGCTTACCCATTGACTACCCATGGACATGCCAATCCCTATGGCCATTCCCACCCAGTTCCTGCCCTACCAAAACTCCTCATGGGAACTCTTCAATCAAGCCTCATCATCAAACTTTACACTGGAAGTACCTGCTAGTGTTTTTTCAAAGTAGTCTTCTGAGAGTAAATGACTTGACTGGAGCTTTAACCCTGCTAATGGTGTAATAAAAATGTCTGTAACAGGCCTGCCTGCAGACACCCGCTTTATAAGCACTATGCGTGTTCTTCAATGAAGTTCTGTTTAAAACATGCATTGGTAAAGCAAGCAGTTAAGGCTTCCGTATAAGTATTAGGCATTTGCCAGACACTGGTATTAGATGCCCAGGTACTCGCACCATTGTGCACCTGCTACCATAGATGGCCAGTCAATACCACTACAGCAGTGCTAGGCGAGTGTCTTTCTCAAAAGCCCAAACTGTTGACAGTGCCAATGCTCGTTTTAATGCAGTGGTGTGTCAAGATGTTGCCCACAGGCGTTAAAACGGGTGCAGCTGATGACATTCAACGGTGATGGTAGAGGCAGTCCAAATCCGAGGGACAGAATTTTCTGCAGAAAATGAGGATTTCTTAGGAGACAACTGTACAGATTTTGAAATGTTTGGACAGTCGCAGCTTCCCTTCTCCCACTAAAAAATGTCCGACTCCGCAGAAATATGAAACTTTGTGAACTTTTGCTAAAAAGGTCCCCCTCCCCCTCCTGCAGAAAAACAGTCGCTTAGGCGATGAGGGCTGAGATGCAAGCAACAGCATTTGGCTGGTGCCGGGGTATGCTAATGAAGTATCGGTAACATTTCCTGACCCCTCCCCCCCCCCCCTATTTGTAAAGCCGCTCCAGGAAACCTGTCCAGAGAATGTAATTTTGGAAAAACGAGTACTCTCGACGACAAGGCGCTGTATAATGACACTTTGTGTCAGCGAGGGATTTCGCTGCGGGGGGAGGCAACGGACCCTGCACAATTTTGTATGATTTCACCACCAGCCAGAAGCAAGCAAGATCTACCCATGCGCACACAGCGCCCCCTGACAGGCAGGTCCCCCCACACAGCCCGAAGCAATCCACTTAATTGACAGTGACAATAAACGAGAGGCTTGGAAGCGTCAGGCCGGGCATACAGTCGGCTCTCTTTCCAGAGACCACCTCGTTCACGACTGCACGCACTTTGTGTTAGCCAAGTCGCCGTACAGCCGAGCACACGCTCCGGTTCCTACCCCACAAGCCCCCCTAACGCCCCCACCCCGCTTGGAATCACCCCCACCCGTCAAACACGACAATTGCCTCTGCCTCCCCTCCCCCGCCACCATAGACGCTAAAAGGACCACTCCTCCCAGCAAGCCTTAATCGACCCTCCGCAAAGTAGTTCACGGTTTGCACTCCCAAAAAAGTATCTCCATTGATTTCAATGGCAACCAATACCTCTTTTTGGAAGCCTGTGCCGAAACAACAATCTTACTTCACCATACTTGTAGACTCAACAAGTTGATAGGCGGGACAGTGGGCTAGCATTCCAAGAGGTGTGGATACGTCGGCCGTGTTGATTCTGAAATCGCGCACAAGTAAACAGTGCAAACTCCACACAATTCCAAAGCAGCAACAGCACAGCTAAAGTATTTCACCGCCGCTGGGCTGTACTTGCTAGAAAGGGGCATCCGATCGAATACTTCCAGTCTTGGCTTTTTTTTCTGATCTCTCACAACATCATCTTCTGGTTGCCACAGGTTTCGCACATAAGGATACACTAAACTACTAAACCCGAAAGGTAGTGCCACGACGCGGGTCCGGTTAATTTAAACATAGCTCTGCACGTAATTCACAGTATCCCGCTGAGGGGCGCAGAAATCCTCTCCACTCACCCGTCGGCATTTTCTCTTTCACGAGAAACAAGGAATAATCCAAAGGGCTATTTTAGTCCAGTCCGAGCGCAGACAGGTCCCCCTCGGCGCTGCCCGTGCATGCATGTCTGGGAGCCTGCTGCAGCCCTGAGCTCACCGCCTGCCTCCCTCCCTCGCGCACGCACCGCCCGCACCGCCCGCCGCAGGAGCCGGGCACGAAGGGGGCGGGCCGCAGCGCCCTACTCCTCCTCCTGCTGCTGTTAGGGGGTGGAGGGGGGGCGAGGCAGTCAGCACCACCGCCCAATGAGAGCCCGGCGAGGCGGGCCCGACAGGAAGGACCGTGGGGGGCGCGCGCCCCTCCCCCTTCCTCCTCACAGGCTACTTAGGAGACGGCTGGAAGGAAGGGGGTGTGCAGCTTCCATGCAGCCGCACTCTCAGCCCGCGGGTCTCCGGCACCACCGAAACAATACAGTGCACTGATCCCCGAGAGCCCCCGGGAGGCCGGCATTATGTCACCGAGTGCGGCCTTCCACCGCAGCGCTCGGCCCCGGCGTGCCCGCTTTTCAAAGCCCGGTCTCTCTGGAAACCCTAACCACCCTCGCTTCATTACAAACAGGCGCGCGTTAAAGTAGCAGTGCTACGTTTTTTTGTTCCTTTTTACTAAGTGCGTGAAAGGGAAGCTGCTTCAGTATTATTCTTGTACAGTGTGTTTAAAAAATAAAAATAAAAAAATGCTATAATACCCCTCCCTCGGGCTGCTGCAGGTCTGGAACTTAATTCAGACAAATCAATCACACGCCTGGAAACGCTGCCTGCACTGGAAGCCCCGCAAAGGGAAGGAAGTTTAGTAACAACAGGAAGGTTTCAGAAACTCCTGTAAGGGCTGCTGCTCCCATGGCAGATGTATCCTCGTGACCATATGTGTATCATTTGAGCACAATAGTGTAATTGACTTTTCACGTCACGCGTAAGAAGAAGGGCGTACGTGCAACCTTTCAACGCTCTAAGAACGATCTTCACATTCTATGGCAAAGACCAAGCGTTTTTAATAAAGCTTTGGAGCCTGTGGCCGAGGGCTCTATTTGAGCTTTTGCCCTGTGCCGCGGAATGGGGCACCCACCGAGCTAAAGGGCACAGGTATTAAGCTATGGGAAGCTGAGCTAGTGGCTAGCAGGGGAAGGAAAGAAGCCAAGAGGGCGACTGACAGGTGCTCCCCACGCACTCCTTCCTTCATCCAGGAGCAGCAGTAGCGGGGGGGTGAGGAACAATGGCACAAGTGGCTGGGCAGGAAGGAGCGCCAAGAGGCCAACACTTCCCCACTTTGAAAGGGGGAAGTGAGTTGGCCAAAAAAACAAAGGTGCAGTGTGTGAGGTCTCCACTTAGCGTAGAGTGTGCATGCAGACCGAACTGCGCTCGCTGGCCAAAAATACAACCACTCGTGATCAGGGTTGTACATGAAACTGCTTTATTGGTGCGCTGTGCGCGCCCATATAAATGTTGGTCAGCCGTGCACGTTCCTGTGGAGTCATGTGGCGTTTTTTGATAATCCTGCAAATGCTGCTATAGTCATTGTTCAACAGGCATGTGGGTGATGTTGGCTACGCGGATGACCCTCCTGACATTTGCCATCAATTGCTCTACCACCCTGTTTGCTTGGGGCCACAGTGGCGTAACATTTTTTCCAGTGGTGGAAACCTATTTAGGTGGCAAAGTTGTGGAAGTCTTTACTGGTGAAGAGGGGACTGTTGTCTGACTTGACGACTTTGGAGACTCTGAACGCTGAGAATATTCGGTCGAGCACTGGGATTATTGCCAGGGCACTATTTCTGCCGCTGGATACCTTGAATGTTCATCTAGTATTACCAGTGCGTATTCCCCCGATGTCAGTGGGCCGTAGAAATCACAACCTCTCCCCATACCCCTTCTGGGAGTGGTATCATGTGCAGGGGCTGCCGGAATGCTGGGGGTTGCTGGCTGAGGCATATGTGGCATGATTTCAACCTTGTCTCGATTATCTTGTCCATGCCGGGGAACCACACCTTCCTCCGAAGCATGCGTTTTGTCGACATAATACCCTAAAGATTTTCATGCGCGATGCTGACTGCACGTTGGTGGAGGGATGCTGGCAGCACCACGGTCCCCTTTTGAGTATCAGGGATGAAGGGAAAATGGACAGCTCGTCTTTGGACATATCGAGGGTCAGGGTCCATCGAATGCCTGGTTATTCCATACAGAAGCTTTGGCTTAGATCCACCTACCGTTTCTGATGCAAGAAGTTAGGAGGGATAGTGTTGCAGCTTCCGACGTGCACTTGGTCAGTTTTGCCATTGATATGGCTGTCAGTACCGCATGGTGAATGAAATAATTAATGTAACCATCCGCCTAGTTGCTCAATGCCTGGGGGCCAGCGAGTGGGTGGCGAGAGAGAAAATCAGCGGGATTCTTGTCTTTGCCAGGCTTCTGGACGATGATGTATTTGTATTCCTGCAGACGTAATCCCCACTTTGCTATCCTGGGTGGCATCTGAGCAGTTGGTTTCCCATAAATACGAACGAGGGCTGGATGATCTGTAATTATCGTGAAGGGTTTCCCCTAAAGGAGCAAGTGGAAATGTTTACCTGGCCTAACCCCCGCCCACCTGGTGCCTTCCTGGTTGCCACTCTTTTTTTTCCCCACTTAAGGAGACCTAAGCCACGCCACCTGGTGCCTTCCTGGTTGCCGCTCTTTTTCCCTACTTAAGGAGCCCTCCAGCCTCTTTTCCTTTGCAGATGGGGAGCAGGTGCAAGTGGATTTAGGTCACCTGGTCTCAGCCCCGCCCACCTGGTGTCTTCCTGGCTGCTGCTCTTTTCCCCACTTAAGGAGGCCCAAGCCACGCCCACCTGGTACCTTCCTGGTTGCCGCTCTTTTTCCCCACTTAAGGAGACCTAAGCCTTCTCGCAGACAGGTGTTGCTTGTTTTGCTTGATTCTTCTACCCTGCGCCCCCTCCACCCTACTTCTGCAGGAGTCTGCCCTGATACATTCTGGTTTCACCAACACCGTCTTGTGGCCAATGCTGGATTTGACTGTTAAGGACTTAATTGATTCACGGTGTGTCACCCTTTCTCAACTCTCATGCTGGACTTCCTTTGCATTTTGTACTCGTGGTGGCCCTGAATCATGCTGTTCCCATCTTCATCTTCTATCCTGGCTTGCAACATTATGTGCTACTACGGACTACTGCAATTGTATTTGCTCTCTCCTCTTGCTTCTCCACTCTTTTTGACTGCTTACACTCTGTTCTCTCCTCCTCTCCGTTTCTCCCTTTTCCTATCTCCTCCCTTCTCCCCTTACTTTCTTCTATGCACTTGCTCTATCAGAATTGTCCCTGGACCTACTATAATAGCGACCTAGTCTGTCTCCCCCCCGCCCCCTTACTTGTTTCTCCCTGTGCCCTCCAGCACTATCTGAAATGTCATCAGGCCTAGTACGATAGTCGCTTATTTGGTTGCTCCCCTCCCTTTCTGCACCCCTCTCCCTCACCTTTTTTTTTCACCAGTTCTACCAGAAATGTCATCAGGCCTAGTACATTAGTCGCCTGTCTGTTTCCATTTCCTTCCCACTCTCCCCCTCCCTCCCTTCCTTATCAATGTCTTAGCTCTTGCACTATCTGAAATGTCGTCAGGCCGAGTATGATAGTTAATTTCACATCCTTACTGTTCATGGCCTGTAAGAATGTCATTGTATTTTTCCTTGTTCCCTCCCTTGCCTTGTAGCACTTTGAAACACATTGTGTATAGGCACTATATAAATAAACTATCATTAGCCACGCCCACCTGGTGCCTTCATGGTTGCTGCTCTTTTTTCCTACTTAAGGAGCCCTCCTGCCTCTTTTCCTTTGCAGAGGGGGAGCAGGTGCAAGTGGATCTAGGTCACATACCTAAGCCCCGCCCACATGGTGCCTTCCTGTTTGCCACTCTTTTTCCCTACTTAAGGAGCCCTCCAGCCACTTTTCCTTTGCAGGTGGGGAGCAGGTGCAAGTGGATCTTGGTCACCTGGCTTCAGCTCCGCCCACCTTCTTAGCCCTGCCTCTACCTTCCTGCTCTTAACTCTTAGATCAAGGGAGTCTCTCACCCAGGCTTCCAAAGTGAAGGGCAGACAAAGAAAAGGGCAATTCCTGTTTGGTCCTGTTCGGGCTAGGAGGACCAAACCCTTGCTCAGACAGCAGGTAAGTATGCACCAAAATGTGTTTACTCCCTCTGTCACCACAGGCCATCCCCACCATCATCAGGCAACGGCAAAATCAAGTTCTCGGGTGCTGGGGTGAGGACAGGTGCTCCGTGGCCCACCCCTTCATGATCCCCTGAATCATGCTGTGTCCTGCTTGATTCCTTGTCTACATTCTCTGTTTCCTGCAACATTATGTGTTTTACTGACCTCTGCAACTGTATTCACTCTCCCCTCTGCTTCTCTGCTCATTTTTAAAGTTTATTCTCTGTTCTCTCCTCCTCTCCCTTCTCCCGCCCTTTCTTTCTTTTCTATGCACTTATTCTATCAGAATTGTCTCGTGACCTAGTATGATAGCAACAATGTTCGTCTCCCCCTCCCCTCCCATATTTGTCCCCCCCCTTCCAGCACTATCTGAAATGTCGTCAGGCCTTGTATGATAGTCAATGTTTTGTTCCTCGCCCTACTTCTCATCCCTTCTCCCCCTTCTCTTGTAAAATTCCGGCTCTACCAGAAATGTCGTCAGGCCTAGTACGGTAGTCGCCTGTCTGTTTCCCATTCCTTCCTATCTGTGTCTTTGTACTTGCTTTATCTGAAATGTCGCCAGGCCGAGTACGATAGTTAATTTCACTTTCTTGTTTATGGCCTGTAAGAATGTCGTATTTTTCCCTTGTTCGCTCCCTTGCTGTGAAGCGATTTGAAACACATAGTTTATTTATATAGCGCCTATACACAATCATATCATATCATGCCCAGATGACTGCCACAGCCTTTTTTTCCACTTGAAAGTATCGGTGCTGTGCCTCAGTGAGGCTTTTGCTGGCGTATGATACTATTTTCCTCTGTGCATGTTCACTCCCGGAGTGCTGATCAAGAATTGCCCCGAAACCCACAGGGTTTGCGTCCACCGTTACTTTGGTGTGTATTTTGGGATCGAAGTAGGACATGCACGCAGGTGCAGCAATGTCTTTGTGGATCCTTTCGAAGTCTTCCTGTTGTGACGGGCCCCAATTGAAGTGGTGGTCCTGCTTCTGGAGGGAGTGTAGAGGTGCGCTTGTGGTGGCAAAATCCGGCAGGTAACGGGTACAGTAGATTGCCAAACCCAGGAATGATCTCTCTTTTGCAATGTTCACTGGGCGAGGGGCATCTGTCAAAACTCAGATCTTGTCTGGGTCAGGCTGGATTCAGTTTCCAGAGAAAATGTATCTGAAGAACTTTAGTGTTCTCCTGTTGAAGGCACATTTATCTTTAAGTGTCAGGTTAGCGTGTTGAGCGCTGCATAGTCTTTTGTTAGTGGCATCATGGGCTTCCTGGGATAAGATATCATCACTGTAGTTGATGCAGTCCGGTGACGTACGTGGCAGATGATCTTGCATATCTCTTCCTGGAATATCTCTGAGGCTGTAGAAATCCCAAAACATAGGCGTATATAGCAGAACAGTCCTATATGGGTGGTGAAAATTGTAATGTACAGTTCTTCACAGAGTTCAATCTGTTGGTATCCTTTGTTTAGATCTAAACAGGAGAAAACTTTGGCCCCATTGAGTAGATGCATCATGTCAGTGATGCACAGTGACTGGTGGGGCTCTCTGAGTGTTGCTTGGTTGGGGGCCCGCATGTCTACACACGGTTTTATCTGACCTGCCGGACCCTTTTTTGGCACTGGTACCAATGGTAATACCCATTGAGTTGGCCCGATGCAGGTTCAATTATATCAGCCCCTTCGAGAGCGAGCAGCCCTTTTTCTACCTGGTGTTGAATATTGAAAGGGATGCCCCTGAAGTGTTGGGCTATCAGTTTCACTGTCTGGTTGATATGCAGCCAGATCTTTCGCCCTTTTAGTTTACCAATCCTTTTGAAGAGCTGGGGAAAGCTTGTTTCTGTCTTGGCAGTGGACGATATGTATTTATCTGCCATCATTTTTATATACTATGTGGATGAGTCCCATCTGAACTGCCGACTAGAAACTCTGCACACAACCACTCCCAGCTTCTGTTGCGAGGACGGTGACGAGTATGCGATCTTGCTTGTCTTTGTGTCGGCAGGGGGTTTTGAAGGCACCCAGCCATGGGAGAGGTTCCTTGACCCCTGTATGCATAGATTTCCACACGTGCTTTCTTCAGCCTGGGTTTGTGCACATGTTTTTGATACTCGTATTTCGGCATTGCTTTGATGGTAGCTGCTGAGTCTGCAAGGAAGTCAAACTCTTGCCCTTGGATGGGTAGTGGCAGTGTGGGGCTGTGTTCCGAGGCAGTGGGATTACTCAGGGCACATAGGTATCCTTTCCTTTTCCGTTCTGTGCTGGACTGTGATTCAGACTCGCTTGTGGACTGTGTTTTTGTGTGTAGGTAGTGAATCTGCCTCGTTCCTTTGCAGCGATTGTCAGGTGACGGGGAGTTCTTTGCCCGCATGCAGCATCTCTTCTTATAGTGCTGTCTTTCTGGGTTTCTGATCATTTCTTTTCTGTGGTGTCGATGTGGGGACCTCAGTTGGTGCATTTTCTGCTCTGAAGGGCTGGTTCTGGAAGCCTTTTGATTCCAGCACATGGCGCGAAAATGGTCTTCACCTGCACAGGCAGAGCATATCTGACTTATGGCTGGGTATGACCCGCCGTGTGGGAGGTCATTACCGCATCGAAAAGACTGCTGTTTCTCCCGTTGGGAGTCTTGTGAGGAGTGCTGTTCTGCCATGAGTTTGTTTATGGCCTCTTCTTTGATAGTCGGTACTGTAAAGATTTGGGTTTTGCTGAATGTGTCTACTTGAAGGTCCAGTGCCAAAGATGTTCTTGCTAGGACAAGGATTTCAGCTAGCGTATGCAGTGCTTGTAGTAATTTCTTTTTAGGATTATGGAGTCGCACACCGCAATGACTTGGGATTTGATAGCGTCCTCATTGTTGTATAGGTGGAATTCACAGTGTTTTACTCTGGACTTCAGGTGTGTCATGAATGTGTCCATGCTTTCACCAGGGATTTGTGTCGTGATATGGAACACGTGTCTCTCATAGTCGACGTTTCTGTGAGTCGCGAAATGTTCATTCAATATTTTCTTACGGTCTTCATATTTGTATTCCACATCTTCTGGCAATTCAAAAATAATGTTCCGTACCTCTGGGCCAGCTGTGACGGTGAGTAGCCCAATGATGTGCTTGTCTTCCTGCAGGCCGATAGCGTCTAAGTAGGCGTCAAATTCTCTCATCCACCTGGTACACCTCAGACCTAAACTGGTGGTGTCTATAGTGTCAAATGGCATCATCAAGGACGGTAACAGGAATGCCTCTCTCCCTTTTGGAGCTGGAACGGCCTGGTCCTGGCCTTGCACTTGTGGGATGTTTGAACCCACGCATCCAAGCCCTGCAACATCATTGTGCATTACTGGCATCGGAAACATCATTATGGCCGCCGGAAAGCATGCTGCTCGCCAGAAATCATCCAAAAATGCACAGTAAAAAATCTGAAGAATAGGCTGCCACCCACTTTTGCCTATATTAGTGAGCACAGGAGGTCACTGCCTAAAACCACCATTGGGCTACACACACAGTAGCCTGAAACCATTTGGGAATAGCAATACTGATTGCTAAAAGCAACCCAGAGATGTGGGGAATTCCTTTTTTTTATGTCAAAAATTGCTAAAATTAGGGCTCACCAAAACCACTAAAAAGATCCCACTTCCGTGTTGGGGGGTCAACATCATTCTCCCGCAAGAATCTACATGAATCTGAGGTCCAAAGAAGTGCCTCTATATTTGAACAAAGTATATTTTGAGGATTGCTTACTGGTAAGGCAGTTGTCAAAAATGGGTGCAATACTGGTGCTTGACACTGACCGCTAGCGATCTAAATTCTGACAGGAGACCTGTATTTCTGAAGCTAAACTGTATCCGGAGTTAGCTGAGACTTCAAAGGCTGGCTGTCCCCGGGAAG
Source organism: Ambystoma mexicanum (assembly GCF_040938575.1). Lineage (NCBI taxonomy): Eukaryota > Metazoa > Chordata > Amphibia > Caudata > Ambystomatidae > Ambystoma > Ambystoma mexicanum. The sequence continues at coordinate 582,349,713 of NC_090928.1, read as the reverse complement.
TCTTCACACCTAGTATTCTCAGCAAGAAGGCAGGAAATCACATGGTTCTGTTAATCAGATGGAGAGTGGCACCCTGGACTGATGCCCTGTAAGCAGGAAAAACAGAACAAAGGATTCCTTCAGCTGAATAGGGTATGCTGATTTTGGGTGTGAACTGTCAACACTGCTCTGGGGGAAGGCAAGACATCTGATCTATGAGTCAGAGCCAAACCTTTGGAGGCGGGGACAAACCAATGGGTGTACTGAATTGAGAGCAAATGTATGTTTTATTAAATTGCTTATAAAATATTGTATCAAGCTGACATAAATGTACAATTTGGGGATTCTTAATATGAAAAATGTACCCACAATTTGAGACTAAGCTGGACGCTGTGGGATGTTCTGAGGCCAAACCCCATAATTATTAATATTGTCACTGCTGTGTTTATGCTAGAAACCTAAGAACTTCCAGTAATATGCGCAGAGAGGGTGTGTACCTCCGTGTAAGATTTGTGCAAAACCAATATGGCAAAACCCACTAAAAGCGCAAAATGTTGTCATTTCTGAACCCAAGCTCGTAGAAACATGTGACTTGAACCGAACTGTACCTTAAGCAATCTGTCATGCAATCTAGGTAATATTAACAAGTGGGGTATATTGTAAATATGTGTTTTATGAAAAAAGAAGATATGCTGTACGGACACAAAAGGGAGTGTCCTTTCCTTGAGCCATAAAGATGACACTGGATGACTCATTCTGACTCACTCCTCCGTTCTCCAGTCAGGTCACAGTAAATCCTTTGACGTATCAAATCCTCAGTGGGTTGGGCATAGAAAGTCAGCCTTCCCACCCACTTTCAAAAGACATAAAAAGAGCCACTGAGACCCAGATAGGGACATTCATTTTCCACTCTTCAATTTCTGCGCAGCACTTTGCCGGACGACTTCAAATCCAGATAGATCCAGAGACCAGACTCTAGAACCCAGCTCTAGAACCTTAAGCAGGGGCCTAACCCAAAAGCTGAACTCTTCTCAGCAGGCCTCAGAATCCAGCAACCTAACCTAACTATTCAATAGCCGGGCGAGCTGTTTGATTCTGGCTAGAACCATATCCAGACCCAGAAAGCAGAGCTGTATCCAGACCCATACCAGACCGATGTGCAGCGCCGATAGCAGACCAGAGGCCCGCTGTGGGCAGAACCAGTGCCAGAGACTGTCCCGTGGCAAGAGAACCGTGGCCCAAACCTGACCAGATCTGTGACGAGGTCCATTCCCTTCCAGAGTGAGTAACTAGAATTGTCCAGAACCCATCCTTAGTTTAAAGTAATCTTATTCAAACCATTTCAACCTGTCCAGAACTGCATAGAAATCGTGTGTCCATTCTGTGATTTCAAAGCTGCAAAAGTGTCATCTGTCATTCTGAAATCTTGACTTCATTTCTGAAAATCTACCTCCACAAAAACGTCCATATCTTTTGAACCGTATGTCCTAGAAGCGAGATTTAACGTATAGTTTTTCCGTAATCGCGCTTTACCCACTCGGAAAAAGTGCAGCGAATTGCAAGTTGGCTCAATTTCACCACTTGTAAAAAATAGCTGCTTCTTGCTTTCCACTGCTGAAATTCGTTTTCACTCTGATAATTATTCATGAATCATTGCTAGTGTTGACCTGAACTAATTCAAAGTAGCTACCACCTACCCTGAATCTCCTATGGGGAATTAAAATCATTTTCAGCATATTTTTCAGTTCATTGCAATCACATTTAAAAGTATTTGGCCTGTGTTTTAAAATCATCCCTGTTTCTCTAAGCTTGCTGGGGGGGAACTGGAACTGAACTGCTTTTGATTGTATTCCTGAAAACCTGTGTGCCCTCATTTCCATCTCTTCATATTGCATGGGAGGGAGTGAGTTGTCACAAGGGTAAAAGTGATCATATTATCTCTTGTTGAATCCATATCGAGTTTTATTTCTGTGCCTGCATTCTTTCCATCTTGCATTTCCTTGAACCGTAAAAGTATTCTCTGCTACTTTATCCTTCGTATTCCTACTCCTTTCTGATGAGAGTTGTCGCTATTGTAATATTACCCAATACTGATCACTGTTCATATTCATAAGCGTGCTATCAAATATTAATTTATTCGTAAAAGTGTGAGATATATATATATATATATATATATAGTTTAATCTTTCCAATACACCTTTTAATTTGCAAAACAACCTACTTCTTGGCTCAGTGAGATCAGGGGGATTCAAAGAGAGGGGCGTTATATAAGGGTTCATCATCCAGATTTAAGAACTTGACATAAAAATATATAAATAAGGGCTTCCATTGGGCATCCCAGACTAGGCATTGACTTAGTTGGATTGCTGAATTGAAGTCACTTACTCTGGATTAGATCTACCACTTGTGCAGCTTAATACAGTGTGCTAACTGACAGGATATAAAAATCCTGTTGGATCACCACGCTGTGTTACGCTGTAAAAGCACTCCTCAAAGGAACGCTCTAAGAAACGGTCTGTTTTGCAAAATAAAATACTAACTTCTGTAAGTCAGGAAGGAAATCAATTTCCAGAATGACGACACTGGTAGACATCAAAATAGCCAGAGAGCACCTCTTACATAAGCTATTTGTGAGAGGCGAATGGACGGAATAGGATCAGACGGTGTGGTTGCAGGCAATCGCACCCCAGATACTGCAACAGGGTCAGATATATAGAGGGATCAGGGTCCCTTACATGTGGCCCTGAGTGAACTATACATGGCCCCTAAAGCCAAGGATGAGCACAACAAGATTGTCAGGATAGCGGCATATTTATATTTATATATGGGAGCCACACAGGACAAAAGTGCTGAAGGCCAAGATCAGGCAAGTAGGCAACTGATGGCATTAGAGAAGGCCCAATCTGACCTGGACTTTTCTGAGCAGAGGCTGCACAGGAGCCAGGAGTCAGAAAATGATAGTAGACAGTATATCATTAAAATAAAAGAGGATATGGATATCCTGCAACAGGAAAAGGCAAACCAGGATACCAGAATTCTGGCCTTGCAGAAGGAGCATCAAGAAGGTTTGGACTCCCTACTGCAGAGCCAGAAAAAGATGGAGCAACAGATAGATTTCAACAGGGCATGCACAAAGCAGGTAGCCGCCCTGCAAAGCCAATTGGATAGAGAAAAAGAGGAGATAAATAAATTGATTTTGAAAGACCTGGATACCCAGGCAGAGTTTGATGAAGAGCGCCAGAAAGGTTCTAAGTTATTTAATCGCGGGACTTTTCATCGCAGGGTTTTTGACTGCGAATTTCTTTTTGAAAAAAAAACCCATTGAATTTTTTTTTTTTTTTTAAGTGGTTTTAGCCCCCAAACCCCCCGTTCACTTTATTTTTTTTTTATTCCCTTATACCATTTTTAAAAATTTTTTTTAACCCCCCCGCCAAAAAAAAGATGAGTTTTTTTAAAAAATACATTTGCGGTAAAAAAACCCGCGATGAAAAGTCCTGCGATCAAAGGACGGTATACCACCAGAAAGCTGGTGCCCTTCAAAGGCAGAGGGACGACCTGGCGGCACAGATGCAGGCTCTTACTCAGGAAAGGGCCACCTTAGGCCAGGAAGTCTGCCACTTAAAAAGGAAAATGGAAGAAAATCACCTGGCCCTCCAGGGACTGGGTGACCTCCAAAAAGAGCATCAGAACTTGTTAGAGCACACCAGGAGGGTGGAAGATGCTCTGGCAAGAGATTAGCAGGCCAGTAGGGACGGTACCCAGGAGGTAACCCTCCTGCAAGAATGGCCCAGTACTCCAAGACTAACCAGGAAGCACAGAGAGAGAATGAGGCTCCCTGCCAGCACAATGATAGGCTCCAGCTACAGGTAGCCATGCAGGAGGGACTGATAGTCTACTAAGGCCTTGATTGAGGAACTGAAAGCACAGGCTCTTGCAGGGCAACAGGGAGCAGGGGCTGCTAGAGATGAGGTTAGCTGGGAATGGGAAACACCTGAGCATAACCTCAGGAGCCCTAGTACCAGAGGCCTCCATCCCTCCCAGTCCCTGGACTCTGCCACCCCCATGTCCCCTGGCGCACATGAGCCCAGGGCCACGGGGATGGCAGATTACTATCCAGTCAGAAGTATGGGGCTCATAGGCCAGTACCTCCCAGGAATGGATGGGCGGGCATCCGGGTATGGGCACCCAAGTACAGTGCAATTTAGTGGGGAACCCCAGGAGAGTAGGCCCACTAAGGGCATCCTGAAAACCTCTGCCTAGTTAGGTCAGTGGGGGGGGTACCCATCAAATCCTGGCAGCAAGGAGGAATCTGAAGACTCCTCTGAACGTCATAGGACACAGGAGACCAGGTCCCCACATTCTGCCAGCCATTCCCAGGCTCGCATAATCCGGGAAAACCTGGAAGATCAGACAGGCACCTCTGGGAGCAGTGCTTCTGAGTCAGAGGATGAATGGACCAGGGTTACCCGAACCAAGAAGGCCAATAAGACAAAAAGGGCCTTGCTTAAGGACCCCTTAAAACAAATGAAGGCAATCAGGAATGTCATCACACCTTATCACAAGAACGCCAAGTATTCTGTGTGGGAACACTTGGAGCTCTTTGAGCAAATGATGGAGACTTTCCATTTGAAAGAGAGCAGTAGCTGCATGCAGTACGTCAAATGGATATTGTTAGGGAGAATTCTCTGTTTAGGATGAATTTCCTAACCTAGTGAGTCCCCCAGCAGCTTTGCTGGATTTCTGGAGTTTGTTTTTTTTTCTCCTGCCAAGAGTGAGTCTCTTTTCCTCACACTCTTGGACATGATTTGAGGGGTTCCTTTGACTGTTAATGTGTTTTATGGCCTATGGGGTCTTTTACTCCATAGGATCTCATGTGTTTTTACTATGTGTGTTACACAGCACCCTCAGTGCAGTGACACAGGGGTGTCATAGTGACACCCCACCATAGACTCCATACTCTGGGACTGACTACTGTCTCCCAGGGCATGTAAAGTCACCATTGGCTTTACTAGTCCCAAATTATGAACAGAAACCAGTACAAACCATCATATTGTGGACGTACTGGTCGGGGCAATTCGATTGCCCCGTGGTCTGTTAGTCGAGGGGGCACGTCTCTGTCCCCCCTGATCGAGTTTTGGCTGGTGGCAGTGGATACTACTTTTTATATTCGACCGCGAATATATCTCTATGGGATTTCCCCATTGTTCGAGGCTACCAACTTTAATTATTTAATTCTCATAGCCTCGAACGTACCGCCGGTTTATTTATTTAATATTAATTCGCCGGTTGGTATTTTTCGCCAGAACTCGATTCTAAAATGGCGTTTGTGTTCTCTTCTGTGCCTCCAACCCAAGTCGAGCCCTTTGTTCCACTTTTTGGCGGGCTTCTCCACAGAAGCCTCCAAAAGTGGTGCCACTCTGTCTGGGTACCACAGGGGCTGTGGGAGGGGGTTTAGGCAACCTGGACTGAGTTACCTTGGTAACTGGCTCACCACTTAGCATGTTTGATTGACAGCTAGGCTGAGTGAATGGGGGTGTGCTGCATAAAAGCAGGGCTTTTGGGACTGGAACTTTAGAAGTCCCCACAGGACCTGAAAATCCGACGAGGGAGAAGCTGAGCCGACCTGCTACGACGACACCACCGGTGGATCCCTGCGGAACCAACTCACCACTTCCCAACGACAGAGAAGATCTCCCGGCTGGAGAGTCTTCTTCCCCTGACTGGCGGGCACAACCAGTTTACCTTTTTTTTCCTCACATCCCAGGACGTCTTGTGGTCGAATTGCCCGTGCCAAGCACCCCGGCAACCGGATAGCCACTTACCACTGGACCGCGAATAAAAGGACCGCTGGAGTATTCTCACCACTTTCAGGTACTGTGTCCGCCAGGCCTCCCTTTCTAAAGATTGATACAATGTAATAATAATCCCTTAACCTTCTGGACTGGGCTGGCCGCCTTGACCATATAACTGGTCCCTTTCTTTTGGTCCAACTCTTTCTGAACTGATTGCAAGACTTTTGGGCACTTTGAACCGTGTGACCTTGGACACATTTCGACCGGAGCCTCTTAAAGTGGGTCCGGCCTTGTTAACTTTGACTTTACAGTTTTAACCTGCCTTCTTCTCCTACTGTGTTCTTCCGAAAGTGTTGGGATCTGTTTCTATCTTTGCTCTGCCTTTCTCTCCCTTTTAAACCGATTGATTAGAGTGCAATCTTTGTTAAGTGCTCACCGCTGTCTGAAAATAAGTGTTGCTTTACTTAAGACTTGTCTAACTAATCGTTGAAGGGAGTGTATATCTTTTAGTGACCGTGTTTTTGAACTGTTTGATATTAGTGCCAGTGTGTTTTATTAGATGTGGTTTTAAATAAATAATAATTATTTTTTTTAAAACACTTTTTATTGGCATTTGGGTAAGTTTGCATTACAAATCTGCATTTAGTGGAGGTACTTGTTAGCCGTAAAGAGTGAGAAATTAACAGGTAACAACAAAAGTAACAACAAGAATGCACAGTCTCTTTGTGTGGGTGTCCTTGTTCAGCTCGTATTCCAGAGGGAAGGAGTGTGAAGGCAGAGTTCGAGGGCTTACGAATGATCGAGGTTCAGGTTCAGGGTGGTTCAATATTTGTATAATGTTAGGGTGGGCAGGCACCTCAGGGAGGCTTGAAGTCTGCGGAGAAGGGTATGTCGCGGAGGAGGGCCCTCCACGCTTCAAGGGTGTTGTTTACGTCGGCTACTCCGGTGTTAGCTCCATCCTGCCAAGCTCTGGTCTCGGCTGTGGTCCAACGCTCTAGTTCTCTGAGCCAGTGTTCATATCTCGGGCCTGGTTTCGACTTCCAAGCCATAGCTATGGATCTTTTGGCTAGGATGCAGGAGATGTCCATCAGCTTGACCACGTGTTTGATCTTGCTCATTCTGGGGTATGCTCCGAGGAGGCATTCCTTGGGGTCCCAGTTGTATCTGGTAATGCCAGCTTCCGTGCAAGTTTGCTTTATTTTGGATCAGAATTGCGACACCTTGTTACAGGACCAGAACATGTGTAGTAGGTCCGCTGCGTTGGTGCCGCACCAAGGGCAGTTTGATGATGTCTTTTTGTTAAAGCTGGCAACTCTCTTCGGGGTCATGTATGTTCTGTAGAGAACATTGAGTTGGATTTGTCGGAATCTGGTGTTCCTGGAGACCTCCTTGGGGTAAAGTAATATTCTCTCCCATTCAGTGTCCGTGAGCGTGATCTGGAGGTCAAGTTCCCATCTTTCTTTTAGTGCTGCACTTTTAGGGTTGGGTCTGTCTATTAGGCGGCCGTAGAGACGGGTTATCGGTTTCCAGCCGTCTGAGAGTTCGTGCATCTCGTTGAGCAGGGGGTTGGGGTTGGTTTCTTCCGGCCATTCAGGCCATTTTGTTTTCGTAACCTGTCTGAGGCGATGATACCACAGGAATTGGCCTCTGTTTAGTTCCTCCGATTCCAGGATTGCTTCGAATTCTCTGAATTTGGCGTCTTCGTACATATCGCCCCAAGTGTAAATCCCAGCGCGCTCCCAATTTCTTGCCACCCTGAGGTCTGTTATGGTTTGGCATGTGTCCACAAGGATGGGGGTGTCGGGAGAATACGGGTGAGTCATTTGAAGGATGGAGCAAGTTCTAGTCCAAATTTGTCTACCCAGCTGCACAATCATAGGAACCTCTCGTGTTTGTTTCAGTGGGTTCCTGAGTGATTCCTTGGGAAACAGGTTGGAAGGTATTAGCCTTAGTAGTTCTGATTCCGCATTTGGGTCGTCGTGGAGCCACTTTGTGACATGGCTGAGCTGAGCTGCTAAGTAGTACATGTGTAGGTCCGGGAGCTGCACCCCCCCTCCTTGTGTCGCAACGTGAGGATCTGTAGGGGTAGCTTGTGTCTAGCTGGGCCCCATAGGAAGTCTCTGATTAGTGAATCCAGTTTTCTGAAGAAGGATATAGGGATGTAGTGACAGACATTTGTAAAGTAGTAAAGGAATCTCGGTAGGATAATCATTTTCACGATTGCTGCTCTACCCATCATGGCAAGTGGCAACTTTGACCAGAACTTCATGGAGTTGCGGAGTGCTTTTACTGCTCTTTCAGTGTTGTGGTCGTGGGTGAGTTCTGGGGTGTGTGTTATGTTGATTCCCAGGTAGCGGAACATTACTGGTTGCCATTTTATCCCCACCACCGGCAAATCTTCCTTAGTTGTCTTGTTGAGTTTGGCTAGCGGGAATGCACAGGATTTTGATCTGCTAAATTTGATTCCGGAATACCGGGCATAATTGTCCAGGACATCGAGCAGAACCTGCGCGTTCATTTGTGGGTTCTTTAGGTATAGGAGTACGTCGTCTGCGTATAAGGAAATTATGAAGTGCCTGTTGCCCAGCTTTATGCCTGCATCAAAGAACTGTTTCCTGCAGTAGATGGCGATCGGCTCCAGTCCCAGGACGTACAACATGGGTGATAGCGGACAGCCCTGTCTGGTGCCTCTTTGTATCGCCCAGGCTTCAGATATTATTCGTCCGGTCTTCACTCTGGCCCTGGGTGAGCTATAAAGGACCCTGACCCATCTCACAAAGCCTTCTCCAAACCCAAACTCTCTCAACACCTCGATTAACCACTCCCAGAAGATGGAATCGAAGGCCTTGACGGCATCTAGTGAGAGTACCGCCAGATCCTCGGCGCTCTCTTGGGTTTCAGCTATGACGTGTTGTAGCCTTCTTAGGTTGGCCGTGGTGTTGCGTCCCGGGATGAACCCGTTTTGGTCCTCATGTACAATGGTTCCAATCACCCTCGCGAGCCTCTTAGCCAGAATGGTGGTCAAAATCTTGGCATCGTAATTCAGCATCGCTAGCGGGCGATAGGAATCGCAGCGTTCGGGTGGCTTGTTTGGTTTGAGCATAGGGATTATGATGATTTCCTTCATGGTGCAGGGGAGAATTCCTTCTTCATATGCCTCCGTGTAGACCCCCAGTAGTATTGGAGTGATGGTGGCTTCGTAGGTTTTGTAGAACTCGGGCGGGAGTCCATCGCTCCCCGGGGACTTGCTGGTGGCTAGAGATCTGATCGCGTCCTTGATGTCGTCAGCGGTGATCTCAGTGTCTAGTGCTGCGCGCTGTTCTTCGGTCAGTCTTGGGAGTCCGATCTCGTCTAGGGTGGCTCTGATGTCTTCTCTGGGTACTTGCTTATTGTGGGAGTAGAGCTCAGAGTAGAATTCTGCGAAAGCGGTGTTAATGTCAAGTTGTGATTTATGTATAACTCCACGTTCATCCTGGATCTCAGTGAGGGAGTGCATTGGGTGTTCTCGTTTGCACAACCATGCTAGTAGTCTACCTGGTTTATCGGCCTCTTTGTGTGCTTTGGTGGTGTTGGTTGCAAAGTCGAATTTAGCCAGTCTGTCCCAAGCCATTCGACAGTCGTCTCGGAGCCCCGCAGGGTTTCCTCCTTTTCAGCAGCGGTGTCTAATTGGGACTCAAGGCGTGTTATCTCTGCTTCGTATTCTTCCAGTGTTTCCTTCAGGCGTCTCCGAATGCCTCCCGCTCCAGAAATGGCTTCGCCCCGTGTTACCACCTTCATCGCCTCCCATAGCGTACTCCAGCTCGATACGGACCCCTTGTTTTTGTCAATGTAGTCTTCGAGCTTAGTGCCTAGATCTTCCTTGAACTCTTGATCAGTGAGTGCCATGGGGGACAGTCTCCATGTCGGAATCAGAGGCCTGGGGTCGTTCAACCTCCACTGCATAACCAGCGGTGAATGGTCAGATATCGATCTGCCTAGGTATGTGGTGTCATCCACCAGTGCAGCTTGTTCCCTGTCAATGAAGAGGTAGTCGATCCTTGTGTGAACCTTGTGCGGGGCAGAGTAGTAGGAGTAGCTCCTTTCTTCATATGTCCACCAGGTCTAAGTGTTCCAAGGCGTTGTTGAGAGCCGTGGCGGCGGCGTTACGTGGTTGTTGTAGGGGCACCGACCTGTCCATCTCGCCATTTCTGGCGCAGTTGAAGTCGCCTCCCCAAATGAAGGTGCCCTCTCTGTGGTGGGTTATTTTAGAGCACAACATTGAGATATGCGAAGGTGTCCCGTGTTGCGGGAAGTAGGCGTTGACCAGGCAGATTGCTGTGTGTTCAATGGTCCCCCACAGTATCAGGTATCTGCCCTCTTTGTCAGCTTCCGACTCCTGTAGGCGAAACGGAACGCTTGGGTTCACCCATGTGAAGACTCCACGTGCGTATTTGGAGTATGATGCTCCCTTTCCAATGCCTCCCCATCTCTCAGCCAGCTTGGAGGAGGATTCCGCCATCAGGTGGGTTTCTTGGAGCATTGCTATAGAGATCTTCTTTCTGCGGAGGTAGGAATGAATACGATTTCTTCTCAGGTAGGAGTTCATTCCGCGCACGTTCCACGTCAGTATCTTTAGTTGTGATGTCATTTGGATGTGTGGGTGCTCTTTCTTATCCCCTCCCCAGAGGGTCTGCCCAGAAGGATAGGTTTCCTGATGAGGAGATTCGGCGTTTGGCCCTCATTCTTGCCTGACGTTAAGTGCTGTGTTGGTTTCTTCTGTTGTCCGCTCGAGTGTGATGATGTGGAGACTGTGCATCTAACATAACAGATAACATAACTGTAACTGGTGCGCCTAGCGACTGCATTCACTTTGCTGTGCTCAGGCGCTCTCGCACCGTCGGGACCCATCCGGGCGTCGGGTTCGAGTGGGGTCGGTCAGGCAACTGGCCTGTCCTGGTCTGTTCGTGGGGGCGAAGTCCTGAGTCCGGTGTGGGGCCAAGCGAGAGCCGCGTTTATCTAGCGAACTGTAGTGTAGATTGCTTCCGCACTAAGGAGTGCATGTGTTTATGGCGGGATCCTGCGTCGGCGGTCATGTATGTGACCTGCTGCATAGCTTCAGTCATCTGTCTCTGGGATGGGTGTCTGCGCCTTGGGCTAAGTTGTTGTCCTCCATCCACATGTTGGCGGCCTCTGGGGTCGCCAGGAAAATCGAGCGGCTCTTGAAGATGACTTTTAGTCTGGATGGGTAGAGCAGCATATATTTTAAATTTAGTTGCCGCAACCTGGCTTTGATTGGAACAAATGAGTTTCTCTCTCTTTGCACTTTTGGGGTGTAGTCCGGGTAGACGGATATTTTTGAGTTGCCGCGTTCGAATGGTCCAGTCTCCCTGGAGTGTCTGAGAATGACTTCTCTGTCCTGGAAGTTAAGTATTTTGGCTATTATTGGGCGAGGGTGCGAGCCCGGGGGGGGGTCTTTTTTTGGAGGGACCTGTGTGCCCTCTCGACAGCGAAACCTTGCGTGAGTTTGCCTGCGCCCACCTCTTGTTGTAGTAGAGTCTCTATATATGCAGTGGGGTTATCCTGATGTTGCCCCTTCTGGCACGCCCCTCGGCCTCCTCAGCCCTCGCCTCGAGAAAAGCCACCTTCCTTTCGAGGTCCGTCACCTTAGCCTTCAGTTCCACAGTGTTTTCTGTGGTCTCTTTGATGGTCGCCTCGGAGGTGGCGACCCTGTCCGTTAAATTCCTGGCATCCTGTCTCACAAGTTGAATGTCTGACCTGAATTCATCGATTATGGTGTCAATGAAAGTGCGCAGGGATGCTATGGCCTCCAGCACTTGTGTTTGGCTTTCGGCGGGGTCCGCGTTTTTTGGTTTTGTAGGATCGGGGCTGGGGGGGGGTGCTGGTCAGCCGAGGTTCTGGCTTTTGTGGAGACATAGCTGTCCATCGTGGCAGGTTTTGGTTTGCCTCTGGCAGACATGACGGGTCTCTGGGGACGTTGGTTGGGCGATGCTGCCTTAATGATATGTTGGGTGGTAGTGGCCCTCAAGTTGTAGGGGTAATATGGTCCTCACGGGTAGCGTGGGGTGGGTTGATGGTGTTGGTAGTCTTATTGGGGGATCGGGGGGGCTGAGCGACGTTGGGTTCAGAGCGACGGATACTGGTGCCGCTGTGGGGTTTAGCGGGGCCCCCCCTGTCTCCTCACCTCTTGGGCTTCGTTACTCCCGGCGGCGATCTGGGTGTTCCTGTCGTCTCCCGTTCAGCGGGAGCAGTTCCGGCACCTGTTGGCTGCGGCTCGCGGCGTCCTGCGTGTCGGAGGGGCCGCAAGCGCTCAGTGCGTGGCTTCGAGGCAGTGTGGGAATATGTCCCCCAGGGTCGCATCCGCTGATGACCAGCTCCTCCGTGTGCTGGGCTTCTCGACAGCGGCACGCCGCAGCAACTTCGGCCGCGTTAGAGCAACGCGGGGGCCGCCATCTTGAGCACAGGCGAAGGTGGAGAGGGGGAGGGTTCGTGCAGGGCAGAATTATGCTTTCCCGGCTCCGTTTCTTCTCGGGATTGTTGTCGGTGTCGACGGCATTTTCCGCCGTTCTGTGCCTGAGTTAGTGGCCCGGAGGTGAGCTGCATGCGGTCAGATGAGGATCGAAACGCGGCGTCTCGGCCCGAGCTCGGCGCCTTAGCCTCCTACCACCATGAGCTCCAGGCCACGCCCCCTAAATAAATAATTATATCTCTTTTACACCAAGCTCTGGTCAGTGTTTGCTTGTTCTACTGTGTTCTTTTGACCTATTGTGAATACTCTGTATACTGCCTAATTCTTCTTGAGGGAAGTCTGACTGCTCAGCCACAGCTACCAAGTGAATCTGTGTGGTACAGACTGCTACCAAGTGGGTTTACTGCCAAACACCTGTAGTCTTAAATCTTTTGCAGTGGTCCCAGAGGGAACTGCACAGGTTTCTGCCTAACAGACATTCTCCCAGAATACTCCAGTTTCTTTGCGGGGCTGGAGGACCAACATCATGCAAGATGATCCACCTGCAGGGCAGCCATCTTAAAGCACTTTTCTGTTCACAGAAATCCCCAAGAGGCTCGCAAGGCAGCCTACAATTTGCAATGTGGGGAGGATCAGCCCTGACAAGAATTTGTGCAGGAATTGAAGCGTGCCTTTGCGCAGACTACCAAAAGGGTGCGCACGGACAGCAAAGAATTTGTTAACACTTTTTTCCATGCCTTGCCCAAATACATCATGACCCAGCTAGTGAGAGATTTTCATGAGAAAAGGTCACTAGACTGGGTCATTGAGCAGGCCACCCGAATCTATGAGGTGCAGAAGCCCATAGAAAATAAAAATAATGCTCGGAAGAGCCCCAAACCAACCAGCACCCCTGCTGCTGCTAAGGTGGCAGAGGTAAAGGTTGCCCCTATTTTAGATTTGAAGATTTGGGGGGGGCTTAAAAACCTGCCTGCACCAAATAATGCCAAGCCCAGAAGGCCCTCGGGCCAGTCACAGACAGGGAGTCAAGGAGGTAGTCTCACAAATGGGGTCCCTCACTCCCCTGACTATGTAAGTCCCCGTTACAAGGGAAACCGACCCCTCCTGGGTTATGTGTGGACTCCTCCAGCCCAAGGGGGGGGATCCAGCCAAGCACTTAACCCAGGGAACTTCCCTCCTAACTTCCCACAGGAGGGCAGAAATTCCCCAAATCCTGGGCAGAACTTTTTCCCCAGGTATCCACCCAACTTCCAGCCCCAAAATCATCCATCCTTCTTTCCCCAATTCCCTGAGCCCAGACAACCTAATCCGGGAGAGGGGATGCCAAGGGTGGAGGGGTACCCAAATCTTCCCAACCCGGGGTACTACCAGAGAAGGGATAGCTACCCTTCCCGGGATCAGCCCAGGGGAGAAAACAGAACCCTGTGTCAGCCTGAGCGAGTTTCACAGTTAGAGCGCCAGGTCCAAAATATGGCACGGGATCTGGGTCACATGCTGTGGGCTCAACAGAACCCTCAGATGAACATGCCGGCACAGAATGCACCAAACTCTGGGCCTGGTGCTCCAGAACAATGACGGGGGCAGCACCCCGATAACCCACCAGTTCCCAGGGAGGAGGCGGAAGGGGGTTGTAAAGCCTTGGAGGAAGCTTCCTTCCCCACTTGTAAACAGCCCCTGGAAACCCAGGAACCGGAAACAAAATCTCCTACCCCTGAAAGTCTGCCACCCAAGGAGCAGAGGGGAGGTAGGAGAAACAAAGGACCCAAACAGACCTATTTTGTGGAGGAGGTACAGATCTTCCAATTTGAGGGAGAGAGATCCTCAGAGGATCCTGGGAAAAGGATCTTCTCCTTCAGAGACGGGGGAACTCCTCCCAAAGACAAATGGGTCCCAATGGATTCACATCGAGACGGGGTAGATGTGGGGACTGAGCTAGTGCCGCCCATCATCTCATCCCAGAACCAACAGCATCAAAATCCCCTGGTTCATACCCATTCTGGTGACTGCCTCCAAAAAGGAGGGGGGCGGCCCAGAACCGGAACCAGAGGAACCCACAACGTCTCCTATTTCTAGTTGCCAACTTTTTCTTTCAGATTCCCAAGACTCTTCACAGAATTCTGCCCAAATCTCTTCTCTTTCCTTGTCCAAAACCAGAAAAGTAGCCCACCATTTGTCCGAAAATGTGCATTTTCTGTGCCCCCTTGAGGAGAAGGAGGGAAGATACTATGCCCCCGTATAAGTACAGGGGCAGGGTACAATTTTGGCACTGGTGGACACTGGATCCCAAGCTACCCTTCTGTGCAGAAGGGCCTTTGACGAACTAAATGCAGGAAGGGGGGAGAAATACCGTATTCCTCTCACCTCTCTTCCTGGACAACTTCAGAACTTTGACGGGAAGGAAATTCCCGTCGAGGGGACTGCGGACTTGGACATTAAAATTGGGCGACACAAGGTGAAACACCCGGTCATAGTAGTGACTCCAGAGGGCACCCATTGTTTACTAGGGAATGACCTCCTGAGAAGGTTGTCACCCCTAATAGATTGCGTAAACAAGGTCCTCTGGACCCAGACTAGCCGACCAATAAAATTAAAACAGAGTGTCAACCATGTTAGTTTAAACGGCACATGCCACATGGTTGAACAAAAATCTGACCAAGTAGAATTTCACTTCCAGAACAACCAAATTCCAGATGTGACCGTAATAGCAGTAGGACAACAGACTGGTGATGGGGGGGTCCTCTCTATTTCTGAAAATCAACCTTCCTTCCAGTTTAAGGTGGTATTCCACACTGGAAGGAAACACTGAAATTCTTTACCAATCCACAATCAGACATTCACACTCTTATAGTCCAGAAAGATGTGAAATCAGCTCAGAGCTTGGCTGATATTCAGCAAATTGAAGAGCAGTTGTTCATCCCTGTTCAGTTAAATGATGGGAAGGACTCTGTTCTCGCCTGAGTGTGTGTGAATAACGGTAAGAGCTTCGTCAGCGAAGCCATGTTCTGCCAACTCCCAAACGCTCCAGCCATTCCCACATTCAAACTGATAGACAAATGGGAAATGGATCTGGAAACATCCAATTCCAAACATCTCCTGCCAAGCAGGTGTATGTTCAAAATCTCCATTGGCAACAAGAGCATAGTCCATAATTGTTGGTTCATGTGAGATGTCACTGCCGCCTTTTACTTAGGCAGTGACATTCTCAATCGCTTTGCCATTAGGTTGGACCTAATAAACTTCAAAGCTTGGTCCCGATTAGCGGATAATCCCATGGGCTTTGATGACCCAGAGAAAGCATTTAGGTCAGCTCAATTGCTACCTTATGCAGTTGAAATTCAGATTAAAGAGGAAGTCACCATCCCAGAAAGGACCCGACAATTCTCCCTGGAAGTGAAAGTTAAAAGAGGACAAAAATTGAAAAACCCTGATGCTTATATTCATCTAAATGCTTCTCTCCAACAGCAAGGGTTGGGGGTAAACCCAACACCATTAGTCAACATAGAACATGACACCATTCCAATAGAGGTGGATAACAGCGACTTAAAGAGTATTACTCTAGCCGCAGGCACCATTATTGGAATGGCGGTTGATGACTGACATTTTTCCATGGATTTAGGAAATTAACTGTTAGGACCAATCCCCAAGGACTGTTTTGACAGTGACAGTGATGATCATGCAACACCAGGAAGGATCTTTACCCGGCATGGGGGGAACTTCCTGGTGTACACTTCCTTCCCTTATGGTAAGGAAAATGTGACTTGTGACTTCAGAGGGGATGAGGTGATTTTCCAGGTCCATGAGGGCTGCCTTTCCCACCTGAAGCCACCCGTCCAAATCAGCACTCTGACCAGGGACTTCTCCACCCAGCTGGAGGAGGCCGCTGAGATAGCGAAACCAGAAGTCTTTCCAGGCTTCAGGCAGATGGTTGAAGAGAGAGTCAACCTAACTGATGCCTGTGTGACTCTGGAACAGAAGCAAAAGTTGAAACAAGTTTTCTTGGATTTTTAAGATCTCTTTGTGGTGGACTCATATGACTGTGTTCGCACCGACATCCACACAACAACAATTCCCACGGACCCTGGCATGACTCCAGTGTTTGTGAAGCAATATCGCTTGCCTCTCGCATCCATGGAGTCCCTTACTGAAATAATTAAGAACCTTGAGTTCCGGGGGATAATCCGTCCAGTACACAGCACCTTCAATAATCCGGTGCTGGGAATATTGAAGCCAAACGGCCAGTGGAGACTCTGTGCCGACCTTAGGGAGCTCAACAAATGGCTCCATACTTCCCGATGGCCTCTTCCCTACATTGACCAAGGGCTGGCCCAGATCCAGGGGTCACAGGTATTCACTGCAATAGACCTGACCAATGGATACTGGACTGTGGCTGTCAGTAGGGAGGACCAATACAAACTGGCTTTTACCTTTGGGGGCCAGCAGTACACATGGACCCAGACTCCCTTCGGAGACCTCAACTCCGGCAATGAATTCAACATTTTCCTACACAAGGCCATGCCCGACCTTGGTGCGAGGGGTAACCTGGCTTATGTAGATGATGTCCTCATCAAAAGTTCATCTGTGGAGGAACACATAGCGGAGATCCGTTATGTTCCGACACAGTTGAGGGCCGCCAGAGCAAAACTTTCCTTTCAGAAAGCACAGTGGTGTAGAACCCGTGTTAATTTCTTGGGGCATTGGATTACTTCTCAGGGTCTCTGTCCCCAGGAAAAGAAAGTGGAAGCACTCCAGAAACTGAAAGACCCCACAACTCTGCGGGAACTAAGGAGCCTCCTTGGACTGACTAATTACAGTAGAAAGTTCATTGAGGGCTACACAGAGATCACTAGACCCCTGATTTCATCTCTTGAAGGGAGGGGTCAAGTGGGAATGGGGTCCAGAACAATCCGAGGCAGTAAGACAGCTCAAAAGAAGCCTCTCACAAGCACCGTGCCTAGCTTACCCTGTCAGAAACAAGGAGTTTTTCTTGGAGACAGGGTTCTCTAATACATGCTTGACTGCAGTATTATATCAAAAGCATGACAAGGTCAATAAAGTAATCTCCTATGCGAGTAAAACTTTATCCTTGTGGAGTAAAAATTCATCGATTGTGAGAAGGCACTCCTGGCAACGGTGTGGGCATTGAAGAATTACCGCCCGTTTATCCAGGGGGAACACATCATAGTGGAGACTCCACACCAGCCTCTGCAATATCTTCAAAGTGACTGAATCCGGGCTGGAAATGTGAGTAATTCCCGGATTACTTCCTGGATTCTGTCAATGCAAGGCTTTCCTGTGGAGGTCAGATATGGCCAAAACAAGAAGAGTCCCCTCGCACAAGGTCTGACTGACTTGCATGATTGTGCCAGAGAAAACTGTCTTGAGGACGAAAGTGTAAAAATCAAGGACAACATGGAGGCATACCTTAATTCCCCACACAAAGTATTTGAAGAAGAAAAGTGAAAGGGAATGCCCACAGTCTATGTGGATGGATGCTCTTACCATGTTGACAAAAACGGGGAGAAAGAACTTGTGGCCGGCGTAGGGAATGCATGGGTGAATGAGCCCCCAGAGCCTCCGCTGGGTACTGGGGCCTGGGTACAAGACTGTTCCCCGAAGTAGCCAGGTGGCAGAGTTGATGGCTGTGCATCAAGCCATCCTCACTGCTGTCCAACGTCAACTCCACGAACTGGTCATAATCACAGATTTGGATTATGTACGGGATGGGTTCATGGAGCACCTGGTTAATTGGAAAACCAGAGGCATGTTATGTGCTAATAACAAACCCTTGAAACATGGGAAGTTAATCCAAAATATTGATGATCTGGTCACCTCGAATGGGATGACCATCTACTGGAAAAAGATCAAGGGTCATTCCAAAGTAGGGGGACCAGACAAAACTGGAAATGACTTAGCTGATCAGCTGGCCAAAACCGGGGCCATCCAAGGGAATCTAATAGAGATTGTGTCCCTGTTGGGGGAAATCCAGGTCACTGCTATCACTAGGTCCCAGACAAATGCTCACAATGATCTTTCAACTGCAGAATGGCATAAGGAGACCCCAGATGCTGATTTGATTACGGCTCAGAAGGGGGATCCAATAATTGGTAAGTTTTACCAACACATTGAGAACCCTGAGAACTTTCCCCTGACGGATACCGATTACCTTGGGAAAGAGGACCTCAGAGTGTTGATGAAATGTCCAAAAAATGTTCCGAATCCAAGATGGTTTGTTGGTAAGGAAATCCCAAGCTGGCCATGATCACTGGGTGGTTCCTACCTCATTCTGAAGCCTGATGTTAAGTCACGCCCATGATGCGGCCACAGCCGGTCATAGGGGGTTTCAGACAACACTTGAGATCTTAAGAGAGGTTGCATAGGGGCCACACATGGGGCAAGACCTTGACCAATACCTGAAGGGGTGTCTTGTGTGTGCACAATTTCAGCATACATCCCTCACACACTGTGCGCCTCTCCAAAAGAGGGGGGTGACACTGCCATGGTCAGATTTGCAAGTCGACTTCATAGGCCCTGTGATTCGCTCCTCTACGGGAAATAAGTACATGTTGACGGTGACATGCTTATTTACTAAATGGGTGGAATGTCTCCCGGCCCCAAACTGCAAGGCAGAAACAGCAGCTGCCCTGATGATCAACCACATCTTTTTGCGTTTTGGACTACCCCAAAGGATTGAGTCAGACAGAGGTAGCCATTTCACCAGCGAAGTAATGACAAAGATGTGGGAGATTCTTGGGGTTTAAAGGAAGCTACACATTGCTTACCGGCCAGCCTCTTCTGGTGTAGTAGAACATTACAACAAAACCATTGTGAGCATCTTAAAAAAGTTTGTGGCAGATTCTGGGCCAAGTTGGGATATCCGATTACCTCTTGTCCTAATGGCCATCAGATCTACCCCTTCATCTGCAAATAAAATGTCACCATTTGAGTTGATGGCTGGACGCAGGATGGTGCTTCCCCAGAATCTGTTATACAGGACCCAAGAGCAGACATTGATCAATTCATCCACAACTCATGAGTATGTTGAAAATTTAAGAAAACACCTTCAACATGCTTTTGCCTATGCTCAGCGAAACCTAGAAAGATCAACCGATAGCATGAAGACCCACTATGACTTGAAGACTACTAGGAAAGAATACAATGTGGGAGACCTGGTTTATCTATACAATTTCCAAAGGAACCAGGCCAAACAGCGGAAATTCCTGTCTACCTGGAAGGGACCTTTTGAAATTGTAGACAAGATCTCTCCAGTCGCCTACAAGATCTGCATCCCCAAAGGCAGTTTGGCAGAAGGGGAAGACAAGTGGGTCCATATTAATCAACTAAAGTGCTGCCATCGCAGGCACACTCTGCAGCAACTGGATGAGTCCTCTGCAATCCCAGAGGGGGCAGCTCCAGATTAATACATTTCCAACCCTACAATATCCCACATATAGTCTATAAAATACATGATAAGAATGCAAATGTCTCCTGATTTAAAAAAAATGTATATGTTCACCCCACTACATTAATAGTGGTGGGGAAATGTCTACGAATATGTTTCTGCCGCTTTTGCTTTGTCATCCTAGGAGAGATAAACCATGGAGACTGACCAAGGAGGACGACCCGGGGACCGGGAGCAAAGATCCGAGGGGCCGGAGTATCGCCCAATACTCCCATCAGGACCGGCGAGGAGAACCGATTGATCCACCCTGATGGAGGAAAAGATGCTGAACTTTGCCATCTGCGGAATCAGAAGATGATGAGGTGAACATCCCAGTCTTGCGAGTTCCATCGATGAAAGCTCAGAATGGCCATCGCAAGAGGGGGGCTTGCGGGAGGTTTGAACCCACGCATCCAAGCCCTGCAACATCATTGTGCATTACTGGCAGCAGAAACATCATAATGGCCGCGGAAAGCATGCTGCTCGCCAGAAATCCTCCAAAAATGCACAGTAAAAAATCTGAAGAATAGGCTGCCACCCACTTTTGCCTATATTAGTGAGCACAGGAGGTCACTGCCTAAAACCACTATTGGGCTACACACACAGTAGCCTGAAACCATTTGGGAATAGCAATACTGATTGCTAAAAGCAACCCAGATCTGTGGGGAATTCATTTTTTTATGTCAAAAATTGCTAAAATTAGGGCTCCCCAAAACCACTAAAAAGATCCCACCTCCGTATTGGGAGGTCAACATCATTCTCCCGCAAGAATCTACATGAATCTGAGGTCCACAGAAGTGCATCTATATTTGAACAAAGTATATTTTGAGGATTGCTTACTGGTAAGACAGTTGTCAAAAATGGGTGCAATACCGGTGCTTGATACTGACCGGCGCTAGCGATCTAAATTTTGACAGGAGACCTGTATTTCTGAAGCTAAACTGTACCCGGAGTTATCTGAGACTTCAAAGGCTGGCTGTCCCCGGAAGTCTTCACACCTAGTATTCTCAGCAAGAAGGCAGGTCATAACATGGTTCTGTTAATCAGATGGAGAGTGGCACCTTGGACTGATGCCCTGCTAGCAGGAAAAACAGGACAAAGGATTCCTTCAGCTGAATAGGGTATGCTGACTTTGGGTGTGAACTGTCAACACTGCTCTGGGGGAAGGCAAGACATCTGATCTGAGTCAGAGCCAAACTTCTGGAGGCGGGGACAAACCAATGGGTGTACTGAATTGAGAGCAAATGTATGTTTTATTAAATTGCTTATAAAATATTGTATCAAGCTGACAGAAATGTACAATTTGGGGATTCTTAATATGAAAAAAGTACCCACAATTTGAGACTAAGCTGGACGCTGTGGGTTGTTCTGAGGCCATACCCCATAAATATTAATATTGTCACTGCTGTGTTTATGCTAGAAACCTAGGAACTTCCAGTAATATGCACAGAGAGGGTGTGTACCTCCGTGTAAGATTTGTTGCAAAACCAATACAGCAAAACCCACTAAAAGCGCAAAATGTTGTCATTTCTGAACCCCAGCTCGTAGAAACATGTGACTTGCACCGAACTGTACCTTAAGCAATCTGTCATTCAATTTAGGTAATATTAACACGTGGGGTTCATTGTAAATATATGATTTATGAAAAAGAAGATATGCTGTACGGACACAAAGGGGAGTGTCCTTTCTTTGAGCCATAAAGATGACACCGGATGACTCATTCTGACTCACTCCACCGTTCTCCAGTCAGGTCACAGTAAATCCTTTAACCTATCAAATCCTCAGTGGGTTGGGCATAGAAAGTCAGCCTTCCCACCCACTTTCAAAAGACATAAAAAGAGCCACTGAGACCCAGATAGGGACATTCATTTTCCACTCTTCAATCAATTTCTGCGCAGCACTTTGCCGGACGACTTCAAACCCAGATAGATCCAGAGACCAGACTCTAGAACCCAGCTCTAGAACTTTAAGCAGGGGCCTAACCCAAAAGCTGAACTCTTCTCAGCAGGCCTCAGAATCCAGCAACCTAACCAAACTATTCAATAGCCGGGCGAGCTGTTTGATTCTGGCTAGAACCATCTCCAGACCCAGAAAGCAGAGCTGTATCCAGACCCAGAAAGCAGAGCTGTATCCAGACCCAGACGAGACCGCTGTGCAGTGCCGATAGCAGACCAGAGGCCCTGCTGTGGGCAGAACCAGTGCCAGAGACCGTCCCGTTGCAAGAGAACCGCGGCCCAAACCTGACCAGATCCATTCCCTTCCAAAACTAGGAGTGAGTATCTAGAACTGTCCAGAACCCATCTCTTAGTTTAAAGTAATCTTATTCAAACCATTTTAACCTGTCCAGAACTGCATAGAAATCGTGTGTCCATTCTGTGATTTCAAAGCTGCAAAAGTGTCATCTGTCATTCTGAAATCTTGACTTAATTTCTGAAAATCTACTCCTTATAGTTTCTCCGTAATCGTAATCGCGCTTTACACACTCGGAAAAAATGCTGCGAATTGCAAGTTGGCTCAATTTCACCACTTGTAAACATAGCTGCTTCTTGCTTTCCACTGCTGAAATTCGTTTTCACTCTGATAATCATCCATGAATCATTGCTAGTGTTGACCTGAACTAATTCAAAGTAGCTATCACCTACCCTGAATCTCCTATAGGGAATTAAAATCATTTTTAGCATATTTTTCACTTCATTGCAATCACATTTAAAAGTATTTGGCCTGTGTTTTAAAATCATCCCTGTTTCTCTAAGCTTGCTGGGGGGGAACTGGAACTGAACTGCTTTTGATTGTATTCCTGAAAGCCTGTGTGCCCTCATTTCCATCTCTTCATATTTCATAGGGGGGGGAGTGAGTTGACACAAGGAAAAAACTATCATATTATCTCTTGTTGAATCCATATCGAGTTTTATTTCTGTGCCTGCATTCTTTCCATCTTGCATTTCCTTGAACCGTAAAAGTATTCCCTGCTACTTTATCCTTCCTATTCCTTTATGATGAAAGAGTTGTCGCTATTGTAATATTACCCAATAGCACTGTTAATATTCATAAGCGTGCTATCAAATATTAATTTATTCGTAAAAGTGTGATATATATATATATAGTTTAATTTTTCCAATAAACCTTTTAATTTGCAAAACAACCTACTTCTTGGCTCAGTGAGGTCAGGTGGATTCAAAGAGAGGGGCGTTATATAAGGGTTCATCATCCATATTTAAGAACTTGACATAAAAATATATAAATAAGGGCTTCCATTGGGCATCCCAGACTAGGCATTGACTTAGTTGGATTGCTGAATTGAAGTCAGTTACTGGGTCAGACATGTTACTGGGCGTGTGTTGGGGTATTCTACCCTTCCTACATTATTCACAACATGGACACACACCGGTCCTTTTCCGGGGTGGTGTTGGTGGACACGGTACACTGGGAACACCCAGCCTCTCCCTGGATCCCTGGTTCTTGAAGGCTGGGCTGCAATCTGTGCTTCTGACACATAGTGGGGCTGCCTTTTTTGTCCCTCTTATTCACACTCACTGCAGTGAGCGAGTCCTTCGAGTCCTGGGCCGGCTTCCCTCTTCGTATGGAGTGCTGTTCCTTGCACTGCAGGAGATTGCCGGACCCGCAGAGGCTCCGCCTATCCCACGCTTCGCTGCTCTTCTGAGCTGGCGGGGAAAGGAGTTTCTCTCATGAGCAGCAACACTCTGCGTTAAGATGGTGCACCTCCAAGGATCCCTCGTGGTGGCTATGGGCTCGCCTTCTTCGCCAGTGTTAGGTCTCCACTTAGCATGGAGTGTGCACCTGGGCCTAGCTGCACTTGCCGTACAAAGACACAACCTCTCGTGATCAGGGTTATACATGAAACTGCTTTATTGGTGCGCTGCATGTGCCCACATAAACATTGGTCAGCTGACCTCGGATTGCGCACCGCTGTGTCCCTTGGTCAGGTGATCACCGGCGATAGTGCACATTGGTGCAAACTATGCCTTGCCTGGGGCCGAGGTAATGCATGGCCAGGCTGGGCAGCTTTGGTCAAGCCACCAGGTCCAGACCATACACTGTGCCTCAGGCGTTATTTTTTTTTCCTTAAGCACAGAATCAGATCTTTGTGCTTGGCACGGAGCGCGCAAGTTTACAGTGAATGCTAAAAAACATTTCCTTTCCCCTCTTTCCTTTTGTGAGCTTGCCCAAGCCAGAGCCAGCCTTCGCGATGGTCCGCCCAGAGTTCCCTGCCATTAGCACCCCACCACACCAGCTCGTGAGAGTCTATCAAGGTCTCCCTCAAGCTGGCCTGGCGGGAGAAGGCGTGCCAGACGCCCTATTGAACATAAATGTGCTCCGTCACATCTTAGTTTTGTCGCCTAGGGCACTGCTCCTGCTGAGGCCGGCCCTGGCCTTATCCCTGCACGGGGCACAGCTTCCTAAGAAAGCACTTATGTTTACTTTCTTCCTCTTTATATTGCCTCCTCTTGAATTTGGTCATGCACGTCGCGTTAAACTGAAAGGTTTCTGTCTCTCTCTGCCGACCCCCGTATGGGGATCATTTTCTACTTAACACACTTTTTTCTTGCTCTGAGTTTCCTGCGTAAGTATGAGAAAATATTTCACCCCTTTTCTTGCTTTGTGTTTCCCGTGGTGGAAGCAGGAGACAAAATTCTCGCTCTTACCTCCAGTGCACCTGAGCGAGGGAGAGGGATCTCGTCTCTGCGGTACTGTGCGGCAAGCAGCACAGGAAACAGTTGTCGCTGTGGCACATGGGGCGTGTCTGACGATGCTACGGCAGTACACGCTGCATTGGGGCTTTGAAACACTATTCAGCTGTATAAAGCATCTAACAAATGCTCCCTAAAATAATTTCAGCAGATCACGCCTGCCGGGGTTACTTTGCCTTATGGCAGCTGCAACGAGTGATGGCACATTGTCGACATGTTCAATGGTCGAATAACTGCATATTTTGGGATGAGGTAGATGGCTGAGCCAAAGAAAGGAAGGTCAGCCCTGAGCACCAACACAGCAGAAGGACACAACTGAAGGTGCAGCGACAGCGGGGGAGAATGGCAGAACACACACAGCGATAGACATATCTGCTGGAATGGGCATCATCGGCAGAAAGGGAGTTTGGACTCGATTGGGTGTACAAGAAACTATGCAGACAGAGGAGTGTGTCACCTCGCCACTAGGATGGCAACAATTCTGACACAGAGGAAGGGGCACGTAGCAGGTAGGCACGGAGAGAGAAGGAATGGAGATCTTCAAAATCCAGAAGCTCAGCCAGCAGCAGAACTGGAAAGAAGCACACTGAGAAAAAGTAGAACACAGGTAAAAAGGGGGAAAAGGTGGGGGAGGATGTTTAAGAAAGCCTTACAAGAACATAAAACAAGATGAAAATATTTTGAATAAAATGGAAGACATGTTTGCAAAATTGGGGAAAACACAAAAGAAAAGCAATAAGAATGAGACTGACAAAGAGAACACACATCGCAGTGAGGATGAAGAAAGGGAGCACTTGCAAGCTTGGGTAGAGAGCACAGCAAAAATGAAGGGCAATGCTAACCTTTACAGTTTCAGTGTTTTAAAGACCAAAACAATACAAGAAGCAATACTCGTGACCCACCAAGCAGGCAAAACTTCCCAATACTACACACCGAAAAACACAAAAACCACTACCAGTAACAGAACAAAGGGGGCCAGCCCGTTTGCAAGAAACAGCCCTGGAGGGCTAAGACATATAACCGTAGCATAACCCTTCACACTGCATCCCTTCAGGGGAGCCCCCAAAGTGGAAGCGCAACAGCATGCTGGAAGTTCGAAAAGGGTTTTTGCAACTAGGGGAAGGGATGCAGGCACCAATGTAGTAAATGCTGAGGGAACTAGGGGGAAACACAGCAGTGCCAAATGCATGAAAAACATACCAGGCACCTCAAACCGTAAGACCCCTAGAACAGAAACGGACATAGGCAGAGCCCCAATAAAAGTTAAGGCAATGATAACATGGCTAGATTTATACCCAGAAAGAGAGACCAGCTGCTTTATTACCCAGGGTCTCAGTAAAGGTTTCACCATCCCTTTCAAAGGGAACAACGCCCCCAGCGTACCCAAAAACCTCAAATCAGCTAGGGAAAAACAGATATTGTAAGGTTAAAAATACAGAAGGAATTAGACCTGTGCAGGGTGAGTGGCCCTTGGGGGGAGGCACCATTTCTAGAGTTCATTTGTTCCCCATTGGGCCTGGTTCCCAAAAAAGAGCATGGAAAATACAGGTTAATACACCACCTATCGTACCCCCACCCCCTGGCAGGTCAGTGAATGATGGTATCTCAGAACTAGAGTCAGCAGTTTCTTACACCAGCTTCCAGGAAGCCATCAAGTTAGTAAAGAAGGCAGGGAAAGGGCCCCTACTAGCCAAGACGGTAATTGATGCAGCTTATAGGCTACTACCGGTACACCCCAAATCACAACCCAGGCTATGTTTTTAGTTTGAAAATCAATCTTATTTCGACAAATGCCTACCCATGGGCTGTGCAATTTCATGCAACTTCTTTAAAGAATTCTGATGCTTTCTACAATGGGCCTAACAGAAGTTCACACCAGAAGCTTCATTACCTGGATGAATCTTTATTGGTCCCAATAACTGATGCCTGCAGACAGGCACTGGAAACATTTGAAAGATTAACAGAAGAATGGGGCACCCCCCCTGGCACACGAGCAAACTGCAGGCCCTGCACACACAATCTCATTTCTAGAGATAGAGGTCAACACTATAAAAGGGGAAGGCCAGATCCCTAAAGACAAGGTTAAGGGTCTGCTGGAGATGGAGACAATCTCAACTTTAATAATGAAAGAGAAAGGGACAGTGAAGGAATTCCAGTCACTATCAGGCAAGCTAAATTTCGCAGCTAGGCTAATACCACAAGGAAAGATTTTTTTCAAGATGCCTGGAATTAAAAACTAAAAGGTTGTCGAATACCACACTTGCACATAAAGCTGGACAATAATGTCAAAAAAGATTTGGTAACATGTGAGGAGTTCTTGAAGGAATTAAATGGATCAGTAATATGGCGCACGCCATTCAATGAAGAAGAAAGGAGAGTGCTATTTACAGATGCAGAAGGCAGTAAGGGTTTTGGGGCAATCTTAGGGAGAAAATGGAGCGCTGGCCACATGGCATAAACGGTGGACCAGAAACATTACGTTACTGGAATCGTCCCCATTTGGATCTCCATGTGCCTATGGGGGTAGAGAGTTAAGCAACAAAGAGCTGGCAGTCTGGTTGGACACCATCGCGGTGGTCAGCATCATTAACAGGAGAACCACGTTATGTAAGCTGGTGTTGAACGTGCTATGGGCAATTACAAAAATTGCTCTGAAACACGTTATGGGTAAAGAATAATGATGTTGCAGATGCCTTGTCTCGCCTACAGTGGGAAACAGACACCTCAGACCGAATGTAGACCAGCAGATAACAGTGGCGCCAGAAGAGGTTTGGAGTGTTCCAACAGGATGAAAACATAGGCAGAAGATACCATGCCAAACGGCTGGGGTAATGAAGAGAGCCGTGCAGCAGTAAAACGCACCTCAATAACGGGTGCCACAAAGGGTTTTTCTCCAGGAATAGAATCAGAGGACTCCACAAGCGTGTTAATGGAGATGGCCAACAACACCCTACCTTCAGGAATAGCTAAACAATAAATGAAAATTGTATTTTTGACATACACAGACCGACATACGCGAGAAAGAGATCCCACCGCGAGGTGCTTCAGAACGCATGATTTACAGCGCCCGTTTAGAAATCCTTGATAAGAGACCTCAAGCTGTCCTGTCCAGCCGGACCGACAGAAGTGAGACTATAAAATAAGAGGGTGGGGTCCCTCAATAATCACCTAAATGGGTGCTGAAGAACTTGATAACAGCACACTAAACAGTGCTGTCAACTCTGGCCCTGAAGAAACCGGTAGGCCACATTCGGCCTGTGAAAAAGGAATCCATCAGAAAACTGGACAATAGGCCGATAATTAAACCTTTTCCTTGATGAGCAGAAAGGGAGGAAAACTATATTCCGCTAGCATTGAACAGAGCACTGAAGGTTTCTGAACCCTGATTCAGTGCATGGTTCGCTGTTACTGGTACTTTGCATCCAATATCCAAAGATTGGTAACATTTTATAGACCTCTTAGATATCTGCTTGACATATAAGACAAATTAAACTTGATATTACTTCACTTGGCAAGCAGGTGACACATGTCTCAAAGCATGTTACATGTTTTTTTAACTGAAGATAAATTGCACTAGATAAGTGTTCGGGCAAGCATCTCGAACTATCCCCTCACCCTATATAAGCGGCCCACCAGCGCTACTTAGAGGCAGTAAGAACACCAGGGTTTATCTTAGTATGTAGGAGGGCAAGATAGGTAGGATCCACATATATTATGTATTTTTGTAAACAACCAAGATTTAATTTCCTGAGATTTAATGGGTGACAAAGTCGATTAGGGTATTGCTCAGGTGCAGTGCCCGACATAGTCCAATACTTGTGTACTTGACACTATGCTGTCTAGGCGACACCTATACTGCCCACACTTAATGTTAATGAGTGATTTTTGTATCAACTTGCCGGGTGGCATAACGCTTCTTTTAGGAACACAGGGATCATCAGTGTGCTAAGCAGCTCGTGCTCGGATGTAAATTCGTCTGACAGCCATTTCGTGATGAAGCTAAGTTGGGCGGCCAGATAATAGTATTCCAGCCACAGAAGTTGGACACCTCCCTGCTCATAGGGAAGGGATAGGGTAGAGATGGCCAGCATATGCCTTATCGGGCCCCATAGAAATGCTCCAAGTATACTTTCCAGGTCCTGGAAGGAGGGGGTTTCTAAATGAAAGATAACGTTAGTGAAGCTGTATAGGAGCCTTGGTAGGATGATCATTTTAGTGATAGCTACCCTGACCATGAGAGAGAGGGGCAGAACGCCATTGATTTTTTAATTCCTTCTACAGCTCTTCGTGTATTTAGAGCGTGTCCCCTTTCTGGGGTGTGTGTAATTCATATGCCCAAATATCTGAAGGAGTTGTGTTTCCATTTCAGGCCACATTCCGGCAGGGCATCTGTATTTGTTTCTCTTAGCCCCGCCAGAGGAAAGAGGCATGGTTTCTGCTTGTTGAAGGAGATGCCAGCTAATTTGGCAAAGTCATCTAGTTCATCTAGTATTATGGGTAAGTTGTGTTGGGGTTTGCATAGGTATAGTAATACATTGTCTGCGTACAGGGAGATCAGATGTGCAGTGCCCCGGATGCGTATTCCCACTGCTGAGTACTCCTGTTCTCCAATATACTGCTATTGGTTGCAATGCTAATATACAAAGCATTGGTGAGAGCGGGGACCCTTGATGTTTTCCCATTTGTATGGCCCATTGCCCCAATATCTGCCGACCTGTCTTAACTCTGGTTGTGGGGGAGGTGTACAATAGCTTAACCTAGCGTGTAAACTTCTCTCCAAACCTGAAACCTAGTAGTGCTGCCTCTACCCACTCCCAGTACACTGAAACAAAGGCTTTGACCACGTATATGGATGCTACTACACATTGTTCAGTGTAGGTGTTGGTCTGGTCAATTGTGTTGCAGTCTATGCAGATTCAAAGTGGTGTTGCGACCAGGTACGTATCCACTCTGGTCAGCCTAGCAATCCACTGATGAAGCCATGTGGCCAGCATGGTAGTAAGTAGTTTGACATCATAATTTAGCATGGCCAGGGGGTGGCATGAATCACATACTTCTGCAGGGTTCTCGGGTTTAAGGATGGGGACCCCCGACGTTTCACGCATTGTGTTGAAGAGTGTGCAAGTGTCAAAGGCTTCCTCAAAGACCTTTAGAAGTGTTGGAGCTAGGATGGATTGGTATGTTGTATAGAATTCCGCTGGGAGGCCGTCGCCTCCCAGTGTATTGCCTGAAGCAAGTGAGGTTATAGCTTCCCCTAGCTCTTCTAGCATGAAGGTTTGGTCTAGGTGGTCCCGCTTACTAGTGGTGAGCTTTGGAAGTTTAATCATTGTAAAGGCCTCTGCAATTTCTTCGGGTGGTGTTTTGGAGCTTTGACTGTACAGCCTGGCATAATAACTGGCAAATATTTCATTGATTGCTGTCTGTGCCCACCATGGTGCTGCACATTCATCTTGTAAAAGCGTGATTGGTGCTCTAGGGTGTTCTTTTCGGCATAGCCAAGATAGTAATGTCCCTGACTTGTCTCCTTCAGTGTGTGTTCATGCTGTTTTAGGGACCTATTCAAACCTTGACAATTTCTCCCATGCAATTCGGCATTGGGATCAAGTCTCCCCAAGCTCTCTCTCAGCGGATGTCATGCCTGGATGCAAGCTTTCTAGTTCCTTGAATCTAGCTTCAAGGGTCTCGAGTTTCTCTCTCAGCTTCTTGCGGATGCTACCAGCACCGGCAATAATCTCTTCTCTGTGTATGACCTTTAAGGTCTCCCAGATTATTTTCCAGCTATTTAAACTGCCGGTGTTATCTTTCAGGAAGAAGTCCAGTTTAGTGCAGAGTTGTTCTCTAAAGGCAAGATCCGTTAATGCATCTGTGGGCATGTGCCACGTCGGGACAGGGGTGCCGGGTGTCCCGTGGTCCCATAAAACTATACGTGGGGAGTGATCTGATATGGTGCGGCCCATGTATTCAGCACCCACAAATTTGGGCAGTTGGGTGGAGCCAGCAAAGACATAGTCTATCCTGGTATACAATTTATGTGGGGAGGAGTAAAAGGAGTAGTCCCTGATCCTAGGGGGTGACGCTCCCTCCAAACATCTACCAAGGCTAGATCAGCAACCGCGTTAAGTGCGGTTGTAGGCAGGAGTTGGCGACTCCTAGGTGGTGCGGACCTGTCGTATACCGTGTCTCGTACACAGTTGAAATCCCCACCCCACATTCATGTTAACAAAACCATAGGCATAGCAAGAATAAAAACTCAACAAGGGCATCGACAATTTTGCAGAAGCATGAGTTTCAATTTTATTAAGCACGGGGGTATATCAATGTCCAACCCGGCTCTTTTACACAAGGATGTGACACACCTAACAATAAAAGGAATGGAAATGTTTTCAACAGGGATCCTTGCTGCCCTGACAGAAAGTGGTTACAGATATAGTTCTTTTGGGGAACCACAGTGGCTGGGGACCCACTCAGGTGTGGCGGCATGGGCCAGGACGGAAGCTGCCATCAGGCACAGGAGTGTAGCACCAGCCAGATAAAATAACAGGTCCCACTGGCACGCACCTTGAAAATAGTACTCCAGGACTAACAACATGCTTATGACACACTGATGGCAAATGACAACCTTCCTTTGCCTGGCCCAAGTGCCCAAAAGCACGGAGCAAATACAAGCAGCACACCTGTTGTTGTGAAGCATAATACATATACATTTATTGGCTTTATGTTGAATAAAGCCTACCATCTTTTTGGTATACACGCATTTCGTCGAAGTATTTTTCAACGTGGGACATTTCATCGCCGACCCTTTCATCGGCAAAAATGTTTGTTTTGAAAATTCTTTTAGGGAGGGGTGTTTGTGCGGGTTGGGGTATGATTATTTAAGTAAGGGGGAGTTTGAGGGGTTGCAGCCCCGCCATAAATAAAAATAAAAAAAATAAAAAAATGTTGGCGATGAAAGGGTCGGCGATGAAAAGTCCCACGATGAAAAAGAGGTCGACGAAATAACGTACAACCCATCTTTTTGCCGCAACAACCTGTCTGTGGGTAATGTATGTGTACAGTGGGTGCATGATGTACCACTGCTTATGCTCATCCTTAGCTTATGCCCTGTGCCGTGGAATGGGGCACTCAAGGAGCTAAAGGGCTCAGGTATTAAGATGGGGGATGCTAGTGGCCAGCAAAGGGAGGAAAGAAGCCAAGAGGGCGACTGACAGCTACCCTCCCTCCCCACGCACTCACCGTGCTCCTCCCTTCATCCCAGGAGCAGCAATAGCTGGGGGGAGGAACAATGGCACAAATGAGGGATGGCGCCGAGCAGGGGGGAACACCAAGAGGCCAACACTTCCCAACTCGCAACAGGGGTAGCGAGTTGGCCAAAGAAGCAAAGGAGCAGTGCACGTAGGTGCAAACTATGCCCTGCTGCGGCCTAGGTAATGCATGCAGGGCGACTTTGATCAAGCCGCCAGGCCCTGACCATACGTTGTGCCTCAGGTGTTATTTTTTCCTTAAATACCGGGCTCCTGAAGCACAGAATCAGATCTTTGCGCTCTGCACAGAGTGCGCACCTTTTCAGCAAATGCTGAAAAACATTTATTTTCCAATCCCATCCACCCATCTTGAAGAAACAGAAGTACACGATCGTTGTGGGGGGCATGGGCCATGAAGGAAGCTGCCATCAGGCGCAGGAGTGCAGCACCAGCCGGGTAACATAACAGGTCCCACTGAGATGGATCTGGGAAATAGAACTCCAGGACTAACGTCACGCTGGTGGCACACTGATGGCAACGGACAACTTTCCTGTGCCCTGCCCAAAGACAAGCAACACACCAGTTGTTGGGAAGCAAATTACGTATACGTTTATTGGTGTTATTTTTTAAGAAAGACTATGGGCCTCATTACGAGTTGGGCGCAAAGGGATACCGGGCACCGGTAAGGACACCAGTGCCGGTAATCCCTTTGCGCCCTATTCCGAGGTCCCTTAACGGGTCCCTCTATGGGCACCTGGTTTTACCAGGCGGCCTTAGTGGGAGCCGCAAAGGGACCAGACCAGGGAGCAAATAATGGTACCGCAAATTGCGGGCTTGTTATTTGCTCCCTCCCCATTCCCATTGAGCCCTATGGGGGCTCAAATGGGAATGGGGATTGCCTTTTTCAATGGGGACTTACCGGTCCCGCAAAGGTCGACTAGACCGGTAAGTCCCCATTGAACCAGGTCAGAGTCGGAACTGGTTTTGGAGGCAGCCATGGCGTAAATAGCGCCATGGCTACCTCCAAACTCGGAATGAGGCCCTATGTCCTTTTTATTTGCCACAACAACCTGTCTCTGGGTAATGATTATGTGTACAGTGGGTGCATGACATTCAACTGTTTATGCTCATCCTCAGCTTAATAGATCTAGCCCGGGGGCCGTACCAGTAGTTATATACCGTAAAGACCCAGTTAAAGACCCAAGCACAGCAAGGGCGTTTAACAAGCTTTACAGGCCCATAACTGCAGGTACAGTCAGAGGGCATGGTATATAAACCAAATATGACCCTTTCAGTTGGAGAAGTGAGGGGGGGTAAAAATAAGCAATTCTCCTGGAGTGGTTGCTGGGAACTGGCTAGATCCCAGCAACCATGTACATCATGATGGGAATGGAGGGGCAGGGCTAAGATTGAAGCCCGGCAAGGTGAGTGGGCTCTCAACAGGTTGCTTCCATGATGAGAAGGAGTGGCGTGCTGAGAGCCCTGCCAGTGACAACCAAATCCCTTTGCACAAAGGCTCCTGCTACATCACAACATTGTCATCTCTGTGAGGTAACGGCTACTGCCCTGCAGGAGTACAAGGATGAGAAAAGGCTAAAGCACCCACTCGGCCTTCACACTGCTACAACCCAACAGTGATATGAATCATAAAGGTGAAACAGGCACAGTCGCCAGATATATCTTCTTTGCCTTTTGTGGTACATGGGCCGAGGACAGGCTATCCTCGTAAGGGATGCGAATGAGATCACAGTAGCAACCCAAACAGCAATAGTAAAACAGTTCAAAATAAATGTATTTCCAAGGTTCTATAAAATATATATATATATATTTATTAAATACACCATATGTTGCATGTGTTATTTAAGATTATTGCTTCTAATTGCTATTTGTATTTTGTTGTTTCATTTCTTTTAAATTGTGAAAGGTTTGTTAATTAAACCAAGGCACACTAAAACAAATTACTATGTGAACACTAACAGAAACTGTGGAGAAAATATAGAATATGCAGAGTGTAGATGCTACAAGCACTTTGAGTATTGTAACAGGGGTGAAAGGCAAATACATCACAACGATGTCATCCAAAAATATGTCTTGGTTGAAAAAAGTTCAAATGGGTGGTTTATCAATCTCTAAAGTCCCTAAAGAGAACTGGAGCCTCTAAACAGTACCTTTCTTAATCCGTGGTGGGCCGAGCAGCGTCCAACCAGGCTTATGGATGCTGTAGATGGCAGGTCAAGCGAGGGTTGGATGCGCTAGATGGGCGTTGAGTCCGTTTGAAGTGGCGTTTGAGGATGAAGTTCAGATGGCTCCCCGGGTCGGTTGAAAGGATGGGCCGTTAGAAACTTAGATAACTGCTGCTTCAGGTCAATGAGTGATGCAATGCATCCAGCAATTCTTGTCGATGTACAGGTAACTAACTACCTGAAGCTGTGATTATGATGATTCAAAGAGGTGGCTTTTCAAAGTTGCACACAGCAGTGAGCTGGTATTCAAGACGCACAGGTGACGTGCTTTGTGCGTATGATGCATCAGTCAAACTCGGTTTGATGAATGCAGCAACAGCGGTTTGAAGAAGTGCCAAAAGCATCAAAGTGTGTCCTGGTGGTTCGAAGATTTTCAAACGCAGTCAAATCGCTGTTCGATGACGGTTCAAAAATGTACAATGCAAGAGACCAGCTGCTTCGCTTCTTCTAGTGCTGGGAGTCCCAATCCAGTGGCTGAGGGACAAGATTTGCCCTTGTTCTCTTCACTTCTAACCACGGGAGCCAAGCTAGCACCTGCAGGAATCCTTCACCTCCACTGAGGGGGATTGGTACTAGTGCAGCTGGCAGAGAAAGGCTGGTCTTGCTCTAACAGCAGTTCATCCTCAATGTACCCTGGCATTGGGTTGGGAGCAGAGATTTCCTCTGCCTTAGAACACTATCTTCTCCTCACTGGCTGAAGACTTTGGAATGGACTGCTCTCCCAAGAGCGGTCCAAATGAATTTTTTTTTAAATTCCTTGGAGACCCCTTCCTTGTAAAGGCAAAAGGCCACCCAGGATTCGACAAAAACAAGCCTGTTTTAAGGGGGTCCAATCCCTTTGAAGGTAACAAGTGACTTTTGTCTTCTGGCAACATACCCAAAGTAGTTTGCTGTGCAGGAAGTGTAGGAGACAGGAATTAAAGGCAAGCCCACAAGAAACCCAGATGGGCCCCCTCTGTTCTGCGCTTTTTGTCTAAACTAGCCCTCTTCCCTGAACTTGCACTTCAAAGGCCCTTTGCTATGCAGCACCCTGTTGCAAGGCGGGCACTTTTGTGAAGGAGCGGCAGGGGCACTCTTAGCAGTCACCCAAATTACCAGCAAGAGGGTACTTGGGCCCTAACAAAATCCTTGTCACAAGAACAAAAGACTCAACCATAGGGCAAAGTTTACTGTCTTTATTGTCAATCAAAATGACAGGGATCACACTAGAGCAGCGTGTTGTTTCCAGAGCTCTCATCCTTCAAACGTAGATTACACCGTTTTAAAGGCTATTGACTGTTAGGAAAGATTTTAATTTATGGGTAATTTTCCCTCCAGTTGTGAACCCCCCAACTTTTTACTTTTGTCTGACCATCCTTGCCTGACTTTTACCAGTGGAGCCCAACCTTTGCTGCAGTCCGCTGGGTTTTTGCTCATTTTGTTACAGGGAAACTGACATGCCCTTCAGACTGTCAGTACTGGGAGACTTTGTTTCCCTTAGTCTTTCACTTTGTTGCCATTTTTTGGTAACAATTTTTCAGTGCACAATGTACATTCCAGTACAGTGCGCTGGGGTCTCTTTTTCATTTTGAGGCCAGACACCCTCAAAGGATTTTTGGTGAATGTTCAAATGTGTCCTGGACAGAGCTGGTGGCAGCAGTTACTTTTAAGATCATTTTTGACTCTCTTCTATGGTCCAAACCGCGTTTGGCCCAAGACAGTGGCCGTGGCCTAAAATGGCCATGCCACAAGGTCCTTTGTTCTTTCCTTTGACCATTTTGTCCCTTTGCCTTCCCCAGGTCGAGAAGACCTGGGAAATACCTTATTTGGTCATGCAAACCCCTGCGCAAACCAAAGCTTTGGCAGGCTTCTGCATGCCTTGTGTGTGTGCGTCCAGGATGTGTGCTGGAGCGGTCTAGTTCCAATACACATCCTGGGTGCCAGGATGTCTGGTGTGCTGGAATGACTGGGACCACCGTGGTCCATGATTGGTCCATGTCTGGGGTGGCTGAATGTGAGCAGATCTCTTATTGGTTTCTCTTCATTTTGGAGTGAAGGAGATTTTGGATGAGAGAAGGCTCCTTACACCCATTCCAGGTCGATCTTCGGAGTTCACACTAAACTTAGTAAAGGAGACAAGTATCCTAAACCAAAGAAGCAGATCCGTGGAACCGCTGGTGACCCGCTGGAAGATTTGGCAACCTGACCCTGCTGTTGTCCCACCAGAGACCCTGTTTCTCTTCAATCACAGAAGGCCTGCAAGGGCGCTTTGACCCGTTGGAGTAGTGGGACTAAATACACTCGCCACCTCCAGCTTAAACCGCAATCGAGGTTTTTCGAAAGTGTTCCTGGACCACCCATTGAATTGACCAGCTCGTACGGGACGTTTGCTCTGGAACCGCTGCCGTCTTGATTTTTGACTTAAGCCTTTGGGGACTGTAAGCTCTTGGTACAAGGCACTCTCCCGCTGGGTTTCGTACACCTAGCATTCCTAGGTCTGGAATTAGGAGAGTCCGCCTGAACCCGAGCATATGTGGCTCCTGTGTCGCCCCGCTGTGGTGACTATCTTTGTGGGTGATTTGCTGCTGTGCCCCCCTGTGCCCTAAAACAAGCTGCAGTGGAACTTGCTTGATCTTTCACCAGAAGCAGAGAATTTGCCACTGTCCCACCACGGTCTGAGGTCCCGGAAAATTTGCGCTATTACTGCTGGCGGGAAATCCACCGGCGGTATTAGCGCGAAGATTCCCCATTGAGCCCAATGGGGAATGGGGCATTCCCGAATGGCCTCAGTAGGGAATGGGGACTTACATTACCACCGAACTCGTGATCCGGCGCTATTAGCGCCGGGGAGTTCGGCGGTAGGGCTAATACCACCCGCGCTAATAGCGTTACCGTTACCGCCCAAGTCGTGATGAGGCCCCTAGTCTTGATCGCTGCCAATGCTACCTTGATTGGTCTGGCTTGTCCAGAAGGTTACCCTGTTCCAAGAAACTGGCCTTCTGAACCTCTGCCCACCAGATCAGAGTTCAGAAATCCATCTTAACAGTGACCTCATAAAAACAAGTTACATCCCAAGAAACCTATTATGGAGGGGAATTGGTTAGTCAAGGAAAACTATATATACAATCTATAGGGGTTTGTCTGGTTATTGGATTGCCATATCTGGTGGCTCCTCCTAGGACCACCTCTGAGTGTTACAATTACAAAGCTGCACGTTAACAGGGAAACTCTTGGCCCCTGGAACACGGTGTGCTTAACGTGAAAGGTAGCCGGATTGGGCAGGACAAGTCTCCTCAACCTTGGGACCTTGAACAGCTAGCAGGCTAAGTGAAACTATTCAATGCGATGGTAATGATCACAAAGGTGCTGTGTGCTCCCAATAATTTGCCATCTCTGATCGTCCAAGCCCTTAGAGCGTACATCCAGCTTTGAACCTGTGTAGTAATTGTATCTTTCCACCTTTGGTTTAATGGGAACAGCTTTCCTCCATCTAGCTCGCATGAATAGACACTGTCCTATTCTTCTGGGTCACGTGTGTGTGGACTACAAAATGGAGCTCTCCTGCTTGCAAATATGAGCATTTTAAGCTATATTCCTTGCAGGTGCCTTTTCGCCTTGGTGAATTCGAGACTTTCTGTCTCCGCTTGTCCTTGGCTAGGATGTGCACTGTGTCTGCGCTGGAAACTCTGCCTGTCTGCCTTTTGCTGAATTAGGCAGTCAGCCTCTCCATGTATTTGACAATTGTCTTGCTTCCCCCATTCACTTCAATGCACTTACGGCTTCCATCTTTGTACTTATGGTCGTCCATGTTAGCCCCAATTAAGCATGAGCAAGCTAAGGTATTAAGTAAGTAGACCTTTAAAAACAAAAAGATATAAAGAAAAAGATTTAGAAAGATCGCTCTGTGACAGCACAGAGCAGTCTTACTAAATTGAACTGTCAGCTCCTGTGACACACACAAGTGCACCTAGGGGCTGAAGGGCATGCCAGAACCCAGAAGCGGCCTCAACGGAGATCGGGTAAGTTCATGTGTGTGTTTGTGTGTGTGTTGGGTGTATGTGTTTGTGTGCGTTTTGGTGGTGGGTCTTGGGAGGGGAGAGAGGTTGCGGGGGCTGAGGGAGAGTGGTTCAGGGGGTAAATCCCGCCTTTTTGAAGTAAAACCGGGAAGAGAGGGTGTGGTCGAGCAAATGCATTATTTCCATTTTCTTAGGCCACCTAAAGTTAGCTGAAATAAATAGGTCTTTTGGTTAGGCGATCTACAAAAATCAAAATAATTACATAGAACCGAAAGCTAATTGTAAGTGTTCTTAGCATTTTGCTGTCTAACGCATCTACGTCATGATGCCAGTAGTGACGTCGTCAGTTTCTCAAGGTTATAGTCAGTCAACTTGTTCGATCGAGGACCACTGTAACTCTTCCATATTGTCAGTCGGATTCGGTTTGAATGGCTGTCTGAGCGAATTTCATTTCTCACACCTGCGGTACATCACATATGGCGATGTAGGGCCCAAGAGTGATGTGCACCTCTCATTTCTCTGCCATTGTGCTGCAAATCGTGTGGAGGTCATGAGGGCCACATTTGGATTTCTTCTTCACTTTTGTTTATGGTGTGCCCTTCGAAGCTCATTCCCAGGGGCTCCTGCTGGGAATAGGTGTTACCCGACCTCACAAAGGATCAAAGAGAGGTACAGACTTCTTGCCAATTGTCCTCCTGGTTGAGCAGAGACTGGCATCATAATTATTATGTTTTTTTGTCTGAGGTGCAGATTTAAATTCAACCTCTTTCTGCAGTGGCTTTTCTGTCGTATTCGGCTGCCAAACAGGGTGCCTGTGACCTCTGCACTGTGCCACTGCAGACAAGGAGCTGCTGATCAGGGACTGATGCAGCAGGGCATAGATGGGCACTATGCTTTTGGCATGGAGTTTAATGAAGGTTTTTTTTTTTTTAGCAGACCAGACTTTCTGAGATGGAATTACCCACATCATTTTATAATTTAATTATAATCTTTAAAGGGCTTCTGCACTCTTTCAAGATACCAGCTCCTCAGAATCCTGCCTGGCCCTTCACCTCTACAAACGCCTAAGCTTTGGTGTTTCCTCAGCAGCCAAGGTGTTTCAGAACACAACTTGAGCATCAACATCATAATATTTGTAAAAATCCCTGCTGAGCACCAACAATGGCTGTGAGCAGTAATTTAACGGCTGAGATACGAAGGCCTCACACTCAATTGGAGGAAGTGCAAATTCCACAAAGACAAATTATATTTCTTTGGCTTCCAGAAACACAGCATCTCTGCTCACACCAAAATGTTAAAGACATCAAGGCTGCAATTGCTCCCCTGAACCAGTTTGACACACTGAGTTTTCTGGGCTTGTTCAGCTATTGACCCACAGGTATATTTGTGCCTTGCTTCCCTTACGGAACCGCTTCAATGACTGAACCGAATCGCAGAACCCTGAAAGTTGGGGCGCAGCAGGCAGTGGCATTTCAAGCACTGAAAGATGCCCAAGCAGCAGACGCCATGACACCATGCTTTATCCGAAAGCAGGAGATAGTTGTCAATGCACCCCTCATTTCCTCAGAACGGCGCTCCCTTTGCACACCCATGCAAGCTACATTGTCCCAGTAGCTTTTGCAAGCAAAGTGCTCACGTCCCCTGAAACCAGATAATCAGAAATAGAAAAAGAGGCTATTGATGTGGTGTGTTGGAGCCTCCACTTTCATGTATATCTGTATGGCAGACCTTTCAATGTTTTGACAGACCACAAGCCCCACATCCCAATATTTAATGGAATAGCACTTGGCTTTCCCCCGGGAATCAAAAAATGGATTCTATAGCATTTGGAATTGTAATTCAGCATTGAATACCACCAGACACAGCGAACCCAGCAGACTTCTATCAGGTCTACCCATTGAAGCGACTGTTAAGGAAATGAAAGCAGCCCTGTGACTCGAACAGCATATGAACATGGTGGCATCAGGAAGTGCTCCAAAGGCCCTGTCAGTGGGAGAAAGCCAGACAACCACTGCCATGAATGAATGCATAGGCATAAGAAACCAAACACCCACCACAGACAAGTGGAAGGACTTCCTATAAGTCTAACAGCATTGTATGTAAAATTTGCAGTGCTAGTTGAAGATCCTTCCCAGAGAAACGAAGAACTATCCATCTCCGAAGAAGGAATGCTGCTATGAAATTTCTGAATAGTATTTCCAGTAGCTTTGACCACAAGAGTTGTCCAGCTCACATACATGGGACACCAAGGCCAGTGCAAGACCACATCCTGTCTTAAGGAAAAGGTATGGTTCCCGGGACTGATCAAGCCATGGAAGTGATTCTATCGAGCTGCATCTGATGTCAGGCCACCAGCCCGGCCAGCACCAACCAGTCAATGTTGAGTGGCAGCGTCCTGTGGGCACACATCAGTGGTGAATTTGCGTCATTACCCAATGCCCAATATACCCTGGTGGTCATTGACAAGGTCTCCCGATACTTGGAGGTGGAGATTATTAGCTCTGTGATACCCAAACTGGAAAAGATGTTTGCAACCCACGGGCCGCCCACCTCCATTAAGGCAGACAATAGGCCCTGTTTTCATGGGGGCCAATTTGGACAATTCCTGGAAGCCCTCAACATCTGACTCTGGTGGATTGCCTTTTGCTGGAAGCAAGCTAACGGGCATGCTTAACGGTTTATACGCACACTGAACATGGTACTCAGAATAGGCGTTGACCAGAAGGATGACCTGGAGAGGGGAGTATTTCAATTCCTGCAGGGATACTGAACACTGGTAGTGTTCCTGGCCAGCCTTCTTCTGGGTTGAGCACCTCATTCAACTATGCCTACCATGGCTGGGTGGACGCCACTTGAATGCAACTGTAAAAGACACACCACACACCATGAAGATCGCAACAAAGTGGAGAGCCAGCTGAAAAGAGAAGTGAGCCTACACTGCAATTAGGGGACGCTACACTCTTAAAAAACTCAAGAAAACAAGTGAAGTTTCATTTGCCTTTCTACTAGCACCTGTTCATTGCCACTTCCCGAGAATCCAACATGGTCACTAGTTGCTGTGGGTCATCGTTGGTCACCAGAAACATATGAAGGCCTTGACCAAGCATCCAGAGAGTGCGCTGGCCCCAGAGAAAAGCCCTGAAGAAACCGGAAGCAATGGCATAGTGCAGACAGAACATACCTTGACAGAGATGGCAGATTCCTGCTCTCGGAGAACTAATCATGATACTGGGTGCTTAGGTGATCCAGCGGCTTTGAAAGGATCACCAAGGCCTACATACCCCACACGCCCACAAGTGGTGAACATATGACAAGTTTAAATACTT
Source organism: Ambystoma mexicanum (assembly GCF_040938575.1). NCBI lineage: Eukaryota > Metazoa > Chordata > Amphibia > Caudata > Ambystomatidae > Ambystoma > Ambystoma mexicanum. Next base: position 582,308,524 of record NC_090928.1, on the reverse strand, counting down.
TATTTTGGAGTGATTAGCACCTGGGCCCAGCACAGTGTTAGCTCCCCAATCACTGACTGTTGGCACCTAATTATGAAGGGGAGGGATGTGATTGTGTCAGTCTGATAGTGTGGTGCAGAAGCATCCTGAAGCACTTGTGAGAAACAAGTGGGATTTTGGGAACAATAATAAAAACATTCTAAGATCTTAAATGACACTGAAATATATGCTGCTTTCTTATAAAAATCGTATATGTTTGATGTAGGATTTATGTATGATCTTATACGATTCGGATACAGTCCTTGTAAGAAAATCAATAAGAAATGACTGCATGGTAAATGTGAAGCATAGAATACAGGCTTCTACTTTGATTAGATTCTGTTTGTATTAAGAGAAGAAAACATGCTCTAATTATGCATGCACCTTTTTATCCTGATCAACAGCCACAAAGAGACAAAATACTTGAAGCAACAAATAAGCCTTCCTAAGGAAAATGGCCAACACAGCCTCAATCCTGCTGTGGTCATGACCTCAGTAACAACAGTCAGGATGGGCTGAATAATGCACATCTGGCAGTCCTCAGTCTGTCATTCTCCATTTTCTGCTCAACATGTAAGCAAAAGTGCCCTAGTGCCACCCACCTGCTACCCTTGCTGTGCATAATGTTTTGTTTATACTTGTGTAAGAAAAAGGTTTGTCTGTGTATATAGTAGGTGCACACTGGCCACTCGTGCCTAAATTGCACTGAAAAATAGATATACATATGCTAACTATAGTGTGTAAAAAGCATGCTGCTATTCTCAAATGACTCTTTGATTTGTATAGCATAAGATGCTAACTAATGTAAGTTGAGTACAACTCATTTTGAATCCTTATTCCACAAATTGCTGAAGTGTGTAGTTGCCCATGAACATTTTTCCTGCCTATACATGTTTAGCTCCTCAGAGCTTCCTCAATGCGTATGCAGGACTAGTCTACATTTCACATTAGATCAACAATATGCTATTATCAAAAACAGTTAACAAAGTATGAGGCATAGTAACAGCTAAACAAAATATGACCTTTGCTCGTTGCTTAGATCCTGTTCAAAATCACAGTCATGTAAAGCATTTCAGTTAAAGTAAGGACTTGTGGGGTCACATGATTCCCATTAAATTAGGATAAACAAAATGTGTGCCCAAAGAGCTACTTCATTTCGATATATATTATAAGGCGGTGATCGCTGCCCTATAATTAAGGTGAAACTGAGTTACATAGGAAATTAAAAAAATGTATTGCTAATCAATTTTGACTCGTGCAACGGATTTGGCTGGAATTTTGCAAAGACAATGTTTGTCAAGCCATGGCCAGTGACACAATAGGCATCCGGGACTCCCATCCATGCAGTGACCGGGACCAACCCTGCTACTGTCAGTCCTTGACAGTATTGCACTCTAAATGTCAAGCTCTGAGGCCACATGAAAAGAGTAGCTAGTTTGGGGTAAGGAGCTGCTAATGCATGGACAATTGCAATCCAGCTTGCATGTGCAAAGCAAACTCGAATAACCTTTTGTTATATATATATTCAGTGAAAAGACTTTGTTAAAGGGACTTTATGTTTACAAGTAAAACCGAACAGCACCAGAAATGCACCAGTTTTGGTAAACTAAGCAACGATAACTCGCGCCACCACCTTGCACTGCTAACACTGACACCCAGGACATCAAAGATGACATCACAAATGTCATTTGTGGCATCACTGATGACATCACATATCTAGGCCACTAATTTGTGCTCACTGATATATCTAGGCCAGTTATTTTTGTTCACTGACAGTCAGAATATTAAAATTCAAATGGTGCTATGTATTCAGACATTAACCTTGTTGTATGTTCTTAAGGTACTTTCCTTAGGGTTTAGCACATACCTGAGGCAATAAGCAGGCCTCAAACACACAATTCATTTTTATACGTTTGTACACATGAAGATCAACTTGAATGTTGTTGACATTTTTTGGCGCTGTTGTTTCTTTCTTCCTTACTTTAGTTTTCCCATAAATGCCTCTGATTTGTATCCATTGTGGGTCTTGTAAGGAACTAATGGTGGAAACAGTAAAGACAGACACAAGTGATCACAAGTTGTTTATTGAACATCATAATAGGGGAGATAAATGCCTCATCTAAACCTAAATCTAAGATGGAAGCAAGCTACAACACTCAATAATAAGGCAGTCCTAGTGGCGTCTTGTCAAGTAAGGGCCTATACTAAAAAGAAAATGATTGCCAATCCTTATTACTAAATTACAAAAAGAATGTGAGATAATGTTCACCAGAAAAGAAATAAGTGTTCACAAAATTCACAAAATGAAAAGTCAGGATGGTATGGCTGGGTCTCTCTTCTCCACGCTTGAAGCACGGGAAAAGGCGGGACTCTCAAGCACCGTACACCCCTTGGCCTCATCAGCACGAGGTTCACAGTTCAAGTTCAATGATGCCAGCAACTTCAGGGGCTAAGTCTCTTTTTTGGAAGTCTCTTGCCTTAGAAGGCCTGCTGGTTCAAAGTAACAAATGAACAAACAAAAGTTCCTTTCAATACTCCTGTACCTCTGCGATTGCTCTTCGCCCCTTGGATCTCCCTCTGCCGAGCTCGGATCCTCCTTTCAACCTGGACGTCCCTTCATCGGGTTCACTACAGCCCTCTTTAACAGAGTTCATGTATTTTTAACACAGTTCATGCTTCACCAGAAAGTGTCAGTTCTCTTCTCCTTGCTTTCTTTCATCATCCCTCTATCAGGTGCACACTTGCTTTATTCCACCGTTAGCAATCTTATCGAAAAGCAGGGTTCCCTCTCCCTAGCTTTCCTATGGCAACGGGTCAGAGACTTTTGATTGTATAAAGGATTTGACGTAACCCCTGTAGGACCATGATGATGCCTCACACCACCCTTTCATATGGCCTCCTGGTTCTTGTAGTTTCTTAAACAGGTCTCGGTCAGAGTCTTTTGAATGAGCGCCCACGTGGCGCCGGACCCCTCTCCACCTGGACCTCAACTGGGCTTTCTTTAATGTTCAAGGAGATACACAAGTTCTTTCTCTTAGGATTTCTTGCATTCAAAATGTTGCCATTTGCAACCTTGGGCACAACATAGTTCGGTTTACTATCACTTTCCTCTGACTCGCCGGCTGTGCTGAACCCGTTGGCTTCTTTGTTCTCTGGAATCAAGGAACGTACCACAGTAGCCAGCTTGCCTCTCCTTCTGCGTTATCCAAGTGGGAGGCCACCATGTACCATTGACATCTGATGCTTTGCACGCCTGCTATAGCTCACGGTCTTATGCTTTCCCTTTGGCAGTCTTCGCAGGTCTTAGGGGAAAAGGGCAAGGGCATGGGCAACTCCCCTTCGTCGCCCTTCCAGATCACACCGCCTTTCTTCTCCTCTTGAACTGATGGTTTGGTGTAGCTGTCTCCTTGTGCGTTTCGGCCTTGCTGTCAGGGGAAGGTAAAGGGCTGTCAGGTGTGCATGAGTCTTGTCAATTGCTTGGCTCTGCATGACCCGTGAGTTGGGACATGTCAGGTAAACGGCTCTGATGTTAGTCTGTTGTCTGTTATAGTGTAAGCAAGTGCTCGTGTGGGAAGGGGGGGTAAAGTTTCTAAATATACTACAAGGTAGGATGAGGAAAAGGTGTTACAAGGAAGGGGATACTACGTCTCAACCCTCGGTGTCCCACTGCCCAAAGATCCCTCGCCCAGGTGATCCTCCCCCACTGCTCCACCCCCAGGAACTGGATCCAATAGCGATGGCCATGTCCTGGCCACCTGGATGACAGATCTCCAGGCACTAGTGGTGGGACACCTTTGGGTTTTTCACAGTCTTCATAAGTATTGTTTGTACTAACACAAGTGTGTAGTAAGTCTTGTATTGTTAGCTATTTAATCTATGTTTAACATTACTGAAAACTGTGATAAAGTAGCATTCATTATTTTACTATTGAAAGTTTCCAGATAAAAAATATTGTTCTTCTATGGTGCATGCTGCAGCCATTGCCTACGTTACTGTATTAACAGCAACACTCCAATAAAATATTTTGTTTAGATGAGCACATTCTTTAATACCTGAAGTACTTCGAGACAGGTCTCCTAATCACCTCTGAATGTTGCTATCAACTTTGTGAACACAACCCCTTGTATGAAACTTTTATGACAATTTAACATGTAATGTCATCGGTGATGTCATAAATGACATTTGTGATGTCATCTTTGATGTCCTGGGTGTTAGTGTTAGCAGTGCACTGTGGTGGCGTGAGTTATGGTTGCTTAGCTCACCATAACTGGTGAATTTCTCTGGGTTTTCGGTTTTACTTGTAACCATAACATCCCTCTAACAAAGTGTTTTCACTGAATTTCATAGGTGTTTATTAGAGCAACATAACCATAATGTCCCTTTAACAAAGTTTTTCCACTAAATTTCATAGGTTTGTATTAGTGAAACGTAACCATAACGTCCCTTTTAGAAAGTTTTTTCACTGAATTTCATGTTTTTTTTACCAGCGCACCCTCATTTGCTACAACTTTCTGATATAATACCTACCCCAATATAGCCGCATTTCGACTGATGTACAAAGTTTTAACATAAAACTGTGCCATTCCCCACCTCCTAGCAACATTTTTAACACTTCTATACACTTTTTGCAACTTTTTCCACTGTTTTTGTGTTCGCTGATGTTCGAGAATGTCTGACGTCACCGCAGACTTTCCGGACGGTGTCACGTGATCTTGCACACGCCGTAATGACGTGTTTGCGAATGTGTCCACACTTCGCGAAACGGGTCCGTGCTTCACATACAGTTTGAAACTGTTTTTCCATTTGATCTAGGAAGTTTTAAACTGAAAATGTACCCTTGCACAACTCCTAAACATAGTTTGACTGCTTATCCATGTGCAATCTAGGACACAGCACATGCTTGGAAGAATATTAGCAGAACGGCTATTTATCTTCAAAAATGGCATCAGATATTGCCATCCCTCATACCCCGGAGCTACCACTACCATTAGCTGCAGGGCCTAGACAACAGAAGAAGTGCAATAATTCAGTAAACAATCAAGAGGAGCAGGAAGATGAAGTAGAACAAATTCCTACCTCTAGCACCCAGAGAGAATCATGGGTGTGGCAGGTCTTTACCACTGTTGGGGGTGTTCCAAAGGCTAAAGCTACCGAGGTACATTGCACTGAATGCAACGTTGCACTCGGCTGTGGACAACCTGGGCAGTACTCCTACAGGACCACCTCCATGCGCCATCCCACCCAATCCAACCACTGCAATGCTCTGAGAAAGGCTGTTCCTTTCTCAGGAAGTCGTAGGCTGTCTTCCTATACCTCATCGTCCTAAACCAATACTGCCACCACACAGTTTAGCAACGTGGGACAAAATATCCCAGCAGCTACCTTGTAAGCTATAAAAGAGGCTGTTGATCCATATCTTTCAAAAACAACTGTACTCTGTATACACTGCAACACACCACTCTGCATGGGGGAGCCATTTCGAAGTACTTTTGAGGCTGCAATCAGGCAATCAAGGAGCATGAGAAACACTGCCCCTACCTTAGATTTAATGCATCCCCAGCATCTTCCCCTGTTCATCTGCCCCTCCATAGGTGTGCTTGCTGCCACTTCCCTTACATCACACCCCACCTTACTTCCTGGCCTCTACTGCAAAAAAAACCAAGAAAATAAATAAAATAAAAAACACCCAAAAAAGGTTCCTTTAGCAGCCACCTTTCACATTGAAAACATAGAAGTAAAAAAATATAAGCTTATAGACTCCATCTACTTTACATTTTTCAGTAAAGTAGTTTGACTCAATACGATTGTCCAACATTCCCATTAGCATTTTATAATGTGTGAAAGGTGGACGAGACATGAAGGAACACCATCCTCAATTGTACTACAATCATAAATACCATATACACTATTGAGACAGAGATTGTTAGCCGCACACAATGCCTCAATTGCGGTCAAACAATCACGGATAAAAAAAACAAGGAAAACAAATGAGTTTAGGGAACTTTAAGGAAATCTGTTTGTCATTAACATAACACTAGAAATGAGAAAAGAAGAAAGACATCAGGAGAGCCAGAGGGAGGAAATAGATATGTAATTTTCACAATGATAGGATAAAACTGTGGGGTGCTCTGCAGTTACACAGTGAGGTGGCGGAGTACAAACAGCCCAGTTGCAGCTGGGAAGGGTGGTTAGTGAGGAAAACAGATGAGCCATTCCAGTACCCGGTCCATGATGCTAAAGGTATCATGTAACCGTTTAAGGAAGAATACAATGGTTCACTGTATGAAAGGTGGACGAGACATCAAGAAGCACTATCCTCAATTGTAGTACAATCATAAATACTACATAGACTTTATTTATATAATTCCACCATATTAGAAATACTGTATACTCCCCCTGTATTACCTATAATTACTATACACATATTACTATACTATGTTTTCTTGCTTTGGGTGAGTAATATCAGTCTGTGTGCTAAACCCCTGGTTTGGTTAGTTGGGACTTTGTATTACTGACCTGTCCACATCAATTGGGGGTCAGTGGCTGCATGGCTCAATAGGGACCGATATTCACCAGTCGGTCTGACTGTTGCAAAAGATGGAAGTTTAGTTCTATTGAGCCTTTGCATGTTAGTTTTGCAGCGTCCCCACGGTTTTCTCATTAATGCAATTAATTGTGAGGTACACATTTGCAAGTGTCTAAACATAGGATGCACACTTTACTTCATATATTTTTCATTCACGTATTCCACACAAAATAATTCACTTTGTGCTTATTTGATTTTTGTTTCACAGATATCACTATTACATAAATTCATGTACTTCTTGTAATTATTTGTGACATAAGTTGTGAGTTTTCTGGTGATTGGTGCAAAAATCCTTGGTTTACATACACATAACATTTGTGCCAACATTTCTCTGCACGTGCTGCTGTTTCGCCCTTACTTGGGCTTTCTCAAGGCACATTCTTTACTTTATGCTGTGTGTCAATCTTGTGTTTATACTTGACATTTCGATGCATACATTTTGAATTTGGTGACACACATCAAAAATACATAGGTTGGTAGACAAATATATTTGGTTGTATCCATTAGTTCCTTGTTCCTTTTCTTTTCAAGTGTGAAAACCTCAGTTGTCCTGAGGAGTTAAGAATTGGAGAGGTTTGATTAGGTTGTGCTATTAGCGTGCAGGAAGAGACGCTAGTAGAGACATTTTGTCAGTGAGTTATATATGTTTCCGCTCACCTTAATTCAAGGTGATCCACTGATGTATAAGGGGTTCTGTATTCTTAAGGTCTGTGTTCTCTGGTTTCTTGGTGGGGTGTTCTCACATCTGGCAAGATTGCCGGCCCTAAGATTTATGGAGATAAATATGGTTTCAGTTGAGATGGAATTAGATTTGTTCCAATTTGTCCTGGTCTGCTTCATGATGTTTATGCTTAGTAGTTGCATAGTATTATTCCATTATGTTCTAGCTGTTTATAGTCTCTATCAATAGTGGTTAATAGTGTGATCCCTTTGTGCAACTCGGGAGCTCCTTTGGTGGATTGCAGAGGTTAGTTCTTATTTATCAATATAGAGGTAATTGACTCTAAGCCAATGTGACTGTGCAGTGGTGTGGGCAGTTATCTTCAGGTTTATATATGCGCATGAGGTGAGTCCCATTTCCTAGTTCGGTCCTGTCTGAGTTGATATTGTTTGACTTAATTGATTCAATTCTGTTATATAGCTGGATACGTTATGTAAAATATTTGACATCTGATCTGGCTTGGGACGTTGGATTGCCATTGGTAATATTATGTTATCTCTATCTAGGCATCCGACGATTGCTCCAAATGCTGGGACACAATATATAGTGTACAAGATCAATATTCGGTCCGTGGTTGTGCATTGGTGTCATTTCATCCATGCGTATGCCCGAGTTTCGTTTCCTCTTGTGACATCCATTTATGTGTGGTTTTACAAAAGCATGCAATTATTCTCCCCGGCTACTTGTGCTAGCGTTTGGGTGTGGGCTTAAATTACCACATTGTGGTTGCCGGCCTAATTGTTTGCATCCGGTCTGGTTTGGTGAAACCATTGATAACATTAGGTTACTTCTATCTAGGTATCCTATATCAAAGAGGGTGCTTCTAGTTAGCTACGAATGCTGAGGTACATATATAGTGTGCACATGCAGTAATGAAACACGAATGAACTCAAGATGTTGATTTATACACACACTATACCACTGGACACAACACCAGGCCCAATAGGACGATTAATCAGAAGCGCATAGCATAGAATATCACGGCCACCACGATAGATTTCAACCATATAACAAGTACATGCAATACACCCTCAAATAACAAAAGTCGCCCAGAACCCCCACCACTAATATATAATGTCAGCGGTCAGTAAGAGGTGACCACGGACTCAGCAGCACCTGCACACACCTTTTACACCTAGATGAACAGCTCCATATTATCTTCATTCCCCTCCCCTATACTTTCCACACCCTCTTTCAGCCATCAAATAACCCCAAATGTGTTTTCCAAATTGTTTGTTCTCAGCGCTGTCCACACACTTATAAGCCATCCAAACACTGCTCTTTCTGTGATTTGAGCAACTTAACTATAACCCATAATATGAATACCCACAATGCCTTGCTGTTATGGCTCCGAACTGGAAGTGAACTTCCAGCTATGGCTATTAGGTGGCGTTGTGGTATGTGTGACTTCGCTCAAATGGACTTTCTTACTTTCACGTTTCAAGTGAAAGGTTTTTTTTGCAAACCTTTTTAAACCCACCATACCTTTCTTGGTGTTGTGAAAACATGGCCAAATGCTCCAACCACAAGGCTGTCTGGACTATACTGTACTGAGGATCCCTAATAAGGATGAAACCAGGTATGTAGTTGTCCAGGCAGCCTCGCAAATGTCTGTCTTGGGTTGATTAAGCTATGTATAAAGTAGCACTGCACTCTTAGACAAAGACAAATTCCTGGAGAAAAAGGTTTGCATTTGAGCTAATTTGCATTCCCACAATGCCTTGATGTTGTTGCTCATAACCGGAGGTGGACCTCCAGCTATGGCTACTAGCTGGAGTTTGGAATTTGTGACTTGGCTCAAATGTATTTTCCGACACACACACACATATATATATATTCGAATGTTTGGCCAAAACTGTTACTCCAATCAAAAGTTACTAACATTAGAATTTTGAGGGGTTCCTATGTCTCTCCCACTCACCTTAACTATAGGGTGGCGATATAAATATATATATATACCCCAATAATATGGTTTAAAGATCTTTGATTTTCCCAGTACTCTCTGAGAGACCATTAATTTGCCTTTTGCTGAATTGCATTTGAGTATTTGTAGTCTCCCAGTCAAGAGGGGAGGAATAATACCACAATGGTACACTTTTTGTAACATAGTTCTATAAGGATTTATATATTTGAGTGGCACTATGGTATGTGTACTTTTCAATTTATCTTTATAACACAGAGTATTGTTGAAAGCCAGCCATGGAGGTGAGGATGGGACATTATGAGAAGGCAAGTAATTGAAAAGTGTTTGCCCAGGGTGTGGCAAGAGAGGTTGCAATCCTGGACACTGGTGCTGTTAGTTCCTCCTGATTAGGACTGCCTTACGGGGCACAAGTAAAGGGCACATGTGGGTGGACAGCGAAACATGTTTTCAGAGGACGGACGCAACCCCTTGGTTTTATTTAGGTCTTCAAGCTTGCACAAGTATTTGGCCAGTAGGATTTTACTCAGGTTGTCATGTTCCCAGTGCAGATGCTTTCCCTACAAGACCACAAGCACTTGTCTCATATTGGGATTTTGTTTTCCAGGCAATATTTCACTACAGATTGCCGGGTTTAAAAGATGAGCACCGTTTATACTTTGCCAGCATATTTATATTGGAACATTTCTTCTCTTAAGTAATTTTTCTGGTGTTCATTACATTTTTTAAGAGTCCAATGCTTTCATCTTGCACACATTCTTCTAAGGGCAAGGTCAATTGAACTACATTTGTATATTTCACTTTAAGATATAAGTTCACTTCTGTGCGTATATTCATGAGTGCCAGCCTTTTCGTTATGGGGGTAAAAGTACCTGGGCATATGTTATTCTTACAGCCGGTCTTTCATTTACCTTTTCCGTGCTGCTTAAATGCAGTTAGTTGGGGTGGTGCGATGTATCACAACAGTCAGCAAGAGACCGACAATAAAACAAGGGGCTTGTAGCACGCTGCTTAACAAAAGTGTGTGATCTGTGGTAAATAATAGAAGATCACTGCACATTGCCTAAAATAAATGTGACTTCTCAAAGCCTGCTAACTTTTAAATATAACAATACCACTGTCAAAACAAGTCAAAATCAGTCTGGGATTGATGAACGTCTTTGAGCAATGGGGTGCACGTTTTTTAAATATAGAGTGGGCACGGCGAAGGCCATGGCCAGTGGTGTGGAAAGAATCTATGGAATCAAAAAAACCTCTTGAAATTCAATGAAAAAATGTTAGTTAATGATCAGTGAAGGTAAGAAATGTATTGCACAACACCCTGAAATTCAATGCATTGGGGAACTCAAGACCGGCTTAACTCAGCACGATCCATTGCAAAGCCCAAGATGACATATTTATTACAAGAGAATGGATTCACAATGCCATAAAATGACATTGTGGGGGATATAGTATTATAAGGGAGATCAGGGGGAAAGCACAAGTCTTTTAAAATATAGAGGGGGCATGGCCATGGCTATCGGTCTGGTAGTGATCTAAAAATATGGTGGGTTGGTAGTGTTCTAAAATTGACAGTGGCCATAGAGTGACAAGGTAGTGATTTAAAAAATATAGTGGGCACAGCCAGATGCCTAGGTCTAGTAGTGTTCTAAAATGGACAGTAGGCACGGGCAAAGACCATGGCCAGTGTCGAGGAAACAAATCTATGGAATAATAAAATCCTTGAAATTCATTGAAAACAACTAATGTCAAGTATCAGTTAAGGTAAAAAACATATTGTAACAAAAACCTGGAAATTCAGCTAAAGCCACTTTAACTTTGCGCCCCCGGTTGTACAGATTATGACCCCAATAAGATCACAGATAACTTCACTGATGACATCATTGACAGCATCACTGGTTACCTCACTAATACCATCATGTATGACTTCGCTGATGGCATCACTAATAACATCATATATGACAGCAATGAGTATTTAACTGATGGCATAAGACATAAAATCTCTCTAGGTATTTGAAAATAATTAGACCACAGTTATATTTCTACATATGTGATTTTAGCATTTTAGAATAATTCATAACAATGAGTACATTGTGAAAAATAGTCAACAGCTACACATACATTATATCACTATTTGTGACGCTTTCATTTGTAGTAGTTTGGTAAAAGTTGATATCTGAAATATAAGTATGAAGGAGTGAAAGATAGAGGGGACCCACTGCCTCCAGGAGTCCAATCTCACCACTCAGGGTGAGATTAAAGTCAGTAGGATAGTTAAATGACAATAGAGGACAAAGTGAGTCCCACAGTAGGGGCAGAAGCAGGGCGCAGCAGCGTCATGGAGAGAAGCATAGAGTCCATCATAGAGAAAACACATGCTGTCCAAGGACATGGTCTGCGATTGAAGGACCATTCATAAACCAAAAGAAAACTATGTTCATGTGCAGGACTTCTACTCTGGCTGCTGGTGAGTGGAGAGCTGATGTCACCAGTAATGCTATCAGTGAAGTCCTCTGTGATGTCATCATTGTGGTGAAAGGCTGCGCAACAGGTTGCTTTAGCTGAATATCCAGCATTTTGTTGCAATAGGGTTTTTACCTTAACTGATCATTAACTATATAATTTTTAATTCAATATTGTGAAGAATCCTACGGATCCCTCACTGAAATTCTGCCTAAAGTCTCCTCCCAGGTGACCAGGGGAAGTCAGACGCTTCCTGATCCCAACCCTTGGGGGTGGTGTACTGCAGGAGGATCACCTGGAAGGAGACAGGGCCCAGGGTGGTGAGGAGATTCTGTGGGATGAGACAAAGTATTTATTTTCTCTGCCAGGAAGATTCCTATCACTGTACCTAAAGAGATTATGGCTTATTGTCATTTTAATATCTGTCAACCTCATATTAGATCTAACTTTGTAAACCCCAAGGTTATAACATCAAAACAAACTATACCAAAAGAAAGATCCTTTTTGGTATCCCAAACTAAATACCTTCCTCAATCCCAAGGGTACAATGTGAAGGATTGTGGAAATGTTGTCTTCACTAAACCGTCTTATTCTGTAATAGCTCAACATCATAGTCCCTCTATTAAAAGCCTTAAGGGAATTACATTTACCCATACAAATACTTTAGAAGTTGAAAAACCTAACTTTATTAAAATAAAATGCATGTCCCAGAATCCTAGAGGTACTGAGACAATGAAGAGGGCTGAAGGGGCATGCAGACGTAGCAGTCAGGCAATTAGGCCTTATCTTTATTTATTTAATTGTTTTTTTTATAATGCACCTAATACCATACCTGAGTTTGGGATTCGAACCTCTGATTCAAACCTCTGTTGCTCTGCGTGGTCTTGCTTCCAAGACAAGCGCGTTGCCCCTGTGCTATCCTCTGTACTGCAGTAGTCAGGCAATTAAATGTAATAGCCCGCACTTGAAGAGAATCATTGAACCTGTGAGGCATGACAGGCTAACTAAAGGAGAGGAGGAGTAGACAGAGCTCTAAGAGAACTGGAAGGCTGGTTGTAGCAGTAGCAGCAGAGGAGAAGCACAAAGCTGGCAAATCATGAGGATATGGGAGCACAGAAGGGACACCTGAAAGTGGAGACAGCATATGTCACCTGCAAGTTTTGAGAGAGTCCTGTTCTCTCAAAACCTGAAGTGCAGAGGCTGCACAGAGGAAGGCATGCAGGAGTCTGTGTTTTCCACATGCGAGCCTGATTGCTGTGATTGCAGAGCTGGGAACGTGCATGAGACTAAGCCCAGAATCAGAAGGAAAGCCGAGGGTCTCAGGAGGAAAAGGAACTCCAAAATCAAGTGCCCGGACTGGAGACACTCGTGCTGGAGAAGGGTGTGTGTCCCCATTGAGCCAGAGGCAGTAGTAGTGGTAGAAAAAGTTGGGAAAGCAGTGCAACCCAAAGAAACTGTGTCAATGAAGCCTGTGAGTGAAGCACGGCATGCAAATACGCTGCACAAGCCTTGTAACTGTAGCCAGCTACTAAGTGACTCGCAAACTAAGCGTTTCGCGAGTGAAAACTGTTTGTTCTATCTGAACTCTTATTAACAATGGAATTGTAGCACATGCATATAAAGTTGAAAGTCAGCATTCGCATGAGAAGCTATCATCATAGGAAAAACATTGTTGAAGCATCTAAAGACTGTTATTACCTAACAGAGTGGTCGCATGTTTCTAATTAACAAGCGAGAACGCTCCTTAAACCATTACCCGATACCTAACAGTGTCTGTATACAAGTTATAAGTTACGAAGAGTGAAAAGTACATCGTAAGGAAGTCGCATGTGCCTATTTGTAATTTGCTAAGAAAGTCGGAATCTCATCCTTTAGCGTTACATGGGAATACAACTCTTTTTTCAACTTTGAACCTTAAACTCTGCTTTAAAGAGCGGTTGCATGTGTCCAATTGTGTTTTCACCTGAAAGACTGAATCCTATACTGTATCCAGAAGTGACATTTGTTCTTTTTCAAAGAAGTAAAGAGTTTAAAGTATTGAAGAAGAAGAACAAGCATTACTCACGCCAAGAGGCACCCCCTTTTCATAGTGAGACCAGTCTTGGCAAGAGTTAAAGAGCCATCTAACTATACTTTGAAGTTGTTAATAGTCAAGTGGCCTAAGAAACAAGTACACCATTGTTACCTGAAGCTGGGAGAGTGGCACATACACCTCTGGGTTATTACCTGGGCCTATAACTGGCAAAAAGGAGTAAAGCTGAGCAAGGGGAAACAAATGCTTGTGAAGAATACCCTGAAGTAAAATACAACATGTGGTGCTAACAACTGCTAAAGCTAGAAAAAAGTGAGTCTTGTGGGCAGAAGCAGGTTGTTCTTGTGGCAGTCAGACAGATGGAAGAAGCAAAGAGACTGCCCCTTTTTAGAAAGTCATTAAAGGAAGAGTGCCGTGCCTACCTGAAGAGATTGAAGTGTCTTGTCAAAGCCTGACTAACCATTCAAAAGTACTAAGCAGTAGTTATAGTATTTGAACTTTGGTGGTATAATAAATTGCCAGCAGATGTCTCATTGAAGTTGTTTGAAGCAGTAATGTACTCTGGGAAAAATGTGACTGTTCTCATAGTACCAACAGTAGAAGTGTGGTTGTTGAAAATAGAGCAGCAGCACAGAGAACATATTCTGACAAATATACCAAATGTAGAGTTGTAATTGAATAAGTCCTAAAGAAGTGTGTATTATTGACATTGGGGAAATATTACACCTTCTTTTGAACTGTGACCATATATCTGAAGGAAGAGACTGTGGGCCTCATCACGACTTTGGCGGTAACCCTTAAATCCGGCGGTAGCGCTATTACCGCCGAATTTAAGGGTCCGCCAAATCAGGACTTCGGCAGATTTTGCCCCAGCTCTGAGCTGGGGGGAAATCCACTGAAAATTCGCGCTCATACCGCCGGCGGGAAATCCGCCGGCGGTATTAGCGTGAAATTTCCCCATTGAGCTCAATGGGGAATGGGGAATGGGGATTAACATTTAGCACCGGGGAGTTCGGCGGTAGGGCAGATAGCGCCGGCGCTGTTAGCGCCGGCGTTACCGCCCAAGTCGTGATGAGGCCCAATATATAATAACCAGGATTACCATTGGTGCTATTTCTTTTTCTGGAAGTTGGAAGGGGATCTTTTCATCCAGGAACAAAGCGTTGTTTAATGAACATTTTCTTTTACTTTAAACTTTCAATAGCTGGTTCAAAACCTTTCTTTTCTTTTGCTGAACACTTTTGCATTTGACTTTGAATCATGGGGAAGGGATTTTACCTAGGACAGGAGAAGGCCATTTAGATATTGTGTTGATATTGTTTATTATATTGTGTTGCTATATAATTTCCTTTGCATGTTTGTTGTTTAGTGTGAGAGCCAGTTTTCCCATGCTAGTGAATGTTCCCTTAGTCTTTAGACTAGGTAGGGAATTCCTCAGTAGAGTAGGGCAAGCAAAGTGATTTCTTTATATAATTCCTTTAATAAAATGGCAGATTTTGAGAATTCTACAAGCAGTTGCCCTCCTCGCATTACTGAACCCCCACAATATCTACATATATAAAATGGAAAATCTGTTTCTTTGTTCCTTATACAATTCCGCACCATTCCACCAATCCGCTCCAAATTCTGCATAGCCACCTGTGAGGACCCTCCAGACATTACTGGCTACATTACATATGGACACCCCATCCTATTACTCAGATTTCAGCCCTTGCACATATGAGATGCTTGCCTAGAAATGGCAGAACATCAAGGTGCAAGTCATTTTAAGCATCTCGAAGCAAAGAACACAACTTGACGCCCGGGACCTCAAAAACCCAATTTCAAGGCCCTAGGACACACCGTTTCCGAGGTATTTCCAATGCAATGCACGAAATCGCGCAAAACATCAATGTGGTCTTAGAAGGGCTAGACAATGCTCATGTCAAACGTCTCAGCACTAGAAACAAATCTCAAAGTTCCCTATGAGACCTTGAAAAACACATTTCAAGACCGTATGACGCACCATTTCTGAGATATTTATACTAAAGCACACTATACTGTCCCATGGTGAGGCGACAGGTGGGGAGATGCACAGAAGGTCCAAGTATGCTGCAGCGCGCCAACTCTCCCCTCACCTCCACGTCTGCTCCAGTGTATGTAAGCCAGCCACAAGAGCCCATTCTCAGTGCAGTTTACTTGAGAGTGCAAAGCATTGCAACCGATAAATGACTCGAAACAGCAACCTAGAGGATCATTGATCTTCAACAATTGATTTGAGTTTTATCATGACTGCCTACAAAACCTGTGTAGACTACGGGTACTTTTTGCTAGTAATTCATATATCTGGATGTACCTTTACAGCAGTATGTTAGAATCAAATGTCTTGTTAGTTGTGCTGACTCACTGATGGTATAAAATGCCTTATAGGCCAAGATTGATGACTACGAATGGCAACACATTTGGCTTTGCCAATAGCTGTTAGTACATACATTTTACACTAGTGAATGCCCATGGTTTTGAACCTTTGACCATTTGTCAATGAACAACTACTAACGACAAAATGATTGGCTTTGCCAGTGCTTGTTTTGGCACATTTTTATTAGATGAGTGAGTGGTCATATTAATTGGAATGGCAACCATTATTCATGCAGAGCCACAAATGCCAAAACTATTGGCTTTTCAAATGCTTGGCATTTCATACATATTTACAACAGTGGTTATAGTAATTGAAGCTACAATGATTTTTTGGCTGATTCTCTACCAGTGCCTAAACGATTGGCTTTGTAAATGCCTTTAGAATACATTGTTACACAAGTGATTGGTTGTAGTATTTAAAGTTATAGCCACTTGCTTGAAAATGAACAACAGCAAACACCAAAATGAATCGCTTTTCCAATGCTTGTTATTTCCTATTTATTTATCCAAATTCCTCATCATAATTGTATCTTGAATTTTACTTCATAGGAAAAGGAACATTGCAAAGTGAACATGGCTGTTTACATATTTGAAGGAGATTTGTGCGTATCTCATTTAATATTACCAGTAAATCCTGGTAGTAATTGTCTTTGAAATTGTTCTTCATGGTCAAGGGTGTATTGTGAAGTGAACATGGCGCTCCTCTATGTTTCATGGTGTCTAATATGTATTTTGTACATTCGTACACATTTATATATGAGTTATTCCACTTAGTAAATGTATTTGGAATTGTCCTTTACTAGGGAACATCTGTGTTGTGGAAGGGATTAGCAGCCTTAATTGGCTGTACCAAACCTAGGATCCTGGTTGTGTCTTTGCACTTAGGGGTTGACCCAACTCTTCATATAAGGCTTAACCATCAACTTGGACTTATCACTGTCTTGGAGAAGTTGGCGCGAGTGTGAGTGCATTACTTGTGATATATTTTCTAGGCTTTTTACTTTATTTACGTCTTACAACATTTGGGTTGACAGACATAAACTGGGTGTAATCTGTAGGTTCGTCCATACCTCATTTGTGCTGTCTGAGCAAGTCACAGAGAAATGTTGTATGTGCGTCCACATTTCCCATGGTCTTGAGAAAGTAGTTCCAGAGGAAAATCTAGGCTGCATCCATGTTACCTGTAGGTTCACAAATTGAGTCCCACAGGAAAGCTCCATTTACATCTGTGGTCTGTAAAGATATATTCATTTTGACATGTTTATATTGACTAATCTCATGTGCCCCCCAGACTTCCCATATACAGTCCCACCCCACAATTATGGACAAATATTTCTCAAAATTCAAAATTTATTTAAAAGAATAAAGTACATTTTAATCAGGTCAGTCTCGAGCTTTACACCATGGAGATCACCACAATGTTATAGGCTCAAATAAATTTGGTCAAGCAAACTAAGTTTACCTGCCTGTAAGGTGCTCGCTACAGGCTCTCACGCAAGCATTCATAGCAACTCCATATAAATACACAAGCATTCTAAAGGATACTAGGCATTTTAAATGTTTGTATTGCTTCTATCTCAGCAACACAATCTATTTCAATGGCAACATTGCCACTTTTCAGCCGGTGTATCATCATGAATTTTTCAATGGAACCAATTCAACATATAATAGGAACAGTTGGTTTTCTCCAGTATCAGTAAAAGGTACTTGAGCAAACAGCATTTAAAGCATATATTCATTTCACTTATATAAATCTTTTGGCTATGTGCAGGTGATTTAAATGTAGACAATGGTCCTTTTAAATATGACTTGCACAGGTTTGAATTGGGAAAATAATACACTGAAGGATTCTTGCACATATGTGTGCAGTCTTCTCAGAATATGGATACACAGTTTTCTCTGAATATGTGTGGGTAATTTCCAAGAAACATGTGGGTGCTGCTTTCAATCTATATATGTGTGTAAATGTCAATATACTCTTGCATGCACAGCTCTTAATGTACCTGTGCGTAGATGTCAGTCTACGTGTGTTTTTGGGCTAAAGATATATGCTTTTCCTGTAAAATGTACAATGTTACAACCCTCTGCTGTGTCACATTACACACGAGTCTGCCTGTGCAATCAAAGACAAGGGACTGCAGGGTTTACCATGTTTTACAATTCTCCAAAAACAAGATGAATTCTGTGAGCTAATTCTGTTTTTCACAAATATATGATTTATGGATAGATTTACCACAGAGGCAAATCTGCATGATATCACGCCAGACGATAGTTGGTCTTGCACACTATGGCCTGTGTGATTCTATGGTGGCATGAACCAAGGATTCTATTTAGTGATGCAAATGTTTACAAAAACAGCCTGCCTTTAAGTTGCACCAAAATGGCATTGAGTTTTAAATTGAGCCCCACCGTACAAAATGCATTTTACTTTAAGGGAGTAACATGTCCCTTGGTACTCAATGTGAATGGGAGACATAAGACACCATATTCAAGACTGCACCCACGTCTTTGTCACTTTAGAATTCCTTTTCCCTCCTGCCCTCTATTCCTGGAATTCTTCCTGGGAAACCAATCTGGGAAATTTGTATTTACATTTGGGGCTTTATTTACCTATTTGAATGTGGCTTCTCATTTTGAGAAAATCAGCTTGCACCCTCTCTCTGGAGCTGTTGCCCTGATCATGGGCCTCACTCTTGTAGAGGAGCAGCCTCTCGGCCTCTCTCTTTTAACGAACAAGTGCCTATGCCATTTAGGGGCTGTTTCCCGCCCCCTAGTACAATAGTGCAAATATGCGAAGAATTGGGGACTCAGACAACTGTATTATCCGTAACCCAAACAGAAACAGTGAGGATGGACATGATATGGACCAAAGATGACAGAAGTGATGTCATTTCACCTATGAAAACATATGGTTGCTTAAGAGACAAGCTAAAAATGTATTTATTATAGAATAACACAGACATTAGGCCACACTGTGTTTAGATTTGGAGGATTTTACGCACACTCAGTAGACATTGGACATCAGAAAACTGGTTGTGCTCAAATATATGCAGAAAAATAGTTCCCTGACAACAGAAATGTGACCACAGCAGACGTCCATTATCGTAGAATGGACTCCACAGTTTACCTTGCAAACTAATAAAGGCTTTAAGTCTTATCAGAGTTTACAAGTATTTATAAATGACAGAAACACAGAGTTGGGAAAACCCCAGACAAAAGGTTTAGCCCCAGCCAAAGTTGACTGATAGCAGCTGAAAACATGTGCAGATCAGTTGGCAACATTTAATAGCAGAATATGTGAACTTCAGTGGTGTGACTCATAAAACGAAACTGACATTCAGTCAGAAAAGATAAGCTAGGGAAATTAGCCAAAAGAAAACCAGACAGTTTATTTATGTCTTGAACGGAGTGTGCGAAAGAGTCTGAAGATGTGCGCCATTCTAGAACTTATTTTGTTCAGTTTTAAGGTTGCAACATATTTCTGATGATTCAGAGAATGTGGAAAAAAGCAAGTCATGCTAATTAGCATACAGATTCATGTGTTTCAGGAAGTGTTTATGTCCAATGAAACTCAAGTGATGTCTGACCTTTAAGTAAAACGGCTAATGAAAGCCTATTGAAATATAAGGTTCATATTAGCATAAATTCATTGCTGAATCTGTTGCCAATTGTATAAAAGTATGATGCATGCAGAACAGAGTTGAGACATTTCCCTTTTTCAGCTGTAAGAAGCAGTGATGAAACAAATTTACTTCAAGCCAGCTGTCTGTCTCCCTCTCTCTCACGATGTATGTTTTCGAGAGGTGGCTGGTTACAGAAGTGTATGTCAGGGGGGGGGACACCATGTGTTAACATTTGGTGACCGTCAAACTTAAAAGACCATCTTCAAACTTAAAAGACGGCAAGAACCCATGCTCCCCTGACAAGCTGCACTGAATGGCACAGGGAATTTG
Organism: Ambystoma mexicanum; assembly: GCF_040938575.1. Taxonomy (NCBI): domain Eukaryota; kingdom Metazoa; phylum Chordata; class Amphibia; order Caudata; family Ambystomatidae; genus Ambystoma; species Ambystoma mexicanum. Next base: position 582,288,433 of record NC_090928.1, on the reverse strand, counting down.
CAGAAGACAGATGAGTAAGGATAAAATGATGTTGACCCCATGTTTTGGAGCACCTCCCTGTGCCTGGCAGAGCAGTAACGAAGCCAGCAGCCTCATAAATTCATGGTGATTTATACATTGTGGAGGAGACAGAAATAGAGAATGGGATTGTATTATAAATAAATATATAGATATGTAACAGGATTTGTGTTAAGAAATAGAAGGATTCCTCAATTTCAAGTTTCAAGAGAACTCAAGGGCACACAATACATTCCTTTTAGGGTCATTTTTAGAGATACCTGAGCAAGAGCCAAGATGAAGACTGAGTTGTCACACTCCAAAATGGAGACAAGTTGAGATGAGTTATCTCCAGTATAAAAATGGGAGGAGAAAGCCGTATAGTGCACATTTTTGTTGGTGTTTAATGAAAACATTGTTTGAATATTTGGTATGTTATATGTTTTATTGTGTGACCTTGAAAACAAACGCATGTTATTTGTGGTATGGGGTGTGCTGCATCATTTGCTGTTTGTTGAGTTTAGAGTAAATGATTTTTTCTTTCATGTGCTAAGGGATTCTTATTTTTACTTTTTAACAAAGCAAACACAGTTTTTTTTAACATAAAGTTGCCAGTGAAACAGGGCCATATTTCTGATCAGTGGAGTCAGTTTTCAATTAACAACCTATGTAATAGCTTGGTTTTGTATTTTTATAAACATTAATTACAGATGAAACAGGTTTGAAAGATACTGCATTTTTTAATGTTGAAATTAAATAATATCAGTGTTAAGCAGAAAGGCAAAAATAAAAAATGTTCTACTATGCTTGTCTCCTGTGCGCACAATAGAAGCAGACAGCCTGCATTTGGTTGTGGGCTGTATTTACACCAAACAAATAGAGCCACATTTCTTTGATTAGTAAGAAGGCAGCTCTAGTTACACGAAACCTAAAAATGGATTTGCTTGAAAGAGAAACAGAGCACCCTTTTGATAGCACTGAGTTAGACAAACGAAAAAGTCAATATCATTTAGGCCTAAAAGAATGCACATATCTTAAAATGTATTTAAGTTAAACATGAAAGAGGTTTAAGGGAGATACTGTGTTTTTTATGCAAACAGTTCATATGTTATGGCCTCACCTGTCTCCCTCTCTCTCATGATGTTTGTCTCCAAGATGTGGCTGACTGCAGAAGGGTATGTCGGGGAGGAACACATGTGTTAACACTCTGGTGGCTGCTTGGAACCCAGGCACACTCATCTGTCTCTGTCTAGCCTGCCTGCAAACCGTTCTCCAAAAAGGTTCAGCTCTCACCAGCCATCTCTAGTTGTATCCAGCACATCTTCAATGTTTATCTCCCCATATTAATGTTCTACTCTGATTCCCTCTATGTTATGTGCGCCTGCAATTATATCACTTTTGTCTCCTCCACAGCCTTTTGACTAGGTATCAGTCCCATAACACAGATGGGAGGGGAACTCACTCTAACTGAAAAATTGAAATGTTGTTTTTATGCCTAACTTCTGATTTGAATGTGTGAGATTAATAAACTCAGTATCATTCAATTCTATAGATCAGTGTGCACAATTGCATGTGTGAAAGATTGCGATGCGTGCTGAATATCTCAGGAGATTTGTTTTTGAAGTGGGGGAGAAAGCTGTGAGCACCCCCATCATAAAAGCAAGAGGTCTGGCTCAGCGGAAACCCCCACGTCCAAGTAAGGGAAGAGTCCAGAAATGTGAAAAACAACTATTTTAATAATGAAATTTCAGAAAAGCAGGGATACACACAGACAGCTCAAGATGTTCAATGTTCTCAACTGGTCACAGGCTTGTCACATAGTTTTAATACGAAGTAACATCACAAACAAATGATACATTGCAAAAAATCTAAGGTGGGATAGGATTGGTTTGTGAGGTAGGCTACATATATAAACTATATGGGATTAGTACCTCCATTGGCTACACACTATCTGGTGGCTTCACCTGCGACCACCTCCTAAATGTTGCAAGTGAAATTAGGTCATGCTAATGTGTTGTGAGTGGCTATGCAACAAAGTGTAACCGAGCATTAGAGATGGGTAAGGATTGGCCAGTGTGGGCCAGTGTGGGAATTCTTGATCCTAGCACATGAGCACAATGGGAGCAGGGGGTGGGGGTGACAATGGCCTCAGGATGCCACCTTGTCCCAATAAGGTTACCACTTTCTGACTCCCCTGGATGCAAGAGTATTCTAGCTTTCAAATTCATGCTGCATTGTATCTTTATGTCCAGCTTAAAATTGATTCTCTAAACAGGCCTTCTCTGCTACTGTAAGTCAGATAATCCTGCTCTTTCATTTGTGATGATTTTAGCTGGTGTGGACTTATTAAGGCTGTCTTCTCCTCTGTGTTAGTTGTAAACTGATGGGAACATGACAGATCTCCAACATTTTATTCTTTGTTTATTCAGAAAGAGTTATGTATCTCATCTGTGTAAGGAAGGCATGGTATCAAACAGCAAGACAGACACAAGTGATCACAATTCAAGGGTGCTTATTTGAACTTCAATTGGGTTTGAAAAAAACAATCTAACCCTAAATCTAAAGATGGGAGCAAGCTAGGCCATCAAATAATAGTCGGCTCTGTCAAAATAAAAGGGCCTATACTTATAAACCTATTGCCAATCCTTACTTCTAAATACAAATAGTGTGGGAAACAATGTTATACAAAAGAAAAGCATTAAAGAAATGATATGTCAGGATATTCAAGCCATTGGCTTCCCTACCCAACGTTTTCAGCACGGGACAAGGCGGCACAATAGCTTGGACCAAATTTATCTACTTTCCAAACTGTCTCTATTTCATCCAAATCAAAGACTTTTGACTGTGCACAGGATTTTGCTCGACCTGTCGCATGACCACTTTGATTCACAATTACTCGTTCTCTTCTTGATATAACCTTTTCTCACTTTCACTTTTGCCACTGATCAGCTGGATACCTTACAGAGAAATTTGATTAAGCACCGACGCAATGCCGGACCACTCTGTCAAGGGTATTGTATTTTGCTTTCAAAGTTCAATCACTCATTAGCAGTTCAACCCTACTTGCGTTTCTTATCACATGCATTTAAACAATGTTCGTTCCAGTGCTTGCCCCAGCACTCACCATACAATGTTGCTACTTGCAACTTTGGCTTCAACACAGACCGATCTTATATCGGCCTTCCCAACTCACCGGCTCTGTTGATTTCACTAATGCTGCTTTGTTCGTGGAGCCAAAGACGGTACCATGGCGGATGTTCCTTATCCCCGCCTTGATTACTGATGCAGGAGGGCCCTGGATATCTCCGACACACAATGCTGGATTTTTTACTCTGGTTTCCTGGTCTTACGCTTTCTCTTTTTGCGGTTTGTGGAAAGTAAAGGTTCCTTGTTGAAGAGGTCAAGGGAACGTCCCTCCATGCAATCCCCTCCTGTTTTGATGTCTTTCCTCGCTCGTTCAACTGCAGTCACAAAACTGCTGTTTCCTTGTGCTTTGCCCTGCTCAGAGTGTGCTATTGTGCTCTGCTTTTTATCCATGTGGGGAAGCTTAATGGAAGTTAGGTGTGTAGGATGGTCAGTAATTGCCTGACCTCGCCTGACCATTATATTGCACCACGTCAGGTATACCACTGGGGTGTTAGTCAGTTTTTTCTCAGAGTGAGCTGTCTGTGTGAAAGTGGTCCCATTGTAAAAGGGGGGTAGAGTTCTTAAATACCCTACCTGGTAGGATGGGGTAAAGTTGTTACAGGGAAGGGGATACCACATATCACCATCCGGTGTCCCACTCACCGAAGACCCCAAGGTGATCTTCCCGCACTGGTCCACCCCCAGGAACTGGATCCAAAAGTGATGGCAGTGTCCTGGCCACCTGGATGACAGATCCCCGGGGACTAGTGCGTGAGACACCTTCAGCTTTCTCACAGGCCCATGCCACTTTGAGACAAGTTTATTTTCAGAGGTAGGCAAGAGGACTAATATCTTTTCTCTAATCATTCCCCTTCAGGAATCACCTACAAGAAAGCCTCTGCGAGTGCTGGAGCATTTTGTTGGGTGAAGGCTAGATCAGGAAGGATGGTAGGTTCTTCTTCCCTCTTTGCCGCATTGGTAGATGGTTCATCAGCTTCCCCAAAGCCTAAGGTACTTCTCTCAGTTTCTTCTGGTTCACTCTCTATGAAACAGGGAAATAGAGCCCTTTTAAGAACTCCCAGTGCAATTTTGTCCCTACAATGTACTTCAAATGGAGTTTCATCATGGTTCTGTAGGAGAAACTTTATGTCTCCCCCTTTATTTGCTTAATGTCTTCCCGGAAGTCGGGATCTATAACACCCACTAGGACATCCAGACCGAACTTCCAGGCCAGGCCAGATTTTGGAGAGAATCTTATATAACACCTGGGAGAGGGTATTAGGACTAAGTCCATGGGAATCATTCCTCTTTTCCCTGGAGTGATAGTAGCTTCTCTGCTGCTACAGATTTCAAAGCCTATGGATTATTTTGTGATGATAGAGGGATCTGAAGCTTTATAACTAAGCTTCTGGAATTTTGGTCGAAGTGTACGAAAAGAAGTAGTGGAACTATGTTCACTGCTGGTCTGCCCCAGCTCCCCACAAACCCCATTGCCAGAACCCCTCCCACACACAATACACCCCCCCAAACACTTGCACCTGCTGTTTAAGGGAACGTTCAGTGCAGTGCACTGAAAGTGAAGGTTTCAACTTCTTCCTACACTTTTATTTTAAAACAAAACCATTCCGGAACGGTTTATTTTTAAAATAAAAGTATAGGAGCTGTACAAGGTATAGGAGCACCGCTCCCGACCGCTCCCGCTCACTTCGACCACTGTTTAGGGTTCCCCAATTTGTCTCAATTGAGTCACATCCAATTCCTGACACCATATGTAAGGAAGGCATGGTATCAAACAGTAAGACAGACTCAATTGATCACAATTCAAGGGTGTTTTTTTGAATTTCAATTGTGTTTGAAAAATGCCTATCTAATCCTAAATCTAAAGATGGGAGCAAGCTATGACCATCAAATAATAATAACACAGTCCTAGTTGTGTCTGTCAAAATGAAAGGGCCTATACTTATAAACCTATTGCCAATCCTTACTTCTAAATACAAATAGTGTGGGAAACAATGTTATACAAAAGAAAAGCATTCAAGAAATGATATGTCAGGATATACAGGCCATTGGCTTCCCATCCCCATGTTTTCAGCACGGGACAAGGCGGCACAATCGAGCAAAGCACACTCTCTGGCTACTCTAGCATGAGGATGCAGTTCAAAACTCCAACATCAGGGCCTTCTGTGCCAAAGTCTTGTTGCCATTCAAAGTCTCTTAATGCAACACAACAAACATAAAAGTTCCTTTCTTCTTAGGATTTCACATATACAACTTCTCAGGTGATTTACTGTTTACCCCGGATCCCCCTCTGCCGGGCTCAGTCCCACTTTAACACAAAACCTTCAATTGGTCTCCCTCCGCCAGGCTCGGACCAAATTGCTTTACTTTCCAAACTGTCTCTATTTAATCCAAATCGAACACTTTTGACCGTGCGCAGGATTTTGCTCGACCCGTCGCATGACCACTTAAATTCACAATTACTCATTCTCTTCTTGATATAACCTTTTCTCAGTTTCACTTTTGCCACTTCTCAGCAGCATACCTTACAGAGAACTTCGATTGAGCACCCACCCGGCACCGGACCACTCTGTCAAAAGTATTGTATTTTGCTTCCAAAGTTCAATCACTCATTAGCAGTTCAACTTTACTTGCATCTCTTATCACATGTGTTTTAACAATGTTCGTTCCAGCGTTCGCCCCAGCGCTTACCATACAATGTTGCTGCTTGCAACCGTGGCTTTAACACAGACCGGTCTTGTATCGTTCTCCCCAACTCACTGGCTGTGTTGATTTCACTGATGCTGCTTTGTTCGTGGAGCTAAGGATGGTACCATTGTGACTGTTCCTTATCCCAGCCTTGATTATTGATGCGGGAGGGCTCTGGGTATCTCTGACACACAATGCAGGATTCTGTAGCCTAGTTTCCTGGTCTTACACTTTCTATATTCCAGGTTTGTGGAAAGTAACAGTTAGTTGTCGATCAGGTCAACAGAACTTCCCTCCTTGAGATCCCCTTCTGCTTTGCTGTTTTTTCTCTCTTGTTCAGCTGCCACCCCAAAACTACGGTTTCCATGTGTGCTTTGCCTCGCTCAGAGTGTGCTCTCGTGCTCTACCTTTTATCCACATGGAGAAGCTTAATGGAAGTCAGGTGCCTGACCATTGTATTGGGACATGTCAGGTATACGGATCGGGTGTTAGTCTGTTTTCTCTCATAGCGGGCTGTTCCTGTGAAAGTTGTTGTGTTGTAAAAGGGGGGGGGGCAGAGTTCCTAAATACCCTACCTGGTAGGATGGGGTAAAGGTATTACAGGGAAGGGGATACTGCGTCTCACCATTCGTTGTCCCACTCCCGAAGACCCCTCACCCAGGTGATCCTCCTGCACTGGTCCACCCCCAGGAACTTGATCCAAAAGAGATGGCCGTATCCTGGCTACCTGGATGACAGATCAGATCCTGGGGACTAGTGGGTGAGACACCTTCAGTGTGATACCAAGTAGCAAAGTGGTCATACTGTAAGAAGTGGTACAATCGAAGGTCTTTGTGATATCACGCAGACAGGAAATTCATGGAGAAAATAGGAAACAGGGTGTGCGCCCGACTGAAGGGAGCCAGAGGGTGAAAACTGCAAGTTCCAGGAGGCATTGCAAGAAAGTGTCATTGGGTGAAGATTTTTGTTGAACTTTCTTTTTGTATGTTTACAAAGCTTTAAGGAATCGAGGAACTTTTGTGTTATAAAGGGGAAAGCAAATGAGACGAAAGGTTTAAGTGGTCATACAGAGGTCTTAGAAAAATCCTTGCACATTCAAAAGTCTTTGACGGCAGAAAAAGTAAAATAGAGTCTTGAGCGCAATGGAGGGTAACTTAGTGAATGTGATACAAAGCTTGGGGAAGGGAACCCCATGAACTGTGATTTAATGGTGCGAGCCTGGCAGATGGAGACCTGGGTGAAATTTTACTTCTGGAGAAGAAGCTGAGCCATAATTGTGAACTGTGGTACTTTTGTTGAACTGCCTAAAAAGGGAACTTGATTGTGGTAGGTCAAGCGGGCCCCGGTGCATGATCTTTGAACTGCATCTGTGTGTCTTGAGCCAGATTGTGTCACCTAAGCTAAGTGTGCCACCTTACCACGTGCTGCAAAACGTGGGGAGAGACAGTTGCTCACCCATACTGACATTTGCTTTTTACACTGATTTTCTTTTGACTAGATCTATATCCCTTCACCCATTTGTTATCTTAGAGTAAGGGCAGGCAGTAGGTTTCTTTAGCATAGGCCATTATTATTTTGACATGACTGTTTTCTTTAGCTTATGGTTGAGATTATTCCCATTTTAGTATTAGGGCAAGCTAGCAGTTCTCCCAACCCCCATTCAAAATATACAAATACAGGCTTTGAAACATGCAATCTTATGTCAGTGTCTACTTGTGGCACCATGCCTCCCTTGCACAACAGATGGCTCCCATTTATCAACCATGGCTGCATCTTCCATCTTGCTTTACGTGGCTACTCAGTTTAGTTGCATTCTGCATCAAACAAGCAGTTATATGTACTCCCTTGTGATTGGTATTTACGCCTAAGAGAGATAGGGTGTATGTCATCTCTATCTTAGTGATTGTAAGCATGTTCTTCATGTGTAAGAGCAGTTTGGCCTAATGGTCTTTGTAGCTTCATGCAGGGATGCATGTGCTTCATGTCTAATGCATCTACATTTGTGTGTGTTCAGCCATGTCGCCTCTTCATGATTACTTCAGTGATGTCATCTTGTTATGGTCTGTAGAGCTGCTTTAGTGAGTGGCATCTGTCACCATGGCGGTATACTGGTGGGGGGTAGACGCCAGTAGATATATGCACGGTTCACGTCTGTCATGCTGGAACAGGAAGGTGCAGAGGGTCATAAACTTCACCTCTCTACATCTTTTTCCCATTTTTCTCCAGATTTTTCGATGGCAACCCACTAGGATTTCATGTGTGGTGAAAATACATTTTCTGTCTACGTTTTGTAACTGGTCCCGTGTTGATCCGAGCTTGCATCACAGTGCTATGATTTTTTTAAATGATTACATTTGTAATTTAAAATTGCACATGCTATTTTCTATTAATTTTGCAAGTGTAAAGTTGCTGACTTTGGACACTAAATGTAAGCATGATTGTAAGCATGTAAGCATGATGGATGTATCACCAACATCCTCTCCTTAATATGAAAACATTTCAATTCAATATTTCTTTTGCTATGTACATGATATCAGATAACTAGACAGTCACTGGAGCTTAACAGATTTTATGAGGTCTAGGGTATGATATATTGGACAGGTCTTTTTGATGTTTCTCCATGAAGCCAGCCACATGGCAGTGTCAGTGAGTTTAATATGAAGAACCAGTTTAAACTTGTTTATTGGACAGTAGTGTGTCCTCTTATTTTGGGACTGCAATCCTGGACTGGGGCTAGATCTTAGAAATGTTAATCTTTGAACAATGTCAAGTTACCCACAAGCTACATGTAGCAATACATTCAAACACATCTATTTGACTTTTAAATACACAATGCCATTCAAAGTGAAATTCCTGCATAAAATGGAACTTTTTTGGTGGGACCTTTTACATTTTTTTAGTTAACATGAAACATATATGAAATAGTTATTTCCACAATAATTTTAAATAAGTAACACAAATGGATTTGCCTTCTATACTGGAAATCCTGGACTTTTATGTTTGTGTCATGTTCTCCAACAAACATTCTGAACCTGTTGACTTCTTTTGGGGATCTAAATGCACTCTGCTTGCATGTGCACAGTTCTTGTTTTGATCTCAGCACTGAAAAGCCTGTCTCTAAATTCAACGTGTAGGCCTTAGAAATGGTTCCACATTTTTACACTGTGGAACAACGTTCTTAAGCACACGCTGTGACAAATTGCAGGATGCTGTCACTGTTCCCCGTGGGGGAGCCTTTCCTTGTGAAGTTAGGGAGGTGAGCCTGCTATGCAGTTCCGTCCCTAGGGGTAGAGGGAAGCCGGACCTCACTGAGAGAGAGACTCCCTCTCCCCGTGGGGACGAGGACTTCAATTCTGATGAGGAACTCCCTATCCAAATCTCTCAACAACCAAAGCTAATGAAATCTGCTGGAAGAAAACAGAACTAAACACTATAAATGTGTTACTGTGATATTCCACCTGAGATAAAGTACCTGTCTGATACTGTGATGAAGAAGACTAATGGAACAATGATGATCACCACTCCAAAACAAAAGACGGACTATAACGTTATCCAGTGGAAGCCCCAGCACAGCATCATAAGTACTGGTGACCCAGGAAGAAAGAAACCCGGGAAGTTCAAAGCTGATGTGGCAGAAAAGCGAGAGGAGAGAAAAAGAAGGTGCGGTTTACTACACCGGGAGTAAACCTGGCCACAGTGGAGCCCGAGTTGCACCAGGAGAGCTGGGGGAACAAGTGCAGGTCTCTGGCAAAGGAAAAGAGAAAATGCTGGAAAACACTTTCCCGACCGCAAAGCGGCACATGAAGTGACACTTTGGAGGGTGTCAGAGCGAGCGAAAGTAACAATTTAAGTTGCAGTCTTTACCCGTGGAGAAGACTCCAAGAGATGAACTACCAACCCGGTGATGCAGTCCCAACACCACAAAGGTAATAGGAAGAATGGGAGACCCAGAGAGGTTCACAAGTATAACCAATATTCTACTCATACACTTTTCAGTAAGACAAAAAGTAACCAGAAGAGTGGGAATCATTACTGGGTCCATCATACTCGTCCCAGTGAGATGCATAGTAACCAGAAGAGTGAGAGTCATTACTGGGTCCTTCATACTCGTCCCAGTGAAATGCAAAGTAACCAGAAGACTGAGAATCATTACTGGGTTCATCATACTCTTCCCAGTGAGACACAGGGTAATAAAAAGAGAGAGAATTGTCACTGGGTTCATTATACTTGCCCCAGTGACAAGCCAAGAGCTTAGAGGATTGAGAACTCTGATAAGAATACGATTGCTCATAATACTCAAGATAAAAGTTGGATGTCAGATAAAGAGAGACTTTCAAGTTTATGTGAGAAACCCCAAGTGAAAGAACCTAAATGAAAAGGAACACCTTTAAACAGAAGTTTGAAAAGTCAAGAGAAGAGAGACCAAGAGAATTGGAAACCCCTAAGTGAATTAAACAAGCTGATGCAAGTGATAAACAAGAACTATCTAAAGAATCTATGTTGATGGAAACCTGCTGAGAAAGCAGCCCCAGGAGAAGGGAGTAATTATCCTGAACTTTAGTTGTTTTGTATTAATGGTAGGGTCAGATTAGGCAAGATTTGGACGGAGGATAGACTATTACTTTGGACTCCCCAATTGACCGACGACCATTCTGGTTAGTTCTGTTAGGTAGGGAAACCCATAGTTTGGGGAAAATGAAGCAGGTTTCATATTGTTTGAAAACAATCAAGCTCAGAATGGAACAATCTAGCCTGTCTCCTTCTTCTGACCATCCGCATATGGGGTGAGGAGTGGGATTCTGTCCAGCCGACAAAAGTTGGGGAACCCTACAGTTTTGCAAACAAAGTCCCAAAGCCTATGCACCCACAGTGGCCACTTACAAATCTATAGGTTTTGATCTACAAAGTACTGCTGAAATAACAACACCAGCGGGGGAAAGGCATCTAATTCCCACTGGGCTAATCTTGTCTCCCTCCCTAGATGAACCTACATAAGATTGGCTTCAAAATCAGATTTGGCCTATAGACAGGGTTTAGATGTAACAGCCGGAATCATTGACCCCGACTATACTATAAGGGTGATGTGAAAATACTCTTACACAACCATGGGAACAGCCCATATACAGTTAAGGAAGGGGAAGGGGAGAAAGTTGCACATGGAATTTTGGAATAGCCTTTATTTCCCAGCCCTTAGGAAGTACAGGAACAGAACTAGACTGTTAGGTGCTCACATGGATTTGGGGGTGGTGCACCGAGGGAGAATCAGATGAGGAAGGAATTCCATGATGGGATTGGGAATGATGATCATTAGAGACCGCAGTATCACCCCGCTTTACCATTTTCAACTATAAATCCTTCTACCCCCTCCCTGGATAGAACAGATATATTTTGCTGTCAGGTCAGTCAAGCTAACCTACATGACAAAACTGAAAACCCAGAAACTGCAAAATATCATACATGTAGCTTTAAGGCTGGAAATGTAATGAAGAAGATGGCAGGATATTAATGGCCCACAGCATTACATCAATCCCACACGGGAGTTCGAGCGGAGCTGTGATGAATCTGACAATATCATCACTACTTTCCCTAAGTTGACCTCCCCTTATGTGGCCAGGGGACGGCAATCGCTACCTGATCCTGACCGCAGGGGCGGCTATATGAGGGAGGACCAACTGGGGGGAGATAACTTTTGGGGAGAAAAGATGATACTGTGGGGGAAACCCACATAGCCCCCTCTTCCTTTAGGGATGTTTCCTCAGTCCCCCATGCCTTGCCTTTGCACTCATCCCCCACCTCTTGATGAATATACTGTGATTGATCCCCAAACTCCCACTAGGGAGAATATATTAGTAACTGGGACGAAGGAGAGGCAGAGAGCAGTGAAAATTATATCCCAGAAGGCTCAGCATTCATGTCCATAAAACCATTCAGAAAGAAATTCTATAGTAACTGACATGAAGAAGAGCAACAGTGTAATGCAGATTTTGAAGACCGAGCAACCATTGCAACAGTCTAGTTGTCAGCAATTGAGTAAACAGACTGGGAAGTTCAAAAGCGACTCAGCTGTAGTTAGTTGATTGGCAGAAGGAGAGAGGAGAGCTGCACGCGCCAAGCTGCCTTGCAGCCCGTGGAACTGCAGAGCACTACATCGAAGGCAGGAAAGCCGTGGCAGGTGACTGAGGTGTTAAGCTGGCAAAAGGTCAGGGATTCCAGAGTGCAAACAGACTTCTGCAACAAGAGAGAAGGCAGTGGAGACTGCACACAGCGAAAGTCGACACATCGGGTGTGCAGGACATGACAGGGCGCATGCGAAGCTAGCACATGGCAGCAAGAGAGAACGGAAAAGCACTGGAGACAACTGGGAAGCCCTGGGAAAGGAGAAGGGTTCCCAGGTTGCCAGCAAGAATATTTGCATCCATTAAGGCCATATAAACTACCAGTGAACCTAAAACCTCGCCTAGTGGAGAGCTCACATTTAGCGGCACATGTCAGCCAGAGTCAGCTGCACGTTTCGGTTACTTCAAAGCTACCCAAGCGGAGAACTTGCAGCCGCATTCAGCTGCACATTTCTGCTAGTTCAGAGCTCCACAAGTGGACCTCACAGTCCAATGTATGTTTCTGCTACTTCAAAGCTCCCCAAGTGGAGATCTCGCAGCCATAGCCATCTGCACGATTCTGCTAATCCACGGCTGCCCAAGTGGAGAGCTCACAGACACAGTCAGCTGCACCTTTTGCTAGTTCAGAGCTCCGTAAGTGGAGAGCTTGCAGCCACAGTCAGCTGCATTTTTCTGATACTTCAAAGCTCCACAAGTGGAGAGCTGGCAGCTGCACATTTGAAACGATGTGCGTTCTGCACTCAGCACAATAACTATGCTGATCTTAGTTCATTAAGAAAAGGCGCATGGTGACATTTAAGCGTACAGCCCCTGAACCCAAAGAGGGATTCAGTGCTGCTCAAATGGGCACACTGTGAGCCTGGGCAGGGTTTCCAATGCGCCACAAAAGAACACACCGCTCCTGCTGTGCTTTTGTTTGTGGGTCCACCCTTTTCTTTGTGAACGTTTCATGAAAACCTTGGTCTTCCTGTATTTTCCATTTGCAAAAAAGAAGAGATGGACTTTGTTCTCGTTTGTACAGTATGTTGTTGTGATGAATTGCCATCTGGCAAGGGTGTGAAAGCCCTGGCTTTTTGGGTTTTTATGAAGCAATACATTTGTGCAGGTAATTCCATCTCTGAAAGGTAAATCTGCCAATCAGATTCCTATGTCATAAGCTCCATGCCATGCATAGCGTGTACTTGTGCCCTGCTGCATCAAAAACCTGATTCAAAGCACCTGCTCTCCCAGTGGCACAGATCAGGCTCAGAGGTCAGAGGTGCCCTCTTGACAGCTGCAGTGACATCCAAGTCTAGCAGCACAGAGGCTGCATTTAAGATATGCACCACTTTTCCAAAAACTGTGTAACTCTGGGGATCTTGTCCTGGTGGCACACTAAACTGTAAATACAAGCCAGACCTGAGTTAGGGTGAGTTATCCCAGCCACATAAAATTGATTTTGCACACACATCAGCCCTCTGCGCCCAGTTCAGCTGTGGAAGGATTATGGGTGTCATTATAAGTATGGCAGTGTGGTAAAAAACAGTGGTAAAACAGAGGTAACTCTGTTACTGCCACATTACCACACCCCCATACCACAACTTTGGTGGTGTGGTGAAGGAAAATCCACCACCATACCACCAAATAATCTAAAAAATCGGTAGAATTACTGCCAGCGTAATTATCAACGGCAGTAATTCCACCAAAATCCCATGGAGACCTTCGGACTCCAGAAAATGGGCACTAACACCACCTACTACCACTTGTAATTTGGAGTTAATTTCACCGGACCAAGTGGCAGTAACAGTAAATCCGGTTGGTGGTATTTTGGCAGATTTACTGTAATGAGGCCCTATGTGTATTCCTCCCAGACAAGGCGCCCACCTCTGATCCCACACAGGACTGTACCTAAAGTGCGTCTCAGGGCCTTGAGCACCCCCTTTTCTTTAGAGATACAAATACCTCTCAGATATACTTTGCATGTCTCCCATATTGTAGCCATACTTTCTACCAAGCCCTTATTGATTCCAACAAATAGTTTCATTTTGTCCGGCAGTTCTGCCTTAAAAACCGCATCTCACAGGGATTCCAGTTAAACTCTAGAGCCCCAGCCTTTACCCTGAGCATTGTCAACCTGCAGTTCCAAAGCCACTGGGAATGGTCAGAAAACGCGCAAGGCAGTATATTGCAATTCTTCACCCAGCTACTCATTTACCTAAAAATCCACCACTTATCAATTCGGGAGTCATAATCGTGCACTGATGAATAAAACGTATACTCTCGCAGCAAACCGTGCGTCTCCCTCAAAATATCCATCAACCCATATACTTCACAAAGCCTTATCAACGTCTTAGCTGCCCCAGTCAGCAACCTACACCTAATTGTGGATCTGTCTAACACGGGATCCGTGACCATGTTCATGTGGCCCGCCACAATCATGGTATAGTCTATGAATTCTTTAAGCTTCCTCTCTACATTATGAATGTAGCTTGGGTTGTAAACATTAGGGGCATACACGTTGACTAGAACAAAACAGTGTTCTGAAATACACCCTGCCAGTATTACATACCTCCCTTCGCTTTATGATGCTGAAACCCGATACTGTTCTTCACAACTATCATGAGCCCCGCGAATGCGAGTTTTAAGATGAGTACCACCTCTTCTGCATTTTACCTTTCCAGAATGTATCATGCCCAGCTGGTGTCAAGTGAGTTTCTTGTAGCAATACAATGGAGCAGTAGTGCCTATTCAAATACAGAACAATGTTTTTCCACTGCTTAATCGGACCATTCAATCCTCTAACATTTCATGCTAGCAATGCAATCATCTCCTTGTGACCCGGCCCTATACTTGCCATGTCTACCACCCCTTCTTTGGTCTCTGAAAAAAGCCACACTTCAGTACATTACACAGAGGTATCTTTGTATTTAGTCTTGTGAAGCCAGACACAAACAACAGATTCAAAATTCCAAATAAAATGGTTTATTAAATGAAATGTCAGGATGGTTGAAAGTCTAACTTGACCTATGCTAAGGTGGGATTTCCCTACCTGAACGAAACTAACGAAAGTCTGTGTCGGAAAGTTCAATTTAAAAGTCTGTCTGTGTCCAAAACCTATCCTTGCCCTCACAACTAAAGCTAAACAATATGTAGGGATGTCAATAATAAAAGAAATTGTGATCAACACAAAGTTCTGAGCTTCTTCCAGCTCCCAGCTTCCTTTTCAGCTCCCCTTCCCCAAGTTCAAGAAAGTTCCACAAAAGTCTTGAGATAACCCTTCTCAAGTTCAAAATGTTCCACTAATCCTTGGGCTTCCCTTTCCCGAGTTCAAGGCAACAAAGTTCCACAAAATCCTTGGGGTTCCTTTCCCCTATTTCAAGACAACACAGTTCAAAGAAAGGGGTCTTGAGGGCTCAGCGTTTAGAGACAGCCTGACACGGGTGGAGTGCACTCTAATAGCAACCATCATAACATAGTATTATGCTCTTTTCTTCCCCCTTTTGCCCCCTTTTCTCTAATACTTCCCCATATCAATTATTTCTCTTCTTCCCCCGCACTTCACTCTTATTGCGTATAGATGGCCGGCCAGTGGTGCAAAGTCTTATCAAAGCAACCAAATAACCTAATGTTCCCTCGTTCTTTCTGCTACCCCCTTTTTTCCCCTCACCTGCCCTCTTGGTTCTCATCGCTTTAAGATGGCCTGGCAGCAGTGTATCGCACTAGGCTTGCAACCAACATAAGATGATATTCTATATTTGGAATATTTTAGGCGTATGGGTGATACTTTGATTTTAAAAATATGGGTTGATGATCTTGTAGTATGCAAACAAATACACATACACGCTTCCTTCTTGGCAGTGAGTTCAGCGCCACACATAACAGGAAACACAAATGAGAGGGCCGTCGGAGGAAAAAACATTGTGGAAATGTATATCTTCAAATCCCAGAGTGCATCATATGGTAGGGTTTAAATTGGTGAATTTGAAATAAATAATGCAGTCATTGGCTCCAGTGTTAGCATAAAAACCACGAAGACAGAAGGAGTGGTAGCTTAGTTTGTACTGTTAAGATATCTGCTTGCTTCTTTGATGACGTTAACAGAGATGCTTTTCTATCTACCCATTCATACTAAAGTAATACTGCACGTCAAGGGCACGGGCCCTTAGGATGCCTCCAGCACCATTAGCGCACCATTACAGAGTAGTAAAGCCCACTCCAAGGGGATTATTACCAAAGCAGCCTGGCTTGCTTTCTGGGGTGCCAAAGCCTTTTTTTTTTAAACATGTGAAATGGTACAGTGGCCATTTCAAAAGTTAGAAAAAGACCAGAAAAAGTTCACCATGAAAGACGGAAAAGGGAACTACTCCCAGTCCCTTTTCCATTTCTATGGCAGCCATTGCAGATTGATGCAAGGGCATAAGTCGAGAGAGGATAGTGCCCTTGGAAGCTGGGTCCATTCCATGAAGTAAGGGAAACATTCCATCAAATTCTCATCCCATAGCATTGTTAGATTCTGTTGGTATGGTGTACGTATGTAAGTTAGATATCAACTCCACAAGGGATGTAGTACAAACAACAGAATCCCTGTGGAGCAGACATGCATTAGGAAAGTTCCATTTCTTAAGGACAACTACATGGTCATTAAGTTACTGTTGGATAAATACACAGTGAAAGAGGGATCTTGATTGTATGGGACATATATCGATCTTTCCAATACTTTTGCCAACAATAGATCACTTTCAGTGCAAAAACTAAGCAAATGGGGTCTATCGCAAGGTGTGGCTCATATAGCATGCCGTGCACATTCTCAGAGGTACCAGAGGTTCGTGTTTACATTTCAAACATAAACATTTATCAATTTGAACACAAAATATTTCCTGGGAAGGGTCCACATTTAAAGACAGACTGTGCTGTGGCGAGTCAGAAGAAGGACACGTGCTCTCTGAGGATATGTTTTGCCATGCATTTATTAACAAATTCAACAAAGGCCTCTCTTTCCCTATGGTTATTAGGGTGTTCCCCACCTACTTTACTAACGAAGGTGCTCGGCAGTCATGAATAAATGTCCAAAAGAATCAGTCCACTGCCCAAAGCTAACCTAACTGTCCCGACCACTATTTAAATCAACTAAAGTCAGGAGAATGGCTCCCTTCTGCCAGTAGTTGTGCTTTTGAACTTATGTTCTCTTCTTTCCAGAGATCTGATCAATATACAATCCTCAAATAGTCTTTTGTTATTTTCTGTATGGGATTGATGATCTTTTTCTCCTCTTAGTTAGAGCTTGAACTTGCTTTTGTAAGAATCCTTCTCTCTTTATTATCGGATTCTGAGTGCACTTGTATCGTGTCCTTTTCTCAGGGTTTTTTTTTTATTATCCAAATGCTTATGGTTCCTCTTTTCCCACCGTGGTCTTTCCTGTATAAGGTTTATCTTACGACCTCTCTGGTCTTTAATTGCCAAGTGTTTCTCTTTTTTTGTGTTACACTCTCTGTCTCGTGAATATTGGGTGATCTTCCCCTTTTCCCAAGGCACACCAATTCTATTTTGTTGTACTTTTGGTGCTTTCTGTATTTCTGATTAGCACATTAATGTAGTGCAACTTTATCAACTTGTTTTCCACAATTTTTGTCCTTTGTACTGGGACGAGTTTAGTTACATATATGACAAGTCCTTTTTGGCTTCCTGGTATTTCCTTTCTCCCTGATACCTTCAGTATTGTAGGGGAACATCTCCAATGCCTGTAGGTACTTGGGGCCTTTTCATTCCTTCGGTTTGCTTTCCGGTTTGCTTTTCGTGATGTCAGCTATGTGTGCATTTCAGTCTCCTGCTTGGCTTCTTGATATCGCTGTGGGTAATTGTTTTTTTTGGTACTTCCTGTTTGAGGTGTTGTTGACGTGGTTGAGAGGGCAACCTGCCGACCATGATGGCTTTGTGGTCACGCCACCACCAAGCTCTCTGGTCTAGCTGTCTCGGCTCCCTGTTCTGACACGTCAGACTTTCAGTGTATCCTGCTTTAACTCAAAGCAGTTCTGAACTACTCAGGCTTCATCATCCACGTCAGCTCCGCCTCCTTCACATGTCTGTCTCTGCCTGCTCCTGGCATCTCCTCCCTCTTCAATGCACTTGGCACAGTCCACTAGAGATTGTGCTTTAAAGGGACAGCTTCTCTTTCGCTTTGATAACAGTATATGTTTATTTTATCTTCATCCCACTCATGGAACTTGTAATGATTTGGTGTGTTTGAGTGCCATCACATGTGCCATCACATGGCCCATGTAAGTTCCTCATGGGAATGGGAGTCCTTGTCCCCAAAGGGGGAGTCTCTCTTGGTGAGGTCCCACTTGCCTCAACCCCTAGGGAGGATGTTGCAGAGCAGGCTCACCTCCCTAACCTCACAGGGAGTGGGAGGGTGCTCCCTCTTGGGGAGAAGGGACATATTCCCTCGATTCATCACAGTGCCAAATATGTAGATAGGCTTAAAGAGTTTATTCATGTATCATTTGTGTGCACAATAATGTCCGCATAGAAGAATTTTCTTTTGAAATCATTTTTTTACCACACACCACTTGTACTGCATATCATGCGTTCATTTTATCGTTAAGTATAATATGATTTATTGAAAGCTTTGACAATTTAGTAACA
This sequence comes from Ambystoma mexicanum, assembly GCF_040938575.1. Taxonomy (NCBI): domain Eukaryota; kingdom Metazoa; phylum Chordata; class Amphibia; order Caudata; family Ambystomatidae; genus Ambystoma; species Ambystoma mexicanum. The sequence continues at coordinate 582,269,867 of NC_090928.1, read as the reverse complement.
CATTATTGAAAATCCATACGTAACATTACAATTGAAAGTGTAAGTCTAATTATACAACATAAATTATTACAAATTATAATTTATATCATTTACAAACATTATGTTGTTCTATTCATTTCCCCAGAGCAAGCTATGATTACAAAATAATGTTTCAATATGATCCCATAATTGAAAACCTTACGAAATCAAATGAATGTCATAGCCACTCCTGAGGTTGTCCCACCCACACGTCTTCTGCAGTCAACCCTCTAATCTTTGCAGCATTTAAAAAGAATCTATGTGATCCTGGACCCATGGACTCACACTATGTGAATAAATACAACAACATTTCAGTCTTGTACCTGTTCCTACAAAGAGAGCATATGCGGCTCTCAGGTGGGGTTTTCAATTAAGCCCCCGTAAGGTTATACGTACGTAATATTTTGAATCACAGAATCATGAAAGCTCTACACTGTCCAGGGTAGGGGAATTCTTCAATGTACTTGGGTCTTATAGCATCCCAGAAATGTTTTTTATATATTAGTTAGCACTATATTTGTACGTAGAATAGGTGAGATGAACATCATGATCTAAAGAGTTAAGGTTAAATCAACAAAAACTTCAAGTCTACAAACAAAAGAAATCATGATGTTAAGGCAGCATACAACAATATTATCAAAACATTTATCAAATAAAATGGTGTTTTTGATGGAGTTGTGTACAATTTAAATTATTTATATTTGTGAAAATGTAAATGGAATCTTTTTGACAGCCTCTGCATCACCCCTTGAAGCAGTCCCTTACCTCCAATTTTAATATGAACCTTTGAAAATTAGTCCAATTTAAAATACCAAAAATGAAACTTTAAAAATTCTAATTACATTTTATTTATGTATAACATCTTTTTGAAAATTAGCAATTATAGTTTCTCCAAGTTATAATATGAATAATTTTATGTTCTTGGCCAATTTAGCCTGGGTATCATTAAGAAATTTGCCAGAAATTAAGGCAGTGTGCAAAAGTAGACTTTCACATTATTAATGTCAAAAAAATATATCTTTTGAACTTTTATTTTGTTTTTGTTTATGTTAGTAGTTTTAAATGTTTTTTTAACAAAATCTATTCTCAGTGTTAGTATGTTTTGTACGGCATGAGTCAAAATGTTAAATTGTATTAGGTGTTGTATGCATTTTGAATATTAATGTATTTATTTTTCTGAATTGGCATAAAATGTATTTATGTTATATTTTTTGGTGATTTCTACTTATTTTGAAACAATATAATTGTATTATACTTTGGCAATATAAACATATTTCATTGTAATTCATTTATTATTGTTATTGTTATTTAGCATGTATGTAGTGCCCTATATATCATTGGTATGATCTCAAAGCGCTTGTGGGTTGAACGGCCTTGGGGACCTCAGTCCCGGTCAGTCGAGAGAGTAGGGTATTATAGGGTGCTTGGGTGCACTCAATATGTGTGCAGCAAGTGTGATTGCCTGATGGTAGCTGCCTCCTAATGTTAGGTGGGGTGATAGTGAGAGATCAGTCGAAAGTGTGCAGTCAGCTGTTTGGGCTTCGAGACTGCATTATGGCGGCATTAAGCCTGTGTAGGACGTTTATGTGTGCAACTCGGACAATTTATTTTGTGGGGTATAGCTGTGTTCTAGCAGGATGTTGAGGTGCTCATAGAGTATTGTTCGTATGTATGCAGCTAGGCATACATAATTGATTGAGGGGTATAGCTGCGCTCTGTTGTGTGTTGGTGTAGAGAGTGAGCATAGCAGTAGGAAAGGTGAATGTCTGGAGTGGATGATTTACTCTTAGGAGCCCACTGTTCCTGGATTAGGTTCTGGATCTGGATGAGCTGGGAGTGGTCGCCCTCGGGTTTCGCATTTGCATCACTCTGAGGTAGATTCACAGGTAGAACCATGGTAAACTAGGTTTTGCTTGGTCAGAGGGTCATTATTCATAGGCGTCACTCTGAGGTCGATTCAAAGGTAAGCCCGTGGTAAGTTATGTTTCGCTCGGTCAGAGGGTCATTATTCATAGGCTCAGCACTATGTGTCTTTGGAGCCCATTTTCTGGGTCGCTGGTTGTGGTTTATGGTGGGTTGCAGGGTCCGTCTAGGGAGGATATTTGGTTGTAGGACAGGAAATATCTCACACTAACGTGGTTACACTGAGGCAGAGATGCCAAAGGACAGGCTAGACATTTGTCAGTCAGCTGTGAGATTAGTCGGCTGGCTGTAGAATTTTCCAGAGTAATGTCATTGAAGTCATAATCATAATGACGGTGGGTTTCCCTAGCCCTACCATGGACCTAATCATGGTTTACGGAAAGAACCAGGTTTTTAGAGCTTTGTGGAAGGCCATTTAGTCTTGGCTGTGTCGAATGTGCATAGGGAGTGAGTTCCACTGAGTCGGAGCCAAGGCTGAGAAGGCGGGCCCTCAAATCCTGGCTGAATTGGAGGCTGGAATCACTAGTAGGAGGGCAATGGTTGGCCTCAAGGTGTGAGATGGGAGGTTGGGTTTAATCTTCTTTTGTAGGTAAGCTGGGCGGTCATGTGCACTGCTCGGTGGGTAATGCACAGGAATTTGAAAGTGGGGCAGTGTTGCCGCACATCATGATTTCAGTTTTATTTGGGTTCAGAAGGAGGTGGTTTCTTGTCACCCATTGGTCAATATCTCTGATGCAGGCTTCAAGGTCAGGGCGAGTGTTAGGGCTTGTTTTGGGGATTCCTAGGATAATTTGGGTGAGGTTGTGTGCGGGGATGATCCCAGGTAGAGTGGTCAGATAGAGGTTGAAAAGGAGAGCAGAGAGGTAGGCACCTTGGGGTACTCCAATGTTCATGGTGCGAGTGGTTGAGACAAAAGGGGAGATGAAAGTGATTTGTTTCCTGTTGTTGAGGAAGCAGGCAATCCATTTGATTGCAGAGCCTCGGATTCCTAGGGAGTGGAGTCGGTCAAGGAGGATAGGATGGTTCACAGTATCAAAGGCTGCTGATAGATCAAGGAGAACCAGCGCTGCACAGCCCGAGTCTGCCACCACTTTGAGATCGAGATCAGTTTCTATTCAATGGAGCAGCCTGAAGTCTGATTGAGCGGGATCAAGTAGTTTGTTGGATTCTATGAAGCGGTTGAGTTGAAAGTACACAGCGCAGTCAATGAGTTTTTCCAGGAATCGGGTTTTGGAGATCGGCCTATAATTCTTATGGTCAAGGGGGTTCGAGAGGTGCCTTTTCTAGAAGTAGTTTGACATGTGCTATTTTAAATGCCTCTGGAAAGATCCCAGTGGTAAGGGAGTCATTTAGTATGGACCTTGCTAATTCTCCTGCACAAGTCGAGGAGAATATTTATTTCAGAAGAGAGGCAGGGCACGGGTCAAAGAGGGATACAGAGGGTCTGCTGCCAGATAGTAGATCAAGGAATTTGTTGCTCGAGATGTGGTTGAAGGAGTCGAAAAATGGGATTGCGGTAGTTGAAGCAATTGAATCGGGAGGGTCCGATGTGGCTCATGGGGTGAGGGCGGAAAGTTTGGTATTAAGTGTTGCCATCCTGTCTAGTGATGTGTTGTAGAAATACAGCGAGAGGGAATCGCAGAGAGTTTGCGTGGGTGAGGTCTGGGTACTGGTGCAAGAACGTTTCACGAATTCGGAGATGATCCTGTGGAGCACTTTGCTGTTGTTGCAACAGTTCAGGATTCGTTTGTTGTAATAGGCCTTTTTTTGCCTTTCTGATCTCAGATTTGTAATTGTGGTGGTGGCGTGCAAACATAGATCTGCTGAAAGTGGTTTTAGATGTTTGCCATTTGCGGTCAAGACAATTATTTTGGCTTTTCAAAGTCTTCCGGTGGGGAGTGAACCTTTAGCGGGATGGTCCATTGCAAGATGGTGCGGTGCGTGAGGGGGTGAGGGAGAGTAGTGATTTATTAAGCCAGGAGTCCAAGGATTCAATGGTTAAGGGTCTATCTGAGGTCGGCGGTGCTGGGAAAACTGTGAAGCAGGGCTTCAGCTAGGTCAGGGAGCACCTTGACTTTTTTCCAGCATTTGTGATCATGAGAGGGGACAGGGAGAGTCATGGTTGGAGGGGATGGTGCATGGACAGAGAGAGGGATGGCGGAGTGGTCTGTCCAGACGAGCGGTATGGAACTAGATACAGAGATGAGGTCATAGGAGCAGAAAATTGCATCAAGGGTGTGAACACCGGAGTGGGTTGGACCAGTTGTATGTCGGGAGTGGTTGGGTGCCTCTAAACTGTCAACCAGGGGTTGGGTCATGGGGTTGTTCGACACATCGAACCAGATATTGAAGTTCCCCAGTAATGGGAGTGTTAGATGGTTTACTTGAAATTATTATTAATATAGTCATTTTTTATTGTTATGCATTGATTGCATGGCCCACATTTATACATAAGCACTAAAATACACATTAGTGTAGTTTCATTTCTATTAACATTTCTAAAATATACTTGTTCATGTTTAATTCTTTATGTGTTATCATTGCTGAATTTCCTGAATCATATTTTGGTAGGATTACTTTTCACACATCATCTGGTTCTGCAGTTTCAAAATAGTCTCAAATCCAAGATCCTAATTTGCCAAATGGAATTGTTCCAGAGGTAGTTATAATTTTTTGATGGTGCTTTTTTTGTTGATAGGAATGCTTTTACTACTGTCAGTACTAAGGACATTTTCTGACATTTATTCAGCTGTTGAACTTCCTGATATATACGTTAAATAAGAAGTAGCAATAGGTAAATTATCTTTTTTGGTTTTATGGGTCATGCTAGCTTTAGTTTTTAATATACTACTACTTGAAAGTGATCATGTTTTAAGTTTTTTGCTGATGTTCTAGGATTGGGAATTGGCACATTCATTGTTTTACTTTTAGGTAAATGAGACGTTTTAATTTTTGAACTAGAAGTAGTCGAAGTGCTACACTCTAGTTTTGTTTTCTTCAGCTAAATAAAGGACTTTGCATCATTGACCTAGTACTAGGAGTAGTAGAACCAGTAGTAGTACTAGGTAATTATTTGTGTTATCTTTTGGGATTTGTGGACTTTGAACTGTTGGAATAGTAGTATGTTTATTATTAGGTGATGTATGTTTTGTTTGATGTGATGTAACATCACTTTCAATTATTAAAGCATTGCTAGAACTAGTAAAAGGCAATGCAGGTTGTGCATGTATTTCAATAAGAGAGGTTTCAATGTAGAAATACATTCAAATTTAGACAGAGTCCTTTTGATTAATTTTAATTTGTTGAATTTAGGTGTTTCGCATGGTGAATGTAATTCATGAGGTGTGGTACAGTTAGCCTCAGTGGTAACAATGGGAGTATTACTATTTTCAGTTGTTTGTTTTAAATGTTTTAAAGGACATGTGACTACAGATCGCAAAACTTCAACCAGTGCAATCAATGTTGTTGTTTCTGTTGTAAATTGTTCTTTTAAAAATATGTATTTGAGTAGTACTTCTGTGGCATTACCATTAGTTGGTATAGTTGTAATGTTGTCAGTGGGAATTTATTTATTTATTATTTATTTATCAATACAAATCGCAGGGAAAGCAATGCATTTTTGGTACAAAAATGCTTACAGAATTTACAATTGAAAAGAGAGGGGAGGACATGACTCCTTTACAATGGGGTGGTAGAATATGACTTAAAGACCAGATGTTGTGAGGGAAGGTGGAAACATAGACCAGGGATGGGGATAGGACAGAATGACATAGGAACTGGCTGGTTTAGAAAGTGCTGAATTAAGTATGGAGGAGTGATGGAAAGGTGTTGTGGGGTTGTCCATGAAGGTTATGGAAAGAGGAAAACAGGGTGATGTAGTAGCATAGAGTGCTAGGAAACAGGATCTTCAGAAAGAAGGAGAGCTTTGCAGATGGATTTAAATAGTAGCAGAGTTGAAGAAGTACAGAGAGGGAAAGGAAGAGCATTGCAGAGTAGAGCAGAGAGGAGAGAGAGAGTGGAAATGCGATGGATCACAGGGGCATCGAGTGGTGGCAAGGAGGTGAGCTGAGGATGATCCTAATGAGCGTGAAGGAGTGGAGGGACTGTGATGATCAGATAGATAGGGTGGGGCAAGTCCACGGATAGTTCTGAAGATGATGAGAAGAAGTTTATACTTAGCCCTTTGTTTCATAGATAGCCAGCTAAATTGAGTGAAAAAGCATAGTTGTGAAGGCAGTAGAGAAGACTGGCAGTCGGATCTAGAAAGGACTAAGGAGATTAGCTGCCTAGCAGTATTGAAATTAAGAAAACTATGGATTTTTCTGATATTGAGGAGACTGAGTCAGGCTGCAGTGGCAGATTTGATGAAGAGCGAGAAGTTGTGTGGTGGGTCGAAGATGACACCAAGGTTATGAACGGAAGCAAAGTATGGAAGGAAGTCATGAAGGAAGAGAAGAATAGGAGGAGAGGAATCGATAGGCTTTTTGGCTGTGAAGAAGAGAACTTCGTCTTACTGGAGTTGAGCATGAGCAAGTAAGAAGCCTTTGAATATTTGATGGCAGAGAGAGAGTTTTACATTTTTGGTAACAGCTTGTTGGATAAGGAGTGAAAGGAGAAGAAGATCTAAGTGTAGCCAGTGAAGAGTTGATAGGAGAGGCCGTAAGAGGAGATCAGGGCACCAAGAGCTGATGTATAGAGTGTAAAGAGAAGTGGACCAAGGACAGATTCTTGGGGAACTCCAACAGTAGGGGGTGGGTGAGTGGGGAGGTAAGGCTGTTCCAGTACACCTGAAAGTGTCCAGGGGCAGGTATGAAGCAAACCAAGCCAGGGCCTTATTTCTGATGCCAAGGAGAGATGATGTAGAGAGAAGGTCAGCATGGTCGACAGTTTCAAAGGCAGCAGAGAGGTCGAGAATAATAAGAATGAATTAAAGGTTTGCATGTCGGGAAGAAAAGATGAAGCTGCAGACATGGAATAGAGCTGTCTTGTTAGAATGCAGGGATCGGAAGCCATATTGAAGAGGGCCCCTTTAGGTTGTGTGTATTAAGGAACTCAGTGAGTCGATTGAATACTAGTCATTATAGGATTCTAGAAAAGTGTGGTAGAAGAGAGACAGGGCAAAAGTTGGCAGGACAGTTAGGATCTAGACCAGGTTTCTTAAGGAGAGGGACACATTATGCGCTTTATAGGTTGAGGGAAACGTGGCATTATCAAGAGCGAAGTTGAAGTGAGAAGTAAAATGTGGGGCCACACTGGGAGCTATGTACTTGACAATGTGTGGGGACAGTGGGTCAGTGCGGGTACAGGAAGGGTTATCCTCGAGGAGTTGGCTGGGAAAAGGAAGACATAGTGGGAGAAGAGCCTTATTTGTATTTTATTTATATTTTATTTATTTATATAGCGCACAAGGCCCAATGGCATCCGGGCGCATCACTTAGGTTACAAGCATAATACATAGCAATGTAGGAGAGCAGTACAGTAAGCAAGAGGACATTTTAAAGATTATATACAAATTAAAGAATCAAAGGACAACTACTTACATATTTACACAAGAGTTCCTGTTACGCCAAGGAGACCGCTGGCGGCTCATGGTGATACTAAACTTACCCGATATGTTGGCCAACAATGTTCTGCCAGGCATGCCACATTTCTATGTCACCAAATACGGTGCTTTTCGGCACCGTTTCATAAACGTTGGAGGTTACTTTAATGGTCCGGGACGTGGACGGACTTCAATTCCGATCATCCTTGGTTACGTTCTTTTCTCCAATGGGAATCAGGGAGCCTCGCTTTGAACTGCATATTACGTTTCACGTAACACAGAAGTATGCTTCCTATTGAATTTACTCTGGTGATTTGTTGCTCCTGAAGTTCCGTCTTCACCTTCGACTTACCTTGGATTTTCCTACCTGTGTACCGAACCCCCAGCCTGTTGTACGGATTTCTCTTTCTGCCTTCGCCTTGTTCCCGGTTGCTCCCGCCCGTGTATCGAACCTTCCAGTCTGTCTACGGACCATCCTCCTGGACACTGATTTTGCTTCAAGTCTTCTGCCCGTGTACTGAACCCAGACTGTTATTTGGTTTGGAATTGGAACTCCTCCACTCTACAGCACGAACAAGCGCACCCCAAGTATCTAATTTCCTTACCTGGGTAACCTTGTTTGTCTTGTCAATCATGTTGTGGCTGCTTCCCAGTTAAACTGACTTCTTCCACATCCTCTAAAATTAAACTCCTCCGTGCACAAGAACGCTCTGCAGGGACGTGCACCATCCCGTCTCTAGAGTGATCCGCATGCCGTCGGGTATAGTTCCCCAACTAATTTTCCTCTTTGTTGTTTTGCACCAGTAGTTGTGGACTTCCTACTTAACCTAAGATTAAGCCCCAATCAACACGGTGAGGCTAACAACTCAGTTATCTCTCTTCCTCAGAGTTAGCTCTGTCATTTTAGTTGAGTCCTTCGCTGAACTGTCCCAAAAAACCCGTCAAGAAATCGGGAAACGTGCGAACCCGGCAATAGATGGAATCCCTATGCCGGGGATGTCTTCTTTGGATTCCACCATTGGCGGGGTCTGTCCCGCCGCTCCGGTTGGCCTACCAGTTGTTTTTTCTCCTGTACCTAATCAAGAATTCTCTGCGGTAGCCATCATTGATTCTGGTGCTACTGATAACTATATGGATTATGATTACGCCATGAATCACGCAATACCAGGTCTTACCAAAGAACATCCTGTAGCAGTTCATGCCGTAGATGGCACCACCCTGGTATCAGGCCTGGTCACTCAATCTCCCTCCCTTCTCTGCATGCAGACTAAAGAAGGGCATACAGAAACATTATACTTTGACTTAATCAAAGCACCTCAGTTCAGGGTTATTCTGGGTATTCCCTGGTTGCAACAGCATAATCCGGCCATTGACTGGGCTACCCGGACGATTCAGTTCCTGTCTCAGGTGTGCAACAAATCCTGTTTCAGTCACACAGTAGTCTCGCCTGGATCCTCATCACAGGCCATGTGGCCTCTATAGCTCAAATTGGAGCAGTGACTTCTCCTCCTACTTTGGGCATCCCTGATCAGTACTCTTCCTACCAGGATGTCTTTGACAAGAAAGCCGCGGAGCATCTGCCTCTGCATAGACCTTATGACTGTCTGATTGATTTAGTCCCTGGGGCAAAAATTCCGTCTGGTAGAGTTTATTCTCTTACGGTTCCTGAAGATAAAGTATTAAAGGAATACATTGAGAAAGCCTTGGCCATGGGGTTTATCTGCCCTTTGAAATCTCCTGTGGCATCCCCACTTTTTTTGTGCCTAAAAAAGAGGGAGATCTCCGCCCCTGCATCGATCATCAGGCTCTCAATGCAGTGACTGTAAAAAATCAGTACCCCCTTCCTCTTATTTCTGTTCTTCTGGATCAATTGGGTGCTTCGGCCATTTTCACCAAATTGGATCTGTGTGCTGCCTATAATCTGGTGCGTATGAGAGAGGGGGACGAGTGGAAAACCGCTTTTAAAACAAGCTATGGTTTATTTGAGTACTTGGTCATGCCGTTTGGGCTTTGTAATGCCCCGGCCACATTTCAAGCCTTTATGAATGACATATTCCACAATTACCTGGATCGTTTTATGGTGGTGTATTTAGATGACATCCTCATTTACTCGTCGGATCTCAACTCTCATGTTGAACATGTCAGTCTTGTCCTACAAAGATTGAGGGATAATTATTTGTTTGTGAAAGCCGAGAAGTGTGTGTTCCATTCCACTCAGGTGGAATTTCTGGGGTATGATCTTACAGACCAAGGCATACGCATGAGTCAGTCTGAAGTTAAGGCGGCTCTCCAGTGGCCAATCTCCGGGTCTGTCAAGGCCCTGCAATCTTTTTTGGGTTTCTCCAATTTCTACCGTCACTTTATCCACTCTTTTTCTGCCATTGTGGCCCCCCTCACTGATTTGACAAGTTCCAAACGTCCTTTTCTTTGTACTACCGCCGCTCAGGGGCCTTTTGATGCTCTAAAGGCCGCCTTTTTCCTCTGCTTCAACATCCAGACCCGTTCCTTCCTTTCCTGGTCGAGGCGGACACCTCTGGTTCTGCCATTGGGGTAGTTCTCTCCCAATGTTGTCCTGACGCTGCGGAGATACATCCAGTGGCTTTCTTCTCTTGTAAACTTTCGCCCTATAAGATTAACTACCCTATTACGGAGAGGGAATTGCTGGCCATCAAAGCTGCCTTTTCGGAATGGTGGCACCATCTCTTGGGTGCACGCCATCCTGTGACAGTTTATTCAGATCATCGCAGCCTTCTAGCATTCAAATCTATGAAGTGCCTCACAGCTCGTCAGGCTCGGTGGCATCTGTTCTTTTCCCAATTTAACTTTCAAATAACCTATCGTCCGGCGCATCTTAATACCTGCGCGGATGCCTTGTCTCACTTGTCTTTGGGTCCTTGTTCGAAACCTGTAGATCCTGCCTTGCTGCTACCCTGCAGGGTGGTGTGTGGTTGCACTTCTCGACCCGCTTTGTGGACTCTCATTATCCAATGGGTTTCCGCTCATCTTGAGGAATGTACTTCGCTCCAGTTGGACATTGTGCAGGGGCTTCCATATATCCAGGGGTGTTTGTTTATACCCCCGGGGGATGCTCGTTCCTCTGCTCTAGCCACTGCCCATGATTCCTTACTTTCAGCACATCCGGGGCAACAAAAGACCTTGGAATCCCTCCGTAGATGGGCTTGGTGGCCTACAAGGCCACTACAAGGGATGTTGTGGATTATCTGGACACATGTTCGGTATGTGCTCAATGCAAGCCGTCTCGATCCAAGCCAGTAGGTCTGTTACAGCTTCTGCCTGTTCCACATAAACCTTGATACATGGTATCGATGGACTTTATTGTCGACCTACCCCCGGTGAGCGGGGTGAATACTATTCTGGTAATTGTGGATTATTTTACCAAGATGGCTGTCTTTATACCATGTAAGGGTCTCCCTTCTGCATCTTCTCTGGCGGATCTGTTTGTACGGCATGTATTCCGGTTCTTTGGGCTCCCTGCTATCATTATCTCTGACCGGGGTCCACAGTTTACTGCCCGCTTTTGGAAAGCCTTGATTGGTTCCCTTCGCATTGATGCTCGATACAGCAGGGCTTTTCATCCACAAACTGACGGCCAAACCGAGCATGTTAACGTTACGCTCGAACAGTATCTGAGATGACTTTGTTTGCAGTACCAGGATTCATGGTTGTCCCTGATACCGGCTGTGGAATTCGCCAACAATAACTATTGTCACACATCCTCTGGTGTTTCCCCATTCTTTGCTCTATTTGGACAACATCCGTGTTCCTTACCTCTGGATCCGGCCCTACTGGTTGACAATCCTGTGGCCAATGCTTGCATTAGAGATATGGACGCCGTTCATCGTGATGTTTGAATGCATTTACTCCGGGCTCAGTTACGGGCTAAAAAATGTGCAGACCGCCATCGTGCCCCAGCCCCGGTTTATGGGGTAGGTTCCAAGGTATGGTTGGCTACCCGCAACCTCCGGATTCCGGGCAAACGGTCTCTCCTTCCACGTTTCGTGGGTCCTTTCTCTGTTCTGGCAGAGATTAATCTTGTTGCTGTGTGGTTAGAACTTCCCACTGCCTGGAAAGTGCACCCGGTGTTCCATGTCTCCTTGCTGAAGCCTTGTTCTGCCTCTGTTCGTCTTCCAGTCGCTCCTGTTCCTTTGGATGTGGCAGGGGATGAGGAGTTTGAAGTAGCTGACATCATGGATTTCCATTGGCGCAGGGGCTGCCCGTACTATCTGGTGGACTGGAAGGGTTTTGGCCCGGAGGATCGTACCTGGGAACCTTTGGGCAACATTCATGCTCCGGAACGGTTGTGTCATTTCCATGCCCGCAGTGGGTTGCCGTCGCCTTTGGGGGTGGATACTGTTACGCCAAGGAGACCGCCGGCGGCTCATGGTGATACTAAACTTACCAACTTACCCGATATGTTGGCCGACAACATTCTGCCAGTCGTGCCATGTTTCTATGTCACCGAATACGGCGCTTTTCGGCACCGTTTCATAAACATTGGAGGTTAATTTAATGGTACGGGACGTGGACGGACTTTAATTTCCATCATCCTTTGTTCCGTTCTTTTCTCCAATGGGAATCAAGGAGTCTCGCTTTGAACTGCATATTACGTTTCACGTAACACGGAAGTATGCTTCCGATTGAAGTTACTCCGGTGATTTGTTGCTCCTGAGGTTCCGTCTTCACCTTCGACTTACCTTGGATTTTCCTACCTGTGTACTGAACCCCCAGCCTGTTGTACGGATTTCTCTTTCTGCCTTCGCCTTGTTCCCGGGTTGCTCCCGCCCGTGTATCGGGCCTTCCAGTTTGTCTACGGACCATCCTCCTGGATGCTGATTTTACTTCAAGTCTTCTGCTCGTGTACCGAACCCAGACTGTTATTTGGTTTGGAATTGGAACTCCTCCACTCTACAGCGCGAACAAGCGCACCGCAAGCATCTAATTTCCTTACCTGTGTAATCTTGTTTGTCTTGTCAATCGTGTTGTGGCTGCTTCCCAGTTAAACTGACTTCTTCCACATACTCTTAAATTAAACTCCTCTGTGCACAAGAACGCTCTGCAGGGACGTGCACCATCCCGTCTCTAGAGTGACTCGCTTGCTGTTGGGTATAGTTCCCCAACTAGTTTTCCTCTTTGTTGTTTTGCACCAGCCGCTGTGGACTTCCTTCTTAACCTAAGGTTAAGCACCAATCAACACGGTGAGGCTAACAGTTCAGTTATCTCTCTCCTTCAGAGTTAGCTCTGTCATATTAGTTGAGTCCTTCGCTGAACCCAATTTCTTCTTGTCTTTAGTGTTGGGTTACCTAGAGGGAAAATCAGCTGTAGTCAGGACAGGTACTACTAGTGTTATATTAAGAATTAACTGTGTTAATCATTATTCTTTCTTAATATTAATACCTTTTCATTCCTTTATAGCTGGTAACTGTAGCAGTGTGTGTTCCCGCTATTTTGAGTGATTGGTCTCCTTGATTGTATCCTTAAACAGTCTGGGGACATATTGCTAAAAAAGAGCCTTCTTTCCCTCAACAAAGAGGATGCCCTGGTTAGGTCTGACTACGGGCTCTACAATCAAGTCCTGGGTCAAGGTTCCGCTGCATCACCAGGATTACCAACCAGTGAGTGACAGTTATGGCATGGGGAAGAATAGGTGATCAGAATCAGGGCAAGTCTTAGGCAGACAGCCAGGGTTTAGCTTTGCACTTGAAAGCCAAGAAGGAGAGTTCGCTCTGAGAGGAATAGGTAGAGAGTTCCACAGTTTCACCGCCAAGACTGGGAAACTGCTCCCAACAGATCTCTGAAGATTAATGCGCAGTATGGAAATGCAGTTAGTTTGGGCACTTCTGAGTGGTCTTTTGGTAGTGTGGATAGTAAATCTGCTGGCCAGATAACCAGGTGCTTGGTTAGCGAGTCATTTTTATGTTAGAGCTAGAGCTTTAAGTGAGACTCTTTGAGATACTGAGAGCCATTGGATACTCTGTCTAGTGTCAGAAATGTGATGGTTCCTGGAGATGTTAAGTGCCGCTCTGATAGCATTATTTTGGATGGCTTGTAACTCATTGATATTGCATTGGTTAGTGTCGAGACAGAGGGTGTTACAATAATCGATTTTGGACATAACCAAAGTCCTAGCTAGAGTGGTGCAGTTGGCTGGTGATAGGAAAGGGCGACATGCTGTAATCAGCTTGCATGTATAAGCTGTAGCAGATGATACTGTGTTAGTTTGTCTGGTCAGAGAGAGGGTGGAGTCGATATAGATGGCAAGCGTTTTTGTATCCTTAGCGACCTTGATGGTGTTACCATCAATGATGAAGGATTTAAACGGCGGATCTAGTTTACTGAGTCTTTGGTGAGAGCCTAGGAAGAGAAGCTCAGTCTTTTCGTCATTCAAGCATAGTTCATGTTGCACCATCCAGGCCTGGATGACTTGGTAGATGGAGTTGACGGCAAGAGTATCAGTTTTGTGATCGCCTGTAACAGGGATGAGTATCTGGGTGTCATCCGCATAATTAGTATAGGTGACACCCGGATAATCCAGGATGTCGAAAAGTGGCTTCGTAAACACGTTGTAGAGTGTAGAGGAAACACATGATCCCTGTGGTACCCCACAGGTGACTGGCGAGGGTTCAGCGGTCGCAGAAGGAGAAAAAACCCTCATGGATCTGTTGTCCAAGAATGATGTGATCCAGGCCGTTGCTTTATCAGAGAAGTGGGCAGCTAGTTTAAGGTGACGGCAAAGGATTTGGTGATTTACTAGGTCGAAAGCCGCAGATACGTCTAATAGGAGTAGGAGGGCCAGTTTACCCTTATCTTTTATGTCTTCAATCTGGGTTTTGAGATCTACAAGGGCAGTCTCAGTACCGTGCCAAGGAAAGAACCCTGATTGCCTCAGTCCCAGGAGATTGTTAGTTTCCAGGTTATCTTGGATCTGCAAGTAAGCAGCACGATCAACAATTCTTTAGCGGGAATGGGACTGTGGTGATGGGCCTGTAATTGGTAGGTAAATTAGCATCCAGTGTGGGTTTTTTAAGGAGTGGGATGACCCAGGCATCCTTCAGGTTGTCAGGTACAATCCCATAGCTAAATGAGGAATTTATAAGCATGGTAAAGAAGGGCGCTAGATTATGCAAAGCCTCCTTAATAATAGGAGCAGGACATAAGTCACCCTGACAGTTAGAGGGTGGAGAAAAGTGGTTGAAAAGAAAAGAGCGTTGGAGTGGTGGAGAAAAGTGAGCAGGAGTAGTGGGTAGAAAGTAATTTGCAAGGGTATTGTGAATTTTAGACACAAAGTAGAGCACAAGACCGTTTGCAGAGACAGTAAAGGAGATGGAGGTGGGTTTAGGATGTGAGAGAATTGAGTTGAGGGATTTTTGGAGGCGCCAAGTTGGGAGGATTGAGATGAAATGAGAGAGAGCTAGAAATCACGTTTGGCAGAATCAAGAGTAGAGGATAGGTTTTGAAGAGAAGTGAGATAGAGTTGGAGATCAGGGGAGTGTCTTGACCTTTGCCAAGTGCAAAGCATTTTCTGCATTGTTGTTTTCAGGGTGAGGATGAGAGGTGTATTCCAGGGCGGTGGAGGGGAGGATTTAGAAGTGAGTATAGTAAGAGGTTAGTGAGAGGAAAAGAGGGCATAAAGGGCAGTGTTAAAGTTAGTGAAGGTTTCATCAGTGGATGGAAAAGTGAGTTCAGTGTAGGAGGAGAGAGAGTGGTGTAGGTCAAAGAGGTAGTCAGGGAGGTTGGAGGAGGGAAACTTGCATTTAGTAATAGTTGTAGCAGATGGAGAGAGTGAGGAAGAAGCAGGAGTGGAGATTGAGGCAAAGGCGATAGAGTGATCTGAGGGAGAAGGCACAATGGAGATATTAGATGTGGAGTGCTGAGAGGAGATGAGAATAAGGTCAAGGGAGTTTCCATTTGAATGGGTGGGCAGAGAGTGGACAAAAGAGAGCAAGTCGTTAAGTAGAAGAGAGTTAAAGTCAGAGAACAGCACAGAGAGAGGGAAGGTTGTAGTCACCAATGACAAAGAGATGGCGATTGTGAGGGAGGGAAACAATTAGCTAGGAGATGTGGTAGAAGAATTGACCTCCTGGACCAGGTGGCTAGTAGATAGAGATGATATGTATGCCATAGGGGGCAGCGATTGCGCAGATAGTGTATTCGAATGAGGGAGAATTAGCAGGAGATGCGGGAGTAGGAGAAAAAGGAAGTTTGGAGGATGAAAGCAGTCCTACACCACCACCATTACAGGTTGAACGGGATAGTGAGTGAAGATGTTGGCAGGGTCATGAAGGGCAGTCATGAAGGGCAGCAAGGGTTGCAGAGTGAGATCGAGAGATCCAGGTTTCATTAGAGGTAATGAGGTCAAGAGAAGGAGAATGAGAAAGGAAGAAGTCAGAGGTAAAGGAGATTTTATTGCAGACAGACTGCATTCCAAAGAGCAACAGAAAGAGAGTGAGATGTAGAATCATAGTGACGTTGAGTCTGAGAAGTAGAGAGGCACTGGGGTATATGCGAGAAGAGGATGTGTAATGGAAGTTAAGATTTTAGTAGGTTGGAGAATGTTTATTTCAACATCCTGTTGGCTAGTGATATGTGTGCTTTTATGATCTTTTAAAAATATATCTTCGACTACTTGTTGAGTCACATTACCAATAGTTGATACAGTTGTAATGTCATCAGTGTGAATGTTTATTTCAACATGTTGTTTTTATGTGTGCTTTTATGTTCCTTTTCGTGTTCTTTTTTATCGGATTGATTGTGGTGTTTTTCTTTTACAACTTTCTTTTCCTGCTTGTGTTTACGATAATGTTTGTGTTGTTTTTTTCTTGTTTGCCATCTTCTCTTAATGCTGATGTTTCACCTACACAAAAGAAGATAATACTAAAATGTGTGTATGTCAAGTCAAGTGTATTATGGACAATATTGCATATTCATAAAACCAACATTTACATCACAACAGCAATTCAGCATAAACCCTGTAGCAAAATAATTGATAAATATAAGACATTTGAAAATCCACAAAGCATGAAAGCACAACATACTTCACATGGCAGGGCATCATAAAACTAGATTCTAAAATTAGGAAACCTCAAGCCTGCCTTGCCACAGTTTCCTTCTTCTCCACCATGCATTTCTCAGAAAGCCTGCAAAGGCAAACATAACAACTAAGCTTGTGTTACTTAGCAAAAATAACATTGCCAAATGATATGACCTAATTCCACTTTCCCTGCTTATATAAAGTACAAATAGTGCAAATAAAGTACACATTTTACTCTGAGATCCTTGAATAAAGGACATAATAAAACAAAGTAGCTAAGACTTTCCGGCATCCCACACGTGCAATCGCAATTACAATTCCCAGTTGTACCCCTTGTCCAATTCCGCTGCACCTTCCCAACTGGCAGAATATTAAATCTAGGTTTTGATATAAAAGCTTGTTATATGGGATCAGGGATCTTCATTAAATAATCTGCTGCGCCCATCATAAGCGTTAACGGCATATACACCCTCACAAGTGTCTTAGCCAATTGAGCGTCCTCCCTAACTGATGCCAAATGGTCCTTCAGTCTATCCTTTATCATAGTCTTGGAAATATTTCCAATAATTTGAGGATCCTCAAAGATGACCAAGAAAGATTATACATAAGTTACTTAATGTGTGGTAGTCATCCTACTTTATTTGAGCCCTGTGCACTAAACAGATTTTAAATCAGATATATTGTTAAATGTTTCTACTTGTCAGCTCATAGTGCAAACCAGAATAAAAGTGGTCTTATAAAAATAGTATCTGCAATATGGTTCAGGGCAGTCTCCTTATGTATCATAAAAACTGGTGTAGAAGGAGGGACATTCAGTCATTTCCTTAAAAACGAATTGTCCATCTTTTGAAGGCAGTGGGTTTTAGAAAAACCCCATACCTCACACCCATAAATTCCCATTGGTATTGCCTTCCCCTCATATACTTTGAGCATGTGTGGTACTGAATGATGCCCCAAGGTTTTAGCAAATATAAATATACCACCAATGGTCTGATTCAATTTAATGTTTTGCTTTCCAAAATTGTGAGCCCACTTAAGTCTTGTTAAATCTGTATAACATTGACAGTCATTTTTTCGATGGGCTTTTTCTTCTTTAATAAAACCAATTGAAAATATATATGGGGTTTGGGCAAGGGCATGTAAGGGGTAAAGGGTAGGGGATAGTGTAAAATTAATAGCGGAGGGGGTTTGCGAAGAAAGAAAAGCCCAAAAAGAAAAAAAACATTTTCAATTAGAGTTTTCTGATTTTGGGGGGCGGGGGGAAACCAATAAAAAAAGATTGATGAATTAACACAGAACCAGTAAATCTCAACCCAGATAGTCAAAAGACGTACAATCTTCAAGATGCTTGCCTTCCAAAGTGATTGCCAAATATTGTTTGGCTCTGCAGGAGACACACATTGTAGAACATTTAGATCTATTGACCCTTAGAAACTAAAATCTGCAAAGTTCTCTGTTTTTTTCCAAGAGAACAGCATCAGAAGCATAGCTGAGTGCTGTCAGCCTCCTGGCGCCACATCTTGGTACATCAGCAGAATGTAGTTCCAAAGTTTTGGCAAGGGCATTTACATATACATTCAAAAGATGAGGTGCCAAAACACAACCCTGGTTGGACACCTTTACTTACACCTATACTTTGGGTAACTCGCCATCTGGCCCATATCACACACATATGATGGAGTTTTGGTGTATTGAATCTATTTTTCTTTTCAGCGTTCTCGGGACACCCAAGTCATCAAGTATTTTCCAAATTATTTGCCTGGCTGCATGGTCAAAGGCTGAACTGAGGTCTATAGAGGCCAGGTAGACAGGGGAATCGAGAACATACACACGTTTGGCCAGAATTAAGTACAAATGTAGAAATTGATGGAAAGAGCACCATTCCCGTTCTAAAAGCCCCCTGCGTGCCT
This sequence comes from Ambystoma mexicanum, assembly GCF_040938575.1. Lineage (NCBI taxonomy): Eukaryota > Metazoa > Chordata > Amphibia > Caudata > Ambystomatidae > Ambystoma > Ambystoma mexicanum. Next base: position 582,251,425 of record NC_090928.1, on the reverse strand, counting down.
GAGAGGAAACATCTCTGATGCCCCATCCAGTAGCGTCATAAGTCAGTATGAAGATGGCACAGATTTGCTCCCTTTTGTATACACTGGTAGTAACTCCCGTTTTCCAACTATCTGGAATGTGATTGGTCGAAATTAAAGCATTGAACACTTGAACTAAAAAGGGACCCCATTCTTCTGGTAAAGCCTGAAATAAATAATTTGGGACACCATCGATCCCCGGGTATTTAAAAGGTTTTTGTCTTTTAAGGACCTGCATCACCTCCCCCAAAGTTACCAGGTCCACCTGCCTATTTATACTCACACCCATCTTTTGAGGTCCAGATCTATCACACCCATCCGACACATTAGTACCAAACATGTCACTATAATGTGATACCCAGTCCTTCTCACCTACATATACCTCTGAGATATGCGCACACCCATTATCTAGGTGTTCAGTGTTCCCAGCAACGATACCCCAAAATGCTTTCGTATCAGCGCTTTCCACTGCTGCACAGAGTTCATCTGTTGGGAAATGGGAAAAGTTTGAACTTGGCGCACCATTCCACCGACTACTGACTGGGGGTGGACACGTCATCATAGTCATTTCTGTCACTTTTGCAAATTGCTACAAATATTACAATATTTATGGTAAATGGATAAGTGTTACATTTAGGTTACTTTGGGTTATTTTGTGTAGAGGCCATACATGTGTAGATGTGCATGCGCGCAGAAACATAATGATGAAACATTGTCACACGAAGCAGGTGATCAATATGTGCATGTGGAGTTTAGCTGTATGAATGGCGGTCATGAGAGGATATCACAATAGGTATAAAAGGCACACATAATGGTATACATGTATGCAAAGTATTTTTCAAATTTAGTAAAAGATTTTACATATATGGGGTGTGGTTGCTCTATGCATCAAGGGGTGTTTTTGCAATAATGGCAAAGGCCCGTCAGCAGTCTGGGAACAGGTTATGTAAACTGGTCAGCGCGGTGGTTGTGGTCAGTTTGCAAATGGCTTAAGTGCTGGAGGGCGAAGGCAAGATATTATCTCTGGTAAACAGTAGAGTTCATTGTTGTATGGGATAGGCACTTGTGAAACCTGCAGGGTTTTTTGAAAAGATGTCTTCGCCTTGGACACTTATGGAGATCAGTAGTAATACATTTCAGGAGAGTGATTGTGTTGGCAGAGAGTGAGCGGAACTCATGTGAATAGGAAGGGTCAATAGTCATAGAAATCACACACCGGACAGGTTTGGGCAATGCGGTTAACAAACACAAATAGGTCAAAGGGAATCTACGTGTTCTTCTGCCATCTTGATGTGCTTAGATATTTTTAGGGCACGTCTGTGTGCGTCATTAATAGGAATTCTGTTATTTTGTAACTAAGATGCAAGGCTGCCGCCAAATATAGAGAGGTTTTTGGGAAAGGGTGTGTTGAAAATGTAAAGTTTGTAATTATAGGTTTTAGGGGATTGTGTTATCATACCTATGTCCAATTAACTGTGCGGGTTTTAGATTTCTCTGTACAGGGCAACCAATCATGTTTTTGGGATGCCTTTGTAACAGTATCTAGGGGAGTGTATTAACTGTTCCAAACTGTATATAATATGTGCTCTTTGTGTAGTTCAGGGAGACCAGGGTTAGTTTCACTGTTAGATGTTATCTATCTAAGCCCCTCCCGGCCGTTGTACAATAAACTTGCTTCATGGACCAAAGGTGCACTTACTGATTTTAGAGGTGGGCCTAATTTGGGTAAAAGGGCGGTGCTAAAGGTCCACGCCTACACATCCCATTTCTTCTCAGCAAGTTCCTTGTTCCTGTCTGCTAGAGATAACTTAAATTCACAATGCCCAAGTGTAATATTCGCAATTGCCACCTCAGGGACCTTTAGGGCTGCCATTAAACGTCTTCTTTTCTCTTTCCAATGTTCTGATAACCAGGATAATAATAATAATGTGCATTTATATAGCGCTATGAACCCTCAAGCATCTGAGCACTGCTTATTATTACCCACAGTGTGTGGTTCTCATTTATCGACCTCGGAAGGATGAAAGGCTGAGTTTGGCCCTGCCGGGATTCGAACCTCCATCAATGGCAAAGCGAGTGCTCTACTCTCTGTGCTATCTTCCCCGGTTAGGATTCCTTTCACATTTATCTCTTTTCTTTTGAAGTACCGTAGGCCTAAAAATATTTTGCAAATAGCTATAAAACCTCCAATGGCCTTCAAGACAGTACAAGGTTCTCCACTAAGGAATAAGCAGATCATCAACTCGCTCTTTGCTTCCCTTATTACTTGCAAACTTAGTGCAGATTCATTAGCACAATTCCAGCATTTCAATTTAGACTCCGCACCCTTTATAATTGAAACCGAATGGATTTGCAAATGTTTAAACACTCTTTTATCAAGCCCCCAAATAAGCTATAGGAGATTATGGTCACTTTGTGACCTTTGGAAAATTAAAAAGTCGTATATACAGCCCCACCAACACATTGGTACCAAAATATAATTGTTAATACTGTGGGACCTACTCTAATCAAAAGTATAGCCCCGAGCAGTATTTAAACGAGATATGCCATTTACTGCTCGGTATCCAGTTCCAGCAAGGATCGCCCATAAAGCCAGGGCTTTGTCCGCTTTTGTAGGATCTTTTAGGGAGGCTGATGGTATATCAAAAGACATTTTCTCCTCAGCAGGGGTAAAGACCTCATCAACCGTCCCAAGACGGAGATTGAATTCGCCCCCCACAATGGTAGGGAACCTAAGACAAGTACTCTGACATAGAATATGGTCCCTAAGCGTAGCCAGCTTAGTCAAAGTGTCTTCCCCCATTTTATTATTATAAACATGTATCCGTCCTAATTTCTTTCTATGGCCATCCCGGAGAGCCCGCAACTGCATGGGGCTATTGGATTTATATGATTGAATGGCTTCCCAAGCCAGGGTTACATGGGCTTCCTTGTTTGTTTCTACTCTGGCCATATAGTCAGGGGGAAAATGGAGGTCTGGATTGTTTTGCCCTATGTATCAAATCTACATTTTCTTATGTGCCATTACAGCGAGGTTCTTTCTATGTTTGACTTTAAGTGTGCGCCATGAAAACCTTCCATAAAGCAGAGAAGAGATTCATTTGAATGGCATGACAACTAGCGGTGCCACTCTTTATACTACAACTAGATTCTTTAGAGTCATTAACTGCAATGATGTCGGGCACTCATTGCCACCTCATGGTCTTCTGATGTTTATATTATTTTAGCCCTCTTTTGCACTGCTGCTTACATTTTTTTGGTAATTAAAATGTGTTCTTGTTACCCATGCGTAATTAATTTTGAGAGTTTTTTTGGAAGTTAAGTTTTTTTATAATTATGTGTAAAGTTTATATCTAAACTATATCCCATTAATAAATAAATAAATTAATGACTGAATTTATTACCGTGCAAACAATGTCTTAAACTCTTACTCATTTATGCTCTTTTCCAGATAGGTTCTCAACATAGCCCAAAATCGACCAGTGTGACCAGAAAACAAGCCTCCTGCTGGGCTTGCACATGCATATATGGTTTGGGACAGCATTTCGAGCTATCCTGCCTGTTTTCTAATAGTTTTTATGGTTTATTTACCCTATAGTCAAACGTTTAGGAAACTCCCCACGCCTTTCCCAACCCAAAACTTCAGATTACAAACTGCTCATAGAAGTAGTTGCTGATGGCTCTACCAAAGTTCGTCTATTCCTTTGGAGAACACGTAAGACAGCAATCGATATATTATCAATAATACATTTTTGAAGGAAAATTAATTCCCAAGGAGCTAACTACATTATTTTTAATAAGCTTTAGCAATATATATAATTCCCAAGGAGCTAACTACATTATTTTTAATAAGCTTTAGCAATATATATAATTCCCAAGGAGCTAACTACATTATTTTTAATAAGCTTTAGCAATATATGTTGAGATAAGATAGCCCATAACTAGTTGAGCTCTGAATCTGTCTGCAGCCCGCAGTCTCTGGTATGAAGTTCATCAGAACTGACTCAGGTCTTTATCCTATCAAAATCAGTGCCTCAAGTACTATTAATTTGTTTAATAATGTCATAAGTTATTACACACTTAGTGCTGTGAGAAGCCAGATATAAAATGCTGTGCAAAACGATACCTTTACTATTGGCTGTATTTCAAAAACGTAATCAAGCTGATACTTCCCCCATCAAAGAAGGAATTTTAGTTTTGCCCTAAAAAAACATAATCTTGGGATTCGATTTTTGCTGCTCTTGTTATCAACAGATAAGATTTCCAAATGTGTTCACATTTGCACAAAGGACATGTTCTCCTAAATAACTACATTTAAAACATGTCTTGGCTGCAGATTTTAAGTCACCAGCAAACCACCTTCGAGCTAAAAGATTTGTTGTCAAAATTCTGAAATCAAACAAGCTGACAAAGTTCAATATGTTGCCAGGTGCAGGCAATATAGTTCACAATCAATCAAAGTGTTTTACTGTGCAACTCTGGGATAATGAAAAAGCTAATTTCCTTGTGGTTACCCAGGGTTGCAAAAGTATTGGATGGGTAGACCTTTCAAGAAAGGCAGAACTCTATTTGCAAACTGTTCAATTCAGTGAAAGATTGCCTGGAATCCTGCAATAATGTGCTTAAGGAGCCAGATTATCAAAGCTTTGCACTTGTGCAAAAAAGCAGTGCAAACAAATTTAGCACGCATTTTGTTGTTTAGATTATACGGAATGGAGCAAACAGGTTTAGCTCCAATTGGTATTATCAAAAAAGAATGGTATCATGGAAAAATGGAAGCAGGTTGCTGTTTTTACTACCTTTGCTACATAACACAGAAAGAAATGTAATAAACACCTTTCGTTTTATGTTAAGCAGCAGACATAGTACAAAAAAGAGTCAGATCAATTTTTGCTCTAGTGCAAATTTATTTATATAACATGGATTGAGACAAAACCGGTTTCCTCCATTTTGTATTATCAAAGCATTTGCTCCATTTTTTTGCACTGGTGCAAATGTTAGATAATCTGGCACCCGAAGTTTAACTTTTGCAATCAGTAAAGCTGCACAAAACTGGCTGCTATCACTTTGCATCAAGTGAAAGTATGTGTCTGGAGGAAGAAATGATACACTTTGGGACTCATTTCATCTGCCTGATTTCTGAGGCTTGATCATCATGCAATACCTTTATTGAATAATATTTCAAAGAAAGTGCAGCTGTCGCTCCCACCCCAGCCAGGGGCTTCGTACAAGGCTCCACAGACGTTCCACCGACAAGCCTAGATGCTCTGAATCTATTATGGTGGTGATTTGGCACAGTATGAAGGCCTATTAACATAACAAATATTTAAACAAGGTACGTCTCTCTCTGTCCCCCCCTTCCGGGTTCACAGTACACCATTCCACGGACAAGCCTGGGTGACATGGACAAGCATAGGCGCTCTGAAACTACTGTGGTGGTGATCTGGCACAGTATAAAGGCCTATTAACATAACAAACTTTTAAATACTTTCTGTCCACCACTGCCGGGGGCACCGTACACCATTCCACAGAGAAGCCTAGGTTCCATGGACAAGCATAGGTCCTCTGAAAATATTATGATTGTGATTTGGCACAGTATAAAGGCCTATTAATGTAACATAGCAATCTTTCAAAGGATGCATGTCTGTCTCTGTCCACCACTCCACAGATCGGCCTAGGTTCCACAGACAAGGCCAGGTGCTCTGAAACTACTGTGGTGGTGATTTGGCACAGTATAAAAGCCTATTAATGTAACATAGCAATCTTTCAAAGGATGCATGTCTGTCTCTGTCCACCACTCCACAGATCGGCCTAGGTTCCACAGACAAGACCAGGTGCTCTGAAACTACTGTGGTGGTGATTTGGCACAGTATAAAGGCCTATTAATGTAACATAGCAATCTTTCAAAGGATGCATGTCTGTCTCTGTCCACCACTCCACAGATTGGCCTAGCTTCCACAGACAAGGCCAGGTGCTCTGAAACTACTGTGGCGGTGATTTGGCACAGTATAAAGGCCTATTAACTAAACATAATATAACAATCTTTTAAATAAGGCATGTCTCTCTCTTTCCTCCCCTGCCAGGGCCAAAGTTCACTACTCTACGGATGACCCTACGTTCCATAGGTGCTCCGAAACTACTAGGATGGTGATTTGGCACAGTATAAATGCCCACTAACATAACATAATCTTTTAAATTAGGCACTTCTCTCTCTGTCCACCTCTGGCAGAGGCACAGTACACCACTCCACAGATAAGCTTAGGTTCCACAGAGAAGCAGAGGTGCTCTGAAACTACTATGGTGGTGATTTGGCACAGTATAAAGGCCTATTAACTCAACATAGCAATCTTTTAAAGAATGCGTGTCTGTCTCTATCCACCCCTGGAGGCAGGACAGGACGTCACTCCACAGACCGGCCTATCTTCCACAGACAGGGCTGGGTGCGTAGAAACTGCTATGGCGGTTATTAGGCAGAGCATAGAAGCCTATTTACTTAACATAACATGCCTTTTTAAGAATGTGCCGGTGTCTCTGTATCTTCCAGTTTCAAATGTGGGTGTGAATCATGGTTGGTCTCCTTAGAACTAGTGCAAATGGGTTACATTTTAGAAATTAAAACACTGATCACCTAATATGGATGAATACCTTCATTTAGAGAAATATATCTGATTTGGTGAGAAAACCGCTGACTGCATTTCTCCTGATGATTTGTGATAGCGCAAAGTGTGGCATGGGATAAGTGGGATGTGCGAGAAGTGCAATGTAGGAGCTCTTGCTGAATTAAAACTACGAGACGCGTGAAATGAAAAGGGAACCAGAAGAAGCTGCAAGTGAGGAAAGCTAGAGCGGAGTCTGTCGGAAAGGACATAAGGAGAAGTGGAAAGTGAGGAAAGCTGCAGCAGAGTCTCTCGGAAAGGAGATAAGGAGAAGTAGACAGTGAGGAAAGCTGCAGCGGAGTCACTCGGAAAGGAGATAAGGAGAAGTAGACAGTGAGGAAAGCTGCAGCGGAGTCACTCGGAAAGGAGATAAGGAGAAGTAGACAGTGAGGAAAGCTGCAGCGGAGTCACTCGGAAAGGAGATAAGGAGAAGTAGACAGTGAGGAAAGCTGCAGCGGAGTCACTCGGAAAGGAGATAAGGAGAAGTAGACAGTGAGGAAAGCTGCAGCGGAGTCACTCGGAAAGGAGATAAGGAGAAGTAGACAGTGAGGAAAGCTGCAGCGGAGTCACTCGGAAAGGAGATAAGGAGAAGTAGACAGTGAGGAAAGCTGCAGCGGAGTCACTCGGAAAGGAGATAAGGAGAAGTAGACAGTGAGGAAAGCTGCAGCGGAGTCACTCGGAAAGGAGATAAGGAGAAGTACACAGTGAGGAAAGCTGCAGCGGAGTCACTCGGAAAGGAGATAAGGAGAAGTAGACAGTGAGGAAAGCTGCAGCGGAGTCACTCGGAAAGGAGATAAGGAGAAGTACACAGTGAGGAAAGCTGCAGCGGAGTCACTCGGAAAGGAGATAAGGAGAAGTAGACAGTGAGGAAAGCTGCAGCGGAGTCACTCGGAAAGGAGATAAGGAGAAGTAGACAGTGAGGAAAGCTGCAGCGGAGTCACTCGGAAAGGAGATAAGGAGAAGTAGACAGTGAGGAAAGCTGCAGGGGAGTCACTCGGAAAGGAGATAAGGAGAAGTAGACAGTGAGGAAAGCTGCAGTGGGGCTGCTCCCCAAACCCAGTCAAGCACTGGGCATCAGCTCAAGGATCCATCAATGCATCATAGAACAATAATGAAAAGCATTCAGAAGACCACCTCCATTTCTTTGAGGCCTGCCCCAGGACTGATGCCCAGGGCGGCACATGTTCCCTGAGCAGTCAAGAAAGTTGTTTGTTTACTGGTATCTTTGAACATCCAAGGCTTGATAGAGTTCAGTTTGTAAGAAAAGGGAAAAAGGGAAGCGGTTGAGATGGCACAGAAAGAGAGAGATACACAAATAACTACCCAGCAAGCCTTGGAATGCAGCTGGAAGCCATCATTTGTGAACTATTCCCAGAAGGCGTTCCCTCTTTTTCTTTACAAGCGAAAGGGTACAAAGCCCTTTTAATCCTCGTCAGAGGTCTCGGAAAGATGCAGAGTTGAATATCCATGAGTAGTGGTGCGGACGGGTTTCACTGGGTCTTACCGCACCACTGACTAGCCCACCAGTCTTCCCAGTGTGAGCCATTATTCTCAAAGCCATGTCACTGGCTTCTCGTAGCTCTATCGCGTTACTAAGTAAAGCATAGTTGTGAAGGCCTAGTACGTAGGTAGAACTAGGACCAAAATCCTCTGTGTACCCCACACCCAGAAACGCATACTTCACGGCTCCACCATAACAGCAAATATGCCAGTGTACCACTATGACAAGGCAACATGTAACCTTGTAGAAAAATAAAACGCCTCAGCAAATCTACTTTACATGCCACTTTAACAGCAGGGGGGTTATCTACAACACGTGATTGCTCATACAGTATTGAACTCAAAGGGTGCAGTAAAAACGAGGGAGGATTCACGTTAAGGCCTGTGCTCGCTCAAAATTATCCTACTGGAAAATGACGTGCACGGCTAATCCCCCACACACCACTAGGTTGCCGGCTTATGTGGCACATCTTGAATGGTACATTACAGCCAAACCCCGGGTCTGCTTCAAGGCTTGGACTACGGGCCAAGGAACAGGAATATTTAGGAAATTAGATGTGGTCTAACCGTTAAAGTCCTGGCTTTTGAGGCTGGGGTCCTTCGCTGTAACCACAGGACTAGAACCTGATCAAAATGATGTGATTCTGGTCAAATCACTTTAGCACCCCGTGCCTACATTTCACTTTCTAGCGCTATCTCCAGCACTATCTGAAATGTCGTCAGGCCTAGTACCATAGTCGCTTGTTTTGTTCCTCCCCTCCCTTTCTGCACCCCTCTCCCTCACCTTTTGTTTTTCTCCGGCTCTACCAGAAATGTCGTCACACCTAGTACGGAAGGTGCCTGTCTGTCTCCATTTCCTTCCCACTCTCCCCCTCCCTTCCTTATCTATGTCTTAGCTCTTGCACTATCTGAAATGTCTGATAGTTAATTTCACATCCTTACTGTTCATTACCTGTAAGAATGTCGTTGTATTTTCCCTTGTTCCTTCCCTTGCCTAGAAGCACTTTGAAACACATTGTGTATAGGCGCTATATAAATAAAATATCATATATCATATCACATTTAGTACTCTACGAATCTACACATCGTTTCCCACCTTCCCTATTCAACCCCAAGCCCCACCTTTCTGCAATCTGGTCTCAATCGGACCGTGACTCGTTCGTGGGGTGTACCTTCTAATGCATCATGAAGGTTCTCTGTAAAGTTTCTCCCCTACATTAGTAGCTACAATAAGATGAAGCAATGCACAGTACATGAAAACCATGTCATTTCCGGCACAGGCTCGGCGGCTCTGATTCCGTGGCCTGCTAATGGAGGCAGATGTGGAGCTTGCAGGGTGCAGTCTTGAATCAGTCTTTCCCGCGGGAAGGAGGAAACCACCCACGTGCAGGTTTCTTCCTGTTTATAGACTTCCTGGCAAGCCTGCACCTACATATCATAATAGAGAGGAGGGGGCAGGGCAGGGATTCAGGTGACTTCAACGCACAGTGTAATGACATGACAAGGGCTCTTCCAGTCCCTCCATCCCTCAACCCCTCCCCCTCACGCCAGGGCCTCGGTGTGTAACGTCAAAACCGAATACAAAATGTTTGCAGCAGCCCAGGGAACACCGCCGTGCTGTGCTCAGCTGCTCCTGGGCGATCACATAAAGTGCGATATCGCTAGGATTATCACTGGTAGGGCGATTGCCAGAAGGCCCAGTCCACTGATAGTCAACGATAAGAGTTAATGTTCCTTTTACTTCAAGGACACATATTAGATGAATCAATATTTTGATATCCTGAATGTCCAATTTTGGGCTGTCAGTAATTTACCTTGAGTAAATCAGATTAATAAGTAGCACACACTTTGCTTATCTTTAAACTTTGATCTAAGTTAAGGAACTTCCTGGAAGTTTCGAAATGTCTATTGTGCTTATGTGTATGTGTGTGTGTCACGTGTGTGGTTTTGTGTGTGAGAGGGAGGGGGAGAGAGAGAAAGAGAGAGAGATAGAGAGAGGAAGAGAGAGAGAGAGAGAGCATGAGTAATAGAGATGTTTGCTTTACTTTTTTCCTCTTGGCCCTAATGCAGCGTTGTCAAGCAGACAAACCTAGGAATCACAAGTCAAGAAAGCTCTGTGTTATACAATACACTGAACACTTTGAGATCATAGCATTGTCAGTGATGGGATAAAGCGTAACATCAAATGTCGAGGTTTCTCTGCAACCATCATTTCCCTCAAGCACATGTTTAATAGCAAAGGATTGAGTATGCGCAGAGCCGGCATTGGGTGTGGGTGGGCGAGCCGGGTGACTGCCCGGGTTGCCACGCCCCACCAGAGCGCCATTAGCCCCTTCCACGCCAGCAAGGGTAGTCTTTCAAGGGCTCCCCCGAGCTGGCGTCGTGGGAGAAGGCGCGGCAGGTGCCCTTTTGATAATTAATGCGCCCGCAGCGGTAATGCGCATTTAATAACAATAGGGTGCGGATGCGCCCTATTCACAACATTCTCCTGGTAAAAAAAAGTGGCACTTCCTGGCCCTGCCTCCCTTCTGCCCCTCTTGACCAGGGGCGCGGGGAGGCGGGGCGCCAATTCGCCCAGGCTGCTGCTGCCCCTAAGGCCGGCGCTGAGTTTGCGTCTCGTGCATCTTATTTGATGCAAAGTATTACCGAGGTATATTTGAGCATATAACCCAAGTAAGAATGCCCTTCCACTTGAAAGACAAGATTTTGGCAGGGTTAAGTCCCAGGATAACAGCTATAAGTGCTAAAATGTAATTGCTGGTAATTTAGGAAATAGGCGTGATGGAAAGGAAAGAAGTGCCACTGTCTTGTATTGATCCGTGTAGAAAACGAGCAGATCCTGCCTAACGTAGAATGGACACATGTGAGTCTCCAGGCTGCCTATGCCTCTGCATATGGCCTGTCTCTACATATGGCTGCCTTTGTGCAACTACATTTCTGTTTCTCCAGCGGTTATGTTGCCAGTCCTGGTTCAGCTCCAGCTCTCAATTGACTTTCTCAGATTCCATGGAGTGAGGACCTATCACGCGAGATCTCGGCGGAGCGAGATCTTGCATGAATACGCACAGAAGCCTGCAACGAGGAAAAAAACAGGGAGAGCTGAAGGAGGCACCAGGAGGACAGTCGGGCCCGGCGCTCCTCTTTGATGAGGGAACGGAATCACCCCTTGAACTGAACCCTGCATTTTTGTTTTTGTTTTTATTGATTTAGTTGTAGAAACAACTATTGAAAAAATTGTCTCTACAACTAAATCAATAAAAACAAAAACAAAAAGATCCCTCCGACTGCAGAGTGTAATTCCATGGCTGAAGACAACTCTTGTGGGAGCTCTAGCAGGCAGGGGATGTAAATAACCTCCAATGTTAATCCAGTGCAGTGAAACTAACTGCACTGCTCTACTAAGACTGAACTGTGAGTACCACCCCACCCTTTTCTGGGCACACCCCACTCCACCCTTTGTTTGTAAGGTGTCATAATAAACACCTCCACCTCAGCCAAGCGTCCTTTGTTCATTGGAGGCCACCACACATGGATCATTTTCTCCACTGCTTAGAGCTACCCAGTGGCTTGTTTCGATTTTTTGTATTGTAGGCAGAGGTCGAAGTGGGCGGGAGCGCTGCTCCTCTACTTTTTTTATTAAGGTTTACTGTTCCCATTCTTTTATTTTCAAAAGACACCATCCCGGAATGTTTTTAGTTTCAAAATAAAAGTGTTTGGATGAAGTTGAAACTTGCACTTCAGTGCAGTTGACTGAATATTCCTTTAAAGTGCAGGTGTGTTTTTTTAGGTTTGAATTACACGTGGGAGGGGGTGTGGTGATGGGGTTTGTGGGGAGCGGGGACAGACCAGCAGGGAACATAGTTCCACTACTTCTTTTCATACATGTCGAGCACTGATTTTAGGGGTTTAATGTTACCCCCACATGTGCACGGAAGACAAACATTTTTTAAAATACTCGGTTGAAATAATGTACTTTACATTTGCCTTTTTGAAAAAAAATAGTAAAAAACAGTACAATTTAAATTGGTTATGTAGTGTAAAACATGCACAAATCCACTGGAAGCAGGTAACCAAAAGTACCCACAAGCATTTTACAACACATTTTGTGATGCCTGTGCTCACAGTATATAACAAAATTGGGATATGTAGTGGCTAAACTGCCCGCTCAGCCCTGCAGCACAAATAAACCAGCAGTATTCCAAAATATAAAGGTGAAACAGGCCCAGCCAAAAGATGCAACTCATTTTCCTCATTTGGTAAAGCGGGCTGCGGTTAGGATATATGTTCAGGAGTGGTGTCAGATGATAACAGTAGTATCCCAAACAGAGTTAGCACAATGGTTCCTGTGGGGTGAAATAGCCCTAAAAGGCCATGACTACAGGCCAGAGTCAGAGAGGGAGATATGCCCCTCTGCAAAAGGCCTGCCCATGAGCACGTGCAAAAGGAGGCCTGTGCCCCAAATACGAAGGAGCACATTTAGCCATTTAAGCCTACTGAGTTATTGGAGCAAGTAAAAGGGGAGTTAAGGCAGGTGGAGGAGAATGTGTGAGACAGCCAAAACTCTGACTTAGAGTTAGGAAATACCATTCAGTAGCTAAAGGATGAATTGGCAGCACAGCAACAAACCAATTCAGAGCGAGAATCCCAAATATCTGCATTAAAAGAGGAGTGCGAATAAAGGGTTGATTCCCTGAAAGAGAGTCAACTCAGATTGAACCAACAAGTGACATACAATGGAGCCTGCATAGAGGACATGTGTCCATATCAAAAGCAGATTAAGAAATTGGAAGAGGAGACTAATTAGTGGGTTATAAAGGAGGTGCGTTCCCAAGCAGAGTTTCACCAGGAACGACAGAAGCTGGGCGCTATGAAACAGAAGAGAGATCACCTCAGTGAACAGAATAGTAGGCGGTGTCAGGAAAAAGATACTCTGTGCAGGGGAAAAAGGTCCCTGACTTGCTTGTGCTGCAGGCCTGGAGAAAGGAGAGTCATGTCTTCAGGAACAGACTGAGATAAAAGTAGAGTATGAAAAATGAATGGAACATATGAGGCAAATAGAATTTGACCTAGAGCAGAAAACACAGACCAAAACTGCACAGCGTGAGGAGATTAGCCTCCTTCAAAAGAAGAGGTCTGAGTATTCCCAGATAATTGGATAATCAACAAGAGATGGGGCCTCGTTGTTCTGTGTGTCCAACACGGCCTGCGAGAATTCAGGCCTTCTCCTAAATGCAGTGTTAGTTCATGTTATAAGCGTTGCACACATGCAATATATTCGACATGACACTTTTGCAAAGCAAATGGTTAGTTTTCCGTGGTACAAACTTCCAAACTACATCTGTCTCCCGCCAATTGTTTCCACCCATAAGGTTCCCTCCTCACCCCTGCACCACCCTTTATGCATTATCCACATGTTGATATATTTGCCGCAATCTAAATAGTTTTGGAGCGGCAGTGATCTGAACATGCATTCCAACACATTCATCAAATGATAGATGATCACGGCTCTCGGAAATCTGATATTTAAACTTGATTCCTTTAGAGAGCCATGGTTGCCAGAAGATTGCCCTTCCATTCACTGTGATTGTGCTATGGCATCATAAACACCGAAGGTTCCGAAGGGTTAATCATTTATAAAAATATAAAAACTCCCTTTGATAGGAAATGGTTATATTGATAGATTTAGAAAGAAGCAATTGGGGTCCGTTGTGAATAAATACCAAGTCATTGACTGCAAACGGTTTAACGAGCTCTTTTTCAATATCTAGCCAAATAGAAGCATCTGTGACAATATCACGCAGAAACCAACATTGAGCTTGTGTAAGTATATACGCTTTCTCATCGCATCTGAAATGGAGGAATCCCACACCAACACATTTTAAATAGTTTATTTAAGGAGATCCCTTTCTGCTTTTTGTCTCTCAGTCGCGATTCTCATAGGGGATCCTTGAGAAAAACAATGGCTGCCGTTTAAGGAATCCTTTTCTTGACGTTGTCACGTCTTTGCTTCCTTTGGTGCCTTTAAACATAGTGCACTTGGATGTACAACTACCTACCAAGGCCATTCCCTGGCAATGCCACCAATGGATAAGTGGGTCTCTAAGCTCCTGCCTTGTGTATAGTGCTTAGCCATGCCCTTTCCCATGAATTTACCCATCTGACAGGCCTGGTCCCATGAGAGCGCACCAAGGGAAATTCCGGCAGCTGCTCCAGTTTCTTGCGATCTACATGACCTATCTAACCGAATAAGGTCATTCTGTCTGCTTTGGAGGGTGCACACAATTCACGTTTTCTATCCTTTCTTCCACCAATGTTGTTTTTCTTAGATACCTAGGCTTGTCAGCAATGAATGTCAGGCTTGGAGCGATGTTATGGTACCAGAGGGAGGAGGCGAAGGTCATGTTACTACTTTGCAGGCATCGAGATGTGAAGGGAGACGCAGCCGTTTGCCCTATCGCCACCAGGGCATCAGGCCTACCGAGTCTGCCCATTCCCCCATCCCCTTCAACACCCTCCGCTCTACCTAGCCTACAGCTGTTGATCTCCTCTTGCATGTGATTACACTCCTTTTTGCAACTCAGGGCTTTAAAAAAAAGATTTTACTGATCCTGTCCTCCACTACCCTTTGTGGAAAAATATGCCATGCGTTTATCGCATAGTCTGCAAAAACAAAATGTTTTCCTGCCACCGCCCTCTACACGCTATTTGCACTTTGTAGCAAAGATCTACCCTTGGTCTTAATTGCATTTTGAATGATTTCTGTGGATGCGTTCAATTCGATATGCTGCTTTTTTTGTGTTTAACTTTGCTTTTACCATGAATATATTGTCTTTTTATCTGTGTGTACTTTTATGGTTGATTAACCGAAATAAAGTTTACGATGATGATAACGACGACGACTATTTGCATTTCATCATGCCTTTTCTAGAACTACTCCACTATTTTTATACCTGCTTGCTACCTCTACCCTTTAATTGCCTTTGCCTTACATGCTGTCCCACAAACTCTCTGTCGCGTCCGCCCTTCTGGTTCCCACGCAAATCTACTGACCTCAGTCCTTGCAACTCTCCTCGTGAGATTTCTGTTGTAATTCTTGCACCATGCTGGGAGCTCGCTCATGGGCAATGCTATATTCTGATTTAATACTGAGATTCTTTCCTCTGTTGGAGGTCATTTTGGTTTCGTATTGAAGTTGGGAGATGCCGATTTCTATACCTCTGGGACAGGTTGCTTTCTGTCCGCTGAACCACTCACCCCCTACTGGTTTTCCATCAGATTCAATTGACCTCAGTCCTTGCATCTCTCCTTTTGAGATTTCTGGTGTTGTTCTTGCACCATGCTGGGAGCTCGCTCAGGGGCAATGCTATATTCTGATGTAATACTGAGATGCTTTCCTGTGTTGGAGGTCATTTCGTTTTCATATTGAAGTTGCGAGATGCCAATGTCTATACCTCTGGGACAGGTTGCATTCTGACTGCAGAACCACCCCCCCCCACCCCCTTGCTGGTTTTCCATCAGATTCAATTGACCTCAGTCCTTGCATCTCTCCTCTTGAGATTTCTGTTGTAGTTCTTGCACCATGCTGAGAGCTTGCTAATGGGCAATGCTGTATTCTGATGTAATACTGAGATGCTTTCCTGTGCTGGAGGTCATTTCGGTTTCGTATTGAAGTTGAGAGATGCCAATGTCTGTACCTCTGGGACAGGTTGCATTCCGACTGCAGAACCACCCGCCCACCCCCTTACTGGTTTTCCACCAGATTCAATTGACCTCAGTCCTTGCATCTCTCCTCGTGAGATTTCTGTTGTAGTTCTTGCACCATGCTGGGAGCTCGCTCACGGGCAATGCTATATTCTGATTTAATACTGAGATGCTTTCCTCTGTTGGAGGTCATTTTGGTTTCATATTGAAGTTGGGAGATGCCAATTCCTACACCTCTGGGACAGGTTGCATTCTGTCCGCTGAACCACTCACCCACTACTGGTTTTCCATCAGATTCAATTGACCTCAGTCCTTGCATCTCTCCTTGTGAGATTTCTGGTGTTGTTCTTGCACCATGCTGGGAGCTCGCTCAGGGGAAATGCTATATTCTGATGCAATATTGAGATGCTTTCCTGTGCTGGAGTTCATTTCGGTTTCGTATTGAAGTTGGGAGATGCCAATGTCTATACCTCTGGGACAGGTTGCATTCTGACTGCAGAACTGTCCCCCCACCCCCTTACTGGTTTTCCACCAGATTCAATTGACCTCAGTCCTTGCATCTCTCCTTGTGGGATTACTGGTGCAGTTCTTGCACCATGCTGAGAGCTTGCTAATGGGCAATGCTGTATTCTGATGTAATACTGAGATGCTTTCCTCTGTTGGAGGCCATTTTGGTTTTGTATTGAAGTTGGGAGATGCCAATGTATATACCTCTGGGATAGGTTGCATTCCGACTGCAGAACCATCCCCCCACCCCCTTACTGGTTTTCCATCAGATTCAATTGACCTCAGTCCTTGCATCTCTCCTTGTGGGATTTCTGGTGCAGTTCCTGTACCATGCTGGAATCTCACTCATGGGCTCTGCACATAGAGCTACTTTCCTATGTTGGAGGTTATTTTAGTTTTGTATTTAAGCTGGTAGACACCATTGTACATGGTGAGGATCTCAAGCAACCCTCATATAACATGTCTTCACTGGGATGTATGAAATCACGCCCAAAGTTCTAGGTGTCAAATGCTATACTGTCTTTGTACGTTAAAACAATATTTAAAGAGATGTCCTCAAACCTACGTTGGTTGTGTTTCCAGTAAAAGTTAGCCACACCTGAACGTATGTGTTCCTGCAGTGGCTGTTCTTTAGCTACACTGATGCACATTTTGTTCGGTTTGTTCATGATTCGCCCAAAAAAATCTTATCTGGTGTCACATGCATCGACCTTGCAAATGCGTCAATCATTTACTCCTGTAAGGAGAGCAAGAAGAGATCTGCAAGGCGTTGGCTGCTTCTTACTTGCTTCCCAAAGTAGGAAAATAATAGTTCTGATAATTTAGATGCTTTAATAATGTATGATTGGACCTGCAAGAAGCTCAGATTTAGATTTCACTACTTAAGCCAATTGAGGTCCAGATCTAATATTTAATCTTGTTTTGATGTAGACTGGATTCTGTAGATTGTGCTGGGTTTCATAGTGTTTTATTCTATTTTCAGTATTTAAGTACCAACATCATTAAATGTTGATAATTTTTTAAAGATCTGCATATAGAAGAAATGAAATAGCCATGCAAGGTAATACAGCAATACGCAGTTGGCGGAATAGAAGAGATACTTTCCACGATAAGTGTGCACTCCGCTCCCCAGGCTGGAGTAGTGGGCATAACTGTCACCAGTGTCCATATGAGTAGGGCCAAGAGGGATGCATCTACTCTGGACAGGACCCCTTAATGCAGTACAACGGCAGGCTCACCTGCATTGGCAATTTCTTTGATTCTCCAGGCAGTGGGGGATAGACTAGTGTCACGCGCCTGCCATCCTGGCACTTGTGGGATATGTTTGTATGCAACAAATGGTATGTAGATGAATGTGAATGAATGAATGGTGGGGAAAAGTATTGTGAGTCTAATGAGAATGTATTAAATTGTTTTGTGGTAAAATGTGTTATGTAATATGTGATCTTTGTTTAGAAAACATTGAATATTTATTTGATAAATAAAAAGACAAATTGATTTGAAACTAAACATTTATTGATATATGAAAAACGATAAATGAGTGCGATCTGTCATCCTCTATCCGTTGGTCCATTTTGCTGTTTTTTTCCATGATTACACAAGGCGGCACTGTGGCTTCCACTCGAGGGAGGCCGTATCTCTTCTGGAAAAGGCAGAGTAATCGAAGAAAGAAGGGGAAGAAGCATCTCCCTTCATCGGAAGATAAAGGTGAGGAGGTGGGGGACATTACTGCATTAAGTGACAATCAGGAAGAATGTGACAGTGCTGACAGTTTGGAACGCCAACCAAAACCCAACATGGCCACTGCAGAGCATGTGCAGGAGTTGATAAATGCAGTTCAGGGACTGTCCCAGGAGGTTCAAACCATGAAGGGAGAAAACGCCACTCTACGACAGATGATTGGTAATCGGGATCAACAATGTGCTGAATTTTCCCCGATGCCTTTGGCTTCTGGCAAATACGATGGGTCACCCAGAAGGTTCAAGGAATTCATGGAAGCCTGAATCATACATTACACCTTCTGACCCCAAAACTATGCTTCGGATCAAGCCTGCATATGTTTTCTGATCTCTAATTTAACCGGAAACGTGCTGGCATGGGTAACACCCTTAGTGACCAGCGCAAGTCCCATTTTACAAGACTATGGAGCCTTTACTGCATAATTCAAACAAGCCTTTGAGAGGCAGGAATCTTCGCAGGTTGCCAGTGAAGAGCTGCTGGATATTCTATAGGGTTCCACTGATTAGCTAACATACATCGCACAGTTCAAGCGAGTGGCCGCCGATACTGGCTGGCTGGAAACTGCCCAATACAATATATTCAGACGTGGGCTGGGAGAGGACCTGAAGGATGAACTGGCCCGAATTCCAAGACCAGTCTCTATTCTGGAGTTGCTGTCTGCCACGTTACAAATCGACTTCCACCTCTCGGAGAGAAGATTGGAAAGGAGGAAGGGCCGCAGTGAGCCATCTGTCCCGACCTCCTCCACACCTCGCCCACCTAAAGAAGAGCCAATGCAGATAGGAGCCACCCGAGCTCCATTGAATGCATAGGAACGCAAGAGTCGTAAAGAGAACAGTCTGTGTATGTATTGCGGTTCCAGTCAGCACCTACTCTGTGATTGTCCTGAGGTCCCTTCTCGCCGCCTGGGAAATGGGCATCCTCGGAACTAGCAGGGACGTGTGTCCGAGGTTGTTCTTCCAGTCCCTATATCTCTGTGTCAGTTTCCTCCACAGTTTCAGGTTGATGGTGGTAGCTGTCCAGCTATTGATCAAACAACAGAAGGTCGACACTCTGGCTCTTATTGACTGCGCTGCAGCCAGAAACTTTATGGACATCATTTGGGCCAAAAAGATAGGTATCAAACGCATCGAGAAGGAAGAAGACCAGAAGGTCGAAGGGGTGGACGATATCTCCCTTAGCTCGGGGTTTATCACCCACACCACTGATGTAATAACCATGTCTGTTTTACAACATGAAGAGTCCATTCAGTTCGACCTGATAAGGGCTGCACACTTCCCGGTGATCCTCGGGGTGTCTTGGCTGCAAAAGCATAATCCGGTTATCGACTGGTCCAAGAACCAAATAGCCTTCAACTCCGGGTTCTGTCGCAGGTCCTTTTTGTCCTGTTGCAACTTTGAGAAGGTAAAGGCCATAACAAGCTCAATCCCCTCACTGACACCACTGGGTGTCCACTTTATACCTACTGAGCTGTGTGACTATACCAAAGTCTTCTTGGATAAAGACCCACAGGAGCTACCGCCACACTGACCAGAAGACTGTGCAATAGACCTGCTGCCTGATGCCTGTATCGCCTTTGGGCGGATGTTTTCACTCTCACTGAAAGAGAAGGAAGTGTTGCGGAAATACCTCATCTCCAACCTTAAAAATGACTTAATACAACCTTCCCGGTCTCCAGCTGGCGCTTCACTCTTTTTCATCCCTAAGAGAGACACCCAAGAACTGAGGCCTTGCATTGACTATAGAGGCCTTAACCGTGTCACCATTAGGGACAGATACCTGATGCCACTTAGATACTAAGGATATCCTGGAGGCAGTTCAGGGGGCAGTGGTGTTCTCCAAACTGGACTTAAGGCAGTCGTATCACTTGTTAAGGGTCCTTGGGTGGGACGAATGGAAGACAGCGTTCCTTACCCCATACGGACACTACGAATACAGAGTGATGCAGTTTGGTTTGGTTAATGCGCCGCCATATTCCAGAGATTTATGGACCGTTCATTTTCGGATTTGGTGTTCCACAATACCATTGTTTACTTGAACCCAGAGAAGTGCCTTTTCAACGTATCCACAGTTCCCTATTTGGGCTTCATTCTGTCCGAACACGGGGTGGAAATGGACTCAAGGAAGGTGGCAGCTATCCTCAATTGGCCGTCTCCCACTTCGGTCAAAGACATCCAAAAATTCTTGGGACCAGCCAATTTTTACCGCAAGTTCATATCTGGGTTCTCTGGCGTGGTACTTCCTATCACCGTTCTCCTGAAGAAGACACCCACTCCGTTCATCTGGTCAGGGAAGGCAGAGGAGGCCTTCCTGTCCCTCGAAAGGCTCTTCTGTTCTGCCCCTGTCCTACGTCAACCCGACCAGAATCGTCCCTTCGTTGTCAAAGCAGATGCTTGAGCGGCAGCCATTGGGGCAGCTTTGTTAAAAGAGTTTGAAGGAGTAGAGCACCCAGTTGCCTACCTATCGAAGACCCTAACACCCAGCCAAGCCAACTATTCCATAATCGAAAAGGAACTGCTCACCATGAAGACTGCTTGTGAGGAGTGGCGCCACTTTCTTCAAGGCACTGTGCATCCTTTTCTTTTTAGGACTGACCACAAAAACCTTAAAGTTATCCAGCAAATGGAGGACGTCAATTCCCAGCAGGCCAGGTGGGAACATTTCTTTGCCCAATGTGACTTTACCATCTCTTACCTACCGGGCAGCAAGAACGTTTTAGCCGATGCCCTTTCGAGGATACCCATACCAGGCCTATCTTCCGTTCATCAACCTGAGTTGATGTTTCCTCACAATAGGACAATAGAATTGTTAATCAGGTCTCCACATTCCTCCAGAGGGTTAGAAGAGCTACAGGTCAAGTAACTTCTCCTCCCAAGACCACTCCACAGGACGAGGTCCGTAGTCATGACGGATTGATGTTCGTTAACAACCGCCTGTTTCTTCCGGATACCGTTTCACAGAGGGCTGCCCTGGAATGGTGTCACGGCAGACCTCTTGTAGGCCACAGAGGCATTTCATCCATGGTGGACCTGCTCCGAAGACAATTCTGGTGGCCAAATCTGTCGACCGAGGTTAAGAAGTAGATCAGTATGTGCCCGATAAGTTGCAAGGGCAAGTACTTGCACTCAAAGACCTTTGGGATTGTTACAGCAAGATCCATTTCCTATCTGACCTTGGAATAATATAACGACTGATTTAATCATCAAACTCCCTGTCTCTGAGGGCTGTACATGCATAATGGTCATGGTCGACACCTTCTCCAAAATGGCACATTTCTCCCCAATCCCTGGTCTACCCACAGAAGCAGAAATGGCGGCAGTCTTTGCCAAGGATATATTCTGCTTACACGGATTGCTGGAAAAGATAACCTCAGATCGAGGGAGCCAGTACACTTCACGTTTCTGGAAGGCCTTGTGTGGGAAACTGGGTATTGAGAGGGCCTTGTCCTCGGGTTTTCATCCCCAAACCAACAGGCAAACAGAGCAATTGAATGCCACTCTGGAGGGGTATCTCTGCTGTTGTTCCAACTACCAACAAGACAATTGGGTCACATTATTACCTACCGCAGAGTTCTCTTATAATAACTCTACACACACTGCTACCAATTTCAGTCCCTTTTACTGCACCTACGGCTTTCTACCCCGTAACTTGCTGCCCAGGGATTTTCAAGCCACTCCGGTACCCTCTGTGGATGCTGTCCTTTGCAACATAATGGAAGCACACAGAGTTGCCAAAGAGGGGCTGCAGGACAGCCAAGCCCAATATGTGTCCAAACCGATCCTCACCGTCAGGCCTCACCCACGTGGAACAAGGGCACTAAGGTTTGGCTCTCCACTAAGTACTTACCCTGCTGGTTGTGACCCTCTAAATTCTCTCCCCGTTATCTTGGTCCATTCACTATTCTGGAAAGAATGAATGATGTGGCTTATCGTCTGCAACTCCCCAAACGCATGAAACGTATCCATCCTGTTTTGAATTCCTCCCTACTTAGGGAACACCAGGGGGATCCGTACCAACGTTCCATTCCCGCCTCTCGCTTCCCAGTACACACATCTCTGGAGGAATATGAGGTCGGCAAGATCATAGACTCCAGATACAGAAAAGGACGACTTGAATACCTTGTTCATTGGAAGGATTATTCCACTCGGAAGATTCATGGGAACCTGCTTCGCATGTACACGCATCCAGGCTGGTGCGTCTGTTTCACAGATTACACCCGAGTAAACCAGGCCGGTTTGCA
Source organism: Ambystoma mexicanum (assembly GCF_040938575.1). Taxonomy (NCBI): domain Eukaryota; kingdom Metazoa; phylum Chordata; class Amphibia; order Caudata; family Ambystomatidae; genus Ambystoma; species Ambystoma mexicanum. The sequence goes on along the minus strand of NC_090928.1, from coordinate 582,229,063 downwards.
CCGTGGGAGGGGGCATACTGTCATGTGCCTGCCATCCTGGCGCTTGTGGGACTCTTGGAGACGCTGTCACCATTAAACCATCCCTTCACGCTCTATACATTGCCCTCTGCAACGTTCTAGTTTCCTGCCATCTTGGCTGCCTCTCCTCTTTTTAACCACACCTCTTTCATTCCTCGGAGCGTTGCAACCCAGACAGTACCTTCTCTTCCGGGTCTGACGCTAGTTGTACTCTCCTAAGCTTTGGCTTTACTACGTTTGTCCTCTTATTCTTTGTCCCTTTATTTGCCTTTCCCTTCTGCTTACCTTATACCCTAGGAGCGGGAGGGGCAACTGCGGCATCATGATGAGAGGGAAATCCTCCAAAGCTGTTCTCTCAAACTTCATGGGGCATGCGGTACATTTGGCAAGATTTGACAACTTTGTTACTGTGCTGTCGTCATTGGAGCCACCACAAGAAATTGGGAGATCAACACATTTATTCCATTCTTAGGAGTAGATATAGGTTAAATATTTGCATCTCATAATAGAAGAGGATTGGGATCAGCAGGATCAGCAGGAAGGGGACCACTTTTTACGTGATCTGGCAATGCTTCCAGCACCAAGATGTAGATCCCAGGTTCATCCTCCTGCTCCTATCCAGAGTCAGGTACCACCTAGGATTATCTAAAAGGCTGTCTCTTTAAACTGTGCCCATTTTGAAGGTGATGCAATCTCTTGCCCCTGAAAACTGTGAAAAGGTGCCAAGTTTATGATCAACTGGGGCCAGAATACAGAAGCTTTGCACCAGTGAAAGTCAACAGTTGCACAGTATTAGCACTAGGGCAAAGTCTACCTATTTCTAAAAACACTGGGACAAAACCATTGCACCATGACCAGAGCAGTTTGGCATGGTATAAGAACCAGTGCAGAAATTGTCTTAGTGTAAAACCAAAACATGTCTACTACATTTTTGCACAAGGGCAAAGTTAGCCCTTGTGCTAATAAGGAGTGGTATTAGCACTAGTGCAGTTTGCCATGATGCAAACATGCATCAAAAAGGAAGATGTACAACCACGTTTTAGCTCAATTACTCTTCAGAGAGGAGAAATGTCCATTTGCATATCAGACTGGTCCCACCCACCACAGCAGTCCAGCACCAACATGCTAGGAAATTCTCCTCCTAACAAGAGTACAAACAGCAGCCCCAGCCACGTGTTTCAGCCTTGTTGGGCCTCTTCAGTGAGGTGAAGCTGAGCCTCTCTAAGTCCCAGTGAGCAAGGGCGCCACCTGCGGATTACCCCGGTGAGTTAGGGTGAGACTTCAAATTCTAGAAAATTAACAAGAGTGTGGGAGCCCCTCTACTGAGAACAAACATGGTTCAAATAACCTGTTCTATGGAATTTCTTGTCGGCGGGAGCAGTGAATGATGTGAAAATTGATATTTCTCCTCTGTAAAGGGTGCAGTGATCTAAAACGTGGTCGTAGACCCCCCTGAGTGGAAGGAATTCATAGATATTAGAACCATGTTCGTTCTCAGTAGAGGGGCTCTCACACTCTTCTTAACATGTTTTGAAGACAGGAAAACATGCTCCTCCCTCCCCCAGTGCTCTTGAGATGATCAGAGCCGCAGACGACGCCATCTGAAGTTACAGTGTGCCAAGGTTAAACACTGATCTCTCAGTTCACCAAGAACCCCTTTTAACTTCAAAACAAACTTCAAAGTTATTTCTCTCCCTCTTAATGAATAAAACTCGACCAAGCCTGTCATGCAAACTTGCAATTATGAAGTTAACTGGACAATAATGGGAAGGAGGTGGTTGGTACAGTTTAAATTTCATGGATCATTTGCCTTATTATGAAGCATTGCACAATGTTATTTTTTTGAAAAATAGGCTTCACTTGGCAGTGTAACAAAACGTGAATGTTCTTAACATTTACCAAAGGGAGGCATGACAGGTTTAGATAATGTGCTGGCTAATATTAATTTCATCTCACAGTGGGATGACAGAAGCTTGGACAAGACTCAGTAGTCGGCATTCGCTTCCCTTAAACTCTTTTGACATGTTCTGACATCTGAAAGAAGTTGCACTGTCAATTAAAATGCAGATTTATGTGTACAATCAGTCTTGGGAGGATAGCTCAAGGGCAATGCGCTCGCCTTGGAAGCAAGACGATGCAGAGCAACACAGATTTGATCCCTGCTTAGAAACCTATGGGTGTTAAAGGCGTTTAAAAAAAGAAAACAATTATAATAATCATGGCCTCTTCTTGTCTGAGCACCCTGGTCTAATTGAAAATATTGCCTAATGTAGAAGGGAAAGGAAGCACTAAATGTGGATTGCTTTTGTAAAGGTATGCAATGTGCAGAGGTCCTCAAAAACTGGCCCATCAACTCAAAGGGCAAGTGCTGCACCTGACCTGTGTCTTCCGTGGTTCTGTGGAATGCCACCACCCCTAAAAACTGACCACCTCATCCACCACAATAACACTGGTGCGGATGTCCCCAGTAGCAGCAGCAAAGACAGTCAACTGCGTAGAGAAATGTATTCTTTCGTTTGATGAAGGTTATTTTTGCTAAGATTCTGGACGTGGCTCTGGGTAAAGAGAGGTTATTCTTAAACGTAACAGACTCCAAATGAGGCTGAGATTCTGCAAGTAGTTTTAAATGCATGTTCGGAAAGCAAATATTTTAAAAACATATCATCTGCTTTTTAAACCACAGATGTAATCCTAGCCTAAGCAGCAGCCTGTTGCTTTTTACATACCTTGCATAAAATGCGGAAAGGATTGTTTTTCTGCTATCATTCAAGGGTAGAATAGTGAGGGGTCACATTGCATTTGATTGCATTCGTCATTTATATAGCGCCCTTTCCCCATCCATATGGCCTCAATGCGCTTTGTGATTGGAACGCCCCAGGCGACCGCAGTCCATGTGCAGGAGGTTCTAAGAGTTTAAATTAACAGATGCTTGTGTGCATTTTCTGCCGGGATAGGATTTAGGGGGGGCTAGCAGCACGGAGGTCAAGCACGTGGGTGGGTGCTGTTGGTGGTTTAGGATAGAGTTCTAGTGCCAGAGACTTGATGTGTGCCCCGCTAGACCGAATGTATTTCATTGGTTGTTGCTGTATAGTAATGGCAGAGGTGTTGAGGTACTCAGGGGTTTCAGTGTGAACGAGGCCAAAGATTTTATTTTCAGTAGGAGGTGTTTTTATGGTTCAAAAACAGCAATACATTGTTGTTTAAATATTATTAAAGTTCAGGATGAGGTCTCATCCTTGGCACCTCTCACCTCTAGTGACTGTAGAAGTCGCCAAAGGTAGTAGAGGTCCTGTAACCCTATTCTTGAGATCCGCTTTACCTACAGCAACATGTTTGCAACAGCAGTGCTGCGTTCAGGCAACATAATACACTGATCCCCCACAAACAACATAAAAGAAAGATACTGCACAGCAAGAGGACATGAAGTAATTACACGGTTAGGCCACGTTACAAGTAAATGTTAGGCATTATGGTTTCTGAAATTGTGACTCCTTCCAGGTACCTGCAAATTAAATCTTACTCATCACTGACTGCCACACACTGGAGTGTGCATCAACAACAACAAAACAACAGTCGCAAGGAAACCCACAATTTGCAACGAGCACAGTTACAGCTAGGGATTCATTAGTTCATTTTTAGTTTGGGCTTTTAGCTGTCTCTTGCGACACCTACAAGCCGAAACTATTACATTAGAGTACAGATAGGGAGAAATGGCATATGATGAGGGACACACAGTTTGGTTATTCGCCCACCCATCTACTGCCCCTGGCGATGTTAATCCCTATGGTAATTTCCACCCAGTTCGTACCCTTCTTCGCCCAAAACACCTTTCCATGGGAACTCTTTGACCTTGCTTTAATCAAGCCTTACCACCAAACTTTGCACTGCAAGTGCCTACCAGTGTTTTTTCAAAGCAGTCTTCTGAGAGTTAATGACTTAATTAGAGTTGTAAACCCGCTACTGTAATAAGAATGGCTCAACCAGGTCTGCATTTATAAGCACTCTGCGTGTCCTTCACTGAAGCAGAGGCGTAGCCAGGATTGTCTATTAACTGGGGCCTGAAGATAATGTAATTGGGCCCACCGCAGTGACATTACCATCTGTAAATGCCTACACAGCACTCCTGAGTGGGCATTTATAGATTTTGGGTGGGCCTTGCCCCCTCTGGCTCTACCCTATCTATGCCTCTGCACTGAAGTCCAGCTAAAAACAAGCATTGGGAAAGCTAACAGTTTTGGCTTGTGCATAAGTATGATGCATTTCCCAGGCACTGCTATTAGATTCATAGGTACTTGCACCATTTTGCAGCTGCTGCCATCAATGGGCAGTTAATAACACAACGGCTGTACCTGACAAGTGCCTTTCCCATGCCTACACAAAAGCCCAAACTGTTGGCATTGTCAATGCTTGTTTGTGGTATGTAAATGGATGTAAAGGGTTTGAACTGGATCAGCAAGGTGAGTGAAGCTTGGCCTTCAGGCTTGTTACCGGTATCCAATTTTAACTTTCTTTTTCGTCTCCAGGGTACAGTACATGTCGTCGTTACTGTTTTAACTGTTAACTTTCCTAAGTGGTTTCGCTGGTATCATCTAAGGTTGGAAAGCGATAAACGTATTAGCAAGGTGAAGATGTCCTCGTCTTCACCCAGATAAATGATATCTGTCACTGTCATTCATAGACCAGGTAAAAAACACTGGTGTAGCCGCCACTGGTAGCGCCCCCCCTCCCACCCGGAAGTCCCTTTACTTCTACTAAGACACACTTGCAACATTTCACCTTCATGAGATTTCACATTTAGCAGATCAATGTCATTGCAGAGAAGCAGGTACTCGCATGCTCATATCTTGCCAAATTCTGCATCCTAGCTGGAATGGCAAGAAAAGGGTATTGTGATGAATCTGGTGATGTCACTACTCTTTTACCGGACGTACCCTCTCCTCATGTGGCCAAGGGACGGCAGCCCCTACCTGATTCTGATCTTGGGGTGACTACGCGAGGGAGGACCACATGAGGGGATGCGACCCTCAGAAGGATGGACAGGCATCATCAGTTAAGACATCCTATCCCTCCTCTACTTTTAGGGATATCCCCTCCATTCCCCATGCCTTAATGGCACATTGTGAGAATCCCCTGCAACATCCTGTAAAAGCTACTGACAGAACTTATGAACAGTTAAAACTTTGTGAAACATCATGTACTGAGACAAGGAAGGGGACTTCAAGGAGAAACAGTGTGAACCATAATACGCAGTCTACTGTTGTGAAGAACGTGATTGGTCCAAAACACTTCCCAGCCTGGAGGCAGGAGTTTAAATCAACAGCTGCGAGAAAATGATGAGATCTTCCTTTTGTAAGCGTCGACTTGCAGACCATCGAGAGACGCAGGATGCAGTGCAGAGCAGACGGTGTTCCAATTCGGGAACAAGCCCCGAAGACAGATGAGTGGAGGCGGCAAAAGCATGGGGGCATGCACCCCTGGAGGGTCAGGCAGACCAGGAAGTGGCTGTAGAGCACTACTGGCGTTGAGGGAAGAACAGAGGCAAGCTACAGACCGGCTGCGTAAGGAAGCAGTGCCATTTGACCGGGGAACTGCCAGAGGAAGAAGAAAGAAGTCGCAGAGGGAATTGGAAGCGAGAACGGCTTTGTTTCTCATGCAAGGAGAGAGATCGCTCCATGCAGCTAGCTGGGAAAAGCCGCTTGAGGCCAGCAGATATTGAGGCAAGTACCCAAACGTATAAAATTGGAGTGACAGAACGCAGATGTTGTTGGTGAACCAGGAGGGGAGAAGGGAATGCCGAAACTGAGGCAAAGAGATCCTGAAAGAGTGAATTGGTTGCCAAGAGTGGGGAAGAGAGCAATCCTCATTGGAATCAGGGTCATCTTCATCGTTACAGTTCTTGCCATAAAGTAACTTGGGGAAGACCCATATACCTATTGTACCTAACAAGAAAGAGAGATTGCAATATAAAGTCCTGACAGGAAAGTATACCAGGTGAGAAGTTTATCTGGGGTTCACACCCAAATTGTGTAAAAGAACTGCACAAGATAACCTGGCAGGAGAGTATACCAGGTGTTTTGGGAGTCTGGGACCTGCACGCAAGCTGTCTTAATGTGGAAAAAAGAATCCTAAGGAAGACCCATGCCCTTAGTTTGAATTGTGTTGAATGTGGGTGGGAAAAGGCCTGGGGAAGGGAGTAATTTTCCCTGGAGCGAGTTGCAACACAAGAGTCAAGAGTTACCTCCTTGAGTATACAGAACTTGGTTATTCTTTGAACTTTTATTTTGGAGGAGATAATCTTGGGGCAGAGAGTCATTCCCTCTGGAACTGTGAACATTATCCATTTGGAACCTTTGTTGGAGTTATACCTTTTGTTGAACTTGAACATTTGTGCACTTTCTGAACAAAAGACAATACACTTAGCACCTTAGTGTTAGTTTTAGAATGTGAGGGCTAGGATAGGATTTCAGACAAGGGACATTTTTGCATTGGACATCTTGACACTTGACAGACCCTTAGTTTTGGTTGAGATAGGGAAATACCTCTTAGATTAGGGACAGTGGGGCATTTTCCAACCCCTATATTGTTTCAATAAAAGTTTATACCAATCACTATGACTCCTCTGTGTCCATGTGTCCAAGTCTCATTCCTGGTTCCTCATATATGGGGTCAGGAGTGGAATGTGGCTTAGTTGACAGAAACTGGGGGACCCTTAGATGTGGAAAAGAGCAGTTAGATGTTCTCTTCTCCACCAGTATGTCATATACCCAAGAAACCAAGACTGATCAACCCCACATGCACCCAAACTCTAGGATAGGGGTCACATTCCATCTCCTAACCTTACTGGCCATACTCCCCATAAGGAAGGTTGTGGAGGGGAACAGCTACAATCATTTTTGTCCCCAAGAGTATTGGGTTCAGGGAAGAGGCAAAACAATAATCTCTTTGGATTTATAGATACACTTCCCCACCAATCTGGCCATTTATGTTATATCCCGCAGGGAACGAGAATTAAAGATATTACCGATCCTATCCTGTGGAGATTAACTGAAATGTGTTCTCTTAAATTTCTCTTCTACTCCAAATATTTATTTATCTATTTATTTAAACTTTTATGACGTGCCACATGCCCAAGGGCCTCAGGGCGCACACAGAACAAACCAGATGCTTCACATATAAAAGAGAAGTTAGCCAGAAGAGTCTGTAAAGGAGAGCTCAAACAAGGGGGAGGTTGAAGAGATGGATCTTCAACCTCTTCTTGAATTAGGTTGTTGTTGATCAGAAGGGGCGAGCTAGGTGTATGAGACCTGTACAGGCCCCTTACCATCACCGCCTGAAGGTCCCATATGGGAAAAGGACACTGTGTCCCCCCACAACGACCATTGAAGACACTTTTCTGAGGCAGGCATGAATGCCCATGAGGCCAGGCTATACAGTAAGATGACCACTGCCATCTACTCAGTTACTGCCTTCCCTAATGCCCAAATGGATGTCCTGCCTCAGCAAACCCCGGATTGGCTGTGCAGCAACCAACCCAAGCACGGTGAGCAGAGCTGGCAGGCGCTGCCCGTAGGCCCCTTTGTGAAAGGACCTGTTGCAAGGCTGTCACCTGTCTGTGCCTGTCGGTGTGCGGCAGTGCCTGCCGGGGCATTTTCTCCTTACGGCCTGTGCAATCAAGGTCCTGAGATGGATCTTGCTTTGCCTCCCAAACAATCTGCTGACTATGCACTTTGTGTCCCTGGTGCCCCTCCCAGCATTTGAGGTAAGAAGATCACCTGCTCTTCATCTTACTTCCCCATATATATATCCCTCTGCATTGATAAAACCTATCCTCCCAAATTGGCCACTATCCGATTCCTTGCTCCTTTGTGTTGTGATGCGGCAAGCTTCCGCTCCATCTGCTCCTCCACAAACAAGACTCATGAGCGTCTCCCCACTGCTCCAGCAAATATTGCTCCTTTGTATCTCCGTACACCAGCCATGACTCCTTGCTTTCCCCATAGGTGTTGCTCTTGCCGTGCTGTAAGCCCCGGCTCCTCTTGTACCCCAGCAGATAACGCAGCAACGATCCTCTACGCCAGCAGTATGATACCTGATGACTCCCATGAGTGGATTCCCACACCACCCACTACACCATTTCTGTCTCCATTGTGCCACGTTACCCAGGACCTTCACATCCCTACAAGCATGGCACACGAGTGACTCCCCAGTGCAACAGCAATCTTTTCACCTATGCGCAGCCCCAACCTGCCCCAACATCTTTCCTGCCTCCTCTATACAGGGTCACCCCTGCTATATGCGCTTTAGCAGATAAAGAACCTGAGTGTCCTCGAAATGCTTCTACAGGTAATGATCATAAGTGTTCCCTCACACCATCTCCGACACCATGTTTGCCTACCCCTGAGCTGTGCTATCCCTGAAGTGAGCTCCTGCACCTCCCGCACCCCAGCAGACAACGCAGCGTCAAACCCCAATGCCACCAACGTGTTACTGAGTATGATATGATATGATATGATAATTTATTTATATAGCGCCTATACACGATGTGTTTCAAAGTGCTTCAAGGCAAGGGAGGGAACAAGGGAAAATACAATGACATCTTACAGGTCATGAACAGTAAGGATGTAAAATTAACTATCGTACTCGGCCTGACGACATTTCAGATAGTGCAAGAGCTCAGACATAGATAAGGAAGGGAGGGGAGAATGGGAAGGAAATGGAAACAGACAGGCGACTACCGTACTAGGCCTGATGACATTTCTGGTAGAGCTGGAGAAAAACAAAAGGTGATGGAGAGGGGTGCAGAAAGGGAGGGGAGGAACAAAACAAGTGACTATCGTATTAGGCCTGACGACATTTCAGATAGTGTGGGGGGGGGGACGAGTAAGTGGAGGGGGGAGGAGACAAACGAGGTTGCTATCATACTAGGTCAAGGGACAATTCTGATAGAGTAAGTGCATAGAAGAAAGTAAGGGGAGGAGGGGAGGAGATAGGAAAAGGGAGGGAGGAGAGAACAGAGAGTAAGCAGTGAAAAAGAGTGGAGAAGCAAGAGGGGAGAGCAAATACAATTGCAGAAGTCAGTAATAACACATAATGTTGCAAGCCAGGATACAAGATGAAGATGGGAACAGCATGATTCAGGGCCACCAAGAGTACAGGATGCAAAGGAAGTCCAGCATGAGAGCTGAGAAAGGGTGACGAAGTCCATAAAAGTGAAATCCAGCATTGGCCACAAGACGGTGGTGGTGAAACCAGAATGTACCAGGACGGACTCCTGCAGAAGTATGCTGGAGGGGAGGGAGCAGGGTAGAAGAATCAATCAAAACAGGCAACACCTGTGTGCGAGAAGGGAGGGGGGAAATGAATCCATGTGTCCACGTTTCTATCCTGCCCCTTTTGTCATGATGCCAAATTGTTTTAGAGCGTTCTCAATGGTCTCTTGAGTGCCACCAGGTGCCTGGACATTCTGTGTTGTTGCTCTGATGTTGATGGACTGCCATGCAACACCACAAGCACAGACTTTAGATCCCAATTAATGGTCTATCAGTCACAGCGCCTTTGCGTTTGTTTAGTGGCATGCGTAATGCTGCCTCTTCCCGCTAATCACTGCCTTTAGAGCAGAGTGGAGGTATCTCATGAGGGATGTTCACTGCAACCAGATATAAAGAATGGACAGCTATTTCTCACCGGGGGAACCAGTGATGTGCAGCTTCAGGCCGACTCCCAGTGCGGCCATCCGAGGCACCAGCAGTGGCGCTGCCCTCGACATCCAGGCAGTTTGCACCAGCTTGCTCCCAGTCTTCTGTGCCAACAAGGTCTTAGGCAGTCGGCATCCAGATGCCGGCACGCGGGGTCCAGTGGCGCCCCCAGACATTTTTCATAGGGGTGGCCTGATGGAAATCTTGGGGTGGCACACAAAGTTTCCATCATAAGAGTCAGGTTGGCTGATGGGGGGGGCAGCGTTTTTATAAGGGTGGCCGCGGTCCCCCTTGGCCACCCCTCTGGCGGGGTCAGATCACCACAGATGTCTTGTGGTTATCTATGTTATGTCCATCCCAGCTATCTGCCACAGCTCGCCCCAGCCACCAAGTGGGAGATTAGAGATCCAGTGCACCCTTCCTCTCGCCTTGCACTGCCGTTTGGCTTCAGTGGAGTGTTCAGCTTTGCTTCCTGTAGTCAGCGATTCTCGGGGCTCGCCCGCCTCCACATGTGTTTGCTACAGTCTGTTGTGCCATTCCTAACAGGAGAAACACCTACAAGTGACTCCCCACACCAACCCCTATACCATTACTGCCCTCACTGTACAGGGTTACCCCTGCCTTGAACCAGTATTCTCTCTTTCTGGCTGCTGCTGTAGAATCCCTAACTCCCCTCAAGCCATGAAAAGCTAAGGACTCCAACCACAACTACACTTGATTTACTACCCATCTCCATGCCCTGAGAGCTGTGAAACAAGCTCCAGAAGCAGCCTGGAAGAACGACCCCCATACAGCTAACAAGGTTCTCTTCTCAGACCGATACTCAAAATATAAACTAGCTGTCCTAATGACCAAAGCAGCATCCTACAATAGTAGGATCTCTAAAGCCTCCTCAAGCTCGCGAGAACTATTCAGTATCCTCCGCGAACTAGAATCACCTATCTTACCCCCTTTCTATGTCACCAAAGACAACACCTGGTGCAGCAGCATCAAAAATGCACTGACCGGTAAAATGACTCAACTACGATCCAAAATGAAAGCCAAATCAGACAGTATCACCGACAACGCAACACAAAACTCTACCATCACATTGCCTACTCACACACATCTCTTTCACTTCAACCCCATCTCAGTGTCTGACTTGGCCAATATCGTAAAGGGCCTCAAACCGTCCCATTGGAAAGGGGTGTCTGCCCTGCCACATTGGTCAAACAATGTATAGACCATCTCATCCCTTTTATCACTGCCATAGTCACACCTGCATCACTGTTAACATTGTCCCTCCCACCCTCAAAGAATCTTGGATTACACCTTTGCTAAAAAGAACTACTCGATCCTACCATCCACACAGATTACCTATCCATCACCACTGTCCCGTTCCTTCTAGAGATCCTTGACAGAGTGGCTTACAGAGTGGCTTACACTCAAATCCCAAAATTTTTGGAATATCATCTCATCCTCAGTCACCACCAATCTGGCTTCCGCCCCAAACATAGAAAAGGAGCTGCCCACCTAGATTGAAAAAATCTACTAGATGAAGGCAACGATGCAGGGAAACTCTCTCTCCGCCTACTACTTGACTTGATCACAAAACCTTATGCCATCACCTGACCTTTGTTGCCTTATTTTCTCCAGAATTTTCCAATTGGATTGCCTCCTTCCTCAACAATAGAACATCGAGTCTCTGAAGGTGAAGCAGCAGCACCCCCAACACCTAACACGTGCTGTGTCCCGCAAGGCTCCTGCAGCCCTCCCACCCTCTATAATGTTTATACAAAATCACTCTTTGACCACCTTGATGTACTGGGCAAATCCTTCACGAACTATGCAGATGACAGGCAAATTCTCATCCCTCTAACAGGTGTCTATGCCCAAGGCTGCTCCTCTGTTAACTCTGTCTACAAAATAATCAGACCTGGATAGCCCAGCACAGTTTGCACCTAAATGACCAGAAGACGGAACTCCTTCTAGTCAGCTCCCCAGCCCGTCTCATTAGCCTTGATCCGCCACATTACAACTTCAACATAGACGGCCACAAAATCCTGGTCTCTTCCTCCATAAAAACACTGGAAGTCTACTTGGATGCATCACTAAACATGACCCGCCAAATTAATAATATCACTTCTACAACGGCCTACACCACAAAACTCATAAGGGTAAGTAGACCCTTCCTGTCCATCTCCAAACGACTCATTGTGGCCCGAGCCCTTGTGTGGCCTAAATTGGATTATTGCAACGCCCTACTCAGCAGAACCTCAGAAAGAACCTGAACAGGCTGCAAGTGATCCAAAATAATGCCCTGCAATCTGCATTGGACCTAAGTAAGTCTGACCATATCTTGGCAGTCAGGAGAGATGTCCAATGGCTCCCTGTCTGGGACAGAATCAAGTTCAAATCTCTCACAATTGCCCATCACTGTCTAACAAACAATGTCCCACCCTACCTTGCCCAGAGGATCATGAAATACACACCAGCAAGACCACTGTTATGCTCACCTGGCCTCTGCAGAGGTGTTGGGGCACGGTTGCAGCCCTCCCGGGGGTGAGGTTGCTCGGGTCCAACTTCGCCCTCTGCGCTTATGTGGTGACTGGTGGTAATAGGTGATGCTGCTCGGGACTGCTACTGTTGATTAGTTTTGGCGAGCACTCCATCCTGCTGCTTCTGGCAGGGGCGCTTGTATGATCTGCACCGAGTTACTTCACTGGTCCCTTGCACGTGGTAGTCCAGTGCTGCTGCAACTAAGCCACTATACTTCAGGTAAGTGTTCCTGTTTCCCTTTGTCTTTCCTCGTCTGTTTTTGTTGTATTGTAAAGTTTGTTGTCTTGTATTGCTCTACGTTCCACTTTTGATGTTTGCTCTTTTGCTTTCTTCCCTTGCAGATGATGTTGCTGGCCCAGCAGAAGCTGCGGAGCTCGAGGCGACAGCCGGAGGGAATGAGGAACGAAGCTGCAGCGGTACAGTAGCTGGCAAGTTGTTAACTAGGGGGTGCACAGAGTTCAAATGCGGCACGGCCCTAGGATGGATGTTCTAACCTTGTCTTTCTGCTTCTTTACAGGGTCCGAGTTTGTGGACGCGGAGGGTGGTGCTGCAGCGTCGGGATCACTGGATGTCAGGAGATGAGTCTGCAGATGAAGCGATGAAGCACCGGTTTCCTGGAGGTGAGTATGCAGGAGAACACCTGGTTTCAAAGGTAAGTAAACTGGTCCAAGCGGCGGTGAGCATCAGGTTGCATGCGAGTGCACAGTAACGCAAAGCACCGGCCTTAAGGATGGAGCAGCTTATATAGCTAGCTTCTGAAGCCACGCCCACCAGGTTCAGCCTGCCTGCGACACCCTGCCACACCCGATGAGTCAGCACATGAAGACCAGGCCTAGGGAGCCCCACCCGATGAGTCGGCACATGAGGATGTTCTCTGGAATAAAGGCTTTCAGCTTCTGGAAAGTTCTTGTAAAATAAAAGCATTCCTGCACTGAAATAAAGTAAACACACTCCTGCACTGATATGAAGTGTTCCTGCTCACATCTCTATATGAGCCTGGCGCCAAAGGTGCCAGCACTGAGTCCAGCCAGGGCCCCTGTATTTATAGGTCCCAAAGGGAAATAATTGAGTCAAGTGACCCATTGCCCCCATCACTAGATGGTGTGGTCTTTGTGTTCTGGGGCCTGTGGCCATGACAACCACTCAGATCCTCCCAATGTCACCACTTTCTCACCCCGGGATTCAGATGGAAACGAGTTGGTGGCTCCGGCTTTCCGGTAGTGGTGACCAACCTCTGGAACAACCTGCCACTTCACCTACAATATGAGACCTCCTACCAGCTATTCAGAAAAAAGTTAAAGATATACCTGTTTAACGAATCTTTGACATGTACCGACCTGCCATCTCTATGTATTGCCTTATCTTGTCTGCAGTTACACCTAAGTTACGCCTGAGGGCGGTGTGTGCTGCTATAAATGTAATATTAAATAAATAAATTATAAATAAGTTACCCTGCTGCCCCAATTAGCTGGCGACCGCTGCCATAAAACCTGTAGAAACAAGACCCCCATTGCAACGGCACATATTTTTGGCACAGCAACCCATCAACACCCCCGACTGCTTCCGCTCTCACCAGCCTCACCAGGGACCCCAATTACCAGCCTCTCTAGAAAACTTCCCCACCACTCAACCACTTGGCTTGGTTTTCATCCGAGTCAGCACCCACTCAACTCTAGGGTCAAGCCCTATATCAGCCCTACGTAAACCCAATTTGCACGCTACCAGACACCTGCATTCACAGCCTTGCTTAGGCACCATGAGATTAGCCAAGCTGTGCTCCAGAACATTTCACCCAGAACCCTCTATAGAGCATAACACTCTCCCACATCCACCCCCTCCTCTCTGCTGTCCAAACCCCCATCCACTCACTGCCACTGCTTAGTTCTCACAAGAGCAAGCCCACACTGGAAAAAGGCCTACTACTCAATGGCGCCCTGGTTAATGCCTACTCCTTTTGTGCTCACGCCACCAACATCCATGAACTTATAGATGAACACCACCTCGACTTCATGGCGGTCACTGAAGCCTGGCTGCACAGTGCGACAGGACCCTTCCTCTTTCTTGCTATGCCACCAAAGTACTCCATCCTCAGATCTGACAGAATAGCCAAAACAGGAGACTGTGTCGCCCTCATCGGCAAAACCTCTCCAGCCTTTAGGGAGATACCTATCCCACCTCCACCAGGCTACAAATTACTTTTGTCCAAGCTTCTTATGAATCCCAAACTACCATCAATATCCTCATTCTGTGCCACCAACCCAATCACCAAAACAGCCCAGAACTTGACATCCCTTCTTCCTCTCCCCTTTCATCAAACCAGCCACCAAGTTCCTAGTCTTAGGGGATTTCAACCTAGGCTTCAATGATGCATCAGAGATTAAAGCCAACAACCTCACCAAGTCACTCACAAAGGTGCACTTTACCTAACTTATCCACTCCCCAACCCACTCTAAAGGACGCACCCTGGATTGGGTCCTAACATTGAACACCTCAGTTGCTATCACGTCCATCATGCCTGTGCTCAAATCCGACCACACTCTCATAGAGTTTCTTCTGTCCCACTCCCAACTGGCATGTAACCCAGCCACTATATTTCTGCAGACCCTCTCCCATAATACGTGCAGACTCACTGAAGCCTGCCTATCCCCTACACTGGTTGAACACCTCTCTAAACACATACCCTCAGTGGATGACTCGCAAGCCCACGTCTCGATTCTGACTGCCCTTAAACACACCCTGGACCAACACACCCCTCTTAAACCTATAAACCCCAAACCAGGTAGAAGAGCAACCAGTCGGTTTTCTGATTAACTCGTCACCTTGGCCGTCATAAACGTGCCCTGGAACACAACTAGTGGAAAATCCCTAAACCCCCAACCTTGATGGTTTCCACACAGCATCCAAAACCTTTATAAATACCCTCATATTGACTAAAGCCAACTCCTTCAACACTAGGAACCACATAACTCTTTGCCATCCTTAAAGAACTGGAAATCCCCTCCCCTAGCCCTTCTTGTGTTCACATCGCCAAAGCTTGATGTTCAACCATCCAGTTAACCCTCTCGAACAAAATCAAGCAACTACAAGATAAAAACACCTCCAAGAAACAACAATTCATAGCTAAACCCTCAGCCCTGACACCCCCCACCCAGACACCCACTCCACCCACTCCCACTCCGCCGAGTTCCATTTCTCCCTGGTTTCCATGGGTGATATTCAAACACCTCAAACCATTTAATTACAGAAGTGATGATTATCAAACTCTGCGCTGCTACCCTAGCGCCGGCCATAGCAGACTTTGTTAATGCCTCCTTCATATCCAATAACATCCCAAACTGCATCGAAACAGCCTGAGTCTCACCCCTCATCAAGAAACCATCCCTTGATCCCACCCTCCCAACTAACTATCAGCCATCATCACAGTACCCTTCCTCTTCAAAATCCTAGACTGCGTTGCCTACTCCGAAATCAAAATCTACCTAGAACAGTTCCAGCTCTTAGGCTCAAGACAATCTGGATTCAGACCCAAACACAGTACGGAAACAGCACGTTTGGTTCACGAAATTCAACTCGATAGCATCAGAGATTCGGGCAACAAGGCCATCCTGCTCCTCCTAGATCTTTCTGCATCATTCGACCTTGTAAACCATGACGTCCTCTACGTACACCTTCTGACAAACGTCCTCTTCTCTGATCTGGCGGTTCTTTGGATCAAATCATTATTGAGTGAGCGTACTTCCAGGGTCTTTATAGGTGACTACACTGCTGATCCCATCCCCGTCCCATGCAGTGTCTCCCGGGGCTCATGCATTTCTTCTGCCATGGATTCCCTATTCACATGTGACACTGAGGCACATTGAAACATCTATAGTCTGCTGTGGGTTCGTTTTATTACTAAAAAAGATTCCTTGCTTTTTGTATTATTTGATATTTTGCAAACAAAGAAATCGGGCAAAGAAGACTTGTACATTTCTAAACGTATTTAGTTCACCTTTTATTTCACAAATGAGCTGCTGTGTTTTTACTCCTTAAAATGCACATGACATCACAGTTACCAACCATAACACAGCACTTTTCTGGAAGAAGAGCTAAAGCTGCCCCCTGCTTAGCCCATGCCTTGGAAAGCTGTGCTGGCCTACGTTCCGCTATACTACGCTAGCTTCTGATTCATTGTGCCCTGCCATTCTGTATGAAGCGTGCTATACAATGGTTGTAGTCAATCTCCTTATTTAGGTCACAGTATGTTCTGCATAAGCCCACATTACAGAGAGAGCGAGAACATTACACTATGCATTAAGTCAATATAGAAGAATGTACATATTACACAGCTATTTCGATATCTAGAAAGAACCGGATGCGCCTGCAATGTGTACCATATCAGCAGTATTTTTCCAACCTTTCGATCCTAGGTCTATGGCTAAAGAGTCAGTGTTACATGTAATCCTGGAATTGATCATAGACAAAGTAACGCAGAGAGGCAGTGTTTCAAATTTCCAAAACAAAGGCACTGCAAATATCTCCCTAATGAAGCTGGAAAGAAGGCATGTAACATGAAATGTGTTAAAGATCCAACCATGCGATGATCACACTGGCATGATCACACTGGCATGTGTAATTATTTTGCTGCTGAGAGGTACACCATGTTCCTGTGACAGGAGCTGTTGGGATTTTATTGAAATGGGGTCTCGTAATTCTCATAACTCTTACCCTTTTTGTGTATACATTTCATTAAGGTCACTTTTCTGAAGGGGCCCTATTCTAGGCTTTAACGAGTGCAGGATGAAATCTTGTGGAGGCCCTTAGAAAGTCGAAATTTTGAACCCCTGTGGCAAATTATCTCCTAATACATTCTGAATTTTCTGCACCGCTTTGGTACCTCTTCTTTTTGGGCGCCGACATTATGGGTCTGCAAAAGATCAACGACAAACAATGTTTACGCTTTGTTCAAGAAAATGAAAACATTCTTAAGTCTCAGCCAAAAATGAGTAAAATTGCCTGAACAAGATAGATTGTTCTGTTACGTAGAAATTAGACGGTGAAGTTAATAAAACATCATTATAACTCGGGTATGGATATATACTCGTCGGGGTTCTCAAAGCTTTTACTCTGGAGTGTGTGGGAAGTTGCGACACACTAACCCACCGAAAGCTTCGTTTCTGGAAGTTTTTCGTGCGTGACTGCGTGCTGGCGCGCTCTAGTGGGATAACATTGAACTATGTAGTGTGCATGTCGGCCGCTAGATGGAGATGACCTTCACCACTGTACATTACATGTACGTAGTTTGCACAAGATTTTTTTACTGACAGCTGCCAGAAGATAAGACAAACTGTTATGTGAACCTGATGCCTCCGGTTTATGTACTTTAAGTTTTCAATGGGTATATTACATTAATACAATATTTTCTCCATAGTCTATAGGGTCTTTAATGTAAAGTTTTTGTTTGTTTCTTATAGTTGATACGTTTTTTTCTAATTTTTGGGAACAATTTAAGAAAGCTTGATTGTAATTTTCTTCCAAGATCAAATCAATGTTATTTTAATACGTTGTCTCGGGGCCCCTAAAAGGAGTGGGGCCCATAGGCCGGTGCCTACTTTGCCTATTTGGTAATCCGGCACTGGCGTTAATAATTGTATCAGCTGATGTAATGTAACTACCAATTCAGCACTGGTAGCACATATTTACAACTGGAAGAATTGATGACATTACAGAAAACACTGAAGAATATGTTTGTCACAGTACTAAATATTACTTGCGGTAGTTATCTTCTTGCGATCTGTTGACTGCTTGTGGGATGCGTGATGCACTGAAGAGTGCCAGAAAAAGACAGGTGTAAATTGGAAGTGTTCAGCAGATGGAGAGGCCGGGTCAGATAATGTGGTGAGGTGGAGGAGGGATGGTAGAGGGAGGTTGGTGGGGGAGGGTCACAGAGCAGGAAAGTGGGTAGCAAAAGGAGGGATGCCTCGAAAAGCAGAGGGAAAGTGGTGGTAAAGGAAAAGAGCAGTCTTGCAGGAGGCGGCCTTCTGCAGCGTCACTCTTTAAAATGCAGTAAGGAGACATAGATCCTATTTATCACCAATGGAATTTTATGCTTCTCGCAGCGCACCATAATATTATGCCCTATTTGTGGCCAAGCAGCATGCGCTGAATGGTATTTACCACTGCCTCTGGTGTTGTCTCTGGGGGTCCTATGGCTGTTTAGAAAAAGTAATTGCTTAGCCAGCATAATGTTCTTTTGGAGGTACAAAGAGTCTCTCAGGACCAAAAGGCACATTTTAGTTTTCAGCAGGGGGGTAGCCCCTTTAGCCTTTTCGTTGGTAGCACCTATGGATGCTTACCACAAAGGACAAGCAATGTGACCCTGCATGCATAGATGCTGCTATCAAACCGTGGCAACCAGTGTATTCACACACTTTTGCTAGGCCCCTTGTTGATGTCTCTAGATAACAGTTCTGAATTTGAGCATTTGACATGGCAAAGCATCTATTAGAACATGTTTTACAATATGGGTTACAGAAAATTCACAAAGAATGATCCAAGTAGACAATACCGGTTCTTGAAAGATGAGTGCTAGTGGATTATGACACAAGCAAGGGCAACACATTCACTGCATGCTCTGCAGTCTAAAGGAGAAATAATCAATATATATAAAATGCTTAGGTTGTTTCTGTACTCAGCTGCTGAAATTTATCAGTGTTAGGTTGCCCTTTGCTGTGCAAAATGCACCCTCTTGAACAACAGCTATCATTTCAACATACAGATGCAATCTATCAGTGTTGGGTTGCCCTCTGCTGTCCAAATGGCAAAGTGGACCCACTTCACCAACAGCTACCTTTTCAACATTGCAAACATTTGGAGGTTACTTCTTTCCACCCCCACTTCTCTTCACACAGGGCACGGCGTGTTTGCGGTTTCAATGAACAGTTAATTAGCATCTCAGCGTTTCAGTCTGTAAAGAGCAAAGTGCTGTAGAACAAATGCCTCCTCACGAGCTAGAACTGAAATTAGGTGCTGCAGTAATGCAACTACGCAATCTTATGCCATCACAGGGACTCTGCAATGGAACTAGGTTGACAATTAGCCATCTACAAAGACACATCATAGAGGCCCGTGTGATCGATGGAACTTAGATACTGTTCTTATACTGTGCATATCTCCTATTCCATCTGATACGTTTAGCCTTTTCAATGACCATTAATAAGTCACAGGGCCCTACGCCCCCTTCCTGGAAGCGATCAGTGGTAATTCTGATATTTAAGAAAGGGGACAGAAGTGATACTATGAATTACCGACGGATAGTGACCTTTAAGATATGCTAGACCAGCATAGGTTACGCCAGGAACAGCTAGTTTCTAGTATTTCCTGGAAGATAGCAGCTGTAAAAAATACTTTATGCAAGGTAAGTGAACAAGGTTGGGTTTGTTGACATACACAAAAGTCTAGTCGTCAGAAAGGCAAACAGACATGTAAAGATTTGTCACGGGAAGGCATATGTAAGTGTATTGTACACATTTGACTAGAACATGCAGTATGTCGTTTGATCGGAAATAAAAGTTTTGTTCAATGGTTTATTTTTCAGCTTGACACTGTGTTGAAGTTCTTTCCATTGCCTCCAGCAAATCAAGGAATACAATGTCTTTCTTCGCTTCCCATGGTCTGTTGGCATTGTCCGCGGCACCACTGCTGGAAGTAAAGGCTGATGGAGTGTGCCGAAATGACTAGTGCGCTGCTCAAGTGCAGAGAACAGTAGTGGATAAACTGCATGGTCAGTCCCACACTACCACTAAACCAGCAGTGATCATAAAGGTGAAACAGGCAGATCCTGACAGATGTACCTCCTGTGCCTCTTTTGGCAGTGCAAGCCATACTCTTCAGGAGGGATATGAGCTGATTACAGTGGCAGTCCAAACAACTTAACAATGGTTTTAATATAAAGAGAGTCCAATCAGGGATCCTTAAAAACATAGATACTTTAATCAAACAATAATATGCAAACAACAAAGCGGAAAAGAGAAAACACTAGAAAAATCCACCCCTGTGAAAGAAACAGAGAAAATATAGACTTGTGTGAAAGAGCACTCTGGGTAGATGGGCGGGGGTCTTGATACAATATATGAGGATGTTACTTTTCAAGGATATGTCTTTGAAGAAAATGTTAGAGAAGGGGGCTTAGAAGTCACTATCGAACCAGAAGTGGACCAGGGAGACAGGGCCTCTCCAATCTGCATTTATTTTTGTCCTTGGTGCTATATGTCATTGATCTGGGCTTCTTGGCGCTGTTGTTGTTGTTGAGATGATGCTGATGCAATCACACTGGTGGTTGCTATCGAGCCGGTTTGAGGGTGCAGGCTCCAAAGTGGGTCAAAACGGCATCGGAGACAGCGAGACAATGTCTTCCACGAATCCGCAGCAGCGGGCAAGTTGTCAAGTTGTCAGCGAACTGATGGCTCTGCTGGGTTGAGTCGGCCTTCGAGAGAGGCGTCTATGATGGCTACCGGCAGTTGAGTCAATGTTCGAGTGAGTTTCTCCCACAATATTGAGTCCTGATTGGGTTGGTTGAGACGGTACACCTCAATGAGTCAGCCGGCATCTGGATGACAAACCCATCAGAAAGGTCACCTCAATAGAAATGCTGCATGCTGGTACTTTGAGTCAGAGGTCCCAGTGCACATTGAGCAAATTCATTTAGAAAGCAATGCTACAGGTGGGAACTTGGAGTCAGGCTTTATAGAGGATATTGAAAGGAGAACATAAAGAGAAATGCTGCATGGTTAAACTTGGAGCTTGTGTTCCTAGAGGTCATTGAAAAAGTCATCATAAAGACAAAGTGAAAATGAAGAAAAATGCTGCATGCTGGAAGTTGAAGTCAGAGTTCCCAACAAACGCTGAGAAAGTGATGAAACGACTTGATGAACATCTGGACTTGAGGCTCTTCGGCCCTGGGCAACAATGAACAATTGAACACCAAGGCATGGTTGCACTGCAGGAACTGAAGTATCAAATCCCAAGCGACACTGTGGAGAAGAACAGTTGTGACAGCTCACACCCAAACCCTAGAGCTACAGACCACCTGGCAGCTTACGTTAGTGCCATTCTAAATAAACCATTTAAAATGTACGTCCTGAGCTGCATCATCTTTTTATGGAGAGTTGGTCATAGCGTCCTCGTTGAAATCCTATGGTAGGGTAGCTTTTTTCACACTCAACCTGCAAGGATTACTGTATATAGAGTGCTGTGACATCTGATGTTCAAGCCACATTTTCAATAGGATTTCTTGACTACAGGTGGGATATCTGTGTACAAGTAGAGCAAGCACTGTATATGCTCATATGGTGAGTCTCATTTGTAATCTGATATCACTTGATTGGGAGACCTCACAGTTTTGTTCATGCCAATTTTAAAGGGGTAAACCTTGTTGGGAGTGTGCAATTAAGCATGACCGTAGTCTTGAAAAGTCCTACAATGTGTATGCATATCAGATCATGCACTGGCGATGGACGCTCAAAACGAATGAGCAAAGTGCACAGCCCTGGGCAAGTAGTAGCGCAAAGCAGTGGCAGCCATTGCACTGGGAGTGGTGCAGCTCACTCCTACCCAATGGGAAATATTGTCTGGACCCTTAGTGGTCCTGACACACTTCTACTCAAATGTCTTTCTGACGCTTGAACACAGCATTGTGATGCTTTGCATTTGCAAATGTAGCCTCTGGCCAAAGTAGGGCCCGGCTAGAAGGGCTGCATTGCTTGTCCCCGGAGGGAAATTAATCAATAAAAGACAAAGACAGTGGGGTTGAGTAGCATTTTATTTATTGTTTATGGGTTATTGGTTAAACGTACCTGTGTTTACTGTGAACTTAACCAACCAGCCCACCAAGGGGTTGGATAGAACGTTGTTCTAGAAAAAAAAAGAACAATGGAAAGGTCTCCCCTGCCCAGGAATGGACTAGACAGGGGTGAGATTGCGAACACAAGTAAAATAAAACATTGCAAAGAGTACTGTTGGCTGAAGGACAGAGAAGGGGGCTGTGTGGTGTGCTCCCCGGGAGGGCCGTGGCCTTGTGCTGCTCCTCAGGGCTGTGAAGCCTTCTACTAGTTGGGCCACATGTGCCAGGGGTGACTCAGCATCAACTGTGAGTCCCGGGCTGCATCACCAGTGCAACCAGGGAACCCTCAAGGCCTGATGCATGTCAGTCTGTCAGGGAGCCGGGGGGATGGGCACGCCAGAACGAAAAGACCCCAGGCCACATCTGCATGGCGGCCCGGGGAGAAGATCAGGCCCTCCCAACCATGTAACACGTATGCAGCGAGGTCCGGGACTAGGCAGCACGGCTCGGGGTGAGTCGGACGGGACCTAAGAAGAGGCATCAGATTGGCCCACCCAAAGCAGGGTAGGGGGTATGAGAAGTCGTGGGCTGCATCCCCCATGTAGCCTAGGTAATGACAGCAGGGCATATTTGAAGAAAAGGTTTTGGTTCGTGTCATCCATGCGATCCAGGTGAAGGACTCAGTGCTGGAGCCACAGAGAGCTTGTGGTGGATCCACCTGCTTGCCCCGCACAGGCTCAGTGATGGAGCGTGCACACCCCGGCCGGGAGCAGTGATGATAGTAGCTCATGCACAGTAAGAAGTGCAGCAGTCTCCCGGGCAAAATTCTTTTGCTGTGCTCGTTGGTAGCAATGCATTGAAAATTCTTTATACGGTGCTAAACTAGGAATGAGGAGACTACACAGGATCACGATTGTCTGAAGTGTCTTGTTCATGTGCGTTTCCTGCGTCAAACTCGCAGCTGCTGCCATTACATATCTATCGAACTCAATTCAGCAAAATTAGAATCCTTAGTCTGATTTTTCTTTTTCAACAGTTATGGGGCAAAAGACTTGACATGGCCAGTTCTGTGGACAAAAGGTATGGGATTGCTAGTTCTGAGGTCGATAGCATGACAAGGGCAATTCTGAGGGCAATGAATGTACATGGTCATTGCTAATTATGCAGTCAATTGATGTGGTATGGGCAGATTGTTGGGCGATTGACATGGAAAATTGGCACTTTTGGGGCAGTTATAATGTTCATTATAATCTATGCACCAGGCAGCTGCCTCAGAAGGGAGGGGGCAGGATCAGGTGGCACCAAACTATTTTGAAGTGGGCCTCAATGCATCTCCAGCCGGACTTGAAAACATCTATGAGAAAAGAGAGGGGACACATGCGACCAATGTAAGTTACTGGCTGCTTTGCATAAAATAAAAGAGCATTTTGGGAATGCAAGAATGATCACGAATTCATACATTTGACAAATGACATACGACACACTAGCCATGCTGCTCATTTATTTTGTTAGAGCACCCTAATAGTAAACTGTTACAGGGACCGTGAGTTGGTCAGAGTAGAGTTCTCGCTTGGGTCTGAGTGATTGTGCAGGGTGTATCCGATCAGCTAGGTATTGGGGCGCTGATTGGAAAAGACATCTGTGTGTGATTGTGAGCGCCTTGAACAATATGCGTTCTTTGATAGGGAGCCAGTGGGCATCTTGTCTGGCCTGGGAGATATGCTCTCTCCTGGGGATACTGAGAGCAGCTCGGAGAGCATTATTTTGTGCAATTTGTAGCCTGTTAATGTTCTTGGCAGAAGTACCTAACAGAAGGACATTGCAATAGTCCAGTTTGGCTCCTATGGTGGCTCTGGCAATGTTGAGACAGTTCTTGGCAGAGAGGTAGGGTTTTACCGCGTTGATGATTTTAGTAGTGCGAGGTGCTGGTGAGGAGATGTAGCTGACTTGTCTATTCACAGAGAGCGTGGAGTCAAGAAAGACTCTGAGTGTTTTCACTGCAGTTGAGACTGGGATGATCGTGTTTTCAATGCTGAAATTGCTGTATTTGGTGTCCAGTTTTTTAGGGTTTCCTTGAGGCCTATAATTAGGAGTTCCGTTTTATCCCCGTTAAGGCATAGGCCGTTTGCTGCCATCCAGGCCGGGATGATTGCATATGTCTGCTGTAGTGTTCTGAGGTCTTTCTCGTACTCACCAGATAGAGGGAGAAGGATTTGTGTGTCGTCGGCATAATTGGTGAATGTTATGCCGAGAGATTCCAGGTCATTAAATAATGGTAGGGTGAAGAGGTTATAGAGGGTTGGCGAGGTGCATGAGCCTTGAGGCACTCCACAGCTGATGGGCGAGGGAGTGGCCGATGCCTGGTCTGAGAAGACCCTCATGGCACAG
This sequence comes from Ambystoma mexicanum, assembly GCF_040938575.1. Classification (NCBI taxonomy): domain Eukaryota; kingdom Metazoa; phylum Chordata; class Amphibia; order Caudata; family Ambystomatidae; genus Ambystoma; species Ambystoma mexicanum. The sequence continues at coordinate 582,204,604 of NC_090928.1, read as the reverse complement.
CCCTCTAAGAAGGAGATTGTCCATGTAGTGGCTTCGTGAGAGAAGTGGGCAGGGTTAATGAGGTGGTGTCCTAGTGTTTTGTGGTTGACCAAGTCGAACGCTGCTGATAGGTCAAGGAGCACGAGAAGCGCGGCTTTACCTTTGTCCATGTTTTCTAGGAACTGATTTTTTTAATCTAGCAAGGCTGATTCTGTGCCGTGCCGTGGCCGAAACCCTGATTGTCTCTTGCCCAGGATGTTGTGTAATTCCAAGTAGGCTTGTATCTGTAGGTAAGCTGCTTTATCAAGAATTTTGAGAAGGAATGTCACGGTGGTGATCGGTCTGTAATTGTTGGGGGAGTCTGGATCAAGTGTGGGCTTTTTTAGCAGTGGTCGAACCCAGGCTTCCTTAAGGGAAGAGGGTACATTGCCCGAGGTGAGTGACGCATTAATAAAGGCTGTAAAGAAAGGTGCTAGGTATACAGCACAGTCCTTTATGATGTTAGCAGGGCAAATATCGCCTTTGCATAGCGAAGGTTTGAGGTGCTTAACGATTTCTATGACTTCAGGGATGGTTACTTCTCTGAAAGTAAAGGGTGTGGGGGGATTTGGGTCTGCGGCGGGGGAGATTTGAGGCTTGGTGTCATTCTGAGTAGGTGGTGAGGCTTTGGGTAGGCTGTTGAGGTTGGTTTTAATTTTCTCTTGGAGTAGGTTGATTTTACCTAGCATAGCGTGTTGGATGTTGTTACACCATTTTTCATCCTTTACGGTCTGATGTGTAGACGTGGGGGGAACAGTAAGTTCATTGAAAATGGCAAATAACTCCTTGGATTGGGATTTAGCATTGTCAATTCTGGAATTGTAGGCAGTGGCTTTGGCTGTGGCTATGGCATTTTTGTACTGTTTGGCGATTGATAGGTATGATTCTCTAGTGAGGGTGGAGGGGCTGGATTTCCAGTTTTTCAGGGCTTGTCTTTTTTGAGCTTTTAAGTCAAGTAGGTCTTGATTGTACCAAGAGTTTGAGGGCTTGGTATTTTTGGGTCTTTTATTTTCTAGTGGGGTGATGCTGTCAACTACCTCTTTGATGACTGAGTTGTAGAGATTAACCAATTCTGTGGGATTATTGGGTAGAGGTTGTGCAAGGGCTGATGCTTCAAGAAGGGGGAGGATTCTTGCTTTGGTGAGCATTTTTTTGGATCTAGCTAGAGTGGCAGGCATAGGGTTTAGATGTATAGGTATTTTGGCCGGTATGAGGAAGTGTAGAAGGTGGTGGTCGGTCCAGGGGCGAGGAGTGTTGGAGCTGATGTCCGCACCAACGTTGTGATCGGCTAGCCAGTCTAGTATGCGACCTATGATGTGGGTTGGGCTGTCAACTTTTTGGATGAAACCCAGGTCAAGAAGAGATTTGGCGAAGGCTTTGCCTTTTTTATCTTTGGGATCCTGGAAGCCAAGGTTGACATCTCCTAGAAGGATGGCTCTGGAGCTGGTTTTGAGGTTGCTACCAATGAGGTGTAGGAGAGTGGCTTGGAAGTCCAGCAGAGGGCCGGGAGGACGGTAGACTAGGTGTAATGTGATGGTGTCATTAGGGGAGAAGGAGATTTTTACCGAGAGTGCATCAAAGTGGTCTGAGGTGGCGGATTTGATTTGTCTAGCTTTGAGTGATTCTTTAACAATATAGGCCACCCCTCCTCCTTTGTTGGTGGGTCTATCCTGACGGAGGATGGTGTATCCTAGTGGTAGGGATTGGCAGATGGTGGGTCTGGAGGCTTCATGCAACCAGGTTTCAGTGATGGCTAGGGCATCAAGCTCTAGGTTAGTGATGAGGTCGTGAATTTCTGTGGCATGGGCTTGCATAGATCTGGTGTTGTTGAGAGCGAATTGAGTTTGAGGGGTTGGATTGTGGAGAGATTTGGGTTTGGTTGTGATAGTGACAGGTATGGTGGTAGGTGTAGGAGTGCTGGGTGTGGATGAGGTGGTGTGAGGGGAGCCTGGCGGGGTTGTGTGCAGGTGTTTTTCCATTGTGGTGGAGATCTTGTGGGAGCGGGATCCGAGTCTTTGGTTCCTTAGGTGTACGGCAGGAGGGATGGAGTGGGCCTGAGCTGTTTGTATGGAGAGTGGCACGGCTCTGCTAGGGGGCTGGGCCAAGGAGATCTTAGTGGGGGCATGGTAAGGCTGGCCAATAATGAGTGCAGGGAGGAATGCTGTTGGAGGAATGTTTTGTGAGCATGGTGGGATGAGTGTACCAGTGGACAGGTTTGAGGCCATGTTGGGGTGGTGCCTTGGTGTGGGCGAGTGTGGGCGGGCAATCAGCCTAGTGTGGTGAGTATTCTGGATGGGCCGGAGTACGGGTGTGCAGGCAATCAATAGTACACAGGGCGCAGGCAATCAATAGTACATAAGGCGCAGGCAATCAATGGTGCACAGGGCGCAAGCAATCAATAGTACACAGGGCGCAGGCAATCAATAGTACATAGGGCGCAGGCAATCAGTGGTGCACAGGGCGCAAGCAATCAATAGTACACAGGGCGCAGGCAATCAATGGTGCACAGGGCGCAAGCAATCAATAGTACATAGGGCGCAGGCAATCAATGGTGCACAGGGCGCAAGCAATCAATAGTACACAGGGCGCAGGCAATCAATAGTACATAGGGCGCAGGCAATCAATAGTACATAGGGCGCAGGCAATCAATGGTGCACAGGGCGCAAGCAATCAATAGTACACAGGGCGCAGGCAATCAGTAGTAAGTGAGTCATGGCCTAGCGTGTGAGCATGGGGTGGTACTATGGTATGGCGGTTGTAGGCCGATATAACAGGAATAGGTAGAGTATTCAATCGGGGAGCATCTGCGTTGATTGTTCGAAGGGATTTACTCAAATATGCAGTAGTTCATGGCAGCGTTGTGCATTGTCTTACTTTCTTGTCCTGCGGGCTGCTCGGCTGGAGCGTGGGTGGAGATGATCCTTGCAGGTTGGGGAGGCAAGAAGGTGGTGTGGTGCGAACGGCAACGGCCCCTAGGCCACGCACGGACAGGCACAGACAGGCCTGTGCCTTTGCCGGGTGCCTTCGCAGGAAGGGCCGTCGTTCCTCTGTGCTGGTTGCTGGAGCGGCGGGCCAATCATTGGCAAGGCCTGGCTGCTGCTAAGCAACCGGCATAAACATAAAATGCGTCTGCCATTTTGGAGGCTCCTCGTGTTAGGACGGGGAAGTCGGCGGTGCGGAGGGGCACAGTGGAGCTCATCCAGGGGGTATGGCAATGCGGCAGAGGTGGATGGCTCACAGGGGAGGTGGGTGGGTATGAGGGGTGCTGGTGGTGCACAGCTCAGTACCTGGGCGAGATGCTGCTTTGTTCGTGCTGTGGGTCACGGCGTTTGTTTCCTGCTCGTCTGCCGTTGCAGGCTGGGCTCCTGCCCACCTGAAGAGATGAGAGTGGAGTGGGGGTACAGACAGGCCTGTGCCTTTGCCGGGTGCCTTCGCAGGAAGGGCCGGCTCACGCCTTCCGGCGTTCCTCTGTGCTGGTTGCTGGAGCGGCGGTCCAATCAGTGGTAAAGCCTGGCTGCTGCTAAGCAACCGGCATAAACATAAAATGCGTCTGCCATTTTGGAGGCTCCTCGTTTTAGGACGGAGAAGTCGGCGGTGCGGAGGGGCACAGTGGAGCTCATCCAGGGGGTACGGCAATGCGGCAGAGGTGGATGGCCCACAGGGGAGGTGGGGTGAGTATGTGGGGTGCTGGCGGTGCACGGCTCAATACCTGGGCGAGATGCTGCTTTGTTCGTGCTGCGGGTCACAGTGTTTGTTTCCTGCTCGTCTGCCGTTGCAGGCTGGGCTCCTGCCCACCTGAAGAGATGACATATATATATATACTTGTTTGGATGGCTTCAATTTTCGAGTGTGAGGTGTTGGCTGTCCTGCCTGGGTGGAAAACAGCTTCTCGTTTCCCTGCAAGGGTTTCTTTCACAGCTTGCTCAATTAGAAACTAAACAAGCAGGAGTCCCCTGTGTAGGCTCTTGAATCACGCTCATGAACATATTATGCTTCTGTTGATCTAGATTTACTTTTTTCTAATGAAGCTCGAGCAGAGCAGAAAATTCATCAATATAACTGGTTTATGACACAAAATCAATGCCTAAAATATAAGGATTTTGATCGAAACTTATTTGGTCACACACGCTTCAGAATTATGGCCGATTATTTAGCCAAAACTCCAAGCTCAAAGCTGCGACAAAAGTTTCTTTGCTTCCACTTGAAGCTTTGGCCAACCTTAGATGTATTGGCTCGTAGGAAACAAATTCCAACTGTTGAAAATCAATGTCGGTTTTGTAAAAATCCTACCCAAAGGGAAACATTGGAACATTGCCTAATCCATTGCCCACTACTATCCACTATTCGCAAGAAGTGTTTCAAAAACTTCTTTGAGAATCAGAATGTGCATATCCAGAAAAACATGTGGCAATGTATCTTCACAACTTCTTTTCTCTCTGTAAAGATAGCTACTGTACAATTTCTGGATGCAATATTCCCAGACTCGCAATAACATTGTATTTTACTTTTCAATTTCACTTGCCATTATCATTATACTTGGCTGTAGAAGGGAGTAATTTTAGAGGTGAAATGAGTTGTAATGAATTATCATGTTGTTACTTTCTCCTCTGTTGACTTGTCATGATACTCATGTAATTAGTATGCAAGATGTCTTTCTCCTTCTCTTTTTTCTAAACAGATTATATCGCATTGTCTACATTTTGTACTTGCTGTAAAATTTAAAAGGTTGATTTTATCAACCAAACAAATAATAATAATAATAAAAAAAAACATATTATTAGTACTGGGTGCTTATTTACAGGGGACAGAGTGAGCCCTGCCGCAGGGCTTTTTTTTAGAGTGTGCCAGGCCTCCGCTCCAGCTACCTTCGGCCCACTTAAAGCCCTGGGCACCTTTAGCCAGTCTTTTCTAACAACAGCACTGTGAATGCTGAAACAAGTGGCAGGTCTAGCCTTTCAAAAAGAAGTCTGCTACATTACACGATTGGAGCGAGGGGTGATGGGGGGCTAGGGAGAGGAGGTGAGAAGAACCCCTACCTCCTCTAGATCTTTAAGAGAAAGAGTATGTTCCTAGTATCACACATTTTTGGTAATGTGGGAAGGCTTCTCAATGCGTACACGGTATATTGTGTATGAGGCAGAAATAATTGACATTACTTTCTTTGTGCAACCCGAAGACAGGATACAAGATATCTTACAGCTATTTTGTCCCTGGAGGCCCGGGAAGGCACCCCCACCTGCCAAATATTATAGTATACCATATACTTCTTTTAAAAAACAAATAGTTTGCTATGTTAGTACAAATAGAAAAAAATCACAAGGTTTTTAGTTTTGATACCTTTTATTGGGCTAATTGAAAATATTGTGATGCAAGGCAATAATGCATTAGCTTTCAAAGTCTCAAGGCCCATCTACCTCAGATGGTGAAAAGCCTTTGTACCGAAACACAATACGTTTATGCATTTCCTTTAAAGAAACAGAATACGTAAGTGGTGTTGCTATGCTGGACGGAAAAAGGGGGGGGCACTGTAGGTAATCCCCAATGGAGTCTTCACACAAGGGAAGAAATCATTATGAAGAAGAAAAACAAGGGGCTGTGAAAAGCCCTTGTAATATACACAATTTAAATAGTGAATATTATTATATATGGGGAAAATCAGGGGTCTCTGAGACCATTCATGAGTGAGTTGACTAGAGCACAGTTAACACAATCACTTGTAGGAAATCCACGTTTTGGTTGCTGAAGAAAATAGGAAGTACGTCTCTCCTTCTCTTGACGTACATTCAACTTCTAGCAGGCAAAACGCTTTTGACTCAAAAGCCAGGACTGGATGAAGGTGCGCCTGGTGACATGGAACACGCTAGTATCACTGAGAGCCTCCATGAGGGGGCGCCATGCTATGTTATGTAGACACACCTCTGCTGTTTACGTGACTTTGTGGCGTTGGTCCTGATAACGTGAGTGAGTAGTCGTGGTGCTATCCAACAAAGGCCATAGCATGCAGGTAGGACCCCAAAGTAATGGCTCACAGTGCCGGCCAGAGACTCCCTCTGCAACTTATTCAGAACAGGACTGCGAGACTTGTCCTTGGCCTCAAGCCCAGGGATCGTATCTCCAGGACTGAAATCTCTGCACTGGCTCCCAGTGGCTGTGAGGATTACATTCAAATCCCTCTGCATTGTACACAGGGCCTTCTGGGGTCTGGGGCCAAAATACATTCAACTCTCTCTTCCTAAATACCTTCCTTTTCTAGCTCTTCGCTCATCTGCCTCCAACTCCCCCAGGGTCAGTCGCTTCTCCAAGCAACGAGTTGGTGGCAGATCACTCTCTTCGGCAGGGGCCTCTCTCTGGAACAGCCTTCCTGCCTCCCTGAAACCCGAGGAGAACCACCTCCGGTTCCAGAAACACCTCAAAACCTTCCTCTTTGCTTCTGCTTTCTCTCCTCCCCTCTCTTGCTGAACTATTGACTGAAATTGCACTGGTTACCTGGCCACCCTTCTGATCTCTGGCCCAGGCCCTGTCAACTGCCCGCCTGCACTGCCTCCCTGGCAACCTCTGCACTTGGGGACTGTTTTCTGTATCCCTTAAGTCCCCTTTCCAGCACTTTGTCCGCACTTCCTTGCACTTGCCTGTTGTTTTTTTAATGTGTTTTATTTATCTTATTTATTCCACTTCCCATGTACTACACTTTCCCCTCTCCCTTCCCCCCTTGCACTCTTCCTTTCCCCCCTTCCCATGCACTTGCGCGATCTGAATGACACCTGGCCTAGTAAGATCGTTGTCTGTCCTCCCTTTGTTTCCCCCCCTTGCCTCATCGCGCCTTGAAACACTTGTGTATAGGCGCGTTATGAATACCATATCATGTCATATCATATCATACAGTTACTGTGCGTATATTCATAGGTGCCATCTTTTAATTTTTACTATGGGGCCAGAGGTTCCCACACCTAGTGATGCGACGGAGCCGTATCCATCCCATAGTCGAAACACCACATTTTACAGCACATTCTGCAGCAGCAATGGGAAAACAGCCATATGATTTAGCGGAAGATATCAACATAACAACTCAGCAACAGTCGCCTAACCTGCTCAGTTGCCTTTGCAACATTCTGTCATGGGAGTCCCTGCCTTCCTGCATCTCACCAAACAGTTGTGGCCTGCTCACCCCCTCCAATGAAGGCTCAGGGGGGACACTGATGAGGCTCCCTCCGCCCTGTGTCTGTAACTTCAAAATAAAGCCCCAGTCCTGATATTGCCACATAGGTACATGTTAACAGCGGCAACTCATACACTGGACGTCACGTTGTACTTGTCTCCTGCCTTACTCATGGCAGCGTGTTTTTAATGCACCTGCCCATAATATTTTGTATACTAAAGACTCAGTCTGTGAAACCATTTTCTGTGATATCAGGGGTCACCATTTATGCATATAAGGAGGCCCCGCAAATCCTAGGGCCGGCCCTGATGGCACATGGATGTTTCCTTCCAGCGGCGAGTGTCCACGTAGTGTCGGTATTGGGGGCACATGTGGCAGCGTGCGGAGGCCAGTTGTAAAGCTGCGTTGCTGAAACCTGACGGGCTTCCCGCGTTATCAGCAGAGCCCCAATCAAGGGTGGCCGTGGTAATGTCATCACTCAAACGCTGCAGGGGACACACATGGCCTCCTGTTGTCTCTGCAAACAGTCGTGCTGTCTTCCTTTCATTAGATCAGCGCGGCGGACGGGCGTGGAGTTGTTTGTTTTCAGCTGATAGCAGCATGTTGGCAGACAGAGCGGCCAGGCGTCCAGCCCATGGCCTGTCACCACTGAGAAAGCGGTTCAAGATCGCCACCCCAGGCGCATGCGCCACTTGGAATGTGTCATTTCGCGCACATTTCACCACGGACGCTCAATGCGCGTGGTTCCTGTGTGAAAGCATTATATCTGCACGATATTTCATCCTTGCCAGACTGGGAGGAGGGGCAAGAGAGTGGCATGAAATGCCCCCTCACAACAGTAGTACTAGACAGGGTGCTCATAACTAGCTCAGAGGAACAGATGCACCGAACACTGCTTCTTAAAAGTTCAGGTCACAGGCAGAACATGCTACAGACCAGAACATTGTACTAACCAAGTGTTTTCCGATGGCTGCGGTTTGTTGCTGCTTTTTTCTTTGTGTTTGTGGTGTGATTTCAGTGCAGTTCTCGAGTGTTCCATCATCACTCTTGGCCAAGCACCTTCTTGACCAACTATCGTGGACATGGCATATGCCGCCTACACGTTGAAAAGTGCCATGCCCGTCCAACCATGTAACAAATTGACGGCATCCTTCAATATCGCATCTACTGTAGGGTCACATATTTTTCAATCAGCCCTAACAATTACCCCCACATGTGCTCGAAATTTTGCTAAAATATCCTGCACCGCTCGAAACTCACCAATAACTCAATCTAATGAGGCTCCTCGGTCAATTCCGACGTTAGCCCCAGCGTTTCCGTCAGCTTCCTTATTACTCCTGCACAAGCCTACAGTAAACAATTCATGTATGCTTCCAGTGACAATTTGTGATCGAGTTAACCCTCATCCACTATCTGACAAAACGATTCAAGGTTCGGTAAAGGGAGGCGGCGTGGGGCCGCACCAGTTTTCCCTCTAACGCCAATCTCATTTCCAGCTCTTAGCAATGATTCGTCTGGCATCTCCAATTATGCAAGCCAGTGCGAATGACCAATCTCCATTGTTGACGAGGAGCACATACAGGAATCCCAGATTGTCACGCTAAATTCAACTATCGGACAAGCTCAATCTTTAGTAGACTCCTTTATCCCGCCAACTCCAAGACCTCCTAGACCGCCTTTGATCGACCCCACTCCACACCAACTTGATATGTTGCTACCGGCCCTAGTGGCAATTAACACCACAATCACGAGTCTCTTGAAACTATATGAAACTTTGGACATAAAATTGTCGAGACAATCGAGCCAATTCGAGGAGCTAGTCAAGTGGCTAAATGCAAATCAAATGCCTGCCGTTGCCGACATGACACTTGCTCCTCTTATGCCTAAAATGACACTAGACACCTCTGATCATGTTGTACATTGTAATAGTCAAGCGTTGTTGCCCATCGTAGAGATCCCATTGGGCCCCCCTGCTGACTCCAAATGCCATATACCACCCATTGCTGGCATAATCTGCCCTATTGCGCCCAATCCTGATACAAATGTACTACAGCTTGTGGACAAGTCATGGTCGTCCTCTGAGTCACCGACTCCGTGCCTACCCACCACCATCCCTATGGAGGCATGTACACCACAAAGCCCTAGTGGCAATTAACACCACAATTACGAGTCTCTTGAAACTATATGTTATGTTATGTTACTTTGCATTTAAATAGCACCTTATGTACCATTGGTATGGTCTCAAGGCGCTGGTAGATTGAACGCCCTGGGGAACCGAAGTTCAAGTCAGTAGAGGGAATAGAGAGAGTCATAAGGTGCGTGTGAGCACCGGATATGTGTGCAGCTGGTGTGGCATTCGTGTGATAGCTGCTTCTTAGCGGTAGGTGTGGTGGTTGAGAGATCAAGAGTATGTGTTCGTTCTGGCAGGTTGTTATCTATACTGATTCTGGCTGCGTTAGGCCTGTGGAGAATGCCTAGGCTGGAGGGTGTGTAGTTAGGGTGATGGGGAGTATGAGGCAAATGATGGTATGAGAACAGCGATACCGAATGGTGTCATAGTATCGCTGTGTTCTAGTTGAGTGGTGGTGTTAAGAAGAGAGTAAGCGTGGAGATGTGATATGGTGGCTTTCCTTAGGTGCTTGAGATCGAGCCCACTCCAATGGTTCCATGTACTCCATCCGTTCCATGTACTCCGAACTGTTCCATGTATTACGACCAAGTCAAGCACTCAGAACCGTTCCTTTCAATGCTCTTTCAAATGTTCCATGCACTCCAAACCGTTCCATGTAAGTCACGCCATTCTATGCACTCCAATCTGTTCCATGCACTCCAATCCGTTCCATGCACTCCAATCCGTTCCATGCACTCCAATCCGTTCCTTGCACTCCAAGCCATTGTATACACTCCAACCATTTTATGCACCGCTCCTTTCATTCGTTCTACCCACACTACCTTTCCCCATGCATCATCCTTCCACATATGTCATCTTCACACGTTCAATCCACTTCACTGGTTCTAGCCATTTCACACGTTCCATCCACTTCACCCATTTCACCCGTTTCACCGGTTGCAGACACATCACCCGTTCATCCACCTACTTCATCCGTTCTACCATTTCACCCGTTCCACCCACTTCATCCATTCTACACCAGTTCATCCGTTCCATCCAGATACTTCACCCTTTCCATTCACATACTTCACCCATTCTATACACATACTTCATCCGTTCCATCTACATACTTCATCCGTTCCATCTACATACTTCACCCGTTCCATCCACATACTTCAACCGTTCCATCCACATCCATCCACATACTTCACCTTTTCCATCTACATACTTCACTCTTTCCGTCCACATATTTCACCCATTCCACCCTGTTCACCCATCCCACTCTGTTCATCCGTTCCACCCAGTTCATCGTTTCCACTCAGTTCATCCGTTCCACCCAGTTCATCCGTTCCACTCACATACTTCACCCGTTCCAACCGCATACTTCCTCTGTTTCAAACACCCTTTTCACTTGATCCATCCACTTCACCCGTTCCATCCACATACGTCACCCGTTCTATTTAATATATTTGACCCATTTTGTCCACATACTTCACCCGTTCCTTCCTTAAACTTTACCTGTCTCATCTTTATACATCACTCGTTATTCTAGATCCATCCTCTGTTCCTGCTTCCCACTTCACCCATTCCTTCCAACCACCTCACCTGTTCCTTCCAACCACTTCACCCATTCCGTCCACATACATCATCCATTTGCTCCACACTCGACACCCGCTCTGCACTCTACAACCGCTCCTCACTCTACACCTGCTCCGCATTCTACACCCGCTCCACTCTCTAGACCCGCTCCTCGCTCTACGTTCTACACCCGCTTCGCATTCTACACCTTCTCCTCAATCCACACCGGCTCTGCACTCTACACCCGCTCCATACCCTACATCCGCTCAACATCCTACATCGGCTCAACACCACCGCACACTATCTCTGCTCAACACCCTAAATCTGCTCAACACCCTACATCTGGTCAACACCATCACGCCCTACATCTGCTCAACACCCTAAATCTGCTCAACACCCTACATCCACTCCACTCTACTATCTACTCACACCCTACATCAGCACCACAACCTACATCCGCACCACGCTCTTGTCTGCTCCACGCTCTCATCCGCTCTATGCCCTCATTCATTCTGCACTCTCATCCGCTCTACGTTCTCATCCGCTCTACGCACTTATCCGCTCTACGCACTCATCCTCACTACGCACTCACCCATCCTACGCATTCACCCGTTCTATGCACTCATCCACTCTACGCACTCATCCGCTGTCCATACTCATCCGCTCTATGCACTCATCCGCTCTACGCACTCATCGGCTCTACGCACTCATGCGCTGTACATGATCATATGCTCTACACACTCATCTGCTCTACACACTCATCCGCTGTACATACTCATCTGCTCTACGCACTCATCCGCTCTATGCACTCATCCGCTCTACGCACTCATCCGCTCTACGTGCTTCATCCACTCCACCGACTTCACCCGCTCCACTCACTTCGTTCATTCATCCTGCATTATCGATTCAGCCCATGTCACTTGTCGCACGCACTCGATCCGTTCCATGCTCTCCATCTGTCCCATGCACTACACCCATCTCATGTACTCGAATAGTCTATTCTGTACTTTACATTTATACCATGCACTCTTCATTCCATGCCATCTGTCTGTGCACTCACCCGTCTCGTGTATTCATCTTTCCATCCTCTTCACTTTATTCCTTTCGTCTATTTTGTTCCTTTCGTCCATTTCAATCATTTCATCCATTTCATTAATTTCGGCTGCCTTTCTACTTTTGTAAAATGTATTCTTTTATCCACTTTGCTGCTTTGATCTACTTTACTCATTCTAATCTGTTTGTCCTTTTTAGTTTACATTAGAGGTTATTCGTTTTCGATTTCTCGCATGGATCTTGAGGTTGTATTGTTATTTGTTTTATTGTTATTTATGATCTAGTAGTTTGGGTTCGTTGAATTGTTGTTATCCACTTTAATCCTCACGTCCACATTGATCCACTTGTCCATTACATTTATTTCGTCCATTTAATTAATTTCAGCCACTTTACTGCTCTCGTACAGCTTATTTTTTTTTATCTACTTCACAGGTTTGATCCTTTTTACTCATTCTGTTTTGTTTGTTCTTTTTAGCTAACCAATAGAGATTATTAGTTTTCGATTTCTCGCTCGGATCATGATGATGCATCGCTATTATGATCTAGCATTTGGTCAAAAGTCATTGAAATGCTGTTATCCAGTGTAAGTTAGTTTGAGTTCGGGGTCGGTTTTAGGGGAAGAGCCAAGTTTTCAGTAATTTGCAGAAAGACATGAGGTCTTCGGTGAGTCGGATGTGGGGTGGGAGGGCGTTCCACAGCGTGGGGGCCAAGGCTGAGAATGATGATCCGCCTAACCTGACTGAGTTTGTTTTTGGTGTGACTAGGAGGCCAGCTGAGCTTGATCTTAGAGTACGTGGAGGGTGATAGGGTTTTAGTTTGTCTTGAAGATATTGAGGTCTGGTTTTATGCAGTGCTCGGTGAGAAATGCATAAGGTTTTGAAGGTCACCCTTCGGGCAACCGGTAGGCCAGTACAGAGTTTTGAGGGCTGGGGAGATGTGGTCTCTAAGGCGAAGCACTAGTAGCAGTTTGGCTGCATCATTTTGTGCTCTTTGTAGTTTAGTCAGTTGCTATGCATGAACTCTGAGGCAGAGGGGGTTAGCGTAGTCCAGTCTTGATATAACAATTGATTGGGCCGCGGAGAGAAATGCACCTAAGAGTTTTAAGGTGGTAGTGGCAGGACTTTGAGACGTTGTTGACTTGGCGCAAGAGTGTTAGGTCAGAGTCTAGGGTGCATCCAAGGTTTTTTACTGAATTAGAGGGAGTCGGTGGGTTGCCCATGGCAGATGGCCAGGGTAGTGGGTGTGGAAGAAGTTTGCGGTTGCCACATACCATGATTTTGGTTTTGGAGGGGTTTAGCAAGAGGTGGTTTGTGGTCATCCAGAGCTCTATGTCAAGGAGGCAGGAAGCAAGGTCAGGTCGGCAGTTTGGTTTTGAATTCAGGAGTTTTAGAATTAGTTGAGTGTCATCAGCGTAGTTGTAGCACAGGATGTTGTGTGAATGAATTATTGATGGGAGGGTGGCCATGTAGAGATTGAACAGGAGGGCTGATAGGCATGCTCCTTGTGGAACTTCTGTGTCGACTGGTCGGGCTTGGGAGGAATAGGTGGATAGTAGGGTTATTTGGTTCGTATTTTTGAGGAAGGATGCTATCCATTTGGGAGCGGTTCCACAAATTCCTAGGGAGTGGAGGCGGTCAAGGAGGATTGAGTGGTTGATTATGTCGAAGGCGGCGGATAGGTCATGAAGGATTAATGCCGCACACCCCGCACAGTCTGCCGTGTTTTTAAGGTCATCCCAGATTGATGTTAGGGTGGTTTCGGTTCCGTGTCGGGCTCTGAAACCTGATTGAGTGGGGTCTAGGAGATTGTTGGCTTCGACAAAGGCATTTAGTTGGGAGTAGGCAGTTCGGTCGATGAGTTTGGCAAGGAACCTGGTGTTTGAGATGGGGCGGTAGTTTTTGGGCTCGAGAGGGTCGAGGGAAGGTTTTTTTATTAGAGGTTTGACATGAACCGTTTTGAATGCGTCGGGAAAAATTCCAGAGGAAAGGGAGTCATTTATGATGGTTCTTGCGTGTTCTCCTGCGCAGGTAGATGCGAAAATTTCTTTGAGGGTTGTGGCCGGGCTAGGGTCCAGCAGAGAGCCAGATGGTTTGCGGGCAGAGAGGAGTTTGAGAAATTGGTCAGCTGATATTGGGCTAAAGGAGTCGAACGTTGGTTGGGTATTGGTTGCAGGCGGTGGGTTGGCCGGTATGAGGGGTGCGTTGCCTGGTGGGTGTAGGAGAGCTAGTTTGTTGGTTAGAGCATTTGTTCTTTCGAGAGCTGTGGAGTAAAAGTGGAGCGAGAGTGAGTTGCTCAGCGATTGTGAGGGGGTTGGGACGGTGGTAGTGCATGATGGTTTGGTGAATTCCGTGATGATTTTGTGAAGTTCTTTGCTGGGGTTTTTACAGTTTAGGATTCGGGAGTTGTAATGGGCTTTTTTTGCTTTCCGGATTTCGGCCTTGCACTGATGAAGGTGACGGGCCAAGGTGCATCTGTTCAGTGGTGTTTTGTCTTTCCGCCATTTGCGTTCTAGGTATTTATATAGTTGTTTACTGGTCTTCAATTCAGGTATGAACCATCTAGGGAAAAGGCCACTGTGGGCTGATGGTTTTCAAGAGGGTGTTCTTTGGACATAAAATTGTCCAGACAATCGACCCAATTCGAGAGCTAGTCAAGTGGCTAAATGCAAATAAAATGCCTGCCGTTACCGATATGACACTTGCTCCTCTTATGCCTAAAATGTCACTCGACGCCTCTGATCATGCTGCACATTGTAATAGTCAAGCGTTGTTGCCCATCGTAGAGATCCCATTGGGCCCCCCTGCTGACTCCAAATGCCATATACCAGCCATTGCTGGCATAATCCGCCCTATTGCGCCCAATCCTGATAGAAATGTACCACAGCTTGTGGATGAGTCATGGTCGTCCTCTGAGTCACCAACTCCGTGCCTACCCACCACCATCCCTATGGAGGCGTGTATACCACAAAGCCGGGGTTCAAGTATGAAGCGCGGAGCAAACCAAAAATCAGAGACCTCTAAGCACCCATTGAAAGGGCCGCGGATCCTCAAAAGTCTAAAAACATGGCTGCCTCCAAACCTTTAAAAAGCACTTTGAATGCTTTCTTTCAAGCATTGGATAATTCATCCAAGCTTACACACAAGAAGTACTCTAGTCAACACCAACAGCCACTAGCACCTTTGAGAAAACCTAATCTCATCAACAACCAAAGTCATGACATTCCGATTCCTAATGCGACAAAGATATGCATCCGATTTCTTACTCTCCTCTCAATGATTTTATTAACTCTATTGAGCAGGAGAAGGACCATAGAAATCTAAAATTGACCAAGAAAGTGGTCACCTTTGACATTCCTGAACAAGTGTCCTCTTTAGTAGGCCAGGATCAAAATCAGGAGTCAATTGCAGCCCTAAAACATATGATAGATCAGTACCTGGCCAAACGGCTGTGCAAGCCAAATATACATCAAACCAGTGTGGAAATGAAGACCCTTTAGCCCACACGTTCACATCCTGGTTTAGGTAGCAGCTCCCGGTCGGATCAAGAAACAATAGTTTCCATACATCAATCAACAAAGCCGAATGACTGCTCCATGAGTTATTGTGACAGGTTGAGTGCAAGGGATGAGCACCCCAAAGACCTACCAAACAAGTCTCTCTTCAGAACCCCTCGAGACATGCACATCCCTGGAGCTCACCGTACAATACCCTTATTATGAAGTGTAGGGATGTACAATTTCCAACCTTTGATCTTAATAGGCGCAGTGTCTTGAACATCTTTAGTGACGTTGTGGAACTCGAGGACGTAACTACAACCGATATTGAGCAAATCGAGTTTATCTCTGATACCATGTGCTCATTGGTCAGGCTATGGATCACTTCTGGAGTGGTCACGAATACCATTTGGCAATCCAAAATTCGTTTATTCGCAATGGGATTCTTAATCGGTCAGCATCCGGATCGCATAGCCGCCAGGCCACAGCAAGAAATTCCAAAACCCAATATTTATCTGGGTTCCCAGTGAACATCTGATCGATGGTCCCCAACTCTTGAATATTCAAATAATTAACCAGGAGGAAATCTCATTTCTAAGAATTGCGAGTAGGAATACCCGAGGCCATTCACATTTACAAACTTCCATTAAAAATCTTCCCTGCATATACAATATTTTAGCGCTGCAAGAGACATGGCTGGCCTCCTCTCTGATATGGGAAAGCTAGGACTCAATTTTGCTTCCAGCAATTCTTGGCAAAGGTAGACCATCATCTGGTCTCTTAGTGGCAGTAAATACATCATTAGGCCTTGCGATTTCACCATGGGCATCGGAGAGTGCTTATATGCAGCTTGTTAATATTACCTATCAAACTCAATCAATAGCCCTGGTGAATGCGTACCGCAATCCAGCAGCCATGGTTGACGAAGCCTTTTATACTGGCTTAAGCAGAATCCCTGAAATGATACACACGCATCCACACATCACCCAACACATCACCATGGGTGATTTAAACCTTGATTGCTGGCATAAAAAACGTGCAACTAAAGAGGTGATCACCTGGACCTCCTACATGAAAGACCGTAATTTCCATACGGTTAATGGGGCTGTCTCGGGTGATCTTCCACCTCAATGTACCTGGCACAGGGGGACAAGCACCAGTATCATCAGTATCATTGATTATATCTATGTGGAGGCACACGTGTTACAGCGTATTAAAAAATTGGTAATTTCTAATATTGATCATAGTGATCATAGGCTTCTATCTTTAGAAATTCTTTGGAATTCATCTGATTCAAAGTATTATGCCTACAATCAAGAGCTGGTCATCAATGCATCAAGAACAAGACTACGGCTGAACCCAAACAAACTTGCTGCATTTCAGAATTCGATCGAAAAACACATTTCAATTCGTCAACCATTGCAATATTCTGATCTATTGAAGCCATTCACCATTACCATCACCATTCCACAGAAAAACCGTATTCAACATAACCATACTTATGATCATGATATCCGTGTCAAACGTGCAGAATATAGGCAACTAAAAAAAACACTCTTGCAGAGCAATTCAGATTCCTGTTGGCAAGAAATTAAATCTGCAAAATGTCGCCATAAAAATTGGCTGAGGAATAGAAAATCTCTAATGTTCCAGACTGATAGTGAAGCCATGGCAGCCACCATGCTGAATAAAAACTCGGCTGACATGTGGCAGTTATTAAAAAATCATTCATGTAACACGCAAGCCGATGCCCAGATCAGTGGTGTCAAGGAGCAAGATTGGATCAAACATTATTCTGACCTATACGCCGATGAGCGATACTCCAAACTGCCACTGACTCAACACTCAGCGACGCCTTGGCGAGTAGACTTTTCCCCTGATGTCATAAAATACCTGATTTTAAAAGATAGTAGCTCTAGGGCAGCTGGACCTGATGGCCTAAGCAATACAATTCTTAAATCGAATCCAGCTGAATGGGCCCAGATTCTAGATACAATATTTTAAGAAGTCTTAAGATCGTGAACAGTTCCTCTATCATGGAAGCCTTCCATAATTATTCCAATCTTCAAGAAGGGGGCCTTTAGTCAACCTAGCAATTACCGCCCAATCGCATTATTAGATGCCCCAGGAAAAATCTTTACAAAACTTATCCTGAGAGATTTTAATGCATGGACTTTGAAACACCATATGCAAGATCCCCAACAGACAGGATTTGTTGCTGGCATGGGCACTAACATCAACTTGCTTTGTTTGCATGCCCTCAAATCCCAATGCCAGTCAACAATACAAGCCCTCTTTATCGCATTCGTAGATCTACATGCAGCGTTCGACTCGGTCTCCCACTCCATCCTGCTGCGAGAGCTGAGCAGAGACCAGTGTCCCCCCACACTGCTTGAGGTTATTCAAACATTGCATTCTAACACCTCCATCCGCATTAGATTGTCTTTAGATGGTTCACTGTCGAATGAGATCCAGAAAGCACGAGGTCTGAAGCAAGGGTGCCTATTGGCTTCTGCCGTGTTTAACTATTTTATCCATGATGCCAAGCATACCTTTGAAAAGGTGATCTCAGATTCACCAAAACCTAATGACCAACCAATAAAAACACTAATGTATGCAGTGTGGGATGTTTTTACCCATGCATCCAAGCCCTACCATAAAACTGTGCAGTACTGGCATGGAAAACATCATGATGGCCAGAACTCCCCAGAGAGTGCCCAGGGAAAACATGAAGAATAGGCTGCCACCCATATTTGCCTATGTTGTGAGCACAGGAGGGCACTGCCTAAAACCACCATTGGGCTACACACACAGTAGCCTGAAACCATTGGGAATGGCAATGCTGATTGCCAAAAAGCAACTCAGAACTGTGGGGAATTCATTTTCTTAATCCCAAAAATGGTTGCAATACCGGTACTCACCACTATCAGAAAGCCGGCGTTTTAAAACCACCAGACCTTTGTGTAAAACTGAACAAAGGAAACCGAACCAGGCCAAGGAAAAACTTGCTAAGGGGTGGATACGATGTAAAACTATATTCTGAAATGACTTGAAGGAAGTAATTATTTAATGTACATGTAAAAATTGTAAGTTTGATTTAAACTGGGAACAAAAAGTGACATTTAGCTGAAACCTGGCTTAATGAAACTGGATTCGGCCTGACAACTACCCCCGACAGGAGTTGAAACCTGCTCAGCCACTCTTCCCAGGCTTAACTGCATCCTGCTGCCCCTTGCCAAAAGGAGTTGACACCTCTCTGATTAGATTAGGGGTGGAGCACCTGGGAACTGGAAGGGACAGAACAATGCAACTTCCTTGACTCAGGCAAATGTTATATTGGGGGCGTCGTAAAATAGCTTCCTCTTGGGAGAAACTGGGGGGCAGCTGTGCCTCTGTGAACAAGCTGGCTTGGGGGAAGTGGATAAACCAGTTATTCCACCATGTGATGTGGGAAGCCACACCCCTTTTTGACCAGGGCATAATTTTAAAAAGATGGATAATTCATAGTACGGACTTGTCAGAATTATATAAATAATATCATTATTCTTGTGATTTTTCTGTGCACATTTTAAGAGGTGTTAGGACCCTGTGGTATGTTCCTGGGGATAGTAGCGGAAAAAAGGTTGTTACTCCAAATGTATGCATGTTAAAAATCTGACACTTTATCATCTGTAACCCATATCCCTGGTGCACATTTGTGTAAAATCTGGAAAGGTTTAGAGGTTGTTATCTGGATGAAAAGGGGAGAATTCTGTCATCAGTGGACACGACATCGAACAAAGACAGGGATCGGATGGTTTGGTGCTACAGAAAATGTTAACTGGAGCTATAATATTAGAAAAATGGTACATAGATAAATATGTATTTGGGTCAGAAATAGATTTGTGTGCAAATTGACCAGGGGAGGATCCTCTGACCCATAAACAGACCTCATCATGATGACAATCCATTTCCTTCCCCCAATCATGGGAGAGGGGAGAATTGGGCCAATGACAAGTAGAGAGGGGCAGGCTTAGCTAGCCCCAGGCACACATGCATTTTCAAAACACATAAAAAGAGACTGCCTGGACAGGTAGAGAGATTCAATTCCATTTTCTGCGGGACGCTCTGCCGGGAGACTCCAGACTTCACATCCATCAATCTCCAAAGACCAGAACTTTACTTCAGAACTTAAAGCAAGGGCCTAAACCCACAAACTGAGAACTCTTCTCAGCAGGCCTCAGCATCCTTAAAATAATTTGCAAACTATTCCACAGCCGGGCGAGCTGTTTGAATTCTTTGCCAAGAACAATTGCCAGAGACCAGACCAGAGATCCAGAGAGACCCAGACCGCTGTGAGCAGAACCGGTGCCTGATTGACCCGCCGAGCAGAGAGAACCGAAGTCCAGTTGACCAAATCCGTGACGAGGCCCATTCATTTCAAAATTAGGAGTGAGTATCCGCCAGAACTGTGCAGAACCCAATCTCTTAGTTAAAATAATCTAATTCAAGCTATTTTAACCTAATTAGAACAGCCTCCTAGAAATCGTGTCATCTGTCATTTTTAAAGCTGCACAACTGTCACCTGTCAATTCTGCAGCTGCAAGCTGTCACCTGTCATTTTGAGTTTTACTTTAAATCTGAAAATCTACCTTTATTAAATCGTCCGTATCTCCGGAACCGTTTGTGCTAGAATCTAGGCTTTCCAACTAACCTAGAACCGACTTCCTACTCCCTATACTTTTTCCGTAATCGCGAGACACGCTCTCGCGAGATTTACCGCGATTTGCGATTTGGCCCGATTTCTTCATCTGTAGAAATCAGCAGCTTTTTGCTTCTCTTTGCTAAAATTCGTTTGCAATCTGCTAATCATTCATAGAGTATTGTTAAAGTGAGCCTGAACTAATATAAATTAGCCATCACCTACCCTGAACCTCTAGAGGGAATTAAAAGCAATTTTAGCACCTTTTCACTTCCTTGCAAACCACATTAAAGTAATTCACCTGTGTTTAAAACTCATCCCTGTTTTCCCTAAACTTGCTGGGAGAACTGGAACTGTGTATTGCATTATAAAGTGTGAGTTGTGGGCATTCTTGAAGACTGTGTGCTCTCCTTCCATTTCTTGTGTTGCATAGGGGGGGAGTGAATTGTCAAAAGAAAAAGTGATCATATTACCTTTTGCTAAAATCATAACAAGTTATTTCTGTACTGCATTTTATTCCACCTTGCGTTTCCTTGAACCATATAAAGCATTCTTTCCCACCTTATTCTTCTGTTCCTATTCATAAATTACCTCTTGCTGACTACTGCTCATATTCACAAGTGTAATATCCATTATCAATTTATTTATAGAAGTGTGATATATATATATTGTTTAAATTTTCAAATAAACCTTTTAATTTGCAAAACAAACCTACTTCCTGGCTCAGTGGGGTCAGGGGGAGTGTAAGAGGGGGGTGTTATACAAGGGTTGTCATCCAGAGTACTGAACTGGATATAAAGATACATCAATAAGGGTTTTCCTCAGCATCCCAGACTAGGCATTGACTTAGCTGTAGTGTTGATTGAATATCGCTTACAAAAGTGGGGGCTCGGAGCCGGGATATTCTGGGTTAGATTTACCACTTGTGCAGATTAATACAGTGTGCCAACTGACCAGATACACATATCCAGTTAGATCACCACGCTGTTTTACACTATGAAAGCATCCCTCAACGGAACGCTCTAAGGAAACGGTCTGTTTCGCAAAATAAAATACAAACTTCTGTAAGTCAGGAAGGAACTCAAATTCCAGAATGACGACCTTGGTAGATATGAAAATAGCCAGAGAGCACTTCTTACATAAGCTATTTGTGAGTGGTGAGTGGACTCATCAGGACCAAACGGTCTGGTTACAGGCAATCGCGCAACAGGTCACTGAAACAGGGTCAGATACATGGAGAGATCAGGGTCCATTACATGTGGCCCTTAGTGAATTATACATGGCTCCTAAAGTTAAAGATGAACACGACAAGATGGTTAGGATAGCGGCATATTTGTATCTATATATGGGAGCCATGCAGGACAAATGTGCTGAAGGTCAAGATCTGGCAAATAGGCAACAGATGGCGTTAGAAAAGGCCCAATCTGACCTGGTCTCTTCTGAGCAGAGGCTGCAGAGGAGCCAGGAGTCAGAAAATGATAGAAGGCAGTATATCATTAAAATAAAAGAGGACATGGATGTACTGCAACAGGAAAAGACAGACCAGGATACCAGAATTCTGGCTTTGCAGAAGGAGCACCAAGACAGTTTGGACTCCTTACTGCAGAGCCAGAAAAAGCTGGAGCAACAGATCAATTTCAACAGGGCATGCACAGAGCAGGTAGCCACCCTGCAAATCCAACTAGACAGAGAGAAAGAGGAAAGCAATAAATTGATTTTGAAAGACCTGGATACCCAGGCAGAGTTTGATGAAGAACGCCAGAAAGCTGGTGCCTTTCAAAGGCAGAGGGACGACCTGGCGTCACAAATGCAGGCTCTTGGTCAGGAAAGGTATACCTTAGGCCAGGAAGTCTGCCATTTAAAAAGAAAAATTGAAGAAAATCACGTGGCCCTCCAGGGGCTTCAGGGCTTGCTAGATCACACCAGGAGGGTGGAGGAGGCTCTGGCAAGAAAGGAGCAGGCCAGTAGGGATGGGACTGAGGAGGTAACCCTCCTGCAGCAGAGACTGGCCCAGTACTCCAGGACCAATCAGGAGGCACAGAGAGAGAATTACGCTCTCTGCCAGCACAATGATAGGCTCCAGCAACAGGTAGCGATGCAGGAGAGACTGATAGAGTCCAGTAAGGCCTTAACTGAGGAACGGAAAGCGCAAGCTCTTGCTTTGCAACAGGAAGCAGGGGCGGATAGAGATGAGGTTCGCTGGGAAAGAGAAACTCCTGAGCATAACCTCAGGAGCCCTGGTACCAGAGGCCTTCATCTCTCCCAGTCCCTGGACTCTCCCACCCCCATGTCCCCTCGCGCACATGAGCCCAGGGCCACAGGGATGGCAGATTACTATCCAGCTAGAAGTATGGGGCTCATAGGCCAGTACCTCCCAGGAATGGATGGGCGGGCATCTGGGTATGGGCACCCAAGCACAGTGCAATTTAGTGGGGAACCCCAGGAGAGTAGGCCCACTAAGGGCATCCTGAAACCCTCTGCCCAGTTAGGTCAGTGGGGGGGATACCCAGCAAATCCTGGTAGCAAGGAGGGATCTGAAGACTCCTCTGAGCGTCACAGGACACAGGAGACCAGGTCCCCACATTCTGCCAGCCATTCCCAGGCTCGCAGAATACGGGAAAACCTGGAAGATCAGACGGGCACCTCTGGGAGCAGTGCTTCTGAGTCAGAGGATGAATGGACCAGGGTTCTCCAAACCAAAAAGGCCAATAAGGCAAAAAGGGCCTTGCTTAAGGACCCATTGAAACAAATAAAGGCAATAAGGAGTGTCATCACGCCTTATCATAAGAACGCCAAGTATTCTGTTTGGGAACACTTGGAGCTCTATGAGCAAATGATGGAGACTTTCCATTTGAAGGACAGCAGTAGCTGCATCCAGTACGTCAAATGGACCTTCTCACCAGAATACTCCAGTTTCTTTGCAGGGCTGGAGGATCAAAACCATTCAAGGTGGTCCACATACAGGGCGGCCATCTTGATACATTTTTCTGTGCACAGAAATCCTCAAGAGGCTCGCAAGGCAGCCTACAATTTGCAATGTGGGGAGGATCAGGCCCCACAAGAGTTTGTGCAAGAATTAAAGTGTGCTTTTGCGCAGACCACCAGAAGGGTGCGCACGGATAGCAGAGAATTTATCAATACGTTTTTCCATGCCTTACCCAAATACATAATGACCCAGCTTGTGAGAGATTTTCATGAGAAAAGATCTTTAGACTGGGTCATTGAACAGGCTACCCGGATCTATGAGGTGCAGAAGCCCATCGAAAATAAAAAGAATGCACCGAAAAACCCCAAAACCAACAGCACCCCTGCTGCTGCCCAGAGGTAAAGGTTGCCCCCATTTTAGATTTGGAGATGGGGGGGCCTAAAAACCTGCCTGCACCAAATAATTCACAGCCCAGAGGCCTTTGGGCCAGTCACAGACAGGGAGTCGAGGAGGTAGTCCCACAAATGGGGTCCCCGCTCCCCTGACTATGTAAGTCCCCGCTACAAGGGAAACCGACCAATCCTGGGGTATGTGTGGACTCCTCCAGCCCAAGGGGGGGATCCAGCCAAGCACCTGACCCGGGGAACTTCCCTCCTAACTTCCCACAGGAGGGCAGAAATCCCCCAAACACTGGGCAGAACTTTTCTCCCAGGTATCCACCCAACTTCCAGCCCCAAAATCATCCATCCTTCTTTCCCCAATTCCCTGAGCCCAGACAACCTAATCCGGGATAGGGGAGGCCAAGGGTGGAGGGGTACCAAAATCTTCCCAACCAGGGGTACTACCAGAGAAGGGATAGCTACCCTTCCCGGGATCAGCCCAGGGGAGGAAACAGAGCCCCGTATCAGCCTGAGCGGGTTTCACCACTTGAGCGCCATCACATACTGAGGGCTCAACAGAACCCTCAGATGAGCATGCCACCACAGAATGCCCCAAACTCTGGACCTGGTGCTCCAGAACAATGACGGGGGCAGCACCCCGATAACCCACCGGTTCCCAGGGAGGAGGCACAAGGGAAGGGGGGTGTAAAGCCTTGGAGGAAGCTTCCTTCCCAACTTGTAAACAGCCCCTGGAAAACCAGGAACCAGAAACAAAATCTCCTGCCCCTGAAAGCCTGCCTCCCAAGGAGCAGAGGGTGGGTAGGAGAAACAAAGGACCCAAACAGACCCACTTTTTGTAGGAGGTACAGGTCTTCCAATTTGAGGGAGAGGGATCCTCAGAAGATCCTGGGAAAAGGATCTTCTCCTTCAGAGATGGGGGAACTCCTCCCAAGGAAAAATGGGTCCCAAGGGATGCCAATTCAGACTGGGGAGATGTGGAGACTGAGCTACCGCCACCCATCATCTCATCCCAGAACCAACAATACCAAAATCCCCTGGTTCAAACCCATCCTGATGACTGCCTCCGAAGTACAGGGGCAGGGTACAATTTTGGCACTGGTGGACACTGGATCCCAAGCTACCCTTCTGTCCTTCTGTCCAAAAGGGCCTTTGATGAACTAAATGCAGGAAGGGGGGAGAATTACCGTATTCCTCTCACCTCTCTTCCTGGACAACTGCAGAACTTTGACGGGAAGGAAATTCCTGTCGAGGGGACTGCAGATTTGGACATCAAAATTGGGCGACACAAGGTGAAACACACGGTCATAGTAGTGACTCCAGAGGGCACCCCTTGTTTACTAGGGAACGACCTCCTGAGAAGGTTGTCACCCCTAATAGATTGTGTAAACAAGGTCCTTTGGACCCAGACTAGCCGACCAATCAAATTAAAACAGAGTGTCAACCATGTTAGTTTAAATGGCACCTGCCACATGGTTGAACAAAAATCTGACCAAGTAGAATTTCACTTCCAGAACAACCAAATTCCAGACGTGACAGTAATAGTAGGACAACAGACTGGTGATGGGGGGGTCCTCTCTATTTCTGAAAATCAACCTTCCTTCCAGTTTAATTCTTTACCAATCCACAATCAGACACTCCCACTCCTATAGTCCAGAAAGATGTGAAATCAGCTCAGAGCCTGGCTGATATTCAGCAAATTGGAGATCAGTTGTTCATCCCTGTTCAGTTAAATGATGGGAAGGACTCTGTTCTCGCTCGAGTGTGTGTGAACAACGGTAAGAGCTTCATCAGCGAAGCCATGTTCCGCCAACTCCCAAAAGATCCAGCCCTTCTCACATTCAAACTGCTAGACAAATGGGAAATGGACCTGGAAGCACCTAATTCCAAACATCTCCTGCCAAGCAGGTGTATGCTCAAAATCTCCATTGGCAACAAGAGCATAGTCCACAATTGTTGGGTCGTGCGAGACGTCACTGCGCCTTTTACTTAGGCAGTGACATTCTCAATCGCTTTGCCATTAGTTTGGACCTAATAAACTTCAAAGCTTGGTCCCGATTAGTGGATAATCCCATGGGCTTTGATGATCCAGAAAAAGCATTTAGGTCAGCTCAATTGCTACCTTATGCAGTTGAAATTCAGATCAAAGAGGAAGTCACCATCCCAGAAAGGACCCGACAATTCTCCCTGGAAGTGAAAGTTAAAAGAGGACAAAAATTGAAAAACCCTGATGATTATATTCATCTAAATGCTTCTCTCCAACAACAAGAGTTAGGGGTAAACCCAACATCATTAGTCAACATAGAACATGACACCATTCCAACAGAGGTGGATAACAGCGACTTAAAGAGTATCACTCTAGCCGCAGGCACCATTATTGGAATGGCGGTTGATGCCCGACATTTTTCCATTGATCTAGGAAATGAAGTGTTAGGACCGATCCCGAAGCACTGTTTTGACAGTGACAGTGAGGACAATACAACACCAGACAGGATTTTCACCCGGCATGGGGGGAACTTCCTGGTGCACACTTCTTGCCCTTATGGTAAGGAAGATGTGACTTGTGACTTCAGGAGGGATGAGGTGATTTTCCAGGTCCATGAGGGCTGCCTTTCCCACCTGAAGCCTCCAGTCCAAATCAGCACTCTGACCAGGGACTTCTCCACCCAGCTGGAGGAGGCCGCTGAGATAGCCAAACCAGAAGTCTTTCCAGGCTTCAGGCAGATGGTGGAAGAGAGAGTCAACCTAGCTGATGCCTGTGTGACTCTGGAACAGAAGCAAAAGTTGAAACAAGTTTTCTTGGATTTCCAAGATCTCTTTGCGGTAGACTCATATGACTGTGGTCGCACCGACATCCACACCACAACAATTCCCACGGACCCTGGAATGACTCCAGTGTTTGTGAAGCAATATTGTTTGCCTCTCGCATCCATGGAGTCCCTTACTGAAATAATTAAGAACCTTGAGTCCCGGGGAATAATCCGTCCAGTCCACAGCACTTTCAATAATCCGGTGTTGGGAATATTGAAGCCAAACGGCCAGTGGAGACTCTGTGCCGACCTTAGGGAGCTCAACAAACGGGTCCATACTTCCCGATGGCCTCTGCCCTACATTGACCAAGGGCGGGCCCAGATTCAAGGGTCACAAGTATTCACTGCAATAGACCTGACCAATGGATACTGGACCGTGCCTGTCAGTAGAGAGGACCAGTACAAACTGGCTTTTACCTTTGGGGGCCAGCAGTACACCTGGACCCGGACTCCCTTCGGATACCTCAACTCTGGTAATGAATTCAACATTTTCCTACATAAGGCCATGCCCGACCTGGGTGCGAGGGGTAACCTGGCTTATGTAGATGATGTCCTCATCAAAAGCTCATCTTTGAAGGAACACATAGCGGGGATCCGTTATGTTCTGACACAGTTGAGGGCCGCCGGAGCAAAACTTTCCTTTCAGAAAGCACAGTGGTGTAGAACCCGTGTTAATTTCTTGGGGCATGAGATTACCCCTCAGGGTCTCTGTCCCCAAGAAAAGAAAGTGGAAGCACTTCAGAAACTGAAGGATCCCACGACTCTGCGGGAACTAAGGAGCCTCCTTGGACTGACTAATTACAGCAGAAAGTTCATTGAAGGCTACGCAGAGATCACTAGACCCCTGATTCATCTCTTGAAGGGGGGGTCGAGTGGGAATGGGGTCCAGAACAATTCGAGGCAGTAAGACAACTCAAAAGAAGCCTCTCACAAGCGCCTTGCCTAGCTTACCCTGTCAGAAACAAGGAGTTCTTCCTGGAGACAGGATTCTCTAATACGTGCTTGACGGCAGTATAATACCAAAAGCATGACAAGGTCAATAAAGTAATCTCCTATGCGAGCAAAACTTTATCCTCTGTGGAGGAAAAATTCAACGATTGTGAGAAGGCACTCCTGGCAACGGTGTGGGCATTGAAGAATTACCGCCCTTTTATCCAGGGGGAACACATCACAGTGGAGACTCCACACCAGCCTCTGCAATATCTCCAAAGTGACCGAATCCGGGCCGGAAATGTTAGTAATTCCCGAATTACTTCCTGGATTCTGTCAATGCAAGGCTTTCCTGTGGAGGTCAGATATGGCCAAAACAAGAAGAGTCCCCTCACGCAAGGTCTGGCTGACTTGCATGATTGTGCCAGAGAAAACTGTCTCGAGGACGAAAGTCTAAAAATCAACGACAACATGGAGGCATACCTTAATTCCCCACACAAAGTCTTTGAAGAAGACAAGTGTGAGGAAATGCCCACTGTCTATGTGGATGGATGCTCGTATCATGTTGACAACAACGGGGCGAAAGAACTGGTGGCCGGCGTAGGGAATGCCTGGGTGAAGGAGTTTCCAGAACCCTCCGCTGGATACAAAATTGGTCCCCGAAGTAGTCAGGTGGCAGAATTGATGGCTGTGCATCAGGCCATCCTCACTGCTGTCCAACATCAACTCCACGAACTGGTCATAATCACAGATTTGGATTATGTACGGAACGGGTTTGTGGAGCACCTGGTTAATTGGAAAACCAGAGGGATGTTATGTGCTAATAACAAACCCTTGAAAAATGGGAAGTTAATTCAAAACATTGATGATCTGGTCACATCAAATGGGATGACCATCTACTGGAAAAAGATCAAGGGTCATTCCAAAGTAGAGGTACCAGACAAAACTGGAAATGACTTAGCTGATCGGCTGGCCAAAACCGGGGCCATCCAAGGGGATCTAATAGAAATAGAGTCCCTGTTGGGGGAAATCCAGGTCACTGCTATCACTAGGTACCAGACAAATGCTCAGAATGATCTTTCAACTGCCCAATGGAGTAAGGAGACCCCTGATGCTGATTTAATTACAGCTCAGAAGGGGGATCCAATTATTGGTAAGTTTTACCAACACCTTGAGGACCCTGAGAACTTTCCCCTGACGGATACCGATTACATTGGGAAAGAGGACCTAAGAGTGTTGATGAAATGTCCAAAAATGTTCCGGATCCAAGACAGTTTGCTGGTAAGGAAATCCAAAGCTGACCACGATCAGTGGGTGGTTCCTACCTCATTCCGAAGCCTGATGTTAAGTCACGCCCATGATGCGGCCACCGCCGGTCATAGGGGGTTTCACACAACACTGGAAATCTTAAGAGAGGTTGCATACTGGCCACACATGGGGCAGGACCTTGACCAATACTTGAAGGGGTGTCTTGTGTGTGCACAATTTCAGCCATCATCCCTCACGCACCGTGCATCTCTCCAAAAGAGGGGGATGACACTGCCATGATCAGATTTGCAAATCGACTTTATAGGCCCTGTAATTCGCTTGTCTAGAGGAAACAATTACATGTTGACCGTTACATGCTTGTTTACCAAGTGGGTGGAATGTCTCCCAGCCCCAAACTGCAAGGCAGAAACAGCAGCTGCCCTGATGATCAACCACATCTTTTCCCGTTTTGGTCTACCTCAAAGTATTGAGTCAGACAGAGGTAGCCACTTCACCAGTGGAGTAATGACAAAGATGTGGGAGATACTGGGGGTTAAAAGGAAGCTACACATTGCTTACAGGCCAGCTTCTTCTGGAGCAGTGGAGAGATAAAACCGAACCATTGTGAGCATATTAAAAAGGTTTGTGGCAGATTCTGGGCCAAGTTGGGATATCCGATTACCTCTGGTCCTAATGGCCATCAGATCTACCCCTTCATCTGCAACTAAAATGTCACCATTTGAGTTGATGACTGGACGCAAGATGGTGCTTCCCAGCATTTGCTCTACAGGACTCAAGAGCAGACACTGATAAATGCCTCCACAACTCATGAGCATGTGGAGAATTTAAGGAAACACCTTCAGCATGCTTTTACCTATGCTCAGCGGAATCTAGAAAGATCAGCTGATAGCATGAAAACCCACTATGACCTGAAGACCACCAGGAAGGAATATACTGTGGGGGACCTGGTCTATCTATACAATTTCCAAAGGAACCAGTCCAAACAGCGAACATTTTTGCCTACATGGAAGGGACCGTTTGAAATTATAGACAAAATCTCCCCTGTGGCCTACAAGATCTGCATCCCCAAAGGCGGTTTGGCAGAGGGGGAAGACAAGTGGGTCCATATAAATCAGCTAAAGTGTTGCCATCCCAGACACACTCTGCAACAACTGGGGGAGTCCTCTGCAATACCAGAGGGGACCGCTCCAGAGTAATTCAATTCCAACCCTAAAATATCCCACATATAGTCTCTAAAATATTATGATTTGGAAAAAAGAAAATGTTGTATAATTGTATCTTGTTTTCTGTTAAAATAAGAACGCAAATGTTTTGACTATAAAATGTATGTGCCACCCCACTATATCAATGGTGGGGAAGAAATGTCTACGAATAGGTATTGCCGCTTTCCTTTGTCGTCCTAGGAGAAAAAAAACCTGGATACTGGGCAAGGAGGACGCTCCGGGGACCGGGAGCAGAGACCCGAGGGGCCCGGGGTACCGCCCAATCCTCCCATCAGGACCAGCAAGGAGAACTGATTGATCAACTGGAGGGAGGAAAAGATGCTGAACTGTGCCATCCATGGAATTGGAAGAAGAGGAGGCGAACATCCCAGATCTTGCAAGTTCCATCAGTGAAAGGACAGAATGGCCATCGCCAGAGGGGGGCCTTGTGGAATGTTTTTACCCATGCATCCAAGCCCTACCATAAAACTGTGCAGTACTGGCATGGAAAACATCATGATGGCCAGAACTCCCCAGAGAGTGCACAGGGAAAACATGAAGAATAGGCTGCCACCCATTTTTGCCTATGTTGTGAGCACAGGAGGGCACTGCCTAAAACCACCATTGGGCTACACACACAGAAGCCTGACACCATTGGGAATGGCAATGCTGATTGCCAAAAAGCAACTCAGAACTGTGGGGAATTCATTTTCTTAATCCCAAAAATGGTTGCAATACCGGTACTCACCACTATCAGAAAGCCGGCGTTTTAAAACCACCAGACTTTTGTGTAAAACTGAACAAAGGAACCCGAACCAGGCCAAGGAAAAACTTGCTAAGAGGTGGATACGATGTAAAACTATATTCTGAAATGACTTGAAGGAAGTAATTATTTAATGTACATGTAAAAATTGTAAGTTTGATTTGAACTGGGAACAAAAAGTGACATTTAGCTGAAACCTGGCTTAATGAAACTGGATTCTGCCTGACAACTACCCCCGACAGGAGTTGAAACCTGCTCAGCCACTCTTCCCAGGCCTAGCTGCATCCTGCTGCCCCTTGCCAAAAGGAGTTGACACCTCTCTGATTAGATTAGGGGTGGAGCACCTGGGAAAAGGAAGGGACAGAACAATGCAACTTCCTTGACTCAGGCAAATGTTATATTGGGGGCGTCGTAAAATAGCTTCCTCTTGGGAGAAACTGGGGGGCAGCTGTGCCTCTGTGATCAAGCTGGCTTGGGGGAAGTGGATAAACCAGTTATTCCACCATGTGATGTGCAAAGCCACACCCCTTTTTGACCAGGGCATAATTTTAAAAAGATGGATAATTCATAGTACGGACTTGTCAGAATTATATAAATAATATCATTATTCTTGTGATTTTTCTGTGCACATTTTAAGAGGTGTTAGGACCCTGTGGTATGTTCCTGGGGATAGTAGCGGAAAAAAGGTTGTTACTCCAAATGTATGCATGTTAAAAATCTGACACTTTATCATCTGTAACCCATATCCCTGGTGCACATTTGTGTAAAATCTGGAAAGGTTTAGAGGTTGTTATCTGGATGAAAAGGGGAGAATTCTGTCATCAGTGGACACAACATCGTACAAAGACAGGGATCGGATGGTTTGGTGCTACAGAAAATATGTTAACTGGACCTATAATATTAGAAAAGTGGTACATAGATAAATATGTATTTGGGTCAGAAATAGATTTGTGTGCAAATTGACCAGTGGAGGATCCTCTGACCCATAAACAGACCTCATCATGATGACAATCAATTTCCTTCCCCCAATCATGGGAGAGGGGAGTATTGGGCAAATGACAAGTAGAGAGGGGCAGGCTTAGCTAGGCCCAGGCACACACCCATTTTCAAAACACATAAAAAGAGACTGCTGGGACAGGTAGAGAGATTCAATTCCATTTTCTGCAGGACGCTCTGCCGGGAGACTCCAGACTTCACATCCATCAATCTCCAAAGACCAGAACTTTACTTCAGAACTTAAAGCAAGGGCCTAAACCCACAAACTGAGAACTCTTCTCAGCAGGCCTCAGCATCCTTAAAATCATTTGCAAACTATTCCACAGCTGGGCAAGCTGTTTGAATTCTTTGCCAAGAACAATTGCCAGAGACCAGACCAGAGATCCAGAGAGACCCAGATCGCTGTGAGCAGAACCGGTGCCTGATTGACCCGCCGAGCAGAGAGAACCAAAGTCCAGTCCAGTTGACCAGTTCCGTGACGAGGCCCATTCATTTCAAAATTAGGAGTGAGTATCCGCCAGAACTGTGCAGAACCCAATCTCTTAGTTAAAATAATCTAATTCAAGCTATTTTAACCTAATTAGAACAGCCTCCTAGAAATCGTGTCATCTGTCATTTTTAAAGCTGCACAACTGTCCCCTGTCAATTCTGCAGCTGCAAGCTGTCACCTGTCATTTTGAGTTTTACTTTAAATCCAATAATCTACCTTTATTAAATCGTCCGTATCTCCGGAACCGTTTGTGCTAGAATCTAGGCTTTCCAACTAACCTAGAACCGACTTCCTACTCCCTATACTTTTTCCGTAATCGCGAGACACGCACTTGCGAAATTTACCGCGATTTGCGATTTGGCCCGATTTCTTCATCTGTAGAAATCAGCATCTTTTTGCTTCTCTTTGCTAAAATTCGTTTGCAATCTGCTAATCATTCATAGAGTATTGTTAAAGTGAGCCTGAACTAATATAAAGTAGCCATCACCTACCCTGAACCTCTAGAGGGAATTAAAAGCAATTTTAGCACCTTTTCACTTCCTTGCAAACCACATTAAAGTAATTTGCCTGTGTTTAAAACTCATCCCTGTTTTCCCTAAGCTTGCTGGGAGAACTGGAACTGTGTATTGCATTATAAAGTGTGAGTTGTGGGGATTCTTGAAGACTGTGTGCTCTCCTTCCATTTCTTGTATTGCATAGGGGGGGGAGTGAATTGTCAAAAGAAAAAGTGATCATATTACCTTTTGCTAAAATCATAACAAGTTATTTCTGTACTGCATTTTATTCCACCTTGCGTTTCCTTGAACCATATAAAGCATTCTTTCCCACCTTATTCTTCTGTTCCTATTCATAAGTTACCTCTTGCTGACTACTGCTCATATTCACAAGTGTAATATCCATTATCAATTTATTTATAGAAGTGTGATATATATATATATATATATATATATATATATATATATATATATATATATATATATATATAGTTTAAATTTTCAAATAAACCTTTTAATTTGCAAAACAAACCTACTTCTTGGCTCAGTGGGGTCAGGGGGAATCTAAGAGGGGGGTGTTATACAAGGGTTGTCATCCAGAGTACTGAACTGGATATAAAAATACATCAGTAAGGTTTTTCCTCAGCATCCCAGACTATGCATTGACTTAGCTGTAGTGTTGATTGAATATCGCTTACAGCAGACGACCTAGTCCTAATATCAAAAACGCAGGTAGGACTAGAAAACTTTCTATCAGCCTTCCAGCTGTATATACATCAAAGTGAACTCCGAATAAATATAGGTAAAACTCAGATTGTGACCTATTTGCCAAAAAGATCTGGGCATTCATCCTTTCTGTGGTCCATCAATAAGATCCCACTGACTGTCGTGCCACAGTATATTTACCTTGGCATGTCCTTTGAAGGTATTGGTGACGCTAGTAGTCACATGGAGCGAGTGGAAGTAAAACTAGCCACAGCCATCTCCCAGGCAAAAATCATTATGTATAAATACGGTACATTTTCCATTAAACCAGCCTGGTTCTTCTGGACCATGAAGATAATCCCATGCCTTGTGTATGGGCTTGAAACTTTAACAATAAAGACTTGCTTCCAATTTGATAAATGGGAGGCCAGATATTGGAAACAGATTTTACATCTACCGCAATGCATCCCATCTGCCTGGGTTAGATATGAGCTGGGGCTGGTTTCTCTCCAAGCGCTTTATTATTGGAATCTATGCGCACTCTTTAGAAAATGCCTCATGTCCACAGACCAGAACCTCATTCTAAAAACCTTGTTAAATTATGTATTTTCTGCAAAACATCCCTTTGTGTCTTCATGGGTGGGCACAATTGATCAAATCCTGGCTGAGGCAAATGTCTCAATCAATCTGTTAGTCACTCCTGATAAAGCCAAAGCCTAGATCTACGAGTTAGATTGGTTCAAAACAAGAGACCTAAACTTGCAATATCGAGATGGTGATGCGTGCAGATTTCCGCCCAAAAATGCGCGCACTTTTCCGCTGTATCTGATGCGAGCACCTTCAGTGACATATCGCTCTGGAATACTGCACTTACACGTTAATCTGTGGCTCACAAAGGATGTTCAAGCAAGGCGAAAGTTGCTACCTTTACATCACAATTCTTGTCGCTTCTGCCTAATAGCGGAGCCACGGGAAACTCTATCACACCTGGTAACAGAATGTGTATCATTGAGAAGTCTTAGAGAGACACATTTTTCCCGCCATTGCAAATATATGGGAGGTCTGGAAGGTGATCAATGTTGGGCTGTGATTCTTTCCTCCTCATATATGCCAATTCAAATTGCCACTGTTAATTTATTGATAAGTTTAAAACTGGAATCTGTGATGAACTGACAGATAATTGGTTACTACTCATTGATCAGTCAATCAGTCTAAAATTAATTTAACAATATATGGTGCATACAATGTATACAATGAGTGATAACTTAGCTTTCTCTTTTTTATTCTTATTTTGTATTCACATTGTATGATTATCTTGTCTTGGGTTTTATTTTGTTGCTAGATATATGGCAATATTTTATGTATGTATCTTTTTTCGTAAGTTTTTTTAAAGGTTGAAAGGTTGATTAATTTCAGCTAATTCAAATATATTTTTTTTTAAAAACCATTATATTTGCAGTAGTAATGGCAATTTCTTATCAGAGGTGAGTAGTGATGTCACAACAAGCCTGTAATAACAACATCATTGAAAGGATTTTACACAAATGTTACAAGCTTCAATGTATTTTATATGTATAAATATATAAATATCCTGTTAGCCACATATATTAGACAAGGCATTATACACTGCCGCAAATGAGAAGCCTAGTGATTTTCTGAACAAGAAGCCTCTCAGAAACTAGCGCTGGGGAGGGTTTGCCACTTGTAAT
Source organism: Ambystoma mexicanum (assembly GCF_040938575.1). Classification (NCBI taxonomy): domain Eukaryota; kingdom Metazoa; phylum Chordata; class Amphibia; order Caudata; family Ambystomatidae; genus Ambystoma; species Ambystoma mexicanum. The sequence goes on along the minus strand of NC_090928.1, from coordinate 582,169,823 downwards.
TCAACCTGGTAATCAAATTCCCTTTCTGGACCTCAGAGCTCAATATTAGGTAATCTCGGAGCTTACATCCAGAGCTCTTGTCAGAAAGTTATTTTAAAAATAAACATTGTTTGGCTAAATTACTAGGCAGTGATTGAAAGAATTAGTTTTATCCTATGTAAAAACGCACACCTGTGCCTGCACTGCTTTGCGCCAAAATACGTGAAAGGATGATTCCAAACAAGTCTCTCATTAGTTTGTTTTTATTTTGTTAAAGGTTTTAGCCCTTTGTGGATGACACGTGTTTCGGCATCTATACTTCGGCTTTTTCAAATCCGGGCTATTCATAATCATGCCAAAAGAAAAAGAAACAAATACACAATACAAAAATAAGGTTCATGTATAACATACTAATCAGTTATTCAGCACTTAAAGAATGTGACTTCATTGTGTTTGAAACCTACACCATGACTCTATGAAAACAATTTTGCAAAAAGCATCACACCTTGTGCAACTTATGTAACCCTTACTGAAAAAACCATGTGTCAGTGTTCTGGAGCTGGGAGAGAGGGGGAGGGGCGATAAGGTGCTCTTGCCTTGGGTAAGGTGGGAAGCCCACCATCGGCTACAGGCACGTTCAGAAATCGTGCCGCACAAATGATAAAGGGCAAATTAACAAGGACAGAAGGGAAATGCACGCAGATTTCTAATACGTGTGACATGAAAGGGACGCTGTGTTTACAAGTTGGCAGTAATGACCTTTCATAATGTTAAAACACGTCTGTTAATAAATGATCCTGCTTTGTAATTTAAGGGAGGTACAATAAGGGCAAATGAGAAATGTACGTGTAATTTGCAGATGCCTAACATCTACAAATAACATAACACTTGATATCAGGAAAGATACAATAGCCAGCTATGCAATATTAACATAAACAGCTTACTTTAAAGAGCACATGGACAAGTTGCTAAGCCAATTCTTTTGAATCTGATTAGACTAAACTCTAATTTAACCTATGCTTGTACTCAAACATACATCTTTTTTCTGTGTAGGTGGGATTGAACCCAGGACTTTCTAGAATCGGACTATACAGTGGGCGAATCGCAAGCTTACAAAGGGTAAGAGATGCCATTACAATGGTCACAAAATAAGTAGGTCACAGTCATTTTGCTTTACATGTAGGGTGTCATTTACGTAACACACTTAATAGATATATGGGTCGTGACTATATAAGCAAGGCAAGATCACTTTATCTCCCCTCCCCCTCTCTCCCAGCTCCAGAACACTGACACATGGTTTTTGCAATAAGGGTACATAAGTTGCACGAGGTGTGATGCTTTTTGCAAAATTGTTTTCATAGAGTCATGGTGTAGGTTTCAAACACAATGAAGTCACATTCTTTATTAAGAGCTGAATAATAGATTAATATGTTATACATGAACCTTATTTTTGTATTGTGTATTTGTTTCTTTTTCTTTTGGCATGGTTATCAATAGCCCGGATTTGAAAAAGGCAAAGTATAGATGCCGAAACACGTGTCACCCACAAAGGGCTAAAACCTTTAACAAAATAAAAACACACTAACCAGAGACTTGTTTGGAATCATCCTTTCACGTATTTTGACGCAAAGCAGTGCAGGCACAGGTGTGCGTTTTTTCCCAAGATTCTCAGACGGAGAAGAGGAACTCAGTGTCTCCGTGTTGGCCTACACTCATGTGACAAACATCAATATAATAAAGAAATACATTAAGGGAGGAATCAAAAAGTACAAGGAGCATTTTCAAAATAGGTCGCGAAGGTACAAGTACATGATATCTGTACAAAAAAGTTCCTCAAATCAAAAAATTGTTCATTGTAGATATCGAGTACCACGCAGACCAACAAAAACTAAATGAAAAAATGGCGGAATATTTGGCAAACAGGGAGGAAGAAGCTAATAACTTCTTTTCTCCCAGGGGCAACAATACTCATGCATTCAGTTCAAGCACCCCAAAAAGAGAGGATCTTAGATACAAATTTGTGAAATTAGAAAGGGCCTCTCGAAAGGAAATTGATAAGTATTGGGAAATAATCTCTCTTAAAAATTATGTATCCAAGGAACAGATCCCAAGAGGACTTTGTATCTTAATTTTTCCAGACTTCAATAAAGAGGATGACAAAGATCTAGCAGACAACTGGGAAACAAACCTCAACCAGTGTTCAAGAAAAATGCTGGAAATGTTAATTGAACATGCCTAAAGGGAACATAAAAGAACGACAGAACAGATATAAAACATTAAAAAAGAAATCAAGGAAGCCAACGCTCTAGAGGTTACAAAAGAGAAGAACTTTCAGAAAATGTATGAAATTCTTAAGGAATACCAAGACGATATAAAACTACGGAAACTAAGAAAATTTTACCGTGACAATAGAGACTATCAAGATGATAGAGTTTACACTTTCCAGGAAAAGTATAACAAAATCAGAAAACTAGTGTCTAGAGAGAGCACTCCCAATACCTCATCAGCAAGCTTGGAGGCAGAAACAGAACCGGAGGAAAATATAGATGCGGCACACGGGACAAGCAAGCCAAAAGGACAGGGCTTTTTGAATCAAATTAGATGCTTCAAAAAAGGAAATAGAAATGTCCCAACAAAACAAGTACGTTTTCAGAGCAACAAAGCACCAGACACCTCACAGAATACAGTCGGAGTAGAGGCAGGAGAGGAACAGGAGGATGTAGAAAATCCAGACGGCCTAGATGCCTATTGGCGCCTGACCAGAGCAGCATCACGGGAAGCAGAAAAAAACAGAAATGAACAAGCTAGTGATGAACATATTGAACCAACCCTTAACAGAGGATGAAATAAGCTTACTTAACAAAGGCTTATCATTTGCCCCAACAACCTTTTTCGAACCTATTGACATTCATGTAGATCTTTTCAAATTTGTTCGGAAACAAGTTGAAAAAGTTCTTTGCAACGCAAGTAGATAAGAGGAAACCAATATCAGAGAGCATGACTAAAAGGGATATAACTATTGAAGAATTGAGCAATGTGCATTTAATAAGATCTCTACAAGAAACAGGAGACTACCCAATGCATCAAACAATACAGGAGCTACAAATACAACCGGCTAGCCTAACCAGTAAAGAACTTAAACCAAAATCAAAATTTACACCACAACTATCACTAGATAATATGGTGGATGCATTCTATAAAGCGGTCCCACAGGATTTATATCAATTAAGAACAAAACCCAAGTCAAGAGGCAGAAGTCCTTCGAACAACCTTACTAAAAAGGAAATAATAGCTATGCGGAACCTACAATTAAACAAAAACTTGGTCATAAAAGAAGCGGACAAAGGTGGTAACATCATAGTAATGAATCGAGAGTATTATATCATGATGGCCAAAAACCATCTAGAGACTCCGAATTGCTACAAAAAATTGCCAACCAATCCAACAGTAAAAGTAGTACATGATTTAGCAAGCTTAATAGATGCCTGGTATCAGCAAGGATTAATCTCAGATGAAGAAAAATTACATCTTCGTGTAACTAAACCTGTAATTCCAACTATATACTTTCTGCCTAAAGTACATAAAATCTTTGATACCATCCCGGAAGGTAGGCCAATCATGAGTGGCATAGGATGGGCGACAGAACCATTGGCGGAATATATTGATAATGCGATTAGACCAGAAGTAACCAAAATTAAGGCGTACATAAAGGATACAACTGCTGCCATCAAAATTTTGGAAGAAATTAATTGGCAAGATAATTACATATTAGCCACCTGGGATGTCAGAGCACTATATACATCGATTGGACACCAATTAGCTCTTGATGCAATAGACTATACTTTCAAGGACAAGTCTGCCTCTCATTTCAATTATGTCTGCATGTTGAAAGAAATGCTTATGGCCACTTTGGAGAACAATATTTTCATTTTTGATAACCAATTCTTTTGCCAGGTACGTGGGATTGCGATGGGTGTTAAATACGCCCCAGCCCTAGCCAACTTAGTGATGGGAATGTGTGAGGACGTGTTTATTTACCAGTTGCAAGAATTTAAAGAGAAGGTAATACAATGGTCAAGATACATTGATGATGTATTTATTGTTTGGAATGGAACATCGGAAGAATTAGACTCCCTACTACATCAAGCCAATCGAAACCAATATGGTTTAGAGTTTACTGGACAAAGCAGCCGGTCAGAAATAAACTTTTTGGACCTAACCATCTATGTATCCAACAACCAACTTTACACAAAAACGTACAGGAAAGAAACAGAAGTCAACTCCACACTTTTTGCAACTAGTTGCCACCACCAACCAGTTATTTTGAATATCCCTAAAGGAGAATTTATTCGTGCAAGGAGGAATTGTACTGAACCATCAAATTTTGATAAAGAATGCAACTTACTATCGGATCGCTTCACGGCTAGAGGGTACCCTCGCAAAGCAATTGCAATTACTTGGAGAAAAGCACAAAGTACGTCAAGGCAATCAACATTACTTCAAAGGTCTAGACAAGTACAATCAGACAATATGATTCAATTCATTACCACTTACTGTGCAAATAACAAGGAGATCAAGAGAGTTCTCAAACGAAATTGGTATTTACTGAAACTGGATCCACATGTAAGTAAACATATCCAAGAATATCCGACGATAGTTTACAGAAAAGCAAAAACTTTGAAAATGATGTTAAACCCATCAATGCTGCCAGAAAAAGAAGAGATGAGACCACAGACATGGTTACAACAACCAGTGACGGGCTTTAGGAAGTGTGGTTTCTGCACAATATGCCAGTATGCGGTACCAGACACAGATGTGTTCTCAAATCAGGACGGGGTGAAAACTCGGATTCATGAACAAATAAACTGCAGATCCAAATATGTCATCTATGCGATAATATGTGTTTGCAATTCAATATATATTGGAAGTACCATTCGAGAACTAAGAACAAGAATTAGGGAACATCTATCTATAATTGGAAGCCAAGACAAAAACCTTCCATTGTCCCAACATTGGCAAAACCATCATCAATTACAGAACAAAAAAGACATCAAATTTGTGGGTCTTAAGAAAATAAAAATGAGCAAACGTGAAGGTGATCAAGAATTACGATTGCGGCAGGAAGAAGCCAGACTTATTTGCCGTTTTAAAACTGTGGAACAAGGTTTGAATTCGGACAATGAAATGATTCATTTTCTTTGAAACAATAAGTGTGAACATTCCTAAAATCGTACATGTATCAAGATGACAAATAGACAAATGGACAATGTGTATTATGGTATTGAACTATGTTTTGTATTTCTAAAGCTACTTATCAAGATTGAGCAATGTCCTGTATTTCTAAAGAAAAAGTTTTTTCTATCAGTGACACAGACATCTACACACACTATAATAGTCACAACTCTTACAAACACAATATAACGAAAGTAAAGATTTGAATTTGTACAATGGCCTTCAAATCAGGGGGATAATAGTTCTAAGGGTAGGACCTGACCCATGTAGAAGTCGGTTTTTGAATGATGTGCTAACCACTTGAATCACGGCTGTAATGAAAGTCAATACATCACTTTTTAAGGATGGAACTACATTACCCAGAATTCTTCTCAATGGACTCCACATCAGAATAGATCCTCATACTAACACTCGTGATACTAACCACTTGCATCACAACTGTAAAGAAAATCAATACATCACTTTTTGAAGATGGAACTACATTACGCAGAATTCTCTGCAATGGACTTCACATTAGAATAGACCCTCATACGAAAAATAAACAATACAAACAATGCAAGGGATTCTTATAAATATAATTTCTGATAACTGTGACCAACATCAAAATAACATTTTTCGGCAAGGATATACGTTTATTGAGTAACATTACTTAATGTAAAGAAATGCACTCACAACGAGTGAATACAGGAAGAGAGGGGCTAAGATAACCCGTTTTTAAGTAAAACATGGGAAGGTATCCCAAAAAATGGCCGCCACCTTTGGAGGTGAGGAAAGTGAGGAGGGACTCAGGGAAAACGAATGCTGATAACAATCAGGGACCTTAGGAGAGAAGGAACCCGACGCTTGGAGCACGAGAAATAGAATTTGCAGGTAAGCCCTGGGGTTAGGTGGGAAGCCCACCATCGGCTACAGGCACGTTTAAAAATCGTGCCGCACGAACGATAAAGGGCAAATTAACAAGGACAGAAGGGAAATGCACGCAGATTTCTAATACGTGTGACATGAAAGGGACACTGTGTTTACAAGTTGGCAGTAATGAGCTTTCATAATGTTAAAACACGTCCATTAATACATTATTCTGCTTTGTAATTTAAGGGAGGTACAATAAGAACAAATGAGAAATGTACGTGTAATTTGCAGATGCCTAACATCTACAAATAACATAACATGTGATATCAGGAAAGATACACTAGCCAGCTATGCAATATTAACATAAACAGCTTACTTTAAAGAGCACATGGACAAGTTGCTAAGCCAATTCTTTTGAATCTGATTAGACTAAACTCTAATTTAACCTATGCTTGTACTCAAACATACATCTTTTTTCTGTGTAGGTGGGATTGAACCCAAGACTTTCTAGAATCAGACTATACAGTGGGCGAATCGCAAGCTTACAAAGGGTAAGTGATGCCATTACAATGGGCACAAAATAAGTAGGTCACAGTCATTTTGCTTTACATTTAGGGTGTCATTTATGTAACACACTTACTAGATATATGGGTTGTGACTATATAAACAAGGCAAGAGCACCTTATCTCCCCACCCCCTCTCTCCCAGCTCCAGAACACTGACACATGGTTTTTTCAATAAGGGTTACATAAGGTGCACGAGGTGTGATGCTTTTTGCAAAATTGTTTTCATAGAGTCATGGTGTAGGTTTCAAACACAATGAAGTCACATTCTTTATTAAGTGCTGAATAACAGATTAGTATGTTATACATGAACCTTATTTTTGTATTGTGTATTTGTTTCTTTTTCTTTTGGCATGATTATGAATAGCCCGGATTTGAAAAAGGTGAAGTATAGACGCCGAAACACGTGTCATCCACAAAGGGCTAAAACCTTTAACAAAATAAAAACACACTAACCAGAGACTTGTTTGGAATCAACCTTTCACGTATTCTGGCACAAAGCAGTGCAGGCACAGGTGTGCGTTTTTTCCCAAGATTCTCAGACGGAGTAGAGAAACTCAGTGTCTCCGTGTTGGCCTACACTCATGTGACAAACATCAATATAATAAAGAAATACATTAAGGGAGGAATCAAAAAGTACAAGGAGCATTTTCAAAATAGGTCGCAAAGGTACAAGTACATGATATCTGTACAAAAAAGTTCCTCAAAATCAAAAAATAGTTTTATCCTATGTCTGTACGCAGACTAATTCCTCCCATGTATGCTAATTAGGAATTAGGGAAAGGTTCATTTTGACCCAATCGAATTTCCTAGAGACACTTAAACCATGTGCGGCATCTGTAAAGATCTCCTTTGTAATTTAAAATGGGAGGAAAAGTAATACTCTCCTATAATCAGTCAGACCACCGCAGGATCTGGTGCACTGGTGAGAAGTAGGGAATCTAACGCCACAAACTGGACATTGTGCGGCTTTTGATATGACTTGAAGTAGAGGTCTGGAGCTTCCAAACTAACGAGAGTTTTGCACTGCTGATGGCCTCACTGTGCTCCCCTGATGGAAAGTGAGCTCTTACATTGGGGGCTGCTTCATTGTAGTGTGTCTGTGTTTGGGGAACACTGGGCATCGGCTCTCAGATATATATAGTCACTGCTTTGTACTTCAGACTAATTAAATGACTAAACTGCCTTTTCAGCAGAATTTTGGGAGCATTGTGGTACTCTTGAGAATTACTCATTTTGAATTTCTTTTGGCGAATGCATTCCCCATAGGCTGAATGATCTGATATGTAGCCTCATAGTAGCACACCTCTACCAGGGCGGTCTCCCCGATGCGACTGAAGGTGCGCGATAAACACACAATAATAGGAAGTAAGGCTAATTCTGTTTGGAAGAGTTTTATAGGTTTCTTAGGAGAACAATACCACTGAAGACAAGGGAGGTAATTTGCTGGGTAAGCGGGTGATTATGCTTGCAAAGCGTGGAGTACTTTCACAGAGGGCATCCTAAGAGTTAAGTCCTTATATCAGTGACATTGAAAAGGAACATTCCCAGTGTAGCCCTGATGGTGGTCCTTCAACAACATCCTCTGAAGCAGGGGTCTGCAACCGTCGGATTGCTAGATGTTTTGGACTACAACTCCCACCAACCGCAGCCAGTACAGTAAGTGTGGCAAAGATCATAGGAGTCATAGTGCAAAACATTCGGAGAGCCAACGTTTACAGACGCCTGCTCTTCAGTCTTGTTAGTTCCCAGGATTGAAGTCACCTCCAACACAATTCTATCAAGGGCATATGTTTGATGAACAGCAGCATTCCTCGTTTGGTGTGTTGGGGGTGTCCCTTATTCTTCTACCCAGGCTAGTAAGTAATGGCGCATGGTCATACTCAAGCCGTTTACCTCACCCAACCTAATTAAAACTGGCTTGAGCCTCAAAGGCAAAGATGCCTCACAGACAAACACATCATCTGATATTAAGACCCTATACAACTTTTTTAGAAAATGCGCTCATTGGTTGAGAAGTTTTACTAATGTAATACATTATTTCCCTGATCACCACTGTGTAGTTGAGCTGTCACTTGTGTCACGATTAATTAAACTTCTGCTTCATTTCAGCGGGCCAGAGAAAGGACTTGTAGTTTGGGTTTATCTTTATTTCCATTTTGAGGAATCGGGCTCAGTGGAATATTTAGGACCACCACTGGGGAAGTCCGTGGAATGTGATGTGTTTTTGGTGTGGAGAACACTCAGAGCATTTGCAGAGAGGGTGTTGTGCTAGACACAGGTATCAACATACACTCTGCAGCCTGTCTGCACAGGGAGGCACTTCCATGACATAAGAACTCTATGATAGAGAGACACGCTACCAAAGCACTCACTGTGGTGGGGTGGCAGGGTCACCCAGGCAGCAATAGGGGAAGCCAGTCAGTGCATATTTAACACCCAAACCTATCAGCACTGAGATATCCTGGGCAATAACTGAAAAGAGAGAGGAAAATGTGATGGTTTAGTCCACATGCCTCACTTCACCAAAATGCCAGGGGTAGCGGAAGTGAAATCGCACACTTGATGACATCACAGGAAGTGATGCCATATGACTGTTGACTCTGATGGAATAACATCACATGACATTTAACCCTGATATCAGCACTTGACGTGACTGATGGGTGTAAAACGATAGATAGTCTTACATTTCAGAACATACCAAACTAATAATAAAACAGCCATAAGACATTTTTAGAAACCAACCACATTTTAATCAGGGTTCTGTCTTGATATGTCATGAAGGGGGTCATGTTATGACAGGGGTACACACACAGTAGAACGAACATAGGCCAGGGGCAGTGACATGCATATGGCCGTTTACTGCCATCTGGTGCTACCATAATAGAGTATGCCAAATGTAGCCTCTGTTTGAGGCAACTTCCATTGTATGTCTGTGTTGGCCTTATAGCCTAAGAACTGTCAAAACTGACAGGCTTCAAGGCATGGTTGAGTGCCTTTTGTAAAATATTGTTCACCTTTCATGGTGGTAACCTCTTTAAGATGTGTTCTTGTTTTGTTCAATTCTGCGATCACTCTTTGATTCCGAAACCTTTAGTGCTTTGATTTGATACATTTGATTTTTAGCAGAAAGAGATGTTTTCACACTACCTTATCTTTTTAATTTCCAAGACCACAGTGAGCTATGCTAACCCCTTATGAGGGCCTTGAGGGAGTCCCAACACATGATTATAGACACTCATGGATCATGACTAATTACCTGGAATTTGTGACATTGCCTTCTCCAAGTTCTCCTCATGCCATTGAAACTCAGCATAGCTAGGTTAACCCTGCAACATAGATTCTGCCAGGACGTGAGTTAGTATTTGATCAATTGGGCAACCATGACATGATCCAAGGTGCCACATGCCATATTGGGCAGCATATCCCATTTTACTAGCAATGATTAAAGAATCCAGCCACTATATACTATAGAGTTTGAGATTTGTGGGCTAAAGTAAAAGTTCAGATCAGTCTGTGATCTGTGTGTCTCAAAACATCTATGAACTCAAGTCTATCCATCAGTTCCCTGAGTGCAAACCTGGCTGGTGCTGTCCTTTTGTGGCTACCGGCTCTCATGCAGAATCATGTATCACATTGAAGTCACCTCTGATACATGTCAGTCATTTCGTATTACTGCAGTGCCTCTCGACTCGAGTGACAAAAATACGCATTTCCACGCCTTGAATCTTGATGGTGCAACCATCCCCTGTTTATTTCATGTCTACTGTCTACTCCAGCCACGGCCTTGGGTTTGCCTTCTGGCAGCACTCCATAGTCAGCTCTTTCCTGCCCATTGTTTGAGTCACTATAGTCCAGCAAATGACACCACCAAAGGCGCACTTGACACCCCTCTTTTATACTCCTCTTATTGCAGACAGGCCAGACCTTGTGGTCACATCATAATGTTTTGTAGTTGGACTGTGTAAATTGGTGCTATGTGCAAGTTGAGCAATTCACTTTCCTTCTCTTCCCCCTTCTGCCATCTATGTAGATCATCTCTGCTTCATGGACCTGTGCTTTTTTGTTGGTTGGTCCCTCCTTTATACTCTCTCATCCTCTTGATCGCCCACTCCACCTCAGCAATGTACATTCCGTCATCCAGTTTACTGGTTATCTGGCCCAGCCCTCCCACATTTAGCCTCATGTATCCTTTTCCCTGCGAGGGTCAGGAATATGAGCACCGGAATTAGGTGTGAATGATCCTGACCATTCCCTTCAATCCACTCTCAATCCCTTAGATCCAAGTGGATAGATTACAGGTCAAGTGCTCAGCTCAGAAATGGGTCCAGCCTCAACTTCACTCAACAAGAAGACTGCGTCCTTCATCCTTCCAAAGTCGATTCATTGAGTATCATTACATTAAGTTGTACTACGGAGACCCCCGGCCGGCCCATAGTGCCGAGGTTTGCTCCGAAGTACTTTAAGACGAGATAGCTGCACCTTTGAGATAGATGGGGGTGCAGATTCATTACTCCAACACCAATCAATGAGGACAACTCAATGGTTTGGCAAAGGGAGTCCGTTTAATGTCAAGTACAAAAATGGGGAGTCATGCAAATCAGCAGTGATGCGATAGTCCGTCTCGCTTCAACTCCAACGAACCTCTTACAAGCAGTGACATTTATACTCAAAACTCGTCATAATTGACGTGTAACACTCAAAAGTTAACATGCAATTCTATTGGTTAGGAAAAGGTAACTTTAATATAGGTACTATATCTGTATATGGTAACGGAGTGAGGGGATTGGGTAAACACTGTCAGGTGGGCGTCTAATCCCTTCCTTTAAAAATTACTACTGTACACATCACTAAAAGTACGACGTCCCATTGGTTCTACTAACTATAGGACCCTAGATTATTTGGTCCATTGTGATTGGGTTGGCATCAACCCCATGCACACATTTCCACTTTGCTTAGCAGCACGCAGAACGTCAGCCAGGCGCAGGGTGCCCCTCAGCTACCCGGTCTTCCTCCAATTAAGGTTACAATCAATCATCACTTCAGCAACTATGTGTCAATTATTTTACTGTGGTTGGCCTCGAAACTGCATCTTATGTCTGGAAAAGTTCTGATATCTTTGCTTGGGAGGCTGCCAAGGGTAAGTGTGAACCCGTGCTCCTTCTTGCTCGGCTGGTCACGTGCTACCTACACCGTGAATTTGTCTAGTTTCTCTCAATTTGTGCATTTAATTTTTATTCAGCTTGCCATCTGCCTATGCCTCCTTATCTCGTCCTTTCAAACACAGGATATTCTGTTCTTAAATTTCAATCAAATATAGCTACTGTTCGTTCCTTCTATTGGTATGACCTTGGCTCTCCTGGCACGAATTGCATCTGCCGAGTTTCGATTCAGCCGTCTCGTCTCGTTTTACTAGAATATGAATCTTGTTTTGTTTGGCCTCTCTAGTAACCTGAGTTGATTCTGCTTTTCGTGCAAGGTGGAATCACACTTATAACACAGTGCTTCGTTTTGAGGTAGCTTATGTATAATGGCGCTTGCCGCGCAATTCTTCTACTTAGCATAGCAAGCTGTACTGTTTTCATAGCTTTCTTGCGGTTCCAAGCATATGTACAGGTGTTAGCTGGTTGACTATCTTCATCCTGCTTACAGCTTAAGCTTCTTTGTATTTCAACATCGTTCGCTTCTTCTAGGTTCACGATATCCTTATTAATAGCGTTTCGTCTCTTTGTGTCATCCTTGGGTTGTCATTTCTTCTAACTGCGAGTCCGTCCGAGTCCTTGTGACGTCACCATTCGTCTTCCATTAAGGCCTTTTTGGTTTCTTCCGGGATGACACTTAGGCAATCTTAATTTAATCTCATTTGCTGGTAGGGTTTTCTCAATGGATACCTTACTGTCCATGGTTTTCTGGGTACGGGTACTTAAATTGGTGTTGCTCTTCTGATAGGTACTGGGCAGAGCCCTACTGCGGCTCTCTGCTGGTTTATCTGCTCATCATACGTTACATATTTCGGTGTGAACGTTTCTGGTACTTCAAAATGGGCGACTGGAGTGCAGGCTTTATTTGGGACCTCCTCTACAAAGTGATGTTAGCATCTGTCATTACAGCACTTAGGAGTGGTGAGGATCTAGTGTGAAACACTATTCAAGAACAGAAATAATAATAATAATAATAATAATAATAATAATAATAATAATAATAATAATAATAATTATTGTTGTTATTATTATTATTATTATTATTATTATTATTATTATTATTATTATTATTATTATTATATGATGCCATCAGGTTCAGAGTGCAGTTTTATTGGGTATTGGAATGTGGCCCTCAGATGGATCTGTGAAGTATCTTTTCCCGTATGAGCTTTCCCTGTCTTTCCCTCTCAATCCAATTCCTTGGTAATATTCAGGAATTCAACCCCAGGCTTACTCGTGAATGATATTGTGCTTCCCCTTGAGCCCTTGCTCTGCCCCTTCGGTTCTGTTTGCTGCCAGTTTTAAGTATGTAGTCCACAAATTACCTGTGAATTATCATGCCCCTCATCTTTGAGGTCTTTTCTCTATCCGCTCGATCTTCACACTAGTTGGTTTTGAGAATACAGCTCGAGTCGAACTTTGTATGATCTTGATCTCACTCACCGCTATGCTTTGAAGCGCTTTGTTTTATTACAATGTAACTGTTATGATGTATCTTGCCCTGTAAGGAGTCTGCTGCTGGCAACACTCCATATAGAATGTAGTATATAGAATGTATCTTATGTTTTGGATTCCAAGCACAGCGGTTGGTGGAGAGTGGTGAAGGGAGAAGCTGTGCTGACGGTTTGTTCCTGTTTAACTTGAATAAAGAAGATATAAACCATATATTGTGTCCATTGTTTATAACACAACATTGCCGACAGACCCCTGGATTCAACCAAGAGAAGCGTGCTGCCTCTCCGCTTGTTTTCCCTCACAGCGATTCGATGCGCCCAGCGAGGCTGCCTTCAGCAACCTGTGAGCTAGAGGTGTAAGCATCAACACCCATCAATGGTCGTTTACCCAACACACCCTCTTCTCACCACCACAATTCTGCCCTTGTTCTGTACTTGGCCACCACTCACATGCACCGCACCCTTGACCACGGCCACTACGCAAGCAGGATCGGAGTATAGCAAATCTCCCTTCCTCGTAACCACTCCTTTCTTTATTCTGATCCCATCACTGCACTCCACTCTTAATTATTTCTTTCCACATCTCATAGTCTCTCTCATCACCCATTTCTCTTTCTTTTCATTTAAACTCCTCCTCAATTCATCCACCACACAATCCGACTCTCTCTCTCTTCCCATCCAGGGAGGACAGAGCCTGGTGTTGGCTTTGTGCCCTCTCATAAGTTCAAAATTGTCTGAGTAGCAAGGACAGGCAGAGTGGCGCAAAAAAGAAACAACAAACAAGAAATTGGTAGTTTTTTTTCCATGCAAGCAAAATGCCAGAAAACAAAAAGAAGAGAAACTAAATAAGGGCTTTCAAGGGCGAAAGGAACGTTATAGGCACTGAACGTTTTAGCAGGAAACAGAAATGGCGATGCCAGGTTTGGCTCACCCACACCTGTGTTTATGGCATCCCCAGGACCTGCAAGTGTAAAATGGGCACAGTTGAAGAAAGGATGTATTCACTACATCAATGCTGCCTGTGGAAATTCCTATTCTAATTATAGAAAACCTTCGCTATTAATGCATTTCTTAGGATATGAGGGGCAATGTATTTTCGACAGTTTACCTCCCGTAGCCAACGAGGGTAGTGGCGACAGTGCAAATGAACTAGATAATGCATTTCTCAAATTGGACTTGAACTTTAACCCCAAAACTAGCACTATATTAGAGAGCTATAATTTTGGCATCCACCTACAAGAGAAGGTGAGAGTGTTGAGGAGTACGTGACACCCCTACGACATCTAGCACTGTCATGCAAATTCAGAGAGCTGTTTGATGAACATATTTGAGATCAATTTATGATCCACCGCAACTGCAATAACATCAGAGAAGAACTATGGTTGAAAGATGAACCCACATTGGATGAAGTGCTAGAAATTGCCAAGCGGGTTGAACACTCATTAGTGTGCATTGAGAAATTGTCGGAAAAAAGGAGTGCTGAAGTCAAAGTGGAGGTGCTGAGTGTAGCAGACGGGAAGCAAAAAAGAAAACGAAAGATAAGCCGGTGGTGAAAGGGTACAGCATTACCAAGAACAATAGAGCAAGAGGAGAGAGGAGAGAAGAATGTTTATGCTTCCGGTGTGCTAGTAATTCTCACTTTGCCGGATCAATGTCATGTCCTGGAAGAAGGGTGACGTGTGCAAAATGCAAAAGACGTGGACATTTTGCAAACTGTTGCAACAACTTTCAGTTTAACCAAAAAAAAGTGTTATATGTGAATGAGTTAGAAGGGCATAGATCTTCTGAAGAGGAGGATGTTTGTTACAGGCAGATTCTGGTTAGAAAATATGGTGTTTGAGCACGATATGCAAGGTGATATTAGGAATTTGTTGGAGCCTGATGTTAATACTGGGGGATATGATCAAGACAAGATAGAGCTACCTGGTTACTTTGAAGCGTAGTTAGAGTTCAAAGGGAGATGTGCACAAGGAAAGGTATATGTGACCAAGAAAGGGTGACACTGTTGGGATGTAGCGATCAGAAAAAGCTTATGATAAGGGGGATCCCAATATTGATGATCAGGTTCTTCATGTGGAGTCCACAGTTAGCGGGAAATTCATAAATATTTTCAAGAAGGGAGTGGGAAAAGTGAGTGGCATGCAACATCAAATTGTGTTAAAGAAAGGGAATGTGCCCGTTGCAGCAAGATTATGGCCTGTTCCCTCAGCCCTAAGGAAAGGTGTGAAAAAGGAGTTAAACTATTTATTACAAATGGGCATCATTGAAAGGGCAGGTGGTGTTTGGTGGACGTCCCCTTTGGTTGTAGTGATGAAATCATAGCGTGAATTGCGATTCTGTGTAGATCTGCTTGAATTGAATAGATGCGTTATGATAGATCACCACCAATTACCCAACATGGGGGAAATGTTGGCTGGGTTGGGTCAAGGGCGTGTATTTTCTAAATTGAACATGGCTTCAGCCTATCATCAGATTGAGCTTGAAGGAGGACGTAGGAAGTTGACAGCATTCATAACACATGAGGGAGTATTCCAATTTCGAAGGATGCCCTTTGGTTTAGTTTCCGCGTCTTCTGTATTCCAAAAGGTAATGGGTACATTTTTCAAAGGGGTGAAGAGAGTGGTCTGTTTCCAGGATGACGTGTTGGTCTCTGGTGAGTCGGAAGGAGAACATGACAGAATTTTTAATGAAGTACTCAGTATTCTGGAAGCAAAGGGAGTAACCATGAGGGAGCAGAAATGTTTGTTTAAAGTGGATAAAGTTGAGTATCTTGGACATGAGGCATCTGTGAATGGTGTGCAACCCAAGAGCATTATGGCGTATGCCATAAAGGTGGTGGAAAGGCTAAAATCGAAAGAACTACATTCATTTCTGGGGATGATAGAATTCTATCAGAAATTTGTTAAGAATTATGCTGACAAGGCTGGTAAAATGAGAAAATTGCTGAAGAAAGGTGAGGATTTTAAATGGAATGGAAAGTGTGAGGAGGAGTTTAATACAATTAAGGAGGAAATTGATTTGGCCCGACCTTTGGGGAGTTTTAATACACATAGAATGAGCATTGTCACCGTAGATGCCAGAGACAATGGCATTGGTGCTGTACTGTTCTGTCGCAGGCAATAAATTCTGAAGCTGAGGAGATAATTGCCCATGCTTCGAGCGGTTTGAGAGGAGCAGAAAATAACTTTTCATTTCTAGAGAAAGAAGAATTAGTAGTTCATTGGGCAGTTGAGAGGTTCAGAAAAGTCTTGAGGGATACTGATCTTATCATAAGAACAGATCACAAACCACTTAAGGCTATCTTTGAGAGTAAGAGTTTGGATAAGGTGTCTAGGCGCGTAACTAGTTGGGTTACGAGATCACAAAGTCACAGATTTGAAATGCAAGTTATACCAAGGAAGGAGAATATACTCGCGGATTGTTTGTCAAGGTTGGGCAGGAGTAATGAAAATGCTGAAGAAGAGGTTGTATCAGAAATGCTTTTTGGCGATCATGAAGGTATTGTGAGCAAGGAGGAGTGGATGGAAGCCATTAATAAAGATTTGGTGCTTATGCAGGTGAAGGTGTTTATGGAATTGGTATGGCCCAAAAAGGTGGAGTTACAACAAAATGAAAAGGCGTATTGGGAGGTGCGTGACGAATTAAGTGTAGTGGATATCATATTCCGGTGGGAACGTGATGTTGTTCCTGAGAAGATTAGAAACAAAATTGTTGACTTGGCTTATAGTGGACATGTTGGCGTGACATGCACGAAAGCCATTTTGAGGAGCGAGTACTGGTGGCCAGGGTTCGATAGAGATGTTGAGCAAAGACTGGCAAATTGCATTCAATGTATCAAAGTGGGCAAAGGTGTGAAAGCCAAGGGT
Organism: Ambystoma mexicanum; assembly: GCF_040938575.1. Taxonomy (NCBI): domain Eukaryota; kingdom Metazoa; phylum Chordata; class Amphibia; order Caudata; family Ambystomatidae; genus Ambystoma; species Ambystoma mexicanum. The sequence goes on along the minus strand of NC_090928.1, from coordinate 582,152,679 downwards.
CAACCCATGGTGATTAGCATTACTGGAAAATGAGGTACCGTGGAGGTTATGGTCGCAGAAAGCATGTTTTGTTACTGGTGGACTTATTTTCATGATGGTCTGAATTCAAGATTGTAAGGGAGATTTGTGGTGAGAGTATTGTGGAATTCATTCAGGAAATGTTTGCTAGGGAAGGAATTCCGGGAAGTATACTTATGGACAATGGTACACAATTCACAGGTGGAGGTTTTGTGGAGTAACTGAAGAAGTGTGGTGTGAAGCATAAGAGGTCTGCTTTATATCACCCAGAAGAGAATGGTATGGTGGAAAGGATGAATAGATTTGTAATGGATGCCATTCGTATGTCCGGAGCATGTGGAATTGACAAGAAAGTGGCCATACAGGAGAGATTATATGCTTTGCGCATGTCACCCCATTCCTCAACGGGTGTAAGTCCATTTGAATTTATAAGAGGGCTCAAAGCCAATTCCAGGGTGAGTCCTCCCTGGCAGGGAAGAGAGAGTCAGATTGTGTGGTGGATGAATTGAGGAGGAGTTTAAAGGAAAAGAAAGATAAGTGGGTGATGAGAGAGAATATGAGATGAGGAAAGAAAGAATTAAGAGTGGAGTGCAGTGATTGGGTCAGAATAAAGAAAGGAGTGGTTAAGGGCAAGGGAGATTTGCTATACTCCGATCCTGTTCGCATAGTGGCCATGCTCAAGGGTGCGGTGGGTGTGAGTGGTGGCCAAGTCTGGAACTAGGGCACGATTGCAGTGGTCAGAAGAGGGTGTGTTGGGTAAACAAAGGGAGAGGTGTTATGATGTATCTTGTCCTGTAAGGAGTGTGTTGTTGGTAACACTCCATATAGAATGTAGTATATAGAATGTATCTTATGTTTTGGATTCCAAGCACATCAGTTGGTGGAGAGTGGTGAAGGGAGAAGCTGTGCTGGGGGTTTGTTCCTGTTTAACTTGAATAAAGAAGATATAAACCATATCTCGTGTCCATGGTGTATAACACAACAGTAACATTTTACAAAACTCCAATAAATAAATAAATAAACTAATTTCTTTTAACCTGAATGTTTCATTACTAACATTGTACCACCCACCCTTTCCTTAATTTATCTGATTGCTTTGTGAAGTGAGCTTCCCCCTACTATGAGAGGTCTGTATGGATTTCACTCAAAAATTAAAGCAGTATTTTCCTCTTAGCGGGACACCAATTCAATTGACAACACAGGTAATTAATTAAATAATAATTACACATTCCGAATGCATTGCCAGGTGATAATGGCCTGTGGCTGAAGTTAATTGGCCGGCGGATGTTACCACTGTCTAATGGCCAGAGAAAGGAAGGCATTTTTGCAGTCAGAACATTCCACCCAAATAGTGCAGAATGTTTTATGTATAACAAGGAAAGAGAAGAAAAACATTGGAATGTTAGTACAGAAGACCTATACCAGCTATTATGTCTGCAATGGAACTACCAACATTCCAATGTTCTAATGTAGCACTAAGCACCAGTCCTTTTTTGTAAAGAGAATCCGCTGTGGACCAACAGCACAAGGCCGGGCCTTTTTACAAAATAAATCAAGATGGCCGCCATGGAACGTAGAATAGGGTGTAAGTCCTTTTTTCTATGCTGTTGTCAGCTGTCACAAGAAGATTTAGCAGTTGGTGAGGGACCACACAGTGGGCAGAAGGTAAGTGAGGTTGAGGAGAGGAAGGGAGGGTGGGTGACTGCATATATGGGCCCAGAGGCAGAGGGCAGTGGGAGAGCGGGCAAGAAAAAAAATGATAGAGAGGGGAGAGGTGTCGACAGCCCATGGTGGAGCGGAGGCTTAAACTGGCTAATTAAGCCTGTATTCCAACCAACTAATGGGAATGGGCAACACATCTACCCAGAATGCTAATCCTAAGGAACTTGGTAGGATTTACAATTTAGTTTTGCATTTGATCCTTCACAGAAGCCCCTTTCACTTCATATTTCTAAAGAGAAGAAGCCTGCGTGCCTTATCAAGTTGGATATACATATCCAGTGTTGAGTGCTCAGAATATGTTCATAGAGTGGCATAAAACAAAGATAAGCAAAGGTTTGGCATACTGAATATTAGGGCAAATTTCTCTCAGTGTTAATTTGCCTCTATATTTCTGGACCCCCCCAAACGTTTTGCTTTTGTTGCAGCATCCTGTCCTGACTGTTGCCAGTGGAGCACAGCCTTCAGCCTTCAGCTGTGCTCCTCTCGGCTTTTGCTCATCGTTATGGGTAAATGGACATGTCCTTCAGGCTGTCAGTACTGAGAAACTTTGTTTCAATTAGTCTTTTGACTTTGTTGCCACTTTCAGCAACTTTATTTAATTGTGCAAAGTACATTACTGTACCATGCTATGTGGTGTTTGAGTTTTTGAGCCCTAGTCATCCAGTAAGGATTTTTTGTAAACTGGACAAGGTGCCTAGGAGTGGACTGGTGGCGGCAGCAGAAGCTTTGTCATGTATTTTTATAACTTTTTACCGAGCCATACCGCGCTTACTGCGTTTGGCTCATGACTGTGGCTAGTGCCCGTCATGGCTGTGCCACAAGGTCTTTTGTCAACTCCTTTGGCCTGGTCTTTGTGACCCTGAAATTCCTTATTTGGGCATACAGTTGCCACGAAAGCTGCATCCATTTGCGGGCTACTGCAGGACACTTGTGTAGTTACCCAGGAAGTGGGTTGGGACTATCTGGTCCCAATCCACATTACAAGTGCCAGGATGTGTGGTGTGCACGACGGTATGAGAGCAGCAGTGATGCCTGATTGGACCACTGCTGGCGTGCATGAATGGGGCAGAGCTTCTCATTGGCCGGCTGGGTGCAAGCACTCACTGGACTTGTGAATATGAGGAGGGGTCCTGAATGCAGACCTGCAGATCAGCAACAGGTCCAAATCAACCTGTAGACAGAGCCATGTATCCAGAAGAGCTGAGCAGACCCAAGGACTATACAGAACCCTGCAGAAGAAGATTGGCACCCTGGGCACGCTGATGTCCTGGTAGAGCCCTGCTTTGTTCTCAACCTCCAAAGACCTGTGAAGGTGCTTCAACCCCTTGGAGTGGTGGGAGCAATCACTCTTGACATCTCCTGGTTGTCCTGCGAAAGAGCCTTTTCAGAAGTGTCCTTGGGCCATCCAGTGCACTGTCCAGCTGGAACCTTGGCACCCATGCAGGAGCATTGTCCTGTTGAATTTTGCCTTGAGCCTTTGGGGAATCCTAGCACTGAAAAGCACCTTCTTGCCAAATTTCATCATCCCAGCTGCTTTGGCCTACGCGAGAGAAGCATGCATCAAACCACGAGAGCTGTGTGCCCCTGCATCACTGTGCAAGAGTGACAGTCACTGAAGGTGACTTTCCAGCATTTACTCAAGTGCCCTGAGACCAGCTGCATTGGTGTTTTCTTTGTCCTGTAACAGAGACGAGAGATATAGCTCCTGGTGTAAACCAGACCAGCATCTGCACCCACAGCGGCTGTGCACTTTGAAGCCGAATCAAGGGTGGGAAATCATACCTCTGGTGACCCTCTCCAAACCTGCCAAGTTTGGACCCGGACTGAGGTAAGGATGATAGGTACTGAAAGCACTCACTGGTGGCCTCTGGCTCATCCATTGTAATTTTACGCACAAAGGATCCCTTGTGCTCCTTTCCTTGACTTGGGTGGTCTCTGCTTCCTAAAGTCCTCGGAAATTTGGGAATAACTTTGTTCATAGCAGCAGATCCTCCCCTGAATCTTGGAACCTTTTTTTCCACATTTCAGTATCCTGTCTCTAACTCTGCCAGCTCCTTAGGTATTGTACTTTGTGACTTTACGCACGACCAAGCACTTTCACGCAAACATCTAACATTGAGACAAGGCTCCATTCATCGTAGGGCTGAACTTATAAAGTTAGAGTTATCCATCTCTGAAGATTGTCAATGTTATAAAGTTTCAGCGGGATTCCGCACTTTACTGCATTGACCAAAGTGACTGTATATATTTTACAAAGTGTGTTGTTTGAGTGGTGATTTTATTGTGCTTTTTCTTATTCACTTGTGTTTATTCTTGGGTCTAATAAATTGTGTATTTTCGTATATTACTGTCTAAGGGTAATTCTTGGTGTCTCACTGTGTGTGTTCATCAAAGACCTCAGATCACCCCCACTCCTCCTGTGACTTAGCCTTGACTGCTCTCCAAGCTACCATGAATTGATCTGGCTATCTTCCCAGAAGGGGCCCCTGTTTCACTAACAAGGGTGGCCACCTAAATATCTATTCACTAGAGCAGAGTTTAGAAATCCATTCTAACACTGAGCATCAACAACTTTAAGGAAGATTGTCAGAAAAACGATGTTACTTAAACATGAAGGTGAACTTGTAGGCGAGATCCTGGCTGACTCAGAAGTCTGCGTTGAATTTGCAACGTAGAAGTTTACCAGGGATCTTAAGATGGTCTAGGAATAGAGTTCCTGACATGCTCAGGGTTCCCAAATGGTTTAAGTGTTTAGTGAAGTATGAGCCCGGAATGTGAAGTACAGGACCTCCTTATAGTGTGATAGTGACAATCGACCGAGTAATGTTTTCAGGACAGGCACTGTGCAATGACACAGGGAGTTACCTGCACAGACAGCAGTGAGTCTGTATGAGTGCAAATTAACACTTTACAGGGACTTCCGCTAATATCCTACATCAAGTCGTCGAGTACACGGCCGCCCCCTCGTTCCCTCTCCCCATCAGAAAGGCCATCTGTGCAAAAGTCGATATGCTTATAATTGGGTTTGGCTTTGCTCATTCTTATTCGAGGGGCTCTCACAATGTTGGTACAATAATATCAAGTGTTTACATGTGGTATTCCTAGTCACAGTTATCAGTGATGTAATGATGGTTATTATTATTACCTAGTTAATGCTACTCATACTCATTAGGCGCTAAGTGAGCCCTGCCAGGATTCCGTTCCCAGTCCATAGGCTGCGCAACCTAGAGGCCGACATACGGAAGGCCATAAACATGAGGCCACCTCCCTTACAAAGGCCTGTAGGGGGTACAGACTAAATGGGAGCCGGAAGCGTGAAACCAACAGCCAGCGGAGCATATCAGTTAAGTGGGGTGGGAGGGCAGGTAAGGGGTGGGGGTGGTCAGGCAGCAAAAGTGGGCCTGGGGCCCCCTACCCAAAATGTACCGGGAGCGGGCCATATACAAAACTACCCTTGCAGGTGTGGCTTTTTCACCCACAAATCAAAGGTCGGCCTTTTCTTTGTTGCCAATGGACATAGATCCAGCATTCAAATTGCGAAGTGCAGCCTGGCCTCATGTCCAAGCTAAGGGCTTCATTGTGTGCTATCCCCCTGGTCACCTGACTCGAACGTTCCTAGACACTTTAGCCTCGAGGTAGTCTTGCCTGTTATACATTTCATGGAAGAATCTGGGAAATAAGGTAAGTGCCTGTGTGTTTAATGGCAACGGTTGGCATCTGATGAATCTTTGTTCTTGTCCTTTCATGGCAACAGCTGGCATTTGATATGAGTGCCAGTCCTTAAACAGGAATACCTATCATGATATGTACACTGGTGTATTTGATACAAATGCATGGCGTGTGATTGTAGTATCTTGAAAATTAAGTCATTACCTGCTGTATGCTGTCAGTTTCTCTAATTGTGACGACAATGCCTGCTACCTGCTAACACAGAAATCAATTCACTATACAAAAGCCAACACTTTTGAATGTCGGCGGCCTTTTCCAGTGCCATTGGCCAGCTTTCAAACGTGCCATCTCTGGTTTTATCTCTCTCTCTGCCTGGCAGAGCAGCTAGCTCACATGCAAAATGTAAGTTAATGTTTCTATTTCCTGTGAGTTTCTTTGGAAAGGGAAAAGAGGCAAACTGTGTCTATTGGAGACACACATTCAATTGACACCAATTGAAATGTCCACCCCCTAATACAAAAGAAACAAGTAAAACATCAAAGAAGCCACTTTTTAGAGAACCATGATAAAAATATAATCTACAACAAATGGGATCCTGGTGGGTACCAGGTCCATGGCAGTATAGGGGGTGTGTGCTCATCCCCAGCTTCCAGAGTGAAATGACTGCTAGGCAGCAAAGAGACACCCAGAGAAGAAAATACTCTGAAAGGGAATGTGCGATGGGGCAGCCATTGGTATGACCCAGTCGGAGTAATGGCTGTGGCCACTAAAAGGAAGGAACAGGCTCGGGTTTACTACAGCGCGGCACCAACATCCAGCAGCCCTTAGGTCAGGGTGGCCCTGGCATCCAATGTGGGGTGGTGCCTGCGGAGTGACTGGCACCAACATCCAGCAGCCCTTAGTTCAGGGTGGCCCTGGCATCCAATGTGGGGTGGTGCCTGCGGAGTGACTGGACACCAACATCCAGCAGCCCTTAGGTCAGGGTGGCCCTGGCATCCAATGTGGGGTGGTGCCTGCGGAGTGTCTGGGCACCAACCTCCAGCAGCCCTTATGTCAAGGGGCACCTGGCATACAATGTGGGGTGGTGCCTGCAGAGTGACCAGGCACCAACATAAAACAGTCCTTAGGTCAGGGGGCGCCTGGCACACACTGTGGGGTGCAGCCTGCCGAGTGACTGGGCATCAACTTCTAGCAGCCCTTAGGTCAGGGTGCACCTGGCATACAATGTGGGGTGGTGCCTGCAGAGTGACTGGGCACCAAAATCCAGCAGCTCTTAAGTAAGGGTGCCCCTGGCATACAATGTGTGGTTGTGCCTGCGGAGTGACTGGGCACCAACATCCAGCATTCCTTAGGTCAGGGTTTCCCTGGCATCCAATGTGGGGTGGTGCCTGCGGAGTGACTGGGCACCAACATCCAGCAGCCCTTATGTCAGGGGGCACCTGGCATACAATGTGGGGTGGTGCTTGCAGAGTGACAGGCACCAACATAAAACAGTCCTTAGGTCAGGGGGCGCCTGGCACACACTGTGGGGTGCTGCCTACGGAGTGACTGGGCACCAACATCCAGCAGCCCTTAGGTCAGGGTGCACCTGGCATACAATGTGGGGTGGTGCCTGCAGAGTGACCAGGCACCAACATAAAACAGTCCTTAGGTCAGGGGGCGCCTGGCACACACTGTGGGGTGGTGCCTGCAGAGTGACTGGGCACCAAAATCCAGCAGCTCTTAAGTAAGGGTGCCCCTGGCATACAATGTGTGGTGGTGCCTGAGGAGTGACCAGGCACCAACATAAAGCAGTCCTGTGGAGTGGTTGCCATTCCTAGAAAGGCCCTGTAGCCGCATCTCCTCGGTTTCAAAACCTCGCGTGTCCTTTGAGAGCTGCTGACCCCGGCATGAATCTTGCTGGCAGTGCCATGATGTTATAAGCGGACCAACAGGCACCTCGAATTGAGCAAACATTTTTGAAATGTCGGTCCTTTCATTTTTTGGTGCCCTAAAAAAAAGACAAAGGCCACCAATGAGCCTGATTTGTGCATGATTGGTGGCAATCGTAGTGACTATGTCTTGTGGTATTAACACTGCTCTGCTACACCTTTCTGATGGAAACATCTACAGCATAAGAATATTTGGATATCCACAAGGAAAAAGTGCATTATTATAATAGGACAAATACCCCAGGGAAATGCTTCACAGAACCTAGTGTATGAAACTGTGGTTATCCTTGAGGACTTCCTTGCCAGACGAGTAAAGGCGATGATGGCCCTTTTTTAGATTTCGCTATAAAACACCACATATAAGACAAAATGATTGCATTAGAGTACAGCCAGGGAGAAATGCCATATGAGGAGGGACACACTCTTTGTAGGTGTTGTTTGGTTATTTACCCACCCATTGCTTGCCCATGCACATGCTAATTCCTATGACCATAACCACCCAGTTCGTACCCCTCCCCGTCCAAAATACCTCCTGGTGGTAACTCTTTGGGCTCACTCTTAAGTAAGCCTTACCATCAAACGTTACAGTGGAAGTGTCTGCCAGTGTTTTTTCAAAGCAGTCTTCTGAGAGTTAATGATTTAATTGGTGTTGTAAACGTGCTACTGGTGTAATAGAAATGTCTTAACCTGGTCTGCCTTCAACCACTCTATCAGACCCCCTGGCTATAACAAAAACTTTGCAGACACGCTCTGCGATGCTCTGACAACCAACCTCGACCTCCATCCAACACTTACCATCCTAGGAGTTTTCAACATCTGGTTTGACTCACCCTCAAACCCTATGACCGATCTCTCACAGACAACCTAGAAGCATTCAACCTGGCACAACGCATCTCCACACCCACCCTCATCGTAGGTCACACCCTTAATGCGATCTTCTGCACCGCAAACATATCCACACTGCCCCCACGCCACCTATCCTGGACTGATCACTCGGCAATCTTCTTCTCAGTACCACTAACCATCGCAGCTAGTGCCCAAGCTTGCGCCCAACCTCCACCAACCCCCACACCTCTCATTCTGCTATGGAATAAAGTAATTATCACCCCAGATCTAGCCAACTCCCTCCTCACCTCTCTCCCAACACTATCCCGCCAGGGAGGGCCACCCCACATCAAAACATTTCAAGCCCTTACACCCCTCACTCCAACAAAATGGACTTTTCAGAGATCAGGACCCACAACCAGGTGGTACAATGCCAACCTCAAATCACTAAAATTCCTCAAGCACCATCTGGAACGGACCTGGAGAATCATCCCTACAGCCCAGAACAAAACCACCCTAGCAAGACTAACCAGAGCATACAGACTGGAGATCAGAAAATCCAATAAAGCATTCTATGGAAACACAATCTTAAACCCTGAACAAGGAACTGCATAGAATAATTTCCGAATTCAACTCCCAGACCTGCTCTACACCCCCCCCCCCCACACCCATCGCCCAATCTCTATGTGACAGCTTATCATAAAACTTCCACAATGACGCTATAGACAGACACTCGACCATCATCTCTAAATTGGAACACATGCCCCCACGCCCTACCCAACCACCCTCCTCAAAAACATCCTAGACTCAACCTCTGCAGGCAGTATTGCACACTCAATCCTCAAGCACTCTCTAGCATCAGGAACCTTCCCTGAAGCCCCAAAAACCTCCTACATCAAACCCCTCCTCAAACAACTTACACTCAACTCATTCCCCAGAACTACAGGCCAATCTCCAACACCTGCTTCATGGCCAAACTCATGGACTACGCAGCATAGAACCAGCTTGGCCTTTTCACTGAAGCCAATAACCTCCTGGACCCTGCACAGATGGCTTCAGACCGCTCTGAGGAACTGAATCCGCCCTAGTGTCCATCTGGTATGAACTAAAAAGAACAGCTGATGCAGAAGGCTCCGCTGTACTCATCCTTCTTGATCTCTCTGCCGCCTTCGATGCCATCTATCACACCATCCTCCTTGACAGGTTACACTCACTAGGAATCAAAGACACATCCCTCTCTTGGATCTCCTCTTGGATTTGCTCTTTTATCTCTAATAGGTCACAAATCATGCTCCTCCACCCATTCACCTCCACCTCACAACTAGTAACAAAAGGGGTCCGATAAGGAGCATCCCTATCTCCCCTTCTCTTCAAATTCTGTCTAAACCCTCTGCCTGCACTCATCTGCTCCCACAATCTTATATTCTACAGCTATGCAGAAGACACGCAGATCATCCTTAAAATTCCCAAATTGCTAGGCGCCAACCGTCCAAATCTGTCATCATGCCCCTCGGATATTGACTACTGGACGACGACCAACCACCTCATCCTCAATCCTGGGAAAACTGAAATCCTAGTCTGCAGGAAAACATTGCTCCTCTTCAACCTATTCCCTGGCCACAATCACTAGGCCCCCCCACCGGCAACCTCCACCTTAGTTAAAAACCTTGGATGCACACTGGACACACATTCATCCCTCTCCAAACACTTCAACTCTGTTTCCAGAACCTGTTTCTTCCACCTACGCATCCTCAGGCGTATCTTCCCGTACCTCACCTATCCCCACCGTTTCTCTGCCATCATCTCCATCATCCTCTTCCGCTTAGACTATGCAAACTGCCTTTACCTAGGTGCACCAGCATTTCAGCTAAGGAAACTGCAAAGAATCCACAACATTGCAGCGTGCCTGCTCATTAACCTACCACTCAGAGAACACATCAGCTCTACACTAAGTCCTCCATTGGCTCCCTATTGGTCGACGCACTACCTTTAAAGCCATGTGCATCTCCCACCGGGCCATCCACAACACTGGGCCTGATTCCTTCAAGACAAAGTCACCTGCTACCACCCCTCAAGGACTCTCAGATCCTGCACAGCATCTCTCCTAGTGGTCCCACATTACAATTCCTCCAGACTGTGCGGACCCTCTTTCTCCATCCAAGCGCTGATCATCTGGAACTTCCTACCCCTGCACATTCGCAATATTGACAATCACCTGGCATTCAGAAAGACCCTCATAATCTAGCCCCCCCCCCTTCTTTTGAAAAACTCCCCACTCTACACTCTCGATAGGGGCACAAAAACGCTGACCCAAACACAACACTCCTATCCACCAATAACCCATGGATGCCGGCAGCACTCGCAGCAGCACACTGTGACAATCTCGTCCTCCCCAGACACACCAACACTCCTACCCATCAATACCGCAGGGATGCCGGCAGCGTTCGCAGAGCCACACCATAATAAACTACCGTCCTCCTCAAACACAACAACACTCCCACCAACCAATAAACCACAGATGTTGGCGGTGTTTGCAGAGGCACACCCTAACAAACTATCATCCTCCACTTACCCCCACCCCTTTCCCTGCAGGCCCCTTTCCCACTGCTCAGACTTTCATTCCAGGGAGACCACGAATAACAAGACCAGCCAATTGCATTGGCCCAAGAAAAATTAACACTGCAGTGGAACTCCATCCAAACCTACGGTGCGTATACCTTACACCACATCTGTGGACACAGGCCACAGGCACGGCCACCCATCCATGCACTCTAGAATGCAGCTATGGCTATTCTATTCCGGTCTAGCAGTACACATAGCCGTCCACACTGGAACCGCTGACGTACATCAACACCTCTGCCATTAGTATACTTAGAACCTCCTACACATGGACTGCGTCACCAAGGGCAATCCATCCACAAAGCACATTGACGCCATAGAAATGGGGAAAGGGCGCTGTGACTAATGAACCTCCGGGGCACCAGTGGTCCAGGGAAGAATATTGGTTTCTAAACCATCGATCAGCCCCACACCTCTAGTACACCAGAAGGGATCCAAACAGATTATAGACACAATCAAATTATAAACCTCATTGTCCAATTTTGGTATCGTGGACAGAATGGAGGCTTATCTCTGCAAGGTCGTGGATCATTGGTTAGTTGCAACACAGCAAAAGTACAATTATTACCCAATGATAAAAGGGACTGTCCAGTCAAGGTTGTATACAATCTCTACTTTATTATTATCACAACAGACAGTTCTAGCACATTACAAAATACAACACACCCTCTCTAGGAATGCAGAGGACAGACTGTTTTCAAAGAAGGAAAATGGATGCACTCTGGATACTGACAGGAGGGCAGACGGTAAAGTAATTAATCGCAATAGTTCAAAGATAGTTGGTTTCAACACAAATGGAGAAATGGGTAGTAAAAGTTCACTAGGGCCCTTCGGAGAAGGACCAGGGGGACAGAACCACAGTGTACCTTTGTGTTGTAGATGTTCTTGGTGCTCAATAGTGTAGAGTTGGTTCCAGGGCACTTTGCAGCTTCTGTGACAGAGTTCAAGATGAAAGACAGCTGCATGTATTAGGCGGCAGGCAGTTCGGCGAGCGAGGTTGGACGGACGGCTGCAGGCTGGCCTGCACAGTGGCTCGGGGTCAATAATCATTGTCTCAGTGCTGTACGGTGGGTCTGAAGCACTGGTCGAGGCATCTCAGACAGGCTTAGTGACTGCAGGCATAACAACAGCCAGTGGTGCAGTCGGTTGTAGCTCAAGAGATTCGATTGGCACAAAAATGTCCTTTAAGATGGACATTGGTAGATGCTTGTCGATGCTCTCTTCCTAGCTTCATCACTGGGCTTGTGTCGTCCTTTAAGGCGGATGGCCCAAATCTGAGGAGAGTGTTGCAAGCAGCTGCCTTGTCCTTAGTGTGGTTCAGAGACTCTATGGCCTAGGAAGCCTGCTGCAGAGCATAGCAGGGCACGCTGTGTGCTGGCTGGGAACCAGTTCTGGAGCTGCTGGAGAGTCCTCTGGATTCAGTATCTTTCTCTGTTCTCCAAGAGATGTTTAGGGGGGATCTCTCATCCCTCTTGGAGGTTGTGGCCTACTTTCACTGGCAGAAGATGTAAGGAAGACTATACCTTCAGCCAGAGTCCAATGCTGAGTTCTTCTTGTTACTCCTTGCAAAGTCTTCAGATGATCTGCCCAAAAGAGGGGTTTGACCCTCTTTTAAAGCCAAGTGGGCCACAGTGATAAGTGTAGGCTATGCCTACCTTAATTAACAAATCCTGGGTCCCCACCAACAATTTCCTGTATGCATGAGGTCATAACCAGAGTGTTTTGCAACAGAAAAGGTAAAGGGGTGAAAACATGTCATATTAAGTCCCACCCATCTTCCTGTCTGTTGTAGATCGAAGAGTCTCTCTTGTTGATGGAGCTCTCTGTGGTCCCTGATTAAAGCGGCAGGTCTCCCTTGAAGCTGCAGCGGCACCAGACTTTCTGACTTCTGCAAACCACATTCTCATACCTTCTGAATGGGGTCCCCTGCGGGGCTGACTACTGTAAACAGCTTTCCCAGTCATGACAGTTCACTGCCCTTGATAGTAAGAGGCAGGAGCTGGCTTCAGGTTGACACAGTGCATATAAACCGTTGGTGGAGTTTTCCTGTCTCCTTTATTAGGCCTGCAGCCAGGTGCCGCAGGGGCCTGTTTGAATTTACTCTGATTAGTATGCAAAGATGCCACCAGCAGAGCTAACAAAAGGACAAGGCAGATCCATGGAGTCTTGTTAATTAGGCTGGCCATGACAGGAGGAAGGGTTTGCCCTCCCCCTTCCAAGATGCCTTGATGTACTCTTGGCTGTCATATCCCAACTAAATATGAGAGGGGGGACAGCACCTGTAAGCTGTGTCCACCCAGATTACACGTGCCTATGTGTATGTCATGCAGTGAGCATAGGAAAATGTGTGCGGATTGGCCCGACACACTGTCCCGAGGTTCATCTGCTATCATTCAATTTCTTTTAAAATGTACACAAACCCAGGCGAGATCCCACCCACCGTGCGAATGGTCAAATTTCTCATAGGCGCTATATAAATGACCAATACAATATAATTTAATACAATACGATAAGCACTATGCACATCCTTCACTGAAGTCCTCTTGAAAACAAGCATTGGTAAAACCAACAGATGTGGCTTGTGTATGAGTGTTTATTTTATTTTATTTATTGAGCATTTGTTTGGCGCCTATACAGAAAAAAGTGTTTCCAAGTGCCACAGGGCAAAAAGGGCGAGAGGCGACAGAGGAGAAAAACCACAATAACGGTCCTACTAGGCCTTGTGACATTCGGATCATGCAAGTGCAGTGACAAAACGTGCAGGGGGGGAGGGGAAAGATCAGGGCGGAAGGGACAGTATAATGGAAAGGGGGACGAGGAGAAGTGCAAAAGGGAGAGGGCTCAAGGGGCTGGGCAAGTGCTAAGGGGAGCCGAGGAGGGCAGGTTCCTGGGGAACAATGGGTAGGGGTCAATTATCCAAGTAGGGGTGGACCAGACTCAGTGGCTAGTCAGAGAATGGTGCCTGAGGGGAAGTGCTGGCTATAGGGGTGCTGGGGAAGACTGATCGAGGAGGGCCTGGCCCCTTTAAGACTTATAAGGGACCAGGTGATCAGTCGCAGCAGCAGAGGGACATTAGCAAGGGAGGCGCTGTCTCATTACATAATGCTGAGATGCCTGGCAGCCGCCCTGCAACACATCCAGGGCTGGGATGCCCTGTATGGCTCAGTCCCTCACCCTGGCTGGCCTGACTCAAAGTCAGCAGCCAGGGTGCTGAACTGTGTGTGTTCCAGGACCTAGTGACTGTGCTGCCACACTAGCAGCAGCACTTCCAGGGGCTGCAGTGCAGAGAATCGCTTTCCGGCTTTGTATTCGTGCAACACACAGACAGGAACTAGGAAGCTCATTCAGCTTTCTGGTTTCTGTCTGGAGGTGCGTGAGTGCGAAGAAGTTAGGTCAGTGTAACATGAGATGTGGCCCGGGTGTCATTTAAAAGCTGAGCAGAGGTATTTTTATTTTTTTAAAATAATTTTTAATTGTGTTTGTGTATGTTGGTTGGGGGGCTGGGATGTGGGCTGACCCTAGTGAGGGACGTGTCACATTTGGACAATGTGAGCAGAGCTCACAGTACACAATAAGGTCCCAGATATGAAGACACACTAACAATAACAAATGTATTCTCTGGTGCAAGCCACAGCTCTGCAATGCCTCTAAAATTAGTCTTGCCACTTTTCAGATGCTACTAAAGCACCACCATCCTAATTTCAAAAAGAAGTTAGCGGAATGTTCACCCTCCACAAGTAGAGTGGAAATGGTCAAGCTGAGAAAACCTGTGACCCAAAACTGTTGTACTCTACAAATTCTGTGAATTTGAGTGCTATACGCATTCCAATCATGGTGAACTTTTGTTAAGCAGTTTATGCTCTAGGTGCGCAGAAGGAACCGTATCTAATTTTGTGTTAAAAGTACACTTTTAGGAGCCCTGTATAACTTTTCCCCCGCCGCCAAAAATATTCTTCACCAAACTGGCAAAATGTATTTTGGGTTTTGCAGACACTTTTTCAGGACGGTTTGGTGCAAATTAGTATATGGGTGTCATGATTCAGGTTACAGGCCACCAAAAAACTGCATCACTTACCAAACTAAGCAGGGTAGAATCCAGAATTTTTAAAGTGACTGGGGGAGGAGTGAGCAACGAAATGCAGTGTGTGGATCTCCACATGGTCTCATTGGCACCCCCAAACCATCCACCCCTGCCCCAATCTACTTTTTTGGTAACATTAGTGGAAGATGGCATTGTAACACACAACATCAAAAGTAAAACTGCAGGATCATTTCAGATGCAGGAAACTCATCTATTAGAGCTCTGTCCAAGCCCTTTGAGGCAAAATACATGCAAAACTTCCTAATTATTATATGTATTGCACCAGCAGAAGTGACTTCACAGAAAAGGAAAAGGACATTGCAAGGTGCATCATCAGTCTTTAATACTTGGAGGCACCATGGAAGTGACTTTAGAATAAGTGGCCATGAAAAAGCCAAGTGACAAATAACTTTGTGGTGCAAACTACCTAAATTGCACTTTTGTTATATGTGGAGCAACTCTATAGTCATTAGGCTTTTGCATTATAATACCATGATACATTAACATAAGCTTTGAAATGATTCAGAGTCACTTTCAGAGCTGCAGATAAGGCACCATGTGATTAAATGATTTGCTCAGGATCACAGGCTTGGTTAAATGGTGAAACTGGGATGTGGACAATTTAAGCGACCGTGCACATCTTTCCAGGTTTAGTTGATATAGATATTTATTAAGGTCTTGCTTTACATTTCATGTGCTTAAATAATTATTTATAGCAATGTCTTGGAAGCAAACCACATTACATATTAAACTAGCCTTTCATAGTAAACTAACCATACACTATATACATTGTCATAGACATATGTTGAGCAATGGGAGTATGGCTTTAGTTTTATTCTCCCCATCCTGCATGCAAAGTCACAACAGCATCATGTAGATTAATTTGAGCCTAAGAAATCCCCCTTGGGTTTTAAACCATAGTAATTATTTCATAAAGCATGCAACATTATGCACCCTTCTCACTTCTGATCACTCCCTCCCATTCACATTTCTAAAGGGACACACGTCCCTGCTAATAGTACTCCCCCTCCCTTCCATCAGTGCCTAATCACTCTCATTATAATGCTATGTTGATACAGAGCAATCTGAGGACCCTCTGCTGCCCCGTGCTCCCTGGGACATTGTCCTGGCAGCAGGACACCTCTACCATTCGGATCGGGTAAGGTGTCCTGCTGCCAGGACAATGAGCGTGCTGAGCAGGAATTGCTCAGCACACATTGTCCTGCCATCGACACCTTTGCCATCGGGCACCCTCTTTGATGTGCCGAACAGGAGAGGTGTCCCAATGACAAATGTCGCAATCTGGCTCTTAAAAGATCCACAGGGGCAGCTTCCCCTTCCACCCCGCCTCTCCCACTTGGTACTCCGCTGCTTGGAGCCATTTGAGCACAGGAAAACATACCTTAATTTTAATCTGTCAGAATCTTGTAGAAAACATCAATCAGCACATACACATAGAAGGTGCTTTGCAGAATCCACGTTTGGAAATATATGGCATTTAAAAATTGATACCAAGTATACTTGGGCAACCACTGCACTGCATTAACCGATGGCTTCTGCCTTTGAATGAAAGGAAAAATCAAGGGAATTGCTGACATTTCAGTGAATCTGAACATTGCGCCACTGTTTCCATGTGTTATTGTATATGTACAAATAAAAGTTGTGTGCACACAGTATATGTCAATGGAGGTGCTGGGTGCATTTGTGTGTGAGTGAGAGTGTATGCAAGCATATGTGTGTTGACTTTTGTGTCTGAATGAATGATAAATAATGCATTGTTTGTATGTTCCATTGGAATTAAGTTTATGAATGTTATGTTGTATCACTGCGTGCATGGCAGGCCGGCTAGAGAAGTGTGAGGGCCCAATGGATTTTTAAAGATTGGCCACCAGTCTTATGAAAGTTATAACAGAGCAGAGCATCAGTAATGGACTCTTGTGGTGTAGTAGTCTAGTGTTATCCCTCAGGGATTTAGGTTGTTTGACTGAGGTACAAAATCACAGCAAAATTGCCCGTAGTCATTTTTGCTGCGAATACGTTTTACCTGGTTACAATAAAACAAACCCATGTCCCCCCAAACCGCCAGTACAACCATAAACCCTGTTACTTGCCTTTTCTCCATCCGCCGCTCTTCTTTTCACTTCAGCATCCGATCCATCCATTTAACGCGGGTCGTATCTGACGCTGCAGGGTCCCTTTTTCTTCTTTTTTTTTTGTTAGGTTCCCTGCCACCAATGCTGAGGAAGCAGGAAGTAAAAATACTGAACATGAGGGCTGGGGGACACCCCCGCAACCCTAGCTCTTCTTTAGAATTTAGTCAAATCTATCATTCAACCAAATTGTATCGAACAATTTGGCCAAAATGATCCCCAAGAGCCAGCACCCGCCTTCCCTCCACCCCACCCTTGTCCCCCCCAACATTTTCAGCAAAGTTACTCCACTGAGTGCAGGAGTGAGGTGCCCAGCGTTTGAAATAAGACAAGACATGCCTACCAGTGAAATCTGCATGGCTGCCGGGTATGGTGCTCGAGATTCATGTTAGCTCCCATGTTTCCTATTATACCTACATGTACTCCCTATGTAGCCCCCTCCCTTAGCGGTTAATGCATTTATAGAAATGTTTCCTATTACATCTAGATGTACTCCCTATGTAGCCCCTGCACCATAAGGCGAGGCCTTAACCGGATTGTGCATTTATAAAAATGGTTCTTATTACACCTACACGTACTCCCTATGTACCCCCCCCCCCCCTCTGCATCATGAGGCTAGGCTTTACAGGTTTATGCATTTATAGAAATGTTTCCTATTATACCTACATGTACTCCCGATGTAGCCCCCTGTGCTTCCGCTGTACTCCCCCCACCGCTCACCATGAGGCAAGGATTTACCGGATTGTGCTTTCTCGAACTACACTCTTGTTTTAACTATTTACTTGGTCCTACTATCTAAGGGCCTTGCTACCGCACTTGTACTGTAACTAGCGCCTAGATGCCTCAGGGACTTGTGCGCTGATATAAATGTAAAAATAATCAAATAAATAATCAAGTAATAAACCCAGAACTGTTTTTAACAGGTGATCACCCTTTACTTTTGTCTCCAAAAAATACTTAACTGAGAACAGCCCCCTTTGTCTCCAGGGGTTCAGTTCTATTTACAGCCATTTTAGCAGCAGGACTGGATTGGAGAGGGAAACATCTGGAGAAGAGTCCAGATGTCTGCCACTTAAGCAGACACTTCAGTGTTTCACGCAAAAGACATTGGCGTGTCTTTAAACGCTGTCGGGGAGTGGTTTCAGAGAGAACATGTGTTTAAAAATATCCTGGTTCACTTTAAAGTCAAGACAGAGCCCGAGGAAAGGGGCCTGAGATTGCAGAAGCAAACTGATTACATTCACAATGGGGAAATGCTGTCCAGAGAGAGCATGGCAACTGTTCCTCCCATGGCGCCCTCTTCAATAGCAACCCCAAAATAAATAACATTTTATAATAACGAACTGTTGCAAACTGTTAGCTGATTAAAGAAAGCACCCGAGAGACGTCCTTTGATTCTGCTCTCTACGGATGTTGCAAGTTGCTCATCAGTAGTGAGTGACACTGCAACTCAGTCTGCAGCCAATTTTCCCACCTGTGTCACCTCTGTGGGAGTTTAATCTGTGGCTTAGAAGTTAACAAAAGTCCTAGCAGAGGGCATGTACATTCCGTCCCTCCCATGCCGCCAGCCCGCAAGGGTGGACTGGCCTAAAGGGAACTTTGGAGATGCCCCGGTAGGGCCTTACGCCCTAGGCTTCTTTTATGTGGTATTTCCAAATTTTCCTATAGGAAAATGGTTGGACTTGATAAAAATGTGTGATATGGAGCCATTTAGGAAATTATTTCCAGGGCACCTTTTGCTTCCCAGTCCACCCCTGCCTGGCCGCATCACCCACGTTCATTTCCTGAAAGACGCACTGTGAAGTTCTAGTTGTGGAAACTTGGTCGAACTATCACCACTCAGATAGTTTAGTAGAGGAATCAGGGTTGGACTTGCAACAACAGGAAGGCTATAGGCTAAAATGAAGTTGCCTTCACCTAACAGAACATTGAGGAAATCTTCTGCTGCCACCTAGGGTTGGGGCGGTGACTTCCGCCTGCCTACCTGCTTGCGTTGAGTACCACACATAGCAAGGTGAGGCATTTGTTGTACAGGGCACTGTCTACCCACGCCCATCAAGAACTGGAAGTCCTGAGTAGCTCCTCACAGGGAGAAATGTACAGACATAGTCATATCCCACCACGGGACCAGCTTGTTTAATGACAGGAAATCCAATACAGTTGTCTTGGTGGAGTACATGTGAGCTGTTTTGGTGCAACCTTCTGCCCTGTGTGGTGAAACCATCAATAAGGAAACAAGTTTCTTGCAAATCTCGGGATCTAGGGGAACTACCAAAGACTCTAAAAGAGATGAGAGAAGACACGAAAAGTCTTATCTACGGTATTAGCATAATTGACCTATACTGGGGAGACCCCCGGCCGGCCCATATGGTCAGGGTTTGCTCCAAAGTACTTTAAGACAAGATAGCTGCATGGGTGGGAGTGCAGGTTTTCTACTCCAACACCAATCAATAAGGACAACTCAATGGTTTGGCAAAGGGAGTCTGTTTAATGACAAGTACAAAAAACGGGGAGTCATGGAAATTGACAGTGATGCGATAGCCCGTCTCGCTTCGACTCCCTGAACTTCATTCAAACAGCAACATTTATACTCAAAACCTGTCATCATTGACGTGTAACACTCAAAAGTTAACATGCCATTCTATTGGTTAGGAAAAGGTAACTTTACAATAGGTACTCTATCTGTATATGGTAACGGAGTGAGAGGATTGCATAAACACTGTCAGGTGGGCGTCTAAGCCCTTCCCTCTAACATTACTCTTGTAGACGTCACTAAGAGTACGACCTCCCATTGGTTCTACTATCGAAAGGGACCCTAGATTATTTGGTCCATTGTGATTGGGTTTGTTTCAACCCCATGCATACATTTCCACTTTACTTAGCAGCACGCAGAATGGTCAGCCAGGTACAGGGTGCCCCACGATTCACCCGGCCTTCCTTCAATCAATCATTACTTTAGTGGCTATGTGTCAATTAGTTGGCTATGGTTGGCCTCGAAACTGTATCTTCTTGTCAGGAAAAGTTAGATACCTCTGTCTGGGCGGCTGTCAAGCATAGGTGTGAACCTGTGCCTCTTCTTGCTCGGATGGTCACATGCTACTCACATCGTAAATCTGCCTAGTTTCCCTCAATCTGTGCATTTAGTTATTATTCAGCTTGCCACCTGCCTACGCCTCCTTATCTCGACCTTCCTGAGATAGGCTATTCTGTTCTTAAATTTCAATTCCGCAAAGCTCCTGTTCGCTCCTTCTATTGGTCTGACCGTGGCTCTTTCCTGGCGCAAGTTGCCTCTGCTGAGTTTCGATTCAGCCATCTCTTCTAGTTTTAGCTGGAATACAAATCTTGTCCTGTTTGGCCTCGTTGATTTTGCTTTTGTGTAAAGTGGACTCACACTTATTTAATGTGCTTCGTTGTGGTAGTGTTAAGCTTTGTGTCACGTGATCGTGTTGTACCTGGGTTTCTGGAAGACGTCCGTGCTGGAGAGGCCAGTCTGGTAGGTCAGGAGCCATTGATGAAAAATGTGACGCTAGGAAGCAGCCCCAGCCCAGCCCTGATAGACAGGGGTGGATGCAGACCACCTCCTGACGCCATGCACTCTCTTCCCTGCGGATTTATGTGACGCCAAGACAGTGCAGACACTGACAGGGAAGGTGTGCTCTTCACGGTACGTCCAAGGACCTCAGCATTCAAGTAGAAGGTGGAGGAGGTTGATCTCAGTATCTTGCGGTGGAATAGGCACACACAGTCCAATACAGAGCAAAGTGCAAAGTCGATAACTGAAATCTGTAGGAGCTGATGACAACTGGTGAAAAGAAGTCCAGGCGTTGGAATCCGGGAAGAGCAGGTGAGGAGAATCAGATGGAGAGGCCAAGGCTGGAGCCCAGTGAAGCAAGGCCAAAAGTAAGGCAACAGGCAGTGCTGGTACCCAGGTCTAACTGACAGCAAGGGAAACCCCAGGCAGGTAATCAGAGAGGGGCCACAGGGAAAGAATCCCAAAAGGAGAGAGAGACCCTCCCAAGGGAAGCTGGGAAAACCAAGGAGGGGAGAATCAGGAACCCAGATCAGGCAAGGACTGAAGCCAAAGGAAGCTGGGGAGTGCAGGATCCAGGTAAGGCAGCAGGTGCAGGCAAACAAAGCGAAAAAACAACAGCGAGTCAGGAACAAACCGCGTTAAGACACGATCTGTTCCTGCACTCGACCGCTATTTAAAGTCCAAGGCATGAAGCCGGGGCTTGAGACGCAGGCCGGCCCACACATGCGCTGCGGCCCTACTGGGGGCAAAAACGAGGCTTGACACACAAACCGTTGGTCTCCGTGTACCGCAGCGCATGCGTGCGCCCGGAACAGAACAGGGAAGCAAGTTCGGACAGGTAGATATGTATAGGTGGTACTTGCCGCGGTCTATCTTCTACTAAGCATAGGAAGCCGCACTGCTTTCTTAGCTTTCTTGCGGTTTCAAGCATATGTACAGGCGTTTAGCTGGTTGAATGACTTCATCCTGCTTTACAGCTTAAGCTTCTTTGTATTTCAACATCGTCTCTCCTTCTAGGTTCACAATATCCTTATTCATGGCGTTTCCTCTCTGTGTGTAATTTTTTGGTTCTGCACGTTAGTCCGGGTGCTCGTGACATCACCATTCGTCTTTCATTAAGGCCTTTTGGGTTTCTTCCGGGACAGTGTTTAGGCTATCTTCATTTCGTCTTATTTGCTGGTAGGATTTTCTCAACGGATACCTTACTGTCCATGGTTTTCTAGGTATCGGTATTTCAACAGGTGTTGTTCTCTGGATAGGCACTGCGTAGAGCCCTACTGCAGCTCTCTACTGGTTTATTTGCTCGTCATACGTCACATATTTTGGTGTGAACGTTCCTGGTACTTCAAAATGGGTGATGGGAGTGCAGGCTTTATTTGGGACCTCCTCTACACTACCCCCTCTGGACGATTTATAGACCACTTCTACTTCCTCCTCTGGATTCAGTTTACTTGGTTCCTCTGTATTCATCTTCACTCCATCGTCTGGGTTCATTCCTTCTTCATCTTCTGGGTTTGTAAATGATGGTTTGAAGAAGTGTCTCTTTGGAGTCCATATTTTTATTACTCCTTTTAGGCTTCCTGCTGTTCTTACATGTTTGTCTTTATTGCATGTCATTAATTGGCATTGTCCATTTGGGCTGCAGTAAATCCATTTTCCCTCATAATTTCTGCACTTCCTGGGATAAAGAAATGTTGTACCTTCTGGCGCGTGCTCGCTGGCATTCAAAAAGTCTCTTATTTCATCATCAGTGATATCTCTAGGCCTCCATCCTGGCTTGACATCAATCATAATCTTCATCCCTATGGCTTTCTTCGCAGTTTTCTGGCATTGCAAGATTATTATCTTGATGACACAAAATCCTAGCAATATCATCACTAGCCATGAACTGGCCTCTGGTCTTGCACATTGCTACGTGTGAGAGACAGTGTGCTGTCGGGACATCAATTTCTACAGCTACGAATATCGTAGACTTCCCCATGCTGTGCAGCGGCGTGCACAAACAAAGCATTCTCCTCCAGAATGTTATCTCCCAACCTCCTTCATGTGCTGGTACCAAATGTTGTTTCCCAGATGTACTGTGCTGTCCAGGTAGTCGTTCAGTTCATTGTCACCTCCATGCATGCTTCTCTTGATTCTTAGTGTTTTCCTGTAGTTGGCTATGACTACATCCCTAAATGCTTCTGTATGGCTTTTTCTTGCTGGAGGACTCTCAGGTATCCTTGTCCATGGTGCAGGTCTCCTCATCTGCACCATTTGAGTGGACAGGAGTCTGGCAGCTCTTTCCTGGTCCTCATGCATCTTTTCTCTGCTGCGCGCAAATAGCTATGCCAACCAGCCTCATGCCGGTCCGGTGTATGGCTGTATTGTAGACCTGGTACTTGTCCCTTGTGTTATTGTTATTGTTATTTTGCATTTATATAGCGCCTTATATACCATTGGTATGGTCTGAAGGCGCTGGTAGGTTGAACGCCCTTGGGAACCGAAGTTCGAGTCAGTAGAGAGAGAGCAGAGAGAGTCCAATGGTGCGTGTGCGCACCAGGTATGTGTGCAGCTGGTGCGGAGTTCTTGTGGTAGCTGCTTCTTAGCGGTAGGTGTGGTGGTGGAGAGATCGGGAGCATGTGTTCGCTCTGACGGGATTTATCCCGACCGAGAGTGGTTGCCTACCTGGGGGTGTGGAGCCAGCAGTGTTTACTTAGAGTGATGGGGGGAGAGCGGGAGATGTTGATATGAGAACAGTTATACCGAATGGTGTCATAGTATCCCTGTGTTCTATTTGAGTGGTGGTGTAAAGAAGAGAGTAACCGTGGGGTGTGGTATGATATATGCTCGTTCAAATGTTCCATGCATTCCAAAACATAATATGTACGTCACGCAATTCTATGCGATCATGTTCGATCTGTGGATTTTATTCACTTCAGGCGTTCAAGATTGTCCTACACACATCAGTCTGCTTGACATACTTACACTCTCAAGTGCGCCTTGCGTGAACTGGTCTATCTCTCATTCTCCAGTGTGCCGCTGCGTGTGCTCTCATGGATTCCACAAGCGTGCGCTATGCATTCTTGTCCTCCCCGCGCGTGCACTCCAGTCTACCACGCGCATGTACTCCCGTCTGCCTACGCACTCATCCGCACTGTATACTTGTCCGATCTGTATACTCCTCTGTTCTGTACGCTCCTCCGCTCTTTACCTTCATCCGGTCTACACACTCATCTGGTATACATATTCATCCTACCACACACTCATCCGCCCAACATACTTGTCCGCTATATGTGTTGTTCATCCGTTCAACATACTCATCCGTTCAATGTACTCATCCGCTCTACATGCCCATCTGCTCCAAACATTCGTTCGTTCCATGCGGAAGTCCGCTCCACACACTTATCTGCTCCATACGCTCATCTGCTCCATACACTCATCTGCTTCACACATCCATCTGTATCACATACACTCATCAGCTCTATATACGCTCATCTGCTCCATATACACTCATCCGTTCCACACCCTCGTCCGCTCCACATATATTCGTCTGCTCGCTACACTCAGGCGCTCCCCCCACACTCAGCCGCTCCCCCCACTCGTCCGCTCCCCGCAGTCCTCCGCTCCCCACCCTCGTCCGCTCCCCACCCTCGTCCGTTCCCCACACTCGTCCGCTCTCCACACTCGTCCGTTCTCCACACTTGTCTGCTCTTAGCACTCAAACGCACTCCACACTCAAACGCACTCCACCCTCAAACGCACTCCACCCTCAAACGCATCCCGTCCTCAAATGCACTCCACCCTCAAACGCACTCCACCCTCAAATGCACTCCACACTCAAACGCACTCCACACACAAACGCACTCCACACTCAAACGCACTCCACACTCAAACGTACTCCACACTGAAATGCATTCCACACTCAAACGTACTCCACACTCAAACACATTCCACACTCAAATGCACTCCACACTCAAACGCACTCCACACTCAAATGCACTCCACACTCAAAACGCACTCTACACTCAAAACGCACTCCACACTCGTCCGCACTCCACACTCATCCGCACTCCACACTCGTCCGCACTCCACACTCGCCCGCATTCCACACTCGTCCGCACTCCACACTCGTACGCACTCTACACTCGTACGCACTCCACATTCGTATGCACTCCACACTCGTACGCACTCCACACTCGCACACACCCCACACTCGTACGCACTCCACACTGGTACGTACTCCACACTCGTATGTACTGCATACTCGTCTGCTCTCACACTCATCCGCTCTCCACGCTCATCCTTTCTACATGTTTGTTCGCTCTTACACGTTCGTCTGGTCAAGACGTTCATATGGTTGATACGTTCGTGCGTTCAGTGTAGTCATCAGTTCTACGCCCTTCTGCGTTGTAATTTCTTCTCTGTGTTTGCGTATTCATCAACTCTGCACGTACTCAACAACTCCACACGCTGGTCTGCCCTACACACACCAACCACTCTACACACTTATTGGCTTTAGTAAGTTCATCTATTCCATCCGATCTCCATACTCATTTGGTCTTCCTAGTAGTCTGTTCTTCCATCCATGCGCTCTTACATTTAGCGCATTCATCTGTTCTATCCACTTCATCCATTCTAACTATTTCATCTTCCTACTACGTCCCACCTCATTTATTGTGTCCATTTCATCAGTTTAGATCTCCTATTTTCACACTGATTTATTCCTATTAACCACTTCATTGTTTTGATCTACATTACTCGTTTAGATCTGTTTGTCTTTATTAGTTTACATTCGAGTTTATTAGCTGTCAATTTCTCGCTTCAGGTAGTTTGTTGGGTCGGTGGTTATTGTGATGATGGTAGTTTGGAAACTGGTTGGTTTTAGGGGAAGAGCCAGGTTTTCAGTAGTTTGCGGAAGGACGTTAAATCCTCAGTAAGGCGGATGTGGGGTGGGAGGGAGTTCCATAGGGTTGGGGCTAAGGTTGTGAATGAAGATCCGCCTAACCTGACTGAGTTTGTCTTAGGAATTACTAGGAGGCCGGCTGAGCTTGATCTTAGGGTGCAAGTGGGATGATAAGGTATTAGTTTGTCTTGAAGATATTGAGGTCCATTTTTATGCAGTGCTCGATGGGAGAGGCATAGGGTTTTGAAAGCCACCCTACGGGCTACTGGAAGCCAGTGCAGTGTGTTAAGGGCTGGGGATACGTGGTCTTTTGGACCGAGCGCAATTAGCATTTTGGCCGCTGCTTTTTGTGCCCTTTGGAGTTTATTCAGTTGGTAGGCATGTGTTCCGAGGTATTGGGGGTTTGAGTAGTCCAGTCTTGATATAACGATTAATTGGACCGCGGAGAGTCTGTTGGGAAATGAGAGATATGGAAAGATGCGCCTAAGGTTTTTGAGGTGGTAGTGGCAGGACTTTGAGACATTGTTGACTTGGCGCAAGAGTGTTAGGTCAGAGTCCAGGGTGCAACCAAGATTTTTCACTGTGTTGGAGGGTGTCGGTGAATTGCCCATGGCGGGTGGCCAGGGTAGTGGGTGCGTGTGAAGATCGGAGTTGCCACAAACCATGATTTCTGTTTTGGAGGGGTTTAACAAGAGGTGGCTTTGGGTCATCCAGCGTTCTATGTTGAGGAGGCAGGATGCTAGGTCAGGTCGGGAGTTAGGTTTCGCGTTCAAGAATTTTAGAATTAGTTGAGTGTCATCGGCGTAGTTGTAACACAGGATGTTGTGTGAGCGGTTTATTGGTGGGAGGGTGATCAGGTAGAGATTGAACAGGAGGGCGGATAGACATGCTCCTTGTGGGACTCCTGTGTCGACTGGTCGGGCTTGGGAGGTAAAGTTGGAGAGTGTCGTTATTTGGTGTCTGTCTCTGAGGAATGAAGCTATCCATTTAAGGGCGGTTCCATGTATTCCTCGGGAGTGGAGGCGGTCAAGGAGGATTGAGTGATTGATCGTGTCAAAGGCGGCCGATAGGTCAAGAAGGATTAGTGCGGCGCATCCCGCGGAGTCAGCTGTCATTTTAAGGTCATCCCAGATCGAGGTTAGGGTGGTTTCAGTTCCGTGAAGAGTTCTGAACCCTGATTGGGCGGGGTCTAGGAGATTGTTGGCTTCAGCAAAGGCATTTAGTTGGGAGTAGGCGGTTCGGTCAATGAGTTTGGCAAGGAACCTGGTGTTTGAGATGGGGCGGTAGTTTTTGGGCTCGAGAAGGTCGAGCGAAGGTTTTTTAATTAGATGTTTGACGTGCACCATTTTGAATGCGTTTGGAAAGATGCCGGAAGAAAGGGAGGTATTTATGATAGATCTTGCGTGTTCTCCTGCGCAGGTGGAAGCAAAAATTTCTTTAAGGGTTGTGGCTGGGCAAGGGTCCAATGGTGGACTAGGTATTTGTATTTTCGTTTAGTGGTCTTCAACTCGGGAGTAAACCATCTGGGGAAAAGGCCACGGCGGGTTGATGGTTTGCACGAGGGGGTGAGCCGCATCAGAGATGCGTTGAGCCATGAATCAAAGGCCTCAGGGGTTAGTTGGTTGTTGGGTCGGCAGGTTGGTGGAGGGGACTGGAGGAGTGACTCGGCTAGGTCCGGAGTGATTATTAGTTTCTTCCAGTATTTGCGTATATTCGGAGGACTAGATACGAGTACGGGAAGGGGGTCGGGTGAGTGGATGGTGAACGAGAGAATGAAATGATCGGACCAGATGATAGGGGTGGGCGGCTTTAGATGAATCAGGGTGTTGGAGCTAAAGATGGCATCAAGAGTGTGTCCTTTATAGTGAGTCGGGCCGTTTATGTGGGGTTGGAGATTAATTGCATCTAAACCGTCAACTAGTGAGTGTGTCATTGGGTTGGTGGGGATGTCGAGCCATATGTTGAAGTCTCCAAGAAGGGTGAGGTTGGGACGGTTTAGTTGGAGGGTGGCAATAGAATCGCAAAGGTTGTTTGCGAAGTGTCTATCGTAGCCAGGGGGCCTGTATATTATTAGGAAGCTGTGTGACAGCGACGGGGAGAGGGATAGTTTAATGAGGAGAGATTTGCAGGATGGAATGGAGGGTTGGTTGTCCATGATTGAGGCGCGGAAGAGGGATTTGAAGACGAATGCTACCCCCCCTCCCCTGGACGGACGGTTCAGTGGGATGAGGGAGTAGTCAGGGGGAAAGGCTTCATTAGCGATTGGACCAAAGTAGTCAGAGAACCAGGTTTCAGTGATGAAAACTAGGTCTGGTTTGACAGAGGCGAGGAGGTCAAAGATGCAATGATGTCTGTTGTTTGCTACGGATCGGGCGTTAAATAGGATACAGTTCACATCGGCAGCCAAGGATGGTCTCGGTGCTGGAGCGGGATGGGGCGGTGGCGGAGAGAGTGGAGGGAGCGGGGTAGGATGGGTGATGTTAGATGGGAATAGTGGGCGAGCTGAGAGATTGGCAGGCTTCGGTTGGGGTTGGGTGGGTGAGGGTGATAGGATGATCGGGTTTGGGTTGGGGGATTTGAAGGAGGGGTGTTGGCGGTTAGGGGTTTCAGTTGCAGTTGATGAGAAATCGAGGGAGTGGGGTTTCAGGTAGGGAGAAGCCACTGGGGAAGGAGGGAATTGCGGGATAGAGGTGATGGGTCGAGAGAGGGGAGGCGAGGAGTGCTGAGAGATTGAGGGGGACCAGGAACGTTTCCTCTTTAGTTTCTTTGCTGCTATTCGTGTGTGAGAGAGAGTAGGGGTGTCGAAGGGGGAGAGGGAGGCAGCTTCGGTTCTTGCTAGGGCTAGGCGTGCAGATTTTAGGGAGGGGAAAGGGTGTGGTCAGGGGGGTGGTGGCAGGAGTATGAGGGGAGGGTGGGGGGTGGGTGATTGCAGGGTGGGGTGTGCCAGGTGTGATAGTGAGGGGAGTGGGTATGGGTAATGTTGGTGGGTCGGGGGTGGGGTTCAGGGGATGAGTGGTCTTAGGGTGGGTGGCTCGCCATTGCGCTCCCCTGGCTTGGTGTTTGGAGAGGGGAATGGCAGGGAGTGCGGAGAAGGGTGGGGAGGTTTGGGAGGGGGGGACGGGAGGGAAAGCAGGTCGGAGAGTGGGGGTGGCCCACGGGGATTGTTTCTGACAGACTCTGGCGGAGTGGGTGCACTCATAATTGGTGCGAGCTTTTAGGTTGATTTTAGGAGGGCTTTCTGATAGTAGTTCTAGGGTCGGTGGTGATACGCTTTTAAGCATACTTCAAGGTTCAACTGCTCAAGGCGATACTAGACTATTTGGTGGTTTCTAGATATAATTGTAGACAGAGATGATTTTAGTTTATTGTGTACACTTCTAAGTTCACCTGACCTGTACACAGAGAAGATATTTGGTCGGCCTCTAGATTCAATTTGCTTAGCGGGGGGATTAGATTTATTAGTCACACTTTAGATTCTATATTACACAGCTATACTGCTAGTTATACCAATGGTATTCAATAGGGCACGGTAGTGGTGGACTTCTTTCAATTCACCATTATACAGGGAGGGTATTAGGCATGGGTCTAAATCAACTTTGTAATTAGATTATTAGTCACCGTTTTAGATTCTACATTACACAGCTATACTGTTAGTTATTTCAAAATCTTAGTTTCACAGAGAGGTTGTTGAGCACACTTCTTATTCAACTAACACCGATAGGCAGTTGGCCCTACTTATAAATTTATAGACAGGCTATGGGCACACTAATAAATTTATAGACAGGCTATATGGCACATTTCTAATGCAACTTTCACAGAGAGGCTATTGGGCACATTTCTAAATGCAACATCTAACAGCAGTTAGATGTTGCATTTTTCCACAGAGAGGCTAATGAGCACAGTTCTAGATGCAGCGAGGCTATTGGGCAAACTTCTAAATGCAATTTCTAGCAGCACTTCTTATTTCAACTTTTCACAGAGAGGCTATTGAGCACAGTTCTAGATTCAGCGAGGCTATTGGGCACACTTCTAAATGCAATTTCAAGCTGCACTTCTTATTTCAACTTTTCACAGAGAGGCTATAGGGCACATTTCTAAATGCAACTTCTAAAAGAACTTCTTAATTCAACTTTCACAGAGAGGCTATTGGGCACATTTCTAACTGCAACATCTAACAGCAGTTCTTAATTCAACTTTCCACACAGAGGCTAATGAGCACAGTTCTAGATGCAGCGAGGCTATTGGGCAAACATCTAAATGCAATTTCTAGCAGCACTTCTTATTTCAACTTTTCACAGAGAGGCTATTGGGCACATTTCTAAATGCAACATCTAACAGCAGTTCTTAATTCAACTTTCCACAGAGAGGCTAATGAGCGCAGTTCTAGATGCAGCGAGGCTATTGGGCAAACCTCTAAATGCAATTTCTAGCAGCACTTCTTATTTCAACTTTTCACAGAGAGGCTATTGGGCACATTTCTAAATGCAACATCTAACAGCAGTTCTTAATTCAACTTTCCACAGAGAGGCTAATGAGCACAGTTCTAGATGCAGCAAGGCTATTGGGCACACTTCAAAATGCAATTTCTAGCAGCACTTCTTATTTCAACTTTTCACAGAGAGGCTATTGGGTACATTTCTAAATGCAACGTCTAACAGCAGTTCTTAATTCAACTTTCACAGAGAGGCTATTGGGCACACTTCTAATTGCAGCTTCTAAATGTACTTCTAAATTCAACTTCCCACAGTGAGGCAGTTGGGCACACTTCCAAATTTATAGACAGGCTATAGGGCACACTTCTAATGCAACTTTCACAGAGAGGCTATTGGGCACATTTCTAAATGCAACATCTAACTGCAGTTCTTAATTCAAACTTTCCACAGAGAGGCTATTGAGCACAGTTCTAGATTCAGCGAGGCTATTGGGCACACTTCTAAATGCAATCTCAAGCTGCACCTCTTATTTCAACTTTTCACAGGGAGGCTATAGGGCACATTTCTAAATGCAACTTCTAAAAGAACTTCTTAATTCAACGTTCACAGAGAGGCTATTGGGCACATTTCTAAATGCAACATCTAACAGCAGTTCTTAATTCAACTTTCCACAGAGAGGCTAATGAGCACAGTTCTAGATGCAGCGAGGTTATTGGGCAAATTTCTAAATGCAATTTCTAGCAGCACTTCTTATATCAACTTTTCACAGAGAGGCTATTGGGCACATTTCTAAATGCAACATCTAACAGCAGTTCTTAAATCAACTTTCCACAGAGAGGCTAATGAGCACAGTTCTAGATGCAGCGAGGCTATTGGGCACACTTCTAAATGCAATTTCTAGCAGCACTTCTTATTTCAACTTTTCACAGAGAGGCTATTGAGCACATTTCTAAATGCAACATCTAACAGCAGTTCTTAATTCAACTTTCCACAGAGAGGCTAATGAGCACAGTTCTAGATGCAGCAAGGCTATTGGGCACACTTCTAATTGCAATTTTTGGCAGCACTTCTTAATTCAAGTTTCACAGACAGGCTATTGGGCACACTTCTAATTGCAGCTTCTAAATGTACTTCTAAATTCAGCTTCCCACAGCGAGGCAGTTGGGCACACTTCCAAATTTGTAGACAGGCTATAGGGCACAGTTCTAATGCAACTTTCACAGAGAGGCTATTGGGCACAATTTTCACATGTATATGACAGAGTTTCTGAATACAATCATAATGAATTTACGGTGGAGGTGCTTTGTTAGAGGAGTGGTAGGGTAGTATGGCCTGAAGTAGTTGCTTCTGGCCCCGCCCTTGCTACACTTACTTGTTGGCTTCTTGCTTCTCCTTACGGATACCTGCAGATACGATCTGGAGCCGTCACCGTAGGAGCAGTAATGGCAGTAATGGCCTGAGACAGGAGGCCGGGTGGCCAATCAGCGCAAGGTGGGCGGGTCGGGAGGCGGGCTGTAGGCAACCAGGAAGTGGGGAACGCACGCGGGCTGCGGGAGGGATGCGGGCAGAGGAAAGAGGGGTCAAAATGGAGGGGGAGTTGTCTGGGCGCACGTAGTTGGCAGAATTAGGGGGGCACTCACCGGATGGAACCTCGAGGGAAGTGAGGTTCAGGACACGGCCGTGGGCCGAGTACAAGCAACACACAAGGCCGGGTGGCCAATCAGGGCAAGGTGGGCGGGTCGGGAGGCGGGCTGTAAGCAACCAGGAAGCGGGGAACGGACGCGGGCTGCGGGAGGGACGCGGGCAGAAGAAAGAGGGGTCAAAATGGAGGGGGAGTTGTCTGGGCACACGTAGTTGGCAGAATTAGGGGGGCACTCACCGGATGGAACCTCGAGGGAAGTGAGGTTCAGGACACGGCCGCGGGCCGAGTACAAGCAACATAAAAGGCCGGGTGGCCAATCAGGGCAAGGTGGGCGGGTTGGGAGGCGGGCTGTAGGCAACCAGGAAGCGGGGAACGGACGCGGGCTGCGGGAGGGATGCGGGCAGAGGAGATAGGGGTCAAAATGGAGGGGGAGTTGTCTGGGCGCACGTAGTTGGCAGAATTAGGGGGGCACTCACTGGATGGAACCTCGAGGGAAGTGAGGTTCAGGACACGGCCGCGGGCCGAGTACAAGCAACACACAAGGCCAGGTGGCCAATCAGGGCAAGGTGGGCGGGTCGGGAGGCGGGCTGTAGGCAACCAAGAAGCGGGGAACGGACGCGGGCTGCGGGAGGGATGCAGGCAGAGGAAAGAGGGGTCAAAATGGAGTAGGAGTTGTCTGGGCGCACGTAGTTGGCAGAATTAGGGGGGCACTCACCGGATGGAACCTCGAGGGAAGTGAAGTTCAGGACACGGCCGCGGGCCGAGTACAAGCAACACACAAGGCCGGGTGGCCAATCAGGGCAAGGTGGGCGGGTTGGGAGGCGGGCTGTAGGCAACCAGGAAGCGGGGAACAGACGCGGGCCTCGGGAGGGATGCGGGCAGAGGAGATAGGGGTCAAAATGGAGGGGGAGTTGTCTGGGCGCACGTAGTTGGCAGAATTAGGGGGGCACTCACCGGATGGAACCTCGAGGGAAGTGAGGTTCAGGACACGGCCGCGGGCCGAGTACAAGCAACACACAAGGCCAGGTGGCCAATCAGGGCAAGGTGGGCGGGTCGGAGGCGGGGTGTAGGCAACCAGGAAGCGGGGAACGGACGCGGGCTGCGGGAGTGATGCGGGCAGAGGAAAGAGGGGTCAAAATGGAGGGGGGGTTGTCTGGGCGCACGTAGTTGGCAGAATTAGGGGGGCACTCACCGGATGGAACCTCGAGGGAAGTGAGGTTCAGGACACGGCCGCGGGCTGAGTACAAGCAACACACAAGGCTGGGTGGCCAATCAGGGCAAGGGGGGCGGGTCGGGAGTCGGGCTGTAGGTAATTAGGAAGCGGGGAACGGACGCGGGCTGCGGGAGGGATGCGGGCAGAGGAGAGAGGGGTCAAAATGAAGGGGAAGTTGTCTGGGTGCACGTAATTGGCAGAATTAGGGGGGCACTCACCGGATGTAACCTCGAGGATAGTGAGGTTCAGGACAGGGCCGCGGGCCGAGTACAAGCAACACACAAGGCCGGGTGGCCAATCAGGGCAAGGGGGGCAGTCGGGAGGCAGGGTGTAGGCAACCAGGAAAGCGGGGAACGGACGCGGGCTGCGGGAGGGATGCGGGCAGAGGAAAGAGGGGTCAAAATGGAGGGGGAGTTGTCTGGGGACACGTAGTTGGCAGAATTAGGGGGACCTGTGTGCTTGGCAATACAGTCTCTGTGGTTTTGTTCTTCAGTTCCTCTTGTAGTTTCCTCGCTCTGCCTATGTATGGGAATAACAAGTCTACTATCAGTTGTGTCTGTACAGCGAGTTTCTCTGAGTTGGCTTTTATTTTCTCAAGAGTTTCTAATATGACTGCTCCTGTTGGTTTTTCTCTTAATTCTTCTTGTTTTCTTACAATATCTTTTGTGAAGGTTTTTATGGCAGGCAGTCTCTGCTTCTCTACTGCTTTGGTTCGAGGTTCTGTAGTCATTGATACTAGGCCTGTTTCAAGTGCATTCAGTGTTTGTGTGCGTGTAGTTGTCAGTAATTTCACTTCCTTCCTCTCATGCCAACCCTGTCTCTGGCTTTTCTTTTCATTCCTTACCTCAAGTGTTTGTGTATCATTGCTAATCACATTCATTTCGAGGTCATTCACCTTGGTGCTTTGTGGGTTTCATACGTGTATCATTAGGCGGGTGCACTGAAATTGGAATGCTTCGTGCACCAATAAAGAATGCAGTTCTGATCGTTAATGACAGTAAAATAAGGATAAATATGATGCATAAGTACATTATGGTTCTACGCGTTTAGCGACAGCATTTCCTTCCAGAGAGGCGGGGGTGCCTCTCTGCTTGTGGAAGGACCAGGTTGCTGCTCCGGACCCCCATTTTAGTCATTCAATAAATGTCACTGTTATTTTTCCCTCACCCAATATTGTCTTTCAAGTTCTGTGTTTAAGAGTGCCAGGTGCTTCAAAAGTGTCCCCTTTCTTGTGAATGACAAATTGTCTCTTATTTCAGGGTGCAGTTCCTTTGCTAGACTATGGGAAGAAAAATCAAATAAAATAACGCTTCAGTGAGTTCCTTCACTGTGCATATTCAAAGTAAGTAAGCTCCCAGTCCACTCTTTGAATCTGCTTCAGTCCTGAGGACATATTGGACACTAATCAGTATGAAGAAATAGGGAAAAAATGACAACAAATATAACAAATTAAGTTCTTGACTCTGCTTCCTTGATCTGTCCCTCGGCGGAAGGCTTTCTTAGAAACTCCTCAGATAGTCTCTCTGATGGTTGGAAAGTTCCACTTGGAGTATGATTCTGTGCAGGAGCATTCCCATCTGTGTGACATTAGCTGGATCTCTGATGAATGTGAGGACGTCAACATTGATAGGTCTCCCTACTAGCCCTGGAAAGTCAGTGACTAGGCGAAAGAGGACATTGTGTGCCAATCTGCTGTCTTCTTGTGACAGGGACATCTGTCCTGTCTTGCTGGGTTCAGGATTGTATGTTTTTTCCTTGATGTAAACAATGTCTGCACTGTCCAGTCGCGTGGAGTGCGACTAGAATTCTGATCTTATTTAAAAGATGGCTTAAATGTTCAGTGTTTGCTGGGTCTCGAAGAAATGAGAGTGTGTCTGTCTTTCTTCCAATAAGAGTTGGGCAGTCTTCGATTATGCGAAAGAACAGTGCGTTGACAAGCTCATTTATTTCCGCCTGTGTTGGGAACAGTTGATTCTTTCTCACTGTACTCAGGGAGTAGGATAAGTTGTTTGGCAATGACAGTGAGGAGTTGTCTTATTGTCTTTTCGTTTTCATGATCTTGTAAAAAGTCTGTGACACTGGTGAGCCTCCCTACCAGTGATGGGTATGACCTCAGTACTAGGTCGAAATAGGTGGCTAGGTCCTTTGTGATGTTTCTACTGTGGGACACCATAAGTGATTCCGAATAGGGTTCCGATGTGGAACGAGTCGGGATACTGTGTTTGCTTCCAATGCAAATGTCCTCGATCAGAATTTGGCATATTCTTTTCTCATCAAGGCTTAGGTGTGCCTCAGTCCAAGGTTCAAAGTCAACAGATTATATTGTGGTTTATGCGTGCAAGTTTTCTTCTTCCCCCTGCAACTAGGATGCACACAGTGTCCGTTTATTATGTCCTTATCCCCTTTTTTGCTTAGAAGAAGTGTCCAATTTAAGCCACAACTTGCAAAAATGTTGTTGTCTTTACTTTGCTGGTCATGCATCCTTCTTCCTCGTCATGGATCTCGTCTGCAAGTGCTGTTCTTCCCGTCGCTCGTTGATTCTTTTCATTGGGGTGCAGGCAGGGGGCCTTCACCGATGTAGGGTTTGATATCACTGAGAAAAATCCATGCTCTCCTGCGCTGTAGCTTCACAGCGGACAGAGTGCAGTCCTCTACGATAAAAGGACCGTTGAATCTTGGCTCGTCCCACCTTTTACTTGTATGGTTTTTCACAAGGACGACATCTCCAGGGAAGACGAGTGGAACACGTAGACCTTGAACTGGGTCTGTTGCAATGTCTGCTTATGTGTTCTGTGCTGCGCTGCACCCTTTTCATCGTTGCTGCAGCTGGTATGAAATTACAGTAAGGCAGGATGACATGCAGTTCAGGTAATTTTGCATTTCAGACCCCAAAACCTCTCCTGTTGACTTGGCATCACATCTAGCTCTATCTCGGGTTGTCAGGGGAGTTCTCATTCTTCTTCGTGTGGCGTAAAATGATGGTGGGAGCCTGGTTGGTTCCGAAGTGTATACAGTGCCAATGGAAGTCAGTGCAACCATCCCTTCCTTAGAATAAGCTTCAATTTGGCTATTCTCTCCTTCAAGAAGACGTTGAGCTTCTCACAGATTCCATTACCTTTCGGACGATAAGCCAACGAGAACTTGTGCTTTATACCAACCAGCAAGCTAATCTGTTCAAATATTGAATTTACAAAGTGAGGGCCATTATCTGATCTCATGACTTTGCATAACCCCCACCGTGGGAACACTTCCCTCACAAACAATTTGGCTGCACAGGTAGAGTTTGGGTGTGTTCATGGACCTGCCTCTATCCATCTAGAGAATGGACACACCACAACAATTAAGTATCTGTACCCGTTACATACTTGAATCATGTCGACGTAATCAACATAGAAGTGCTGAAAAGGCTCATTTGGCCTGGGGATGACTCCTTTCATTACTTTTAGTGTGTGCTCAGCGGTGAATTTCTGGCAGATTATGCAGTTCCACAACACAAGAGTAACAGGGGATACCAGGGATATCTATGTACTGTGACCTGGCCTGGAATGAAGTTCACCATAAAGAATGCAACATGCTCAACTAAATTCGGTATGAAGTAGTCTTCTGCGAGCGTTGCTGCTAGATTCTCCTTTGTCATATGCGCCGGGTAATGTAACTTCTCCCGTGCTATTTTCAATAGGACTACAGGCATTACTGGTTTACCAGTGCTGTCTTGTCACCACAAGCTGTCAGAGGGGTTTAAAGAACACCCTCAACGTTTCCACAGGTTTATCTCTTCCTGTGGTGCCTCCCCTTGCAGTTCCATTAGCTGTGTTTGCCCAAGTCTGCTATAGGCTTCGGCTGTTGTTCGCGCAACCATCATCCTTTTATTGGTACAGGCGACTTCCACTTCCATAATCGTCTCAGTTTTGGATGCCATACACTTGGCTCCTGTGTCTGCTGCTTGGTTTCCTCGTGAGATAAAATCTGTCCCTTTCGTATGGTAGGCGCATTTCACGACCGCCATGCCCACTGGGAGCTGTAGTGCCTTAATCAGCCTGCCAATAGGGCTGCGTGCTACACTGGCGTTCCGTCTGCTCTGAGGTAGCCCCTCCTTTTCCAGCGCGTTAAGCCTGCATGTACTGTTGATGTCACATAGGTGGAGTCACTGTACACCGTTACTTCCTAGTCTGCGTGATTCTCAATGGCGAGTATTAATACCAATAATTCTGCAGCCTGTGCTGAGTAATGGGGTGGTATTCGCGCACTAATAAGTACTCGGAATTCCCCATTTGCTATATGTTTTATTACAGTGACGCCTGTATATCTTTGTCCGTCATTTGGATCGATCCTTGAAGACCCGTCAATAAAGACAATCTCTCCTCCTGCCAAGGCATTTTCCTTCACCCTGGGGATTTCATCATAGAATTCTTCATAATTTGCACAGTCATTTATGGTCTCTCCCTCAGTGACTGGCTCTGCTATGAACATGGCTGGGTTCACTATTTTACATCGCACTATTATTATTGAGGTATTCAATATGATCACTTCATAAGCAGAAGCTCTCTGAGATGTCAATGTGCCTTTCGGTTTCTCTAAAATAGCAAATAATGAGTGCCCGACGTACAATGTCATTGAGCATCCTATTACAATGGTTGTCGCTTCTCTATGGCGAATGCTGCAGCAGCTAAACTTTGTTTGCATGGGAAGTGGCCTCCCATTACTGGGTCCAGAGTCCCGCTGTAATAAGCCAGGGGCTTGTACCCCAACGAGGGTCTTTGAGCGAGCACTGCAGTCATGACGCTGCCATTTGTGTGTGAAAACAGGTAAAATTCGTCTGCATAATTGGGGATCCCTAGAACTGGAGCTGTGCAAATAGCTTCCGCAAACCCTTTCTCCATGGCCTCAGACCATTCGATCTTTTCTTTCATCAATTGGGCCTTCTTTAGAACCTGAAGTAAAGGCTTATTGTAAGAGCTGTAGTCGAAGACCCATGCCCTGACATAGTTGCATAGGCCTTAAAAGCTCTGCATCTGCTTTATCGTGTGTGGCTTAGCCGTGTTCAATATGACTTCAGCCCTTTCTGGGGTCACTTTCTTTCCTTCATGTGAGATCAGCTGGCCTATGTACAGCACTTCTTGTTGACAGTATTGTAACTTTTCCTTGTCAACCTTATATCCTTTCTCAGCCAGTATAGTCAGTAGATGAACAGAATCGTGCCTACACTGCTCTTCTGTTGTGCTGCAGATTAAGATATCATCCACATACTGCAGGACGACACTTTTTAATGCAACATTGCTTAAGTCCATCTGCAGGACTCTGTTAAAAATAGAAGGAGACTCACAGTACCCCTGTGGCAGCCTCGTGCTTTTCAGACGCATCTGTCTGAACGTAAATGATGTCAGATCTTGAGAGTCTCGGTGCAACGGGATTGAGAAAAATGCATTTTTCAAGTCAATCACCGTGAAATATCTTGCCGCAACAGGTTTATTACATAGGATTGTAGACGCGTTAGGGACTAGAGGGAACTCGGCCTCAACAATATTGTTTATTGGCCTTAGGTCCTGTATAAGCATCCAAGATCCCCCTTTACTTTTTTCACAGGATACACTGACGTATTACATGGTGACTCTGATGTCACTAAGATGCCCTGGTCCATCATGGCAGAAGTTGTCTTGAATATCCCCTCATCTGCCTCTCTGGACATGGGATATTGTCGGTCTCTTGGTAGAATTGCTCCTGGTTTCAGTTTAATCTCTACTTCGCCAACCCCCTTCAAGAGACCCACGTCTTAGGGTTCTGTACTCCACACTGAGACAGGCACCTTAGCTATGTCGTCATCAAAATATTCAGGACATTTTAGTGCCAACATCATTCTCTATGGTACTTCTCTTTTAATCATCTTTACCCAAAAGGTGAGACTCACTCCCACCATCGTCTCTTCCATTTCTGCTTGTTCTCCAAACAGATCATCATTGGTGACGTCAGTCACTTGATATCCTTCTTCAATGGCAATTATCACACACCATTGTCTGCCCTCGCCATTGTAACCATCAACCAAGACCACTTTCCCTCGTATCGCAGCTGTGTGTATCATCACGGGAAATACTTGTCCCTTCTCCTCATGCATCGGTATTCTTTGTCTGAATAAAAACTCATCAGGAGTTCTCATGATTCTGTCTGCTAGGCCTGGCAATCCTGCCATAAGATGTTGAGGAACGCGCTGTCTGTCATTCAGATACGACGGCGTCGGCATAATTGAAGACCGTATGTGAGACGATATGGACAAAGGAAACTAGAGGTAAGTAAATAGTTGTCTTGCCCGCATAGATACGAGCATTGCGATGTGTGCGTTACGATAGATACGAGCGTTGTGAGGTTTACCTCAGGCTCTGGGACTTTGCGGGTATTTGCACTGACATCTCTAGTTGGACAACTGGCACTCGCATTTAATGGCAGGATTGAGTTGATACCATGCGCCTGGGGATGCCCGATTAGTGCTGTGGTTCTGTTAAAGAATATAACGAAATAAAGGAAATGTTGCCTTTTTTAACCCGATTGGGAACGAATGGGAATCTAAGAGTTGGTAACAGCGAAATAGGTGTTACTAAGAGAGATGGGGCTCCCTGGAATATACAAATCATAATTTAAAAATGCCAAATAAATGTTCACTAGGGAACAAGGATATTTTTCTGGTGTATTACCATAGGTCAGCCATGGACACAGTATGCTTGAGGCAAAGGAGGTGCCCTAGATGCAGAAGGTTGTGCCCTGAGGAGTGCCATCAACAAAATGGAGAGATTCACTCTGTGGCTATAATCGTGAAGATGTAAGTACTAGCATTAATGCAATAGAACTTTAGTGTACAGCATACATGTGGCCATAGAGGCACCCATAGTTATGATTTTATTTTATGCCCTGTCTAGGACTTTCAAGAGATGGGCCCTAATTAGATACCCAGATGTGAAATAGTAATTGTCAGGCTGAGAAGAAACCCTCTACTCTTGATGAAAGATATGACATTCTTAAACAAGCATGACAAGGATAGCAGAGACGCTGCCTTGACGCCTTGGCTAGTAAGTATTTTAGTTATAGTACTCGATTTAAAT
The DNA here is from genome assembly GCF_040938575.1 of Ambystoma mexicanum. Lineage (NCBI taxonomy): Eukaryota > Metazoa > Chordata > Amphibia > Caudata > Ambystomatidae > Ambystoma > Ambystoma mexicanum. Next base: position 582,112,871 of record NC_090928.1, on the reverse strand, counting down.
AATATAATAATGCTGTTTTTTGCATCCTTAGGAGGGAGTGAGTTTTGTGAATCTCGTTTAATAAGGGTGTGATTAGGATTAAATCCAACTATCCCTTGTCTCTGCTTTATAAATTATGAGTATTGCAGAAATGAGAAATAACTGACTACTTGATGTAGATTTCAGATTTTTACATTAATTGTAAACTGATTGAAATAATTTAGGGAATGGTTACATCTCATAGATCACTAATTTGTTGTATTATTTTTATAGCTGTTGAAACTCACGCTACTTGGTTGAAGGGGATTGATAGAAATCCCCATTTATAGTCCTGAAGAAAGTTGCGTCAACAAGAGGACAAATTTGTAATATCCGATGAGTCAACTGAAACATATGTAGACTATATATTCTGTGTATCTGTTTAAAACACAGAAAGGACCATCTGCCACTGAAGTGGAGGACTTTAACATATAGGAATAGGCGACCTGTTGACCAAGGGGTTAACGAAAGTAGATGTGATTTAGATAATTTTAAAATTGTAGATAGAATGAATGGTAGGTATGACTGAGAGTGAGTTGATTTGGTGTAATAAATATTTTGTGATTTGTGGTTTTTTATTAAATTGTTATTTTTTATATGCTGAGTATAATAAAATGAATTTGAATCTAATGAGTGACATTTATTAGTATTTGATAAAAAGATAAATGTAATAATTTATTCTGTTCCCTAAACCTACTGGTCCACTTTGTTGATTTTGGTATTGTTAGTAGCCTGGAGGACCAGAGTTGACCAGGCACCCCTTTTTTCTACAAATCCTGCCATAAGTAAACACATGCAATATGCAAATATTTCTGGCTCTAATGGTATGGCCCTCATGGCTACGTGTCCTGAGTATGCTCTAACCATTTCGCATACATTTGAATAGTGCATTCCTGGAGTGGAACATACTATGCCCTCCTCCGTAAACGAGATTGTCATGTTCAACTTTGTCATTAAGTCTCGACCCAAAATATTTACTGGGGTCTGTCGAGAATATAGTAGGGGCACGTTCATTTTGCAATCCCCTATAGAGACTGGAAGTGCCTTTGTAAAGGGAACTCGACTGGTCACTCCTGTAGAACTCCGAGTATCTATGGCCTTGCTGGACAAGGAAAATTTGCCTTCACGTATGCACGAGCGTGTCGCACCCGTGTCAACTAGGAAGGAATATTCTTTATCCCCTGTGACGACATCCACCCTGGGATCCTTGTAAGGGTCTGGTGTCACCGATAGAATAGAACACATCAGGGTTGCCAGTGAGCTGTCCTAGCTTATATATAAATTCGGCCCACTGTGTGCTGGTGGATTTCCCCCATTCCCATTGTTACCATGGTCTGTGATAGTTGCAGCAGTGCCTGTTGGGATTGTCCTTGTGGAAAATTACCCATGTTTTGCCATTGCAACCCTTGCTGCACTCCTTGTGCCTGTTGTTGCACCGTGTGATTCTGTGCACCACCCTGCTGTAAAACTGCAGGTGGATTTGTCATGCCTGCTCCTGTTCCTTGGCCATTCTGCATCATGCCTTGACTTCTGCCTGTGCACGCCAAATGCCCTGTCATTCCACACAGCCAACAAACTGGCGGTAGTCTGATCATTTGTCCATTTGACATATCTTGGTTACCATTTTTGCATATTTTGAAAGCCTCCTTAATTCTTTTGGAAACCTCCCTGATTGCTCTGCCATCCTCTTCCCCTTGGATAAAATCCCGTATTGCCCTGGTTATTTTGCTGCGGACTAGCCACCTGCTGCATGCTTGGTGCAGCTGTACACGTTATCATGGCTCCCTCAAGAGCATATTTTGACAATTTCTTTTGCACCAATTTCGCTTCCTCACCCTTACAGGTCGCTTCCTAATGTGCGATTGTCAACTGTATTTCAGCCCAAGGTTTGGCTTCGATTACCATCAATTTCTTGAGTTGTTTCTGCACCAGATCTGGCAGCCCTTGGCACAGGATATGGTAAAACACAGGTATCGATTTTGTCTCCGATTCATGAGTCTCGAGCACCCATGCGTCTTGGAAATTCTGTATATAAATTAACGGATCTTCAGACTCCTTCATTTTTCGAGTCATTATAGCTCTCATATCAGAAGTATGTGGGTAAAGTACTCGTAGTGCTTTCCATACTGCGGCTCTACAATTGTTAAAAGACGCTCCATCATGCGCTCTATTCATTGTGGTTACGCCGGGGTAGCCTGCTCGTGCCCACACATAGTCTGCTCTCTCACCAAGTATGGCGATCAGGAGACATTTGATATCCCCTATAGCTAACGTGTTTTCTCCTATCATCTTTTCTAACTCATGTATCCACTTTCCGGCTCCCGATGTCAACATTGGAAGCTTGTTTTTTAAATGTTCTCGATCCATGTGTGTCCATGGAATATATTGTGGTCTTATTCCCCCCTTCTCGAGCAACGGATATTGGAATGTGTGGCCCTCTTTCTCTTCTCTCATTGTTCTCCTGTCTATCAAAGGGGTAATATTCCTGAATCACTGTCTACCTGGTAAAGGACAGTGAAGACACCCCCCTCTGACTGTGAGATACTTCTTCATATCGGTCAGGCTGTGTGGCGGACTCTGATGTTCTCGGTATAGGTTTGCTATTGTCTAACCACCTTACTCATTTTTCTCTTGGGAGTCGTCTTTCGCTCCGTACCTCTTCCTCATTTCCTCATGCACCTCCCTTTCGGAGTCAGACATTGGTTGTCCCCAACAAGTGAGACTTCCCGTATCCTCTTTGTTCCTGCTTATTTCCAATATATCCAGGGAAAGCATTCTATCCCCACTACTTCGGGTGACTTCCTCAATGTCATACAGCTGCGTGCTTTCCAGGTGCTAATCTTCCCCCTCCCCTTGGGGTATTTGTTCTAGCCCCATCTCATCATATATTCAGTCAATCTTTTCTCCGATGCTTCTGGTGTCAAAGTCATCATCAGTATTTGTTCTAGACATGCTTGGTACTGAATCGTATGCGGGAAAAAATCCTCGATGTCTTCCCAGTCTACAATTGGAGCAGGTTTTTTTAACCTCTCTCCCCAGATATTTAAGATTGCGTGCTCTTTGTCTTCGCTTACGTTCTATATCATCATCAAATTCTTTGCGCTTCCTCGCCTCTTCTCTGACCCTATCTTCTTCCTTTCTGTTTTTATTTCTACATTCATCTGCCTTTCGAATTTCCTCATCTCTTCATCTCCTTATCCTCTTTTCACTGATTCTTTGCTCTTCTTCTAACCTTTGCTGTTTCTGTCTGTCTTGATCATAGGCTGCTCTTGGGTTGTGACCGAGCTATCTTTCTTGCTCTTCGCGATATAGCTGTTCTCGCCTTTGTCTGTCTTTTCTTCTTATCCTTTTGTCTCTTAACTCCTTTCCTTTCTCCTTCCTCTTTGTCACATCTAACCTCTCCTTTTGTTTCGCGTCATCAATGCCTTTCCCATCGAGTTTTAATAAAATGTGTCCTCCCATCCATTCGTCTTTTGCGAATGCTATCTCGTCATTTCTGTCTTCGCTCCCTTTCCATCTCTTCCCTTCTCTCTCTTTGGCGAGAGATGCACCCATCTGTGCCTGATCTTTTCTTTCGTCATCGCGTCTCCCCTTGTCCCTTGGTACTGTGGAGGTAATATTCTTGTCCTTATCCTTCCCTTGATTTTCATCACTACTATGTGTAGGTGACTCATATGTGGGGTTGCTGTACCCTGTGGCTGCTTAGAGTTTCCTCAATGGGCATAATCCATCATCCTTACTTTCTTCGACTTTTGCTTCGGGTGTGGCAGGTGGCGCGGTCGGCGTCTCACCCCCCTCTGTGCATACATTAAGTATCCAATCTGTTGATGGTTCTTTCTCCTTCCCCCTTCCCTCCTTCCCCTCTTCATACATTTTCCACAACTCAAGAACAGCAAGGCATTTTTCTAACTTCTTGCCTGCATATGAGGCATGCAAATATGTCGTCATATGTTGTAAAACGACTTTAGATAAAGACCCATTTTGTGGCCACGGCATAAACATCTTGTGGGCGGTACCATTTACCCACTTGGTACTATATTTCTTTAGCTTGGGTGCATGCTTTGACAACTGTTTGCATAAGTGTGCCAATGGAGTTATGTCTTCCATGTTTAAATCTGTTCCCTTTCTTCTCATATAACACTTGTCAATGTTTTCGTACGGCTTAAAACAGCTTCTTACATTTTATTCAAAAAACATCAATTAATGTGCAATTTTGTCTCAGCTATCAAATCGCATGAAATTTTAAATCAGTTCTCTCAAAAAATGTCAATCCATATGACCTCACAATAGAGAAACATGTAAGTTAGACGCTTGACAGACTAGACGGACACCAGCTGGACACAGATATCTCTGCCTCTAATCATTACCCCTTCATGGAGTGTATACGTACCCTTTTCACAAAATTTTTAAACGTTGTGGTAGTCTAATTGTTCCCCATTATGTGGGACTCTGGGTACACGTTTCTTCTAGCCGCTATATTTAAAGCGCAGGAATAAGGCAAATCCTCTCACTTCTCAGGTGTCTGCCCCGGTAACCTCTCTCTTCTCGGGTGTCTACCCGGGTAACCTCTCTCTTCTCGGGTGTTTAGTTTAGTTTAGTTTATTATTTGAATAGCACCACCTGGCACTGGGTCATCCAGGCGCTTTGAAAAAAAATTACAACATTTCAGAGTAATAAAACAGGTCCGTGTGTGAGCAATACAGAAAGTTATAAATTGTCAGGCAGTTACAGGTAATGTACAAAAGGCAGTTACAGGTAATGTACAAAGATGTGGCACACGCAAGTGAATTTTTAATACAGTAAAATGTAAATGTTGGCAGGAAGTGGGCATGCTAACAGTGTAGGATTTGGAATTTTAGACTTCTTTGGTCAGTAACCAGGATTTAGCACTGTGTCTGAACCGGTGAAAGGATGGTTCAGATCTAGGGTCCAATGGTAGTGAGTTCCACAATTTAGAGGCGAGCACGGGGAAGCTTGATCCACCTGCTTTTTGGAATTTGTATAAGGGGATCGTTAGACAGTGTGTTTGGGCAGATCTGATTGGGCGAGCTGGGATGTGGTATGTGAAGTTGTTTGATAGGTACCTGGGTGCTTGGTTGGATAAGCACTTGTGTGTGAGCGAGAGTGTTTTGAGTTCAATTCTCTGAGGTATAGAGAGCAATTGGCAAGATCGTCTGGTATCAGAGATATGTTCATGTTTAGGTATGTTAAGAGCTGCTCGCAGTGCATTCTTTTGGATAAACTTGCAGCTTGTTAATGTATTTTTGGCTGGTACCCAGATATAGAGCGTTACAGTAATCGACTTTGGAGAGAACTAGTGCTCTAGCCAGTGTGATGCAGTTGGAAGGTGAGAGGTACGGTCTACTGGCGTTGATAAGCTTGCAGGTGTAAGCGGTGGCAGATGAGATGGCATTAATCTGTCTTGTCAGTGTGAGGGATGAGTCGAGGTAGAACCCAAGGGTTTAGATGGTATTGGAAACGGGGATGTTGTTGCCGTCTATGGTGAATGACTGGTATGAATTGTCTAGTTTGTTGAGTCTGGGTTGGGAGCCTAGGAGAAGTATGTCCGTCTTGTCATCGTTGAGACAAAGGCCATGCTTGTCCATCCATTCTTGAATAATGGAGTAAATGTTGTTGAGAACTGTGCTGTCAGTGGAATAGTCACCTGTCAGTGGGATAAGTATTTGGGTGTCATCTGCGTAGTTTGTGTAAATGACACCCAAGCGGTCCAGTATGTCAAAGTAAAAATGTAAATACATTGTATAGTGTGGGGAAAACGCAGGAGCCCTGTGGGACACCGCATGTGACTGGGCCAGGTTTGGCAGAGGCTGTGGGTGCAAAAACTCTCATGGATCTGTTGTTCAAAAAGGACTGGATCCAAGCATTGGCTTTGTCTGAGAATTTGGCAACTGAGGTTAGAGGTTTACAGAGGATGTCTTGACTGACAAGGTCGAAGGCAGCTGACAGGTCGAGGAGAAGGAGTAGTACAAGTTTGTCTTTGTCTTTGATGTTGTCCATTTGTGTCTTGAGGTCAATTAGCACAGTCTCAGTGCTGTGTTTAGGATGGAAGCCTGATTGTCTGAGTCCTAGTAGTTTGTTTTTCTTGAGGTGGTTCTGTATCTGTACTACCCCGGTTACCTCTCTCTACTTTTATTACTCTCGAGTCATTATCCCCTTATATATATATACAGTCTTCTCTACTTCTAACTATATTTTGTTTTCCCTCCTCCCTCCGTTACCTTTTCCTTTCCTTGTTTTAAGGCATGCATCATTTGCCAAAACATTACATTTTTTGTTTCACTCACTGGTCGCATCGTTCCTCTCTGGACCCTCGGAATCACCGCCTTTGTTACCGCCTCCTTCAGCTTTTCGCCCACTCAGCTGCCCATAGGAATGGGAAGGGATGTGTGGGGAAAACAGGTCCCTTCAGGCCCTTTCTGCAGATACCTCTTACGCTACCTTTGTCTACGGGGAGCTTCACAGTCTACTCAGCTGAATGGCAAAGGACTTGTGATATTGCCGAAGACCTAGAGCTACTTTAGGTCGACGGTCATAGGTGTCTTACTTTAGTCAATAATCAATAGTCGATAACCATCCTCTGCTACTAAGTGTACTGGGGAGACCACCGGCCGGCCCATAGAGTCGAGGACTCAAGAGTACTTTAAGACAAGATAGCTGCAGTTTTGAGATGGATGGGGTGCAGGTTTTCTACACCAACACCAATCAATAAGAACAACTCAATGGTTTGGCAAAGGGAGTTTGTTTAATGACAAGTACAAAAAACGGGGAGTCATGGAAATCGACAGTGATGCGATAGCCCATCTCGCTTCGATTCCCTGAACTTCATTCAAACAACAACATTTATACTCAAAACTTGTCATCATTGACGTGTAACACTCAAAAGTTAACATCCCAGTCCATTGGTTAGGAAAAGGTAACTTTACTATAGGTACTATATCTGTATATGGTAACGGAGTGAGAGGATTGGATAAACACTATCAGGTGGGCGTCTAAGCCCTTCCTTCTAACATTACTCTTGTAGACGTCACTAAGAGTACGACATCCCATTGGTTCTTCTATCTATAGGACCCTAGATTATTTGGTCCATTGTGATTGGGTTGGCTTCAACCCCATGCATAAATGTACACTTTACTTAGCAGCACGCAGAATGGTCAGCCAGGTGCAGGGTGCCCCACGATTCACCCGGCCTTCCTTCAATCAATCATTACTTTAGTGGCTATGTGTCTATTAGTTGGCTGTGGTTGGCCTCAAAACTGTATCTTCTTGTTAGGAAAAGTTATGATATCTCTGTCTGGGCTGCTCCAAGCGTAGGTGTGAACGAGTGCCTCTTCTTGCTCGGATGGCCATGTGCTACTCACACCGTGAATCTGCCTAGTTTCCCTCAATTTGTGCATTTAGTTCTTATTCGGCTTGCCACCTGCCTACGCCTCCTTATCTCGCCCTTCCTGTGATAGGCTATTCTGTTCTTAAGTTTCAATTCCGCGAAGCTACTGTCGCTCCTTCTATTGGTCTGACCATGGCTCTTTCCTGGCGCCAGTTGCCTCTGCTGAGTTTCGATTCAGCCATCTCTTCTAGTTTTAGCTGGAATACGAATCTTGTCCTGTTTGGCCTCTAGTAACCTGAGTTGATTCTGCTTTTGTGTAAAGTGGACTCACACTTATATAATGTGCTTCTTTGAGGTAGGCATGTATAGGTGGCGCTTGCCACGGTTTATCTTCTACTAAGCATAGCAAGCCGCACTGCTTTCTTAGCTTTCTTGCGGTTTCAAGCATATGTACAGGCGTTTAGCTGGTTGAATGACTTCATCCTGCTTTACAGCTTAAGCTTCTTTGTATTTCAACATCATCTCTCCTTCTAGGTTCACAATATCCTTATTCATGGCGTTTTCGTCTCTGTGTGTCATTTTTTGGTTCTGCACGTTAGTCTGGGACCACGTGACATCACCATTCGTCTTCCATTAAGGCCTTTTGGGTTTCTTCTGGGACAGTGTTTAGGCTATCTTCATTTCGTCTTATTTGCTGGTAGGGTTTTCTCAATGGATACCTTACTGTCTATGGCTTTCTAGGTATCAGTATTTCAACAGGTGTTGTTCTCCCAATAGGCACTGGGCAGATCCCTACTGCGGCTCTCTGCTGGTTTATTTGCTAGTTATACATCACGTATTTTGATGTGAACGTTCCTGGTACTTCAAAATGGGCGATTGGAGTGCAGGCTTTATTTGGGACCTCCTCTACAGACCTAATAACATTGGACCTAAAACATTTGATCAAATTCTTTTGACCATTTTATCGGTCAAATGTAATTATATATATATGGGGGTGGGTAAGGGTATAGATTAGGTAGAGGGGAAGTGAGTGGGTGTTGCGGGTGGTATCCCCCCGCATTTCAGACTGAAAAATAAGGTAAAATAAATAAGATCAAATGTGATTAATTCAAATAGACCCAAACCTTATCTAAAGATGATCTGAATTTTGGATTAATGTTATTATACAGAGATGGGGCTAAGCAGAGTTTGTATCAGACTATTTTGCATCATTCCATGCATAGTGATTTCCCTGAGTCGAGCTGGCGTTATATGAATGCATGGGTGACATTATGCTATTCTTCCAGGAAGTAGTCCTTTGTGGCCTAGATCTGAGCGACCTTTTCAACAGCAGAATTGTTTAATTTTCTAAGATATAGATGATCCTGCTTAAGGGGGCTAATTTTGCAAGTCCCTGTAATTTGCATTGAGTGGATAGTGCCTACATTTGCATTTACCTGCAAACTGGTCCTCTCTGTGCAAAACTTGTCATAGGAGGTGTTAAGTGCAGGCGAAATTGCCTGTATGCTTGCTTTTTGCACTTCACAGTGCAAATTGAGTAAGCACCAACTGCCATGCACAATGGATTGCTATGGCGCCTTGAAACACCAATTGCTGTACACGCGCCTTATAAATATTCAATACATAAATGAAATAAAATGAAATCCATTTTAAAAAGCAGGTGGCTTCCATAGGAATCTGCAGCATTTCCACATGCATGGAGTAAATGGTGTCACATTTGTATGCTAGAGCGGAAGGGGGACGCGGAAATGGATATTCAGCTGGATGTTTTTGTTTTATGTTTGTTTTTAATCATTGTTCATTTTTGGGTTGTATGTTTTATGTTGTGCACTGAGGCCTATCAATCAGTTGATGACACGTGGGGGTGTGGACCACTGCCAAAAACATAACCTGCAAATCAGACTGAGAACCTATAGTACTTTAAGTCATGGTTGGGGAGAGAATGAGTGGAATCAGGCTGAGCAATCACCTGTGAACGGAAGCCAAAGGAGGTAACCACAAAACCTTCACACAGAGCAGCCTTCGAGATGCAGAGCTGGATGGATGTTTCTGTGCCCTGCTGCTTCCAGACCTGCCCATCACCCGCAGAGTACAAGATCTGAGGAGCAGTCCGGATGTACGTCTTTAACCTTTCCCAGATAGCAGGTTAAGATAGAAAATATGTCTAAAAAACTCCTACAATCATTAGGATTGCAATCTGCGATTTCAGAACCACACTGGTAATATCCAAAATAGAGAAAGGCTGTTCAGAAAACAAACTGTGTGTCATAAAGGTGTCTTGACAAATGTAAACACAAAATAAATAACATTGTATAGTCGCAAACGGTTGTTATGTTATGTTATGTTATGTTATTATATTTGCCCGAGGGCTTCCAGGCGCCAAAGAGCAGAGAGTGAAAAGCTAGAAGTGAGAACTATGGAAGATGTATTCATTCAGCTGGAATAGGGTGGTTTTTAGCTGTTTTCTGAAAATCAAGAAAATTTCCGTTCTGCGCAGCTATACGGGTAAGGCATTCCATGCCTGTGCTCCCTGCACATGAAAAACGCCGCCGTAACCACGTGCTCGCCTGACATGATGAACGTTTAACAGGCAGTCATCGGATGATCGCAACTTTCTAGCAGGTTGGTAAATGCTCACCCTATCTTTCAAATAGGCCGGAGCACTTCTAAAGACACATTTGTGACAGAATAGTTCTGAATGGTCATCAGATTATATTATGACCAGTGAGATGTGAGCAGGCCATGTTAAAAAACCAAGTAGTATGTTCCCTATGGGTGTTTCAACAGGAAGTTCCTCATCAGGCCCTTTTCCAACCAAAACTTAAATAATGAATCAGTCATTTCAAGAGCGGGATGAACAGCCATTGGTTGAGTGTTCCAGGCTGGCCATCTCAGATCTGAGCCAGAGACTGAGGGGAATGACAGATTTCCATTCCCGGGTCAAGAGGACCGAAAAGATATTGTGCAAGTGGAAGATCTTGTCAACATTACGCCTTCCTGGAGCATATGGAAATGCTGGCATGTAGGACACTATTGACGTTCCATCTGGTTTTTCGCTTGTGCCCGGTCTAGTAATTTTCCAAGATGGCCGCCACCGTTCTTATCAACACCAGTCTGCAGCTGCTCACGCCGTTGCAACCCTGCAGGTTTTTTCTCTTTTTGGGTAAGATGCTAAATTTCACACTCTCCGTGTGTTTCCTTCCGCTATTGTTCTTTCCCTTTTGCCAAATGTGACAAACCTAATTTTGTCCCTTCTGCATCTTCCTTGCCTCTTTTCAGCTTCTGCTTTACTCGCATCCAGCCTCAGCTTGTCTCACTTCCAGCTTCTGCTCGACTCGTATCCAGCCTCAGCTTGTCTCGCTTCCAGCCTCTGCTTGCCTCGCATCCTGACTCTTATTGCCTTGCATTCTTCTTCTGCCTGCTCTTCTCATTTACGGTGGGCTCCCTACTTTACATTCTCTCCACCGCTTACTACTGCTTTCTGGATCACACTGTTGCATTCCTTGGATATATCTTCTTTTCAAGGATTCTTCTCTGCTCGTACTGCATCACATCCAATCGTTGGGAATTAGAAGGGACATCACATTTACTCTGGACTTCAACTGAAGGGTTTTTGCTGCCATTCAAGGCTTTTTCCCTTTGTTTTTGGTTTATCCGAGGAAGGAGTCTCGTGCCTGGATTGCTTACCAGCGGACACAGCGGCTTCATCTCAAGGTAGACCTTACCTCTTCAAGGACTGGAAGTCATCCCGCAAGAAGGGAGCCTCACCTCTGCCAGACGACCTATCTGAGGAATTCTCCAGTGAAGATTCCGGTGAGGAAAGATCTCCCAGTTTGGACAGATGTCCAGCACCAAAACCTAAAGGGGTAGTGAAGAATGTCTGTGATGTCAGTGACTACAGATAAACTTGTTACTGTGAGGACACCCAACCATTACCACCAGTGTGAAAGAAACTGCCATTGCCTGTTTCCTTCTTGGTGTAGGATTTTCATTGCTACTCATTATTTGCTCTCAGCTTTTGTTGTAGTCTGACAGAAGCATTTACAGATGCTTTACTTCCAGGCAGTCAGAATGAGCTTAGAACAATTTCAAAGGGATTTGAACAAAGTCTCACCCACCTTAACAGCAACCTGTAACTGAGCAGTAAAAGGACCAGTGCAACGAAAGTAAGAATAGTAAATGTGTGACTGGAGAGCACAAGGAAAAATACACATCATTGTACACACTGAAGATTAGGGGAGATTCAGGATGTACAATTTAGCATATATTCTGCCAAGGCGCATAATACCTGCAGAGTAAGTTTTGCTCATATGTTCCTAAACGGCTGCTCCGGTTCCTGGAGTCACAGACCATTTTTGTCCCTCATGTACGTCCCTCTCGAATTGGGGGGTGTGCCTTTTCTGTCGCTTTAGTGTGAAGGATTACAATCGAGGGTCACACACCAGACCAGGACACTTGGTCTTAGCCTAGGATGTAGCGCTCAATAGGAATGCTTTTTCTTTATTTTCAACAAAACAAATTGAGCTGGTACCCAACCCATCTCACACACCCTTTTACAAATATCCTGGGTCACAATGGACCATGAACTAGGCCGGTGGGTGGTAATACAATATTTATTTATTTTAATTTCAAAGAAAATCACACAATGTTTATACGGGGCAGCAATCACCAATGGGGTGATAATTACACTGAAAACTACTGAAATACACTTGGTTAACCTTTTACAAGAACATATATAAAGCACAAATGAATAGGAGCACTTTTTCAATTGGGATAGATAGCACCTGGTAAAGATTTCCCCCTGCAATGTTCCCTCAAACACAAATGAATCGAATTTTGAGTAGATAGAAAGGAGCAGCAAGAAGTCAGGGATATTAGAACCCTTTGCAATTGCATAAAATGACACTCGGAATTTGACAAATAATTAATTAAATGTGTGGTTAAATAATGATGTACATATGTTTTATCACAGTATCAGGGATGTTATCTCACTAGCAACTATAAGGCAAGGTAGCACAAAAGGAATACAGTTCAAAAGCAATTTGAAAGTGAGAACCCAGTGCAGTCAAAATCATACGTGGAAAAGTTGCATTTTACACTTTTTTCAGTTTTAAATGTCAAAACGTTTTTTTTTTAAAAACGGGTGACATAAACAGAATCAGAATGTGGTTTGTAGGCTGGGGAATAGATGCACATCACAGGGATCATATAGAAGTGAAAGAGTAGCTCTAGTTGAAGAACTGGATGAGATTTTCAGGGTGAAAAAAGACTCTGGTTTAGGAAAATAAAGCAGTTTAAAGAGAAAATCGGTTGGGAAGGAAAAAGACAAATTTCATTTACGCTAGATTTAATGGCCAGAAAAGGGGAACGCCACCCGTGAATAAAAAAGTTACGCTGCAGTTGTAACCCTTCACGTAGTGTGCCTCTTTTCTTAGGGAGAATTAATTTATCATTGCTAAGGAGTTACAAGATGGGAGGAATAAAAGTATGGCGCTAACACCAGGAAATCAAGACAGGATGCACAGAGAATTGTAACAGTCTTAACAATTTACCAGGGCATGGATAGGATCACTTAGAGAATAGGGCAAAGACAAAGTATCAAGATTGGATAGGCTAGGTGTTGCTATGGGATGGGGAAATACTCGTAATCTGCGCTGGAGTTTGAGATTTGGGACAGCCGACCAGGTTTTGGACTCAAAGGGCTCTGGTCACAGAATGGCGTCTCGCCTAACAGCAAGCAGCTGGGCAAGTCTGGTCACTGGATGGCAAAGGTACAGCGGGCATGCAGGTAGTGGGCAAAAAGCTGATCTGGTCACAGGATACTCCCGAAAGATACCACAGCTTTTCCCACTTTTTATTGGGATTTTTAGTAGGGTTTCTGGATCAATTGCCTTGCTGGGATAGGGTCAGCTATGCCCTGACCTGGCAGTAGAGTCTGGAATCTTGCTAAGGTGGATTTGGAATGTCTGGATACACAGGCGCTGGAAATTCAGGAGAGAGTCCGTCCCCCTGTGAGCTCCCTCCCCTTATTTATAAGGAGGGTGACATTGCAGGATTTATTGTTGGGCAGAACTAAGCTAGACCTACCCCCAACAACCGGATGGGTCAGCCTATATTGGTCGCCTCCTCCAGGAGGGGACTCCATTTATTGGGTTGTGTTTTATGAGGTACAAAGCCATCCCACACTCCTTTTTGCCAAAAATCAATCTTAACATAAATCACACATTTATACAGTTTGGGCATTTTTGCAAATTACATAGGCAGATTACATATTTCACACAGTTTGTCGCACTTCGTTTCGTCTGTCTAATAATTTTTCATCATTTTCAATGAAATTATTTTAGCAAAAATTCTATAACTTTATACATGTGTACATGTTATCATAAGGCATGTGAGTATTGAATTTCAAAGTGGCACCAAATACACTTTCCTCAGAATATCCAAGTCTCTGCCATTTCTGTCCCCCCATTCTGCCAGTTAAGGCTGCCACGTCTTGAATTAAAGCCACCAAAATTGCATCTAGATTGTGAAACATTTGTATTACTGCTTTGTCCAATTTCAGAGATAAATAGTCTTGAAATGTATTAATAAAATAGCCTTTGGTGCCAGATGGCCTGCATTATCTACCAAATAAGGGCATAACTTCCAAGGCTGCTCTGGAGTTGGCCCAGAATCTATTGTGTCAACCTGGAGCACAGACCGAAGTCTGACGAGCGTATGATAAGCGTATGATATGCCTTTTGGTCTATTTAGAGTTTCAAAGGGTACAATTAACACGTGGGTGTCCCAGAAATCCATTGTGGCTCCTGTTGGAGGAAGGCCACTTCTGTTGTGAGCCCCCACATGTCCCTTTAGCCATACTGGGGACCACGTTTGGCTAATTTGCCAGTACAGCCAATACATTTATTTCTTTATTTTGTTCTGAATCAGAAGCAAGCCTGTTGAAATAAAACATCCCATATACGATTCCCAGCAAAACCGCCTTTACATTGCTAAGCAAGGATAGGGCCTTATCCAACATTACACTTTTAAAACAGGTATTTTTCTTATTTACCAAAGCACATTTTAACACGTGGTGAAGTCTGCTGGTATGTCCCTTTCAAAAGGTTTTCTCTTCCATCTGAATTCCCCACACTGTTTTGCAGCCCTAGTCAGTTTTTGTGATACAGAAATCTGTTTAAGACACAGGTCCACTGAAATTGACATATGCCCAGAGAGCTAGGATTTCTTTTGAAGCGCTTCTTTTTGACATTTCATAACCCAAAAGTCAAGAGTTTTTCCGTACGGCTGAAAGTAAACTTTCTGTTGATTTCCCAGATCTGTCTGATACAGCCTGTCATTCAGGGATAATGCTCTGTTTTGCTGGAGCACCATCTAAATATGGATAGGCATGGCAGGGTCTCACTGATAAAAAGCAGTGTGATGTTAAACCGATGAAAAGAGCATCAGGGCAGCATCTTTTTCAATGTGAAATATTCCCTTTTCAATGGGAACTTTTTAGCAAGAAGCAGAACAGCGCTGCTTTTCAATTCGCTTCTTTGGTGCACACAAAAAAACACGGTGTCAGTCTTTCTCGGTGTGCTCCCTGTTCCAACCTGCCCAACAGGTGCTTGGCAATGCAGTGCAGCCATCATTTTGTAGCTTTAAAATGCAGTTTTGATGTGAGGCAATGCTGATCAAAGGAGCCAGTGCAGCCATTTTTCTGGTTCTGCTGAAGTGCACCTTGGTTATGGGGAGGAATTCTGATGAGTGGGTCAATGTATCCCACAAATCCCCCCCACCAACTCATCAGTAGGGCAAAGTGCTGTTCATCGGGTGGAGTCCTTCTTCCATCAGTGAGCAGTACGCCATGATCCTCCCGTTGTCTCTCGTTGGAGTGTGGAGCGACACCCACAGCTTTTCCTTAGCTATTCCTTTGTGGTGTGGAGCGACACCCCCATATTTCTCTTCGATCTTTCCTTTCCAGGTCCCTGGTGAGGTCCTCCTTGGACTATGAAAGGCGGAACCAGTATGAATCTAGTGAATAAATAAGAACCGGTTACTACATTTTCCCACTGACTCCCTTCCCAGAAGGTTGACAGCAGTGGGACACACATGCATTGCGATCATTACAGTACTTAGACACTAACGACAAATAATCACTCACAAGACACAGATAAATACTATTTTTTACTAGAAATTTCGGTGATATCCTTTTGCACTGACAATGAAAAAAAAGACTCCCTGTCAGATAAATATACCTATAAACCTACCTGTTCCCTTCTGGTTCTTCTTTTTCGTGTTCTTATTCTCCAGATGTCTCCTCTGTTTGACTTTATTTTGGCTGCTCAATCCGCCGCAAAGTGTGTCAGGGGTGACAACTCTTTAACTGATTAATATGGACCTATTTCTCTTCTGACAAATCTCCTTTGGGAATGCAGAATCTATAGGTGACAGGTCAGATTTTATCTGCAATTTCAAAAGGATCACGCCAGCTTGGTAGAAATTTCCGCTCCTTGGCCTGGTTTTTTTGTAAATTTTACAAGTAGACCCTGACTCCTACTTGGTATTCCTTTTTGGTTGTTTTCAAGTAATATTGAGTCTTCATCACCTCGGCAGATTTTTCCAGAGTCTGCTGATTGTACACAAAAGCATTTTAAAGGTGTTTTCTTAGATTCTCAACATACTCATGTGTTGTGGTGGCGTTTATCAGAGTCTGCTCTTGTGTTCTATAGAGCAGATGCTGAGGTAGAACCATCCTTCGTCCAGTCATTAGCTCAAATGGAGACATCTTTGTCGCAGAAGATGGTGTAGATCTGATGGCCATCAGGACAAGCGGTAATCAGATGTCCCAACTTGGCCCAGAATGTGCCACAAACCTTTTTAGAATGCTCACAATTATTTTTTTGTACCTCTCGACTTCCCCACTAGATGGCAGCAGTATGCGATGTGAAGTTTCCTTTTTACCCCAAGTATCTCCCACATTTTGTCATCGCTTCGCTGGTGAAGTGACTACCTCGGTCTGACTCAATCCTTTGGGGTAGGCCAAAACGGGAGAAGATGTGTTTGATCATCAGGGAAGTTGCTGTTTCTGCCTTGTAGTTTGAGGCCGGGAGACATTCCACCCATTTGTTGAACAAGCATGTTACTGTTAACATGTACTTGATCCCCCTAGAGGAGCAAATCACGGGCCCAATGAAATCTAGTTGTAAATCTGACCAAGGCAGTGTCATGCCCCTCTTCTGGAGGGGAGCTCGGTGTGAGTGAAGTTGGCTGAAATTGTGCACACACAAAAACCCTTTTAAATATTGGTCGAGGTCCTGCCCCATGTGTGGCCAATATGCAACCTCCTGCAAGATTTCTAGAGTAGGCTGAAACCCCCGATGACCGGCTGTGGCCGCATCATGGGCGTGACTTAGCATCAGACTTCGGAATGAGGTAGGGACCACCCACTGGTCACAACCAGATATGGGTCTCCTTACCAACAAACCGTCTTGGATTTGGGACATTTTGGGACACTTCATCAAAACCCTGAGGTCCTCCTTCCCAATGTAATCTGTATCCGTCAAAGGAAAGTACTCAGGGTCCTAAATGTGTTGATAACATTTCCCAATAATTGGATCCCCTTTTACTGGAGTCTCCTTACTCCACAGGGCAGTTGAGAGGTCATTGTGAACATTTGTCTGGGACCTAGGGACCTCAGTGACCTGGATTTCCCCCAACAGGGACTCAACCTCGAGGAGATCCCCCTAGATGGCTCGGGTTTTGGCCAGCTGATCAGCTAGGTCGTTTCCAGTTTTGTCTGGCCCCTCTATTCTAGAATGACACTTGATCTTCTTCCAATAGATGGTCATCCCCTTAGAGGTTACCAGATCATCAATATTTTGTATTAGCTTTCCATGTTTGAGTGGTTTGTTTTTGGCAAACAGCATGCCTCTGGTTTTCCAATTAACCAGGTGCTTCACAAACCCATTCTGGACATAATCTAAATTGGTGATTATGACCAGTTTGTGGAATTGGTGTTGGACAGCAGTGAGGGTGGCCTGGTGAACTGCCATCAACTCCACCACCTGACTACTACGGGGACTGATTATGTACCCAGCGGAGGGTTCCGGGGCATCATTCACCCAGGCATTCCCAACGCCGGCCACCAATTCCTTTTCCCTTTTGTTGTCAACATGGTAGGAGCATCCAACCACATAAACTGTGGGCATTCCCTGGCACTTGTCTTCTTCATAGACTTTGTGCGGGGACTTCAGGTACACTTCCATTTTGTCCTGGGTTTTAAGACGTTCATCCTCGAGACAGTTTTCTCTGGCACAATCATGCAAGTCAGCCAGACCTTGCGTGAGGGGACTCTTCTTGTTTTGCCCATATCTGACCTGTACAGTAAAACCTTGCATTGACAGAATCCAGGAAGTAATTCTGGAATTACTCACATTTCCGGCCAGATTCTGTCACTTTGGAGGTATCGTAAAGGCTGGTGTGGAGTTTCCACTATGATGTGTTCCCCGTGAATGAACGGGCGGTAATTCTTCAATGCCCACACCATTGCCAGGAGTGCCTTCTCACAATCATTGAATTTTTCCTCCACAGAGGATCATGTCTTACTTGCATAGGAGATGACTTTATTGACCTTGTCATGCTTTTCATATAATACTGCTGTCGAGCATGTATTCGAGAACCCTGTCTCCAAGAAGAACTCCTTGTTTTTGACAGGGAAGCTAGACAAAGTGCTGGTGAAAGACTTCTTTTCAGTTGCCAAAGTTGTGGGGTCTTTTGATTTTAGGAGTGCTTCCACTTTCTTCTCCTGGGGACAGAGACCCTCAGGAGTTATTTCATGTCCCAAGAAGTTGACACGGGTCCTGCACCACTGTGCCTGGAAGGACAGTTTTGCTCTAGCAACACTCAACTGGTTCAGAACATAACGGATTTCCGCTATGTGTTCTTCCACATTTGAGCTTTTTTATCAAGACATCATCCACATAGGCCAGGTTACCCCTTTCACCCAAGTCGGGCATGGCCTTATTTAGGAAGATGTTGAATTTGTTGCCGGAGTTTATGTATCCGAAGGAAGTCCGGGTCCACGTGTACTGCTGCCCCCCGAAGGTAAAAGCCAGCTTGTATTAATCCTTCCTACTGATAGGCACTGTCCAGTACCAATTTGTCAGGTCAATGGCAGTGTATAGTTTTTACCCCTGGATCAGGGCCAGCCCTTGGTCCATGTAGGGGAGAGGCCAGCGGGACATGTTGACCCATTTATTTAGCTCCCTAAGGTCTGCACAGAGTATCCATTGGCCATTTGGTTTAAAAATCCCCAGCACCGGATTATTAAAGGTGCTGTCGACTGGACGAATTGTCCCACGGTACTCAAGGTTTTTGATTATTTCCATCAGGGACTCCATGGATGCGAGAGGCCAGCGGTATTGCTTCACAAAACACAGGAGTCATTCCAGGGTATGTGGGAATTGTTGTTGTGTGGACCTTGGTGCGACCACAGTCGTATGAGTCCACAGCAAAGATATCTTGGAAATCTAAGAACACC
Source organism: Ambystoma mexicanum (assembly GCF_040938575.1). Lineage (NCBI taxonomy): Eukaryota > Metazoa > Chordata > Amphibia > Caudata > Ambystomatidae > Ambystoma > Ambystoma mexicanum. Next base: position 582,093,984 of record NC_090928.1, on the reverse strand, counting down.
TGCTTTAACTTTTCCTTTTGCTCTGGAGTCTCACAGGCATCAGTCAGGTTGACCCGCTCTTCAACCATTTGCCTGAAGCCTGAAAAGCCTTCGGGTTTTGTTATCTCAGCGGCCTCCTCCAATTGGGTGGAAAGGTCTCTGGTTAGAGTATTGACCTGGACAGAGGGTTTCAGGTAGGAGAGGCAGTCTTTGTGGACCTGAAATATCACCTCATCCTGCCTGATGTCACAGGTCACCTCTTCCTCCCTGTAAGGGCAGGAAGAGTACACCAGGAGCTTCCCCCTTTGCAGGGTGAAGATCCTGTCTAGTGGTATGTCATTGTCACTGTCATTGTCAAAGCAGTCATTGGGGATTGGTCCTATCAGTTTGTTTCCTAGATCTATGGAAAAATGTTGGTCATCAACCGCCATTCCAATAATGGTGCCTGCGCCCAGAGTTATACACCTGAGGTCGCTGTTATCCAGAAATATTGGCATGGTGTTGTGTTCTATATTGACTAATGGTGTTGTGTTTAACCCCAACCCCTGCAGTTGGAGATGGGCATTGAGATGTACATATACGTCAGGATTTTGCAGTTTCTGTCCTCTTTTAGTTTTTAATTCAAGTGGGAATTGTCGGGTCCATCCTGGGATGGTGTCCTCCTCTCCAATTTGAACTTCAACCACATACAGCAGCAATTCGGCTGACCAAAATGCTTTTTCTAAATCATCAAAGCCCATGAGATTGCCCCCTAGTCAGGACCAGGAATTGTAATTGATCAGGTCCAGATTAATTGCAAACCGATTGAGAATGTCACTGCCGAAATAGAATGCTGCAGGGACATCTCACACGACCCAACAATTATGTTCTATGCTTTTGTTGCCTATAGAATTTTTTAGCATACACCTGCTAGGCAGGAAATGTTTGGAATTGGGAGTTTCCAGGCCCATTTTCCACTTATCGATCAATTTAAATGTGGGAATGGCTGGGTCTTTTGGGAGCTTTCTGAACATGGATTCGCTGGTGAAGCTCTTTCTGTTGTTCACGCACACTCGGGCGAGAACAGACTCCTTCCCCTCATTTAACTGAATAGGGAGGAACAACTGTTCTCTAATTATCTGAATGTCAGCTAAACTTTGAGCTGGTTTCTGGTCACTTTTGACTATAGAATTTGGATTTTCAGATTGTGAATCAGTATAAAATTTCAAAGTATTTCCTTCCAGTGTGGAATGTCAATTAAAGCTGGAAGGAAGGTTGATTTTCAGGAATGGAGAGGAGTTCCCAACACCAGTGTGTTGCCCTACAGCAATTACTGTAACGTCAGTTATTTAATTATTCTGGAAATGAAACTCAATATGATCAGGTTTTTGTTCAACCATGTGGCATGGGCCATTTAAATTAACATGGTTGAAACTCTGTTTTAATTTTATGGGCTGGTTAGTCCAGAGGACCTTGTTCACACAGTCTATTAGGGGGGACAACCTGTGGAGGATGTCATTCCCTAATAGACAGAGTGTTCCCTCTGGAGTCATGACTATGACTGGGTGTTTCACCTTGTGTCACCCAATTTTTATCACCAAATCCGCAGTCCCCTCGACAGGAATTTCATTCCCGTCGAAGTTTTGGAGTTGTTCAGGAAGAGGGGTGAGAGAGATCTGGTGTCTCTCCCCCCTTCCCTTTTTGACAGTAGAGTGGCTTGGGATACAGTGTCCCCCAGTGCAGAAATTGCACATTGCCCTTGCACTTGAATGGGGGCATAAAATCTCCCTTCCTTCTCCTCAACTGGGCAAAGGTAATGGGCATTTCGGGCAAGCTGGGTAGTCAATTTCTTTATTTTGGACTCTGACACAGTGGAGTTTTGGGATTCTGTAATAAAACGTTTACATCCTGAAATAGGTGGGATTTCGGAATCCCCTTTTTCCCCTAGCTCTGTGCTGCCTCCTTTTACCTGGAGGCAGTCACTACGACCAGTTTGTGGGGAGGATCTCTCCTTTACTATTTCTTTCTCGGAAGGGCAATTCTGGGGCTCAGGGATGGGTGACTCTGAATCAGTCCCCACACCCACCCAGTCTTCACTCATATGTTTTGGGACCCACTTTTCTTTGGGAGGGATTCCCCCGTCTCTGAAGGAGAAGATTTGTTTCCCTGAATCCTCTAAGGATTTTTCCCCTTCAAACTGGTGGACACCAACTTCGTCCGCAAAATGGGCCTTTTTGAGGTCTATATTTACTTTACTTTATTAGATTTATATTACGCAGCCATTGGCCCTTGGCCTTAAGGGCGTAACAAAAACAGAGACAACAAATAACAGGTAGGCATGAAGGGTATGCTGAGAAAGAGGGATCACTGATGTTAGGAACTATGCAAACAAGTAGGTATTGAGCTTTCTTTTAAATATGTCGAGGGATTCAGTGCAGCGTATTTCTAGCGGAAAGTCATTCAAGGCCTTCAATGCAATAGCATAGAAGGCAGCATTGGCGACCTTCACCGTCCTACATCTTGCAATAGCGAGAAAGTTCTGCTGACTGGATTTAAGTGATCTTTCATAAGTTTTGTTGATTAGGAGATTTCGCAGATAAAGCAGCATTTTACCCTGAAGTCATTTCTGCATGATGGAGAGGATTCGAAAGAGAATTCGTGATTCAATTGGTAGCCAATGGAGAGTCTGCCTTGCGATAGTGACATGATCTCTGCGATCAAGCCTCTTTACCACTCTTACCGCTCCATTTTGGACTACTTGCAATTTGTTGCTTGTGGCTTTATCAATGCCTATCAGAAGGCTAGAACAATAATCAATTTTAGCGCATATGATGGCTCTAGCAATTTTTTCTGAGTTCTTTTGCGATATAAATGGTCTGAAATGGGCAAGTAGTTTTAAGTAGTAGGCACATGATGATATCAGGCTGCTTACATGTAGTTTCATGATGAGGTGCTGATCAAACACTACTCCAAAGTTTAAACTTTTTTGTAAGGGGCGATTTTTACAGCTCCTAATGCAAAATTTTCGTTGTTGGAACCTAGTTTCTGTAATGTATGAGGGGAGCCAATCACCAGTAATTCAGTTTTCTCTCTATTAAGTGCTACCTTATTAGATATCATCCATGACTCCACTAGGAAATAGATCTTATTGATCACACAAATGTCTGCTTCATAGTTGCCGGTTAGAGGGATGACACATTGTGTGTTATCAGCTTAGTTCGTAAATATCACACCCTCATGGGTCAGCATGGCAAATAGGGGGGCAGTAAAAATATTTTATAAACATGACGAGGTATAAGCGCCCTGTGGTACACCCATAGCAACATTAATGGGGGCTGATTCAGGTTAATTAAAGAATACCTTACTTTCTCGGTTGCTAAGAAATGAGGAGATCCATTGTACCACCAGAGGGGAGAAGTTCGCTACCTCCCTCAACCTGGTGGACATGATGGAATGGTCCACCAGGTCGAAGGCGGCCGGGAAATCGAGTAGCATCAGCAGGGAAGCTTCCTGTTTATCCAAACGTGCTAACAGCTTAGATTTAAGTTCTAAGAGAGCTGTCTCCGTGCCAAAGCCCACTCGAAAGCCTGACTGGTGGTCATATAGGACTGTATATTTTTCAAGTTGCTTGGCTATTTGTTCGTAGGCTACACGATCTAGGATTTTCAAAAGAAAGCTGGTATTAGTGTTAGGCCTATAGTTTTTAGCTAGATTCACATCAAGGCCAAGTTTTTTCAAGATCGGCATAATCCAGGCATCTTTCAATTCCTGAGGGACACTCCTGGTATTCAAGGAAGCATTGATAAAAGTGCAAATCGCAGTGACCAATGTATGGGGGCATGTTTTAATCATCATGGCTGTATGAATATCGTTTTTACATTTAGTAGTTTTAAGGAGATTAATTATGGTAGCAAATTCTGTTTGTAGTGATTGGTGAAAGATCAAAGACAGGGATGGCAGGACATCTTATGTAAGACTCCTGAGTTCCTATGACATTATCATCTTGGTTACATTTTTTAATGGCTATGTCCTTTAGGATGTTGTCAAGTTTGTCTTGCATAGCTTTTTGCAAGGCATTACACCAGGCACTATCCTTATTAACTAGGTCTACATTTGTAGGATTGGTGCATTCCTGCTCATTCAATATTTTTAAAAGTTCCTTAGTATCTGATTGGGCCTGTGTTATTCTATTGTTAAAGGAGCCTTTTTTGCCTTGATAATGGCAACTCTGTACTTTTTAGCTGCTGTTTTGTATTCTAATAGGGAGTCTTGGGTTCGTGTAGATTTCCAGGTGTGAAAAAGTCTAAGGGTGTGTGATTTTAAACTTTGAAGTTCAGGGGAGAACCATAAATTACCTTTGTAACCTTCCTTCCGTTTTTTATTTTTTGATGATGCTAAGATATTGGCGGCTATACACAGATTATCTGATATGGCTTTTGCCAGTGCTTCGGTAGTATCACTGTTAGAAAGCTTGTTTAGTGACGTAATTAAGGGTTTAAGCTTGATAGCCGTAATGTTTTTTAGGTTGGTTACGGGCAGGGATTTTTTAATCCTTGTTCGGTTTAAATTTATCAGTAAAGTTGGAAATTATGGTAAATTCCACAAAAGAATGATCAGACCAGTGACATGGGGAGACTACAGCGTCACTTGTTTTCACTTTATGATAGGCAACCCAATCAAGGATATGCCCTAAATTCTGAGTCGGTTCACGAATGAGTTGTTCAAAACCTAGTTTGTTTAATGCTAGATATTACTCACGTGCAATGGGATCATCCTTATGGTCTAACCATAGGTGAATATCCCCCATAATCATGTAGTTAGAATTGGGGTTCAAGGAGTAGAGTAGGAAGCTCAAGAGATTGGCTGGAAAGTCTCCAGGTGAAGTCGGAGGTCTATAAATTATAAGCACATTCAATGTAGCGTCAGCATTCATACTGATCTTTACACAAAATGATTCGATCCCTTTTCCTACCCACCCTCTGTTCCCTGGGTTGCAGATTTTCGGGGGCAAGAGATGTTAGTTCCGGTTCCGGGGTGTCCAGGGGCTTTTCACAGGTGAGGAAGGAAGCTTCCTCTATGGCTTTACACCCCCCCTTCCTCCTGTGCCTCCTCCTCTGGAACCGGTGAGTTGTCGGGGTTCTCTCCCCGCCATTGTTCTGGGGTGCCAGACCCTGGGTTTGCGGGGTTGTGAGCCGCCATGCTCATCTGAGGGTTCTGCTGAGCCCTCAACATGCGACCCAGATCCTGTGTGAGGTTCTGGACCTGGCGCTCCAGTTGGTACACCCGTTCCGGCTGGTACGGAGGGTCTTTATTCGTACCTAGGGGATTCACAGGAAGGTTAACTATCCCTTCTCCCGGAGTACCCTGGGTACTGGGAATTTTGGTAACCTTCCACCCTTGGCCTCCCCTCTCCCGGATTGGGTAGTCTGGGCTCCTGGAAGTGGGGAAAGAAAGGAAGGTTGTCCTGCAGGTTGGGGTTTTGTGGGTACCAGGGAAAGAAACTTAACCAAGGATTTGGAGAATTACTGCCCTCCTGAGGGAAGTTAGGAGGAAAGTTTACTGGGGGAATACTTACCTGGTTGGTCCCCCCCCCCCCTTGGGTGGGAGAGTCCATACATACCCTAAGATAGGACGATTGCCCTTGTATCTGGGACTTACATAATCAGGAGAGTTAGGGGTCCAATTGGTGGGATTACCTCCCTGACTGCCCTCTGTTGCAGATTGGCCAAAAGTCCTTCTTGCCCTCTGATTTTGCTGGTTTTGGGTATTTACCTTTTTAGGCCCCCCCCCATTTCTAGGTCCAAAATGGGGCAACCTTCACCTCTGCCACCTTAGCAGCAGCAGGGGTGTTGGCTGGTTTGGGGTTATTTATTTGGTTTTATTTTCTGCAAGTTTTTGGACCTCATAAATGCGGGTAGCTTGCTCTATTACCCAGTCCAGGAATCTTTCTTCATAAAAATCCCTCACCAGCTGGATCATGATATATTTTGGGAGTGCATGAAAGTAGGTAGTTATAAACACTCTGCTATCCGTGTGCACCCTCCTAGTGGTTTGTGCAAAGGCGTGTTTTAGCTCCTGCACAAATTCTCGTGGGCCTGATCTTCTCCGGATTGCAGATTATAGGCCACTTTGCGAGCTTCTTGGGGGTTTCTGTGGGTGGAAAAGTGTTTCAAGATGGCCGCGCTGTAGGTGGACCATCTTGAATAGTTTTGGTCTTCCATTCCAGCAAAGAAGCTGGAGTACTCTGGAGAAAACATCCATTTAGCATACTCTATGCAGTTCTGGCTGTCTTTAAGGTGAAAAGTGTCCATCATTTGTTCATAGAGTTCCAAATGTTCTCAGACAGAGTATTTTGCGTTTTTGTGGTACGGGGTTATGACATTCCTAATGGCCTTGATCTACCTAATGGGGTCTTTCACCAGAACTCTCTTTAGTTTATTTGCCTTCTTTTGCCACTTTACCTGGGTCCACTCTCCCTCAGACTCAGAGGCGCTACTGTTTGAAGACCCCTCATTATCTTCTAGGCGCTCCTTGATTCTGTGAGCTTGGGTGGGGCTCGCAGAATAGTGGGGCCTAGTTTCTTCTCCTCTGTGGCGCACAGGAGAGTAGCCTTCTGACTTCTCCCTGCTTCCAGGGTTGGCAGAGGATCCCCCCCACTGCCCTGATTGGGTGGAGGTCTTCAAAATGCTCTTTTTGGGCCTCATTTTGTTCTGGTTCTGTTTTTCTACAAATTGAACAAACTTGTACCTTTGGACGTAGTATTTCTACAGATCTAATTGCCTGACTTTCTCCTCATAGGATACTTCCTTGTCAGAGAGATCAGCCGTAATATTTTTGTATCTTTACAGGGACGCCCGTCCATCAATTTCTGGGGGCGCTGACATGTCAGATCCATTATGCTCACCCTATTTAATTCTGCCGGATTCATGGTTTCTGGCTCATGTGAACCAGTAGACATGAAGTCAGCAGTGTACACAGTATCAAAGGGGTTTGAATCCCTTAGTACAGAGGTCATCATACCATGATCAGGGGTGACCCTGTCCCTCTCTACTTGTTCGGGGTCCCTCCAGTTTGGATTAAATCTAGCACCCTCCTTCTCCATCCGCGCTAGTTTCTCCTTCTCAGCCCCTACCTCTTGATAATAGGCAAAGATCTGAGCCTTTTGCTCAGCTATCAGGGCTTTACTGGCCTCTATGAACCACTCTTGAGCTGCCACCTGCTGGTGGACCCTTCTTTCTCCTCATAGAGGACCTCATTGTCTCTTTGCGTTGGCTGCATGGTTTGGGAACAATGAGACAATTTCTGTTGCAGGAGGTAAACCTCCTTTTTTCTGCACATTTAGAGCCTCTGTGGCCTGCTCTAACTCGTGTTCCATTTGTCTCCTATGTCCCATTAATTTATCACATTCTTTTTTATGCCAGTCAGTCCCTGGAGGTCTGATTCCCTTCTCTCCAGATTGTTTTTGAAACTACATTTCCTGGTATAGGGCCTCTTTCTCCTGATACAGAGCACCCCTTTGTTCAGCCAGGTCATCCCTTTGTTGTCATATGGCGCCTGATTTCTGGTGCTCTTCATCAAATGCTGACTGAGAGTGGAGTTCTCTCATAATTAATTTATTATTTTCCTCTTCCACTTTCTCAATCTGCTTCTGTAACACAGTAATTAGTTCTGAGCATAACTTTATTATATTTTAGTTGACTTAGTTTCTGTTGGGTCTCTTCCAGAGAGTCAACCTTTTCCTGACACTCCATTCTTGAGGCATTTAATTGGGCCTCATTGCCTGAATTATTCTGTATTTCAGCTGTTTAATGTAATTTCCAGATTCTGCCTCAGAATCTTGGCTCTTTTGCAATTTTTGTTCCGCTAATTTTAATTCAGTCTGGATTTTAGTTAAGAGTTCAGATTGATTTTGCGCAAGAGTTGTATTTTCTTCATGCTTTTCCGGCATCACTCGCATATGGAGACACATGTAGGCCGTGATTCTGACAATTTCAATCTGCTCTTCTTTAATTTTCGGAGTCATGTACAACTCGCTCAAAGCTTTATGTAATAGGCCACCGTCCTGCCACGTGTCCATGTCCATGGCGGTGGCCTGTTGTATCATTTCCTCTAGCCAGACTTTTTCATCTTGCTCTGGACATTTCCCTCTGACAAATAACTTGTGCAGAAGATGCTGCCTAGCCATCTTGATCTCTACTGGTGTCATTTTGGAAAGTGTTCTTTCTTTATTAATTTATTTATCTATCAGGGTAACCTGTATTCTGTTGTTTTTTGTCTAGTTTGGGGTTCATTTAGCTTTAATTTTATACACAGACCTGATACTTAGGATTTCTGTTTTGGGGAGGCGCTTCTACAGCATAAAACAATGTTCCAGCCACACAAAGTATCACTACCTTGAAGGTTAGCCTGCTGTGTTAAGCTGTCACGGGTGAATAAACAATCCCAATTCCCGGCCTGCGCCCCCAATTTTTGAAGGATTCCAATCGGGCATCACACACCAGACCAGGACACTTAGTCTTAGCCTAGGATGTAGCACTCGATAGGAATGTTTTTTCTTTATTTTCAATGAATTCGAATTGAGCTGGTACACAACACGTCTCACACCCCCTTTTACAAATACCCCGGGTCACAATGGGCCATGAACCAGGTCGGTGGGTGGTAATACAATATTTATTTATTTTAATTTCAAAGAAAATCAAGTTTGTAGGACTTTGCTTCGTCCATCTAATAATTTTTCATCATTTTCAATGAAAATTATTTTAGCTAAAATTCTATAACTTTATACATGTGTACATGTTATCATGAGGCATGAGAGTATTGAATTTCAAAGTGGCACCATATACACTTTCCTCAGAATATCCAATTCTCTGCCATTTCTGTCCCCCCATTCTGCCAGTGAAGGCTACCACGTCTTGAATTAAAGCCACCAAAATTGCATCTAGATTTTGAAACTTTCGTATTACTGTGTTGTCCAATTTCGGAGATAAATAGTCTTGAAATGTATTAATAAAATAGCCTTTGGAGCCAGATGGCCAGCATTGTCTACCAAATAAGGGCATAACTTCCAAGGCTGCTCTGGAGTTGGCTTTGAAGCTCCGCAGGAGAAGCTGAGGGGAGGTGTTTTTCCAAAAGTCACACGTAGGTGTCCCAGAATCTACTGTGTTAGCCTGGAACACAGACCGAAGTCTGACGAGCGTGTGATAAGCTGCCTCTTGGTCTATTTAGAGTTTCAAAGGGCACAATTAACATGTGGGTGTCCCAGAAATCCATTGTGGCTCCTGTTGGGGGACGGCCACTCCTATTGTCAGCCCCCACATGTCCCTTTAGCCATACTAGAGACCCTGTTTGGAAAATGTTCCAGTACAGCCAATACATTTATTTCTTTATTTTATTTTATTTTGTTCTGAATCAGAAGCAAGCCTGTTGAAATAAAACATTGCATATATGTTTCCCAGGTAAACCCCCTTTACATTGCTAAGCAAGGACAGGGCCTTATCCAACATTACACTTTTAAAACAGTTATTTTTCTTATTTGCAAAAGCGCATTTTAACACGTGGTGAAGTCTGCTGGTATGTCCCTTTCAAAAGGTTTTCTCTTCCATCGTTATTCCCCACATTGTTTTGCAGCCCTAGACAGTTTCTCTTATACAGCAATCTGTTTAAGACACAGGTCCACTGAAATTGACATATGCCCAGAGAGCTAGGAATTCTTTTGAAGCATTTCTTTTTGACATTTCATAACCAAAAAGTCAAGCGTTTTTCCGTACGGCTGAAAGTAAAGTTTTTGTTGATTTCTCAGTTCTGTCTGACTCATCCTGTCATTCAGGGATAATGCTCTATTTTGCTGGAGCACCATCTAAATATGGATAGGCAAGGCAGGGTCTCACTGATAACAGCAGTGTGATCTCAAACCGATGAAAAGAGCATCAGGGCAGCATCCTTTTCAATGTGAAATATTTCCTTTTCAATGGGAACTTTTTAGCAAGCAGCAGAGCAGCACTGCTTTTCAATTCTCTTCTTTGGTGCACACAAGAAAACACGCTGGCAGCCTTTCTCTCTGTGCTCCCTGTTCCAACCTGCCCAATAGGTATTTGCCAATGCAGTGCAGCCATCACTTTGTAGCTGCACAACGCAGTTTTGATGCGAGGCAATGGTGATCAAAGGAGCCAGCGCAGTAATTTTGCTCGTTCTGATTAAGTGTAGCGTGGTTATGGGGAGGAATTCTGCCTAGTGGGTCAATGTATCCCACAGTAGCTAGGTGTTGGAATTCTCTTCCACTTCGCCTTCGGATGACGGTAGATCACTTAGCTGTCCGTCAATCTGTAAAAGACGTTTCTGTTTGTCTAAAGGGTAACAGAGGATATGAGCTGTTGGGTGTACTCTGCATAGCGCCAAGATGCCTTTGGGTGTATGTGCACTCTAAACATTTACCTAGCATAATATATAACAGAAACAGGGCACATAACAAGCTGATCTGAGTTGAGACAGTTAGTCATGGGAACTGCAGTGGCAAGAGCTGGCTGAAAACAAGAGACACAAAGAGAAAGCTAAGACCAGCAAATATACTGGGTAGCGCGGATGGATCAAAATAAAGGATGTACTGCGCTATGATATGGGGCCTCCAGGGGTTAGGGAAAGCCCTTGGGATCTTTACCAGCAGATTACTCTTAACAACTGTAATACAGCTGCATCATGACTTAGATGTGCAGAAGGGACTATTGCACTCAGTGTAACGGTAAAACTGGAGACCCTAGCCTGAGACAGTAAAGACTCTAATAGACTAAAGGAAGGCAACATACGTTGTTCCCTAATCTGATCTTAACAGAGACCAACCTAGGGGTCAAACTGTATATGGATATGGAGCAGAGGCACAACAGTGGACCAATCTGTAATACAGGTGGAAAGCAGCGTGTATAGAAATACGGTGGTACAGAATAGGCAGGAAAATGAATTACAAAGCAGAGACTGTAGACAGAGTCTTTAAACAGAAGCTACACAAGCATTTTCTTAGTATGCACATGATAATGTTGATACAAAGGAAATCATGGGCGAGGAATCAGAACAGGTATCAGGGACTACAAGGGAAGCAGGCAAGGAAAGCTACCACACACACAGAAACTCATAATCCTAGCATTCTAGGAGTATGAGGAAACAAAAAGCAATGGTCAAAGACAAGACAGGTTGTTGCCAACACAGTTAATATGAGGGGTTCAGGAAACTTGGTACATTAAAGAGCAGGCACTTAAACTATGGATTGAAGGCCAGTAATTATGCAAGAAACAAACACACACACACACACACACACACACACAAAAGCATAATACTGCAGGTTGTGGAGTTAGATAACAGGTGAAAATGACACTAAAGCAAGATATTGGGTTTGCAGAAGGAAGGGGTGAAAACCGCACAGGAAGACTGGGAGTTTGCAAAACATCAGAAAGGCAGTGAAGCTACTGTCATAGAACTCAATGGGCCTCATTACGAGGAAGGCGGTAGAGGGTTAATGGCGCCAGTAGAGCTGCCGAGGTCTGCTTCCGGGTCCCACTAAGGACGTCTGGTAAAACCAGGCGTCCTTAGCGGGACCCGATAGCAGACCAGGATGCTAACAACGGGCCCATCATTAACGGGCCCTTTGTTAGCATCCTCCCCATTCCCATTGAGCCCTATGCAGGCTCAAAAGGGAATGGGGATGTACCGGGTCGGGGTCCCGGGAAAGGGAATTACCGGGCCCTCCAAGGTTGAAATGGCCCGGTATTTCCACATTCCAGGAACCCGGACCCAGTACCTGGTACCCGGTATGGGGGTAGCCATGCCGCTAAAAGCGGCATGGCTACCTCCATACTCGTAATGAGGCCCAATGACTTTAATAGCCAACAGGCTATTAGCTGCAACAAAGCAACTAAAGCAGGCAGGATTCAGTAGCCAAAAGCAGGATTTACAGGAAAGGTTTAAAATCTGGCAGGCCATAACAGCAGCCTGGAAAATGAGCTGCAAAGCACCTACAGCAAGCAGGATTCAGAAGCCAAAAGCTGGAGATTCAGAAAATGTTCAAGCACTGGCAGATTGTAACAGCAGCCCGGAGAAGGCACTGCAAAGCAGCTACAGCAAGCAGGATTCAGAAGCCAAAAGCCGGAGATTCGGAAAATGTTCAAGCACTGGCAGATTGTAACAGCAGCCCGGAGAAGGCACTGCAAAGCAGCTACAGCAAGCAGGATTCAGAAGCCAAAAGCAGCATATCCAGAAAAAGTTCCAAAACTGGCAGTTTGCAACAGCAGCCCAGAGAAGGCACTGCAAAGCAGCTACAGCAAGCAGGATTTGTAAGCCAAAAGCAGGATATCCAGAAAAGGTTCCAACACTGGCAGGTTGTAACAGCATTCCGGAGACAGTGCTGCAAAGCAGCTACAGCAAGCAGGATTCAGAAGCCAAAAGCAGAATATCCAGAAAATGTTCCAAAACTGGCAGGTTGTAACAGCAGCCCGGAGAAGGTGCTGCAAACCAGCTACAGCAAGCATAATTCGTAAGCCAAAAGCAGGATATCCAGAAAAGGTTCCAACACTGGCAGGTTTAAACAGCATTCCGGAGATAATGCTGCAAAGCAGCTACAGCAAGCGGGATTCAGAAGCCAAAAGTAGAATATCCAGAAAAAGTTCCAAAACTGATCACAGAAGCAAAAAGCAGAAACTCCCAATGACGGCAAGAGATAGAACAGATGCTAATGGTTCACATAAACCCCCCTTCAGACAGAGTGGAGCTGGTTGCAGTCTCAGGCAGCTGTTCTCAATCAAGTCCCTCCAGGCTTCAGTGACTTGCAGGAGTGGATTGTAATGAAGGCCTCTCCAGCTCATGGCAGCATAGTCATCAGTAGCTTGTAACAAGCAAATGTAATCAGTTTCTCTCCAGGTCTTAGCAGCCTGCAGCAATCTAAAGTACTTAGTATGCCTCCCCCAGCTCTCTGCCTCTTGGACAGCATACACATACCAGAATGCATCTGCTGGATTAACCCAAAACCCAGAAGGGAACATGAAATTAGAGCAGTGCAAAACTGCAGCAGCAAAACAGGTAAGTGAATACAGAGGCTCTTTGTTGCTTTTAACATGGTAATTATGCCATAAACAGCCTCTGAATGTGATCTTGGGTGGCAGGCGGGTAGGATCCTGATAATACCTATTTCTGGGTCAAATGATCCGAAAAACCCAGGACCTTCAATAAGGGATTGGACATATGTATATTTGTATTTATAGAAGAGGAGCAAAGTGTTTTGATCAGAAACCCTGTACACCAAGTTATATAGGATGCAGGACCGATCGTATTGCTCAGTGCATTGAGATGTTAATGTTAGAATGGATGGTACATATGCCACATTGTGCTGGAGGTGACATTGGAACAGGAAATGGGAATGGCACAGATAGACAATAACTACTTATAAAGGGAAAATACTTTATTTACAGTCATGTCCCAAAGTGCTGTGGATCATTGTGCGCGGATGATACCACAATTTGATGCTGTGTCTCCTTCTGGGAAAAATGGTGGTTCAGTAAGTAATTCTTGAAGCCTGTCACTATTAAAATGTTCCTGCTACCTAGGGGTATCAAGTTCCGGTGTTGCTGGAGCAGGAGAATGAAGGAAGAAAAGAATGAGCCAGCACAGGATGCATAGGTTAAATAAGGCTCGAGCTCAAATAGGCCTAGGAGCAGTGTGGCAGTGTGGCAGGTGATGGAGCAAGCCATCTGTGAAGAGCTAGTCCAGGAATAGATTTGAAAATGAGAAGGAGTTTGTAAAAGGAGTGATTGTGCACAGCTATCCAACCCATGTCAAGTCAGTGTGCAGAGATGGCAAAGGAGCGCAGAAGGGTGTAAAGTGCGTGTGTTTCAAAGTGCAGCAGTTCGCTCAGAGGAGCAAAGGAGTAGAAAGGGTGCCAAAGGAAGATGGTACCGGGTAGTATAGCTCAGTGGCAACGCGCTGCTTCGAATCCCTTGTGCGCGCTTAGAAACCTCTTTGATATTAAGTACGTTATAAAAAACAATTATAATTATAATTATAACCATAATTGAGCCAGCTCAGAAATAAAGTGGCGACCTATGTTTTTGGTAACTTCAAAGGTGGGATGGGGCGAGGTTATTTATATATTTAGGAGATTTAACCTGGCGGATGTGGGAGTAGGTGTGATAAACTGTGGTGGTTAAGATCACTGTCTAAAAGAACCACCAGGTTGCGTGCCATATGGTGTGCATTAGGGACAATGGGGAGGGAGGAGCTAAGGGAGAGGAGAAGGGTGAGCCATTGCATACAGGGGGACATAGCCCCTTGTTTTTTGAGAAGTTGAGCATCAGACATGTTTGAGAATCAAGAGGAGAGGCAGGAGTTTCAAAAGGTGACCGAGAGATCAAGGAGGATGAGGACAGATGAGTGGCGACAGTGCGCAGCAGTAGGTGGGAAGATGGTGACAAAGGCGAGTGGGGTTGTCATGTAGGCGCCGCTGCGGATCCCTGATTGGAGGGTGCCGTTGAACATGGTTGCCTCAGTTGGGCAGAGATGCAGTAGAATAGCACCCTTCCAGAGCATTCGAGTAGCGGGGAAGAAGGGAGACGTCCATATTTGGTCAGGAAGTTGCATCGGTGATAAGGTTGTCAAGGATCGGCGTTACAGTGAACCCCAGGCTGGGAAGACACCCCAGGAAAAGGAAATGTTAAAGAGGGAGAAGGGTAGGAGGGATTAGGGGTGCCTGTTGCTGGCCTATCTCTGGCGTGGAAGGGATCTGTAGCATCACAAGCTCGGTATCTAACCTGAGGGTGGGTGGCGGTCCAGCTGGGCGGTAGGGGAGAGGCTATAGGAGAGCGGATGGTAAAGGTTGGGGCTGGCAGAATGAAAATGAAGGAGGTGGGGGAGGGAAGCGGGCAATCAGGATGCCTCATAGTCGGGAGTGAGGAGGAAAAGTAATAGCCATGAGGGGGTGATCCATGAACTGGAAAATACATTAGATTAGTGGGGTACGTAGGGTTGGCAGTGCCCGTGCCAGCAGAGAGAGAGAGCGAAGACGATTGCCTTGCAGGGCTTCTGTGCCAACGGCGCAGGGTAATATGCACCGCCTGGCATTTCATGCTGGGCTGCTGCCTATGGAGCTGGAGTCAACAGTGATTGTCAAGTGGTTACTCCCCTTCTCTGTGACCACACAGACAAGCTAAAGAACCATGACATGTGAGAGACTGCCAGTGGCTGAGAAGGCCGGCGTCAAGCATTCCCACCTATCATTGTGTGGCTTCCTAGCACACCTGGGTCTGGTTTCTACCTTTGCCTCTTCGCCATCTTCAACCAGCTGCGCCCAGTCTAAGAAGAGCTGATGCTCAGCGTAAGTGTGAAACATGCGTGTTTTGCCTTTGTTTGGCTAACAGACGTCAAACTCGCATTGTGTGCTTTTTTTGGCAAGCGGCCTACGTGCTCCTGAAAGGTAGCAAGCAAAAATAGACACTAACTTAAGAACTGTAACAGCTTTCAGGGATTTCTGTCTGTGGCTTTGTTGGCATTTGAAACCATATAGGTATTTTTTTTTCATCTGGGTTTTCCTCCTACCTTTTGATATTTACATGGAAAAAAGTTTCCCCTGCATTTTTCTCCTACTGTGGTATTGTTTCCGACGTGGCTCAATTTTCACTGTAACATATGCGTGTACCTCAGGCGCGACATCAAGTTACCCGGCGTCCGTTGGAACTGCTGTGAGTGTGATGTGCACACCTTGAATGGAGCTTCTTGCATTACCACCCATTCTTGGAATGCCCTGCACCCAAGCGAATGCTGGGCTTTCACTTATGTTATATACTATCATGTTATGCTATGTTAATCGCCGTCACCACGACATGCTGCATTTTACAGCTCATGAAGATGCTGTGCATGCACAGTATAGAAAACATGCTTCAGGGCGGGGCAATCATGCATGAACTGGCTGCACTCAAAATGCGCCCCAAACTTAAGGATCCAATAGACAGGTTGCTATCAACCAACTCGTCCCTTCCCAAAAATGTGAGAAAAGAATTACAAAGAACTTGCGTGCAGACCTGCAAATAACGTGTCTTTCAGCAGGGTCGGACTGCACCATAACATTGTCTCGGGCACCATTGAAAAAGTAGCTCTCAGTTGCAAATGGAAACTCATTCCATTTGTGACACTATTTGAAAAGTACCCGTGGGGGGGGGGTGGGGTGGAGTTTTTTGATAAAGTGTGCGGCAAATTGTGCATTTTAAAGAATATTTATTCAGAAACACTGGTCAGAACTATTAGGCACTGGGTGAATTAACTCATCAAACTGGCCCCCTTTGAGCAAAAAAAACTGTCCCAAACCACCATTTTGTGTTTTTAGTTCAGCCCTGGGCTTATTGCCTTATAGTCCAGTCCGAGCCTGTTTTTCAGCCACAGGTGTTTAGCCTGCACCATACCATACTTTAGCAATAAGGCCTGTGCCTACTCTCCCTACCGATTCTTAGGGCCCCGAAGCTCAATTTATCTGGCTGAGCATAATAAAGAACGGATAAGGAGGGCTAAACGCCCAGGGACGTCATTTCACCAAAATGCCATTGGTAGCGGATGTGACACCATACGACCCTTGACCTCTGATGGCATCACAGGAAGTGATGTTATTTGACCCCACACTGAAGTGATATCATGGGAAGCGATGGAACACAACCTTTCACCCCTTGACAAAACAGGAAGTGGCATCACATAACATTGTTCCTAAGTACAGTACGACAAATATGGTTACAATATCACTATAATGTGATGTACATTTCATACAAGAATGTATCGCCATATGTATCGTTAAGATCAGTGTGTATAGGTCCATATTACCAAATTACTGTGAATGCAAGCAGGCGTCCATGGGCAAATGATAATGATGTGTTATTATATAGCACGTACGCTTAAGCTCTTTATATTGAACACATATACATCTATACAATATCATCCAACCTGTGTTGGTACTCATTTATCGACCTTAGAAGGATGAAAGGCTGAGTTGAGGTGTTTAAGCACAGACTAAATCAGTGACTCACCCCCTGAAGTGTGCCTGAAATAAACCTTTATTGAGTCTAGCAATTATTGTAAAGAATTCCAGGAAGACAAATTATTTGGTATTCCTATTCTTTCTTATTTAGGGTCACCGCTGAAAGTGTTGGACTTGTGGAACCCCTATTCTATTTTTGTCTTTTTTATTAAGAGGCCTGAACAAGAAAGCCAGCCACTCCAGAAGCAAAGAGCCACAAGGTGCTGGCTACAGCCCAGGAGCTTGCATTAAAAAAAAAAAAAGGTTGTTTTTTTATTTGATTTTTAGGGGTAGCAACGGAGACCACAGGGGTAGCAAGGGAGACCTCAGGGGTCACAGTTGCGACCCCTGGCGACCCCTAAATGACGTCCCTGTAAATGCCTTACGCGAGGCAGCATTGCCTTCAGACTTCGTTGCTTTAGCACCTGGCCCCGAGTCCAGAGCAATGAATTCACATCAGCAACAATGTTTGCCCGCTGGACGATAGGGGTTCTGGAGGCAAACATTCATCCTTCTCTGAAAACAATGCTAAATCTTAATGTTAAAGGTATTTATACCGCGCACCGTCACCAACGGAATTGGTCCCCAGGCACTCTGGCAGATCTGTAAAGAAGAAGGTGGGCGGGTTAGGTTAGTTGGGTGAAGAGGGAGTAGGAAAGTGAGAGAAGTGGTGTGCTGTTGGCGGCTTCAATTCGTATTTCAGCGTGCGTTGAGCTTTGGTGTGAGTATCGGACCAATGCGAGACCTCGTGTGCTGTTGGTGCGGTTTGTGCAGTTTGTTAGTTGTTGTTGCAGTGTGGTGAAGTGCGTGCGGTTTGCTAGGCGAGAGATAGTTGTGTGGAATTTTCGGGTGATTTAGGTTTGCAGTGATTTGAGCTTGGGTTAGTAGGTTATACATCCTGGGCCACTGAAGGTCTTGTTATATTTAACTGGCATTCCTGTACGAAATCTTTGCCTTTCTTGTACATCTAATTGTTGGGAGTGATGACGTGGCAAGTTCCCAGCTATGTTGTATTGAACTTGGTGCATTGGGATGGGCGTGTCTTTTCCCCCCTCTGGTATTGGAGCTGTAGATTAGCAGTCCCCTAATCCCTCTTTATCTATTTCTGTAGGTGGTCTGTTAGAGCTTGTGTGCAATTCGGGCCAGGGTGCTATTGATAATCATCCTTGCCTTCCGTCCTGGTCTAGCTGCGTGTTCAGTCTTTAGTTTTCGCCTGTCATAGCTATCTCTCAATTGGTGAGTTTGGTGTGTCGTAGGGTGTCTTCCTTAGGTTCTGTTTGTAGTTGATTGCTTAGTGGGGTCCGAGATCGGTTTCTTCACTCATCATTGTTTCAACTATGTATATGCCCCTGTGGGCGTTCTTCTAGTAATGCTGTGAAGAGCCAGGATTTGAGGAGTTTTCTGAATAGTAGGTGATTTCTTGTGTTACGTATGTAACACAATGAAGAAAGATGGCTCCTATCAAAATGGTGGGCGCTGATTCTGTCTGCTTCTGTGTATGTTGTGGGGAGTGATAGAGTGAAGGAAAGGTTGCAAAGGAGGGTATCAGTCCTTCCACTTCAGGGGTGATATTTATCCGCAGAATCTGTCTAGAAGAAAAGGGATCATACCTAAGGAAGGTTCTAGTTGCATGGTGGCGTTTCATTCACACCTGTGGAAAGGTCCACTCCACTTGGGAAGAATTGGAAAGGGGACAGGTTCTTGCAAGGGTCTACTTTTTTGATTTGGTGGTGAGGTTGGTCTCAGGTGTACCGCCAACCAGTTGAGCGTTGCCGACTACAGGCTAATGTAAAAGGAGGATGCAATGTCATCACAGGGGGTAGGGAGAACACACTGCCACAGCCCCAGCCCTCACACTACCAGGGGCCTCACAGGAGGCCCTATTATCTCCTTCTTGCTGGCAGAATGCATGAAATAACACATAGCTTTAAATGTATTTGTGCTTCCTAGCGAACAGTACAGGGAAACCTGGCTAGTGGCATAGGGCTGGTGTCCCCGCTGACTCTGGCTGGTGCCTACTCCCTCAGACATTAACACCCCTTACCACCCTTCAACAGTGACATGCCAGGGAGTAGGCTGGCTACATAAGGAACGCGACTGCAACTCCCATTGGTGCCCTTTCCGGTCTGTCCTCTGCACATAGAGATCACCTCCCTGCCACCTGGACTCTCACAGCTTGCTTGAATGATCTCTGGCCTTATTCCTGTCTGTGATCCTCCCGCCCTGTACCCCAAATGCTCTATCCAGTTTTCGGGAGGAAGTGTGCCTAGAGGAATTCTTTTGTAGGGATTTCTCGTGTGGTTCATGGCCACAAGATGGGTTTAGGGACAGAAGAGGACAGTGGCTAGTCCAAGAGTTATATTTGGGGAGGGCACATACATTTTCTGATCATTTTAACAAAGTCTAAATAACAATTTATAGATTGGTGTCAACCTGATTTTTGTTCCCAGCAAGCTGTGTGAAAGTGTCATCATTTCACTGCCAATACATTCATAACTCTGGTTCTATGTGATCTGGTCGAATTAATTTAATCAAATTATATTTAATCGAATGTTCTTTTTTTGGGTGGGGTAGATTTTGCCACAAATATATGCAGGGGGACATCCATGCAGGCCAACCCCAATAAGCACCCACATTATTTATTACCCTAAACCCACCCCAGCGTTTATTTGCAGAATAATTTGTTGAACAACATTCCATAAAATTGAATTCGATGTATTATCCCACCCAGTAATCTACCTATCCCTCTCATTCAGCTTCAGACAGGCCAGTGGGTTCCAAAGCAAGAGCTGGGGCTCTGTGGAGGCTGAGGTGATTGGATGTGGGAGGCCAGGACTCGGGTGGACACAACAGGGCCCTGACCACCAATCTCAGCAACTGCAGCGTTTACCAGATGCGGGAGGGAGGGAAGGAGGAGGTGAAAAGGAAGGTCTTGAGGAGCCTCTGGAATTTGAGGAGATCCGGCTGAAGACAAAGAGGAAGGGGAAGGCTTTTCCATAGGAGGGAGCCAGCCGAGGAAAGAGATCGGCCACAAGCTCGCTGTTTAGCAAAGATAGTTGGTGCCGGAGGAGCACAATGAGCTAAAGGGTGAGTATTTAGTAAGGGTCAGCTGTAAATAATGTTGTCCCCGGCCCCAGACGACCTTATGGATGATGCAGAGGGATTTGAATTTGATCCTTGCAACAACCGGGAGCCAGTGGAGAGATTTTAGGGCTGGAGAGATGCAGTCCCTAGGCTTGAGGCCAATGATAAGTCTTGCAGCCCTATTTTGGATTAGCTGGAGGTACCGTAGAGAAGGAGAGGGTAGATTAAAGAAGAGGCTATTGCAGTATTCTAGCCTAGAGAGAACCAGAGCTATAGAGACAGTGAGCTTCTGGGGGAAATTGAGGAAAGAAAGGATTTCTTTGAGGAGGTGGCGTTGAAAGTGGGCCTTCTTGGCAAGGTCCTGAATGTAAGGGAGGAAGAAAAGAGAGGAGTCGAAGATGACTCCAAGGTTTCTGGCTTCAGATGAAGGAGAATGGGGAGAGGCCATGGAGGGTGGCCAGAGTGAGGGGAAGAAAGACAGGGCAGGAAATCCAATGGGAAGTATCTCAGTCATGCTGGCATTGAGGCAGAGATCATTGAAAGCACACTGGCACTGGATAGAAGATAGGCATTCAGGAATGATGGAGGGATTAAGAAGAGGATCAGAGGGAAGTTTAAAAAAGAGTTGTGTGTCATCTGCATAACACTGGAAGTTAGGGGAGAAGGTGGAAATTAGGTGTGTGAGCGGCGCAAGATAGAAGTTAAAGATCTAGGGAGAAACAAAGGTTGGAGCCCTTGGGGACGCTGCAGGTGGAGATAGAGGTGGGGGAGGAGAAGGAACCCAGGATAACCTGCGAAGGACGGTTATTGAGGAACGAGGTCTGGCAGTCCAGTGCCCGCTCCGAGATACCCAGGGTATCGTGGAGCCGTTTTATGAGGATGGAGTGGTTAACCTTGTCAAATGCAGAGGAGAGATCAAGTAGAATGAGAATATCTGGAGGGTTAGAATCAAGAGATGCAAACAGGTGTTCAGGAGAGCAGTTTCCGTGCCTCTGGGTGCTCGAATCCAGATTGATGGTCATGTAGGCAACTAACAAGTTCAGTGTGTTGGGCCAGTTGAGGGAAGACCAGCTTCTCCAAGAGTTTCCCAAGGAAGGGGGTGATAGAGATGGGGCGGTAGTTAGCCAGACAAGACAGATCTGCAGAAGTTTTTTTTAGGAGGGGGCGCACAAGGGAGTGCCTGAGGGAAGAGGGGAATGATCCAGTAGAAAAGGAATGGTTTCAGAAATCAACAAGTGCACGGGTCAGAGTGCCAATATTGTCCTTAATGGTTCTGGAGGAACAGGGGGAGGGAGACCTGTTTGGAGGAAACTTGCATGGAGTGGACAACTCTGGTGACCTCATCAGGTGAGATAGGAGAGAAGGAGAAGATAAAGGCAGCGGGGGGATGGGAGGACATAGGAGGCAGGGGGTCAAGGGACAGAGTGGGGGAAAGTGAAGCAAGGGTGCTCAGGATGTTCTGGGTTTTTGCAGTGAAGTGTGCGGCCAGTGCGTTGCAAAGAGCCTGGGAGAGAAGAGCTGTGGTGGACACTAAGCAAGGGTTGGCTAGTTACTTGCAGATTTTAAAGTTTTCATCCATTTTGTTAGATGCACCAGAGACGCAAGCCTGGATGTGGGCCCTTTTCTTGGAGTGAATGGAGAGTTGGTATTGCCTTTGGAGCAGGAGACAGGCCATTTACTTACAAAGCGTTTTCACCAAAACGCTTTACATAAAACACACTTTTATGAAATAACTATTACTTGGCAACTGAAATTAAGACTCATTTGTCGACCTCACAAAGATTAAAGGTTGCACAGACCTGGTTAGCATTCACACCTCTGACCTACGTGACAAATAGACGCCCCCGTGAGCACTTAACCTGCTGAGCTATCTCATCAGCTATTTCTCCTTAAATGTGCATGTCACAGCATTTGGTAATGCATTGGCTGCGAGGGTTACATTTCTCATTAATACAGTATTTAGAAACAGGAGTAACATGGTATGGCCCACTTGTAAACTTGATAATAGTAGTGCTTTCTTTTGTTTTGTTTTAAAAAGGAATAAAGTGGACAGGAGAGGGTGAGGGGGAAGATATCCTAAGAAATGTTTCTTTTAAAATGCACGGTTGATTAATCAGAATATTGTGTTGCAATTGGATAGCTTAATGAGTTAAAAGCTCAAATCTGACGTGTCAGCAAGCACTTTCTAAGTTAATATTTCAGCAGGGCTGAATCAACCCTTCTTCCTTCTGAATTTGATAAATTAGGTACTATTTCATAGTAATAACACCTATTTTTACAGCGCTTAGAGGCATGAGGTGTCAGGAGTTAGAGATGAAGTGATATACACACAAATATGAAATACTACCAACTATTCTACCTGGATACTGGAACATCTAGGCCACAGTAACAACAACACATGTAGAATTCTATTAGCAAAAGATAGGCCTCGGAAACAATCAAGTTGAATAGCGCAGTGCAAACATGAGCAAGGTAGCCTCACCTATTTTTTGCCAGGGTCTCGCCACACCCTGAGCCAGACCTAGGAGGATGTGCGAGGTGTATGGCTCTCTCTCGCGAGTAAAAGTGAGATTCTCATGTGTAAACGAGTTACCACTGCCTGAAAACTCCCTGAGAGGGTTCTCATTTTATAATGACTACATATTTACTAGTTTTGTTAAAGGCAATTTTATACAGGGTTATGTGTGTCGACTCAATAATGAACAGTCAAATTCAGTCCGTTTTTCAGAGCGACCAACAAGTATTCCTTTCTTCCTATCCATTGCCACTTTCCCCAGGCTCACTCATTGATACAGAATGTACCAGGTGATTGACGTACCACTCCCTTTTTTGAATCTGCTCGTGTATTACACAATCGAGCAATGATTTCATCCCCCTGTTGTGAACGTTAAATGTGGCACAACACGTATGCCATGTCCGTTTAATCATGAACCTGCTTGATATGTTGCGTCCTGGGTTTGATGGGGTCACACAGAGGCACCCCCATAAGAAAGAGTTAACATGCGGCGGTGCCACTTTCAGGCGATCGCATGAAACATGCCCTCCTAATGAAGAACATGCACAACGCAGATTTGTCTTGGCACAACTGAAGGAATTAATGCACTCCTACAAATGTAGCTAAAAGAACACTCTCCTTTTGCCAGCACTGGGAAAAATCATATCGTTGCCCCCCCACCTTTTAATCAATTAAATCAATCAGAATTCAAATATCTTTAAAAAAAATAAGGTGGCCCGAATTTGGCTCTTTTTGGCCGCACTATTCTTGTGTCTCTGCCTCCTTTCTGGGGACGAGCGATTCAGCGCATGCCCCACATCCTTTCCTCCCCTGCCGCGCCCCCCACTTCTTCCCAGATGGATTTGTTTTGCTCTTTTAACCCTTTAAAGCTTTCCCTTCTGGGGTTTGAAGTCGACAAAATTCAGCTCGATCTTATTGACAACGACGTATTTCAAACACTGCTTTCCAGAGTTGCCAATAAAAGGCTGAGCGTATGTTTTGCATGGTGAATACGTACAATTACCGCCAGAGTATCCCCAGCCTGCAGATATGGCGTAGCTTAATAGCAGGGCATTGTGAATGTGCGTCACTGACACGATGCTTGAAAAGCAGTGGCGGGCAGGTGGGAAAACTAGCTCTCATATCCATGCATATATCATCTGCCCTTCTATACACCTGCACAGTGCACCTGTGTATGGTTATCCGTGCACGTTCTCGCGCGCCAGCCCACCGCTGTGCAGAGCAGCGCCTGACGCGCCCAACACCCGATATAAATGAATGACCCAAATACACGTTTCCCCCCATGTTGTAGAACACACCACAATAGTTTAGAATTGGTTAGCTCTATGTCGTATATCCCGCTACACAAGACACAATAACATAACACAACATAGGGCCCGCATGCACAGCGCCATTGAATGATTTCTGGCAGTGTTACTTGCAAGGTAATCATATTTAGGTGAAAACTGCGGTAGTCTTTTCCCCAAACAACCCATCAGTCCAGCAATTCCTACAAGTCGTTTTACAAGTTAACCTCCACATGCCCATGTAAACTCCGTCGCTGTGCCCCGTAACAATGACTACACGCCTTTTTAGTGTGGGCTGTCAGGTGTCGCTGGCGACCCCTATAAGCCGACATTATTGCATTAGAGTACAAATAGGGAGGAATGGCATATGAGGAGGGAGTGACACAAAGCTTGTAGGTGCTGTTTGGTTATGTTCCCACCCACTGACTGCCCATGGCCATGCCAATCCCCTTGGCCATTCCCACCCAGTTGCGGGCCCTCCCCGACAAACCCCTCCTCATGGGAACTCTTTGATCTGATCTACTCAAGCCAGAACATCAAACGTTGCACTTGCTTGCTTGCCAGTGTCTTTTCAAAGCAGTCTTCTGAGAGTTAATGGCTTAAATGGGGATGTACACCCACTACTGGTGTAATAAAAATGCCTTAACCTGGTCTGCCTTCAAGCACTTGATCTATAAGCACTCTGTATGTCCTTGACTGAAGTCTTGATTAAAACAAGCATTGGCAAAGCCAACAGTTTTGGCTTCTATATAAGTATTATGCATTTGCCAGGCATTGCTATTAGATGCCCAGGTACTTTGCACCTGCTACCATCAATGGGCAGTTGTGCCTTCCCCATGCATACACAAAAGTCCAAACTGTTGGCATTGCCAATGCTTGTTTTCTGATTGTCCACAGGAACCTGTCGCTCTTTTATATTACCGCTGTTAGGCTGCAGTGACCTGCCAATATAATTATGGAGAACAACGAAATGCATTCCGTACAACAGAGAGACTAATGAAAACCTGCCTTTTCTTTACCACTGATGTGATAGCACTTTACATGATGTTTTCATTTTCTCGGTTGGCACATTTTGACACGGTCCACCGTGCTAATGCCAACTCGCCCAATTGCACAGGCTGTTAAATCCATTCACTGCATTTATTTTGTCAATGTACATTAAGCTGACATTGCTCTAGTTAAAAAAAATGGAGATTCTCAATTTTAAAAATGCATATGTAATTCATAGCATATGGTTTAAGGAGCCTTATCTGCCTGCTACAAAGGATCCTTAGCAGGGCACAGCTGTTATGAGAACCCAAGTAGGGCTATGAAAACTGGGCTCAAGCACTAGAGTTGTTGGTTAAGGGTCCCAACCTTAATGTGTCGCTGAGTGTGCCTCGCCTGCTCTGCAAAATGGCGTCCTACTTGTGTGGCTAGGCAAGAGGGGACTGGGGTGGCTACAGGACACCTGTACAGGTGAGATACACACCGTGGCACCCAGGACTACCTGGAGCTCAAATCTAATGTATTAAAAGGAATCCCTTTACCTTAAATAAACAGTCCCTAATCAGGAAGCGTGGAACACGGGCTTGATTTATTACCACACATTCTGGGGCATGAAAAGGTCATGTTATCAATGCACCACACAGCGGCGCATACCATCGTGTTTACGCTAGATGTGGTGAGGAGACAGGCCCTAGCCAGCCAGACTATTCTAATGGCCTCCCCACTCTTGGACTGCACCCCCCTGTTCTGAACGTTAGGCCTCGGGGAGTTGTGTCAGTGCTGTTTCACGTCACAGGAATCCCTATATGTCATGTTTGTGTCAGGGTCCGAGACGAGGCGGAGAGTGTGAGAGTAAATCGCTGGTCTCAGGAAAGTGTCAGCCATGATGGTGATGGACAGACCAGCAATGATATGATATGATATGATCGTTTATTTATATAGCGCCTATACAGCCGGTCAAGTGGCACAGGAGTAGAGCGCTCGCTTTGACATCTGTGCATAGCCTGTTGACTCAGCTTTTCATCCTTCCGAGGTCGATAAATGAGCACCACACACCATGGGTAATAATAAGCAGCGCTCAGATACCTGCGGATTCGTAGCGCTATATAAATGCCAAATTATTATTATTTATTATTACACAATGTGTTTCAAAGGCTTCAAGGCAAGGGAGGGAACAAGGGAAAATACAACAAAATTCTTACAGGCCATGAACAGTAAGGATGTGAAATTAACTATTGTACACGGGCTGACGACATTTCAAATAGTGCAAGAGCTAAGACATAGACAAGGAAGGGAGGGGGAGAGTGGGAAGGAAGTGGAAACAGACAGGCGACTACCATACTAGGCCTGAAGAGGGTCTTGAGGGGCTCACAGGATGAACAGGTCAGACACCGAGGTGGCATGACCCCCAAGCGAGTAGCACATGTGGCTAGCCATGGCTGGTGAGATACAAAGTGGCATTCCCTCTGGCCAGTACATTCTCCCAAATGTCTTTTATAAAAGGTATTTCAGACGGATGATTCTCATCTGATGATTCTCCTTGGATCTTCTTTGCAATTCCTCCCCGGGTCGAGCTGCCCCATCTTGCCCTGTGTTGCCCTGTGCCCTCAGTTTCCCCTCCCTTGCCTCATCGCGCCTTGAAACACTTGTGTATAGGCGCGTTATAAATGCAATATCATATCATATCTTTGACTGATGGAAGAACAAGGCCATTGACCATCTCACCATTCACTGATCGCTCCACTCAACACTACCCTCGCCCACAAGGAGCTGCCTTCTTCCTAACAGTGGCGGAGGCAGGGGCCGTCAGCCGCTCTGGATCCCCTTGGTGTTCAGTGCACCCCCACCCCCAGCCTCCCGCTGGCACCCTATTATCCACCTCCCTAGCACCAAAAGCTGCCTCCGCTACTTTTCCCCACCCAACCATGCCTATCCCAGGGCTGGTGTTCGGTCAGTGCCCGCCCTGTCGCCAGTCCTGTGGGAGGAATGGGGGGGTGCACTGAGCATCAGGAAGGAGTCTGGAGGGCCGACCGACCCTCCTGACACTCCTCCCCTGGCTCAGCCCCTGGCTGGCTGTACGAAATTGAGGAGGTGAATCTTTGCTGATGGATGGTCTTCGCACCCATGCTAAGGGGTTTTAAAACCAGGCTTATTGAACATTGATTAATTACTAGTTAACTCTACCTCGGTTGCTTCTGCTTGTATGTTTCAGCTCATCAGGTTAAGAGCTCCATGCTGAGGTCCTTGTACAACATGCCAGTCACAGTTTCAAATCCTGACAGGTCCGACTAAGCCCTTTATCTGACTGAAGTCGAAACTTGTATACGAAATGAAGGGGTTAATAATATCACACCTATTCTTTGCAGCACTAAAACATGCCAGAAAGTGTCATATCGGGTACCATACAAAACAATGTATTATTATTGTTATTATTATTATTATTATTATTATTATTATTATTATTATTATTATTATTATTATTATTATTATTATTATTATTATTAAATTATTAGAAAGTATTGATTGCTATACATATGCATGTATTTGTCATAGCAGGTATTGGGAGATTTTAGAGATTTCCATAAAGCATCACTGCTGATATGGGTGGGAATCCAAATGCGGAAGAATTGTGGCACATACTCATGAGCGGTAATAACGAGGCCTGTATTTTTCATATATCATCATTTTTTGGAAGCAGATTTTATTAATGTTTCACAACCTTTGTACTCAAGGCATCACTGTTTTTTTCCCTTTTTACTGTTTGTGGGATTGTGAGTGGAGTATGTTGTTATACTATGTTATGTTATGTTAAAGGTATTTGTACCACGCACTGTTACTGGACGTGGTCCCCAGGTGCTTTGGCGGATCTGAAAGAGGAGGGGTGGGTGGTTAGTAGGGAGTAGAGGGAGTAGGAGAGTGAGAGCTGTGGTGTCCTGTTGGCAGCTTTAGTTCAGTTTTCACGGTGCTGAGCTTGTATGCTTATATCGGGTGTGCCCATGTGCCGTTGTTGCCAGTTATGTGTTATTCGTCTGTTGTTGTGGGGTGGTGAAGTGCGTGTGGTTTGCTGTGCGGAGAGGTGGTTGTGTTGGGTTTCTGTGTGAGAGGTGTATGCATAGAACCTGAAGTTTTTTGTTAGTGGGGGATTAGTTGTTTTGTTTTGTTTTCTTTGTTTTTTCTTACCTCTTAGATTTGTATTCTCTTTGTCCTTTCTTCTCCTCCCCATTATGGGACTTACTTGTTTTAGTCTCTGGTCCTGACCTACCTGCTTTTCATCTATGGTGTGGTGTTTTGTGCTAGCGGTATCTCCTTTCCCTGCTTTCAGGAGGGGAGGTGTAAGGTATGATGTCCAGGGATATCTTCTGTTTCAGGGATTGTTGTTTCCATGGTTTATTAGTTTTCTGGTGTTTTTATTCTGGTTCAGGGTCAAAGAGCCAACTTTTGAGTAATTTTCTGAATTGAAGGTGGTCTCCTGTGTTGCGTATCTTTTTTGGTAGATCATTCCAGGTTTTTGGCGCTAGGTGGAAGAAGGACAATCCTCCGAACTTTCTTTTGTTGTACGGTTTTGGTTTGAGGTGGATGTTGGTGCTTGATCTGAGTGGTCTTGTTGGTAGACGTTTCTTTTCTTTTTTATGAACTCAGCTCCTTGGTCGTGGATTGCTCTATGTAGTATGTAGTTTTGTCATTGTCTTGGGAGGATAGCTCAGGGGCAACGTGCTCACCTTAGAATACAAGACGACACAGAGCACCACAGGTTCGATCCCCGGGTCCGTGCCTAGAAACCTCTGGGTATTAAGGGCGTTATATATAATATTCACATAAGATGGTTCTGTTCTTCACTTTTCTATGTGAAATGTATTAAAAGTTTTCTTGGCAACTATACAACACTAAATATTTTTTTTAAAAAAAAGCAGTACGATGAACTTGTAAAACACCTGCGCTTCGCTGGGAAGAAATGAACACACGTGTGCGGGTGGGAGCCCGGAACTCTGGTAAGAACAGGCGCTTAGTTCACGAGTGTGTCACTTCACTCCCGTGCTGCCAATCACTCGATAGAACATCAGCAAAGGAAAAATGCCATGGTGGGGCGTAAAAATAAGGAGGAGGCTGGGTGTTTGTCTGCATCAGGTGGACTGCCAGAAGGTTTATCATGTTTAATTAGAAGCTAGGCCTCAAAACGATTAGGAGCAGCAGGGGAAACGCATGTGAACAAGTGCAAGAAAGAAACACCGACACAAAGCCAGGCACGCCAGGGCCACTGCAGGGAGCATGAAAGAAAAGGCCTGTCCCAAAACATCCTGCAGCTCTCCCCATCAAGCCAAAATAAAAACCACAAGAAGCACAACTGGCACAAGATGTGAAGGGACAGCCAATCCAGAGATATCATTATAAGACGAACACCTTTGCGGGTTCCGCAGGCTGGCAGCACCCGCACCACTACAAACCCAGCAGCTGTTTCATGTCGAACCCGCAGGATTAAAATCACTTTGTAGTGTGAGGAAATAGAGTTTGAAAAACCAGAAAGGAAAAAATAGGATTTTCCCATGCCTTCAGCAAAAAAAAAATGGCCACGGCTCAGAGCATTTGTGGAGAAAATGGGAAGTAGAATAGCAAGGCCCAAAAGAAAACAATGTTAGATTGTGTAACGTGGTATTGGTAAAACCACTGCTTGCCATTAGATTGGCTTCTTTGCCTCGTGGTCTGTATATTACTGTTCATCTAAGGTGGGTGTTCATCAGGCGATAGTTCCCTGATGGGGTCCTGGGGTGCTCCGGTTCCCTAACACCACAGGGTCATTTGTCAGGGTGGGCCCTTTCCGTTCGGGTGCTCTGGTATTGCAACATTTCCCAACACCCGGTTGTGTGTGATTAAAAAGAAACATAGTTCCTTCATTGAATGTAGAGAGCAAAGGGCTGAGATTTGGGGCTCATTACAAGTTTCCCGGTATCCCGCTGGTAATTCCTGGGGAAACTGCCCCCTACCATCTCTGCCGCCTGATATCCAGGTAGTACTAGGATATTAGGGGTGTGGTGGAGATGCTGATAAATTCCCATTACCATGGAGCCCCATTGAATGGTAGGGGCCTGAATCAACAGCGCTCATTGCTAACAATGGGAGCACACATGAAATCGGGCCTAGAAATGGTGCAAGGGCTGCCCGCAGAGAAGGAGGAACCAGCGCGAGCCGTGGCATAGAAAAAATATTGAGCTCCCCGCGTATTCGTGGATTCAAAGGCACATTACTAGCTGTCGCGCAAGTAAAAACAAGCTGCTCGAGGAACGCCCACAACACACTACCACGCACACCAAAAAGCAAGCAAAAAGCCAAACCAGGTGCAAGCCTCACATCCACCCCTGATCCACCATCCAGTACCCCTGTGATAAGGTGCGCCCTACCCCGCAAGCCCAGTCTGCACCCCAGATACATTGTGCGCCTTACCTCGCAAGCCTGCAAAAATGCAGGACTCCCTTGTAAGTAGAGGCAGCACCCCAGCGAAATTTCACACCTCACCTTGCAAGCCCAGGCTGCACCCCAGCTAAATCGTGTGCCTCACCTCGCAAGCCCATGCTGCACCCCTGCGAAAACACGGGACTCCCTCGTAAGTGGAGGCTGGACCCTTGTGAAATCGGGCGCCTCACCTCGCAACCCCAGCCTGCACCCCAGCTAAATCATGTGCCTCACCTCGCAAGTCCATGCTGCACCCCTGCGAAAACACGGGACTCCCTCGTAAGTGGAGGCTGGACCCCTTTGAAATAGCGCGCCTCACCTCGCAACCCCAGCCTGCACCCCAGCTACTCTGCGGAGGACCCACGTAAGTAACGGCTGCACCCCAGCTATTCTGCGCGAGGACCCACAAAATTAACGTCTGCATCCCAGCTACTCTGCGTGAGGACCCACATAATTAAGGGCTGCACCCCGGTTACTCAGCGCGAGGACCCACGTAATTAACGGCTGCACTCTAGCTACTCTACACGAGGACCCCTGTAACTAATGGCTGCGCCCCAGCTACTCTGCGCAAGGAAACACCAAGGAATGTCTGCACCCTGGTGAACTGTCCCCCCTACTCCCACTGCACACAAAGTGCCAGCCCACACCCCAACTGCACACAAAGCAGCCCCCACACCACCCACTAGCCCCCTCACCTCCGACCCCACCCCCAGGCAGACCCCTCAAGTACTGACATCACCCCTCCACCCCCTTTTCCTCTGACACCACCCCCAGGCAGCCCCCTCAAGTACTGACAACATCCCCCAGCCCCCCTCACCTCCAACACCACCCCCAGGCAGCCCCTTCAAGTACTGACACCATCCCCAGCC
This sequence comes from Ambystoma mexicanum, assembly GCF_040938575.1. NCBI lineage: Eukaryota > Metazoa > Chordata > Amphibia > Caudata > Ambystomatidae > Ambystoma > Ambystoma mexicanum. Next base: position 582,062,811 of record NC_090928.1, on the reverse strand, counting down.
CCCTCATATCCGACACCACCGCAGGCACCCCCCTCAAGTACTGATTACACCCCCAGCCCCCTCACCTCGACACCACCCCCAGGCAGCCCCCTCAAGTACTAACACCACCCCCAGTCCCCTAACCTCCAAAACCACCCCCAGGCAGCCCCCTTAAGTACTGACACCACCTCCCAGTCCCCTCACCTCCAACAACATCCCCAGGCAGCCCCCTCAAGTAGTGACACACCTCCCAGCCCCCTCACCTCCGACACCACCCCAGGTAGCCCCCTCAAGTACTGAAACCCCCCCACCAACCCCCTCACCTCCGACATCACATCCGGGCAGCCCCCACACCACCCCCATCACCATCACCTCCGACACCACCCCCAGGCAGCTCCCTCAAGTACTACCACCCACCAGTCCCCTCACCTCCGACACCACCCCTAGGCAGCCCCCTCAAGTACTGACACCACCCCAAAGCCCCTCGCCTCCGACACCACCCACAGGCAGCCCCCTCAAGTACAGACATCACTCCCCAGGCCTCTCATCTCGAAAACCACCCAAGGCAACCGCCTCAAGTACTGACATCACTCCCAAGGCCCCTCACCTCGAACAACAACTAACAGGAGTAACAGGGGATAACAGGCGTATCTCAGTACTATGGTCTGGCCTGTATATGACCTTATACTAACTTGAACATCAAAGACCATAAAACTCGTGAGTCTGTGTTGGAGAGTTCAAGTGTGCAGTTGGTTAACAAAACTTCATTTCTTACCTATATCTAAATGAAAAGACCAAGTGTCCATATTTCACAACAATGTGTGAGGAGAAAAAATTCAATTCTACTCACTAGGACACAATACAATCATAAATATTTTTATTCACATATTTTTTATTCACAATGTATAAAAAACCTATATAAAAATCAATTATATAGTTTTAAAATTCAAAAATTCATCAGAAGTACCTCAAACTGCAAATCTAGAATCGGTTAGTGATCGAATAACCTATCTGATTAGGTACCACACAAATATCATATCTCAAAGCAAGAATACCTCAGACGTACTTCATTCATACACACTCAAACATTTTAACCTTCTCATTTTTAATACATTCAAATTTAAACAATTATATCAAAAATATAAAACAAGTGTCTAAAATGCAATCACAATTCAATATCATTCAGAATAGTGAAATATTGACATATCAGCAACCTTCTGAGGTTTAAATCATTACTACCGTTGTGATATGATCTGATTAACAATGATATACAAAACAGGATTGTTTTCCCCAACCCTCACCTCGAACACCACCCAAGGCAACCGCCTCAAGTAGTGACATCACTCCCCAGGCCCCTCACCTTGAACACCACCTGAGGCAACTGCCTCAAATGCTGACATCGCCCCACAGACCCCTCACCTCTGACACCACCCCCAGGCATCCCCCTCAAGTACTGACACCACCCCCAGCCCCTCAGCAACCCAGCCTGGCAGTGCCCCATCCCCCTACCAGTGGAAAATGCAATGGCACCTTGCCACAACTTGACTGCCATGCCACCAATATCAAATGCACTGGCCACATACCCACCCATACACCCACAAACTGTGTGTACTGATGCAGATCCATGTTGGATGCACATCACAGAAGTCTGTGGCACAGCACAATGAGTGGCACAGCAACAGGACTGCTGAATACAGCAGCAGCTCCACCATGGAAACACCATGCACAAGTAACACCGCAAAACAATGCTATGCAATGTGATGCACCACAGAGGCTGATGAGTAGCATGACACGAAAGCACACACAGTATGGATAGTCTTGTGTGTTGGTGGTCATCCATGCATTGGGAGGCAACCCCCCCATGCATGACTGATGAGTGCATGCCACATAACCACAGTCGTGGCCATGACCCACCTGACAGTCACATACCAAAGGCATAGCAAAATGAATGTAAACCACATGCTTGCCATGAACAAAGAGACAACAAAGAGCGTGTGTGCAACAACAGAAAACTGTGTTACTAACATGCACACAAAATTAAACATGGATGTTGGAAGGTGGAAATGTCCAAGGGGAAAGCAGAAAAAACAGAGACACACATTAACTATTTACATAGGAAGCGGGCTCATTATTTGTCCCTTAGGTTATCCAGGGCAGACTCACATTCCTCCTCTTCCTCTTGGAGGTGGGCCATTGCCTGGTCCTGGATGGCTTGCAGGCTGTCCCTCATCCTCCTCTCCAGAACCCCAGCATCCCTGAAAGCCTCTTCCAGGACCTGGACCCGCCTCTGTACCCTCCTCTCCACTGCCTCTGCCTGACAACTCCGCTCCCTCTCCACCACCAGCAACATCATCAGGTCCATCTGGACACACACCATGTCCCTTGAGCGGTGGTGCTCCTCCTGCCTGGTCACCGTTTACCTCTGTGCCTCCTTGATCTAAATTGGCCCTTGGAAGAGTGCCCCTGATCACTTCCATAGTGCAGCAGCCTGTTGCAGCGTGCCCTGCCCATGCACCTCTGCCATCTTGATGCTGGTTGATGTGGGGGTACAGTGCCAGCACTGTCCTGCTGTGCCAGTTGCCCAACTGATGCCTGGTCCTGTGTAGGAGCCTGGGCACAGCAACCACTTCCACTGTACTCACTTAGACATCCACCTCAGGCATGGACATTTCAATCACCAGACTGGGCCCAGTGGGCATGACAGCAGTAGAGGGGGCTGTGATGGGAACCTGCAGGGAAGGCCCCCTGGAGGACGACTGGGGCACAGATGATGCAGTGGAGGAGTGGGCAGCTGAATGTGCTTGCGCAGACAGACCACCCGAGAGCAGTGCATGTGCCAGCTGGGACATGGAGTTACTCATTGATCTGTGATGATCTGAGAGTCCCTCACAAATTACCCTCACATCATTACAGATCACACGCACCCACCTTGCAATCACAGCAAGCAGGGTGTGCAAAAGCTCTGGGGTGACCACCAAGGCCCCAAAGAGGGGCCTGCCTGGTTGGAGGCATCCACGAGGTTGATCCTAGCTGTATCAGATGGATCAGGGACAGGAAGTTGGTCAGTGCCCTCCACAGTGCACTGCACATCCTCCTGTCCCTGTTCCAGGGGTGCAGCCTAAATCCCCTCTGGGATGTCTCCACCCAACCCTGTGAATTGGCCTTCATCTTCCTCCTCCTGCACCACCACCTCCATCTCCCTGCATGACTCCAGCGAGCCTTCCTCCCTGGATGGCCCCTCCGTCCCTGCACCTTGGCGCGCAGCCACTGAGAAGTCCCCTTCCACACCAACCTCCTGGGATGTACCCCCAGCAGCTGTGCCCTATGGACCATGCGCACCCCCAGCCGACTCATCCTCAGATGAGGTGGATTCAAGTCAACATGTCTGGGGAGTGTGCTTATGCCTGGCGGTCTTGTGTCTGCCATGATGCTCCACAACAACGCCTCCACCCTCTCCATGAGCCGCAACAAATGTACAAACATAGGAGACAAAACATTGACATCAGTCATGGTTGCCAATGGATGTCTGGCATACACAAAATAAACATGGCAAGTCAGGCATCAATTCACATCCAGGAACTGAGTCACATACAATGCACACACGCAGGCATTTGAGCACCCTTGTCACATCGATCACATGTGCCTGCATGCATGCACTGGCAGTAATAACACACATGGACTTGGACATCATGCATGTCACTCACATGCCCACAACCCAGCCATTCCACATCTGTCATGTCCAAGCACCTACACCATGCACACTCCCTGCTGTGTCATACACCAATGGACACTCAAATGCTCCTATACAATGTCACATGCAATAAATGTCTACCATTGGCATGAGACGGCAATCAGCTGCAACTCCCAACATACATGACACAAACAGGAGGTGGCACCTTCAAACATGTATGCCACACATACACCATAGGCCACAATCCCACATGGGTACTCAGAAGCATAGATGTCTCTTCCAGGCCAAGGACTGGGAGTGGAGGTCCGGGTAGAACCTCTCAAGTACCCGCAGCTGTGTCCAGTGGAAGCAGTGGTAGCCTGCATGGTGCACCTCCACGGTGGGTTCAGTCTCGAGGGCTGCCAACACCTTGATATGGCTGTGGGTCTTGAGATCGTCCCAACGTTTCTTCACCCAGTCCATGGTTCAGACTGCTACCCTGTTCATGTTGATGGCAGTCGTGATCTCATCCCAGATCCTCAGCCTTGCATTGGAGCCCAGCTGGGTTACTGAGTTGTAGAGGACATCATAGGCATCCAGGACCCAATCCACCAGGATGCTAACTTCGATGTCAGTGAGGTTGGGTGCCCTTTGCTTCGATGTGGGGGTGCTGCCCTCACCAGATGATGCAGATGGTCCAGAAATGGCACTCCCGAGGCATTTATGGGCTTCCTGGGTTCTGGATAAGTGTCGTAGAGCAATGGTGGTGTTTGCAGAGGTGGAAGTCCCTGAAAGTACAGTGGAGGTGGTTGCAGGGCCAGCACAGGATTCCAGGCAAAAGTGGGGCAGCTGGCACAAGGAGACAGTGCAGGTTGTAGGCAGGCACTCACACCCACGCGTGCAGCAGCACAATATAGTGGTGAATGGGGCAAAGCAGGGCCAGAGGAGGCAAGACAAGCAGCAGTGTGTGCAGGAGGTACCGTGGTGTGCATCATGCAACCACAGATGCTGGCAGCAGAGGAAAGGCCCTTGTCTCATGATAAAACAAGCGTAAGTTACATCCTGCAAGCGTAGACTCTGCGTGCCTACACAAAGCACCTGCACATTCACGTCATTGACGAATCCATATAAGTCACGCGACACGCATCACAAGTCGGGGGCATGAAGGTCAAGCTTACAAACCACATTTGTATGGTGTTATATTTGATACGGATCATTCCCTTCAGGTATTGCATACCCATTTTCTTTTGGAGGGGCTTTGCCTCAGCATATAGGCACATTTACTTTTGATTTTTGCGAGGCTAACAGTGATTTGTGTACGCATTTGTTTCATCTCTGGGTGCCCCGGTGTATCGCGTACCACTATATCTACACTTCTGGCAGCTTTCCACATTTTTCTTATTCCGGAAGCTAACCTGGTATCGCGTATGCATTTTTTGTTTAGTTTCGGGGTGCCTGTGCTTTATGTGTACCGTACTATGAACACCTGGGGTACATTTGAGCCTTGCTGGACCACAGAACTATATCTCTCATCACGTAGACTGCCCCCTCAATCATATTGCCAAGGACAATAACTTGGTGTGCCTTCCATATTTCTGTTACACCTGGAACATGAGTGGAAAGGCCCCAAGACGGAAAGCGGGCACAGGGGGGCGGGGACAGGGGCATGCTGTGGAAACCACTGCCCCAGCTCCAAGGGGCTAGCGGCGTACTGTATGGTTCTATGGAAGCAGCTGCCCCAGCCCCAAGGGGCCGGTCCATCTTAAGCACTTTTGGGGCCCTGGGCACGGACATCTTTGGGGCCCCCCTCCACCAAACCAAAGGAATTAAGTGATCAAGAATACCCCCCCCCTCCGCTGCGATCACAACCCATAGGTTGATATGCTGCCTCACAGCATTAAAAATAAGCATGTTTACTCCCTTTAAGTTCCCTTACCCTCTTCTTTCTTGTTCTAATCAGAATGATAAACAAGCACCATTTGAAGGCCAACATTATCAGTCTACAAAGAGGTACTTCTGTTCTAGCATAGATACAGGAGACTTTTTATCAATGGCATCCAGGAAGGTGTACAGCCTGTAGTATTAATGCAGGACTGTATGTAAAAGGTACATGTAACCCAGAATAGACGGAGAACTCACATTTGCTGCCTCACAGAATGCAAACGTGCTCAAGCATGGATAGAGGAGACCAATTGGGAGGAAGGAGAAAGCTACACATACTATAGCATGGATAGTGGATGCAGATTAGAACATACCAGCAATGTGTCTGTATCCAGACACAATGAGATTATAAGTGGGACATGGCTTTAATTTAGTGTTAATATGATTGGTTATTTAGACCAAAATAATAAGTGCCTGTGGTGAGCAATATATCAATGCTCACTATTATAGTGGAAGCAACACTATAGCCAGTGACACCATGAGTAAGGCTGTTTTGAAGATCATACCCTGGGAAGGAAATCATTCTGAAGGGTTGACAATTTTGAAAGGTTTAGGGACTGGCAACTTTGAGAGGCTTGGCAATAGATGATTAAATTAGATGCCCAGTATTGCACACACTGGTTTAGGGGGAATCTGGGATTTGTGCCAACTCTGCAATTTCTACATTTGAACTCTTTCATTACCAGGTTTTACCATGAACTAAAATAATCTCACTTTTTAAAACTGACTTGGAAAGTACACCAATCACATTACCAAACATGAAATCTTTTTTTAAACAAAATATTATGGAAGGGTGTATCACAAAATGATTCTAGCTTCATTATTTCCATCATCAAGAGAAGTATATATGTACCAGCATACCAATCAGTGTGATTTAACAGATTCAATTTCGGTTTGTCTATTGTATTTTAAAGCTTTACATGCTTCCAAAACACTGAAATTGTCATTTATAAATGTGCAGAAAAACCTGTGACCTTTACAAAAATCAAAGCGTTCTTTTTGTGTCAAACAAGCAGACTTTAAAATATGCTTGCCTGGGTTCTGCACCATCTGGTCCACTCCCTTCTGTCTACCACCCCTTCCACTCAAATAGGCTACGAAAGAAGAAAGATCAAGTAATGGGCTAAACGATGCCACCAGCATGCGAGAAGGCAAACTTCACAGCAGACATTACAGTAATGTACGAGATATTAGTTGCTTTGACCAGGATCACTGTATTGTCTGCTGGCAAAGCCAGGATGCAAGCATGAATGCTTTGGTTCCAAATTTGGATACTTATTCATCTCTTGGACTAACAATTTATGCTCCTTATTGGAGGTGATGGCCTAGGTTTTACAACACCTTATCTGAGCAAACCAATTTCTAGACCTTCACCATAAGGATGACATGTTTGTTTTTATTGCAACCCCTATATGGTGCAGGTAAATTGCTGATAATAGGACCTGTTGTGCTGCAAGACCAAGTACATATGCAGGCAGGTTTATAAACTTCAGACATAGGAAAGGCTCAGCCAGCCTTAGAGGAATGTGCTATTCTAATCTTGCATAGGAACACATATCTCTGCGATGAGTGCTTAACACACTGAGCTAACTTCTGAACCATTGTGGCACTCAATTTACTGATATGCATTTCAAATGTGGCTATTGCACATGATCAACATAATTCCCACAGGAAGGAATGAATGCTACAGGAGTTGTGCCACAAGGAACACACAAACTATATATACCACAGAGGACACAGAAAGCATTACATGGTGAATTGATCGAGGCAGAATGTACTTGCCAAAACAAACAGGCAATAGGATTAGAGCCTCAGCACCATGCCTTAAAATATCATGAATGTGTGCTATTTAATTCTGGTGAACAAAGGAATCTTACTTCTTTACATCTGGCAGCCTTGTGGGGCCCCTTCCAAGGTTGGGTCCCTGGGCAAGTGCCCCTTTTGCCCTCCCATAAAAACGTCTCTGCCAAGGGGTAAGGGGCATGCTGTGGAAGCAGCTGCTCCAGCCCCAATGGGTCATGTCATGCCCAGGCCACTTGTGGTCTGGCATCTGGATCCCAAAGTGGTCCCAGCCCCTCAGGGGTGGCACCAACACCTCATGGCACCCGTGGCAAGAAGGCAAAGCCTGTGCAGCAGGAACAGGCCTGACACGGCACAGGACACTGGCACATCGAGGAAGAAGAACTCCATGATGAAGAACTCCAGATCCTCATGGACTACGGGGCCAGTCACCACCGTGACATGTGCCAGCATCCAGGGAGCACCCATGCAACTGCTCAGCGTATGGTGCATTGACAGCACATCACTGACGAGATCAATGCCTTGGGTTTGAGAAGCGCACTGCTGCACAGGTAATAAAGAGCTGGAATGATCTCACCCGTCGCACCAAGTCCAACTTGGGTGCCAACCTGGCCTCTACTCTGACAACTGGAGGGGGATCACCAGAGGAGGTGGAGCTGACCCAGCATGAAGAGGCTATGGGCCAATTCAAACTACTGGAGCAGGTGGAAGGCGTGGGAGGCCTGGAAAACTACGAGGAGATGTCCTGTGAGTGACCAACATTGTGCAGTATGTGAAGTAATGCATCACCAAGATGTATAATTGTAGTGCACATCTGGCTGCATTAGAATGACTGCCCTGGGTGAACCATGTCATGTGGTGGACTGACCCCTGTCCGGTGGACACAATAGTGATACAAACCATGTAGTGTACATCAGTGGAACATGTCTGTGTGACACTACTCATCCCCCACAAGCACCCACCAACATCTGCAACATAATACCACTGTGTGCACATTTGTTTGCTGCATCCTTCATGTGGGTGACCCTGCTCTGCTAGACATGTGCATGTGTCCCAAATCCTAGTCACACTTCATGCCAGGCAGGGTATTGAATCTCTTTTCACACATGTACGTATGTGTTGCCATGCCACATAGACCATTCAAGCTGACACACAACAAGCCTTATGGCTTGCCCTGAGTGAGTTTGCATATGTTCAGACTTTACACATCCCCGTTGCCCCAATGGAAATGACTCCAGAGGCAAATCATTGTGACTCCTGCTCCCAGTTACCACTCCGGTGGTGACAGTGCGCGCTACAAATATCCTTTAACATTAACATTAACATTACCTCCACACTCAGTCCACACTCCATGTGCCCAAGCCCATCTCCCTCTTGTGGGTCACTATACCTTGGTCCTATCTGCAACTCCATTAACATACTCTCTCCACTTCACGGACCTTGCCTATGTGGTCCTCTTACAGCCATACATCTCCTGGGATTATTTGCTGTTTCCCTAACATATGGCATGCTCTCTTTGTCTACAGTCCCTGTACCAAGAAAACACTGGTGTGGCATGTGATGGATGCAGCCTTGTATGTGCATATGCGTGGCTGCCTGTTGTCATGTAACGTAATTGCGCATCACAGAGACACATATCCATGCACATTTCACTGGTATTAGGCAACAGTGTGCAGTAACATGGGCCCTAACGTGCTTCTTAACGACCCGGTTGGTTGGCAATGTGTCCACTGGCAGCATGGCCCTGGGCAGGGAATTTGGTGGCCAGTCTGCATATGCCATGCTGATATTGTTTGTTGTCCATTGTGTGTGGATGCTATTTTTCTTCTGACTACATGCCCAGCATTTTGTTGCATAACAGCTATGTGATACACATGTTTACTGTAGACATGTTGCACATGAATCCACATGTTTTTTTGTCCATTTGTAGGTGAGGAATCATCAGATGCAGAGGAGGAGGGGAGGATGAAGAAGAGTTTGTGGTGCTTCAGACCACAAGTGGAGGATGCGATGTGGCAGGCCGTGAGAAGCCACTGGTGCTTCAGACCACCCTCAGCTGTGCTGCAGACTCATCTGACTCTTTGGACTCAGCTGGCGCTGATGCTGAACCAGATGTGCAGTCCTCAATGCTGGCGGAGGAGAGTGCACCAATGGGTGGAGCAGTTGAGACACGTGAGTCTGCAGGGAGTCAGGTGCCTTCACAAGGCCAGTCAGTGGTGGCACCCTCGTCTGCGGTGGTTATGGCTGCAAGGCCACCCTCCCATGTATTGGTTTCTGGTCCTGTGACAGATGCCCAAGGGAGGGTTGTAGACCTGCAGCCAAGGCACAGGGCATCACAGCAAGGGCCATGCTCCCTTGCATCAGACAAGCATGGGCCCTGCATACCTGGGGGACGTGTGTATGCTTGCCAGACAGAGTGGGAGCAGCAGATGTTACATCCTGCACACTGACAGGGTGATGCCATTCAGAGTTTGGCTGAGGGCATGGGTAGTGTGGCCACTTCCATGACCCCCCATGAACACAGGTGGCACAACAGCTGCAGTCCTGTGGTCCACATGCTCCTCCCACTGACTGCCATTGGAGGCCAACATCAGGGGCCGACGGGCAGATCTGCAGTGTCTGCAGGCATCCCTGCTTGCAGAGGGTCGTGCACACAGGGATGCCCTGATGCGTGAGATTTTGGCCCACGGGACTGCAATCCATGAGGAACATGCAGTCACTAGAAGAATGTTTTACCAGGACGTGTCAGCATTGAGGCAGACAGTCTCAGAGGAACTCTGTGCAACCCATGAGGTTGTGCATAGTGTCCTCATAGCCCTCAGTCTGCTGGTGCATTTATCAGTGTTACGCATGGCGGCTGCCACTGAGGACCAGGCCGGGGCACTGCATGGTCAGCCTCCAGCACCACTTCCACCTGCAGATTCAATGCAGGATGGGGGTGTCAGCACATACATGCCTCCTGGTCCACCGTAGCCGTGAGGTCCATAAGCCCATGGAGTTGTTTTTTTTTTATTGGACGTCCACCCACGTTGACATGAACACTACCCCTCCACCCTCCTGGGTGGCTCCCCAAACCCCTGTCCATGATCAACATGTTTTATTCTTTTTTGTGCCTCTTTTTGAGACCCCAGGGCCAGATGTTGGCATGCCAGATGTTGGCATGTTATTTTTGAGTTGCCCTTTCCAGATTTATTTTTTTGGGGGATTTAATTTTTTTTATTTGAGTTGTGCAGTTGCCCTCTCAAGGGCATGACGTATGCAGTGGTGGACATGCAGGCATGCAGAGTGAGGTCAACTTGCATGTTTGCATGGTGGTGCTCAGGATGACATGTGCAGGTAACTATGGGTTCAGCGTATCCTGACACATCTGTGCTGTGTGAATGATACTTAACTATGCCTGTTGTAATGTCTTGTCCCATGTTGTTTCTGTAATCTGTGATGAGGCGGTGACTGCTGGCCCGGGGGAGACACCCTGCACCCTTTGACGTTCATGCTCCTCATGCCTTCTGCCAGGCAATGGCTCTCCTGTCACTCATTTGGAGGCCCAGTTCCCGGTGAAGGTGATGCGGGATTCACATCATGCCGGCTCAGTCAGCAGGTAAGCATGAGCACTGTCTTTCATGTTCAGCATGCATCATTTTTCCCTGTGTTTACTGTATGTGGCAGTCTCCTTACATGTGCTTTGCATGCTACTATGCCAGGATGGTTTCTCAAGTGATATTCATGTCACTGTCTTCCTCCCTCGGTCAACTCATCTGTGCTCGCACCTACTGTGGTGTAGTACATGTCCTGGCCATCTCCAAACCAGACAGTGTACTCCTTGATGTGTTTTTCACTTGGCCTTCCCTCTCACTGTCACTCTCTCTCTCTCTGTTGTGCTACGCTGCACTCATGGGCAGATCATAATCTGTGGGCCTCATTATAAGTTTGCCGGTCCGGTAACAACGGTACTGGTAAGCTTACCGGTACCGTTGTTACCGCACCAGCAAACTACGAGTTCTGCTCGCAAGCAGAGCATGTTGGATGCACCGGCACCATTAACGACCATTTTTTCTGGTGCCTGCAAATGGGCAATTACCAGGACCGGCGGGCTGTAATGACCCGGTAATTGCCCATTAACGGGTTTCGGTAAAAAAATGATACCGGTGGCAGCCGGCACGGCTACCACCAGTCTCATGATGAGGCCCTATGTCCTGTCACCCTCTTACACCCTGTGGTCCTTCTGCAGTGGGTAGTCTCTGCATATTTTTGTCATTCATTCATGTGTTGTCATGGGTGTACAGTTTCTTTCTTCTGTTGTTCCTATACATGTATTTACATATGGGCGATGTGTCTCCCGGTGGGTTGCATTGTATGCAAGGCAGGTGGGTACCCTGCACAGGCAAGTGAAGGGCATTTGCAGACACTTGTGTGGTGTTTGTCTGGGAGTCATGCACTGTGTGAGATCACTTTAGATTGAGTTGTCTTGTGAGGCAAAGGCACTACTTCATGGGTGCATGCGTCACACGGTGTGGTTCTGGTCATATGTCTGGCCATGGTGTAGTTTCTATGGATTAATGGGGCCACAGGTTGCAGATTCCAAATTATGGGAGTTCCAACTGTGTGGGCATTTCTTGGGTGGCTTGGAGTGGGTGGCAAGGCCAGCTGTTTGTGGCCTGTGACAGGTGTTGATGGTTGTGCTGGTATGTGTTTCATTTCACTTTGCACGTGTGTACTGAGTTACACTTCGCATCCCACGCAAGGTTTGTGGGGTAATGGTTCAATGGCACATTTGGCCTCTGTTGCTCATGGTTCCCCATTGATGGTGTGCAGCCCCAGTTACGATCCACAAACATGGAACCATTGATGCACATTTTTGGGATGGTATGTTGTGAACAGGAACACTACGTTGTGCATTGTTGGTGTTTTCACATGCATTTACCATGCATGCTGCACCATGGTGTTTGCAGCTTCAAGTTGACCGTAGCTGGGTGAATGGTGCTGATGGATTTAAACACATGCACAATTGAACCAATTGTATGCTATCACAATGAAGTCTGCATTGACCTTATTCTTTTCTCCTGCATCCTACCTTTTGCGTGCATTTATCACTGTTTGCAGTTTCACATTGCTTTGTCATGTGTGCTTATGTCTTCCATGGCAGTTGCCTCAGTGGCTAGCCTTCCAGTCTGACATCGGCCTCTGTGAAAGTTGCCTCCAGCATGGTCCTGCATGGAGTGTAAGAGGTGAGTATTTGTGTACTGGCCTTCTTGTCCTTTGCATAGTGGGCTCCCATGACTGTGTTCACTGCACTGTCCCACTACTATGCTGGTAATGGCATGTCTTGTCATGTCATTGCTTGTCTTCCAGCTTTTTTGAGGGCTCAATTATCTGCATTTCTGACATCTTCTCATTTTCATGCAGCATGTTGACTGATGCATGTGTTGTGTATGTGCCATCGGCTTAGAAATGGAGCTATGTGACATGCACATTTGCTGCATGTCATTCAGGGACTCAGTCAGTGTAGGGGGTTTTGGTTGTATGTCAGTGTGTGTGTTTTGTGTGTTTGAATTGCATGCAGAGTGCTGGTCTTGCTGCATGTGTGCTGGGACACATGTTGATGGTTGTCTTGTGAGTTGTTTGCATGTGTTACATGTCACTGAGGGGGGCATGTGTGTCTGTACTTTTTGGGTGCATGGATGTGTTGGTTGCACTTAGTTTCTTTTTTACATTCTCTGTCGACTGCATGCCCAGGGGACAGGTAAGATGTCCATTTATTTTGATCCATATGGAATGGCTACATTAGTTGCTGCATTTCTGGATGTGGGCAATCTGGTGTGGCGCCCTCTTGGTCAAAATTGTCACTTGCCTCTTGTTCAGTGGTTCTTTTTGGGTTGTGGTCATGTTGCCAGAATCCATGTCACATGTGGATCCTTACTGCACTGCTGTTCCACTCACCACAATAGGGATATGTTAGTATTTGCCATTGTGGTTCTTGTATATTTGGGGACAGGTGAATTTTGGAGGCCATGTATGGCTGGCAGCTCTGATATAATGGTTGGTGAGTTTATGGAATTATCAGTGGTTACACTTTTGATGGGTATGTTAGTCATATGGGATGTTTTTAGTGCCTAGGGGGTGATTTTATTAAATGGTTGCCATGTGGTAATGGTGTACTCCCTCTTCAATGTGTTTCTTTTGGAAACACTGAATGTAAGTCTTTTTAGTTCTAATGGATGCACACAACTTTACACTTCCAAGGGCACTTTCTCATGGTGGTTTTGTGGGCACAGTGGATTGGCCCATTGTCATCATTGAATGGCATCTGGGAGATTGCTGGATTGGGTGCATTCCACACGGGAATGATTTTAGGTGAAAAAAGATTGCACTAGCTAGCTGGGTATGTGCAGCCTCTCCATGTGCCCTTTGCCCATTCATACGCAAGTGGTGTGCCTGTGGGTGTGGATGGTGGGCCACCACCATGTCCACCGGGATGCCACACCGTGGCGTTCCCTGTTCAATTCCATGAATACGTTTATTGTGTGTGCGTATGGGCAGTGCGATTGTTTGATGGTGGAACGTCCCTCATAATGCCCACATTTGCACTTGTTCTTCCGTATTCCGCTTGTTCTGCACCCTTTTAGGGTGGCTGCGCAGGCCTGGCCCACCCTCTTCTTGGAGTCTCGCGCAAGGTGTGCCTCGACTCGCAGTGTCGTGGCGGACCGGTGCAGAGTCCCAAGTAAGCCCCGCGTGTCAATTTCCCTTAATCGACAAATGGGGATTTGCATGCAACTTCGCGTGCAAGTCCCCAATTTTCCCCGCAGAATATTCCATGAATCAGGCCCACAGGGTCTTAACCACTGTTGCAAAGCGAAATGTATCTCTTGCAACATTTTATCTCAATGCTTAGTGTCCCTCTTAGACAATTTTCAATCAGGAATATGCTCACTGCAAGGCACTGGGCATCTTCTCTGTTTTCTTTTGTTTCAACATTGTTTTTACCTGTTTTGTGATTTTGCGATGTTATAATGGTATTAAAGATCTAGGAGTCAGAGCTGCAACACATCTTATCATCCCTTAGCCTAGTTATCCACCCTTGTCTTTGCTTCCGGCCCAGAACTTGACTGTGGCCCGAAAAAAACACCTGTTTTAGTCATCTCCTCCAGGACTGTAAAGTCTCATTTGCACTGGTTGGCACTGGAGCCAATTAGAAGGGCTGGGATGCAGGAATTACCTTGCTCTATCCATCTGTCCTTTCTCCCACTGTGGCCATGCTTCCATCCAGCTTGCCCACAGGCTCCTGGCCACCTGCACATCTCCATGGAAATGGAAGAGGAACTTAGTCCTTCCAAACGAAGGTCCCTCCCCACTTTTTATGGCTTACAATTTTTGCTGGCGTCTCTTTTCCCAAAGCACTTGCATACTTTTCAGAGCCTGTCCACTTTGGCATTTGGGCCTTATTTTGACAGAATTAGCACTTGTGCCTCTTGCCCAGGTGCTAATAGCCTCAGAGTCTGCTTTTAGCAGTATAGCTTGATTCACTCGTACCTTAAACATGGGCTTCGGTCCCTTTAAGAGACCAACGGATCCCACCCCTTACCTTTCAGATCTGCCAGAGTGCCAGGGGACCACTCCGGTGGTGATAGTGCATGGTATAAGTATCCTTTAACATTAACATTGTAGCCCACAGGTGCAGGCTATAATTCTTTTTTATGAATTGGGCCGGTTGGTGTAAACACAATTTACTTATATGTTAAAGATGCTCTCAGCCATCTGAGCAGGATGCTTACTTTCCAATTGCTTTTGCATTATGTGGAGGCGGAGTTTGACTCTGCCTATATTTGGTTGGACAGGTCTTCATAAGGACCAGGAACTGCCAGTGTTTTTATAACATTGATGGACTCTTCGTTGGGCATATGCCTTGGTCTCACGGCAGGGACAGTATTTAATTAGAAATATCTTGTGTCGTACAATTTGCTAGGTTATGTTTTATGAACGGAATCCTACATATGTATAGGTATTTTTGTAAGAATTTACTTATCCTAAGAATTTCTTATTGGAATGTATACTTCTGCAAGCATGCTACAGAAGCTATTACTCACAGGTAAATCCACCTAATTTTTACAACTATTTAAACAATAGAGAAACTGAATAAGAAATCATTTTGCTTAAGATTTGGCTAAAACAAAAAAAATTCACTTTGAGAAATCACCATGCAGCTTTTACTTATATTTGGATTATATATTTTATAGCTCAAAGCGAGCTTGGGAGCAATGGAGCGCTATACAGGTCATGGAGCAAAACATTGGAAGTGAGAATTTAATAAGTAATCAAGTAAGCATTAGTAGCAAATATCAAAGTACAGTATATGGGGTGTATACAAGCTACCCAGAACCTAGATTACACCAAGGTGTTGTTGGAAGAGCCAGGTGTTCATTTTCTTCCTAAGCTTAAGGAGACTTGGAGAAGAGGGATTGCTACCGGAGTGGAGTTCCAGAGGACTGGAGCATTGCATGAGAATGACTGTTTCCTAGTTTTCCCCTTGGGAGCAAGTCCAGTTTCGAATCTGTTCATGGTCTTACTGTGAGATGATTGTGTGCCACTCAATGTTTTTAGTTTGGCTGTCAGTTATGCCAGCGGACCAACGGTGGTTACCGTGAAGGTGAGGCATGCAGTTTTGAACCAGATCAAGCCGGCATGGGGGAGCCAGTGTAATTTGCGCAAGGTAGTGGTGATGTCAAATTTCCTAGAGCCAGTGATGGGATGAGACGAGGCGTGGCCAGATGAGAAACCAGGACCCCTGTGAGTAGGGCATTCCTCCATTGATATACAAGATCACTAAGGAAGTTCTCCAGCTCATCTCTAAGCTGTGCTCCTAGCAAAGGCATCGGCTGGGATTGATGGGCAAGTGCTAAAATGGTTTATCGCGTTCCTGGCGGATCGCTCGCAATCTGTGTCTCTCCCCCTTTCTGCTCTGTCCAAGTTCACCTATCCTGTGGCCTTCCTCAGGGATCAGCTCTATCCCGTATTCTATTCAATATCTAAACAAGATACCTCCTTTTCCTCATCGCCTCTCATGGGTTCTGCTTCTATTCCTACGCAGAGGACACCCAGATTCTGGTCCGTCTTGACCTAACTAAAACCGAAATGGC
The DNA here is from genome assembly GCF_040938575.1 of Ambystoma mexicanum. Classification (NCBI taxonomy): domain Eukaryota; kingdom Metazoa; phylum Chordata; class Amphibia; order Caudata; family Ambystomatidae; genus Ambystoma; species Ambystoma mexicanum. The sequence continues at coordinate 582,046,290 of NC_090928.1, read as the reverse complement.
ATCTCGCCATAGGCATTGTCTCGAGGAAACTTAACAGTAGTAAAACCGAGGTTCTCGTTGTAGGCACTTCCAATCCACAATCCTTCTGGACCACTGAGTTTTGGCCTCCCTCCCTCAGTCCCCTTCCTTTACCGGTATCATCGGTACGTAACCTTGGGGTGCGGATCTCAGCCGCACTGACTATGGATGAAGAAGTCACTGTGGTATGTAAATCCGGCCATTTTAAACTTAGGATCCTACGAAAGGCTCTCCCGTTTATTCTGCCCATCAACCATGCTCCCGTAGTCGCGGCTCTGGTGCTGAGTGTCCTGGATTATTGCAACTCGCTCTAACTGGCACAACCCGCCCATCTGACAGGACGGCTTCCGCTCCTGCAGAACGCTGCTGCCAGATCCATTTTCCATCCACCTTTTGGTGCCCACATGACCCCTCTCCTGCGCCAGCTGCACTGGCTGCCAGTTGCCCAGTGAATTATGTTTAGGTCGATGTGCGTGGTGCACAGGGCCTTCTCTGGTGTTGGAGCCGAATACCTGCAGGCTAAATTCCCTCGCTACCAACCCACTCGTGCCCTCCACTCTCTAGGGACTTGTCGAATGATGGTACCACGCTTCAGATCTGCTCGCAAAGGTGGGTGCTCGTTCTCTGTAGCGGTGGCTAAGGAATGGAATAATCTGCCTCTACCCCTGCATGAGACTATCAACCATCTTACTTTCCGGCGCAACCTGAAAACGTTACTGTTTTAAATAAGTTCTTTGCTTCCTGTTGGGTGGGCGTGAGCTTGATAAATCTCAATAACATAACAAACATAACATCGGGTAATTCCTCAAGTTATTGTTAATGATGTATATTCATTGAGACAAGGTATGCATCTACTAAGGTTGCCCCAATCCCATATTCTAGGCAACAGCTATCAATGAAAATGCACTTCGTTGGAAACTGAAGTCTTATTTCTAAAGAATAGTTGTTTGGTTTGTGCTATACTGTTGCATGCATGCAATATTATGTTATGTTGTTTCATTCACTCAATTGTCACTACCTAAAGGTATTTTTTCATTCGTTTTATTTACAATACTTATGTTTAAATGATGTGTTTTTGTTTGGATTTACTATTGGGCACTCTGTTTTTACCTGTCTACTTTTCATGCATTTTTTGTTATTAGTTAACACTTGTGACTAAACGATGAGTGTTACTACTAATTGACACAGTTACAAGAACATGCGTTTATTTTGTAATGTTATGTATGCCTTGATAAAAGCACCACAGTGCGAAACCTGGGCCATGTGTCAGCAAGACAGCAACTTTTTAAAATTCTTGTTAAAATGCAAATTGTCCTTTTTTCTTTTACAAATATGACATGAATGAAATTCAACACAAAACTCGATCAATCCAATTTGGTACTTTGTAAGTTACAGGCCTTTCCTCCCCTTAGGATCACAGAACTACACACGGACAAAGTTTGGAGTCTTTTCCTATAAAAAGGGGTGTCCTGCAGCATTACTCCACAGGTAAATATACAGGCTTAGCATAGTGCATGCAACTGCCTGCATTTCCCCTTATAATCTGATATCAAATGTGTTTCTTTTTTTGCCCCAACCATGCTAATATCTAATCTGTTCATTAACCCATGCATAATGAGGATGCAGGGATGCACAAGCACAGTTTAAGAAACGATTGAAGTACAACGTGCCGGCAAATGTAAGACCCATGATTGCCACCCGCCTCGGAATGAATCTCCATGAGCAGATATTTTAATTATTTTACATCACCTTGTTACTTCGCACAAAGCCCTCTTAACTCGCGGGGTGCGGAACAGAGCAGGGGCACACATACATCTATTCCAGTGGCCTCAAGAGGCCCAACCACACCAGGTTTTAAAGAGAACCACTGACTATGTAAAAAAACACCCATTTGCATTTGTTGTTGCGTGGCTATCACAGAAACCTAAGATACACTTGGCTCTTGCGGGCCGGACTTGGGCACACCTGGTTTATTCTTTTTCCGTGATTTCACCTGTTACCTTGTAGGCACTATGTCAATCTCTTGTTATTGTTTGCCATGATGTACATTTTTGGAATAGAAGCAGCAATGGGGAGATGCCAGAATGCACTTCTTCTGAGGGGAGAGCCTCCTGTGGGAAGAATACAAATGAATTTAAAAAGTGCAAGCAAGTAAACAGTAGGATTTACAGAATGTCAAGGTACATGGTTTCACCCTAAGTACCGGGCCGTGGTTAGGGGACAGGGACTGGCCGCATGACCTTGACTGATGCCTTTCCCAGCACTCTATGAAGCAACTGCATCCCACCCACTCAAAAGGTTGTGGCACAATTGCTGTTCCAGGCGGTCATTTCCCAACATGAAGGCTGCATTTCCTGTTTTTCCCACAGACTCAAGAAATGCCTTGTCTCGTTTTATCTGTTAAACATTATTAATATTTCATACATACATCTATTAATCATCAGTCTATAAAAAATGACCTAGCGATGCAATGGTTCTCAAAAGAGTAGCATGATTATAGATTGCATTTGGTTTCTTAAGTACTCTCCCAAGGTCATTAGTTATCTTAAATGATAACATGAAATCAATTGTTTTTACAGCTCTAAGCATTAAGGGAAGGAGCATTACGGAACAGCATCAAGGGAAGCAGTAAACATTGCTGTCTCTCCTGCAAATCAATGTGTCCGTGAACCTCTAGCTTGCTGGTTTATTGGAGAAGCTGAAGATCAAGTTTTCTTGTGGACATTTTGCTGATTGGTTCCTTGTCAGTGGTCTATTTCTTTCTATTTTGTAACACATGGCATCAGGATAACATTACCATTGCAACATTTCCTTTAGTCTTCTGCGTCTAATGGAAGTATGTTGTGCATGGTCCACTCTGAGCAGCCTCTCTTTCCCCCCTAAGTACAGTAGGTCTGGGAAAGTATTTTGAAGTTTCCTTTAGCCATTCTCGAAACACAAAGTTAGTTTCCCACCAATCTTATATTTGTAGCGCTATAAACCTAGCAGGGAGCTCAGATTCAAGTAGCGTGGCTGAGCCTAAGGCTTTTATTGAGGAGAATGGGCAGAGCATTAGAAGAGATCTGTAATAATGCTGCTTCAAGGTGCAGGGAGAATTGAAGGACTAGGGCCTTGCACGGAGGATCGGCAACTGATATCACAGCTAGATTCAGTCGACATTCCATATGTCACTCAAGGAAGAGTGTCAGTAAGTGCCAGTTAGGTTTCTTAATTGAGGATTGATAGAGTTCACTACAGGTAGAAAACTAACTGATGGAAAACCAGATTTGTATGATTTGGAAACCAGGTATTGATTAACCGTAGTTACCTGTGAAAAGAGTAGTGACAACCTGAATTAGAAAATTATGAAAATGCACACAGATTTAAATGCACTGAAAGAAAGGCATGGAACTGTGGTTTTGCTTTTTTAGCATGTTTGTAAGTACCTATGAATGTCTTCTGAACAAGTATTTAGTAAAGCCTAACTTTAGCATACTAATTCTATAAGGACCTGCTTGTGAAAATCTTAAAATGTGGAGAGTGCAGGATAAAAATGTCACATGTCTTTTGCAGTTTTCAACAATTTGTTGCTACTTTCACTGTGCATTTACTCATTGTTCCAAATAAAGAATGGTGCAGATGTAGGAAAGTAACCCCACCAATGGAAATCAACAATGCCACTAAGATCCAACCACCTCAGAACTCTGGAAACTTTACTTTATGGGCCAAACTGCCTGTATCCGAATGTTATTTGGCATTTATATAGTGCTCTATATATCATTGGTATGACCTCAAAGCGCTGTGGGTTGAACGCCCTCGGGGACCGTAGTCCAGGTCAGTCGAGAGAGTGGGTTATCATAGGGTGCTTGGATGCACTCAGATAAGTGAGCAGCTGGTGCGATTGCCTGGTTGTAGCTGCATCCTAAGATTGGGTGTGGTGATATTGAGATCAGTTGAATGTGTGCGGTCTGGAGGTTGGTCTCCAAGACTGGATTCTGGCGGTGTTCGGCCTGTACAGGATGCTTATGTGTGCAGCTAGGCTGATTTTCGTGGGGTATAGCTGCTTTCTAGCAGGGTGTTTGAGGTGTTTGTGCAGTATTGTTCGTATGTGAGCAGCTATGCCGAAATTGATCGAGGGTGTAGCTGCGCTCTATTGTGTGCTGGTGTACAATAGAGAGTAAGCATAGTGATAGAGAGGTGAGTGTCAGGAGGGGAAGATTTCCTCTTACGAGCCCATTGTTCGGATTGCATTTGCGCGTTTCACGATAGCTTATGTCAAGATAGACTTATTAGTCACTTATTAGTCACTCTCAATGATGTCATTGCTCGGTATCTCCTCGAAGATTTGTCCGCAGGTTGCAAGGTGTCAGCGGCCCTATATGGTCTTAATCTGTATTATGGAAAGAGACAGGTTTTTAGAGCTTTGTTGAAGGCCATGTAGTATTGGGTGTGTTGAATGTGTCGGGGGAGTGAGTTTCACAGGGTTCGAGCCAAGGTTGAGAAGTCTGATCCTCCAATCCTGGCTGAATTGGAGGTTGGAATCATTAGTAAGAGGGCAGAGCTTGATCTTAGAGTGCGTGATGGGGGTAGGGTTTCATCTTCTCTTGTAGGTACGTTGGGCAAGTCTTGTGCGCAGCCAGTGCGTAATGCATAGGGTTTTGAAGGTGGCTCTTTGTCGAAAGCGAGCCAGTGGAGGGTGCAGAGAGCGGGGGAGATGTGGTCTCTGTGTCCCAGGGCTAGATAAAGTTTGGCAGCAGCATTTTGGGCGCTTTGGAGTTTGTTAAGTTGGTATGCCGGAGCTCCCAGGTATAGGAGGTTTCTTGGGATGTCTCTCAGAGACGGTTGTGTGACACTTCTATTACATGCAAAGTACAGGAAAGGGTCACCCTATGAATATTTGATGCTGGCTAGTGGCATGTCAGCTTTTTTCTGCTTTATTGTGAACAGAGCACATCTCGGGAAACTGCAGATGCACAAGGCTGTGCCCATGGTTGAGGAAATGTGAGCAAATTTCTGGTTTTGCTCAGGGGTGTTGCTAGGTCTGAAAAAGATCTGGGGCTACACTAATGTCGGGTCCATCAGGACTCAGGGCTAGCTAGTCTTTTGGTTGTAGCCCCTGAGCCTCTGTCCGGGGGCTACAACAAAAAGACCTGGGGCTATAGCCCCCTCAGCCCACCCCCCTCAGAAACACCTCTGGTCTTGCTTCTGTAGAGACTTGCCACTGAGCCCAGTATACAGGGAAGATGCAGAACCTTCATTGGACCTCAGATTGTGGAAGTTGCTGCTGTCCCACTTTCCTGCAATGGTTGAAAGTTGCAAGTAACTAAACTAAGAACGAATAAATATCCCTTGTTTGTTCATTTGTCCAGCTACTGAATAATAACTACCAACAAGCCCTGGCAGGCCCAGCCCCAGATCGGGGGCTAGGGTTCCCAGGCCTCCACAAGGCACCCCCTGACCCCTCTTAGAAAAGAGGCCATGGGAGTGGGGAGGGTGGGTATCACTCTAAACATGCAACAGCAACCTCAGAGACATCATTCCAAGAGGCTGAACTGCAGGAGGCCCATCCAGGATGTGTTTGCTTGCCCTAGACAATGATCTATGCCCCACAGACATGAAAGCACAAATGACCTGGGAGATGGATGGACATTCACACCTCTAAGTGAGGTAGCACAATTATTCAAGCAGACTGCCTAGAACTATTTTCTCAAACCTAAAATCACATGGTTTCTATTATTTAAAGTATGTTTATTTTTTGTGGGAATATAGTGGTTTTTCACATCATGCTTGATAAATTGGTTAACTATATCAAACAATAAATGACAGGTAAAGTTGCTTGAACACAGTGTAGAGGAGGAGCCAAGTACCCCCACCCCAACTGTTCCGCCCTATTGCCTGTATGCTGGAAACCAGAGTAGGTGACATACACAGAGTAGTTGAAACGACAAAAGCAAAAAGGAATCCTAGAGGCAAGATTCCCATTGAGGAAACCATACCTGCATACGAGGAGATATGATGGTTGTTTAAATGAGATTCCTGAAGAAGCAGAGCAAATTAAGGTTTAAGACGAATGATGACGTCAAACAGAGCTGAACTGACGTACAGAGAAGAAATGCAAAGCCCAGAGAATGCAGATATTCTATAAGGCATCAAGAAAGTATCAAGGATAAGTGACATATTGGGATCAAGGTGAAGAAGCTTATGCCACAGAACAGATGAAGACTTTAAGCTATTTTACACGTCTACAGATGCAAAAGAAACACAAGCAGACGAAGTAATCTTAAGGCTGGCTTTATAGTACATAGATTGTGGCAAGCGCCAATATATATATATATATATATATATATATATATATATATATATATATATATATATATATATGCATATGGACATGTAAAGGGTGGATGTTTCCACGACGCATTATAGCAGTGCTGGACTTTAGTAAAAAGGTTGAGAAAGCCTCATTTCCAGAGTGTCGCAGTTAAAAAGCAATTTGAATTACAAAGTGAATCTCAGCAGACAAGGCTGGATGAGCCAAAGAAGCCAAGGTCTTATCAAACTGGAGTAGGCTGACATTGGATACAAATCGTGTGAAAGAACAGAACTCCTGTTCAGAAGGCATGAACTAGACAAAGAAGGATGAAGTTGGACAAACAAGATGGTCACACCTACGCATGAGGGCAGAGCATGCCTTCACTCCCTGAATTTCTCAGAGCTAAGAACACTCTCAAGGTCGAGCTTCAAAGCCTAATTGACATTAGACCACTGAGGTGATGATGGATTGATATGCTAATTGGTGGGAAGCAATGGTTAAGGCGACATCACCAGCACCTGGATGTCCCCCTGCATGCTGCTAGACGTAGATGGAAAAGTACTGACGAAGGTTAGAGAGCAAACCAATTGTAGGGGACGGCGTAATTAGGTGTCCTGTAGTTGTGTAAATCAATGGGATGTCGTGTGTGTATTTAGTGATGTTCATAGTGGTCATTTTTAGGGGAGGGGTTAGTTGCCCCACCTGATGTTAAGTAACAAATCACATATTCACACTTTTTTAGACTAGTATGGATCGAATACTTAGATGTTCACTCAGAGCCAATCACCCATAGTCATAGGTTTTTGTAGTTTGCCATGTAGGATTGTGAAATCAAAAAGAAGATATCAAGGCTGAGTACCCCAAAAAGAAATACACCAAACGCGGGTTACAGAGAAAGATACAGAGATCTTTATTCTATACTGAACAGTTTCAAAGGACAACGCAACAGATAGCTATCAGGCCCTCAGTACAACACAGCCAACTCCAGCTCTGTTCGGTGTGCTCAATGAGTGGGACTGTACATTAGAATAGGCGCGCCTTTTATACAGTCCAAAACATGATGTTCAGCCCACCTACAAGTTAATACAAGTTAATACATCACGGATCTAGGGTTCGTGCCGAGTTCATACATCTATGCACTTAGGGTTTACCATTAATACATTCACTAACAAGTTACAATGGCAACAGTATGTCTTCGGATTTCTCGTAGAGCCTTCTCAAACCTCTTTATATAATGCAGTCAAACAAGTGTTCACATTTCAGTATTTGAATACATTGTGTTTAACATATGCTCGCGGATTAGCTTCGTTGGCGCAGGTAATCCTCTACACACAGGTCAATGAAGGACAGGGTCTCAGTTCATGACCCTAACATATGGCCTGCAGGCAAGTTACATATTAGTTTGTACAGAAAGGTCAAGACGGCCATGTTACATTCGGAATGACACTGTCCACCATCTTAGAACACAGGGTGACTTTAGAGAAATAATCTAAAATGGCGGATGGACCTAAAATGGCGGCTTACTCAGATCTACGGTCAAGACCTTGTAATGCGGATCTCTTCGTAAGTGGCTTGGCGTAAGCCAATATACATATATTCATACAGTATAGGGGGCACGATATGATTTTCTGTTCGACAAACCCTCCTTTTGGCCTACGCCAAGCACTAAAACTACTTCTGATCACTTTACGAACGACTCCACGTCTCAACGTCCATACACCCTGAATCACTGTTGGAAATATCTATTGCCATTAGATCGGCTATCAGAATCTCTTTCAACACATACTCTTTGGAGTTCTTATCTGGAGCGTTTACCTTGTGTCCTAATGTACCTATCGCCTGTGCGCAACATCCCCCCAGCATTGAACATATACTAGGTCGACACTGTATACACAAACAAAGGAACAACAGAATTCCCAAAATGATCAGATTGTGTATTGCCTTGAAGATAGTTGGGGAGGAATCTGGCACGAAAACACAGCAAGCGGACCCCACTAATTTACACACTCCACCACGTTCAGCTGGAATGACATCTAATGCCATCCGGTTCTGAAGTGCTAATAATCTTATTGCTTTCTGTTCTAATGTCATATTATAGAGTATGTCTGTGGTCCGGTTGATGGTTCTCTCCAGTACTCTCGCTAGTCTCCTGATGTCTTCGGAGTTCGCTATTTGTTCCCAAAATGGCACAAAGGATTTTGCTACGTCTCCCAGAACCTGTGCTGGAGTGTCACCATTCTCGTCTCGCCATGGATGAGCTTTTGAAACCTCTACAGTACTGGCTATGAATACCCCGGGTAACAGGATCCCTAAATAACAAGTTCCCTGCCAATCCCCAGGTAACCATGGAAATGCTACATTACCGCAAACAAAGTAGACAGGTTCGCCCACATACAAAGGTCTGTCTTCCCCAGTCAAATTCGCAAAGTTGGCGCAACCTCTAAAATTTCCCATTGACTGAGTACCATTCCTCTGTATGCAGAAAGAAACTGAATCGGGGCTATGGTTAACAGTGTAAGAAGGAGGCATGGCATCCTTTTTGCCTATCAGAGTCATTTTAAAGGAAATCAAAGATTGGAAAGGACGAGACAGTCTATCAGAAGGCCTAATAGAAGCAACATTGAACTTGCTCCTATTTGCGAAAAGCGAGCATCCCAGCGGCGCAAGAACACGTTTCTCAAAACTATTCAAATTAGTACTGTCAAAGTTCCCCGAGATACTATTGTTCCATCGGCCAAAGAACAATGCTCTAAGAGAAGCATAGCAAGCAGTTGTCAAGGGTAAAGGATGAATATACCAACCTAGCCCTTTATCCCCGTGTTGCGGTAAGTGGGAACAGATCCAACAGTTGGATTTATTAAAAATGGCATGCGTAGCATTCTTGATAAGTAATAATGTATTATTGTGGTATCTCTGTCTATGCTGAGAGTCTCGAGGAGATAAGGTGTGCAGATGCACGAAAGGAGTAGAAGCAGTGGGTACATTTTCAGTCTGTAACAAGGATTCAAGTGGATGTACTTCTCTAGGTACCAAAAGCTAAAAACAATTACTATTATAAAACCAATTGACATTATAAAAAAACAGCAGTACGCTTTCATGGCCCAAACAGTTTGTCCATTCTCACAGCCGGTCACACGATCATTTATCAGTCCTGTACCGGCGGTCGCGGTTGCAGGCATTGCAGCCTTCAAACGAAAAACCCCAGTGTTTTTAGCTGGCAACCTGCCGGCCGAGCGACTTCTTATTCCTTCCACAACACTAGCCAACAGAATCCCCTTTTTCAAACAGTTACTTGGTCCAAAAACAAGCCCTTGATGATTTTTCTTTCTTCTTTGAATGCACAGCCGAACCGTGCCGTAAGTCTATTTCCTTGATTGCAAATTGTACCTCATTGTCCCTGGTACTGATTGATCCAAGAACAGCGTGTCGTCACTTCCCGTTGGAAGTGACTTATCAAGAGCAAGTGAAGATGCAAGATCTGGAACAACAGCTTCCGGAAGCAAAACCTTTGAAGAGTGTGGAGACAAAATGGCTGTTTCCCCAGTCCTCACAGACTCAGGGAGAATCTCTGATGCATTCTCAATGCTGTTTACTGTTTCGGGATTGTTGGTTGCAGTATTGGTGAGGGGTTCTGTTTCTTCTGTATCGTATGGCACTGGGTGTAAAATCCTCTTGACGTGGGTCGCGTGGATCCAGTTTTTCCGCCATCTGTGTGACCAGCAGAACCTGGAATGGGCCCCGCCACCGAGGTGCAAGGCAAGAGGATTGCTCAAATGCCTTTGTCAACACCCAGTCACCGGGCCGGATGCTATGACCTGGGCCCTCGTATCGCACAGGTAAAGCCTCTCGCACCTGGTGATAAAACAAATACAAGTTTTTACTCAACTGGCTACAATAGTCTGAAAGAAGTACATTTTCAATATTCCTCAAAGAACGACATTTTGGAAGGTTCCAAATATTAGCAGGTTTCCCCATTACCACCTCAAATGGAGAGACCCCCATTTTAGATTTTGTTTTAGATTTGAACGGGTTTTCTTGAAGGGTCTGTATTCTTCTAAAAAAGAAGAGGATGGTATTGGGTTTTCAGGATTCTCTGTTTCAAGTTCTTCTTCCGGAATAGATTCTAAGGAAGTTTGTTCTGATTCACTAAGAGTTTCAGATTCAGAAAATAACGTAGTTGTAGTTGGTGACGGGATGCTTGGAGATTTCTGTGGATTTTGTAGTTTTAATTGCCTACCTGTTGGTTTGTTAAAGGTGTACACCCTCTTGAACTTGTAGTCTAATTCATCTCTCTTAGAAATTGACCTTGATTTTTTATTTTAATTTAATGCAAATATTTTTCAATGATATCATCCAATATTTCGTAATCTTTGAAAGTTTTTTCCAGAATGTTTAATGTTTCAATGTTTTATTTAATTGTATTGATATCCTTGATTATGTTGTCATGTTGTTTTTTGGCATTATCAATCAATTTTTGAATCATCTGTCTTGAAGTGTTTGTGAGTAATTCTTTCCAGTCTTGAAAGCTTTCGATGTCATCCTCATCAAATGGTGGAAAAATACATATTCTAAGGCCTCTTGGTATGTGCCCTACTTTAAGATATTGTTCCAAGGTTCTTATTTTCCACCACCTCGATAGTTCAGATTTTAGGAGTTTTTCTTGTTGTTCAAATAGAATTTTTAAAGATTTAAAATTTGTTTTCTGTTCATTAGTAGGTGTTATTTTCGGATTTGAAAATAATGATTCCACCTCCTTGTTTCTTTCAGAAAAGCATTTCAACATCTTTTCGTAGAATATATAGAGATACACTTGAACAGGATAGGTGAGTTAAATTCGGTTGAGTTTGCAGCTCAGTACAGCTTCATGACACAGACACAGGACAGTCTTTAGCTGATTCCGGCGCTACTCTTGTAAACCAATTGAATGTGTAGAAGCAGCAGAACAAAGGTCTATTGCTCTCAGACTGCAGAGAGAAAAAAATCTACTAAACACATGAACTAGACCTTATATCATTTTTTTGAAAGTTACTAGCCATTAACCCCTGAGGAACCGCCAGAAATCAGGCGGGGAAACACGTGTCGGGACCAGGCTGGACACTAAAAACATATATTTTCAAAAAATACTCAACTTTAATTTTCATTAAGAACATTATGTTAGAATTTGAATGACTATACAATTCAAATTTAAGACATCATTCAAAACAACAAAGCTAATAAATGAAGGCAAAGAAAATCACACCAGTTGCTTCATTCAAGAGTGAATTGTTTATTTTTTTTTAAAACTTTTTTCTCAGTGAAAATCTTTGCCATGTTGAAGCGCGGACTAAAATAAGGTCTAGTTCATGTGTTTAGTAGATTTTTTTCTCTCTGCAGTCTGAGAGCAATAGACCATTGTTCTGCTGCTTCTACACATTTAATTGGTTTACAAGAGTAGCGCCGGAAACAGCTAAAGACTACTGTGTCTGTGTTTTTTACATTTTACGACAGCTAACTGAGTAGGGAGTGCAAGCGCTGAGATCAGTTGTACTATTAGGGAGCCATGTTGGATCTTTGTACCATGCGAAGTTAGGAACCATCTTTCTGACCAAAGTCTACCAAAGTTGTGAACTACCCCGAAGGCATACTGACTATCAGTGTATATGTTCACTGTAAGCCCTTCAGAAAGTTCGCAAGCTCGGGTCAATGCTGTAATCTCTGCAGCCTGCGCGGAGTTATGCGTGATTCTCTTGGTTTCCAAACCATGCTCAATGTGGTGATTGCATAAGCAGCTGTGAATGTACCATCCGGAAGTTTGAAGGAGGAGCCATCGCAAAACAGCTCCCCTTGAGGATTGTTCAAAGGAGTGTCTTTTAGATCAATTCTACCCTTCGTCTCTTGTTCGGTAGTGTACAGGCAATCATGTGACTCTTCGTCACTGCAAGCAGTACCTTGCGGGAAAGGTAAGAGTTCAGCCGGATTAAGAACACAACACCTCTTAATTTGTATGTGAGGAGCAAACAAGATCAATTCATATCTCGTTGTCATCCCCCGCCGTAGCTGGCGGCTACTTCCGTGTTGGAGCCTACAGTGCCGCGCGCGGCCCGAGTGCTCCATTACGCATCCCGTGGATCCCTGGGGTAGCGGTCTAGTTGTTGCTGTGCGACGTCCTTCGGAAGGTATTTACTTCCTCTCCTTCCGGTGGTTCCTCGCGTTGCAACCCTTTGAATTTTGTATTCGCTCCTTGGGTCTGACGCTAGTTTTCCTCTCTCTCTTGCGTTCCTTATTTTCAGCTTGACTCTCTTTGTCTTGTGCTTTCTCTACCACGCTCCCTCCTCGCCAGTGGAGCCAGTGACTTTCCCTTTGGTTTCACTTTCTTCCTCACGGAAGAAGTGCCCTTCTGCCATTGCTCTCACGCCCTCTACTCTCTTCTTACCTGCTTGTTGCCCGGCGTTTCTCTTCCCTGGCTTTCCTTTCTTGCCTGTCGGGCTCTGCGATCTTTCTGAGTGCCTTCAGTCACAGGACTGCAGCCACACCGTTCACCCAGAAAATACAGAAGCTCTCGCTTAACCTCTGCCTTGGGAAGTTTTCACGCTGGTGCCACTGAAATCTTAGAATAGTGTTTTTTATGCTTTTCGGCTTTTTCCGTATTGAAGCCTGGCCCCGGAAACGGAGCCACAGGTCTGCTGTCTAACAAGCATTCACTGTGGCTTCCCTCCATGGCAGGCAGAATTCACCACGAAAGGAGAGAGACTACCTGGCTCGGCGGCATCTTCACTCTGAGGACTTGGAATCCGACGGATCGGGCGAGGAGAATCAGGAAAGGGAAGGTGAGGTGGCCACCGGATCTGAGGTAAGACAGTTTGCAATGCCAAAAGAAAACAGAATGTTAGCTGAAGAGCAGGTGCAAGAGCTCTGGAAGGCTATTCATGCTATGTCTCAAGAACTGCAAACGGGTGCAAGAGCTCTGGAAGGCTATTCATGCTATGTCTCAAGAACTTTAAACGGTAAAGGCAGAAAATACCGTTCTGAAGCAGGTGATTGCCACTCGTGAGCCTGCTCCAGCAGAATTACCTCCCATGGCGCTCTCTTCTGGAAAATTCGATGGCTCCCCTAAAAAGGGAAAGGAGTTTTTGGAGACTTGTTTGGTGTACTTTACCTTTAGGCCACGTACCTTTGCCACAGACCAACCTAGAGTGGGATTTTTAGTCTCCAACATGACCGGAAACGCGCTGACATGGGCGACCCCATTGGTGACTGGTACCAATCCCATACTTCAGAATTTTGTGGGCTTTCAGGCCCTGCTCAAACAAACTTTTGAGAGACCTGAGTTGACCTTTACAGCCTGTGAGGACTTGTTGGATGTCAAGCAAGGATATCTGGATGTTCTCTCCTATATATCCACTTTCAAGTCGTTGGCTGCTACTGCCGGATGGCCTGAACAGGCCCAATATGCCATCTTTAGGAGAGGTTTGCAGGAAGAACTTAAAGACGAGCTTGCTAGAGCACCTCATCCGTAGTCTTTTCCGGACTTGCTCTCGTCCGCTCTACAGATTGAATATCGGATGCAGGAGAGAAGGTCGGAACGCTGCAAAGAACGATCTGGTTCTGCCTCGTCGGAAAATACAATCCTCATCCGGCAACCTTTGCCTCTCCTTCCTTTTCTACTGAGGAACCGATGCAGATAGGCACCACCAGAGGACCTCTCCTGGCAGCAGAAAGGAGACGCAGAAAGGAGAAGGGACTATGTGCCTATTGCGGTTCGGATCAGCATCTCCTCAAAGACTGCTCAGAAGTTCCAAGCAAGAAACCGGGAAACCGTTACCCTCGGCGCCAGTAGGGACAGGTCTCCGAGTGTCTGCAAGATTTCTTCAAAGTCCCTACATCTCTCTTTCAGTCTCTGCTCCTGAATCCGATGAAGATTCTAGACTGATGGTGATTCCTGTGACCTTAATCATTGAAGACAGGCCGGTGGAGTCCTTGGCCCTCTTGGACTGCGGGGCGGCTGTTAATTTCGTTGACACATTGTGGGCCGATAAGGTGGGTCTACGCAGAATAGCCCGCAAGGAGGGGCAAAAGGTAGAAGGGGTGGATGGATCCCCCTTATCTTCCGATCCAATAACTCATACCACGGAGGACCTACCAGTCCACATCTATCAGAAATCATGAGATTTGATATCATACGAGCGGCTCATTTTCCCATCATTCTAGGAGTCTCTTGGCTGCGTAGACACAATCCTCGCATTGATTGGGCCAACAATCAGCTGAGTTTCTGTTCTTTGTTCTGCAAGACACATTGTCTGTCTTTGACAAACCGGTGTGACCTTCAGACCGCCATGGTCTGTGCTGAGACTTATGTCGGAGTTCATGCCCTCCCACGTTATTGCGCTCCATATCAGGAAGTCTTTAAGGAGTACAAACATTCCGCTCTGCCTCCACATCAGCCCGAAGATTGTTCTATAGACCTGGAGCTCAATGCTCTTATTCCTTTTGGTCGGATGTTTTCTCTCACTCAAACAGAAAGACAAGCGTTACGAAGCTACCTCGACACTAATTTAGAGAATGGTCTGATTCAACCTTCAAAGTCTCCAGCTGGTGCATCACTGTTTTTCATCAAGAAGCGAGACTCTACGGAAGTTAGGCCTTGCATCGATTACAGAGGCCTAAATAAGCTCACGGTGCGGGATCAGTACCCAATGCCATTAATATCAGACATCACAGAGGCCGTCCAGGGTGCCTGTGTCTTCACCAAATTAGACCATAGGAATGCCTACCATTTACTTCGGATTGCCAAAGGAGATGAGTGGAAGACCGCTTTCCGGACCTCCTTCGATTTATTTGAATACAAGGAAATGCCGTTTAGGTTGGTGAACGCGCCCGCGGCATTCCAGCGATTTATGGACCGAATGTTTTCAGACATGCTGTCTGTTTCGGTAATAATCTATCTCGATGATATCCTAGTCTTTTCTTCCAACATGACGGAACATATCCTGCAAGTCACCCAGGTTTTGGCACGCCTACAAGACAATCGGTTGTTGGTCAAGGCTGAAAAGTGCATTTTTGCAGCTTCATCGGTACCATATCTGGGGTACGTTTTGTCTAAGGACGGAATCGCCATGGATCAGAAGAAGGTCCTCGCCATCTTGGATTGGGCTGCCCCTACTTCTGTCCAGGAAGTACAGCGTTTCCTCGGTCTGTCGAATTTCTACAGAAGGTTTATCCCTAACTTTTCTGAGGTTGTTCATCTCATTACTAGCCTACTCAAGAAGAATGCTTGCCCGTTCAGATGGTCGGAAGAGGCGGAAAGCAGTTTTTGTCATCTCAAGAAGATCTTCTGTTCCGCTCCGATACTATGTCATCCTGACCAGACCAAACCCTTTATTGTGGAGTAGGATGCTTCCGCCATTGCCATCGGAGCTGTCCTTTTACAAGCAGTAGAAGGACTGGAACACCCGGTAGCCTATTTGCCAAAAACCCTTTCCAGCAGTCAACTCAACTACTCTGTGCTCGAAAAAGAGCTGTTAGCTATGAAATTAGCCTGTGAAGAATGGCGTCATCTGTTAATGGGATCTCAATACCGATTTACCATCCGCACGGACCATAAGAATCTAAAGGTCTTACAAGCCATGGAATGTTCTAATTCTAGGCAGGCTCGTTGGGCCTATTTTTTTTCCCAATACGATTTCCAGATCACTTACCTTCCTGGTTCCTGTAACAGATTGGCTGACGCTTTGTCTCGCAAAGAATCCACTAAGGAAGGTGCTACCAGTCTCAAGGAACCAATGTTTCTCAGAAGTCAGACTCTCATTTTAGCGAGCTCTTTCCTCCAAGAGGTCAAAGCGGCATTGATCTCAGAACTACCACAACTGCCTCTACACCGCAAAAAGCTTTACCAGGAGAAGGACAGATTGGTATTCTACAAGAACCGTCTATATATCCCATCTGGACCCTTACGCCAGAAGATTTTAGGTTGGTGCCATAACTTGCTTACTGCTGGACATCGGGGACAAGATAGTACCGTGGACTTAATCTCAAGAACCTTTCTTTGGCCCAACCTTCAGAGGGAGGTTTCGAAGTATCTCAAGGCTTGCCCGATCTGTGCCAGAGCTAAATACCCTACTGGCAAACCACTCGGGTTGTTGACACAAATGGAATTACCTTCTCGTCCCTGGGGGTTGATTTCCACTGATTTTGTGGTACATCTCCCGAGTCGGATTCTTGCACATGTATCATGGTCACCGTTGATACCTTCACCAAGATGGCACACTTCTCCCCTTTACTAGGTCTTCCCACGGTGGCAGGTATGGCAGAGGTATTCGCCCGAGATATCTTCAGATTACATTGTCTCCCCGATAAGATTATCTCCGATCGGGGGAGTCAGTATGTGTCCAAATTTCGGCAAGCCCTTTGCAAACGCATTGGGATAGAAAGGGCACTCTCTTCTGGGTTTCACCCCCAATCTAATGGCCAGACTGAACGCCTTAATGCCATTTTGGAGCAATATCTTCGTTGCTACATCAACCAATACCTGGATAATTGGGTTTCCTTGCTCCCCACAGTGGAGTTTACGTATAACAACACACGACACTCCACCACTGGCCTCACTCTGTTCTATAGTTCTTACGGGGTGCATCCAAGATAGTTCTTACCCATTATTCCCAGTTCTACTAATTCAACAGCTGCAGAGGAGGTTCTACAGAACATCACAGAAGCCCATGCTGCAGCCTTGAATAGTCTGGAGGCCAGCAGAAGACAAAACAAGCGGTACGCAGACCAAAGATGCAACAAGTGTCCTGATTGGAAGAAGGGTGACAAGGTGTGGTTGTCAACCAAGTTCCTACCCCGATGGGTGCGACCTTCTAAACTCCCGCCTTGTTTCTTGGGTCCTTTTCCCATTCTTACAAGAATCAATACTGTCTCTTTTAAACTAAAACTCCCTCCTTCACTCAGTCGCATACACCCAGTCTTCCATTACTCTCTTCTTAAACCTTACTATGCTGATCCCCATAAGAGACCCATTCCTCGACTGGTCACACCACACACTTTAGATCAGGAAGAGTTTGACGTCTCTGCCATACGAGGCTCTAGGTATTACCGGGGGAGGCTAGAATACTTGATCTCCTGGAAGGGGTACCCTGAGTCGGAGGACTCTTGGGAACCTGCTTCTCAGGTTCATGCCCCCAGGCTCGCTTCCATTTCTTACATCCCAGTAAGCCCGGGGTTCATCGCACTGGACGGGGGCATACTGTCATCCCCCGCCGTAGCTGACGGCTACTTCCGCATTGGAGCCTACAGTGCCGCGCGCGGCCCAGAGTGCTCCATTACGCAACCTGCGGATCCCTGGGGTAGCGGTCTAGTTGTTGCCGTGCGACGTCCTTCGGGAGGTATTTACTTCCTCTGCTTCCAGTGGTTCCTCGCGTTGCAACCCTTTGAATTTTGTATTCGCTCCTTGGGTCTGATGCTAGTTTTCCTCTCTCTCTTGCGTTCCTTATTTTCTGCTTGACTCTCTTTGTCTTGTGCTTTCTCTACCGCGCTCCCTCCTCGCCAGTGGAGCCAGTGACTTTCCCTTTGGTTTCACTTTCTTCCTCACGGAAGCAGTGCCCTTCTGCCATTGCTCTCGCCCTCTACTCTCTGCTTACCTGCTTGCTGCCCGGCATTTCTCTTCCCTGGCTTTCTCTTCTTGCCTGTCGGGCTCTGCGATCTTTCTGACTGCCTTCGGTCGCAGGACTGCAGCCACACCGTTCACCCGGAAAATACAGAGGCTCTCGCTTAACCTCTGCCTTGGGAAGTTTTTACGCTGGTGCCACTGAAATCTTGGAATAGGGTTTTTTATGCCTTTCAGCTTTTTCCCTATTGAAGCCTGGCCCTGGAAACGGAGCCACAGGTCTGCTGTCTAACAAGCATTCACTGTGGCTTCCTTCCGTGGCAGGCAGAATTCACCACGAAAGGAGAGAGGCTACCTGGCTCGGCGGCATCTTCACTCTGAGGACTTGGAAACCGACATATCGGGTGAGAAGAATCAGGAAAGGGAAGGTGAGGTGCCACCGGATCTGCGGTAAGACAATCGTCAATCATGCGGAAGTGAGGTATTGCGTTTGAGTTCTGTTCAGTAGAACATCTAGAGAGTGAGGCACCATCAGGGTTAGAGGATGGCCTAGGACCATTCCCTCACTCTGTTTAACAGACGCAGCAGCAGCAGCGACAGCTCGCAAACATCTTGGCAAAGCGCATGCTACAGGATCAAGGTCGGAAGAAAAGTAACCGCATGGCCTATTCTTCCCTCCATGTTCCTGCATTAATACAGCCAAAGCACATCCATCACATTCATGCACAAACAACACAAAGTCCTTTTCATAGTTTGGTGTGCCCAAAACTGGTGCCGAGCACAATGCAGTCTTGAGCAAATCAAATGCACGCTGGTGCTCCATGTTCCACGGCAATGGCGAAGAAATGCCCTTCTTCGTCAGAGCCAACACCGGCTTAATCACTAGTGAGAAACTGGGGATCCACTGTCTACAGTAAGAAGCCATTCCTATCAAGGATCTGACTTCCTTTTGTGTATTTGGAACAGACATGCTAGAAATGAGTTTTATCCGTTCAAGCGTCAATCTTCTTCCCTCCTTTGACAGGAGATAGCCTAAATAGGTGACCTCCTGACAACAATATTGACATTTTTTAAGCAAAGGTTTGTGTCCATGTTTAGCCAAGTGTACAAGTATTAACACAGTGCCCTCCTTACAAGCGCTCTCTGAGTCGGCAGCTAAAAGCAAGTCATCAACATATTGAAGCAGCAAACAAGCCGAGGGCAATTCAAGGGTCTCAAGCTGTTCTTTCAAAGCCCTACTGTAGATGCTAGGACTTTCCGTGCAACCTTGCGGTGCACGGGTAAAGGTGAACAAGCGTCTTCATCTACTGTCCTTGTGTATAGGAATACTAAAGAAAGCGTTCTTTAGATCCACAACAATAACATAAATAGCTGAATCTGGGATCATAGTCAATATTGTCGTCACATCAGGCACACTTGGAAATTGTGGAGCGACGATCTTATTGATTGCACGTAGAACAATTATGAAACGAAATGGAATTGCATTATCGCCTTTTTTGTACACGGGCAAAATTGGACTATTGCACAAACTACCTGCAATTTCCTCAATCACCCCTCGATGCACAAAATCGGAGACGATGCATTTCAAAGCTTGCTCACCCTCGACTGAAATCTTATATTGTGGAATATGTGTCAACTTTACTCCATGTTTCAAGACTATTTTAACAGGCTCGATCTGCAAAACGCCGACATCATTGTCGTCAATTGCCCATAAACACTCTGGTACATCACTGAATTCTGGCGGCAAAGGTCTAGTCAAGAATTGATAGACAGAAAGTTGCTGTGGTGAAATCGTCAAACGCACTCAATCAGAAGAACAATGAATTACTGCATTTAATTCCGTCAACAGATTCAACCCCAGCAAATTCTCTCCACATTTTGAAGTCAAAAGGAATGGACAGTGGTCCGTAAAGGGACCCAAAGAAATAGGTACCGGTGAAGAAACCAGACAGACAACTGGTGTGCCAGAAAACCCTACAGAAACATTGGTTCGCCCTTTCAGTGGAATGTTTGGAACCCGAGAATGATCAATGGAACACTTTTGTGCCCCTGCATCTATCAAGAATAGATGTTTCATATTTCCCACTATCATCTCAACGTAGGGACCTTTCAGATTAACGGGAATAGGCGTTGGTTCCAAACCCTGCTTTCGGGCAATCCTAGTGGAACAGAATATCGTCAAAAGGAAGTTCTTCAGAGAGGTAAGCAGTAGATGGATGATCAAATATGTTTCTAGTATCCACACTTGGTGTCTGATTGTCCTGTGAAAAAGGTAGCTGTGGATCCTGTGCAAACTGACTTCTACCAGGGCCCCCTACACCCGGGCGACCTCTGGATCGTCTACCCATATTTCCAAATGTGTTATTTGACCTTTGTTGAAGGACCGGGCATTGTGCACGCCAATGGCCCTATTGTCTACAATAGGCACACTGATTAATGTTTACAGGACCCAAGGGCACATTTCCTTGTGGAACATACTGACCTCTTATTTACGAACTACCCCCTCTAGGGCCTCTAACAATTTGTTGTAAAAATACATTTTGTCTTCAAATCACCTTTTCTCTTTTCAACTCTTTCCTTTTCATTATTGACACGATTCTCATAGTACTGAGCCATGTGCAGTATTTCTGATTGAGACTTTGCTTGCCAAGCGCTCTCAGAAGACATAATTTGCGACTGGATTTCAGGCAACAATCCACACACACATTTGTCTACAAATAACCTTTTCCCAGGCTCTGTGCCTAAGTCTTGTCCACTGAAATCCGAGAATACCTGTTCGAACCGATTAAAGAACTCGGTAGCATCCTCAGACTTCCCTTGGACACAAGCCGTAAGCCTGTCCCAAATAATTATCTTTTCGGGAATTATAGTTTTCAACTTCGCAATGATTCTGTCAGGTAAAGTTAGTATCACCTGAGGCGGTCTCTCGCCAGCTGGTCTTTCTCCATCGAGTCTGATTATGTTAGCCCATGTATCTCCTAACCCTGCTACATCATCTATAGTCCTAACCTGTTTCTACAAATCTACAGGCGGGAGTACAGGAAATAACAAATCAATGGCCCTCATTACAACTGAGGTGCTAAGTGCACCAACTTTACCACCATGGTGTAAACTATGTTTACACCATGGTGGATGGCGGATTTACCGCCCCATTACAAGGTGAGTGGGGCGGTAAATCCCCATTTCCCATTTTCCCTTCCCCATTCCCATTTTTGCCCCATAGGGCATAATGGGAGTGGGGAAGGCGCTAATTACGGCACCGTAAATTACGGTGCCGTAATTAGCACCAAGGTGCCTTAGCACCATGGAACTTAACGCCTGCAAAAAGCAGGCGTTAAGGTGGGAATCAGGCGTTAAGGGTTAACGGTGGCGTTAACCCTTAACGCCTGAGTTGTAATGAGGGCCAATATCACTTAAGGTGTATACTGAGGATCGCAAGACAGACTCTATTTCTTTATAGAACCCTGTCAGATTTTTCCTAATGTCAGGAATAGATTGTCTAATAGTGTTCACTTCCTGTCTTGAGAACGTGACGTGAGCAAACTGCAACACATAATGCGCAGGAATATCCACAGCAGCTGCACCCGTTACAGCATTAGCCGCAATCTCAACCTTTGGGAAAAATGTCGGAGGAACCTCTCTCATAGGCAACTGAGAAGTAGGCAACTCCGAACGCTTACTAAGCAACAGAGCCAAGTCGAGCGCTAAAGCAGCCGAAGAAGTGTCAAGTGAAAAAGCTCTCTCATAAATACTCAATAACTCTGTGGGACAACAAATCTTTCCTTTCACACACTAATCCTGTAGGTACACTACCATTACCTGTATCACTTTCCTCTGCATTTCTGGTGTATACTGGCTATATGTGTCATATACTTAAACTGGAGTTATCGACATGTCTGAGATCCATCTAATCGCGTCTTTCGTACAAATTTGTGTTTCCTCAGATATCAATTTACGACAAGGAAGGAACCGTTTCTCTACATACATACTATCCTCATCGTCATCCTCATTCTGTAACCTTTCTATACTCAAATACCCTCTCAACATGCTCTTGTACTTTCTCCACAGTGTCTCTAGAAAGTGCTAACGTGTTCAGATCCCTCAACCTTTGTGGGAGATCTGTATTGATTCATTTATCCCACATTACGCATAAGTGAATCCCTAATCCCTCAAAAAAAACATTTTTCTCAGGAAAATTGTCCATATTAGAAAGTGTGGCAAAAACATTAGCTCGATCATCCCTCTCTATACAGTGCTTAGCCCACGCAACCAATTTACGTTTCGTCTCTGGAGGCACAGTATTGCGAGTGACAACCCTTGATCCCGCTCCCTGATCAACTGTAAGTGGTGCAGGACCACTTGGAAGTGGAAGAGCAGGCAAGTTCAGCGAAGGTACTATTACTGGTGCAATAGGAAGAGGTGGAGGAGCAGCAACAAAAGAAGGAACAACGACTGGAGGAAGAGGAGCAGTAGGAGGAGCAAGAACAACAGGCGGAGCAAGAAAAGCAGGAATAACAGCAGGAAGAGGCAAAGCAGCAGGAAGAGGAACATACGGAGGTGGCGCAGTGGCACCAGGCCTTCGTTCATTTAACAACTTATCAATAAGTTTGTCGGAAACATGAAAATCTTTAGAAGGATAGATTTTTTGAACGCCAAGTGAGAAAGCCCTATCCATATTCCTAGCCGACTCAGACTGTTTATCTTGGTCATATAACAACGCTTTTTCGGCTTTCGTCTTATGACGGCGCGCATGTTTTTCCCTACTCTTTAGCTGCAGCAAAGCTTCTTTCTTCCAATTCTGTAAGACATCGAATGCTGCAGGTCTAGCCTTTTTCTTTCATAAAATAGATTCTAAGTACTCGATACGAGGGATTTCAAAACTACCATTGATTGGCCACTGAAGTTCGGAAGCATGTCTCGTTTGTCTGTGCCAAATATCATTAAATACTATACTACCAATTCCATGCTTACAGTACATATTACAAGCTGGCGACCCCTCCTGTGGTGCCGGACGGCTAAATTCCAAAGATTGTCTATCACTGCGGAATAACGCCCTGAAGCAGGTAGACAATTTCCCAGGCATATCAGAATACTGGTGTTACCTGGTTAATAATTGTATTTGCAGATACAATGTGCCAAAACAAATTACCAGGATACTTAAGAATCGGGTCACGACTCACCTGATCAATCCTAAGGAGGTCCGATCGGATTACAAAGTTCATTTCTAACACATTTTTACCTCGTGTTTGGTGATTTTGGCAAATCTGCCCGCCTTGATAAGTGGACCCTCGTCAAGATGCCGACTCGCACTGCGAGCTCACCGTCCAGGGATCGGGCCGTGCAGCGCTGTTGAGGTGTCGCGTCTCTTTCAGAAAGGGGCCCCTTTTTTTGGTACACCGTCCGATCCCGGTCCGATAGCCTGCATCAACCTTCAACGAGCTGGTATCAATCTTGAGGGTCCCTATTCGGGCGCCATCTGTGAAATCAAAAAGAAGATATCGAGGCTGAGTACCCCAAAAAGAAATACACCAAACGCGGGTTACAATGAAAGATACAAAGATCTTTATCTATACTGAACAGTTTCAAAGGACAAAGCAACAGATAGCTATCAGGCCCTCAGTACAACACAGCAAACTCCAGCTCTGTTCGGTGTGCTCAGTGAGTGGGACTGTACATTAGAATAGTCACACCTTTTATACAGTCCAAAACATGATGTTCAGCCCACCTACAAGTTAATACAAGTTAATACATCACGGATCTAGGGTTCGTGCCGAGTTCATACATCTATGCATTTAGGGTTTACCATTAATACATTCACTAACAAGTTACAATGGCAACAGTATGTCTTCGGATTTCTCGTAGAGCCTTCTCAAACCTCTTTATATGATGCAGTCAAACAAGTGTTCACATTTCAGTATTTGAATACATTGTGTTTAACATATGCTCGCAGATCAGCTCCGTTGGCACAGGTAATCCTCTACACACAGGTCAATGAAGGACAGGGTCTCAGTTCATGACGTTAACATGTGGCCTGCAGGCAAGTTACATATTAGTTTGTACACAGAGGTCAAGACAGACATGTTACATTCGGAATGACACTGTCCACCATCTTAGAACACAGGGTGACTTTAGAGAAAGAATCTAAAATGGCGGATGGACCTAAAATGGCGGGTTACTCAGATCTAATGTCAAGACCTTGTAATGCGGATCTCTACGTAAGTGGCTTGGCGCAGGCCAATATACATATATTCATGCAGTATAGGAGGCACGATGTGATTTTCCGTTCGACAGGATGACGTTGGTAGTGATGCAGGTCAACGTCATTGCTGACGAGTTTTGTGTATAAATTCTCAGTTTTTACTAGAATGTATGGAGTAAGAGGATTTAGCAAATTCGTTGATGTTAGTTATGCTCCCTGTTTTAGATAATTGATATTAAAACAGTCTTCCTTTTGCCAACTACATGAGTCGTTTTGATTATTGATGTATGAATAGAAATCTGCATCCCCGTCCATCTCTGGGTTATCCAGTTCACGTGGTAGCGGAGAGGATGGCTCAGAGCCTTCGACATAAGTAAACTTTAGAGTCCCGGCATTATCAAATGACCTTTGCTATTCGGCTGAAAGGACGTGAAGCTCCCCGTAGATAGTGGTTAGTGTCATTTGAAAAAGCTTGGAAGTGCGATCTGATGGGTCCCCTTGTTTCAGACAGAATCCCCTCCTACGTCTACGAGAAGCTGATCGAACGGAAGGTTGAAGAGGTGGTCAAAGAGGTGAATGATCCAGAGAGTCAGAAGATGAAAATGCGAGTGGTGAGTAAAAACTGAGAGAGTTGGCAAAACGTATGGGTGATGAGTTAAGAAAAAAAGTGAGTGACGGAGGGAGACGGGATAAGCGTAATGTAGGAATAAGGGTGTTATATGTATTTAGTGAGTAGATATTGACTTGAGTGCGGCCAAGCAATACATTATCATGAGAGAGGCCACGATAAATAGAGTACGCCCTGGCCTGCGTTTTAAAGAACATATCAGAAGACATTTGAACCTGGAGTCCCATAGCGGATGACGTAGAAGACAGATTCGATTAAAGACGAATCTAAAGAGGTTCATTTACACTCCGTGTGGAGTATCTTAGAGGGCAAGACAGATCTTAGAGAAGACTGTAGAGAAGAATGTATGTGACCAGTCAAGGTTGTCTGTTTTTTTTGTGATTATGAAAATGATGACGTCATAAGTGGAAAAAACTAATTGATTGTTTTAAATTGAACTTGGTGGTTGTTTTTTAGAAAGATTAAAGTAAAAAGTGTGATTAAAGGGATTGGAGCCTTCGAAGATTGGTGCACGCTCATATTATGTTATTTTATTTAAACATACTTTTTGAATCTGTGATTAAAGCAAGCGAGTGTTAAACAGGTTAAGAGTAAAACGCGTGGAGAATGGAGGATATTACTCCACTTGTGCACCAATGCAAGCAATTGCCGAAACATGCACCTAAGCTTAGACAGTACAGTGCGGGGTGGGTTAAATGAACTGCAGACAAAATCTTTATGCCGTGGCCGCAAGGAGGGTCACTGTCAACGGCAGTCCTGCAGCACATGACGACATATTTGCATGCAGCATATACAGGGAAAAAGCTAGACAAGCGACTGGCTAGCTTAGATTTTTGCAAGATGTACCAAAAGGAGCAAGATGAGCCGCCTCCTGTAGATTGGATACTTAATGTATGCAAAGAGGGGGGAGGAGCCCTCTGCTCCCCCACCCCTGGCTGAAATAGAAGATGAAAGTAAGAAAGATGATGGGTTATACCCATTGAGAGAGCTTAAGGCGGCGACAGGATATAGCAACCAGCCATATGAGTCGCCTACCCAAAGCAGTGATGAGGGTCCAGAGAAACATACTGAGAGAGATGTAATCCCTAAGGTCCTGCGAGAACAAGGAGAGGCGCGATAAAGAGAGAAGTGATCGAGCAAGCACATCTATAGATATAGGAAGAGAAAAAAGAGATGGAAGGGAGAAAGAAATAAAGCTGATGAGTTAGCACTTCTACAGAATGAATGGATGGGTGATCAGATTTTGCTTAAACTCGATGGTAAAGGCATTGAGGATGTAAGGCAAAGGGAAGATCAAGATGAGCAACAAAAAAGGATAAAGAAAGAGAGGAACGATTGAAAGACGAAGGAGCGAAATGGAAGGATAGACAAAGACGGGAGCAGTTATAGCGAGATGAGCAATTGAGCAAACAAGAAAGAGCAGAAGAGCAAAGAAAACGTGATAATAGACAAAGAGCATTCGATGAGCAGGAAAGGCTAGATAGAAAAAGAATAGAATAAGAGGAACCGAATTTAAGGGATAAGAGAATACAAAGACGAAAGGATGAGGAGATACGCAGAGCAAACGAGAGAAAGGATATGAAGAAAAAAGAAAAAGACAGGGTAAGAGAGGAATCAAGGAAATGAAGAGAATTTGACGATAACATAGAACGAAAAAGAAGGCAGAGAGCACGCGATCTCGATCGCGTGGAAAAAAGAGATAAGGAATCTCAAACCAGAAGTAGCATGGGAGGACATAGAGGAATTCTTCCCAGAATACGAGTCATTACCAGGCCCGTCTACAGTAAATCTAAAGGACGAGTTTGACTCTGGGAGCATTGGGGAAGCGATCGATAAAGTATATCATGAAACGAAAGCCCAGAAAGAATCTGATGGGAATGGAAAAAATGATCAACTCGAGAGCATGCAGTTATACGACACAGAGGGAGCCTCATGTAGTACGAGGCAGAAGGAGTTGTCTTTAGATAGACTCTGAATAGAGATGAAGAAGAGAGAAGCTGCACAAGTTGGGTACAGGAAATGTCAGACAAAGACAGAGACACCTTCCGTGGAGAAGAGAGAGGGGATGTATGTGGTCCTGAGGGATGTTTTTCAATGGATAAGGAGGTCAGATGGTCAGATTTGGACACACCTATACCACGGTCGACAAAATCATTGACGCAGTTATACCAACCTAAAGGGCAACTCCATATGTGAGCAGATTAAGATCGCTACCAGGAAGAAGGCGATGTGGGAATATTGTCCCTCCGGTGGACAGACAAATGATGAGAAATGAGAATGAGTTTGGGGCTTCACAGTTTCCCTTGCTAGAGAAAGGGGCGCCAGACCACAGTATATACTGTGGCCTCAGATGGACAAGGATAATTTAAGG
The DNA here is from genome assembly GCF_040938575.1 of Ambystoma mexicanum. NCBI lineage: Eukaryota > Metazoa > Chordata > Amphibia > Caudata > Ambystomatidae > Ambystoma > Ambystoma mexicanum. The sequence continues at coordinate 582,019,201 of NC_090928.1, read as the reverse complement.
TGTAAACTTCTGAGTTTAACTTCTGCCGTTGGGAAATGGATACATGAGTTATAGAAAATGACGGGAGGAAACACATTGGCTGTAGGGGACTTTAAGGGTTACCTGATTGCCATACTTGGTGAGTGAGCTGATGACATGTGGACAAGGGCAGGATATGCTGGTGTTACTACACTTAACTCTGCTCACGATGGAGCACCGTTCAACAACTGTAGAGCGGCCGTCTGGAAAGCGCTTAGAGTACTGTATCCGGACACGTCCGATATGGGAGCTCTAAAGACGAAAAAGATGCACGATGGGGATGATCCGCTTGTTTACATTCAGAATTTCTAAGAGCAGTGGACCTTGGAGACATGTGAATCTTGAGGAAAATCTATGCCTGTGTTCTATCATATATTGTGCCAAGGGCTGCCAGACCCTGTACAGAAGCAGCTCAAGAAGGTAGTGGGTATGGAAGCCAAACCGTTGTCCGAGATTCAGCTGACCATTGCGCATTATTGCAGACTCTTGCAGGAAAAGAATCGCAAGAAAGATGATGCTAGGAAAAGCAAAGAGGCAAAGTTAGTACAGAAGAAATTGTCCGAACATGCCATTGAAGAGGCAGTGTTGACTAGTGTGGACGGATCGAATTCACAGCAGACCATAAATATGCCGCAGGTGAATAACCAAAGGCAGTTTGATCAGGGTAATAATGGATTCTCTCCGCGAGGAAGGGGAGGATTTCGAGGAAGAGGCTTTCAGAATAATCAAGGGAATTGGCAGAATAATCAGGGAAGCTTCCAGAATAATCAAGGTGTGTTTCAAAGTATGCAGAATGACAGTCAATATATGCAGGATGGGCAGATTAGGAGGTCTCCTATATGTTGGACAAGTGGTATGACAGGGCACTTTGCTTGTATGTCTAGGAGTCAAGGGTTCATCCAAAACGGCCAATATTTAAGAGGGGGGACATCAAACCCACCTGCGTATTCACAACAGAGTAGAGATGGCTTTTCTCAGAATCAAACGATGCAGCAACAACAAGCGCTGAGAGTGCAGCAAGGCTTTCAAACACAGCAGGTAGCAGTCAATCCGCCACAAAGGCAGTCGCAGCACTCGCCCATGCAGATTCACCAGAGTACAAGCACACACAGCTAATGATTCCTGGAGTAGGGGGTGTCACTGGCAATGGAGGGAATCCTTTTACAGGTAACGGAATAAGGCTGCACCTGCAATAGGACAGCTCACTGGGAGACCTGATGTGTTCAGTACTATCTGTGACGCCGAATCCTCACGAGGAACAGAGGGTGGGCGTCAATATAGGAGGCAAATCTTTTTTGTTTTTAGTAGACATGGGTGCAACGTGCTCATGTATACGAGAAGGGAAATTGGAAATGCCATGAATACTCAAGGTTTTACAGGAGCTACAAGTAGAGTTCCTTTGAAGAATTAACAGTCTCTATAGGAGAGTGTGACATGTTGGTGCCTTTGCTATATTCGAGGCAGACACCTGTCAATATATTGGGTCGAGATTTAATGACAATTTTTAAACGTGAGCAAATTTATTATGGCATTGCGAGACAAATGGTCATGCAGGCAACACCTCTAGAACCAGGAGTTTTCCATTATGGAGTGCGCATTCTGTTGGCATGGCTACCAGGCCTAGTAGGCAGAACTATGAGAATACCTGATGAATTTTTGTTTAGACCAAAAAAACCTATGCTTGAAGAAGAGGGACAAGTTTTTCCCTTAGAGCTGCAAGCAGCCATAGTGCGAGTCGAAATGGCTTTGCTTGACGGGAATAATGATGAGGGCAGACGGTGGTGTGCCATAATTGCCATCAGGGAAGGTTACAGACTGACTAACGTCACTGATGAGGATCTATTTGGAGATCATCCATCTGATGACAAAGTAATATTTGACATAAGCATCACTTATTGTGTGAGAGCAAGCAAACGAGAAGTGCCTCAGAAAATGATGTTGTCACAAAAACGTCCTGAGTATTTTGATGAAGATATGGCGAAAGTGTCAGTTTCATTATGGATCACAGGGCCCTATGATGTAGGCCTCTTGAAGGGGGTGGGAGAAGTAAAGATTAAATCAAAACCAGAAGCAATTTTACCTCGAGCATGACAATATCCCATGTCTAGAGAGGCAGATGAAGGTATTTTTAAGACAATTTCCGCCATGATGGATCAGGGTATCTTAGTGACGTCAGAGTTACCATTTACTACTGCGGTGTACCCTATCAAGAAATCTAAGGGGGGGTCTTGGAGACTAACTCAAGATTTACGCCCAATAAACCAGATTGTAGAGGCTGAGTTCCTTCCAGCTCCTAATCCGGCTACAATCTTATGTAATATACCTGTTTAAGCATGATATTTCACTGTGATTGTTTTGAAAAATGTGTTTTTTTCACAATCCTATTTCACAAAGACTCGTAGGATCTGACGTAATTCATGTTCAGACAGACTAAGTTAAAAAGCACGAGATTACCTCAAGGGTATTGTGAATCTCCATCAATTTTCAATAGAGTCCTCCAGATGGACTTAAGCAATAATGATTTAGAAAGTGTTGTGTTGCAATACGTAGACAACATTTTAGTTCGCAGCACATCAGAGGAAGAGTGCAGAAGTGATTCTGTTCAGCTGATGATTACACTTGCTGACAAACGATATACGGTTGACAAAGAGACATTACAGTATTGTCAACAAGAGGTGTTGTACATTGGCCAATTGATTTCACATGAAGGAAAGGAGGTTACTCCTGAGAGAGCTGAGGCTATTTTAAAAACCACAAAGCCACACACAATAAAGCACATGCAGAGATTTCTGGGATTATGTAATTAAGTCAGAGTATGGGTCTTTGACTACAGTTCATATGTAAGGCCTTTATTGCAGGCTTTAAAGAAAGCACAGGAAAGCACACAGATGGCACTGTTAGGACAGCCGTCCTTACACAGAGAACCTCATTGGGTTACACGCCCCTTGCACATTACAGTGGGATTTTAGACCCAGTGATGAGAGGTCATTTTCCGTGTGAACAATCGCTGGCAGCCACGGCGTTCGCCATAGAGAAAGCTGCAAGCATTTTTTTTTAAACGTATTTTATTGATTTTGGTGAGAAAAAAAAACGTGCAATACAACGAGAAATCAAACAGTGGTTCAAACAAGGGAGGGGACGGTGCAAGGGGGACAGGGGAGGGGAAGGGCCAAACAAATCAACAACAGTCTTCATGTTGCAGCGAACTTACAGTGGACGGATGGGTTAGGGCCTGCGACCCAGAGTTTCAGGAAGCAGGAGGGGTCGCATACAAGGGCTGTCCTTCCAGTGCTGGCATCAGGGGATAGCGCCAGTGTGATGATACGAGATTTCAGGGGGGTTTGTGGTCGGCGCTGAAGCGTATGTCTCGGAGGAGGGCCTTCCATGATTCCAGGGTGCCGCACTCGGTTTCGCCGCTTGACATGATTCCTTCTTGCCAGGCCCTGGTTTCAGCTACTGTCCATCTCTCGAGTTCTTTGAGCCATCGTTCATGCCTGGGGCCCGACGGCGTCTTCCAGGCCATCGCAATTGTTCTCTTAGCCAGGATGCATGAGATGTCCATTAGTCTGACAGTATGTTTGGACTTGCTAGGTCTGGGGTAATTCCCCAGGAGGCACTCTCCGGGGGTCCATTCGTACCTCGTCATTCCAGCGTCCATGCAAGTCTGTTTGGCTTTGGACCATAGTGTCATCGCCTTAGTGCAAGTCCAGAACATGTGGATCATGTCCGCTTTATCATTCCCACACCATGGGCATGCAGGGGAGGATGTCTTATTGAAGGAGGCGACCCTATGTGGGGTCATGTATGTACTATACAGGACGTTCAGTTGAATCTGGCCGAATCTGGTATTCCTGGACACTTTTTTGGGAAATATTAGCGCTCTCTCCCATTCTCTATCCGTGATCGGGGTCTCAAGGTCCGCTTCCCATTTCGCCCTCAGATCTTCGCCTTTAGGGTTAGGTTTGTCGCATAGTCTGCTGTAGAGCCTGGAGACTGGTCTCCAGCCATCCGAGAGGTCATGCATTTCTTGAAGTAGAGGATCAGGGGAGGGTTCCTCCGGCCAGCCGGTCCATTGTTTCTTGGCAGTCTGTTTAAGGCGGTGGTACCAGAGGAACTGGCCGGGGGGTATTCCTTCGGCGGCCTTTAGAGATTCGAAGTCCCTGAATTCTCCTTCCTCGTACATGTCGCCCCATGTGTATATGCCGGCTTCTTCCCACCTCCTTGCTGTGGAGAGGTCTGCATCCGTTCGGCAGGTGTCTGCTAAAATGGGGTTATCCGGAGAGTATGGGTGTTGTACTCGCCTGATGTAGCAGGACCTGGCCCATATCTTCCTTCCCATGTCAATCACTTGTGAGGTGACCAGGGATTGTCGTGTGGGGTGCCACAGGGTTTCCTTGGGGATCACATTGTTCGAGGATTGCCTCATTAGTTCCGTCTCAGCCGAAGGTTCGTCCGAGAGCCATTTCGTTATGTGACTCAGCTGGGCAGCCAGATAGTATAACTGGAGATCCGGTAGCTTTATTCCACCCTCTTTGTGTGGCAGGGAGAGAACAGATAGCGACAGTTTGTGCCTGTGGGGGCCCCAAAGGAAGTCCCTGATAATAGCCTCCAGCTTCTTGAAGAAGGGCGGTCGAACGTAATGGCAAATGTTCACGAAGAAATATAGGAATCGGGGGAGTACGATCATCTTGACTATCGCTGCCCTGCCCACCATGGCCAATGGGAGCTTGGACCAGAATTTTATAGAGCGTCGAAGACTCATGATGGCGACCTCAGTGTTGTGTTCGTGCGTGAGTAGCGGGTTATGGCTTACGTTGATCCCCAGATAACGGAACTTGACCAGTTGCCAACCTATTCCTATCACTGGGAGATTGCTTTCTGGAATGTTGCGTAGGCCCGCCAGGGGGAAGGCGGAGGACTTGCTCCTGCTGAATCGGATCCCCGAGTACTTCGCGTAATTATCTAGTACCTCCAGTGCTGTCGGTGAATTAACTTCGGGAGTGCTTAGGTAAAGGAGGACGTCGTCTGCGTATAGAGATATTATGTGGTGTACAGTGCCCACCTTGATACCAGCTTCGAAAAACTGCTGCCTGAAGTATAGTGCAATCGGCTCCAGGCCCAGTATGTACAGCATGGGCGATAGCGGACACCCCTGTCTCGTTCCCCTTTGTATTTCCCAGGCTGCTGATACCATTCTTCCCGTTTTCACTCTCGCCATTGGGGAATTATAGAGGACCTCGATCCACCTGATGAAGCCCCCTCCGAAGCCAAATCTTCTCAGGACCTCCCTGATCCATTCCCAGTATATGGAGTCGAAGGCCTTGATAGCATCGAGCGACAACACCGCCAGGTCCTCGTCCCTCTCGTGTGTTTCAGCCATTACATGCTGTAGCCTCCTGAGGTTAGCAGTGGTGTTGCGCCCAGGTACAAATCCGTTCTGGTCTTCATGGACGATGGATCCCACCACTCTGGCCAGCTTGCGAGCTAATATGGATGTGAGGATCTTGGCATCGTAGTTTAGCATGGCCAGAGGGCGATAGGACTCACAGTCGGTGGGCGATTTGTGTGGCTTGAGCATAGGGACGATTATGGTTTCTTTCATGGTGTTGGGGAGAATCCCGTTCGTGTATGCCTCCTGGTAGACCTCATGGAGAACTGGGGTAAGGATGGGCTCATACGTCTTGTAAAACTCAGGTGGGAGGCCGTCGCTGCCAGGGGCTTTGTTGTTAGAGAGGGACCTGATCGCCCCTTGTACGTCCTCAAGAGTGATCTCCATCTCCAGTTCCTCTCTCTGCTCGAGTGAGATGCGGGGAAGTTCTATCTCCTCAAGTGTGTCTATAATGTCTTCAGTGGGAATTTGCATCTTGTGGGCATACAGTTCGGTGTAGAATTTGGCAAAGGCTTCATTGATCCCCAACTGGGTCGTGTGGGATGTCCCATCGGTGTCCCGTATCTCCACTGGGAGGTGTTTGGGGTGTTCCCGCTTGCAGAGCCAGGCCAGTAATCTCCCTGGTTTGTCCGATTCTTTGTGGGATCGGGTGGTATGCGTGGTAAAATCGAATTTCTCCAGTCTTTCCCATGCTTGTTGGCATTCTGCACGGGCTTCCTTCAATTTATTCTCGGCCTCAGTGGAGTTGTCGTGAGCAGACTCTAGTCGGGAGATCTCAGCCTCCTGTGCTTCGAGCGTTCTCTGCAACTGCCTGCGAGTACCGCCGGCTCTCGATATAATTTCCCCTCTGGTCACCACCTTCATAGCTTCCCATAATGTGCCCCAGGAGGATACCGACCCCATGTTGATTTCCAGGTAATCTTCCAATTTTTCGGCAAGGTCTTCCCTGAACTCGGGATCTTCAAGTGCTGCAGTCGGCATCCTCCACATGGGGATCGGGGGTCTGGGGCCCCTCAATTGCCATAACATGGTCAGTGGGGAGTGATCGGAGATCGTTCGCCCCAGGTACTCTGTAGATGCAGCACATGGGGCGAGCTCCTTGTTGATAAACAGGTAGTCAATTCTTGTATGGACTCCGTGTGGGGCTGAGTAGTGGGAGTAAATCCTGTCGGCCAGATGGTGTTCCCTCCAGATGTCGACTAGATTGAGCTGCTCCAGAGTTTCCCTCAGGGCACGGGATGCAAGGTTGCTCGGGTGTGGGGGGGGCAGCGATCTGTCCGCGCTTGCGTCAGCAACACAATTGAAGTCCCCTCCCCATATGAAAGTGCGGTCCCAGTGCCGAATCAGTTTTGTAATCATTGTGGCAAAGTACGCCGGTCTTCCGTGATGTGGGAAGTAGAAGTTGACCAAGCAGACTGGGGTCTGTTCCATTGTGCCCCAAATCACTACGTATCTCCCTTCCTTATCTTGTTCACTCCCCTCCATCTGGAAGGGCACATCCGGGCTTATCCATATTAGCACCCCTCTAGCGTATTTGGAGTAGGGGGACCCTCTCACAGTCCCAGCCCATCGGTCTGCAATCTTGGACATGACCTCCGTCGTGAGGTGAGTCTCTTGAAGGAGTGCAATCGAGACTTTCTTCCTTCTGAGATAGGATTGTATACGATTGCGTCTGAGGTATGAGCCCATACCCCTCACATTCCATGTCATCACAGTGAACTGTGCCGCCATCGGGTCTGAGTTTCGGATTTGATGCGGCTCTGCTTTAGTCCTCCGTAGGTGGGCTGCGGGGGGAATATCACTGAATTCCGGTCGTCGGGGTCGCGTCCCGGACCCATCTCGGTCTTTGTTGGCGAAAGAAGCATGAAGACTGTATAACTAATAAAACTAATAAAACTCAAACTGGTGCGCCCAGCGACTACAACATTGTTGCGGTGCTCAGGCGCTCTCGAGCCGTCGGAGCCCATCCGGGAGTCGGGCGCGAGCTGGGTCAGGCAGGTGCCCAGACCGGGTGAATTCTACGCTGGGGGTGGGGCGAGGGTCTGGCGGCGGAGCCGAGCGAGGCCGTTTCCAAGTGAAAAACTGAAGTTGGATTACCTTCTGTGTTCCAGCGTCATGTACGATAGTTCTTACTGTTACTCGGGGGTCGCTTGTGGGATCAGGGGGGGTTAGGCCTCATTCCGTGAGTTGTCCTTGCCATCCGCCAGGTTATTATCCTCTAGCCACATGGTGGCTGCCTCTGGATTATCGAGGAATACCACTCTCTCTTTGTAGACGACCCTGAGGCGTGACAGATATAACAATCTATAATTTAGGTTCAGTTGTCGGAGCCTAGCTTTTATCGGGACAAATGAATTCTGCTCTCTCTGAACCTTCTGCGTGTAGTCCGGATAGATGGAGATTTTGGAGTCCCCTCTTTCGATGGGGCCCCCCTCCCTGGATCGCCGTAAAATAGTTCCTCTGTCCTGAAAGTTCAGTATCTTAGCGATTATAGGTCTGGGGTGCGATCCAGGGGGAGGGCGCCTCTGGAGGGATCTGTGGGCCCTCTCGACCGAGAATCCCTGGGTCAGTTTGCCGGCCCCTATTTCTTGCAGCAGAAGGGTTTCGACGAAGGATGTGGTATTTGCCCCCTCGTTCCCCTCTGGGACGCCCAGGATCCTGATGTTGCTCCGTCTGGCCCGACCTTCGGCCTCCTCCGCCCTTTCCTCCAGGAAGGCAACTTTCCTCTTCAGGAGGGCAACTTCTGACTTCATGGCTGTAATGGCCGTGGATGTTTCCTCCGTCGACTGTTCGACGGTCGTGACCCTCTCCGCTAAGTTGCAAGCGTCTTGGCGGATCAGTTGGATATCAATTTTGAATTCGTCGATCTTAGAGTCTATATGCGTTTTTAGGGAGGCTATGGCATCAAGTATCTGAGAGTGGTTATCGGCGGCCACCCCTTCGCCCGTCCGGGCGACTTCAGAGGAGCCGGCCCCGGCTTGAGTGAGGGTCTTCACCTTGGTGGAAACAAAGGAGTCCATGGTGGCGGCTCTGGTCTTATTCTTGGCGGCCATCTTGAGGTGATGATTGCGGATGTTCTAGGCCTCAAAGGATAGATCGCTTGCAGGGTTGCTAGTGAGGCCCTCTTCTTAGCCGAAATTTCGGGCCGTGAGCTGTGTTTTGCCCCTGTGTCTGGTTGTGCGACCCACAGAGTCGGGTATCAGAAGAGTAAGGGTAGGCGGGAGGCCCCCCTCGCGGGTGAAGCGGGATCCCGCGCACCCTATCTTGTGGGGCTGGATCGGTAGAGTGACCCGAGCCAGGCCAGTCCTCTGTCAGACGTGCGGCACCGGGGGAAGTCGTTTTCCTTTCTCGTGCTTCCGCTTCTCCCCACCCGACCTGGAAGTCCTTTGGGGGAGGGATACCCCTCGTAGGCTCCGCTACGCGATGCGAGGCGCCATCTTGGATCCGATCAGAGCGGCAGGGGGGGAGAGCCGTTTTAGGGCCGCAGCTGCGTCTGGGGGGTCCAATTCGGCCCAATGGTTATTCAGATGCAGAACCGCTTCCCCCAACCGCACATTCCTCTGCAAGGGCTGGGGCCGCACATGAGCCGGAGAAAAAGGATCAGGAAACGGCGTCTCGGCCGGAGCTCGGCAGATCAGCTACCGCTCGCCATCGGCGCCAAGCCACGCCCCCCAAAGCTGCAAGCATAGTGATATGATGCTCTATGATGTTATTTGTTAAACATGCACTGTTTGCCTTTTTAGAGAAACCAAAAGGCACGTTGACTTCTCAAAGGGCTTCTGCCTATGAGGTAGTCATATTGAATCCAGCAATCAAAATAATTTGATGCATAATAGTGATTCCTGCTTGTAGTTGAACTGCTGACAGAGGATGAGCATGCGCATGACTGTGCAAACTATTAAGAGCTGTATGATGAAATCCCTAGGGTACAAGAAAATGCTTTAGCAGGAGGAGAAATTGTTTTTATTGACAGTTCTTTGAGAATCGATCAGAATGATGGCCAGAGATACACAGGTGCCGCTGTAGTAAAGTACACAGACAATGGGGAGTTTCAGAAGATGGTAAGTGCTCGACTACCGTCTCATTATTCAGCACAGGCTGCAGAGATAGTGGCGCTGATTATCGCGCTCGAGAATCATGCAGACCAGGAAGTAACAGTGTACAGCGACTCCGCCTATGTGACGTCAATGGTGCTCTCAGGGTTAGCACGTTGGAAAAGGAGGGGCCACCTCCGAGCGGATGGCACACCATTGCAGCACGTTGCCTTATTCGACAGGTTTATTAAGGCACTGCAACTCCCAGTAGCCATCAGAGATGTTAAATGCGCAGCACATAGTGAAAGGGCAGACTTTATCTCACACGGAAACCAAGCAGCAGACGATGAAGTGAAACTTGCTGCATGTTCAGAAAATGTAATGACATTTGATACGCCTGATGTAAATGAGAAAATGGTTGTAATGATGATCGTGTTTGAAGGATATAGTAATTTGTCAAAGACACAATGAATAGAGATCCAGGGGGAAGCACCTCAAGATGAGAAGGATTTGTGGACGCAAAGAGGGTGTGCTTTAAACCCCTCTGAAGGATTGTGGTGACAAGACAGCACTGGTAAACCGGTACTGCCTGTAGCCTTATTAAGGGTCGTGCTGGAACAGCTACACTACCCTGCCATACAACTAGAGAGAACCTCACTGCAATTATTGCAGAGGATTGGTTTGTACCAAATGTGTTAGAGTATGTTGCGTTCTATGTAGTGAACTGCATCGTGCGTCAAAAATTCATGGCTGGGCACACATTGCACACAGTTAGGAGAGTTATTTCGAGACCCAATGGCTCCTTTCAGCACTTGTATATCGACTATGTCAACATGCTGCAAGTATGTAATGGATAGAGATACATGATTTTTTTTTTAAACAATTTTTATTATTTTATAACAAACACGTCAACCATGGTAACTTTTAGGACATACATAATCAATATCAAAACATCAGATTATGCATTGTCGCTTCCCGTCCTCCGCCCTCCCTCCCCCCAAACTCGAGCCATCACAGCCGCATCATCTACATGAGCATTTTCGGGAATCTCTGTGTTCGTTGACTCATCTGAGTCTTCTGTATCATGATTGACCTGGTGGGGGCTTACCATTGAGGTCACCAGCTGCCTCCAGGCTATCAGGGGGCCCGCTTCCCCCCCTCCTTGGTGACAGCTTCAAACCATACCACAGTTTCTGCTTCCGCCCATCTCAAGAGGTCCGCCCACCATATCTCCACTCTGGGTCTGTGGACCGCTTTCCAGCACATTGCGATTCTGCGTTTAGGCAAAATATAGGCCAGGTCCTTCATTTTACTGATATGCTTCGAATGACGTGGCCTGGGGAAATTCCTGAGCATGCAAGCCCAAGCAGATCCTACGTCCAGTACCACTCCCCCACCAGCCGTTTTCATCTTTATTTCCTCCCAGAATCTGTGCACCTCAGGGCAGGCCGAGAACATGTGTAGTAGTCCTGCCTTCTCCTCCCCGCACCTGGGGCATTTTTGTACAGCCGAGCCTCCAAACCTAGCTATTCTACTGGGAGTCAGGTAAGCTCTATGAGTGACATACAGCTGGATCTGCTGGAGTCTCGCATTCCGGGACACCTTTTTATGGTACCTTTGGGCTCTATCCCACTGTCCCTCTGTCATGGGTTCCCCCACTTCCTCCTCCTAGTCATGCCTCAATAGGAGCAGCTCCTTCCACGTCTTCGCCCTCAGGAGCTCATATATCCTAGATATTTCGTGCCCACCCTCCGAGACATCATACATCGTTTCTAGGGAGGCATCGGGTTCTTCCTCTAGCACAGTGTCAGGCCACCTCTCTTTCACCTTCTTCATGAGCCTGGTATATGTAATAAATTGGCCTCCATGCACCCCTGTCTCATCCTGCAGCTTCTGGAATCCCAATGCCTCCCCTTCCTCCCATATGTCTCAAAGGGTGGCCAATCCCACTGGTTCCCAGTACCTACGGACCGCTTCGAACAATTGGGAGTCGTCCCCGCATAGCACCGCCAGCGGGGCCTGCTAGGAAAGGGGATCTGGATCACCCACCGTTCTCCATGTACTGCGCCATACTTCCCAGCCCAGCTTCAATAATCTCCCCATCTTTGCCAGCCATACTGTCTCCCTCAAAAAGTAAGGAGCCGATTCACCTTGCAAAAGCCTAGCTTCTGCCAAGTCTTCTGCAGACAACCACCTAGCCACATACAACAACTTTCCTGCCATGTAATACAGCTCAAAACTCGGTAGGTTTATGCCCCCCTTATCACATGTGTTCTGTAGTTTCCACAGGGCCACCCTATTTCTGGAGTTGCCCCATATGAAGCCCCTGCACATGCCATGAAGTTTCACAAAAAAGCGTTTGGGGATTAGGTACGGGACATTCACAAAAAAGTGCAAGAGTCTGGGCAAGGCCACCATTTTGAGTAGAGCTGCTCTCCCCATCATGGCTAGGGGTAATTTAGAGCAGAACACCATCCTATTCTTAACTCCCTCCATCGCCTTATCTGTGTTATGTTTGCGCTCTGTCTCTATATTGTGGTAGATATTTACACCCAGATACTTGAATGTCACGGTCTGCCAGGGTATCTGCAAGACGGGCAGCCTCTCCAACGGGGTGCTCTTGTACCTTCCCAGGGGGAACAAACTGGACTTCCCGGGGTTCACCGATATGCCCGAGAGGGTGGCGTAACGACCCATCACCTCCAACACATATTGCAGGTTCTCCTCCGGGTAGCGCAAGTAGAGAAGCACATCATCTGCATACAATGATATCAGGTGTGTGCTCCTTGTCGTGTGAATCCCCACCTCCCCGTAATGTTGCCGCAGGCATATTGCCAGCGGCTCTAATGCCAGGATGTATAACATTGGTGACCAGGGGCATCCCTCTCTGGTACCCCTGCCAAGTTGCCATTTATCTGAGATTGTGGTTCCGGTTTTGACTCTCGCCGTCGGGGTACTGTACAACATCTGGACCCATCTAATATATCCTGGTCCCATCCCGTATCCTTTCAAGGTCGCTTTCAACCATGGCCACCGCACTGAATCAAAAGCTTTCACCGCATCCAGCAACACGATAGCCAGCTCGCTCGAGTCTCCCTCAGTTTGGTCAATAATATGGTGTAGCCTCCTGTGGTTATTTGTAATATTTCTACCGGGGACATAGTCCGTTAGGTCTGGGTGTATCAATTTACCAATTACCCTCTTCAACCTATTGGCTAGCACTGCCGTGAGTATCTTACTATCCTGATTGAGCATAGACAAGGGCCTGTAGGATCCGCATTCTGCATCTGGTTTGCCTGGTTTCAGGAGTGGAATGACCACCGCCTCGCGGAGGGACACCGGCAGTTCCCCCCACTCTTATGCTTCATTAAACATGGCCAGCAGCGGCTGGAGTAGCTCCTGCTTGTACGTTTTATAAAACTCGCTGGGTAACCCATCCGCCCCAGGCACTTTACATGTGGGCAGGTGTTGGATCACCGCCTCCAGTTCGTCCACGGTGATGGGGGCGTCCGCTCGCTGTAGGTCATCCAAGGTGGGCAGCCCTATGTCCTCTATCGTATCTAGTATATCTTGACTCATGTCCTCTCCTGTGTCCTCGTATAATCGTCTGTAATACTTAAGGAACACCTCATTTACCCCTTCCTGGGTATTGTGGATTTGACCCTCCACGTCCCTGATCTCTCTGATCACCGAGCGGGAGGTCTCATTCTTGTACAACCAAGCCAATAATCTGCCCGGCTTATCCCCCCCAGCATGCAGCCTCTCCGTGTATTTCTTATAGTTCAGTTTGCATAATCTGTCCCAAAGTTCACTACAAGCTAGCTGTAAGTCCTTTATTTTAGCCCTGTTTGCACGGGTGGTCCCCTCATTTCGTATGAGGTCCTCAAGCTCTCTTTCTGTCTCTTGCAGTTCCCGCTCAATACCCCCTTGCAGCCCTTTGGATTTAGAAATTGCTACTCCCCGCACCACCACCTTAAATGCCTCCCATAGTGTTCCCACCGAACTTACACTGCCCGTATTAATTTCAAAGTATTCCTCGATGGCCTCCCTCAAATCCTCTTGGAAGCCCGCATCCTGTAGAGCCTCAGTCCTGAGCCTCCATGTCGGGATCCGTGCCCTGGGGGGTTGAAGTCACCACTCTATGACCAAAGGCAAATGGTCGGAGATTACCCAGGCTTTGTATTCCGCCCCCACCATTTCTCCCACTATCTCCGCAGATAAGAACACGTAATTTAGCCTTGTGTGCAAGTTGTGTTGTGCTGCATAGTGCGAGTATTGCCTATCCGTTGGGTGTAGCCTTCTCCACACATCCTCTAGGCCGAGGTCCATCAACAGTGTCCTCAGCGCTTTAGCTGCTGGCGCCAGCTTTTCTAACTTGTCATCTGACCTATCTATCCTGGGGTTCAGAGTGCAATTAAAGTCCCCTCCCCACACCATCGCGCCACCCGCCAGGGGCTGATTTTACTATATAAAGACCTAATATATACCGCTGTATCATGGTTAGGGGCATACAAATTTATGATATTCATTTCTCTGTTCTCCAGGAGTCCCGCCACCACCACCATTCTGCCTTCCGGGTCTATTGTCGAGCTAAGCAGCTGAAATGGTACATGCGGTGCCACCCATGTAATCACCCCTCTTGCATATGCCGAATATGTGGCCCCCATGACCGTACCCCTCCATTTCCTCCTGATCATCTCCAACTTCTCTTTGGTGAGGTGGGTTTCTTGTAGCAGAGCTATGTCAATCCGCATCCTCTTTAGGTACATCATCACCTTGTTACGTTTCAGATAGCTATTAAGGCCCCGCACATTCCTAGTAACAATTCTGAGATTACCCGATGCCATTGATTTGTTCGTCATTTCCCTGTAGGCTCACACACAAACTAAAACTAAAACTCCCCAAAACTATATACGCCACAACCTTCCCCTCCCCCCCAACCACCTCCCCACCCACACCCAACAACACCCTCCCCAACCATTGCCCAGCTCCATCCCTGGATCTCAGGCACCCCCACATCTAGCCCTGCCTAGTAAGTCTATACTCAGGGCTCAGCAGGGTAAAGTCGCCCTAATGGCTACTTAACTTTCAGGGGTAGGTTGCTACCATCCCATTGCTCCTACTACCCATACTATCACGCATGATGTTAATGCTATTCAGTTCCAGCATGCAGTTGATACTCTATATTCCAGTCCAGCCAGAGCACAAGGTCCAAGGGCTACAAATTCACTTAAATCTCCCGTGTTCCCGAAACAAGTCCACCTTCCCACTTATCCCCTTAATGTCCATGGCACCGACTCCTCATTTGTCACGCTCGAGGCGATCTCAGTCAGCCTCCTGTTCCGGGCAGCCCTGCAGGTCCAGCCATGACGCCGCCTCCTCCGGGGTGTCGAAAAAAAGCGCCTTGCTCTTTTGCAGCACCTTTAGCCTCGCCGGGTACAGAAGCATATATTTGATGGCCGCGGCACGTAGCCTCCTCTTGACGGCCACGTAACTATACCTTTGCCTCTCCACCAGCATTGTATAATCTGGGTACGCCGTGATATTGGTGGATGCTCTCTCAATTGTCCCGCCCTTACAGAAATATTCCAGGATCTTCTCCCTGTCTTTGTATTTCAGGATCCTTGCGATTATTGGCCTCATCTGAGCTCCAGGTCGTGGCCTCCTCATCAAGGCCCGATGGGCCCACTCAACAGTAAACCCCTGTGAGAGTTTTTCTGCTCCTATCCCCTGGAGGATCATGTTTTCTACATAGTCCGTGGGGTCCAGGCCTTCCTCCCCCTCGGGCAGGCCGACCACACGTATGTTGTTCCTCCTCGCTCTTCCTTCCGCCTCCTCCACTCGATTTTCAAGGTTGGCAACCTGCTGTTTTAGCACATGGACCTCCTTTGCATTGCTCGTGCTGACCTCCGTGTTGACTTTCACTGTGCTTTCCAGGCCACTTGTTCTCTCCGCCAACGCACGGACATCTTGACGCAGCAGGGTAACTTCGATTCCCACAGGGTCAATTTTATTTTCCAGGGCCGTCCGCAAGTCCGCGATCACTGTGCCCCATTTGGTGCTCAAATCCGTTATGGCCGCCAGGACCTGACGGTTATCTCCTTCTGCGGCACCATCAGCGGAGGCCGCGCCCATGCTTTGCGCCGCTGCCGTGGGGGTTCGCTGCGTTTTCGCAAAGACCTCCATTGTGGATTGTTTGGATTTGGCTCTCAGTCCTTTCACAGACATCTCGCGATTCTCAATCGTATCAGGTCCCCACACTGCAATGCTGATGTGTCGTGCTCTGGTCCCTCAAATGCTAGGGTGCTAGTTGCAGCGGGTTGCGTTGTGCTGTGGAGCACGGCAAT
Source organism: Ambystoma mexicanum (assembly GCF_040938575.1). Lineage (NCBI taxonomy): Eukaryota > Metazoa > Chordata > Amphibia > Caudata > Ambystomatidae > Ambystoma > Ambystoma mexicanum. Next base: position 582,003,413 of record NC_090928.1, on the reverse strand, counting down.
GTATTCAAATGGGCTGTCTTCTCCCATGTATTCTGCTGCACACAATCATCCATGCGCCATCAACGTACTTCGAGGTGCCACACAGAACTCAACAGCTGCTCATCTCCTTTGCAATGGCCTAGTCACATGTAGGTTGTGCCAGACCGGGGTATGTCCTGGTAATAGTGTGTTGCACACTCGCATGTCTCAGCCATGTCAGCTGCCGGGCGTGGCTGCAAATGTCTTTACTTCAATCCGTGGCCGTCGCCCAATACAGTGACTGCATAAGAGGGCCGGCAGTTTAGTTTCAATGCCGCATCCTGCTAGATCCCTTTGTTCTCTGGGAGCGCCGCCATTTTGGTGTTTTTGTCCACGGCCTCTCCCCAGGATACTATGTGTCCGTTCGGCTGTTCTCCAGTCTCCCGCGAGCCGCTCACCCACTCACGTTCTTCCCGGCACCTTCCCACATGCTTGTGTGTGTTTTGCTTCCAGATTCAAGTGAAATACATGCGTTTGTTGAACGGATAAGGATGTCGGATCACACAGCAGACGTGACTCACAGCCTTTTCCATGGCTGTCCAAGCCACGCCCTGCTGTAGATACATGATTGTAGTGGTTTGTCCCTTTTCACAATCGATTGCTGCTGGTCCATGTACACAGCCAGACTCTACCTGTGCAGCCAAATTCTTAGTGCGAGAAGTGTTTCCTAGACGGGGAGTATGCAAAGTAATAAGGTCAGACAATGGCCCACATTTTGTAAATCAGACATTTGAACAGATCAGCTTGTTGCTTGGTATAAAGCACAAGTTTTCTTCGGCCTATCATCCACAAGGAAATGGGATCTGTGAACGGCTCAATGGGCTGCTTAAAGAGAGGATAGCCAAGTTGAAGCTTACCTTGAAGAAAGGGTGATTGCATTGCCTACCACTGACATTATATGTATTGAGGAACCAACCAGGTTCAGACCACCATCTCACCCCCCCATGAGATAGTTACAGGGACACAGATGAGGACACCCCTCATGCCTCTATTCAGAGTTAGAAGTGATGCTCAGCCAACAGCAGAACTGTTAGGAATGGAGCTACGCGACTATTTTACGTGTATACTCAAAGTATTTCTGTCATTTCAGGTCAACTACGGCAAAAAGGGTGTGGAGCAGTACAGAACACAGAAGGAGATGCTTCAACAAGTGGCGTTCTAGAACTTTGTCTTTCCAAATTATTCCCTGGAGATGCGGTTCTAATCCGCAATTTCACAAGGAAGTGGCACGAGCCCAGGTTTAACGGCCCTTTCATTGTGGAAGACGTCACGCCGCCTGCAATCATCGTGCAAGACAAGCACGCTTGGACTTTTTTTGGCGATGTTAAAGTTTATGCTGGAGAAACCCCTCTGCCCCCATCCTCTTTGGAAGCAAGCATTGGGGAAGAACCTCAGCAAATGCAGACAAGGTCTATGACGAGGAAGAAGGACACAGAGGCTAATAAAAGAAAAGATTTAATCAGACTGTGGCTTATTTCGGGACACTCTTTTAGCCATTTATGAAAGAGTTAAGGGAAGCTGATTCGAACACTCTGTGCAGTCATTTCAGGGTTAAGGGAAGATCTTTTGTTCTTAAAGCCACAGGTGTTTGTTGACTTTGGACTGAGGCATGCTTTAAGCCTTGATAAGAAGTAAAATATGCCAAATTCTGAGTTAATTTTCGACAATTGGAAGAGGGTGCAGTACCCTGATTCATTTCTCACTGAGTTTTTGTTTGGATTTGCCCATGGTGATTCCCAATGACAACGTTTCAAGGATCATATTGAAGTTTTCCTCTTCATTCTGTGAACATATCTGGCTATCGTGGGACTACTAGCGTACATGTTTTTCTGCAAGATCCTAAGAATGTTCCCATTGTAAGGAGGTTGCTCACAGCAATTATCAAGCAAATTCTGCAGCTACCAGAGTATAGTGGGGAAAGGACAAATGCCTCTATCCTCTGATGACATACACAGACTGGTCAGTGTGGCTTTATATTGTCTAATTGAAGAATACCCGCATCTTGTTGGAAGACACACTGATGTACATACATTCCTAAGGGATCCGAGAAACAATGCAGCACTAAATGAAATCTTGAGAGGCGTCATACTACAAGTGAACACTTATTCTGCGAGATCTCCGAGATCTGAATGAAACTTTCTTTCAACAGACAGATAGAGAGGTTGCTGGTCAGAAAGAACTATTGTTGCATGCTGAAAGAAACTCATCATGTCATTTGGTCTAAGCCAGATTCGAGGAATCGACTGGGAACTGGTGTATGTCATTGAATTTATCTAGACTTACTGAAGTCGTTTTTCTTCTTGCTGGAGGGGCATCTACATTTTGTCTGGTTAAAGACTGGTTACAGGGAAAACATTGAGGAGTTTGTTCTTGGTATCCAGTAAGCAGACAGCTGATCGAGGATAAGTTGCTATGTCAAGATAGCAGAGTCCAGAAGCAGTAGATAATGCTGATATATTAAAGTTGCTTTTTCCTTCCTTAGGCAATGAAGATGGGAAGTATTAGTAGTAACATAATTATGCCAGATATAGACAGATGTCCACATTGTCCAAAAAAGTCGATGTTCTAAGATATCCTATCTGTGTATTATTTATCCTTGCATTTTGTTCATAATTATACTGCTTTCACTGACAGTACGCACATCATACTACATTGATGTATATGGAGCTAAGACTCCTGTGAATCTTCCTGAGCAGAAAGAAGGTGCAATCATGGCAACTACTAGGCAGCCGAGACCCTATGTAGTTATTTCTGATTCAAAGAAAGATGACAAATTGACATAAATTGAGATGTGTCACTAACAATAATTCACTTGCAAGAAGTGTCTTAGAGACTCTTTTTGGATGCAAGAGACAGGCATGACATGACAGGCAGGAGAAAAGGTTGGTAGAAGGTGAACCTATACAAGTAATGCATGCAATTACACCTGGTCCTGTGATGAATTACCCAATGATGATTCCTAAAAGATAATCACACATGGAGATTCTACGAGACGTTTTCATGCCTGAGTGGTATGTTGAGAGGATGAAACGCTCTGAACTTTCTCCTACTCAGGGAGCACTGATAGGTGTTCCTATAATTGATCCAGTTAGAAGGAGTTATGCTAACACACTTCATGAAATGATTATGGAAGGTCACATGCGAATAATGAGGCCTCAAAAAAGTACCAAAGAGGATGATATCGAATTAAATGATTACCTGGACAGTTCAGCTCACCTGGGAAATAACATATGGTACCAACATATGAAGGAAGTTGGAAGAATAACTCTGAAGAAGGAATGCTTTGTGTGTGCACTGCTGCCCTACAGTATGGGAAAATCCAAGATCTTCATAGTTATCGAAATAGATGACCTGACAGCTCATTGTCTTTCGCAAATAGCACTTTGCAAAACAAGAGGCCAGTTCATGGGCCGAGATGCCTACCTCAAATGGGCAACTGAATGGACGGATCCAGATGAAGATGACTACATCCAAGATACAAAGACAAGAAACAGAGCACACACAAAGAATCATGTGATTAGATACGAGAAGTGTGGAGTGAAAGGAGCTGGAATTAGATGGGAGGTAAACAAAACCTGGAGAGTTCAGGAAAATCTGCAGAAGAAATCCGTAGATGGAAGAACTGAGGTCAAATGCAAATCTGGGGATCAGTATTATCGCCAGATGGATGGGAAGAAGGAGTGGTTATCTGCAGAGCATGGATGGTGTATGATCATCCTGAATCGACTATTTGGAATGCACAGGTGCTATGCAAGCCCCTGTGGAAGAGCATTGCCAAGTTACTAACCTGGGTCGAAGACGGAGGAGGACCCTTGCAGATAGTACCATAGGAAAAAACAAAGCTGTGCTTCAGAAACAATGGTACAAGAAAAGTTGGGGAGAATCAGAACTGTGATAGAATTGTTGATGCACCAAGAATGAGCATTGGTACTTCAGTGATCATGGATCATTATTGGGCATGTGGAGCCAGAGCCTATATAAGATTGCCTGCAGACTGGGGAGGATTTTTTTCCATAGTAAATACCCATGTTCCAGCATTGGTGATTCCAAAAAGTGACTTATTTAATTTATTTAATAATGTGATATAGTATCATTAATAAGATGAATTTCTCCACTTAAAATTAATTTTACATCTCACAGATGTTATAAAGAGAAAACAAAATAGATATATAATTCTATAGAAAGAGAAATAGTGATAATGAAAATATCATCAAACAGTTCACAGTATAGTCATCCAAAGACATCATTGTTACCACGCTTCTTATTAACTTACGCCTTGACAGTTTTCTGAAAGCAGATGCTCATCTGAGGAAGAAGAGATCTGTGGAGCTGATGAGAGGAATGAAGAGGGAGAACTATTTTTCAGCAAAATCCATAGAAGCTTTTGATGCTTTTCCATATGAGCACAGGCTGTTCAGCCAGACGTCATCGGTGTTCATGACGATTTTCATGCCGAGGATCCAGGTTGGAGCAAATACCAAATGGCTGCAGATTACCAGATGGGAATAGCTAAAGACAATCAACACAACTATAAAGGGATTCAATGCAATCAGAGAAGAGATGAGAGCCATATGACTGATGACTCTTCAGAACAGATGTGTCTTGGATATGATTACAGCTATGGATGGAGGTGTTTGTGCAAAATTCGGAGAATCATGTTGCCTTCTCATGATGACGAGAATGGAACCTTGACAGAGGCCATAGACATACTGACGAAGCTCCATGGTCAGATGATAGACAATGGTTGAAGACATTGCTGATGACAGCTGGTTTGGATCACTCTTTTCCTGGATTCCACAATGGATGGCAGACATTTTCAAGTTCCTTGGAGCCCTGATAGGAATGATATTACTTGGGTTCTCTGTGATCAAGTTGATAATTTCGCAATGCAAGAAGACAGCAAAGAAAGCCATAGGGATGAAGATCATGATCGATGTTGAACCAGGATGGAAAGCCAAAGATCTGACAGATGAAGGAATCAGAGACTTTGTGAAGGCCAGTATTCATGCACCTGAGGGAACAAATTTCCTGTATCCAAAGAATCATAAGAAGTATGTAGGAAGATGGATCTATTCCAGTCCAAATGGACAATGCAGTCTCATGACATGGAACAAAGATGAGCACGTGAAAACAGCAGGATGCTTGAAGGGAGTCATAAAGAGTAGTCGATGAATCACCCAGAAGGGGGAGTGTAGAGGAGGAGCCAAGTAACCCCACCTCAACCGTTCTACCCCCTATTGCCTGTATGTTGGAAACCAGAGTATGTGACATACATGGAGCAGTTGAAACGACAAAATCAAAAAGGAATCCAAGAGGCAAGTTTCCCATTGAGGAAACCATACCTGCATACAAAGAAATATGATGGTTGTTTAAATGAGATACCTGAAGAAGCAGAGCAAATGAAGGGTCAAGACGAATGGTGATGTCACACAGAGCTGAACTGACGTATCGAGAAGAGATGCAGAGCTCAGAGAATGCAGATATTCTATAAGGCATCAAGGATAAGTGACATCTTGGGATCAAGGTGAAGAAGTTTATGCCACAGAACAGATGAAGACATTAAGATGTGTTACACGTGTACAGATGCAAAAGAAACACAAGCAGATAAAGTAATCTTAAGGCTAACCTTATAGTGAATAGGTTCCGGCAAGAGCCTATATATATATATATATGCATATGGACAAGTAAAGGATGGATGTTTCCACAACACATTATAGCAGTGCTGGACTTTAGTAAAAAGGTTGAGAAAGCCTCATTTCCAAAGTGTCACAGTTAAAAAGCAAATTGAATTACAAAGTGAATCTCAGCAGCCAAGGCTGGACGAGCCAAAGAAGCCAAGGTCTTTTCAAACTGGAGTAGACTGACATTGGATACAAATTGTGTGAAAGAACAGAACTCCTGTTCAGAATGCATGAACCAGAGAAAGAAGACATCAGAGATCTATTAAAAAATAGTATTAAAATCTACTAGAAGCTCGATTCCATGGTCTCTAGTCACATGGAAGGATGAAGTTGGACGAACAAGATGGTCACACCTACGCATGAGGGCAGAGCGTGTCTTCACTCCTTGAATTTCTCAGAGCTAAGAACACTCTCAAGGCCGAGCTTCAAAGCCTAATTGACAGTAGACCACTGAGGTGATGATGGATTGATATGCTAATTGGTGGGAAGCAATGGTTAAGGTGAGCTCCCCAGCACCTGAATGGCCAGCCTGCATGCTGCTAGACGTAGATGGAAAAGTACTGACGAAGGTTGGAGTGCCAACCAATTGTAGGGAACCGCGTAATTAGGGGTCCTATAGTTGTGTAAACCAATGGGACGTCGTGTATTTAGTGACGTTCATGTTATGTTATGTTATGTTATTTTATTTGTAAGGCGCCAAAGCCTGAGGGCATCAGGTGCCATGAAGAAGGAAGGTAAGGCCCTATCTAAAACAACCGGGTAGCTGGATCAGCACTTTATGAAAATAAAAATGTCTTCAACTGTTTCTGGAAAATCAGAAGATTGTTTGTATTGTGAAGAAGAGCCGAAAGGGCATTCCAGGCCTGTGCGGCCTGCACATGAAAAGCGCTGCCATTTCCACAAGCTCTTGTAACTCAATCTACTTTGTAGGGAGCAGGTCTTAGCTGAGCGAAGAGATCTACTAGGCGTGCATAGTTTCAGCCTGTTCTTAAGATATGTAGGTGCATCACCATAGACGCATTTATGACAAGTTGTCAAAAGCTTAAATTGTATTCTAGCTGAGACTGGCAGCCAGTGGAGACTCCACCTGGCTGCAGATGTGGGCTCTAGACGATTCAACTGAAAGACGATGCATACCGCAGCGTTTTGAATCTTTTGGAGTCTTTGTAGATCCACCTTCTTTGCTCCTCACAAAAGGGCATTACAGTAGTCCACTCTGGGCAATACTACGGCCTGGGCTAATTTTTTACAGTTTTCCTCTGAAAACAGTGGGGCCACTTGACGAAGCACTTTCAGGTGGTAATTAGTGCTTTTCACGATTGCGTCAACATGAGCCTTGTTGTAGACAATGGCCTCCAATTAGGTGCCCAAGGTCTTAACCTTGAGTACCACTGGTATCTGACATCCGTCAACCAGAAAACTGTTATACAGGAAACCCAACTTCTCTCTAGCATGTTTGGGGCTGTATAACATTAGTTCCGTCTTGGTGCCGTTAAGGCAGAGCCAATTAGTTGTCATCCAGCTTTTCACCATTTGATAGACCCGATCTAGAGTTTGTTGGTCCTTACTGTGGTCTCCACCAACCTCCAATGCCAACTGAAAATCATCTGCATAATTGCAAAAAAAGAGGTCTGAATTCTCAGGATCCCTGCATAATGGGATGATGTAAATGTTAAAAAGCAGGGGGGGAAGACAAGCCCCCTGAGGGACTCCACAGATGGTAATCTCAGCATCGGAGTCACTCTCACCCCAGTGTACTCGGGAGCTATGCCCTTGAAGAAATGACTTGAGCCAGGTTATTGCCTCCTCTGAGAGACCTCCAACGGTAGACATCCGATCTAGCAAAATCCTGTGATCTAGCAAGTCAAAGGCTGCTGAAAGGTCAAGCAACATCAGCAGCCCCGATTTACCAGATTCCAATCCGGATAGCATATGCGTCTGCAGATGCAATACGGCACTCTCGGTGCCATGGAAGCTGCGGAACCCTGATTGTTTTTTATGAAAGATGTTTCTTTCTGCCACATGTGCCTGCAGTTGTAACGTGGCTACTTTATCCACAAGCTTTAGAAAAAAAGGGTGTTTGTAATTATCCTAAGATTAGCGGCATCGTTAGGGTCTAAGCCAACCTTTTTTAACAGTGGAATGACTATTACATGTTTTATAGAAGGGGGGGTGTGAATATTGCGAAAAGAATAATTTACAAAACGACAGAGAAAAGGGGCAAACATGTCTTTGTGTTCTAAAATGATTTTAGATGGTAAAAGTTCACCTGGGCAACTTGTAGGGTGCGTGGCCCGCATAATATTACAAATATCTGTCGTAGTATGTTCTTTGAAACTAAACTTAGCTTGGGATTGTTGAGTAAAATCATAGTGGTCATTTGTAGGGGAGGGCTTAGTTGCCCAACCTGATGTTAAGTAACAAATCACATATTTGCACTTTTTTAGACTAGCATGGATCGTTTACTTAGATGTTCACTCAGAGCCAATCACCCATACTCATAGGTTTTTGTAGTTTGCCACGTAGGATGATGTTGGTAGTGACGCAGGTCAACGTCATTGATGACGAGTTTTGTGTATAACATCTCAGTTTTTACTAGAATGTATGGAGTAAGAGGATCGAGCGAATTCGTTGATGTTCGGTATGCTCCCTGTTTTAGATAATTGATATTAAAACAGTCTTCCTTTTGCCAACTACCTAAGTCGTTTTGATTATTGATGTATGAATACAAATCTGCATCCCCGTCCATCTCCAGGGTCATTGCTACTCATCCAGTTCAACAGATTTCTGCAGAAGGGGCATCAGCTGCCTGGGGCCCTTACAAATAGCATTGAATATATATATTCTGCTGTATTAACCTCTTGAGTATAAGTGAAAAGATAAGGTTGATAGTAACAAAAGTGTAATTCTGGAGGGGAGGGATTAGTAAAATCAAAAAGTGGTAGATGCAAGGCTTTGAATTACCCTAGCCATTGTGTATTTAAATTACCTGATATGTCTATGTATGCTGTATCCTTCTCTGTACTTGACCAATTACCTTATATGTCTTTGTATGCTGTTTGCTTTTCGGTACTTACTTTTGATTAATAGGCAACTACCATATAGTTGTCCTCACACCCAATTGTCGTTCTCTATGTTGTGTTAGTATATGTATATTATAATGTGAATATATTCTATTTCTGTTTCACACTTTGTATTTCTTGATTCCATTTGAGTCTATTGACAGTTTTTTGAGTACAATAAAATATGCTTTCTAGAATGTATTGCACTGGTACCAACTGGTTTTGGATTGCCTGAATGCCTGAAACCTTTGTCAGTTATTGACACCTATGCATGACCAGGATCCTTAAAATAAGGTGATTTATTGACTGCAAATAGGTCTGTATGGGAACACCCTTTTCTGTGTATATATCTAGATTTTCCAGTTCCCGGTTTACTGTAGTACTTCTCTCCCTCTGGTGCTTTGAATTAAACATTACCACTACTGTTGCTCTGTGCAAGATTCCATGCCGTAATTCTGTAGTATGTCTGTGCCATTACAGACGGCAACAAGCCATTAACAAATTACTCCTGGTGCTGCCACCAAAAGGTGCAGTTTAATCTCACTTACTAGGTCCATGTTCCCTCTGCTCTGGACCACAAGCACCACATGAATGTGTAGGCCCTGTGGTCTAGCAGTTTGGGAAAGGCTTCTCACATTAGTGATGGGGCCAAGGCCGATTTGCAAACAACGGTATGGAAGTCTGGCCAGATCAATGCCGGTGGTTGTAACTGATTCAGAGACCTTGCCTATTAGGTGCAAACCAGAACTCATGCAGTTGAACACAGATAGGATGGAGATAAAATGTGAGGAGAAACACACATCCTATGGGTGTGTTAGGTCAGTTACTCACCCAATGACTGGCCATGGCTATGTTGATGCCTCATCACCAAAACCTAACCTTTCTGGAATTCTATGAGCAAGCTCTATCACAAAGTAACACCAAATGTGTTGCTGCATATGGCCTGTCAGATATCTAAGCATTTTCTTGAGCGCTTAATTACTTGGATCCTGTTCTGCCCTCTTGGGGAGACCCTCCTCGAATAGTGGGAATGTATTCTTCACTGCCTCACCTGCCTTCCTGAGCTGCTACAGTCCTTGCAAGAGACCCCGTTTTTGTCCAACCGCAACATCGCGTGCATCTTTATCCGAAAGCACTTTTGAGCGATGGGCTCCACTCATCATAGGGACTGGACTGCCTCATAGTTAGGATCTGATAAGTGAAGGACTGCACTGTATGCTCCCTTTCGTCACAGTTTGTGGACCCTTACTGTGTGCTTTTCTTTAGGCCATTGGTAACTGTATTTATGTTTAATAGTAGTGTTATGTTGGTTTATTTATTACTGCTGATATTTGCTTTGTGTTTGATTTTAAAGGCCTTAAATGTATATGTATTTTTGATATATGCTCATTGTAATCCCCAACAATGTCATCACTGAATATGCTCTTTAATTCACTATTAAGCAACCACATCCCTGAAATGCAGGATATTGATCTCCGTAGATCATAACTCCACGCATTCTCTCTCCTTACTGGTATTCACATAACCTGCCAGTACCCTTGCAGCCTTTCACCAAACAAGACCCACAACAAAGGCGTCTGTCTGCTCCCTGTCCACTTCAGGTACGCTTCCCACCCCCGTAATGTCCCTATGTACTCCCCAGCCCCTCTGGTGCCCCGTGTTGTTGCAGTGTGCCCCTGGCCCCCTGTGGTCAACCCGTGATGTCACTGTATGACCACAGCCTCTCTGATCCCCCGTGTTGTCTCTGTGTTCCCCCTGCCCCTCTGGTCCCCCATGATGTCGCTGTGTGCCCTGCTGCCCCTCTGGTCCCCTGTGTTGTCGCTGTGTGCCCCCAGCCCCCCTCGTTCCCTGTGATGTCGCTGTATGCCCCCCTGTCCCTCTGGTTCCACGAGATGTCGCTGTGTACCCTCCACCCCCTCTGGTACCCCGTGATGTCGCCATTTGAACCCAACCCCCTCTGGCCCCATTAATGTCGCTATTTGCCCCAGACCCTCTGGCCCCCATGTTGTTGTTGTGTACCCCCAGCCCCCCCGGTTCCCCGTGATGTGGCTGGGTCCCCCTGCCCCTCTAGTCCCCTGTGTTGCCGCTGTATGCCCCAGCTCCTTTGTCCCCCGTGATGTTGCTGCATGTCCCGGTCCCCCATGATGTTGCTGCATATCCTGTGCCCCTCTCGCCCCTGTGCTGTCGTGGTGTCCCCCCAGCCCCTCTGGTTTCCCTGTGATGTCTCTGTGTGCCCCAGCCCTCTAGTCCCCGTGATGTCGCTGTGTGCCCCCAGACCCTCTGGTCCCCCGTGTTGTTGCTGTGTGCCCCAGCCCCCCCTGGTCCCCTGTGATGTCGATTGTGTCCCCCAGGCCCGCTGGTCCCCATGATGTCACTGTGTGCCCCCTAGTCCCTGTGATGTCGCTGTGTGCCCCCGCACCCTCTGGTCCCTCACGATGTCGCTGTGTGCCCCAGACCCTCTGGTCCCCTTTGATGTTGCTGTGTTCCCCAGCATCCCTGGTCCCCCTTGATGTCGCTGTGAGCCCCCCAACCACTTTGGTTCCCTGTGTTGTTGCTGTATGCTCCCAGTTCCCCTGGTCCCCGTGATGTCTCTCTGTGCCCCAGCCCCTCTGATCCCCCGTGCTGTCGCTGTGTGCCCCAGCCCCCTCTGGTGCCTGTGATGCCACGGTGTGCCCCCAGACCCTCTGGCTCCCCGTGAAGGTGCGGTGGGCCCTCAGCCCCTCTGGTTCCCTGTGATGTCGCTGTGTGCCCCCACCCAACTCTGGTCCCCCATGATGTTGCTAAATGCCCCCAGCCCCTATGGCCCCCGTGTTGTCTTTCTATGCTCCAGCCCCTCTGGTTCCCAGTGATATCGATGTGTGCCCCAGCCCTTCTTATCCCCTGTGTTCTCGCTGTGTGCCCAGCCCCTTATGATTTTATAAGCAATACCTTTGTCAATGCCTCTGTTCCTTGCACTGAAGTCCTGTCTTAAACAAGCACTCACAAAGCCAAAATGTTTGGCTTGCGTATAGTTATTAGACAGACATTTGCCAGGCAGTGCTATTGTATGCCCAGTTACTTGCACAGTTTTCTAGCTGTTCCCTTCTAATGGCCAGGTGGTTCCCTTGCTATGCCTACGGAATTAAGTAGCACCTCACTATGCTGGTCCAACAAGGCCCTACCTGAAAATGATAAGGCTAGGATGGCATATATGAACCAGTTTCAGATCTTCTCATGCATACTTACGAGTGGGGCTCCGACCTAAATAGAATGTATCTTTGCCTGTGTGAAAGCCTAATCTACTCTGCCAGAACATTTCATGATTCAAACTGATAAGTACTGACTTGATAACCTCATTCTGTTTGGGTAACTTAACATAGTTTGTATGCAAACAGAATACGTCATGTGTATTGTGGGTTTTGTTTGGAAAGTATGATGTAAATCCTGGGTGCTGGGTGTTTAGGCAGTGCTGGAAATGAAACATGAACACCTATAAAATAGCACAAGAGAAGAGCGTTTTCCATACTGTTGCTGGAAATTATAAAAGATTTACATCTTTTAAAACTAAAAGGCAGTATTTAAATATTTTCTAAAGAGTGCAATCAGAGTTGGATTTATCATTTGAACAAGGGACAAAAGCCCCCCTGCTCTGTCTCTTTCATGTACCAGTGCACTGTTATCTTTTTAACGTGTCTCAGAGGCAGATTATTTACAACAAAAGTGATTAGAGATGAGAAAAGGTAACATGCAGTGACCATTGCTGTACCACTTTCTTTCTTAAAATTATGTAGGGTTTTAATAAGCTATTTAAGTGTGATTGTTGGGTGATTCGAAATTAAGGTGATACAAGGCAAGCTGTGTGAAACAATGACCTTGTCATGCATTTCATTTAACTTTGGGTCTGCATGAGAGTTTTTTTTAAAGTCCTCATTAATTTCTCTGCTGGAGCTTGTAGGCTTCCATTAAGAAGCGTAAATGGCATACCTCATATCGTGGTAACGATGGGATTGCCTTTTGCGCTATGACTGCTTTCTACCATCGGTCCATTAAGCTAGCAAAACGTAGGCATTTCACCTCTCAAATTGAAAATGCCATTTTATTGCCGATGGAACTATTTAAGGTGGTCCGCACTTTATCGGCCAGTGAACCTGCTGATGCTATTGTTGCATCTCAAGATCGCTTTGACTCTTTCGCCTCATTCTTTACTTGTAAGATTGAAAAGCTTTGGGATCTTATTTCCACTGACTGCAGTCTTTCTACTGATATCCCTGACCTTCCTGTGCCTTCCCATTCGGGAACTCTGTCCCCTCCTCTGGTGTTGTGGGGCTCTTTCCTCTTTTCACGGACAGTGATGTTAGTGCTGCGGTTATCGGTAGGAAATCTGCCTCTCCGGCTGATGCTCTTCCTTTAGCTGTGGTAAAGGCTATTCTTACTCAGATTTTGCCCTATTTGACATCACCAGTGAATTTTTCCTGCTCTATGGGGATTATTCCTCTGTGCTTAAATGTGCAACAGTTATCCCTCTGTTGAAGAAACCAACTCTGGACCCCTGCTCCTCGCTAGTTTTCGCCCCATTTCCCTTCTGCCATTTGGAATGAAGCTTCTGGAGCCCCTGGTCTCCGCCCTTCTGGCTGGTTACTGTGAGTCTTCATCTCTGTTTGATGACTTTCAGTCGGGCTTTAGACCTGGCCAGGCAACCAAGACTGTTTTGGTCTCATGCTTGACGATCTCACGCTTATTGCTGATCAGGGCAGAGTGGCGGCACTGATTTTGTTAGATCTGTCAGCCGCCTTTGATACCATTGACCACTCCATCCTGGTCAGCCATTTAGCTGATGCTGGTCTGGCTCGGCCAGCCCGGTTCTTGCCTGGTTTTTCAGTCCTTCCGTTCTGATCGGTCACAGCATATTTTGCTTCAACCTTTTCTTTCTGTAGTCATGGCCTTGCTGTGTGTTGTCCTCTACTCTTTTTAAGATTTATATCCAGCCTTTTATCGCTCTCATCCACGCCCACAGCTTTGGATGTTATTTGTATGCTGATTATATGCAGATCTTGGTTAGGCTGGATATCCATCATCCAGCCCATGCCTCTCCGCTGCAAGATTGTCCAATAGCCGTGGGTTGCTGGATGACCGAAAACTGGCTTAAATTAAATGGCGACAAGATCGAGGTCATGGTGGTGGGTTCTTCTTCTGTCTCTTCTTTTTGGTCTTCTGCTTTCTGGTCCTCTTCTTTTGGCCCTTTACTGCTGTGTCTGTGGTTAAGAACCTGGCTAAGAGCTGCTTTCTTCTGGCAATCCTCAGGGTTACTTGAGCTAGAACTGGCAGACGCTCTTTTTCTTTCAGTGCCGCTGTTCTTTGGAATGCTCTCCTCGAATACCTGCGTATGGTTTCTGCGCATTTGAAATTTAGGAAGGCGGTGAAAACCTTACCCTTCTAGTTACTTTCTCCTCTCGGTTTGTTGTGAGCATTGGTTTCAGCTTTTTAGCACCAGGTTGCCTTTGGTGTCGGGTGCACTACACCTTTGGGTGTGAAAAACTTTAACATAACATAACATAACAATGATGCAGAAAATAAAGCTACAATCCTAGGGGGTCCTTTTCCAAGTTAAGTGGAGTAGAAGAAGTGGCGCTAAATGCATTTATGAGCTGCATGATTTTGTATGATTTGGCAAGTGGAGGTGGAGAGCAGATCTGACTTATCAAGGTCCCCCTGCCGAATCCGATTGGTATTCCACCAACATGTATTTTTTCATTGGGGGGAAACCAATGGATTTCTATGGGGTCTGCTTGACTTTTACAGCTGATAAAAGAGGGCAGAGTTCAAAGGAATCCATTATGAATGGGTCCCACAATCGTTAAATATGGAACTGATTTACACTTCTCCAGACACGTAGTGGTAAACTGAAGAACAAAGGCAATTTTCGCCTGTGTTTTACTTGTCACTGTTCCAGTACTTGGTGGAAACAAGTAAAATTAATGAATGGCCCCTTCTGCAAAACAAAGTGCAAACAGGAGTGGTTCCTTCTGTGCAATGTAGGATTCAAAACAAAAGACCCCTTTACTCTTTTCATCAACACATTTCTACAATGATGAATATGTTGTCAGGTTGGTTTATCATGTGACTTGTGAATTTTTAAAGTAATATGTGTAAAATGTAGCATTATTTTAGATATGTAAAGCCAAACTTTGACACATATTTGTACCAACTGGAGCTCTGAAGATGCGTGGTCAAGTATCTAAATTTCAGCGTAGGCTCAAATTCTGGCTTTGCCACTTAACCAACGTGTGTGATCCTGGGCAAATCATGTAATTTCACTATGCCTTACCTGCTAAAAGTAGGTGCCCTAGAAGTCATTCAGTTTGCATTATAAGGTATTCCAAAAATCCTCACTAATGGTTTAATAGGTGGGCAGCACAGGCATTAGGACAGACACACACACACACAGACACAGACACAGACACACACACAGACACAGACACACACACACACACACACACACACACACAGACACACACACACACCTTTATTTGAAAATATCAGGCCACATTTATTGAACAAAATGGTGTTATCAAAGTGATGTGGTAGGATTGCTATGCTATGCAGGATTGCTATGCTATACTATGATATGCTGGATTGCTGTGGTATGCTATGGAATACTATGTAATACTACGTTATGCAATGCAATTCATAGCTCAACATCGAAGCCGAATGTTTAATGTTCAATGTTTAATGTTTTCACAAACATTCTTGACAAACATAAAACAATGATAACACCAAGATCTGGACTACAGAAGGCAGGAGAGGTGTTGTTTTTTTGTTGTTGAAAGAGCCTTTCTGACGAACAACTGATCTATCGTGTAATGTAATTTCTGTCTATTTGTCATGTTCTGTGTAAGAATAAAAGAAGTGTTGTTGTTTATACTACTGATAAATTTGGTATTGCTTGTTGCACTGGCTGTTTGGAATATACATTTGTCATGTTAAGTTTAACTGTTTCTGTTGCAGTTCGTTTTGCTGCTCACACTGTTTGAAGACAATGTTTAGAAACTGATTGCATTTTCATGTGATTTAGGAACGGGGCTGTATGGTATCACAGTCGATTTCTGGTTTTGGAGCAAGGGAGACATGATGCTGTCTCCTAGTTAAGTGGGTTGAGAGTCACTGAGCCTGTGGTATATGTGTGTTGTCACATAAACACGTTTGTGACTAGGTGTGGCGGGTTCCAGGTGTTTTGTCACATGGCCCCCATGGTGCAATGCATTTCCCACTCGGTGGCTATTAAGGGTACTTTCGCAGACTGATTGTTGTGCATTCCAATGGTCTGACATTTCCAGGATTACAGTGGACAGGATTTGTCTCGTGTATTTTTTCTTTCTCCACCACCATATTATTATTTCTTTCCTTCCACAGTGTATTGCGGGTGTTTACAAAAACAGGGGACTTGTCGCTGCCTCCAGATTGAGTGAGTTGGTAATTCATTACCGCTACAAGCACCACAATTTTGGTCCGTGGTTGGTGGTCTCAGTGGACAGGATTGTGCGCAGATATCGATGCATATGTCCTTTGCTGGTTATTAGGAGTTCTGTGTATGTGTCCTGTGCCAGCACACCATCACTGTTTTATTTTGGTGGTGCTCAGCTGATTGACCTTGTGATTATTCTCTGTCGCTGAGTTAGTTTTGACTTTCTCCATGCCATGGCTTTCGTTTGCCACTCAATCAAGGCGTCGCCGTGGTATGCCATTACCATACATATCCTTGGCCTACACCGGACATCTTTAAATTGCTTAAAATGATACTACTTCCTAAACTGCTGTATATATTCATTAACGTACCTATCTGGCCTGGCAAGAAATACTTCGCAGGCTGCACCGGCTGTGCACTCAGTTTCTGTGGCATTCAGGGGCGGTGCGCAAAAAATGGCTTGCTGTGACACTTCCCTACGAAAAAGGTGGTTTCACTGCCCCTGATATGCTGCGGTACTGGATCGCAGCACAGGCACAGTTTGCCTCCTACTGGTACCCTGGACCCCCCCCCACACCACCACGTCAAGCTGGAAACCCTTGCGGCAGCTGGCACCAACATTATGTCTTTAATATTGCACCGATGATACGAACCTGACTCAGCTATTGACCCGGTCCGGACAACGGTGCACGCCTGGGGGCGGATATTCGCCGCTGGTGCTGAGGAATAGCCATATTACAAGTGGCTCCCCGCCTGGCGCTTTCCCGGGCTGGAACCCACAAACGACACGGCCCTGGCATGACACTGGCAGACCCTGGGTTACCTAGCTCTAACTGACTTCTATCCGGATAGGCAATTTATCACACCGCAGACCTGGAGGCCGGGCCACTCGGGGTCACCGTTGGAACTTTTACAATTTTATAGGCTCCGCGTTGCTTTCCGTGGCACCTGGCCCGGGTTTCCCAATGAACCTCCCGATTCCCCTGGAATTTCCTACATCGCTAACTCGGGTGGGGCCCGCAGGGTAGTGTCTTCAATGTACAAACTCCTTCTGACTACTGCCCCATCACAGCCTTCTGGGGCCCGGGATGACTGGGCTGCCGAACTGGGGGTGGAACTCACTGACCAGTTGTGGACAAAAATGTGTTCCCACACTAATAGAGTCTCCCTGAACTTTCGCTACCGAACCATCCAGTACAAACTGTTAAATAGGCTACACTACACCACACGCAAAATCTCCAGGTTTGCCCGCTCTGACCCGCGCGGGCCATTTGCACATGTTCTGGGACTGTCCGCGGCTAGCCGCATTCTGGAACGAGATCCTGAAAACCTTATCAGAAATCTGTGACACTTCTGTTGAACCTGACTCACTGGGGGCTTTGTTTGGGGCATGGGGGGCCGAGGGAGCTAGAAGCTCTGCTAAATTCTTAAATGTAAGCTGTATAATTGCCAAGAAGTGTGTGCTGCAGAGCTGGAGATCCCGCTCCCCCACCCCACATTCCAGAAATGGTTGAACTTATTGACATGGTCTCGAAAACTGTGAGGAGGAGTACCTCAATATCCTCCCGGCCCACTCTCGGCCCAAAAACATCTGGACTGCCTTCAGCAGCTATCTTAACAGTCTTGATACACCCGCGTCTGTGTACAACTCATCGCAATCATCTCTATAAAATGCCATAGCTTTTTTGCCTCGTGATGTTGCATTCCTGCCCGCCTTGTTGCTACTGCTCATATGCACCGCTGTACTTTGTTAAACATGTATACTGTCACTCCTGGTTGCTCTGATGTATGTGTAAGCTATTTACCTCTGCCACCAAAAATAAAAGTTTACAAAAAATAAAATTGCTGCCTGCAGGTGTGTCATGTTGCCATATTCCCTTGGGTTACCTACCCCAAATACCCCTCTTGATCTGAAGTACCTGCGGGCCTACCTCCCTTTGTGTCTCCCCCGCTCATTTGGATTTCTAGACTTAGCTATGGACTTGGAGCTTTCCACAACACAACTTACTCCTGCAGTAGGGACAAATGCCTTCTTCATGTTTTTGACGTATAGGGCATTCACCTGTAAATATTTGCAGGTGTGGAATTTTTCAACTCAGGGTCAAAAGGTTTTGAGTGGCCACTGGAGGGGTCGTTTCAGGCAGACCACCTGCTGTCTTGAGCAAGGCTTCGGACTGATGGTCATTGGTAAGCTTATTTCACATGCTACAGATTGCACAACAGTTAGACTAGATCGCGTAAGAACTCTCAGGCTAGGTTAGAGAAAGAATAAGAGCAGTACAGGCTGCTCTCAAAAGCCGGTCTGCAAAAGAGTAGACCCACTAGCAAAACAGGGCTCTAACCAAGGGTTTCTGCAGACACTGCTAAACAATCTAGTTCAGAAGCCCCTACAGCACCACCTGTAGACTTTTTAGATGGCCTAGCACCAAGCTCACCTCACCTGAGGGCTCACACACCTCCTTTTCCGCCCCACCTCCACCCGTCACTCCACCGTCAACTGTCACACTCCCCCAACCGCCCATGCAAGAGCAAGCTGCCAGACCAGCTACCCCCACCACCCTCCCCTACCTCTCACACCCCCACCTGCCCCCGCCACAACCTCATCTTCCTCCCTGTGCCCCGCCTCCACTTCCCCCACCAGCGACATCTACTTACATGCTAACCTGGACACGCTCTCAACAAAGTAGGTTCCCACATTAATCTACATCCACTCCCCTGCCTACCGCCCAGTCCTACATGAGCATGTCTGACTCAATATGCCAGAAATACGCAGAGGACCTACAAGCACTGTCCGACTCCTACGCTTTTAAATCCAGCCCAGGCCAACTTACCAGGTAAGATATTCAATTGTCACATTCATTTATGTCTGAGCAACCCTCGCTACACACTGTGGACGCCTCAACATCCTCCGCTCCATCCATCCTAATGCCTATGCGCACCTTCTCTCAGGCTAATACCAATACGGGACCTATGAGGATTCACACTCCCTGGAGCTCCACTGACTTATAACATTTCCCCACGTTGCCTGACAACCACCACTGCTTTCATGAAACATTTGGACACAGTGATTGCCTGTTATGATCCCGCCATTGGGGACCTGAAACAACTCTTGCGAGCTGTTCTAAAAGACACTCTATACAAAAATGAATTATGGATAAATTGCAATGGCCTGACATACTAGCAGAAGGGGAGAATATCACAGCTAATATTACCGCTCTTCCCGCCCCCATCAAAGAAAATACTTGGTCAATTCTGACTGATCAAAGACTGCATTTTTCAAACAGAACCAATGTGAATAACTATGACTGCCTATCTAGACTGACTGATTTCCTTTTACCAAATATTTTGTGACTAGTCTACTTCTGGAAATTTCTAACAATATGCACACAAACAAGTTAGTTGGGCAAGAGTAGTCTATTGAAAAAGCACAACAAGCAGCTTAAGATTTCTATCAAAAACTAAGGCCAGAAGCAAGATGATGCTACCCGGCTCATGGCTTTGCAGATACAGCATGCTCAACAAAAGAGGGCCTCTGGGGGCCAGGGACGCCTGGGTACTGAACGCCAGACCTTTGCCCAACAGAATTCTCCACCACC
The DNA here is from genome assembly GCF_040938575.1 of Ambystoma mexicanum. Classification (NCBI taxonomy): domain Eukaryota; kingdom Metazoa; phylum Chordata; class Amphibia; order Caudata; family Ambystomatidae; genus Ambystoma; species Ambystoma mexicanum. The sequence goes on along the minus strand of NC_090928.1, from coordinate 581,983,615 downwards.
TTTTCACCAGGGCTACCAGCCACTGCAGACTTTTGCACAGCCATTGTCGCCTTCCCAGCAACTCCTGCCAGGGCAGCCTTTCTGTAATGGCCAAGATAAGGTCCCCTCGGCCAGCCTCAGTTTGCAGCAAATAAGGAGATCAGACAGACGGGTGGTAGATCAAGCTTCATGTATCTATATCGCAAATACAGAGCATACAGAGTTATCAGTAGGGGAAACAGCATGCAACATGCAAGTGTTCAGGCAGTCGGCACAAGGAGCCCTCTCTGGCCCCTCGACCCAAGAGTGACGGTTTATATAGCATATCATAGACAAACACTAATATGTTTCTGTACTTTCACAATGGGGTGTTATTTGGTTCGACATTACAGACCTTTGGCAAGAACTGTCAACATTTTACTTGTGACCTTCTGATGCAGCCCTGCAGGGACATCGTGTGGTATTATGTAAAAGCTGCATTTGCAGAAACCCCTTTTGTTATCTCCCATATAAGGGGCTACTACTAAACCTGTACAGAATAAGCAGAAGGGAAGGTCTGACATGTCCTCTGCCTTAGGAGGGGTTTGGGCCTGTCCGGGGTGATGCATGTAGAGCAGGCACAGGGAGGCAGAGGGCGGTAACATGGAGGGTCTGAGGCCTAACTGTATGGGAGAGCCTAATAGCATTGCATTGCATAACATAACATAGTATTGCATAACATAGCATAGCAATCCTGCATATCATAGTATAGCATGGCAATCCTGCATAGTTTAGAGTCACCGTGGACAATTGCATATTATAACCAGAAGCCGGCAGGCGAAGATGCTGGTCCCCTGCACCAAGGCACCTCACGAAGGCACCTGTCTGTGCCTGTCTGGGTTGAGTAGGGCTTGGAGGGCTCCCATGTTTCTCCCCCCACATCTAAGAATGGAGCAGCCACCTAGTGTACAGCCTGCTACCCCACAGACCTGGGCCCCTGCACCTCCATGCACCCTGCATATTTACCAGTGAGTGATGCCTAAACATTGTCACTGCCTCCTCCACTAATAACCGTTGAACCAAGCTGTGCCTACTTCACTCTGCCTTCCTTGCCATATCTATCTACTTCTATTTTCTTTGCATTTTTTGTCTGTTTGGAAATTCAAAGCCTGGGGTGTGTTTTTTAACATCTTTGCACCCCATTTTGCATTTCATTTTGTGTCCCTTTGGAAATTCAAAGCGTGGTGTATGTTTTTTAACATATTTGCACCCATTTTTGAATTACTTTCAATGTCCTCTGTGTCCTCTTACAACTGCTAGGCTGCCTGGTGAGTTTGTCCAGCACTGTGCTGTGCAGCCCCTCCTTTTCCTTCAACTATCATCTGCCGGCCCATGGGAGATAGCACTCACCATCTCCTATATCTTCTCTAACTGCTACACTATCTCCTATCCTCCCCCTCTCACAAAGACTAGAAGGAAAACACATAAAAAAGACATCCTGACTACTAACGCTGGCATACTGATCGCAGACACCTATATCAGCACAACTTCCAGACAGGTCTTCACTGTCATCCTCTTTTTTGCCCCCTCTCCAGATCTATGGACTCCTCATCTCATCTCCACTCTCTCTCCTTTCACATCCTCTCCCATTAATGCTGGCACCAAATGGGAAGTCCAGGCTTGACTAATAGCGGGGAATAAGAATTCTCTTTGATATTTGTAGTACTCTGTTTTAGCAAGGAACTGAACTCCCACAAATTAACAGAAACTCGACAACTTACTAAAAGTAGAGCCACTGAAAAGTAAAGCTACTGAACATAGTATATTTCCGACTGGCACTTTGCTCAGCATCAGTTGAGCGGACAATGAAAATGTTTCATGGAAGTGGAAACAGCTGGCTAGGATTTTCAGGTTAGTGCCTTGTAATACACCAGACACATGCACCAACGGCTGTCCGCACATTTTCCCCTCAATTTATAGACACATTTCAGCATCAGCATAATCTCTACCAGGCAGCTGTTGAATACAATGTATTTCTGCTCCTTTATTAGCCAATCGTCCTGCATGATTGTAGTTTGTGAGTCAACTGTGGTGGATAAATCGCCCAAACTAGACAAACTGTAGTTGAGATCTTTGGCAAACTCCTCGTTCAGTTGCGTTGAAGTCTCAGTCTCTGTTAGTTCAGCTTGTGTTATTTGCACACGAATTGGAGAAACCATCCACGGCGAATGTTTATTGGGTGGACCTTTTTTTGCGGGTGTAGATTGTGTGAAGTAGTCAGCAAGGAATTCCAAAGCATCTTCAGTGTATTCAGTTTCATCTTGTTGAGTTCTCACATTGTAGCAATGGTCCAAGAACACTTTGCTGGCTTCCCCGCTCACATTCAATTCAGTTTCAGGCCCTTGGGCATAAACATCTCGAGTCTGCTTATTGACAGGACCACGCTGCACCTCAAATAGCAGTTGCTCCATGGTGAAATCTGTTTGGCAAGCAGCATCTTTGGTTTCATTTGTTGTCTGGGTCTTTATACTTCTTTTCCTTCTGGGCCTCTAGGAGATGGGTTGTAAAAACATGTTCAATGTATAGCACACACAGTGGATAGCAATTTAAAAATAAAAACATGTTATGAAGAAAACACCAGTGCAAAACACTTCTAGAAAATGAAATTGTTTGTTAGTCACCCTTGTTTTCTTGATTTTCTGTGAAACAGTGGTCTTCTCTGTAACAACCGCACCACAAGCTGATCCACCACCTCTGATCCATGTGCCTCCACTTCTAATTCCACACCTCGTGTACATTCCTTGAAAGGAATATTCATTAAAAAAAAGAAAAGTCAATCATATTGGAAATTAAAATGTTTCATCGCACACATCGCATACACACATACATATATACATTTCAAATTTCACCCCGATTGACGGCCAGTGTACTTGATCAGAGATCACTGTGCAAACATACTGATTGTAATGTTGCCCTCAAAGATTTTGCAATGTATTCTGCATTAGGGAGGAAGTGTAATGTTAGAACTGAAATCATAAAAGTTTGAAACACTGCACGTTTATATGAATGTCACTGTCTAATAGTATCCTATGTAGGATTTACTTTCTTTCATACAAGGGACCGGAACTGTAAGTACACATACCTCATACTCTGGACCAGCTGCACAGGACGATGTAATTGTAGTCAAAGTACCACCATCCCCCTGTAACACAGTACCTGTTTTAATGCGGATGAAAACAGCAAAACGGAACAGAGACAATGGGATGCAGACAATGGTACATATAAAGAGAAACCCATAAATGACACCTAGTATAAACAACAGACCGGATACATAAACAATTTCATATTATTTGAAATTCCAAGCATAATACATTCTCATGATTGAAAAGTGAAATAAAATTACCTGATAGATGCTTGAAGTTGTTGTTGACTCCTGAAAATAAATGGATGCAGACTCTTGCTCCTTCATTTTCAGTGCATTGTCATGAAGTGGTAAAAGGGAAAATTAGATTTGCATTAGATATGTGGGAAAATCCAGCTGTTGAGAATATAAACTTCTGCATGCCTGTAGGGCTCACCATTGGTATAGCGGACGTGTCGGTGGTTTCATCACTTGCGAAGGTCTGTGCTTCTGTCTGTATGCTTTCCTAAAAAAATTGACATGTCAAGCATCAGATTACAAAAACATTATGCTTCTTGTGAAGGGCACTATGGAATTGTTTTCCATGGTCATAATTACTTCATTTGAGGCTCCATAAACCAGGGACAGATGTATAGTAAAATTTGGTATAGTTAAAATGTAATACAATCTGGTACATATGCAAACTTTAGTAAGACACATTTACACCGAAAGAACCAATCCTTTCATGGAGTTACCTCTTCAGTACCCCACCGCCTACATCTAATTCATCATCCGGGACTCACGTGAGGCAGCGTGTGCATCAATAGAGTTCGAATTGCATTTGGAAGCAATTTACGAAACATTTTGGCTCAATGCTTTTTTGTTTTTTTGTGTACTTCGATTGCTCGTACATATCGTCTGTAAAGTGCAGGCTGCAGATGCGGAATCGATTGGCCCTCAAGTCTCCCAAGACAGCCTGGGATCTACTTTCAATCTCATCCACCGCAAAACCACAATATTGAACCCATCTTCTTATGAAATCAATATCCTTCGGGAATGTATGCAGGATTGTGACCTGAATTTTGACATGGCTCCTAGAACCGCAACCCAAAACCATACTGGCAAGCATTCTTGAAAAATCTATAAGATCTGTATAAAAAAAGTATAAATAATTACAAAAGAATTGTACTGAATGCATGATATTGATGGGATTAAATCACAGTTTTCTATGCAATGTTTGTTTTGGTCAAAGACACAAAACCTGTGTTGCATAGTCGAATATTCACTGAGCTAACTATCATACAGAATTGATTGATGTGACGCAAATCGTAACGTGTTACTCGTCCGTTGAATGTACTGTCATGCATCAAAAGGAAACATGCTTATAGACATGGTCCGAGAAAGATGCAATTCTATTACAATTGAAACTGATAAAATTTGCTATGTATCGAGATCAGAACACTTGAAACATTAGAAAATGGTAAAGTCATTGGGATGAATGAACATTACACTACTGGGTAGATTAGGATGAAATAGATCGAAATGTTGAGATCAGAAAGAGATGAATATAGTGAAGTTAATAGGTGACCTGCCCTTACCTTGACTAACAAACAATTAGATTCAGCAAGCAGGGGAGTTAGTAGCAGGAGAACAGGTAGCATGATCAAGAGTTGACTTCCAGTGCTCACAGATGTTCACAGGTAGCACGATCAAGAGTTGACTTCCAGTGCTCCGAGATGTTCTCTGGATAAATATGAAGGGGTTTATAAAAGATTAGAAAAGTGGGTGTGTATGTGAATGTGTGACATGTTTCTAGAAGGGTCTGCAAGAGGGGAGCCTGAAGACACGGGTTCTGGGGAACCCATGTGTACAATGGCCCCTGTGCGGAAGATACCTTTGAAGTGTACATGGTGTTTGGCACTTTGGTCGTTCCCACCCTGCCAGCCCCCTTGGGAGGGCACGGCCAAAGGTGAGAACTGCCATTGAAAGTGGAGGGGGATTGGTGGGCATGAGGCGTGCAGAAAAGGCTTGGAACACTGCTGAAGGGAGACACACTTATGTGGATTGCAGGGGCGGGGTCTGCCAGGGTGTCCTTGATTCACTGAAAAATTGAAACTACTATTCATAAATGATCATTTGTATTTTATTTTGTTGCTGATGTTGATGGCACAAAAGTACTAAAATTGTATACTTCGGGTTGCAGCACAGTGTGGGAAAATCCCCTGTACTGTCCGCTGTCACTGGGGAATTTGGCGCAAATGGCTCCAAAGACACAGGCGGGCATTACTCATCGAACGCTGCATCCAAGCCGCCCACCTGTGGAAGAGAAACATACATACTGTATTTAAATTAACCATATAAGTGTACACACCTTACTTGAAAATGCATCCTATATCATATGGCATAGTTGCCCATACAAATGTTACTTCATGGATCAATCAAATTGGCCTTTAAAGTGTAGACACATTACAAAAGTGAACCCCCATGGAATCCATAACGTTTGGGGCACAGAGAAATATTGTTTTTTAGTTGAAATTGAAAGACACATAAGATGATCACTATGATTTCCCCAAAGCACGAGAGATGTATTGGATTGTCAGACTACATTTATTTGGCAGTGATAGATCAAAGTTAAGACAATATAGGAGACAAACAAGAAATGTTAGTGGCCTCAGTGGTCAAAGTGACATCAAATCTAGACTACACTTACTCATTAATTGGATTGCGAGGGGCGAACTGTTGTGTGAATTTTGTGCATGAGTACCATCATAATCCTCAACACACATCTTGTGAGGCAGGCTGCCCTGAAGTCATGCAGCTCGGTAACGCATAGCGAAATTGTGTCTTCTTCCGATATGTAGGCCAGGCATCCAGAGTTTTCTCTGCAGCAGCAGTTCTCCTACTCGGTTGGCATGACCTTGCACCGATTGCAGGTACACCAGGTGGAAACTTCTTCCATGCGACTAGGCTCTGGCTCAGGATCCAGTGATTGGTCTTCCCAACTGTCATCTAATGCCCCATCGTTTCCGCATCTTTCTCTATCAACTAATTCCGCCTTGGAATACTCCAGCTCGTACTGGTAGGGCTGCATTGTTGCCATTATATGACAAAATTAAAATCAATAGTAACGCTAGTACAAGTCTCTGTTCGCACGACCTCTGAGCAACTAAGATAGCTGAACAGAACAGAAACGATTCACAGGTTATACAAAAAAAGCAGTGAGACGATTGACAAAGCAACTCTGAGGTTGTCTGATGAGAAGCGGTCTGTTTATACTTATTGAGGAAAGAGGCGTCCTGACATTTCCATCGAGACGCATCATTAGCTGGTGCACAGAGAACGTTGACACGAGAGGTGCATTCACGCAGTGAAATGGGCCGTACGCATCTAGTGATGTCAGCTTCAGGGGTGGGGGATATGATTTAGTGCCGCTATGGCAGTTGAATTTAGGGCGATGCAGCAACGGATAAGATTAGCACAAGATGGCTGCGCCCGCTCATTGATTTCACATTTGTAAAAGTGACAAAAACTAAGGTAAGGTGCATAGGAAATGTCTTTACGATCGATCACAGTTTGCTTAAAACCACATGCCCAAATGCTCGGGACAATAACATTTTTGAGCGCACTATTCCTTTAAAAAATCTTCAGCACACTTCACTTGTCCAGCCAACTACGGCCCCATATCTATCACACTCTTCCTTGGGAAACTCTTGGAGAAGCTGGCCTTCCCCCAACTTCCACAGCACACTGAACTTGTTGGTTGCCTCCACGACCATCAATCTGGATTCTGAGCATCCAGAGGCACCAGAACTGCTCTTCTGAACACCTGTGAGGGACTGCTTGCATCTCTTGACTCAAACTCTCCAGCTGTTCACATTCTACTTGATCTCTCGTCTGCATTTGATATGGTCAACCACTCCAACCTCATAAAACAGCTCTGTGATACCCTGTGCATCATAGAGTGGGCACATGACTGGCTGACCTCCTTCCTCAGTGATTGTCCATCCCAGGTTATTCTGGGCTCTTTCTCCTCCCCCACCTCTATCCACTTGCGGTGTCCCCCAGAGCTCCAACCTCTCTCCCTGGCTCTTCAACACCTATCTTGCTCCATTGGCGCACCTAATTTCCACATTCTACTCTGACTTCTTGGGTTACGCAGATGATACACAACTCTTCTTCAAGCCTCCCTCTGACCCTCTCCTTTCTTCTTCCATCATTCCTGACTGCCAATCCTCCATCCAGTCCTGGTGCGCCTCCAATGATCTCTGTCTCAATGCCAGTAAGACTGAGATCCTTCCTATTTGGACTCCTGCTACCTCTTTCGCCCACTCACTCTGGCCATCCTCTATGGGCTCACCCCATTCTCCTTCATTTGAAGCCAGAAACCTGGGGGTCATCTTCGACTCCTCGAGGTCTTTCCTTCCTGTCTCACATTCAGGACCTTGCCAAGAATGCCCAATTTCAACCCTACCTCCTCAAAGGAATTCTCCCTTTCCTCACTCAATGTCTCTAGAGCTCTAGTTCTCTCTAGGCCAGTGACATCTCTATGGGGGGAGGCAAACAGGGCACGTGCCCCATCCTGGTGGCCCTGGAGAGGGCCCCCACAGATCCTGGAGGTGGCAGGGGGCCAGGCCAGGGCTGGAGACAGTCAGAGTGTGAGATGAGAATAACATGAGAATAACATGTGCCGTGTGAGATGAGAATAATACGTGCCTCAGCCTGCAGGCTGCCTGCAGCAGGAGGCACGGGCGCACGCATCCCCCTCCCCGACGTGACTTTAATTTAAAGTTCAATCAACTCAAGTCTGAATGCCAAGAAGCAACAACATAATTGTGCTCTCTGAGTGCCCCACCCCCACCGGGCCCGGTTTACAGATTTCGACAACAAGTGAAGTCATGTGAGTGCCAGTGTGTCTGGCTTCAACACCAACAGCACACTTGACTCTCTTGACACAAAAAAACAATTTTGATGGATTGGGGCTCCCTGCCCTGCGATTGCCCAGCCCACCGACACAACACATCAACCAATGAAAGTCTGTTGCCATGCATCATCATGCGGGCCGGCAGCAGCTAGCCAATGGTTGATTTGAATGTGTGGATGGGCGTGTCATGTCAGGCTCTAAACTCTGAATCAAGCTCTGCACGAGCAGCACTGGACCAGAGCACGAGGCCCCATGTGCTGCTCTTCTCGAGGGTCCGTCCACCAGGGAACTGGGAAGGCAATTGAAAAGGCAGCGTGTGGGCCTAGTATTCGCACTGTGGCGGCGTGCACGCGTCCGTCAACGCAGCAGTGTGCAGCCCTAAAGTGAGTTCTCTCTTCTCTGGTTGGTCCTGAACTGAGCCTGAGGCTGGGACTGGCTGGGGCCGTGGCACGCAGCACTGATAGGCGCTAAAACAGGCAAAGGCGGGCCCAAGCCATTCTCTGGCTCAATGACGCTGTTGCCGTTCATGTTTGTTGTGGCACCGCGCAGCACAGCACCTTTCTGGCTAGAAATGCATTGTGAGCTAGCAGTGCAGGCGAGGATCGTTATTGTACTGCGCAGTCAGTGCGCGGCACATCAGGAGAGAGCTGCTTTGTGAGAGTTCGGTGTGTGGCCCGGGGTGCAGGCCAGGATGTCGGTGCATTGCAAATGTTCATTGACCTTTCACTACTAGCAGAGTGGGATTTGCATATACAGTGTCTGCACAGAAGGACTCACGGAACGCCTCTAGCTGCAAAAGGCCGACCTAATGGACTACAAAATATTGTTTATATTTTCGTCATGCACTTCTTGAAAAATACTTGTAGCCCAGATGTGTTGTATAAACTGTTTCCTCATCATGATGGGCCGTGTTTCATATTCTGCTGTGTCACGTTTACACTTTACCCTTCCCTCCTAAGGGAGGAGAGGTTCTGTTGAGAAAGTTGTGCCTTTTACGATTGGTTATGTTTTTATTTTCCAGCTTCCTCTTCCCCAATTTTTGATAGTTGAATTTATGACTATGACGGTTTATTTGGTCATATTTAGAAAATATGATTAATACATTTTTAGGGTAATTTGTGGTTTGTAATTGATATAATCGAATAATCACAAGGTACCCATTAAAAAGCAAAGGTGGTACTTTTGCATGGTACCACATTTCCCCCGTCGGGGAGTCGCCTCATGTCACCTCTAGTTACTTCCCTGCTCTCATTGCACACGTTAAACCATAAACATTGCTACTCTGGATATACTTTGACCTTTGACCAATGTACTATTAACCTCACAACTCCTTGACACAGATCAAGATATTGTAATTAAAACACGTTGACAGTGGGGGTAATTTTGCAAATCCCTGAGTGTCAAAACAGCTATAAAATGTTTTTTCCATGGTTTTGCATTCATTTGAAACCTCTGGGGCATTTTCCATGTTTTGGAAGCTGGAGTCAGTGCACATCCATAAATGACAGTTTGCTTTTCCCCATGCACGGTGCCTGCCAAAAACGAATGCATCTGTGCCAGCATCTGATGTTGATGTTGGGGTCAATGCATTGGATGCTTACGGAATCCATGTTAACCCTTCCCGCCATGTGTAAATGGCAGGAGGAATTAAAACTGAGGTACAATTAATGCACGAAACCCAAGGCAGCCTGGGTTTGCATTAATATATTGCACAAGGTTGAGCAAATAACAAAAATGCTATTGAGGGAACTGCTCTGTTCACATTGACCGCCCGCTCCATGCAATTTGCACATCAAGGAAATTTACCCCCATTCTGCACTTCATAATTTATTAAGTATTTAAGCCCCCTTGCCTTCATGTTTCTCTGAAATGACCTTTGTGAACTTTGGCAGTCTTCTCCTACATAGCTCTTTTCTAACTCTGTGCATTTTGTAGCGTTCCCCACCTGACCGCCGGACCAGAAGGTAATGTAAAATGTAGTGGTAGGAATGAGGCAGGGAGCAGGGAATACAGCTTTGGCATCATTGAATGAAGCCGCAATCTGTAAATGAAGACTGGGAACTAGAGTGCGTGCATGACCTTCTTTTTCTAATTAATGTTGCAGGAGACCCGGGCTCCAGAGGCAGCAGCACCGGGGTTATTATGCCCCTACTTTGGAGAGCCATAGTCATGGTTTTCCCCCCTACCCCAATTTTGGGTACGATTTGTGTGTTTGGAGGGAGTTGGTTCCTGGTCTCCTGAATGAAACACTTGTGCCATCACTACAATAACCAGAATCCCTTGAGACTGAAATTGAAAAAGTAATTAGCAACACCTGAAAAGGAACACAGCTAACACAGCCTCCCTGAAGAGAGTTTGAGACTTGAAAGTACTTGGAGGAGTAGAACTATTGTGCATTTGAACTGTAGCAGTTGGGATTTAACTCTGGTAATTTTTGAACATTGTTGTGACTATTTGCATCTGGGATTGAACCATGTTATTTTTTTAACTTTGTTGGGATTTAACCCTGTTATTACTCACATCAGGATTAAATGACTGGGAACTAGAGTGCGCGCCTGACCTTCTTTTTCTACTGTAAATGAAGACAGATGAGCAGTGGGTCAGTTACTTCCTAACTGTCCCTACTCTCACCAGATGTTAGTGTTCTGATGGGAAATTAGGGATTGTGCCTTACACATGCTTGATATGATTCAATCTGGTTCACCACTCATGTCCACAGTTACTCTCCATTCTACTCTGCCTGCCCCTTCCCTGTCTTCTCCACACCGACTTCCTGTCACTCTGATGTTTCGCACCACCTTCATCCGGCCTCCATCATTTGATGTTAACCATTTCTCCTTTCTACTGCTCTCCTACATTCTTTACTACACTTCCATTCTTCCACTACTACTACCAATCCTCCAACTACTAGTACCCATTTGACTCTTCTACTCCCCTCGTATTAGTACTGCACCTCCTCCTGCTACTATTACCACTCCTCCTCCTCTCACTACTACCACTCCACCACTTCCCACTGCTACCACCTCTCCTCCCACTACTTCTCCCCCCACTCTACTATTCAGACACTCTCCTTTCACTCATTACCATTCTTCTCACATTCACACCTTACACTGTCCTTTCTACACACACGCCTCACAAACATGAACACTCACACAGGGCCTGATGCCCCTGGGCCGGATGGTGCGCGTTATAAAAAAACAAAATACAAATACACACCACTAACACTCTTAAGCCAATACCTCACCTGCTCCAAAACTCTTCTCCATAATCTGCCACTCTCTCCTTCCTCTTGGTCGACTTCCACCTCCTCCGTGAAATGTCCATAATTTATCATCTTCTCGGGGAAACAGATCACAGATGTATAATGTTCATATTTTATTAACAACTAGATAATCCATTTGAAGCTTAGAGGACTATCTGTTGAATTGGACTCGAGATGTGTAATCCCTTCATTTTTCTCATTGGGAGGGGGCATGGGTGTCGTGGGGGGGCGACATGGGTTTGGAGAGGGGTGGGAGTAGGACATGGGGGGGCGACATGGGTTTCGGGGGGGCGACATAGGTTTTGGGGCATTGCAGGGGGGCCCCAAGGCTGTCTGTGCCCTGGGCCCCCAAAACTGTTAAGGTGGCCCTGCTCTAGGCTAGACTACTGTAATAGCTTTTCCTTAATCTACCCTCTTCTTCTCTAGGACCCCTCCAGCTAATGCAGAATAGGGCAGCAAGATATATCCTTGGTCTCAAGCCCAGGGACTACATCTCTCCAGCCCTAAAAACTCTCCACTGGCTCCCAGTTGCTGCAAGGATCAATTTAAAATCCCCCTGCATCATCCATAAGGCTGTCTGAGGCAGTGGAGCAACCTATCTACAACTTGCTCTCACTAAATACTCTCCCTCCAGATCTTTATGCTCCTCTGGCACCAACTCTCTGCGTGTCAAGTGCTTCGCCAGAGAGCTGGTGGCCGATCTCTTTCATCAGCAGGCTCCCTCCTATGGAACAGCCTCCCTCTTCCTCTTCATCTTGAGCCAGATCTCCTCAAATTCTGGAAGCTTACCAAGACTTTCCTTTTCACCTATTCCTTCCCTTCCTCTCTCCTCTGCTAATCCCACAGTTGCTGGGATTGGTGACCAGGCCCCTTATGCGTCCTTCTTGGCCCTGGCCTTCCACACCCAATCGCCTTCAGCCTCCGCCTGCTACCAGTACTTGCATTGGCACCCACTGGCCTATGCTACCACTGGCCGGAAATTATCTATTGGCAGCTGACCACTCCCTTGCACTTCCTTCACCTGGCACTCACAGCTGCTCGCTCCCTAGCACTTTCCTCCTGGCAAACATAGCACTTCACCCCATTCCCTTATCCCTTCTCTTCGCTCTGCACTTGCAAATTCTGAATGCTCACAAGGCCTAGTAGGTCCGCCGCTATCCTTCATTGTTTTAATTGTTTTCATTCCCATGTTCCCACCCTGTTGCCCTGTGGGCGCTTGGAAACACAATTTACTTGTTGTATAAGCACCTTACAAATGCACAATAAATAAATAAGTGTAAACAGTATGTACCAGACAACGATGTACAGGGGCCTTGCAGGGGAGCAAAACCTTCTCGTCCCTGCAACGCCCCCCTAGGAGCAATACCAGGAGGTCGAAAACCCCTCATCCAGCACCGTCTGCCTCCTGCTGCAACTCTTACAGCCCTAGCACTCCCAGGCACCCTCAACTCATTTAAAATGTGCTGCAAAAATGCAACAAAAAATACCATTTTGTGTTTCAAATGTAATTTTGGACATGAACCATTGATGGGGGACATTCAGAATGGGACCACTATAAGGTTCCGTTGGAAAGGAGAGGGGAGGAGGTTGTGGGATGGGAGAGGACTTAATACATTTGTATGTTATTGGAGGATATGTTGTGTTCAAAGTATTGCTAAAATGAACAAGACTACCTGTGTTGATTGGACATGGTATGTTCTGTTCTAGAAAATAAATAAAAAGAAGTTTGAAAAAAAAATATTTTGTAAGAAACACAATCTCATATTCCTTGCTTCAGTATTCTGGAGGGGGGGTGTTCTATCTTTCGCAACAAGATGGAGGGATCACAAGCACCTCCTCTGGGGCCTGCTGGGAGTAGGCACAGTGCTCGGGAAGGCCTTGTTGGGCGGACACCATCTGAGATGGTACAAAGACCGGGGGCCTCACTGCTCACCCCTTTTAGAGGAGAAGGAGGCATCACCCTCAATTCTCCCCAGCCAGGCCAAGAAAGGCATGCTGGGGGCTGGTGTGAATAGGTGGGAGTGGGGGTAAATGGAAACGGTTGTTAGGGGAGCTGAAGGAAGGTGACTGGGGGGTGAAAGGTGAAGGAGGATCGGATATAATAGAAAGCAGAGAGCAGATCAGAAGGGAAGATCGGTAGATTGATGTTGCAACACTATTTTGCCATGTACTGTTTTTTTATAGAGGGGTGCAAATGTATTGTTCCAGATCTGGGAAGTCATGTTTTGCTGGGTCACAGATCTGGGAAATCAGGATCAATGCCAGCACTTTGTTTAGGGTACCCCTAGACCCACACCCAGTGGAATATGGGCCCCTTGATCACAACCCTGGCCCACCCAGAAGACAATTCCTGCTGACACTCACAGGCTCCCTGCTGTCTTGATTGTCAGTCATGCGCATGTCCCCTGCCTTGCACCAAGCTTCATGCTGTCAGTAGAAACTAAATGCTTTCTTGGAGACATTGTCAAACCCAATGCCTGTGGAGCTGTGCAATTTGCTGCTTGCATGGAACATGGCAGGAAAACGTAGAAAATAGCCGTCTGGGGCCATTTCTATAAATGAATGAAACACGATTGGTTACCACCGCAACTGGCGACGTATGTCTCCATTGCAAAATACTTCATAAGCATACAAAGGCCCCCGCTGCTCTGCAAAGAGCTGTGTCATAACTATGCTAAAAAAAGTTTCACGTTTCAAACAAAATGATGGGCGCTGCTAGAGAGATGGGTTTTCTTCACAGCGTGGCCCAGCCAGCTTTGGTCGCCAAGCTTCTTTCTCCAATTATGGAACTTTCTTTGTATATGGAAATGAAGAAAATCCATTACATGTACATACTAAAGCACTATAACGTCGGTTCTCCACCGTGAAATTGCACAATCCTTAACATACAGTGCCTTCCTCATACATGGCTTCATATTTATTTTTAAAGTTGTTCTTTTTGTGTTTATAACAGCTTTTAACCTAGTGTTTTCCCATGGGCAAATAAAAAAAAAATGTCCCAAAGATCTTAGACCTAGCTTCTTGAATTTTTAAGATTGTTTGCATGCCTTTACATCTTATCTGGATTTGGTGGACTGAAACATTTTTGGAAAATGTAGCTGGACAGTTTTCAGATATTCAAGTTTTACGATTTAGCGATGTATCAAATGTGTAGAATGAATGTGCATCTTTTATACAAATTGAAGATGTGCATTTCGTAAATGTACACCACTATATGTCTGAAAATGTACATCAACGTCAGTATTGACATTGATGTGGATTTTCTTTTGTGTATGTGCCACATCGGAGATACAAATTCCGTACATGAACAACATATAAAACTCCTATATGCCTTGTACATGTTTAAAAATTCACATCGAAGCTAGACCTCTCTGTAGAGTGACCTTTAATATGTACAGGAGGTGCATAAGACATGTGCAGAATGAATGTACATTATTTTTACGAACTGTACAAGTACATGTAGGAGAATGTATCCTTCACACATGCACCCTAATATAAATATAAGAAAATGCATCAAGTCCAGGACTGACTTTGCTGTGAGTTTTCATATATATATATGAGACATATAGGAGATGTAAATTGGGTACATGTAGAAAATGTATAACTCTTACACGCGTCCTCCATGCATAAAATCCCACATCAAAGTAAAACCTCATTTTAATATATACGAGATTTATAGGACATGTGCATTTCATATGACTTTACACCAAACACTTATAAAAAACGTGTATGCCGTACACTCACATGCCAGACATTTCCACAGAAAAACCCTCATACACCTTACACTGTACACTCGTGGAAGTGGGAAGCAGGCCAAAATGGGGGAGGACATGTGGGAGACCCCAGTCAGAGCCACAGATTTGGACCAGGGAGTCAACAGATCTGCTGGGGGTGCGTTGTGTATGCAGACAAACTGTTCCCCACCCCTCTCTGGTATTAACAGGCAGGTTACATGGAACAGTGGGAACACAACAAAGGCACCAAAGTCTTTGTAGAAACCAGGAACAGATTTATTACAGGAAGAGGAGTAAACACATTGCCAGCAGGATGCATTTGACACACTTGACTAGCTAGGCACACACACTGGCATAGAACATGGGGTCTGGGGAGTTCCCTTGGATGCAAAGGTTGGGGAAGGGACACCAAGGGAGTAAGGGAAGGGTTGGAGAAGGGGGCCGTTGGAGATGGTGAGGGGGAAAAGAGAGAGGGGCAGGTGCAGAGACACAGGAGACATACAGAGACACATGCGGGGGCAGACACAGAGACACAATGGGGACAGAGAAGCAGAGAGGGACAGGGAGGCACAGAGGCAGGCAGGGGGGGCAGAGGTTGAGAAGCCAGGAGAGAGAAGCAGGGGAAGAAGGGAGAGAGGCCAGGAGCCCCACTGGTGAAAAATAGAGCCGGGTTGGGGAGGAAGGGAACCAGGGGAGAAGGATAAGGCCAGACAGGGGAAGGGTACCTGCGAGAAAGGCTTCTGCAGCGTCTGCCCCAGCCCATGTCAGCACACCACACCGCCAGCAGCCAAGGACAACAGTGGACCCCAGCCCTCTCTCCACAGCCTTGTATAAGGCTGTTGTTCCCGCCCATTGCAGGGATAGCCTCTCACTCAGGAAAGTGTTTGTTTGGGCAAGTGTTGCCATGGGCGTTTCCAGGACCAGCCACCTCACCCAGACATGTGTTTATTTGGCTGTTGCCAGGAAACATAGTGTTGCTCCAACCCACTCCAGGTTTAGCCACCTCCCCACCCAGGAGTGATTCTTTGGCTGTTGCTAGGATATGTTGTGTGATTCCCAGGTCAGGGGAGTTGAGCCCAGAGGTGTGGAAGTTAATTGCAGGATACAATGGAGGGCAGTTGGCGAGGTTATTTGTTGGTATAGGGAATGGAGGAGGTTCCCAGAGCAGGGACTAGCTTGGCGACTCAGTATAATTACAGAGTGGGCTTACCAGAGCCCCCACCAACTGTCACTTGGTCTCAGGAGAGCAGAGTAAAGATTCAGCCCTAGGTGGCAGAACAGGTTTTCCGACAGTGGGAGTTGGCAGGCGTACTGTCCATTGTGCCAGAATCAAGTACAAACTATGGTGATCAGGCAATGTGGGGACCAAGCACAGTGAATACAAGACAAAATATACGCACAGGGCACTTGACAGAAATATACAGCAGGCATATGTTGGACGGAGGAAAAGAGTCTGCTGTTTTGCTCACTGGACCCGCAAAGCAAAGCAGGAGATTCATTATAGGGTGGGGAAGAGTTGAAAGGGGTTCCAGGCTGCAGCTGAGCAACAGATATAACTGGTTCTTTGTTGACGGATCATGGCTTGGGTCCACAACCCCCACCCACACCGTGCAGGGGACACAGAGGAAAATGCATTTGGGAAAAATAAAAGTCACCCAATACTTTGGAAAATTAAGTTGTGCAATACATTGAATACAGTGGGGAAATTAAAAGTCATGTACTACATTGCAAACAAAAGGGTACATAGAAATTGCCATTTCCACACACTCTTTTGACACTCTCTTATGCCACATGCTCTTACGCCACATGAACTTATGACACACACACACTCTTAAGAGACACACTCATACAACACATGCTCTTACGTCATATACTCTTGCCTCACATACTCTTACGATACAGGTTCTTACAACACATGTTTTACGGTACATGCGTTTAGGCTGCATACTCTTAGTCAACGTGCTCTTACACCACACATGTTTATGGCGCTCCATCTTGTGACACATGCTCTTAACACAGACACAGTTATAACACAAATTTACGACATGCACACAAGTATAGCACCCACATACCTATGACACAAGCTCTTACGCCAGATGGTCTCACACCCTGTGCTATTCTGACATGTTCTCTGATGCCCCAAGCTCTTACCCCACCTGCTCTTATGCCACACATGCTTACAGCACACAATCTTACGACACACATTCTTATGACACGCACACTTCCACAACACAAATGCTTAGGACACACACTTACAAAACACACTTACGACACACTCTTTTACGACACACTTTCTTACAACAAACTCTCTCTGATGACACATTCCAGTACAGCACATGCCTTTATGTCAAATGCTTTTATGCCATGCGCTCTTAAGCCTCATGCTCTTATGACAAACAGTCTTAAGGCACTTGCTCGTATGACACTTGCTTTTACTGCATACACCTTTATACCACACACACACACACCATGCTCTTGTAGGCCGCAAGCTCTTATGCAATGTGCTCTTATGCCACGCTTTTTATGCCACAGACGCCACATGCTCTTATTGTACATGTATGTGTATGAGATTAACATTTCGTACGTGTACATGGATATTTATATATTAAAACTCACATCAAAGTCAGGAATTACTTTGATGTTATCATATTTATATGAGATCTATAGGAGATGTAAATTGCATAAATGTATGTAATGTAAAACTCCTATATGTCTTCCATAGGCATAACAACTCACATCAAAGTCCAACCTCATTTGATTGTGAGTTTTCATACATATAGGAGATGTATAAGACTTGTGAATATAATAATCTACACCAAACACTCATATGTTTAAATGCCATGCACTCACACACCACATGCTCATAAGCCATAAACTCATATGCTTATATGCACCTGACACCTGACACTTATGCAGCACACTCTCATATGCCAGACGCTCACATACCGAACTCTCATGCACCAATCATACACCGTACATCATGCCGTACAGTCACATACCATACACTGATAAGCCATACTCCCATATGCCATGCAGACATATGACATAAACACATATGCCATACACTCACATGAAATGCGCCATACACTAATACTGCATACGCTCCTATGGAATACACCAATACGCAGTACATTCAAACGACTTACATAAAGGGCATAAACTAATGCACCATACACAAATAAACTCATATGCTAGTAAACTCTTATGCCATACTCCGATACGACATACACTATGAAATACACTCAAAGAGTATATGCCATGCTGCTTGCAGAAAACACCAAAATAAAATTGAAAACAAAATACTTTAATTAAAAAAAGAAATTCAGGCTACCTTAACAAAAAGTAGTCTACTAAAAGTAGAAAGAACAATGTTAAGATACAAACACTCTCTGTATACCACTACAAATTCAGATATGAAAATCAAAGCATAAACACTAACTCTATACCACTACAAATCAAACATTAGCACCCACTTTATGTATTAGGCAGGTTACATCAATACCATTGTTTGAGTGAGTGAGAAGGGTGGATTTGTTGTGGTATGGAGACAATGTTTATACTTTGGGGCCAATTCATAGAATTCGGCGCACAAGTGGCGCACGCGGCTGGCGCACAGTGTGCGCGTGCGAATCCCTGCGCCAGCCGCGTGCGCCAAAACCCATTTCCGCGCACAGCGTATTCATGGATTCCAGCCACCAAAACCAGCCGTGGCGCATAGTGGCGCAGCGGCCTTGCAGCAGCGCCAGTTACGCCCCCAAGAACGCCTTCCGCGCAGGGAAAAGCCATCAAAATCCCCAATCCAGCGCAAAGGGCTGCGCAAACCCTGTACCAGCATGGCAAGCGGGCTACGTGTATTCCAGGGGTTCACGTGAAGTCACTCATGCGATCGGGCCTTGGGGAGCGGGCTACGTGTATTTCAGGGGTTCGCGTGAACTTTTTCACGCGATCGGGCCTGGGGGAGCGTGCTACGTGTATTTCAGGGGTTCGCGTGAACTTTTTCACGCGATCGGGCCTGGGGGAGCGGGCTACGTGTATTTCAGGGGTTCGCGTGAACTTATTCACGCGATCGGGCCTGGGGGAGCGGGCTACGTGTATTTCAGGGGTTCGCGTGAACTGATTCACGCGATCGGGCCTGGGGGAGCGTGCTACGTGTATTTCAGGGGTTCGCGTGAACTTCTTCATGCGATCGGGCCTGGGGGAGCGTGCTACGTGTATTTCAGGGGTTCGCGTGAAGTTCCACACGCGAATAGCCTGGGCGCGTGTATTTCAGGGGTGCGCGAGAAATTCTACACGCGATTTCAGCAGGGTACGTGTATTTCAGGGGTGCGCGAGAAATTCTACACGCGATTGGCCTGGGTACGTGGATTTCAGGGGTGCGCGAGAAATCCTACACGCGAATAGCCTGGGCGCGTGTATTTCAGGGGTTCGTGTGAAGTTCCACACGCGAATAGCCTGGGCGCGTGTATTTCAGGGGTGCGCGAGAAATTCTACACGCGATTTCAGCAGGGTACGTGTATTTCAGGGGTGCGCGAGAAATTCTACACGCGATTGGCCTGGGTACGTGGATTTCAGGGGTGCGCGAGAAATCCTACACGCGAATAGCCTGGGCGCGTGTATTTCAGGGGTGCGCGAGAAATTCTACACGCGAATAGCCTGGGCGCGTGTATTTCAGGGGTGCGCGAGAAATTCTACACGCGATTTCAGCAGGGTACGTGTATTTCAGGGGTGCGCGAGAAATTCTACACGCGATTGGCCTGGGTACGTGGATTTCAGGGGTGCGCGAGAAATCCTACACGCGAATAGCCTGGGCGCGTGTATTTCAGGGGTGCGCGAGAAATTCTACACGCGAATAGCCTGGGCGCGTGTATTTCAGGGGTGCGCGAGAAATTCTACACGCGATTTCAGCAGGGTACGTGTATTTCAGGGGTGCGCGAGAAATTCTACACGCGATTGGCCTGGGTACGTGGATTTCAGGGGTGCGCGAGAAATTCTACACGCGATTGGGCCTGTGCGAGTGGGGCAGTGTATTACGTGGGTGTGCGGGAAGTTGAAGAGGTGAATTGCCAGTGTGGGTCCTCCCAGGTCTCCCCTCTACCCCCTCCACGACCTCTGCAGGCAGCCCACACCACAGGGGACTAGCCTGCACCCCTGGTCATGGCCCGCAGGCAGCACATCCACCATGGGCATGCCCCCCAGCCAAGCCACATGTCCCCTTGCACCCCCACCCCCCAGCAGGCCCCCACTCATGTCCCCTTGCACCCCCACCCCCCAGCAGGCCCCCACTCATGTCCCCCTGCACCCCCACCCCCCAGCACTGTGGGGCACCTGCCAGCAGGCCCCCAACCATGTCCCCTTGCACCCCCACCCCCCAGCAGGCCCCCACTCATGTCCCCTTGCACCCCCACCCCCCAGCACTGTGGGGCACCTGCCAGCAGGCCCCCAACCATATCCCCTTGCACCCCCACCCCCCAGCACTGTGGGGCACCTGCCAGCAGGCCCCCAACCATGTCCCCTTGCACCCCCACCCCCCAGCAGGCCCCCACTCATGTCCCCTTGCACCCCCACCCCCCAGCACTGTGGGGCACCTGCCAGCAGGCCCCCAACCATGTCCCACTCATGTCCCCCTGCACCCCCACCCCCCAGCAGGCCCTCACTCATGTCCCCCTGCACCCCCACCCCCCAGCACTGTGGGGCACCTGCCAGCAGGCCCCCAACCATGTCCCACTCATGTCCCCCTGCACCCCCACCCCCCAGCAGGCCCCCACTCATGTCCCCTTGCACCCCCACCCCCCAGCACTGTGGGGCACCTGCCAGCAGGCCCCCAACCATATCCCCTTGCACCCCCACCCCCCAGCACTGTGGAGCACCTGCCAGCAGGCCCCCAACCATATCCCCTTGCACCCCCACCCCCCAGCACTGCAGGGCAATGCAACTATCAACAACAACCCCCCCCCTCCCGCGCAAATGACCATGGCCCACTGAACAACTGCACCTGGGTCATGGAGCCTCCAACCCTCATTTCCACCCGGCCACAGGATCACCTTTACCCTTCGTGTCCATCTCCCACCTTGTGTGTAAAAAGATGCCTGAACCCTCAGAATCCACAACCATTTCCAAAATCACAAAATCCAAGGCATGAAAACGAACCCAAACACCCTCCAGTAGATGACTTGACGAAGCAGTACCTCACAAACGCCAAGTACTGCCACAATGATGCAACAACCAAGGTAGCACAGCAGAACAATGTCACGACAGGATGTGAGACATGTGTGGTACATGACATAGGATGATGCACCATGAATGGATGTGTACTGTTACAGGTCCCCTGTACAGGCGCGGGAGTCTCATGAAACAACCACCCACACCATGTCCCGGGTGCCTGCAAGGTCAAACTCACACAGGCCCCTGAGATCATGGTGGGGAATGAGGTTCAGGGATATGCAGTCGGGACAGGTGTAGACACACTGGATGACTGGAATGAGTGGCAGGTGAGGGGAGGAGGAATGACACATGAAACTAGGGAATGCACGAATATGTACAACCTGCATGAACACATACACAATCCAAACAAACTTGGACATCATTGTCATGGCCTTCTGTAGTCCAGGCTCAGGAGTGGTACGAACCAACCACCCCCTCTAGGGTTTTGGCGCCTGCAAGTTCGGGGCTTACACAGGCATCCGCAACCCCAGTGGGGAAAGAGGGTCAGGGAACGTTGCTTGGATAGGCACGGGAAGCAGGAACACCGGGTAGAGGGCACAGGTTTCATAATTGCATAGGATCACCGGTGATTAGGGCAAAAAACATACCAAATCGGACCACACATACATCCATGCATCAGTACACTCCACAGCAAGCCTATGCAGGGCAGTTTGTAAGGAAAACAACAAGACACTTAGCTCTGGTTCTGAGTGCTGGCCTCCTGCCTGCGCACTCTCAGGGCCGGTTACAGGAGCACTGCAATGCTGCAAAGAGAGACACAGTCAACAACCTGTATGTGCCAATTACACTAAAACACAACACAAAACATGCCCCATAGCAACAAACTACTCTACAAACAGACAATCAGTGCTCGATGCTTCGTAACCATATATAACATCACCCCTGTGATGGGTCATGCACAGTCAATGCAGTAAGTCAGGCGCTGGTGGGTGCGTGGCAAATGGAACACCAATGTGTCACAATTCACACAACATGCAATGTTCCCTGGGTAAGCAGACAGACCCATATGGCAAGCCATGACTACAGAGCAAGTTGCGTACCACCATGACCAAAACAAAGTTGGCAGTGCATTAATCATGAAGTACGTGGAATAGACATGCACTGCACCCAAGTATGTCCCTTGCTGTATGTCCCTGTGAGCTGCCCCTTTCCATGTCTCGGAAGTCTACATGGTTGATACAAGTGCCTCAATGAACCTTGTTGTACCGCTGGGTATGTGCCACTGCCCCTGCATGTGTCCCAGACAACCCTACTATCAACAGCCATCAGTCCACAAACACATCTGAGCTGCATTGTGTGCTTCAACACCAATATTTGTCTAAGCTCACCCTCAGTGCTGTGACTAAGCCCCCATGTGCAAGTCGCCTGGTGCAAGCTTTGCTGTGTCGTGGCCCCCCTGTGCTGCTCACCTTGCCAGGAGTTCCTTGGAACATGTCAGCAGTTCTAGGATGTGGGTCTGCAATCACTGTGGCTCTGCTCGTGCACACATGTGCATGTGGGCACCAAGAAACGGGTCAGGAATTCCGTCGTCCAATGGGCCATGTCTGCTGCCAAAGGTGCTCTGGTGCCTCATCCCCCTGCAGAAAGTGCATGAAACAAATGATTAATGCATCAAAGTGATCTGTGTGTGTCTCATCAGGCATCTCATTACTTGACCATGTCAGAGAGTCACATCACAAATCACACCATCAGCCCGTCTTTGACTTCCAAAGTGTGGAACACTATCTACAGCATGAACTGCAACAGGCACGTGTACAGGAAAGATATGAGACATAATACACAATGCATAGCAATCAATGTCCACATTAATCATGACACACCCCATCTAGCAAAAGCTGAACAGTGGACAATTACACCCAAATCATCCCCACTAGGGGTGTCAACACAAGTCACAAAGCACCAGACATGCCACAGATATGACAGTCCAAAGCCCTTGTGTAAAATTCTGTAACACCGAACCATCCTTGCGAGCCCATGGATAAGGGAGGCAGGAGTGGCATATGTGAGTCAAGGAACCCAAGCAGCAAACACATACACAAGACAACCATGAAGGGCCCAGCTGGAACAGACAGTGGATGCCTTCAAAAACCACAAGGCACCGCACTGTCACATGAAAGCACAATAGACTACAAATTTTAAACTAACTCAACTATTAACTAATTACACTGACTATGGAAAACCTACATTACCTATTTAAACTAACTATCAAACAGAAACTTAACTAACTAAACTAAAAGAAAAATCAAAAATGGCCACATACGACCCGGGGGGGAGGGGAGGCACCCAGGAGGGGGGAGGTACAGGGTGCTGCTCAACATCCACATGCGATGATGCTGAGCCAAAAAAAAATACCTCCATGGGCTCAACGCCTGCACAGCACGACCTATGTGGGAGATAGTTGGTCGTCCGAGTCTGGCTCATCCTGGTAAGGAGGACGTGGCACAGTAGCCTGGCCACGCCTAGCCGCAGCTTGCCCCTCGTCGGCAGCAAGTCTGCCGGACAGGTGAGCCTGGTTCTGTGTGGCGATGTTACATAGGTCTGCATGCAGAACCTCACGTGATACACGTGCTTCCTCTTGCAAGGTAGCACGTGTAACACGGAGTTCCTCCTGCAAGGCCTGGCTGGACAACCGCTGCACCTCCCGGAAAGCCTGTAGCTCAGCCGAGATGGTGCGCTCAAGCTGTGCAAACCTCTCCTCTGCCTGCTGCCTCTGGGACATCATAAGGACACCCAGAGTGGATCTGAGGGAGGCATACTCCTCCCTCAGGGCATCCATGTGCGCCTCTGCGTGAGCAGCAATTGCTTGACGCAGAGACGACATTTCAGCCTGGCGTGCCCTGTCTGAGGCCGCCATGCCCAGCCTGAGCGAGCGGGCCGTGGACCGTGCCGCCTGCTGCTGGAGAAGCACCTGCCTAGCAGGGGGGAGCACAGATCGGGCCACACGCTCCATGCTGTCAGCGATGTTCTCCATTGCTGCCCCCTGCCGTTCGGAATTGGCAGTCATGTCTTGCTCCCACTCAGTATACAGCGGTTGCGCGCGGCGACCGCGTTGCCGGGCTTGACCCCTGCGGCACCCAAGGACCGGGGGTCCTCGCTGTGTTGGCACCGCCTGCGGCTGCACGACTACATGCCCCCGTCGACGTGATGTCCCAGGCACATCAGTGACTGGTGTGGAGGGTGACCCTGCGTCCCGATCCACCACGGGCGGAGGAACCAAGACTGTCTGATCCCTCAGTGCAGGTGTCGCAGACAGAGGAGTGTCCACATCAGAATCACTCACCCCTGACACATGGACTTGATGCTCATCCAACTCAACATGGACGTCAGAGTCGTCATCAAGGCTGGACTCATAGGCAGCCAGAGACAGGATGGACTGCAGCACTTGGGGGTTTTCGTGGCCTACCACCCCACGACCCCCACTAGTGCCGGGTTGATGTGGTCTTACCAACCCTGTGTCTGGCATGACAACACCATCCTCTGCATCCATTGCGTCATCACCTGAAAAATAGAGAGGAAAAGGTCACTACACATGTCAGAAGCACACAACACACACACACACACCGACAGCAAAGGCATCCGGCAGACATGTGACACACAACATATGACCTGGCATGCATGCTGGGTCTACTTTGATTAGCTACTGTGATCAGACCTGTTGAAAGGTGGCAGTTTGCATCGAAGTGGGTCTATGCAATGCTGAAAATGTGTACGCCACTCACTACCTACATGTACAAGCACTCCATGGTGTGTGCCAGGAAATGTGAAGGCAGTGCAATGTCAAATTCAGACATCACGTGCATTGTGTATTCAATGTGTACCATGTCTAGCAGCCAAGCACCCCTCCACCCCAGTACCAAAGCAGGGATGCCTAGCATGGTATCAAAAGGCTGCCCATACACCTGTGTATTGACAAGCAGTGTTGACTGGCATCAACAGCTTAATGTGATTCAAATTACAACACTGCAAATGATGCTGGGACAGTGGGCAGGACACATGATGGAAGATCCGGAGGCCGGCCACGTGTGAAGAAGACACGACAAGAGTTGGACTGAGTCATTGGCCATTGAACAGGCTGAGGCCTGTGAGCCACACAGATTGTCAGAGCCTAAACATGTGTGCAACGCAGGACTGAGCCACAGTTGACATGGGGAGGCCGATAATATGGCAGGCAATGTATGTAACCAAGGACTCATATTACAGTGATCATACAGTCAAGGATACATAGGGGCATGCGTGCAATGCACATGGAGCATGAATGGGCACTCAAGTCCCTGCGGGACATCTGACCCATGCACAGTACAAGTGGGATACCCTGCATCGAGTACTAAGGCTGTACCACACGGCATATGTCTGGCAGTTTCTGAGCTGCAAGTTAGCATCTACACAGGACACATGAACAAGAAACTACACATTGGCAAGAATGTAGCAGACCAGTGCAAAGGTGGAACTGGGGTGCAGAGTGGCGGAGGAGGGGCGAGGGAGCATGCCCACATGGAGTCCCGCATGCAGGCAGAGGAGACATGCATGACGGTAGCATTGCATTACTTACACATCAGAACCATGTACACGTCACATGTAGCAGCAATCATGCACAACACATCCCACAAGTGAAACACACACGTCCTCAACAACTACGCATCAACACTCACTGGACTGGGCATCAAAGTCCAGCATCTCTCCCACACCTTCGACCAATTCTGGTGGTATGAACTCCGCAACGAGAGCCTCATGCGGAGTGAGTTCTTCCTCCTCTGGTGCAGGCCCACCGCCAGTCACCAGAGTCAAGTTGTAATTTGAGGCACGCTTAGCCTTAGTGCTGCGCTTGATGTCATTCCAGCGCTTTTTGCACTCCTGCGCCGTGCGCACCTCATGGCCGAATGAACTGACATGTTCCGCAACATGCTTCCAGTGGGTGTCACGTTGGGCAGCCGTAGTCTGACTATTGGCACCCACTAGCATGTCACGGCTGTGTCCCCGCACGTAGTCCACGAGGAAGTCCAGTTCCTGCTTACAGAAAGGCTTCTTCCTCGACGTGCAGGAGGTCGTGGCTGTGTGTGGGGTCCCAGCCTGTGCTGCAGGTGCAACCTTCCTCCTCTTGGACAGTGGCGCAAACCCTGGCTGGCTAATGCCGCCCTGACCAGTATGGCCAGTGGGTTCGGTGGATTGAGCCGAGGGAGTGGCAGGTGGAGGGATGACCAAAGGCCTGACTTGTGTCAGTGGCAGCTGGGTGCCCACTAATGGACCCTGCGCAGCAACATCAGCTGTGGCAGGGTCATTGACCGCAACAGTCCTGGTTGGCAGACTCACAACCGGGGTGCTGTTGGGTGCATCTGCCCCTGCACTTGCCAACACCCGGCTGTTCGGGGCAGCAGATGACATGACTGCCCCAGGGACACGTGTCTTGGTCTGAGCAGCCCGGCGTGCCCCTATGGTTTCCCCCCTGGCCTGTTGGAGATCTACCAAGGGCTCTTCAAGTGCCAACGCAGCCTGCGCTGGCAGACCCTGAGCCTGGGTGGCGGTGTCCACAGCTGCACCTGCAGCTACCGCTGCCCTTGGGCCCGTGGCAGTCGATGGAACGGACTGCCGGGTCATACGGGTGCCAGTGCCTGATGCAGGAGCTGCATCCCCCGGAACCACAGGGGGTGGTGGCATGGCTGCACCAACACATGGCACAACATTGTGCTCAAGTGGCGCACCCCTGCCTCTTCCCCCTCTGTGGCTGCCCTGGACACCCTGGAGTCCCCCTACTCCCTGGTCACCACAGCCACGTCCCCGACCACGCCCGCCACGAGGAGTACGCCCAGCTGAGGCGCCCCTCACCTTTGGTGGCCTCCCAACCATGGCACAGATGTAATAGTGCTGGCACAGATGGAGTGGTGCCAATGGGAGGTGTACAGCACAATTGACCTGGGCAATTGGGGTGAAGGGGGTGGGAAGCAAGATGTTAACAGCCCCCCTGCACCTGCAAGGCTGTATGTGACCCCGGTGATGTGGTGACGGGTCACGCAACGCTCAGGCACCCCAAAACTGCAGTAAAACCGTGCACGCAACCCTGCAGCCTACGTGCGTGGATTTAACCTCCCGCAGTACGCGGTGGCACCCAGTAACACGAATAACGCGTACGCGTGGGACACGCAGGCTACGATGACATCGAAAATGGGTGCAATACACAGGGGCACCCGCAGTGGGAAAAGGAGCGTTTGCGACTCACCGTCTGACTAGCGCGATGCAGAAAAACACGCGTAGCCAATACCCCCGCCAAAAGAAGAGATACGTCCTTGAGAGCTGTGAAGTAGATGGCGCGCGAAACAACTGGAAGCAGCAACACACGTCGGTCTCCACGGAAGGCACGTACAGCGAACTGCTGGGCCCGCTCACCTTTAACCCGTGCTGAGGGAAACGCACGCGCGCGTCACGTCACATGCGGACGTGCAGTTTTTCACGCGATTACGCGCATTACACGCGGACGTGCAGTTTTCCACACGCGATTAGCCTGGGTACGTGTGTTTCCGGGTGCGCGGGTAGTTCCACACGCGATTGGGCTGGGTACGTGTATTTCAGGGGTGCGCGTGAAGTTCCACACGCGATTTCAGCAGGGTACGTGTATTACAGGGGTGCGCGAGAAAATCTACACGCGAATGGGCTGGGTACGTGTATTCCGGGGGTGCGCGTGAAGTTCCACACGCGAATAGCCTGGGCGCGTGTATTTCAGGGGTGCGCGTGAAGTTCCACACGCGATTTCAGCAGGGTACGTGTATTACAGGGGTGCGCGAGAAAATCTACACGCGAATGGGCTGGGTACGTGTGTTCCGGGGTGCCGTGAACTTTCACACGCGATTGGTTGAAATCCACGTGTGTTCTGTCATCACGTGCAATGAGGGATACACCCTCGCACGTCACGTCACAGACGCGCTCACGCGCTGAGGGCCTTTGGTCCAATGAAAATGCGTATGCGTGCAGACGCGCTTACACGCTAAGGGCCTTTCCTCGAATTACACGCTGACGTGCAGATTTTTCACGTGCCAATTCACTCCGTATCAAGCTGGCCACGCGAATACACACGGAAGACCACGCTCCTGCCCAGAAGGCCGAATCACTGCCCCCCCAGTGCCCCGAGCAGCCTCCCACGTGCCATCTGCTGCTGCCTGCCTGCCTGCCTGCTGCCACCGTGCCCTGCCATTTGGTGCCTGCACATCAGCCATCTGCAGGGGTCCAGTTGCTGTGTCCACCCCTGCTGGAACAGTAGACTCCCGACTGGGATACCATCGCTCCACAGCCCAGCCCCAGGACCCAGTTGCCCACCCACGCCTGCCTCGGGGGTCGCCATGTCGGGGCAAGCACCATCTGAGACCAGTGGCGACCCCCAGCCAGAGAGGCAGAGGGCCACCAGCTTCAGTGAGAAGGAAGTTGGTGTCCTGGTGGAGCATGTCCTGGGGCATTATGATGCCCTCTTCGGAAGACCACGCGCCAACAAGGAAGGACGGGAGAGGATCTGGGACGATGTAGTGGTTGACATCAACACGGAGGGGGTGGCAACCCGCGACATCAAGCACATCAAGAAGCGCTGGGAGGACTTGAGGTCCAGGACCCTCAATAAGGCCCGGCGCCTCGCGGAGGGGGGCCGGGCACGCCTGAGTGACATCCAGATGAGGGTCCTGGAACGCGTAGACCCAGCGCTCCATGCCCAGATCCTTCGGAGGCAGACCCATCTGGAGTTGGCCGGTAAGTGGCCAAGCATTGCTGTGTGAGACAGGGCATGTTGCAGTGTGCTGGTTGTCTGATACCTGCCTGTATGTGTGACATAGGCCATGTACGTATGTGTGTGTGCAGGGACATCATGGTCAGGCATGTGAGTACAGTGATGTGTTCTATTGCAACATGGGGGGCTCTGTGCGGAATGGACACATGGAAGCATGGCAGTCTCTGTTCCTGGACATGGGTGGGGGTGAGGGATGGGTGCTGGTCCCATGTACACGTATGGTGTCCATGTGTGTGTGTCTGACCTGCGTGTCTGTGACTTGTCACCGCCATGGATGCATGACACATGTCTGTGACAATGTTCAGATTCACTGATGCAGCCTAGTCATCCTTGTATCCACTGCGTCTGTGGTGCACGAGGCCAGATGGATGGAACTACGGTGAGGTGTGTGCATGTGATGGAAAGATCCATGATGCATGTGAGTTTGAAACCAACATTGTATGAATCATGAGGCCCTTGGTCATGTATGCCAATGTCCATGGCCTGCCCCATGCCTGTTACTGTATGTGTTTTGCCTGCACTGACCCATGTGTTGTGGAGGGACATGATGGGAGTGATGTATGACAGTGCCACTCATCTGCTGTTGCTTCCTGTCTAGGGGACCATTGTACAGTACCCTGATGCTTGTGTTCTATGTCTCCCTCTACACAGTGGCAAGTGAAGAAGAGGGCGGAGAAGGCGCTGTGGAGCAGAGCGGCGGGGATGCCGCCACGGCTGCAGCGGAAGGGGTGGGTGAGCCCCCACAGGGGCTTGCACCGGCGGAAGACGGCGTGGAGACATCCAGGTTGGTGGTTTCCACAGAGGGGGAGGAGGCCGCTACTGAGCCACACATGGGGCCTGGTGGGGGCATCCCCGCTGGTGCAAGTGGTGCAGTCCAGGGCCAGGGGCAGGAGGCAGCACAGGTCACCG
The DNA here is from genome assembly GCF_040938575.1 of Ambystoma mexicanum. Taxonomy (NCBI): domain Eukaryota; kingdom Metazoa; phylum Chordata; class Amphibia; order Caudata; family Ambystomatidae; genus Ambystoma; species Ambystoma mexicanum. Next base: position 581,953,729 of record NC_090928.1, on the reverse strand, counting down.
TGGAGGTGCCTGTGCATGTCACTGTCCCTGACACTGTGACTGCACCACCATGCACCAGCAGGGATGCCCCATCCCAGGCCCGTCCGCAGGTAGGGGAGATGTCCATGTCATCTGACACTCCTCTACCTGCGGACGAGGGGACCCCTGGCCGTGTGGAGAGGGTCCTGATTGGTGTCGCGTTGCGCACGGCTGGCATTCGTGATGAGGTGCATGCTTCCCGGGAGGAGCATGCACATCATCACGAAGAGCACCGTGCGTACGTGAACCATTTGGGAGCCGCCATGGTCGGGGGTTTCCTACATGTGTGTGGCCTTCTGGCGACCCTCTCCTCCTCTGTGGGGGCTATGCGCCAGTCGTGCTCCATGCCGTCTTCCGGCCCAGATGCCACCAGGGCCCCCTGTGGACCTGCCCCGACCAACGCAGCCAGCTCGGTGGGGACCCCATCCCTGCCACAGTCGGGAGTCGAAGGTCCAGCAGGGGTGGACACACCAGCAACTGTCCCCCTGCAGATGGAGGATGTGCCGGCATCATCTGGCAGGGCACGTGCACGACGGCATCGGTGGATTCCATCAGCCTGGATGCCGTCGTGCTGGCAGAGGCAGTGGCGTCGGAGGCAGCAGCAGGCTCGACGTGGGAGGCATCATGGCTCGGGGCCATCAAGATCAGAGGGGCAGGCATCGGCCGGAGGGCAGGTGAACCCTGGGATGGCAGTGTCTTCCGTGTGGGAGCAGTTGGTCCAGCGGATAGGTGCGGAGCGGCAGCAGGCGGAAGAGGAGCGGCTCACCATGGTCAGGGCGGAGTTCTCTATGCGTCGGGCGTTGAGGCGGGCTGAGTGCCTCGAGGAAGCTCGCAGGGAGTTTGAGGTGGACACGGGGTTGTCCCTGCGAGACCTCGGGGCCAGGACAGAGTCCCGCCTCCGGGACATCGACATGGAGTTCGATGATGCCCTGGCCGGCAACATCACAGAGTGAGCCGCAGGACTTGCCCGCTGCCATTGTATATAGTTCTTTAGTTAGTTAGTGTTAGGTTTCCTTTACTTTTTAAGTTTTTTTTGGACCGCTCGGACAATGGCCACTTTTCTGTATATATTTTTTTCATTAGTTAGTAGTAGTAGGTTTCATTTATGGTGTTGGGCTCATGGACCCTGGGATCTTCTTGTACATAGTTTGATGTTTGGAAAACATTTGTTGGATTTATATTTCCGTTCACCATGAGGCAATGGTTTTTCCTTATTTTTTCCCCCCATTATTTTGCTTTGGACTACATTAGTTTTTGGATTCCTTTGTTTTTTTGTTTTTTCTATTAGTTCTCGGACATGGACCATTAGTTTTGTCATCCCCATTGTTGTGTGTTTTATTTCTTTACTTCATTTTCATCTTTAATACATATATTTATAACTTACATTTGTGGTATTTTCTCATTGGTTTCATGCATGTCATGATATGGGTTTTGACATTCACTTGCACCCATTGTGTATGTGTGTGTGACGGACATGTGTTCATTTACATACTTGCCATTGGGGTTGTATCATGTAATTGCATCTACTATGTGGGTGGATGCAATCCTTGGCTGGGTGTTTGTGCTGGGTATGCTGCCCATTACTGCCATGATTGCGTTTCGTCAGGACCTGGTGGCAGGGGGACATGAGTGGGGGCCTGCTGGCAGGTGCCCCACAGTGCTGGGGGGTGGGGGTGCAGGGGGACATGAGTGGGACATGGTTGGGGGCCTGCTGGCAGGTGCCCCACAGTGCTGGGGGGTGGGGGTGCAGGGGGACATGAGTGGGACATGGTTGGGGGCCTGCTGGCAGGTGCCCCACAGTGCTGGGGGGTGGGGGTGCAAGGGGATATGGTTGGGGGCCTGCTGGCAGGTGCCCCACAGTGCTGGGGGGTGGGGGTGCAAGGGGACATGAGTGGGACATGGTTGGGGGCCTGCTGGCAGGTGCCCCACAGTGCTGGGGGGTGGGGGTGCAGGGGGACATGAGTGGGACATGGTTGGGGGCCTGCTGGCAGGTGCCCCACAGTGCTGGGGGGTGGGGGTGCAGGGGGACATGAGTGGGACATGGTTGGGGGCCTGCTGGCAGGTGCCCCACAGTGCTGGGGGGTGGGGGTGCAGGGGGACATGAGTGGGACATGGTTGGGGGCCTGCTGGCAGGTGCCCCACAGTGCTGGGGGGTGGGGGTGCAAGGGGATATGGTTGGGGGCCTGCTGGCAGGTGCCCCACAGTGCTGGGGGGTGGGGGTGCAAGGGGATATGGTTGGGGGCCTGCTGGCAGGTGCCCCACAGTGCTGGGGGGTGGGGGTGCAAGGGGATATGGTTGGGGGCCTGCTGGCAGGTGCCCCACAGTGCTGGGGGGTGGGGGTGCAAGGGGATATGGTTGGGGGCCTGCTGGCAGGTGCCCCACAGTGCTGGGGGGTGGGGGTGCAAGGGGATATGGTTGGGGGCCTGCTGGCAGGTGCCCCACAGTGCTGGGGGGTGGGGGTGCAAGGGGATATGGTTGGGGGCCTGCTGGCAGGTGCCCCACAGTGCTGGGGGGTGGGGGTGCAAGGGGACATGAGTGGGGGCCTGCTGGGGGGTGGGGGTGCAGGGGGACATGAGTGGGACATGGTTGGGGGCCTGCTGGCAGGTGCCCCACAGTGCTGGGGGGTGGGGGTGCAGGGGGACATGAGTGGGACATGGTTGGGGGCCTGCTGGCAGGTGCCCCACAGTGCTGGGGGGTGGGGGTGCAGGGGGACATGAGTGGGACATAGTTGGGGGCCTGCTGGCAGGTGCCCCACAGTGCTGGGGGGTGGGGGTGCAAGGGGACATGGTTGGGGGCCTGCTGGGGGGTGGGGGTGCAGGGGGATATGGTTGGGGGCCTGCTGGCAGGTGCCCCACAGTGCTGGGGGGTGGGGGTGCAAGGGGACATGAGTGGGGGCCTGCTGGGGGGTGGGGGTGCAGGGGGACATGAGTGGGAAATGGTTGGGGGCCTGCTGGCAGGTGCCCCACAGTGCTGGGGGGTGGGGGTGCAAGGGGATATGGTTGGGGGCCTGCTGGCAGGTGCCCCACAGTGCTGGGGGGTGGGGGTGCAAGGGGACATGAGTGGGACATGGTTGGGGGCCTGCTGGCAGGTGCCCCACAGTGCTGGGGGGTGGGGGTGCAAGGGGACATGAGTGGGACATGGTTGGGGGCCTGCTGGCAGGTGCCCCACAGTGCTGGGGGGTGGGGGTGCAGGGGGACATGAGTGGGACATGGTTGGGGGCCTGCTGGCAGGTGCCCCACAGTGCTGGGGGGTGGGGGTGCAAGGGGATATGGTTGGGGGCCTGCTGGCAGGTGCCCCACAGTGCTGGGGGGTGGGGGTGCAAGGGGACATGAGTGGGGGCCTGCTGGGGGGTGGGGGTGCAGGGGGACATGAGTGGGACATGGTTGGGGGCCTGCTGGCAGGTGCCCCACAGTGCTGGGGGGTGGGGGTGCAAGGGGACATGGTTGGGGGCCTGCTGGGGGGTGGGGGTGCAGGGGGACATGAGTGGGACATGGTTGGGGGCCTGCTGGCAGGTGCCCCACAGTGCTGGGGGGTGGGGGTGCAGGGGGACATGAGTGGGACATGGTTGGGGGCCTGCTGGCAGGTGCCCCACAGTGCTGGGGGGTGGGGGTGCAAGGGGACATGGTTGGGGGCCTGCTGGGGGATGGGGGTGCAGGGGGATATGGTTGGGGGCCTGCTGGCAGGTGCCCCACAGTGCTGGGGGGTGGGGGTGCAAGGGGACATGAGTGGGGGCCTGCTGGGGGGTGGGGGTGCAGGGGGACATGAGTGGGACATGGTTGGGGGCCTGCTGGCAGGTGCCCCACAGTGCTGGGGGGTGGGGGTGCAAGGGGATATGGTTGGGGGCCTGCTGGCAGGTGCCCCACAGTGCTGGGGGGTGGGGGTGCAAGGGGACATGAGTGGGACATGGTTGGGGGCCTGCTGGCAGGTGCCCCACAGTGCTGGGGGGTGGGGGTGCAGGGGGACATGAGTGGGACATGGTTGGGGGCCTGCTGGCAGGTGCCCCACAGTGCTGGGGGGTGGGGGTGCAAGGGGATATGGTTGGGGGCCTGCTGGCAGGTGCCCCACAGTGCTGGGGGGTGGGGGTGCAAGGGGATATGGTTGGGGGCCTGCTGGCAGGTGCCCCACAGTGCTGGGGGGTGGGGGTGCAGGGGGACATGAGTGGGACATGGTTGGGGGCCTGCTGGCAGGTGCCCCACAGTGCTGGGGGGTGGGGGTGCAAGGGGATATGGTTGGGGGCCTGCTGGCAGGTGCCCCACAGTGCTGGGGGGTGGGGGTGCAAGGGGACATGAGTGGGGGCCTGCTGGGGGGTGGGGGTGCAGGGGGACATGAGTGGGACATGGTTGGGGGCCTGCTGGCAGGTGCCCCACAGTGCTGGGGGGTGGGGGTGCAAGGGGACATGGTTGGGGGCCTGCTGGGGGGTGGGGGTGCAGGGGGACATGAGTGGGACATGGTTGGGGGCCTGCTGGCAGGTGCCCCACAGTGCTGGGGGGTGGGGGTGCAGGGGGACATGAGTGGGACATGGTTGGGGGCCTGCTGGCAGGTGCCCCACAGTGCTGGGGGGTGGGGGTGCAAGGGGACATGGTTGGGGGCCTGCTGGGGGATGGGGGTGCAGGGGGATATGGTTGGGGGCCTGCTGGCAGGTGCCCCACAGTGCTGGGGGGTGGGGGTGCAAGGGGACATGAGTGGGACATGGTTGGGGGCCTGCTGGCAGGTGCCCCACAGTGCTGGGGGGTGGGGGTGCAAGGGGACATGAGTGGGACATGGTTGGGGGCCTGCTGGCAGGTGCCCCACAGTGCTGGGGGGTGGGGGTGCAAGGGGACATGAGTGGGACATGGTTGGGGGCCTGCTGGCAGGTGCCCCACAGTGCTGGGGGGTGGGGGTGCAGGGGGACATGAGTGGGACATGGTTGGGGGCCTGCTGGCAGGTGCCCCACAGTGCTGGGGGGTGGGGGTGCAGGGGGACATGAGTGGGACATGGTTGGGGGCCTGCTGGCAGGTGCCCCACAGTGCTGGGGGGTGGGGGTGCAGGGGGACATGAGTGGGACATGGTTGGGGGCCTGCTGGCAGGTGCCCCACAGTGCTGGGGGGTGGGGGTGCACGGGGATATGGTTGGGGGCCTGCTGGCAGGTGCCCCACAGTGCTGGGGGGTGGGGGTGCAAGGGGATATGGTTGGGGGCCTGCTGGCAGGTGCCCCACAGTGCTGGGGGGTGGGGGTGCAGGGGGACATGAGTGGGACATGGTTGGGGGCCTGCTGGCAGGTGCCCCACAGTGCTGGGGGGTGGGGGTGCAAGGGGATATGGTTGGGGGCCTGCTGGCAGGTGCCCCACAGTGCTGGGGGGTGGGGGTGCAAGGGGACATGAGTGGGGGCCTGCTGGGGGGTGGGGGTGCAGGGGGACATGAGTGGGACATGGTTGGGGGCCTGCTGGCAGGTGCCCCACAGTGCTGGGGGGTGGGGGTGCAAGGGGACATGAGTGGGGGCCTGCTGGGGGGTGGGGGTGCAGGGGGACATGAGTGGGACATGGTTGGGGGCCTGCTGGCAGGTGCCCCACAGTGCTGGGGGGTGGGGGTGCAAGGGGATATGGTTGGGGGCCTGCTGGCAGGTGCCCCACAGTGCTGGGGGGTGGGGGTGCAAGGGGACATGAATGGGACATGGTTGGGGGCCTGCTGGCAGGTGCCCCACAGTGCTGGGGGGTGGGGGTGCAGGGGGACATGAGTGGGACATGGTTGGGGGCCTGCTGGCAGGTGCCCCACAGTGCTGGGGGGTGGGGGTGCAAGGGGATATGGTTGGGGGCCTGCTGGCAGGTGCCCCACAGTGCTGGGGGGTGGGGGTGCAAGGGGACATGAGTGGGACATGGTTGGGGGCCTGCTGGCAGGTGCCCCACAGTGCTGGGGGGTGGGGGTGCAGGGGGACATGAGTGGGACATGGTTGGGGGCCTGCTGGCAGGTGCCCCACAGTGCTGGGGGGTGGGGGTGCAAGGGGATATGGTTGGGGGCCTGCTGGCAGGTGCCCCACAGTGCTGGGGGGTGGGGGTGCAAGGGAACATGAGTGGGGGCCTGCTGGGGGGTGGGGGTGCAGGGGGACATGAGTGGGACATGGTTGGGGGCCTGCTGGCAGGTGCCCCACAGTGCTGGGGGGTGGGGGTGCAGGGGGACATGAGTGGGACATGGTTGGGGGCCTGCTGGCAGGTGCCCCACAGTGCTGGGGGGTGGGGGTGCAGGGGGACATGAGTGGGACATGGTTGGGGGCCTGCTGGCAGGTGCCCCACAGTGCTGGGGGGTGGGGGTGCAAGGGGACATGGTTGGGGGCCTGCTGGGGGGTGGGGGTGCAGGGGGATATGGTTGGGGGCCTGCTGGCAGGTGCCCCACAGTGCTGAGGGGTGGGGGTGCAAGGGGACATGAATGGGGGCCTGCTGGGGGGTGGGGGTGCAGGGGGACATGAGTGGGACATGGTTAGGGGCCTGCTGGCAGGTGCCCCACAGTGCTGGGGGGTGGGGGTGCAGGGGGACATGAGTGGGACATGGTTGGGGGCCTGCTGGCAGGTGCCCCACAGTGCTGGGGGGTGGGGGTGCAGGGGGACATGTGGCTTGGCTGGGGGGCATGCCCATGGTGGATGGGCTGCCTGCGGGACATGACCAGGGGTGCAGGCTAGTCCCCTGTGGTGTGGGCTGCCTGCAGAGGTCGTGGAGGGGGTAGAGGGGAGACTTGGGAGGACCCACACTGGCAATTCACCTCTTCAACTTCCCGCACACCCACGTAATACACTGCCCCACTCGCACAGGCCCAATCGCGTGTAGGATTTCTCGCGCACCCCTGTAATACACGTACCAGGCCAATCGCGTGTAGCATTTCTCGCGCACCCCTGAAATCCACGTACCCAGCCCATTCGCGTGTAGATTTTCTCGCGCACCCCTGTAATACACGTACCCAGCCCAATCGCGTGTAGCATTCCTCGCGCACCCCTGAAATACACGTACCCTGCTGAAATCGCGTGTGGAACTTCACGCGCACCCCTGAAATACACGCGCCCAGGCTATTCGCGTGTGGAACTTCACGCGCACCCCCGGAATACACGTACCCAGCCCATTCGCGTGTAGATTTTCTCGCGCACCCCTGTAATACACGTACCCAGCCCAATCGCGTGTAGCATTCCTCGCGCACCCCTGAAATCCACGTACCCAGCCCAATCGCGTGTACATTTTCTCGCGCACCCCTGTAATAGACGTACCCAGGCCAATCGCGTGTAGCATTTCTTGCGCACCCCTGTAATACACGTACCCAGGCCAATCGCGTGTAGAATTTCTCGCGCACCCCTGAAATCCACGTACCCCGCTCAATCGCGTATTTGACTTCCCGCGCGCCACTTTTTTGATGCGCTGGGACTCTACCGCCTGCCTTCGTGTGGCGGCCGTGTTTCAGCTTGTGCGTGTCTTTGCCTGTGCGTGGCTTTGCCCTATTCGATTCCATGAATACGTGTGGTTCGAGTGCGTGTGGGCGTTCCGTCTGCTTCCCTGCAGTACATCCCCAGTTACGCCCTTATTTTCCCGTGTTGTTCCCCATTCCGCGCGTTACGCCCCATGTCCCGCCCACTTTCTGGTGTCTGCGCTGAGGTTGTGCACTTTCACTGTGCGCGTCGCGCACGCCTTTCGCGATGTTGCAGTGACTTGTGCGCCATGCATGGGTTTGGCGCACATCCCGCGGTGAACACGCGCAGGGACTTCCATGAATCGCACGCGTGCGCGTGCGCCTGTTTTTTTCCGCTTGCGCTTGCTTGCGCATGCTTGCGCGAAGATTTTCGGCGCACGTTTGTTCCATGAATCGGCCCCTTTGAGTTTCAATGTCGGATTTGTAATGATATAAAGTGAGGGTGTGTACCTTAACGTTGATATTTCTACTGTGTTTAGACTTTACCTAATGTTACAGTAACCTTAACTCTATAAAAAAAAACATTTTTTTCAATGTTATATATACATGTTACAGGCCCTGCGTAAGCGGTCTTGTAGTTATGGTTAGGTTGCTCAACTGATAGGAAGAGCAGTTTTTGGGTGGGTTATAACATTGGCGCCGGAGAAGAATTTGCACGAAACTTTGTAAAAAAAAGTATATGGCCACATCTGAATACATTTGCACAGTTTCGTGTGGTTTTTTCAAGGGGGGCCAAAGTTATAGGGGAGTCCCAAAACGTTTGAAATCCAGGTAGACATGAATGGAAAAAAATGCGCTTGTGGCTACAGCCCAAACCACTGGACCGATTTGCACCAAACTTACGCGAGGTGCGGCGGCCTGTTCCCGAAAGCGTGCTTTTGCAAATTTGGTGTTAATCCGTCCAGTAGATGTTTTTAAATAACCCAAAACGTAAGTTAAAAAAAAATAGTGATATCTGCTACTGGTCTGCCGACTCATTTCCTGGTTCATGTTCGCGGATGCCTCTGGGCAACCAGGGGGCCGCATAACGTTTGCGGACATGGTACACGCCCACTGATTGGTTAATTAAAAATGTGAGATGTGTCAAAACCTTTGAAACGGACTGCACCCATAGTCCATAGACATCACGGTAAAAAAATATTAACAAACACATTACACTTGGCAAACAAATGAAACACTCTCTGGCGAAGTGAGGGGTTATGAGGATGGGATAGGATATGGCTAGAAAAAGCTAAAAATCAGGTGTTTTTTCTACTCCAATATCTGCAAACATTTCAGCTGTTTGGGGACATTGCTGAGATGTTCGCGAACTTGACAAAAGTTTGAGGACATCATGCATATTCCTGCATTACAGGGTTAGTGAAGAGCAGTTTATGGATGGCTTATTACTTTGGCGCCATTCAATTAAACTGCATGAAACTTTACAATATGATTTTAGTCCCAACTCTTACCAATGTTTGGTGCCATTTCAACAAGAGAGGGCAAAATTATAGGGGCAGGTTCTGAAACGTTTGAACGGCTTATACATTTGTTGCCGTTTTGATGAATTTGCATACAAGTTTGCAAAATGATTTTACACCCATCTTTGAATGTTTTTGCAAAGTTTGGTCGAATTTTGTCAGGAGGGAGCAAAATTAGAGGGATGGTCCCAACATTTCTAGATGGCTTTTAACTTTGGTGCCATTTGACAAATCTGCACAAAAGTTTGCAAAATATTATGGACCAACCTTTGAATGTTTGTTGTAAAACATGGGTGGATTTGCAGCAAACTTGTGCGAGGAGCATTGTCAATGATATGAAAGCATGGTATCTCTAGTGTGTCCATGTTTTAATTTTTGAAAAGTGTCATAATGTAGGTACAACAGTGATATACCTTTGGTGACTGAGGTATAGCCTGTGGCCATAGCTAGTGGCCAGATTGTCGGCCATGCCCCAGAAAATCTGGCCACTGGTCATGGCCACCAGGGAACGCAATGGGGGTTAAGGTGGGCATGGCCATCAGGGACAGGCTATGTGGTAAAGCTTTTCAAAATTGGGATAGCCTTAAATGGGAAAATTCTGCCTGCGGCTACAGCCCGAAGTGCTGGAAGGGACTGCAGCAAACCTACACAAGGAGCATCTGCAAGGAACTGAAAGCATGTTTTTCCAAAGTGTTAAAATGTGTGTACAAAAAATAGTGATACGACTTTGGGGCATGGGCAGTGGGCCTGGCCCTCGGCAAGGACAAATATCTACTCTGATTTGGTTATTGGGGCATGCACCATGGCCGAAGCCCAGGCCCCATGGATTGTGGAGACTGCCGATAGCTGCAAGCCATGATCACTGGCCATTGGTCACATTATGGGGGTATAGTGGACACTGGACCAGGATGCAGACTTGATGCAGCAGATAAAAGGGGTGGTTTGGTGGGGCTGAGATCATAGTCAAACCTCATGCCCTAGGCAATTCAACCATGATTTACACCCCCCAGCATGCGCTGCTGAAAATGACACACATCAGTGTGCGCTGTAAAAAATATGTTTGTGAAAGGAGGTTTATAGTTCTTTCATATACCTTAAAAGAGGAATTATTAATAACTTATATACAGTGCTGTAACATCATGAAACATGTTCACTTATAAAAACCATTGAAATACACTGAAAGAACTTGGTTAATGGGGTGTTACGGTTAAGTTGCACTAATAAAAGCCTATGAAATTTAATGAAAAAACTTTGTTAAAGGGACGTTATGGTTGCAAGGTAAAATCGTAAAATCAAAGAAATTCAACCATAACTTGCGCCACCACCATGCACTGCTAAGACTGACACCCAGGGCATCAAAGATGACATCACTGTTGACATCACATATTCAGGCGGTTGTTTTTGTTCAGTGAGAATTTTAAGCAGATGACTTGATCTGGTGATACTGCATTGAAAACATGCCTCTATTAAACAAAGTGAACACAAGAGGAAGCATATTAGAAACGTTATGAGCAAGACACAGAGTTTTCCTCTTGCATTCCTGGTTACAGTGTGCTGGATGCTGAAGCAGTGCCTTTTTTCCTGCTAGTCTCTTCTAAAGCATTGTCTTCTCTCCTGCCAGCCCCTGCTCAAGCATCGCCTTGCCTCCTGCTAGCCCCTGCTGAAGCATCGACTTGTCTTCTGCTAGCCCCTGCTACAGCATCGCCTTGTCTCCTGCTAGCCCCTGTTGCAGCATCGCCTTGTCTCCTGCTAGCCCCTGATTAAACATTGCCTTTTGTTCTGCTAGCCCCTGCTGAAACATTGCCTTTTCTTCTGCTAGCCCCTGCTGAAGCATCGCTTTGTCTCCTGCTAGCCCCTACTGAAGCACAGCGTTGTTTCCTGCTACTCCCTGCTGAAGCATCACGTTGTTTCCTGCTAGACCCTGCTGAAGCATCGCCTTGTCTCCTGCTAGCCCCTGCAGAAGCATCGGCTTGTCTCCTGCTTGCCACTGTTGAACCTTCGCCTTGTCTCCTGATAGCCCCTGCTGAAGCATCACCTTTCCTCCTGCTAGCCCCTGCTGAAGCATCCGCTTGTCTCATGCTAGCCCCTACTGAAGCACAGCCTTGTTTGCTGCAGCTCCCTGCTGAAGCATCATATTGTTTCCTGCTAGTCCCTGCTGAAGCATTGCCTTGCCTCCTGCTAGCCCCTGCAGAAGCATCGCCTTGTCTCCTGCTTGCCACTGTTGAAGCTTTGCCTTGTCTCCTGATAGCTCCTGCTGAAGCATCACCTTGCCTCCTGCTAGCCCTTGCTGAAGCATCGACTTGTCTCCTGCTAGACCCTGGTGAAACATCGTCTTGTCTTCTGCTTGTTTGCCCCTGCTGCAGCATCGCCTTGTCTCCTGCTAGCCCCTGCTGAAACATTGCCTTTTCTTCTGCTAGCCCCTGCTGGAGTATCACCTTGTCTCCTGCTAGCCCCTGCTGAAGCACAGCCTTGTCTTCTGCTACTCTCTGCTCCCCATATAGCACACATGTGAACATTTTTCGCTTCACCAAACATCTCCAAGAAGTTAAACATATCATTAGCAAAGGAAGACCTGAGAATGATTGGGCAGCTTACTGGGCCCAATATATTGGACGGACCATGCAGTCAGTATGATGCAAAGAGATTGCAAGTGTGGTGACTGGACCAAAATATGAGACAATCAGTGCTCTGACTAATGGAGCAAATGGCTCCAAAGACACAGGCGGGCATTACTCGTCAAACGCTGCATCCAAGCCGCCCACCTGTGGAAGAGAAACATACATACTATATTTAAATTAACCATATAAGTGTACACACCTTACTTGAAAATGCATCCTATATCATATGGCATAGTTGCCCATACAAATGTTACTTCATGGATCAATCAAATTGGCCTTTAAAGTGTAGACACATTACAAAAGTGAACCCCCATGGAATCCATAACGTTTGGGGCACAGAGAAATATTGTTTTTTAGTTGAAATTGAAAGACACATAAGATGATCACTATGATTTCCCCAAAGCACGAGAGATGTATTGAATTGTCAGACTACATTTATTTGGCTGTGATAGATCAAAGTTAAGACAATATAGGAGACAAACAAGAAATGTTAGTGGCCTCAGTGGTCAAAGTGACATCAAATCTAGACTACACTTACTCGTTAATTGGATTGCGAGGGGCAAACTGTTGTGTGAATTTTGTGCATAAGTACCATCATATTCCTCAACACAGACCTTGTGAGGCAGGCTGCCCTGAAGTCATGCAGCTCGGTAACGCATAGCGAAATTGTGTCTTCTTCCGATATGTAGGCCAGGCATCCAGAGTTTTCTCTGCAGCAGCAGTTCTCCTACTCGGTTGGCATGACCTTGCACCGATTGCAGGTACACCAGGTGGAAACTTCTTCCATGCGACTAGGCTCTGGCTCAGGATCCAGTGATTGGTCTTCCCAACTGTCATCTAATGCCCCATCGTTTCCGCATCTTTCTCTATCAACTAATTCCGCCTTGGAATACGCCAGCTCGTACTGGTAGGGCTGCATTGTTGCCATTATATGACAAAATTAAAATCAATAGTAACGCTAGTACAAGTCTCTGTTCGCACGACCTCTGAGCAACGAAAATAGCTGAACAGAACAGGAACAATTCACAGGTTATACAAAAAAAGCAGTGAAACGATTGACAAAGCAACTCTGAGGTTGTCTGATGAGAAGCGGTCTGTTTATACTTATTGAGGAAAGCGGCGTACTGACATTTCCATCGAGACGCATCATTAGCTGGTGCACAGAGAACGTTGACACGAGAGGTGCATTCACGCAGTGAAATGGGCCGTACGCATCTAGTGATGTCAGCTTCAGGTGTAGGGGATATGATTTAGTGCCGCTATGGCAGTTGAATTTAGGGCGATGCGGCAACGGATAAGATTAGCACAAGATGGCTGTGCCCGCTCATTGATTTCACATTTGTAAAAGTGACAAAAACTAAGGTAAGGTGCATAGGAAATGTCTTTACGATCGATCACAGTTTGCTTAAAACCACATGCCCAAATGCTCGGGACAATAACATTTTTGAGCGCACTATTCCTTTCATAACTCTTCAGCACACTTCACCTGTCCAGCCAACTACTGCCCCATATCTATCACCCCCTTCCTTGGGAAACTCTTGGAGAAGCTGGCCTTCCCCCAACTTCCACAGCACACTGAACTTGTTGGTTGCCTCCACGACCATCAATCTGGATTCTGAGCATCTAGAGGCACCAGAACTGCTCTTCTGAACACCTGTGAGGGACTGCTTGCATCTCTTGACTCAAACTCTCCAGCTGTTCTCATTCTACTTGATCTCTCCTCTGCATTTGATACGGTTAACCACTCCGACCTCATAAAACAGCTCTGTGATACCCTGTGTATCATAGAGTGGGCACATGACTGGCTGACCTCCTTCCTCAGTGATTGTCCATCCCAGGTTATTCTGGGCTCTTTCTCCTCCCCCACCTCTATCCGCTTGCGATGTCCCCCAGAGCTCCAACCTCTCTCCCTGGCTCTTCAACACCTATCTTGCTCCATTGGCGCACCTCATTTCCACCTTCTACTCTGACTTCTTGGGTTACGCAGATGATACACAACTCTTCTTCAAACCTCCCTCTGACTCTCTCCTTTCTTCTTCCATCATTCCTGACTGCCAATCCTCCATCCAGTCCTGGTGCGCCTCGAATGATCTCTGCCTCAATGCCAGCAAGACTGAGATCCTTTCTATTTGGACTCCTGCTACCTCTTTCTCCCACTCACTCTGGCCATCCTCTATGGGCTCACCCCATTCTCCTTAATTTGAAGCCAGAAACCTGGGGGTCATCTTCGACTCCTCGAGGTCTTTCCTTCCTGCCTCACATTCAGGACCTTGTCAAGAATGCCCAATTTCAAACCTACCTCCTCAAAGGAATTCTCCCTTTCCTCACTCAATGTCTCTAGAGCTCTAGTTCTCTCTAGGCCAGTGAAATCTCTATGGGGGGGGGGGCAAACAGGGCACATGCCCCATCCTGGTGGCCCTGGAGAGGGCCCCCACAGATCCTGGAGGTGGCAGGGGGCCAGGGCTGGAGACAGTCAGAGTGTGAGATGAGAAAAACATGAGAAAACATGTGCCGTGTGAGATGAGAATAATACGTGCCTCAGCCTGCAGACTGCCTGCAGCAGGAGGCACGGGTGCACGCATCTCCCTCCCCGACGTGACTTTAATTTAAAGTTTAATCAACTCAAGTCTGAATGCCAAGAAGAAACAACATAATTGTGCTCTCTGAGTGCCCCACCCCCACCGGGCCCGGTTTACAGATTTCGACAACAAGTGAAGTCATGTGAGTGCCAGTGTGTCTGGCTTCAACACCAACAGAACACTTGACTCTCTTGACACAAAAAAAACAATTTTGATGGATTGGGGCTCCCTGCCCTGCGATTGCCCAGCCCACCGACACAACACATCAACCAATGAAAGTCTGTTGCCATGCATCATCATGCGGGCCGGCAGCAGCTAGCCAATGGTTGATTTGAATGTGTGGATAGGCGTGTCATGTCAGGCTCTAAACTCTGAATCAAGCTCTGTACGAGCAGCACTGGACCAGAGCATGAGACCCCATGTGCTGCTCTTCTCGTCGAGGGTCCGTCCACCAGGGCACTGGGAAGGCAATTGAAAAGGCAGCGCGTGGGCCTAGTATTCGCACTGTGGCGGCGTGCACGCGTCCAGTCAACGCAGCAGTGTGCAGCCCTAAAGTGAGTTCTCTCTTCTCTGGCTGGGCCTGAACTGAGCCTGAGGCTGGGACTGGCTGGGGCCCTGGCACGCAGCACTGATAGGCGCTAAAATAGGCGAAGGCGGGCGCGAGCCATTCTCGGGCTCAATGACGCTGTTGCCGTTCATGTTTGTTGTGGCACCGCGTAGCACAGCACCTTTCTGGCTAGAAATGCATTGTGAGCTAGCAGTGCAGGCGAGGATCGTTATTGTACTGCGCAGTCAGTGCGCGGCACATCAGGTGAGAGCTGCTTTGTGAGAGTTCGGTGTGTGGCCCGGGGTGCAGGCCAGGATGTCGGTGCATTGCAAATGTTCATTGACCTTTCACTACTAGCAGAGTGGGATTTGCATGTACAGTGTCTGCACAGAAGGACTCCCGGAACGCCTCTAGCTGCAAAAGGCCGACCTAATGGACTACAAAACATTGTTTATATTTTCGACATGCACTTCTTGAAAAATACTTGTAGCCCAGATGTGTTGTATAAACTGTTTCCTCATCATGATGGGCCGTGTTTCATATTCTGCTGTGTCACGTTTACACTTTACCCTTCCCTCCTAAGGGAGGAGAGGTTCTGTTGAGAAAGTTGTGCCTTTTACGATTGGTTATGTTTTTATTTTCCAGCTTCCTCTTCCCCAAGTTTTGATCGTTGAATTTATGACTATGACGGTTTATTTGGTAATATTTAGAAAATATGATTAATACATTTTTAGGGTAATTTGTGGTTTGTAATTGATATAATCGAATAATCACAAGGTACCCATTAAAAAGCAAAGGTGGTACTTTTGATGGTACCACATTTCCCCCGTCGGGGAGTCGCCTCATGTCACCTCTAGTTACTTCCCTGCTCTCATTGCACACGTTAAACCATAAACATTGCTACTCTGGATATACTTTGACCTTTGACCAATGTACTATTAACCCCACAACTCCTTGACACAGATCAAGATATTGTAATTAAAACACGTTGACGGTGGGGGTAATTTAGCAAATCCCCGAGTGTCAAAACAGCTATAAAATGTTTTTTCCATGGTTTTGCATCCATTTGAAACCTCTGGGGCATTTTCCATGTTTTGGAAGCTGGAGTCAGTGCACATCCATAAATGACAGTTTGCTCCTCCCCATGCGCGGTGCCTGCCAAAAACGAATGCATCTGTGCCATCATCTGATGTTGATGTTGGGGTCAATGCATTGGATGCTTATGGAATCCATGTTAACCCTTCCCGCCATGTCTAAATGGCAGGAGGAATTAAAACTGAGGTACAATTAATGCACGAAACCCAAGGCAGCCTGGGTTTGCATTAATATATTGCACAAGGTTGAGCAAATAACAAAAATGCTATTGAGGGAACTGCTCTGTTCACATTGACCGCCCGCTCCATGCAATTTGCACATCAAGGAAAATTACCCCCATTCTGCACTTCATAATTTATTAAGTATTTAAGCCCCCTTGCCTTCATGTTTCTCTGAAATGACCTTTGTGAACTTTGGCCGTCTTCTCCTACATAGCTCTTTTCTAACTCTGTTCATTTTGTAGCGTTCCCTGACCGCCGGACCAGAAGGTAATGTAAAATGTAGTGGTAGAAATGAGGCAGGGAGCAGGGAATACAGCTTTGGCATCATTGAATGAAGCCGCAATCTGTAAATGAAGACTGGGAACTAGAGTGCGTGCATGACCTTCTTTTTCTAATTAATGTTGCAGGAGACCGGGGCTCCAGAGGCAGCAGCACCGGGGTTATTATGCCCCTACTTTGGAGAGCCATAGTCATGGTTTTTCCCCCTCCCCCAATTTTGGGTAAGATTTGTGTGTTTGGAAGGGAGTTGGTTACTGGTCTCCTGAATGAAACACTTATGCCATCACTACAATAACCATAATCCCTTGAGACTGAAATTGAAAAAGTAATTAGCAACCCCTGAAAAGGAACACAGCTAACACAGCCTCCCTGAAGAGAGTTTGAGACTTGAAAGTACTTGGAGGAGTAGAACTATTGTGCATTTGAACTGTAGCAGTTGGGATTTAACTCTGGTAATTTTTTAACATTGTTGTGACTATTTGCATCTGGGATTGAACCATGTAATTTTTTTAAACTTTGTTGGGATTTAACCCTGTTATTACTCACATCAGGATTAAATGACTGGGAACTAGAGTGCGCGCCTGACCTTCTTTTTCTACTGTAAATGAAGACAGATGAGCAGTGGGTCAGTTACTTCCTAACTGTCCCTACTCTCACCAGATGTTAGTGTTCTGATGGGAAATTAGGGATTGTGCCTTACACATGCTTGATATGATTCAATCTGGTTCACCACTCATGTCCACAGTTACTCTCCATTCTACTCTGCCTGCCCCTTCCCTGTCTTCTCCACACCGACTTCCTGTCACTCTGATGTTTCGCACCACCTTCATCCGGCCTCCATCATTTGATGTTAACCATTTCTCCTTTCTACTGCTCTCCTACATTCTTTACTACACTTCCATTCTTCCACTACTACTACCAATCCTCCAACTACTAGTACCCATTTGACTCTTCTACTCCCCTCGTATTAGTACTGCACCTCCTCCTGCTACTATTGCCACTCCTCCTCCTCTCACTACTACCACTCCACCACTTCCCACTGCTACCACCTCTCCTCCCACTACTTCTCCCCCCCACTCTACTATTCAGACACTCTCCTTTCACTCATTACCATTCTTCTCACATTCACACCTTACACTGTCCTTTCTACACACACGCCTCACAAACATGAACACTCACACAGGGCCCTGATGCCCCTGGGCCGGATGGTGCGCGTTATAAAAAAACAAAATACAAATACACACCACTAACACTCTTAAGCCAATACCTCACCTGCTCCAAAACTCTTCTCCATAATCTGCCACTCTCTCCTTCCTCTTGGTCGACTTCCACCTCCTCCGTGAAATGTCCATAATTTATCATCTTCTCGGGGAAACAGATCACAGATGTATAATGTTCATATTTTATTAACAACTAGATAATCCATTTGAAGCTTAGAGGAGTATCTGTTGAATTGGACTCGAGATGTGTAATCCCTTCATTTTTCACATTGGGAGGGGGCATGGGTGTCGTGGGGGGGGCGACATGGGTTTGGAGAGGGGTGGGAGTAGGACATGGGGGGGCGACATGGGTTTCGGGGTGGGGGTGACATAGGTTTTGGGGGATTGCAGGGGGGCCCCAAGGCTGTCTGTGCCCTGGGCCCCCAAAACTGTTAAGGTGGCCCTGCTCTAGGCTAGACTACTGTAATAGCTTTTCCTTAATCTACCCTCTTCTTCTCTAGGACCCCTCCAGCTAATGCACAATAGGGCAGCAAGATATATCCTTGGTCTCAAGCCCAGGGACTACATCTCTCCAGCCCTAAAAACTCTCCACTGGCTCCCGGTTGCTGCAAGGATCAATTTAAAATCCCCCTGCATCAACCATAAGGCTGTCTGAGGCAGTGGAGCAACCTATCTACAACTTGCTCTCACTAAATACTCTCCCTCCAGATCTTTATGCTCCTCTGGCACCAACTCTCTGCGTGTCAAGTGCTTCGCCAGAGAGCTGGTGGCCGATCTCTTTCATCAGCAGGCTCCCTCCTATGGAACAGCCTCCCTCTTCCTCTTCATCTTGAGCCAGATCTCCTCAAATTCTGGAAGCTTCCCAAGACTTTCCTTTTCACCTATTCCTTCCCTTCCTCTCTCCTCTGCTATTCCCACAGTTGCTAGGATTGGTGACCAGGGCCCTTATGCGTCCTTCTGGGCCCTGGCCTTCCACACCCAATCGCCTTCAGCCTCCGCCTGCTATCAGTACTTGCATTGGCACCCACTGGCCTATGCTACCACTGGCTGGCAATTATCTATTGGCAGCTGACCACTCCCTAGCACTTCCTTCACCTGGCACTCACAGCTGCTCGCTCCCTAGCACTTTCCTCCTGGCAAACATAGCACTTCACCCCATTCCCTTATCCCTTCTCTTCGTTCTGCACTTGCAAATTCTGAATGCTCACAAGGCCTAGTAGGTCCGCCGCTATCCTTCATTGTTTTAATTGTTTTCATTCCCATGTTCCCTCCCTGTTGCCCTGTGGGCGCTTGGAAACACAATTTACTTGTTGTATAAGCACCTTACAAATGCACAATAAATAAATAAGTGTAAACAGTATGTACCAAACAATGATGTACAGGGGCCTTGCAGGGGAGCAAAACCTTCTAGTCCCTGCAAAGCCCCACCAGGAGCAATACTAGGAGGTTGAAAACCCCTCATCCAGCACCGTCTGCCTCCTGATGCAACTCTTACAGCCCTAGCACTCCCAGGCACCCTCAACTCATTTAAAATGTGCTGCAAAAACGCAACAAAAAATACCATTTTGTGTTTCAAATGTAATTTTGGACATGAACCATTGATGGGGGACATTCAGAATGGGACCACTATAAGGTTCCGTTGGAAAGGAGAGGGGAGGAGGTTGTGGGATGGGAGAGGACTTAATACATTTGTATGCTATTGGAGGATATGTTGTGTTCAAAGTTTTGCTAAAATGAACAAGACTACCTGTGTTGATTGGACATGGTATGTTCTGTTCTAGAAAATAAATAAAAAGAGGTTTGAAAAAAAATATTTTGTAAGAAACACAATCTCATATTCCTCGCTTCAGTATTCTGGAGGAGGGGTGTTCTATCTTTCGCAACAAGATGGAGGGATCACAAGCACCTCCTCCGGGCCTGCTGGGAGTAGGCACAGTTCTCAGGAAGGCCTTGTTGGGCGGACACCATCTTAGATGGTACAAAGACTGGGGGCCTCACTGCTCACCCCTTTTAGAGGAGGAGGAGGCATCACCCTCAATTCTCCCCAGCCAGGCCAAGAAAGGCATGCTAGGGGCTGGTCTGAATAGGTGGGAGTGGAGGTAAATGGAAACGGTTATTAGGGGAGCTGAAGGAAGGTGACTGGGGGGTGAAAGGTGAAGGAGGATCGGATATAATAGAAAGCAGAGAGCAGATCAGAAGGGAAGATCGGTAGATTGATGTTGCAACACTATTTTGCTATGTACTGTTTTTTTTATAGAGGGGTGCAAATGTATTGTTCCAGATCTGGTAAGTCATGTTTTGCTGGGTCACAGATCTGGGAAATCAGGATCAATGCCAGCACTTTGTTTAGGGTACTCCTAGACCCACACCCAGTGGAATATGGGCCCCCTGATCACAACCCTGGCCCACACAGAAGACAATTCCTGCTGACACTCACAGGCTCCCTGCTGTCTTGATTGTCAGTCATGCACATGTCCCCTGCCTTGCACCAAGCTTCATGCTGTCAGTAGAAACTAAATGCTTTCTTGGAGACATTGTCAAACCCAATCCCTGTGGAGCTGTGCAATTTGCTGCTTGCATGGAACATGGCAGGAAAACGTAGAAAATAGCTGTCTGGGGCCATTTCTATAAATGAATGAAACACGATTGGTTACCACCGCAACTGGCGACGTATGCCTCCATTGCAAAATACTTCATAAGCATACAAAGGCCCCCAATGCACTGCAAAGAGCTGTGTCATAACTATGCTAAAAAAAAGTTTCACGTTTCAAACAAAATGATGGGCGGTGCTAGAGAGATGGGTTTTCTTCACAGCGTGGCCCAGCCAGCTTTGGTCGCCAAGCTTCTTTCTCCAATTATGGAACTTTCTTTGTATATGGAAATGAAGAAAATCCATTACATGTACATACTAAAGCACTATAACGTCGGTTCTCCACCGTGAAATTGCACAATCCTTAACATACAGTGCCTTCCTCATACATGGCTTCATATTTATTTATAAAGTTGTTCTTTTTGTGTTTATAACAGCTTTTAACCTAGTGTTTTCCCATGGGCAAATTAAAAAAAAAATGTCCCAAAGATCTTAGACCTAGCTTCTTGAATTTTTAAGATTGTTTGCATGCCTTTACATCTTATCTGGATTTGGTGGACTGAAACATTTTTGGAAAATGTAGCTGGACAGTTTTGAGATATTCAAGTTTTACGATTTAGCGATGTATCAAATGTGTAGAATGAATGTGCATCTTTTATACAAATTGAAGATGTGCATTTCGTAAATGTACACCACTATATGTCTGAAAATGTACATCAACGTCAGTATTGACATTGATGTGGATTTTCTTTTGTGTATGTGCCACATCGGAGATACAAATTCCGTACATGAACAACATATAAAACTCCTATATGCCTTGTACATGTTTAAAAATTCACATCGAAGCTAGACCTCTCTGTAGAGTGACCTTTAATATGTACAGGAGGTGCATAAGACATGTGCAGAATGAATGTACATTATTTTTACGAACTGTACAAGTACATGTAGGAGAATGTATCCTTCACACATGCACCCTAATATAAATATAAGAAAATGCATCAAATCCAGGACTGACTTTGCTGTGAGTTTTCATATATATATATATGAGACATATAGGAGATGTAAATTGGGTACATGTAGAAAATGTATAACTCTTACACGCGTCCTCCATGCATAAAATCCCACATCAAAGTAAAACCTCATTTTAATATATACGAAATTTATAGGACATGTGCATTTCATATGACTTTACACCAAACACTTATAAAAAACGTGTATGCCGTACACTCACATGGCAGACATTTCCACAGAAAAACCCTCATACACCTTACACTGTACACTCGTGGAAGTGGGAAGCAGGCCAAAATGGGGGAGGACATGTGGGAGACCCCAGTCAGAGCCACAGATTTGGACCAGGGAGTCAACAGATCTGCTGGGGGTGCGTTGTGTATGCAGACAAACTGTTCCCCACCCTCCTCTGGTATTAACAGGCAGGTTACATGGAACAGTGGGAACACAACAAAGGCACCAAAGTCTTTGTAGAAACCAGGAACAGATTTATTACAGGAAGAGGAGTAAACACATTGCCAGCAGGATGCATTTGACACACTTGACTAGCTAGGCACACACACTGGCATTGAACATGGGGTCTGGGGAGTTCCCTTGGATGCAAAGGTTGGGGAAGGGACACCAAGGGAGTAAGGGAAGGGTTGGAGAAGGGGGCCGTTGGAGATGGTGAGGGGGAAAAGAGAGAGGGGCAGGCGCAGAGACACAGGAGACATACAGAGACACATGCGGGGGCAGACACAGAGACACAATGGGGACAGAGAAGCAGAGAGGGACAGGGAGGCACAGAGGCAGGCAGGGGGGGCAGAGGTTGAGAAGCCAGGAGAGAGAAGCAGGGGAAGAAGGGAGAGAGGCCAGGAGCCCCACTGGTGAAAAATAGAGCCGGGTTGGGGAGGAAGGGAACCAGGGGAGAAGGATAAGGCCAGACACGGGGAAGGATACCTGCCAGAAAGGCTTCTGCAGCGTCTGCCCCAGCCCATGTCAGCACACCACACCGCCAGCAGCCAAGGACAACAGTGGACCCCAGCCCTCTCTTCACAGCCTTGTATAAGGCTGTTGTTCCCGCCCATTGCAGGGATAGCCTCTCACTCAGGAAAGTGTTTGTTTGGGCAAGTGTTGCCATGGTCATTTCCAGGACCAGCCACCTCACCCAGACATGTGTTTATTTGGCTGTTGCCAGGAAACGTAGTGTTGCTCCAACCCACTCCAGGTTTAGCCACCTCCCCACCCAGGAGTGATTCTTTGGCTGTTGCTAGGATATGTTGTGTGATTCCCAGGTCAGGGGAGTTGAGCCCAGAGGTGTGGAAGTTAATTGCAGGATACAATGGAGGGCAGTTGGCGAGGTTATTTGTTGGTATAGGGAATGGAGGAGGTTCCCAGAGCAGGGACTAGCTTGGCGACTCAGTATAATTACAGAGTGGGCTTACCAGAGCCCCCACCAACTGTCACTGGGTCTCAGGAGAGCAGAGTAAAGATTCAGCCCTAGGTGGCAGAACAGGTTTTCCGACAATGGGAGTTGGCAGGCATACTGTCCATTGTGCCAGAATCAAGTACAAACTATGGTGATCAGGCAATGTGGGGACCAAGCACAGTGAATACAAGACAAAATATACGCACAGGGCACTTGACAGAAATATACAGCAGGCATATGTTGGACGGAGGAAAAGAGTCTGCTGTTTTGCTCACTGGACCCGCAAAGCAAAGCAGGAGATTCATTATAGGGTGGGGAAGAGTTGAAAGGGGTTCCAGGCTGCAGCTGAGCAACAGATATAACTGGTTCTTTGTTGACGGATCATGGCTTGGGTCCACAACCCCCACCCACACCGTGCAGGGGACACAGAGGAAAATGCATTTGGGAAAAATAAAAGTCACCCAATACTTTGGAAAATTAAGTTGTTCAATACATTGAATACAGTGGGGAAATTAAAAGTCATGTACTACATTGCAAACAAAAGGGTACATAGAAATTGCCATTTCCACACACTCTTTTGACACTCTCTTATGCCACATGCTCTTACGCCACATGAACTTATGACACACACACACTCTTAAGAGACACACTCATACAACACATGCTCTTACGTCATATACTCTTGCCTCACATACTCTTACGATACAGGTTCTTACAACACATGTTTTACGGTACATGCGTTTAGGCTGCATACTCTTAGTCAACGTGCTCTTACACCACACATGTTTATGGCGCTCCATCTTGTGACACATGCTCTTAACACAGACACAGTTATAACACAAATTTACGACATGCACACAAGTATGGCACCCACATACCTATGACACAAGCTCTTACGCCAGATGGTCTCACACCCTGTGCTATTCTGACATGTTCTCTGATGCCCCAAGCTCTTACCCCACCTGCTCTTATGCCACACATGCTTACAGCACACAATCTTACGACACACATTCTTATGACACGCACACTTCCACAACACAAATGCTTAGGACACACACTTACAAAACACACTTACGACACACTCTTTTACGACACACTTTCTTACAACAAACTCTCTCTGATGACACATTCCAGTACAGCACATGCCTTTATGCCAAATGCTTTTATGCCATGTGCTCTTAAGCCTCATGCTCTTATGACAAACACTCTTAAAACACTTGCTCGTATGACACTTGCTTTTACTGCATACACCTTTATACCACACACACACACACCATGCTCTTGTAGGCCGCAAGCTCTTATGCAATGTGCTCCTATGCCACGCTTTTTATGCCACAGACGCCACATGCTCTTATTGTACATGTACGTGTATGAGATTAACATTTCGTACGTGTACATGGATATTTATATATTAAAACTCACATCAAAGTCAGGAATTACTTTGATGTTATCATATTTATATGAGATCTATAGGAGATGTAAATTGCATAAATGTAATGTAATGTAAAACTCCTATATGTCTTCCATAGGCATAACAACTCACATCAAAGTCCAACCTCATTTGTACATATAGGAGATGTATAAGACTTGTGAATATAATAATCTACACCAAACACTCATATGTTTAAATGCCATGCACTCACACACCACATGCTCATAAACTCATATGCTTATATGCACCTGACACCTGACACTTATGCAGCACACTCTCATATGCCAGACGCTCACATACCGAACTCTCATGCACCAATCATACACCGTACATCATGCCGTACAGTCACATACCATACACTGATAAGCCATACTCCCATATGCCATGCAGACATATGACATAAACACATATGCCATACACTCACATGAAATGCGCCATACACTAATACTGCATACGCTCCTATGGAATACACCAATACGCAGTACATTCAAACGACTTACATAAAGGGCATAAACTAATGCACCATACACAAATAAACTCATATGCTAGTAAACTCTTATGCCATACTCCGATACGACAAACACTATGAAATACACTCAAAGAGTATATGCCATGCTGCTTGCAGAAAACACCAAAATAAAATTGAAAACAAAATACTTTAATTAAAAAAAGAAATTCAGGCTACCTTAACAAAAAGTAGTCTACTAAAAGTAGAAAGAACAATGTTAAGATACAAACACTCTCTGTATACCACTACAAATTCAGATATGAAAATCAAAGCATAAACACTAACTCTATACCACTACAAATCAAACATTAGCACCCACTTTATGTATTAGGCAGGTTACATCAATACCATTGTTTGAGTGAGTGAGAAGGGTGGATTTGTTGTGGTATGGAGACAATGTTTAGACTTTGAGTTTCAATGTCGGATTTGTAATGATATAAAGTGAGGGTGTGTACCTTAACGTTGATATTTCTACTGTGTTTAGACTTTACCTAATGTTACAGTAACCTTAACTCTATAAAAAAAAACATTTTTTTCAATGTTATATATACATGTTACAGGCCCTGCGTAAGCGGTCTTGTAGTTATGGTTAAGTTGCTCAACTGATAGGAAGAGCAGTTTTTGGGTGGGTTATAACATTGGCGCCGGAGAAGAATTTGCACGAAACTTTGTAAAAAAAAGTATATGGCCACATCTGAATACATTTGCACAGTTTCGTGTGGTTTTTTCAAGGGGGGCCAAAGTTATAGGGGAGTCCCAAAACGTTTGAAATCCAGGTAAACATGAATGGAAAAAAATGCGCTTGTGGCTACAGCCCAAACCACTGGACCGATTTGCACCAAACTTACGCGAGGTGCGGCGGCCTGTTCCCGAAAGCGTGCTTTTGCAAATTTGGTGTTAATCCGTCCAGTAGATGTTTTTAAATAACCCAAAACGTAAGTAAAAAAAAAATAGTGATATCTGCTACTGGTCTGCTGACTCATTTCCTGGTTCATGCTCGCGGATGCCTCTGGGCAACCAGGGGGCCGCATGACGTTTGCGGACATGGCACACGCCCACTGATTGGTTAATTAAAAATGTGAGATGTGTCAAAACCTTTGAAACGGACTGCACCCATAGTCCATAGACATCACGGTAAAAAAATATTAACAAACACATTACACTTGGCAAACAAATGAAACACTCTCTGGCGAAGTGAGGGGTTATGAGGATGGGATAGGATATGGCTAGAAAAAGCTAAAAATCAGGTGTTTTTTCTACTCCAATATCTGCAAACATTTCAGCTGTTTGGGGACATTGCTGAGATGTTCGCGAACTTGACAAAAGTTTGAGGACATCATGCATATTCCTGCATTACAGGGTTAGTGAAGAGCAGTTTATGGATGGCTTATTACTTTGGCGCCATTCAATTAAACTGCATGAAATTTTACAATATGATTTTAGTCCCAACTCTTACCAATGTTTGGTGCCATTTCAACAAGAGGGGGCAAAATTATAGGGGCAGGTTCTGAAACGTTTGAACGGCTTATACATTTGTTGCCGTTTTGATGAATTTGCATACAAGTTTGCAAAATGATTTTAGACCCATCTTTGAATGTTTTTGCAAAGTTTGGTCGAATTTTGTCAAGAGGGAGCAAAATTAGAGGGATGGTCCCAACATTTCTAGATGGATTTTAACTTTGGTGCCATTTGACAAATCTGCACAAAAGTTTGCAAAATATTATGGACCAACCTTTGAATGTTTGTTGTAAAACATGTGTGGATT
Organism: Ambystoma mexicanum; assembly: GCF_040938575.1. Lineage (NCBI taxonomy): Eukaryota > Metazoa > Chordata > Amphibia > Caudata > Ambystomatidae > Ambystoma > Ambystoma mexicanum. The sequence continues at coordinate 581,927,560 of NC_090928.1, read as the reverse complement.
TGCAGCAAACTTGTGCGGGGAGCATTGTCAATGATATGAAAGCATGGTATCTCTAGTGTGTCCATGTTTTAATTTTTGAAAAGTGTCATAATGTAGGTACACAAACAGTGATACACCTTTGGTGACTGAGGTATAGCCTGTGGCCATAGCTAGTGGCCAGATTGTCGGCCATGCCCCAGAAAATCTGGCCACTGGTCATGGCCACCAGGGAACGGCAATGGGGGTTAAGGTGGGCATGGCCATCAGGGACAGGCTATGTGGTAAAGTTTTTCAAAATTGGGATAGCCTTAAATGGGAAAATTCTGCCTGCGGCTACAGCCCGAAGTGCTGGACGGGACTGCAGCAAACCTACGCAAGGAGCATCTGCAAGGAACTGAAAGCATTTTTTTCCAAAGTGTTAAAATGTGTGTACAAAAAATAGTGATACGACTTTGGGGCATGGGCAGTGGGCCTGGCCCTCGGCAAGGACAAATATCTACTCTGATTTGGTTATTGGGGCATGCACCATGGCCGAAGCCCAGGCCCCATGGATTGTGGAGACTGCCGATAGCTGCAAGCCATGATCACTGGCCATTGGTCACATTATGGGGGTATAGGGGACACTGGACCAGGATGCAGACTTGATGCAGCAGATAAAAGGGGTGGTTTGGTGAGGCTGAGATCATAGTCAAACCTCATGCCCTAGGCAATTCAACCATGACTTACATCCCCCAGCATGTGGTGCTGAAAATGACACACATCAGTGTGCGCTGTAAAAAATATGTTTGTGAAAGGAGGTTTATAGTTCTTTCATATACCTTAAAAGAGGAATTATTAATAACTTATATACAGTGCTGTAACATCATGAAACATGTTCACTTATAAAAACCATTGAAATACACTGAAAGAACTTGGTTAATGGGGTGTTACGGTTAAGTTGCACTAATAAAAGCCTATGAAATTTAATGAAAAAACTTTGTTAAAGGGACGTTATGGTTGCAAGGTAAAATCGTAAAATCAAAGAAATTCAACCATAACTTGCGCCACCACCATGCACTGCTAAGACTGACACCCAGGGCATCAAAGATGACATCACTGTTGACATCACATATTCAGGCGGTTGTTTTTGTTCAGTGAGAATTTTAAGCAGATGACTTGATCTGGTGATACTGCATTGAAAACATGCCTCTATAAAACAAAGTGAACACAAGAGGAAGCATATTAGAAACGTTATGAGCAAGACACAGAGTTTTCCTCTTGCATTCCTGGTTACAGTGTGCTGGATGCTGAAGCAGTGCCTTTTTTCCTGCTAGTCTCTTCTAAAGCATTGTCTTCTCTCCTGCCAGCCCCTGCTGAAGCATCGCCTTGCCTCCTGCTAGCCCCTGCTGAAGCATCGACTTGTCTTCTGCTAGCCCCTGCTACAGCATCGCCTTGTCTCCTGCTAGCCCCTGTTGCAGCATCGCCTTGTCTCCTGCTAGCCCCCGATTAAACATTGCCTTTTCTTCTGCTAGCCCCTGCTGAAACATTGCCTTTTTTTCTGCTAGCCCCTGCTGAAGCATCGCTTTGTCTCCTGCTAGCCCCTACTGAAGCACAGCGTTGTTTCCTGCTACTCCCTGCTGAAGCATCACGTTGTTTCCTGCTAGTCCCTGCTGAAGCATCGCCTTGTCTCCTGCTAGCCCCTGCAGAAGCATCGGCTTGTCTCCTGCTTGCCACTGTTGAACCTTCGCCTTGTCTCCTGATAGCCCCTGCTGAAGCATCACCTTTCCTCCTGCTAGCCCCTGCTGAAGCATCCGCTTGTCTCATGCTAGCCCCTACTGAAGCACAGCCTTGTTTGCTGCAGCTCCCTGCTGAAGCATCATATTGTTTCCTGCTAGTCCCTGCTGAAGCATTGCCTTGCCTCCTGCTAGCCCCTGCAGAAGCATCGCCTTGTCTCCTGCTTGCCACTGTTGAAGCTTTGCCTTGTCTCCTGATAGCTCCTGCTGAAGCATCACCTTGCCTCCTGCTAGCCCTTGCTGAAGCATCGACTTGTCTCCTGCTAGACCCTGGTGAAACATTGTCTTGTCTTCTGCTTGTTTGCCCCTGCTGCAGCATCGCCTTGTCTCCTGCTAGCCCCTGCTGAAACATTGCCTTTTCTTCTACTAGCCCCTGCTGGAGCATCACCTTGTCTCCTGCTAGCCCCTGCTGCCTGCTGAAGCACAGCCTTGTCTTCTGCTACTCTCTGCTCCCCATATAGCACACATGTGAACATTTTTCGCTTCACCAAACATCTCCAAGAAGTTAAACATATCATTAGCAAAGGAAGACCTGAGAATGATTGGGCAGCTTACTGGGCCCAATATATTGGACGGACCATGCAGTCAGTATGATGCAAAGAGATTGCAAGTGTGGTGACTGGACCAAAATATGAGACAATCAGTGCTCTGACTAAAGGAGCAAATGGCTCCAAAGACACAGGCGGGCATTACTCGTCAAACGCTGCATCCAAGCCGCCCACCTGTGGAAGAGACACATACATACTGTATTTAAATTAACCATATAAGTGTACACACCTTACTTGAAAATGCATCCTATATCATATGGCATAGTTGCCCATACAAATGTTACTTCATGGATCAATCAAATTGGCCTTTAAAGTGTAGACACATTACAAAAGTGAACCCCCATGGAATCCATAACGTTTGGGGCACAGAGAAATATTGTTTTTTAGTTGAAATTGAAAGACACATAAGATGATCACTATGATTTCCCCAAAGCACGAGAGATGTATTGGATTGTCAGACTACATTTATTTGGCTGTGATAGATCAAAGTTAAGACAATATAGGAGACAAACAAGAAATGTTAGTGGCCTCAGTGGTCAAAGTGACATTAAATCTAGACTACACTTACTCGTTAATTGGATTGCGAGGGGCGAACTGTTATGTGAATTTTGTGCATAAGTACCATCATAATCCTCAACACAGACCTTGTGAGGCAGGCTGCCCTGAAGTCATGCAGCTCGGTAACGCATAGCGAAATTGTGTCTTCTTCCGATATGTAGGCCAGGCATCCAGAGTTTTCTCTGCAGCAGCAGTTCTCCTACTCGGTTGGCATGACCTTGCACCGATTGCAGGTACACCAGGTGGAAACTTCTTCCATGCGACTAGGCTCTGGCTCAGGATCCAGTGATTGCTCTTCCCAACTGTCATATAATGCCCCATCGTTTCCGCATCTTTCTCTATCAACTAATTCCGCCTTGGAATACTCCAGCTCGTACTGGTAGGGCTGCATTGTTGCCATTATATGACAAAATTAAAATCAATAGTAACGCTAGTACAAGTCTCTGTTCGCACGACCTCTGAGCAACGAAGATAGCTGAACAGAACAGAAACGATTCACAGGTTATACAAAAAAAGCAGTGAAACGATTGACAAAGCAACTCTGAGGTTGTCTGATGAGAAGCGGTCTGTTTATACTTATTGAGGAAAGCGGCGTACTGACATTTCCATCGAGACGCATCATTAGCTGGTGCACAGAGAACGTTGACACGAGAGGTGCATTCACGCAGTGAAATGGGCCGTACGCATCTAGTGATGTCAGCTTCAGGTGTAGGGGATATGATTTAGTGCCGCTATGGCAGTTGAATTTAGGGCGATGCGGCAACGGATAAGATTAGCACAAGATGGCTGTGCCCGCTCATTGATTTCACATTTGTAAAAGTGACAAAAACTAAGGTAAGGTGCATAGGAAATGTCTTTACGATCGATCACTGTTTGCTTAAAACCACATGCCCAAATGCTCGGGACAATAACATTTTTGAGCGCACTATTCCTTTCATAACTCTTCAGCACACTTCACTTGTCCAGCCAACTACTGCCCCATATCTATCACCCCCTTCCTTGGGAAACTCTTGGAGAAGCTGGCCTTCCCCCAACTTCCACAGCACACTGAACTTGTTGGTTGCCTCCACGACCATCAATCTGGATTCTGAGCATCTAGAGGCACCAGAACTGCTCTTCTGAACACCTGTGAGGGACTGCTTGCATCTCTTGACTCAAACTCTCCAGCTGTTCTCATTCTACTTGATCTCTCCTCTGCATTTGATACGGTTAACCACTCCGACCTCATAAAACAGCTCTGTGATACCCTGTGTATCATAGAGTGGGCACATGACTGGCTGACCTCCTTCCTCAGTGATTGTCCATCCCAGGTTATTCTGGGCTCTTTCTCCTCCCCCACCTCTATCCACTTGCGATGTCCCGCAGAGCTCCAACCTCTCGCCCTGGCTCTTCAACACCTATCTTGCTCCATTGGCGCACCTCATTTCCACCTTCTACTCTGACTTCTTGGGTTACGCAGATGATACACAACTCTTCTTCAAACCTCCCTCTGACCCTCTCCTTTCTTCTTCCATCATTCCTGACTGCCAATCCTCCATCCAGTCCTGGTGCGCCTCGAATGATCTCTGCCTCAATGCCAGCAAGACTGAGATCCTTTCTATTTGGACTCCTGCTACCTCTTTCTCCCACTCACTCTGGCCATCCTCTATGGGCTCACCCCATTCTCCTTCATTTGAAGCCAGAAACCTGGGGGTCATCTTCGACTCCTCGAGGTCTTTCCTTCCTGCCTCACATTCAGGACCTTGCCAAGAATGCCCAATTTCAACCCAACCTCCTCAAAGGAATTCTCCCTTTCCTCACTCAATGTCTCTAGAGCTCTAGTTCTCTCTAGGCCAGTGACATCTCTATGGGGGGAGGCAAACAGGGCACGTGCCCCATCCTGGTGGCCCTGGAGAGGGCCCCCGCAGATCCTGGAGGTGGCAGGGGGCCAGGCCAGGGCTGGAGACAGTCAGAGTGTGAGATGAGAATAACATGAGAATAACATGTGCCGTGTGAGATGAGAATAATACGTGCCTCAGCCTGCAGGCTGTCTGCAGCAGGAGGCACAGGCGCACGCAACCCCTCCCCTACGTGACTTTAATTTAAAGTTCAATCAACTCAAGTCTGAATGCCAAGAAGCAACAACATGATTGTGCTCTCTGAGTGCCCCACCCCCACCGGGCCCGGTTTACAGATTTCGACAACAAGTGAAGTCATGTGAGTGCCAGTATGTCTGGCTTCAACACCAACAGAACACTTGACTCTCTTGACACAAAAAAAACAATTTTGATGGATTGGGGCTCCCTGCCCTGCGATTGCCCAGCCCACCGACACAACACATCAACCAATGAAAGTCTGTTGCCATGCATCATCATGCGGGCCGGCAGCAGCTAGCCAATGGTTGATTTGAATGTGTGGATGGGCGTGTCATGTCAGGCTCTAAACTCTGAATCAAGCTCTGCACGAGCAGCACTGGACCAGAGCACGAGGCCCCATGTGCTGCTCTTCTCGTCGAGGGTCCGTCCACCAGGGAACTGGGAAGGCAATTGAAAAGGCAGCGCGTGGGCCTAGTATTCGCACTGTGGCGGCGTGCACGCGTCCAGTCAACGCAGCAGTGTGCAGCCCTAAAGTGAGTTCTCTCTTCTCTGGCTGGGCCTGAACTGAGCCTGAGGCTGGGACTGGCTGGGGCCGTGGCACGCAGCACTGATAGGCGCTAAAACAGGCAAAGGCGGGCCCGAGCCATTCTCTGGCTCAATGACGCTGTTGCTGTTCATGTTTGTTGTGGCACCGTGCAGCACAGCACCTTTCTGGCTAGAAATGCATTGTGAGCTAGCAGTGCAGGCGAGGATCGTTATTGTACTGCGCAGTCAGTGCGCGGCACATCAGGAGAGAGCTGCTTTGTGAGAGTTCGGTGTGTGGCCCGGGGTGCAGACCAGGATGTCGGTGCATTGCAAATGTTCATTGACCTTTCACCACTAGCAGAGTGGGATTTGCATATACAGTGTCTGCACAGAAGGACTCACGGAACGCCTCTAGCTGCAAAAGGCCGACCTAATGGACTACAAAACATTGTTTATATTTTCGACATGCACTTCTTGAAAAATACTTGTAGCCCAGATGTGTTGTATAAACTGTTTCCTCATCATGATGGGCCGTGTTTCATATTCTGCTGTATCACGTTTACACTTTACCCTTCCCTCCTAAGGGAAGAGAGGTTCTGTTGAGAAAGTTGTGCCTTTTACGATTGGTTAGGTTTTTATTTTCCAGCTTCCTCTTCCCCAATTTTTGATCGTTGAATTTATGACTATGACGGTTTATTTGGTCATATTTAGAAAATATGATTAATACATTTTTAGGGTAATTTGCGGTTTGTAATTGATATAATCGAATAATCACAAGGTACCCATTAAAAAGCAAAGGTGGTACTTTTGCATGGTACCACATTTCCCCCGTCGGGGAGTCGCCTCATGTCACCTCTAGTTACTTCCCTGCTCTCATTGCACACGTTAAACCATAAACATTGCTACTCTGGATATACTTTGACCTTTGACCAATGTACTATTAACCTCACAATTCCTTGACATAGATCAAGATATTGTAATTAAAACACGTTGACGGTGGGGGTAATTTTGCAAATCCCTGAGTGTCAAAACAGCTATAAAATGTTTTTCCATGGTTTTGCATTCATTTGAAACCTCTGGGGCATTTTCCATGTTTTGGAAGCTGGAGTCAGTGCATATCCATAAATGACAGTTTGCTTTTCCCCATGCGGTGCCTGCCAAAAACGAATGCATCTGTGCCAGCATCTGATGTTGATGTTGGGGTCAATGCATTGGATGCTTACGGAATCCATGTTAACCCTTCCCGCCATGTGTAAATGGCAGGAGGAATTAAAACTGAGGTACAATTAATGCACGAAACCCAAGGCAGCCTGGGTTTGCATTAATATATTGCACAAGGTTGAGCAAATAACAAAAATGCTATTGAGGGAACTGCTCTGTTCACATTGACCGCCCGCTCCATGCAATTTGCACATCAAGGAAAATTACCCCCATTCTGCACTTCGTAATTTTTAAGTATTTAAGCCCCCTTGCCTTCATGTTTCTCTGAAATGACCTTTGTGAACTTTGGCAGTCTTCTCCTACATAGCTCTTTTCTAACTCTGTTCATTTTGTAGCGTTCCCCACCTGGCCGCTGGACCAGAAGGTAATGTAAAATGTAGTGCTAGAAATGAGGCAGGGAGCAGGGAATACAGCTTTGGCATCATTGAATGAAGCCGCAATCTGTAAATGAAGACTGGGAACTAGAGTGCGTGCATGACCTTCTTTTTCTAATTAATGTTGCAGGAGACCCGGGCTCCAGAGGCAGCAGCACCGGGGTTATTATGCCCCTACTTTGGAGAGCCATAGTCATGGTTTCCCCCCCTAGCCCAATTTTGGGTAAGATGTGTGTGTTTGGAGGGAGTTGGTTCCTGGTCTCCTGAATGAAACACTTGTGCCATCACTACAATAACCAGAATCCCTTGAGACTGAAATTGAAAAAGTAATTAGCAACACCTGAAAAGGAACACAGCTAACACAGCCTCCCTGATGAGAGTTTGAGACTTGAAAGTACTTGGAGGAGTAGAACTATTGTGCATTTGAACTGTAGCAGTTGGGATTTAACTCTGGTAATTTTTGAACATTGTTGTGACTATTTGCATCTGGGATTGAACCATGTTATTTTTTTAACTTTGTTGGGATTTAACGCTGTTATTACTCACATCAGGATTAAATGACTGGGAACTAGAGTGCGCGCCTGACCTTCTTTTTCTACTGTAAATGAAGACAGATGAGCAGTGGGTCAGTTACTTCCTAACTGTCCCTACTCTCACCAGATGTTAGTGTTCTGATGGGAAATTAGGGATTGTGCCTTACACATGTTTGATATGATTCAATCTGGTTCACCACTCATGTCCACAGTTACTGTCCATTCTACTCTGCCTGCCCCTTCCCTGTCTTCTCCACACCGACTTCCTGTCACTCTGATGTTTCGCACCACCTTTATCCGGCCTCCACCATTTGATGTTAACCATTTCTCCTTTCTACCGCTCTCCTACATTCTTTACTACACTTCCATTCTTCCACTACTACTACCAATCCTCCAACTACTAGTACCCATTTCACTCTTCTACTCCCCTCGTATTAGTACTGCACCTCCTCCTGCTACTATTGCCACTCCTCCTCCTCTCACTACTACCACTCCACCACTTCCCACTGCTACCACCTCTCCTCCCACTACTTCTCCCCCCCACTCTACTATTCAGACACTCTCCTTTCACAACCAGATAATCCATTTAAAGCTTAGAGGAGTATCTGTTGAATTGGACTCGAGATGTGTAATCCCTTCATTTTTCACATTGGGAGGGGGCATGGGTGTCGTGGGGGAGCGACATGGGTTTGGAGAGGGTTGGGAGTAGGACATGGGGGGGGCGACATGGGTTTCGGGGGGGCCATATAGGTTTTGGGGCATTGCAGGGGGGCCCCAAGGCTGTCTGTGCCCTGGGCCCCCAAAACTGTTAAGGTGGCCCTGCTTTAGGCTAGACTACTGTAATAGCTTTTCCTTAATCTACCCTCTTCTTCTCTAGGACCCCTCCAGCTAATGCAGAATAGGGCAGCAAGATATATCCTTGGTCTCAAGCCCAGGGACTACATCTCTCCAGCCCTAAAAACTCTCCACTGGCTCCCAGTTGCTGCAAGGATCAATTTAAAATCCCCCTGCATCATCCATAAGGCTGTCTGAGGCAGTGGAGCAACCTATCTACAACTTGCTCTCACTAAATACTCTCCCTCCAGATCTTTATGCTCCTCTGGCACCAACTCTCTGCATGTCAAGTGCTTCGCCAGAGAGCTGGTGGCCGATCTCTTTCATCAGCAGGCTCCCTTCTATGGAACAGCCTCCCTCTTCCTCTTCATCTTGAGCCGGATCTCCTCAAGTTCTGGAAGCTTACCAAGACTTTCCTTTTCACCTATTCCTTCCCTTCCTCTCTCCTCTGCTAATCCCACAGTTGCTGGGATTGGTGACCAGGGCCCTTATGCGTCCTTCTTGGCCCTGGCCTTCCACACCCAATCGCCTTCAGCCTCCGCCTGCTACCAGTACTTGCATTGGCACCCACTGGCCTATGCTACCACTGGCCGGAAATTATCTATTGGCAGCTGACCACTCCCTTGCACTTCCTTCACCTGGCACTCACAGCTGCTCGCTCCCTAGCACTTTCCTCCTGGCAAACATAGCACTTCACCCCATTCCCTTATCCCTTCTCTTCGCTCTGCACTTGCAAATTCTGAATGCTCACAAGGCCTAGTAGGTCCGCCGCTATCCTTCATTGTTTTAATTGTTTTCATTCCCATGTTCCCTCCCTGTTGCCCTGTGGGCGCTTGGAAACACAATTTACTTGTTGTATAAGCACCTTACAAATGCACAATAAATAAATAAGTGTAAACAGTATGTACCAGACAATGATGTACAGGGGCCTTGCAGGGGAGCAAAACCTTCTCGTCCCTGCAACGCCCCCCCAGGAGCAATACCAGGAGGTCGAAAACCCCTCATCCAGCACCGTCTGCCTCCTGCTGCAACTCTTACAGCCCTAGCACTCCCAGGCACCCTCAACTCATTTAAAATGTGCGGCAAAAATGCAACAAAAAATACCATTTTGTGTTTCAAATGTAATTTTGGACATGAACCATTGATGGGGGACATTCAGAATGGGACCACTATAAGGTTCCGTTGGAAAGGAGAGGGGAGGAGGTTGTGGGATGGGAGAGGACTTAATACATTTGTATGTTATTGGAGGATATGTTGTGTTCAAAGTATTGCTAAGATGAACAAGACTACCTGTGTTGATTGGACATGGTATGTTCTGTTCTAGAAAATAAATAAAAAGTAGTTTGAAAAAAAAATATTTTGTAAGAAACACAATCTCATATTCCTCGCTTCAGTATTCTGGAGGGGGGGTGTTCTATCTTTCGCAACAAGATGGAGGGATCACAAGCACCTCCTCTGGGGCCTGCTGGGAGTAGGCACAGTGCTCGGGAAGGCCTTATTGGGCGGACACCATCTGAGATGGTACAAAGACCGGGGGCCTCACTGCTCACCCCTTTTAGAGGAGGAGGAGGCATCACCCTCAATTCTCCCCAGCCAGGCCAAGAAAGGCATGCTGGGGGCTGGTGTGAATAGGTGGGAGTGGAGGTAAATGGAAACGGTTGTTAGGGGAGCTGAAGGAAGGTGACTGGGGGGTGAAAGGTGAAGGAGGATCGGATATAATAGAAAGCAGAGAGCAGATCAGAAGGGAAGATCGGTAGATTGATGTTGCAACACTATTTTGCCATGTACTGTTTTTTTTATAGAGGAGTGCAAATGTATTGTTCCAGATCTGGGAAGTCATGTTTTGCTGGGTCACAGATCTGGGAAATCAGGATCAATGCCAGCACTTTGTTTAGGGTACTCCTAGACCCACACCCAGTGGAATATGGGCCCCCTGATCACAACCCTGGCCCACCCAGAAGACAATTCCTGCTGACACTCACAGGCTCCCTGCTGTCTTGATTGTCAGTCATGTGCATGTCCCCTGCCTTGCACCAAGCTTCATGCTGTCAGTAGAAACTAAATGCTTTCTTGGAGACATTGTCAAACCCAATCCCTGTGGAGCTGTGCAATTTGCTGCTTGCATGGAACATGGCAGGAAAACGTAGAAAATAGCTGTCTGGGGCCATTTCTATAAATTAATGAAACACGATTGGTTACCACCGCAACTAGCGACGTAGGTCTCCTTTGCAAAATACTTCATAAGCATACAAAGGCCCCCGCTGCTCTGCAAAGAGCTGTGTCATAACTATGCTAAAAAAAAGTTTCACATTTCAAACAAAATGAGGGGCGCTGCTAGAGAGATGGGTTTTCTTCACAGCGTGGCCCAGCCAGCTTTGGTTGCCAAGCTTCTTTCTCCAATTATGGAACTTTCTTTGTATATGGAAATAAAGAAAATCCATTACATGTACATACTAAAGCACTATAACGTCGGTTCTCCACCGTGAAATTGCACAATCCTTAACATACAGTGCCTTCCTCATACATGGCTTCATATTTATTTTTAAAGTTGTTCTTTTTGTGTTTATAACAGCTTTTAACCTAGAGTTTTCCCCTAGGCAAATTAAAAAAAAAATGTCCCAAAGATCTTAAACCTAGCTTCTTGAATTTTTAAGATTGTTTGCATGCCTTTACATCTTATCTGGATTTGGTGGACTGAAACATTTTTGGAAAATTTTGCAGGACAGTTTTGAGATATTCAAGTTTTACGATTTAGCCATGTATCAAATGTGTAGAATGAATGTGCATCTTTTATACAAATTGAAGATGTGCATTTCGTAAATGTACACCACTATATGTCTGAAAATGCACGTCAACGTCAGTATTGACATTGATGTGGATTTTCTTTTGTGTATGTGCCACATCGGAGATACAAATTCCGTACATGACAACATATAAAACTCCTATATGCCTTGTACATGTTTAAAAATTCACATCGAAGCTAGACCTCTCTGTAGAGTGACCTTTAATATGTACAGGAGGTGCATAAGACATGTGCAGAATGAATGTACATTATTTTTACAAACTGTACAAGTACATGTAGGAGAATGTATCCTTCACACATGCACCCTAATATAAATATAAGAAAATGCATCAAGTCCAGGACTGACTTTGCTGTGAGTTTTCATATATATATATATGAGACATATAGGAGATGTAAATTGGGTACATGTAGAAAATGTCTAACTCTTACACGCGTCCTCCATGCATAAAATCCCACATCAAAGTAAAACCTCATTTTAATATATACGAGATTTATAGGACATGTGCATTTCATATGACTTTGCACCAAACACTTATAAAAAACGTATATGCCATACACTCACATGCCAGACATTTCCACAGAAAAACCCTCATACACCTTACACTGTACACTTGTGGAAGTGGGAAGCAGGCCAAAATGGGGCAGGCCATGTGGGAGACCCCAGTCAGAGCCACAGATTTGGACCAGGGAGTCAACAGATCTGCTGGGGGTGCGTTGTGTATGCAGACAAACTGCTCCCCACCCCCCTCTGGTATTAACAGGCAGGTTACATGGAACAGTGGGAACACAACGAAGGCACCAAAGTCTTTGTAGAAACCAGGAACAGATTTATTACAGGAAGAGGAGTAAATGCATTGCCAGAAGGATGCATTTTACACACTTGACTAGCTAGGTACACCCACTGGCATTGAACCTGGGGCCTGGGGAGTTCCCTTGGATGCAAAGGTTGGGGAAGGGACACCAAGGGAGTAAGGGAAGGGTTGGAGAAGTGGGCCGTTGGAGATGGTGAGGGGGAAAAGAGAGAGGGGCAGGCACAGAGACACGGGAGACATACGCAGACACAGAGACACAATGGGGACAGAGAAGCAGAGAGGGACAGGGAGGCACAGAGGCAGGCAGGGGGGGCAGTGGCTGAGAGAGAAACAGGGGAAGAAGGGAGAGAGGCCAGGAGCCCCACTGGTGACAAATAGAACAGGGTTGGGGGAAGAAGGGAACCAGGGGAGAAGGATAAGGCCAGACAGGGGGAAGGGTACCTGCCAGAAGGGCTTCTGCAGCGTCTGCCCCAGCCCAACTCAGCACACCACACCGCCAGCAGCCGAGGACAACAGTGGACCCCAGCCCTCTCTCCATAGCCTTGTATAAGGCTGTTGTTCCCGCCCAGTGCAGGGATAGCCTCTCACTCAGGAAAGTGTTTGTTTGGGCAAGTGTTGCCATGGTCGTTTCCAGGACCAGCCACCTCACCCAGGCATGTGTTTATTTGGCTGTTGCCAGGACACGTAGTGTTGCTCCAACCCACTCCAGGGTTAGCCACCTCCCCACCCAGGAGTGATTGTTTGGCTGTTGCTAGGATATGTTGTGTGAATCCCAGGTCAGGGGAGTTGAGCACAGAGGTGTTGAAGTTAATTGCAGTATACAATGGAGGGCAGTTGGGGAGGATATTTGTTGGTATACGGAATGGGGGAGGTTCCCAGAGCAGGGACTAGCTTGGCGGCTCAGTATAATTACAGGGTGGGCTTACCAGAGCCCCCACCAACTGTCACTGGGTCTCAGGAGAGCAGAGTAAAGATTCAGCCCTAGGTGGCAGAACAGGTTTTGACAATGGGAGTTGGCAGGCGTACTGTCCATTGTGCCAGAATCAAGTACAAACTATGGTGATCAGGCAATGTGGGGACCAAGCACAGTGAATGCAAGAAAAAATATACACACAGGGCACTTGACAGAAATATACAGCAAGCATATGTTGGACTGAGGAAAAAAGTCTGCTGTTTTGCTCACTGGATCCGCAAAGCAAAGCAGGAGATTAATTATAGGGTGGGGAAGAGTTGAAAGGGGTTCCAAGCTGCAGCTGAGCAACAGATATAACTGGTTCTTTGTTGACGGATCATGGCTTGGGTCCACAACCCCCCACCCACACTGTGCAGGGGACACAGAGGAAAATGCATTTGGAAAAATAAAAGTCACCCAATACTTTGGAAAATTAAGTTGTGCAATACATTGAATACAGTGGGGAAATTAAAAGTCATGTACTACATTGCAAACAAAAGGGTACATAGAAATTGCCATTTCTACGCACTCTTTTGACACTCTCTTATCCCACATGCTCTTATGCCACATGCACTTATGACACACACACTCTTAAGAGACACACAACACATGCTCTTACGTCATATACTCTTGCCTCACATACTCTTACGATACATGTTCTTACAACACATGTTTTACGGTACATGTGTTTAGGCTGCATACTCTTAGTCGTTGTGCTCTTACACCACACACGTTTATGGCACTCCGTCTTGTGACACATGCTCTTAACACAGACACAGTTATAACACAAATTTACGACATGCACACAAGTATGGCACCCACATACCTATGACACAAGCTCTTACGCCAGATGGTCTCACACCCTGTGCTATTCTGACATTTTCTCTGATGCCCCAAGCTCTTACCCCACCTGCTCTTATGCCACACATGCTTACAGCACACAATCTTACGACACACATTCTTATGACACACACACTTCCAAAACACAAATGCTTAGGACACACACTTACAAAACACACTTACGACACACTCTTTTACGACACACTTTCTTACAACAAACTCTCTCTGATGACACATTCCAGTACAGCACATGCCTTTATGCCAAATGCTTTTATGCCATGTGCTCTTAAGCCTCATGCTCTTATGACAAACACTCTTAAGGCACTTGCTCGTATGACACTTGCTTTTACTGCATACACCTTTATACCACACACACCCACACCATGATCTTGTAGGCCGCAAGCTCTTATGCAATGTGCTCTTAGGCCACGCTTTTTATGCCACAGACGCCACATGCTCTTATTGTACATGTACGTGTATGAGATTAACATTTCGTACGTGTACATGGATATTTATATATTAAAACTCACAGCAAAGTCAGGAATTACTTAGATGTTAGTTATCATATTTATATGAGATCTATAGGAGATGTAAATTGCATAAATGTATGGAATGTAAAACTCCTATATGCCTTCCATAGGCATAACAACTCACATCAAAGTCCAACCTCATTTGATTGTGAGTTTTCATACATATAGGAGATGTATAAGATTTGTGAATATAATAATCTACACCAAACACTCATATGTTTATATGCCATGCACTCACACACCACATGCTCATAAGCCATAAACTCATGTGCTTATATGCACCTGACACCTGACACTTATGCAGCACAGTCTCATATGCCAGACGCTCACATACCGAACTCTCATGCACCAATCATACACCGTACACTCAAATGCCGTACAGTCACATACCATACACTGATAAGCCATACTCCCATATGCCATGCAGACATATGACATAAACACATATGCCATACACTCACATGAAATGCGCCATACACTAATACTGCATACGCTCCTATGGAATACACCAATATGCAGTACATTTAAACGACTTACATTAAGGGCATAAACTAATGCACCATACACAAATAAACTCATATGCTAGTAAACTCTTATGCCATACTCCGATACGACATACACTATGAAATACACTCAAAGAGTGTATGCCATGCTGCTTGCAGAAAACACCAAAATAAAAATGAAAACAAAATACTTTAATTAGAAAAAAGAAATTCAAGCTACCCTAACAAAAAGTAGTCTACTAAAAGTAGAAAGAACAATGTTAAGATACAAACACTCTCTGTATACCACTACAAATTCAGATATGAAAATCAAAGCATAAATACTAACTCTATACCACCACAAATCAAACATTAGCACAAACTAATGTATTAGGCAGGTTACATCAATACCATTGTTTGAGTGAGTGAGAAGGGTGGATTTGTAGTGGTATGGAGACAATGTTTATACTTTGAGTTTCAATGTTGGATTTGTAATGATATAAAGTGGGGGTGTGTACCTTAACGTTGATATTTCTACTGTGTTTAGACTTTACCTAATGTTACAGTAACCTTAACTCTATTAAAAAAAAACATTTTTTTCAATGTTATATATACATGTTACAGGCCCTGCGTAAGCGGCCTTGTAGTTATGGTTAAGTTGCTCAACTGATAGGAAGAGCAGTTTTTGGGTGGGTTATAACATTGGCGCCGGAGAAGAATTTGCACGAAACTTTGTAAAAAAAAAGTATATGGCCACATCTAAATACATTTGCACAGTTTCGTGTGGTTTTGTCAAGGGGGGTCAAAGTTATAGGGGGGGTCCCAAAACGTTTGAAATCCAGGCAAAACATGAATGGAAAAAAATGTGCTTGTGGCTACAGCCCAAACCACTGGACCGATTTGCACCAAACTTATGCGAGGTGCGGCGGCCTGGTCCGGAAGCGTGCTTATGCAAATTTGGTGTTAATCCGTCCAGTAGATGTTTTTAAATAACCCAAAACATAAGTAAAAAAAAATAGTGATATCTGCTTCCGGTCTGCTGACTCATTTCCTGGCTCATGTTCGTGGATGCCTCTGGGCAATCAGGGAGCCGCATAACGTTCGCGGACATGGTACACACCCACTGATTGGTTAATTAAAAATGTGAGATGTGTCAAAACCTTTGAAATGGACTGCACCCATAGTCCATAGACATTGCGGTAAAAAAATATTAACAAACACATTACACTTGGCAAACAAATGAAACACTCTCTGGCAAAGTGAGGGGTTATGAGGATGGGATAGGATATGGCTAGAAAAAGCTAAAAATCAGGTGTTTTTTCTACTCCAATATCTGCAAACATTTCAGATGTTTGGGGACATTGCTGAGATGTTCACGAACTTGACAAAAGTTTGAGGACATCCATGCATATTCCTGCATTACAGGGTTAGTGAAGAGCAGTTTATGGATGGCTTATAACTTTGGCACCATTCAATTAAACTGCATGAAATTTTACAATATGATTTTAGTCCCAACTCTTACCAATGTTTGGTGCTGTTTCAACAAGAGGGGGCAAAATTATAGGGGCAGGTTCTGAAACGTTTGAACGGCTTATACATTTGTTGCCGTTTTGATGAATTTGCATACAAGTTTGCAAAAAGATTTTAGACCCATCTTTGAATGTTTTTGCAAAGTTTGGTCGGATTTTGTCAAGAGGGAGCAAAATTAGAGGTATGGTCCCGACATTTCTAGATGGCTTTTAACTTTGGTGCCATTTGACGAATCTGCACAAAAGTTTGCAAAATATTATGGACCAACCTTTGAATGTTTGTACAAAGACTGAATGGGTTTTGTCAAGTGGGGGCTATGTTATATCACTTTTTTGTACCTATATTTTGACACTTTTCAAAAAATAAAACACGGGTGGATTTGCAGCAAACTTGTGCGAGGAGCATTGTCAATGATATGAAAGCATGGTATCTCTAGTGTGTCCATGTTTTAATTTTTGAAAAGTGTCATAATGTAGGTACACAAAACAGTGATATACCTTTGGTGACTGAGGTATAGCCTGTGGCCATGGCTAGTGGCCAGATTGTCGGCCATGCCCCAGAAAATCTGGCCACTGGTCATGGCCACCAGGGAATGGCAATGGGGGTTAAGGTGGGCATGGCCATCAGGGACAGGCTATGTGGTAAGGTTTTTCAAAATTGGGATAGCCTTGAATGGGAAAATTGTGCCTGCGGCTACAGCCCGAAGTGCTGGACGGGACTGCAGCAAACCTACACAAGGAGCATCTGCAAGGAACTGAAAGCATGTTTTTCCAAAGTGTCAAAATGTGTGTACATAAAATATTGATACGACTTTGGTGCCTGGGCAGTGGGCCTGGCCTTCGGCAAGGACAAATATGTACTCTGATTTGCTTATTGGGGAATGCACCACGGCCGAAGCCCAGACCCCATGGATTGTGGAGACTGCCCATAGCTGCAAGCCATGAGCACTGGCCATTGGTCACATTATGGGGGTATAGTGGACACTGGACCAGGATGCAGACTTGATGCAGCAGATAACGGGGGTGGTTTGGTGGGGCTGGGCTCATAGTCAAACCTCATGCCCTAGGCAATTCAACCATGACTTACATCCCCCAGCATGTGGTGCTGAAAATGACACACATTAGTGTGCGCTGTAAAAAATATGTTTGTGAAAGGAGGTTTATAGTTCTTGCATATACCTTAAAAGAGGAATTATTAATAACTTATATACAGTGCTGTAACATCATGAAACATGTTCACTTATAAAAACCATTGAAATTCACTGAAAGAACTTGGTTAAAGGGATGTTACGGTTAAGTTGCACTAATAAAAGCCTATGAAATTCAATGAAAAAACTTTGTTAAAGGGACATTATGTTTCAGTTGCACTAATAAAAACCTATGAAAATCATTGAAAAAACATTGTTAAAGGGACGTTATTGTTGCAAGGTAAAATCGTAAAATCATAGAAATTCAACCATAACTTGCGCCACCACCATGCACTGCTAAGACTGACACCCAGGACATCAAAGATGACATCACTGTTGACATCACATATTCAGGCCGTTGTTTTTGTTCAGTGAGAATTTTAAGCATATGACTTGATCTGGTGATACTGCATTGAAAACTTGCCTCTATTAAACAAAGTGAACACAAGAGGAAGCATATTAGAAACGTTATGAGCAAGACACACAGTTTCCCTCTTGCATTCCTGGTTACAGCGTGCTGGATGCTGAAGCATCACCTTGCCTCCTGCTTGCCCCTGCTGAAGCATCGACTTGTCTTCTGCTAGCCCCTGCTGCAGCATCACCTTGTCTCCTGCTAGCCCCTGCTGCAGCATTGCCTTGTCTCCTGCTAGCCCCTGATGAAACATTGCCTTTTCTTCTGCTAGCCCCTGCTGAAACATTGCCTTTTCTTCTGCTAGCCCCTGCTGAAGCATCGCTTTGTCTCCTGCTAGCCCCTACTGAAGCACAGCCTTGTTTCCTGCTACTCCCTGCTGAAGCATCACGTTGTTTCCTGCTAGTCCCTGCTGAAGCATCGCCTTGTCTCCTGCTAGCCCCTGCAGAAGCATCGCCTTGTCTCCTGCTTGCCACTGTTGAACCTTCGCCTTGTCTCCTGATAGCCCCTGCTGAAGCATCACCTTGCCTCCTGCTAGCCCCTGCTGAAGCATCGACTTGTCTCATGCTAGCCCCTACTGAAGCACAGCCTTGTTTGCTGCTACTCCCTGCTGAAGCATCACATTGTTTCCTGCTAGTCCCTGCTGAAGCATTGCCTTGTCTCCTGCTACTCCCTGCTGAAGCATCACGTTGTTTCCTGCTAGTCCCTGCTGAAGCATCGCCTTGTCTCCTCCTAGCCCCTGCAGAAGCATCGCCTTGTCTCCTGCTTGCCACTGTTGAAGCTTTGCCTTGTCTCCTGATAGCCCCTGCTGAAGCATCACCTTGCCTCCTGCTAGCCCCTGCTGAAGCATTGACTTGTCTCCTGCTAGACCCTGGTGAAACATCGTCTTGTCTTCTGCTTGTTTGCCCCTGCTGCAGCGTCGCCTTGTCTCCTGCTAGCCCCTGCTGAAACATTGCCTTTTCTTCTGCTAGCCCCTGCTGGAGCATCGCCTTGGCCCCTAATGAAGCATCACCTTGTCTCCTGCTAGCCCCTGCTGAAGCACAGCCTTGTCTTCTGCTACTCTCTGCTCCCCATATAGCACACATGTGAACATTTTTCGCTTCACCAAACATCACCAAGAAGTTAAACAGATCATTAGCAAAGGAAGTCATGAGAATGATTGGGCAGCTTACTGGGCCCAATATATTGGACGGACCATGCAGTCACTATGATGCAAAGAGATTGCAAATGTGGTGACTGGACCAAAATATGAGACAATCAGTGCTCTGACTAATGGAGCTCTGCCTTAATCATGACACAATAAGACTACGACATGAACACTGTGGAGGCTGTCATTAAAGCGTGCCATGCATTTCGATACTTGTCAAAATGTAGTCATATTGAATTAAGCATAAGAAACAAACGTGTTTTGTTAAATAAAAAAGTTTCACTTTAATTTCTTTGGAAGGCATTCATGATAAGAGCAGTGTGAACCAGAACTGAGGGTCTTCAAGGATCTGTAAGGCCACATCCGAAGTGTAGTAGTGCTGACCGTGGGATTTAGTGAATATTTATTCTCCAGGTATGTAGAGAGTAAAAGATTTCTTGCAATGTGTGGAGCAGGGACACTAGCCGAGTTTAGAGAATGGCTGTTGAAGGTAAGGCACATTTACCTTCAGATGCAGGAGAATGTGTTTTGTTGTACGTGCAGAAAACAATGTATTTGTTTCTTTCTCACCTGGGAGGTCACAACGGCTTGAATCTTTACTCAGAATGTCATTCGGCCTCCATTTTGATGTTCAGGGTGACTTCCACATTACAAGAGAACCTAAAATGGGGGCTTAATCCAAGATGGCGACTTACATTACTTTCTCTAAGGTCAAGACCTTGCCGCGGAGTTTGTTCGCATATGAGGTTTTAGACAACTTGGCGTAGGCCAATACATATACAATTGCTGCGATAGGAGGCATAATATTGTTTCAATTCCGACAAACCCTCCTTTTGGCCTATGCCAAGTGCTAATATCACTTCTACTACTTTTGCAAATAACTCCATGCATTGTCGTCCATACATCCTGAATCATTATCTGTAATGTCTGTAGCCATGAGGTCGTTCATCAGAACCTCTTGTAACACAAAATCTTTAGCTGCTGTATCTGGGGCGTACATTTCGTGCCCCACTGTGCTCACTGCCTGAGCACAGCATCCCCCTAGCATTGCACATACACTAGGTAGACATTGAATACAGCAACAAAGGAATAGCAGGATTCCCAAAATAACCAAGATAACAGAAAGCACCTTCCAACCCCAGGATCGTAGAGAATCCCAGAACCAGGCGCTAATATTCCAATCTCCCACAGGAACATGCACTTCAGAACTAGGGATGTGCAAGTTCTGTATTGCTTTGAAAATTGTCGGCGAGGAATCTGGTACGAAAACACAACAAGCGGACCCCACTAATTTGCATACTCCACCACGTTCTGCCAGAATGACATCTAATGCCATCCGATTTTGGAGTGCTACCAATCTTATTGCTTTCTGTTCTAATGTCATATTGTAGAGTATATCCGTGGTCCGGTTGATGGTTCTCTCCAGTACTCTTGCTAGTCCTCTAATATTTTCAGAATTTGCTACCTGTCCCCAAAATGGCACAACTGATTTTGCTATATCTCCCAATGCTTGCCCAGGGGTATCTCCGTTCTCATCCCGCCGTGGGCGAGCCTTAGAAACCTCCAATGTACTGGCTACAAATACCCCAGGTAACAGGATTCCTAAATAACAGGTTCCCTGCCAATCCTTGGGCAACCAGGGAAATGCTGAACTACCACAATCGAAATAAACAGGCCCCCCATACATACAGAGGCTTGTTCTCTCCAGTCAAATTTACAATGTTTATACAACCTTCAAAATCTCCCATTGGCCGAGTGCCATTTCTTTGTACACAAAAGGGGACTGAATCAGGGCTATGATTAATAGAGTAGGAAGGGGGCACGGCGACCTTATTGCCTATCGGAGCCATTTTAAAGGAAATTAGAGTTTGAAAAGGAAGAGATAGTTTATCAGGTGGCCTAATAGAAGCAACATTAGGTTTACTTCTATTTGCAAAAAGTGAGCATCCCAGGGGAGTCAATTCACGTTTCTCAAAATCATTTAAATTAGTTCCATCAAAGTTCCCTGAGATGCTATCATTCCAACGGCCAAAGAATAGTGCTCTAAGAGAGGCATAGCAAGCAGTCGTTAAAGGTAAAGGGTGAATATACCATCCTAGCCCCTTGTTCCCATGTTGCGGTAAATGGGTGCAAATCCAGCAATTACTCTTATTAAAAATGGCATGCGTTGCATTCATTACTATCATTAAAGTGTTATTATGATACATTCGTCTATGCTAGGAGTCTCTAGGTGACAGAGTGTGAAGGTGTACAGAGGGAGTCAAAGCAGTAGGTACAATCTCAATTGGCAGCAGAGGTTTTAGAGGGTAAATTTCTTCGAAGTACCAAAGTCCCACAGCAGTAATTACACAAATTCCAATTATTATTATTAACACAACACAGCAATACGACTTCGGTGCCCAGGCACATTGTTCGTTGTCCGAGTTGGTCACCCCCTTATTTACAAGTCCAATGCGGGGAGCAGTGGTGGAGGTGGCAGGCATCGTAGTTTCTCAATCGACAATCCCAATGTTCGTTGCTGGCGACACTACGGTCGCGCGACTTCTTAGTCCTTCCCAACTCTAGCCAGCAGAATCTCCTTTTTTCCCTTTTGTTCGAAAGGAACTTTCTTTTACAAGAGAAAACTTTCAATCACTTCTTCTTTCCAAATGCACGGAAAGACCCGTGCCGTAGTTCTATTTTCTTCGTCGAAGGTCGTACCTGGTGGTACCCAAAACTGTTTGATCCGGAAACAAGGCGTCGTCACTTCCTGAGGGAAGCGACGTATCGGAGGCGAAGGAAGTCGCAGAACTTGAAACAGTGTTTTCTGGAAATGACTTTTTCAAAGAGTGCGGAGACAAAATGGACTGTTCCCCAAGTTCCACGGGCTCAGAGAAATTCTCCGATGCACTCACAGCGCTGTTTGCTACTCCAGGATCAGAGATTGTAGCATCAGCGAGGGGTTCTGCTTCTTCTGTAACGTGTGGCGTCGGGTGAGGAAGTTTCTTGACATGCGTCACGTGGATCCAATGTTTTTTCCCAGCCACCCGCACTGCTGTCTGAGTGACCAACAGCACCTGGTAGGGTCCCCTCCAGCGAGGAGCGAGACAGGAAGACCTTTCGTAGGCCTTCACTAGGACCCAACTTCCAGGCTGAATATCGTGTCCTGGGCCCGTAAACCGTACAGGTAAAGCTGATTGGACCTGATGATAAATGAAATACAGGTTTTTAGTCAACTGGTTGCAGTAGTCTACAAGCAATACATTTTCTACCTCCCTCAATGCTTTAGGCTTCGGAAGACCCCAAATGTTAGCAGGTCTCCCCATCATTACCTCAAATGGAGAAAGCCCAGTCTTAGTTTGAGGTGTGGTACGCATGGCTAATAATACAATAGGTAAGGCATCTGGCCATTTCAATTTGGTGTCGGCACATGTTTTTGCAAGCTTATTCTTTAGGATACCGTTATGTCTCTCTACCAACCCAGCACTTTGAGGATGTCTAGCTGAGTGAAATCGTTTTTCAATGTGTAACGCTGCGCATATCTGCAAAATTACTGCTGCAACAAAATGGGGACCATTGTCCGACCAAATTACACTTGGAATCCCAAATCGTGGAAAGAATTATTTTTGCAGTGGTCATGGCAGTAGCATCTTTAACGGGGAAAGCCTCGACCCATTTACTAAAAGCACAAATAATCACAAGAACATATTTTAGATTGCTACACCGTTCCATCTCAATAAAATCAAGGTGGATGACCTCGAAGGGAACAGAAGGGGGCCCAAAGCTTCCCCTTGGAGTTACTGTCCCCTTCCCCACATTGTGCTGTAAGCAAATCATACAATTCTGAACATGTCACTGGGCAGTCTTCAAAATTTTATCATTCACCCAGACTTGTTCTAACATTTTCGTGATCTGCTGAGCACACACATGCGTAGGACCGTGTGCCATCGTAACCATTGCCAGCACATATGAATCAGGGAGCAACCATTTTCCTTCAGATGTATCCACCCAACACCCATCATCATCCAGTTTCCCCATTCCTTCGGCCCACCTTTTAGACTCTTCTATTGTGGCATCAGTTTGAATATCTCGCACAGACCCAATACCCTCATCCATTACATAGGCATCTTTTGTTTCCCTTAGAGCATACATGTCTGCGCTAAGGTCTGTGGCCGTTTGCCTGGCTATCTGGTCAGCAAAAGCGTTCCCTTTTCCCTCATCATCTATGACCTTACGATGTGCTGCACATTTCATGATCGCTAACTACCTAGGGAGTGAGAGTGCCAAGAGCAATTGCACTATCAGGGGACCATGCTGGATCTTGGTCCCATGTGAGGTTAGGAACCCTCTTTCCGACCAGAGCCTCCCAAAGTTGTGAGCCACCCCAAAGGCGTACTGGCTATCAGTATATATGTTTACTTTACACCCTTCAGAGAGTTCACAAGCTCGGGTCAACGCTATAATCTCTGCGGCCTGCGCGGAGTTATGCGAAATTCTCTTAGTTTCAACAACCGTACTCAATGTAGTGACTGCGTAAGCAGCTATAGATGTACTATCTGGAAGTTTGAAGTAGGAGCCATCACAAAACAGCTCCCCTTCTGCATTATCCAAAGGAGTATCTATAAGATCTATCCTGCCCTTTGTTTCCTGTTCAGTGGTATACAGGCAGTCATGTAATTCTTCGTCACCGCAAACAGTATTTTGCGGGAAAGGTAGAAGTTCAGCCGGATTAAGAACACAACACCTCTTAATTTGAATGTGAGGGGCAAACAGGATTAATTCATACCTTGTCAGCCGTGCAGAGGTGAGGTGTTGCGTTTGGGTTTTATTCAATAGGACATCTACAGAGTGAGGTACCATCAAAATAAATCATGGCCTAGGACCATTCCCTCACTCTGTTTTATGGATGCGGCAGCAGCAGCAACAGCTCGCAAACATCTTGGCAAAGCGCATGCGACAGGATCAAGGGCAGAGGAGTAGTAGCCGCACAGCCTATTCTTCCCTCCGTGTTCCTGTGTTAACACAGCCAAAGCACATCCATCACATTCATGCACAAACAACACAAAGGCCTTGTCATAATTTGGAGTACCCAGAACCGGTGCAGAGCATAACGCGGTTTTGAGAAGCTCAAATGATCGTTGATGTTCCGATTTCCATGGCAGCGGCAAAGAAATGCCCTTCTTCATCAAAACCAACATCGGTTTTATCACTAGTGAAAAGTTCGGGATCCACAACCTACAGTAAGAAGCCATACCTATTAAGGCTCTGGCTTCCTTCTGTGTATTTGGAACATACATGCCAGAAATGTGTTTCATTCTTTCAGGTGTCAATCTTCTCCCCTCCTTTGACAGGAGGTAGCCTAAATAGGCGACCTCCTGACAACAATATTGAAATTTTTTGAGCGAAGCTTTATGACCGTTTTTAGCTAGATGAACAAGCAACAGTACAGTGCCTTCTTTACAAGCACTTTCAGAACCTGCAGCCAAAAGCAAATCATCGACATACTGAAGCAGTGTACAAGTAGGTGGCAATTCAAGGGTGTCGAGCTGCTCTTTCAAAGCTCTACTATAAATGCTTGGACTTTCAGTATGCCCTTGAGGTGCCCGAGTAAATGTAAATGAACGTCCTCCCAAGGTGAACACGAACAAATATCTACTCTCCTTGTGTATAGGAATGCTAAAGAAAGCATTCTTTAAATCCACAACACTAAAGTGCGTAGCCGTAGCAGGGATCATTGTTAGTATCGTTGTTACATCAGGCACAATTGGAAATTGTGGGGCAACAACTTTGTTAATAGCACGAAGATCAATTATGAACCGGTATGGGATTGCATTGTCACCTTTCTTATATACAGGCAAAATCAGGCTGTTACATAAACTACCTGCAATCTCCTCAATCACCCTTCGATGCACAAAATCAGAGACAATGCACTTCAAAGCACGCTCGCCCTCAACTGATATTTTATACTGTGGAATGCGTGGTAATTTAACTCCACGTTTCAAAACTATTTTAACGGGCTAGATCTGTAGTACCCCGACATCATTGTCGTCAACTGCCCATAAACATTCCGGAACAACGCTAAACTCAGGAGGCAATGGTCGAATCAGAAACTGAGAATTGGGAAGTTGCTGTGGTGAAACCGTCAGTCGTACTCCATCAGAGGAACAATGAATTACTGCATTCAATTTCTTCAACAGATTTAACCCCAGCAAATTCTCTCCACAGTTCGAAGTCAGAAGGAAGGGACAATGGTCCGTAAAGGGGCCCAAAGAAACAGACACCGGCGAAGAAACCGGACAAACAATTGGTATACCAGAAAACCCTACAGAAACATTTGTTTGCCCTGACAGTGGAATGTTTGGAACCCGAGAATGATCAATGGAGCACTTCTGTGCTCCAGTGTCTATCAAAAACTGATGCTTCCTATTCCCCACTAACAATTCAACGTAGGGACCTTTCTGATTAACGGGAATAGGTGAAGGTTCCAAACCCTGCTTCGGGCAGTCCTAACGAAATAAAATGTCGTCGGAAGGAAGCTCTTCAGAAAGGTAGGCAGCAGAAGGGTGATCAAATATGTTTCTTGCGTCCACACTCGAAGTCTGATTTTCCCGTGAAAAAGGTTGCTGAGGATCTTGTGAAAACTGACCTCTATCAGGGCCCCCTGCTCCAGGGCGACTTCTAGGTCGTCTACCCATACTCCCAAACGCATTGTTTGACCTTTGTCGAAGGACGGGGCACTGTGCTCGCCAATGACCTTCCTGGCGGCAATAGGCACATTGATTAATATTCACAGAACCCAAAGGAGCGTTTCCTTTTGGGACATACTGACCTCTGGTCTGTGTCGTACCTCCTCTGGGATTTCTAGCAATTTGTTGTAACAATACTTTAGTCTTCAGATCTCCTTTCCTCTTCTCTATTTTCTCCTTTTCATTATTAACACGGTTCTCATAATACTGAGCCATGTGCAAAACTTCAGATTGAGATTTCGCCTGCCAAGCGCTCTCAGAGGACATAATCTGTGACTGGATGTCGGGCAACAATCCACGTACAAATTTGTCCACAAACAACCTTTTCCCAGACTCTGTGCCCAAGTCCTGTCCACTGAAGTCAGAGAATACCTGTTCGAATCTATTAAAGAATTCGGTGGCACCTTCAGTTTTTCCTTGAACACAGGCCGTAAGCTTGTCCCAAATAATTATTTTCTCTGGAATTATAGTTTTTAATTTTGCGACAATTCTATCAGGCAAAGTAAGTATTACCTGAGGTGGTTTCTCACCAGCTGGTCTTTCCCCATCAAACCTAGTCATGTTAGCCCACGTATCTCCCAACCCTGGCACATCGTCTATTGTCCGAACCTCCTTCCATAAATCTACGGGTAGGAGTACAGGGAATAGCAAGTCAATATCACTTAAGGTGAACACAGAGGACTGCAAAACGGACTTTATCTCTTTGTAAAACCCTGTCGGGTTTTCCTGATATCGGGAATTGATTGTCTAATAGTGTTCACTTCCTGTCGTGAAAACGGGACGTGAACAAATTGCAATACATAATGCGCAGGGATATCCACAGCGGGTGCCCCAGTCCCAGCGTTAGCGGGAATCTCAACCTTTGGGACAAATGTCGGAGGAACCTCTCTCATACGCAACTGAGATATAGGTAACTCCGACTGCTTACTAAGCAACAGAGCCAGGTCGAGCGCTAAGGCAGTCGAAGAAGTGTTGGGTGAAAAAGCCCTTTTACAAATTCCCAATAACTCTATAGGACAACTAACCTTCTTCCTTACACATTCTTCCTGTAGGTACTGTACCATTACCTGAATCACCTTCATTTGCATTTCTACTGTATACTGACTATACGTGTCATATACTTCATCTGGCGGTATCGATGAATCCGAGATCCATCGAATCGCATCTTTGGTACAAATTCGTACTTCCTCAGGTGCCGATCTACGACACGGAAGGAACCGTTTCTGCACATACATACTGTCGTCTTCATCATCCGCATCTCGTGATTTCTCAAAGTCCCTCCTATACTCAAACAATCTTTCAACATGACCATGTACTTTCTCCTCTGTGTCCCTCGAAAGTGCTAAAGCATTTAGATCCCTCACCCCTTGTGGGAGATCCGAATTTTGTAATCTACCCCACATCACACATAAATGAGTCCCCAAACCTTCGATAAAAACATTTTCTCGGGAAAACTGTTCAAATTTGATAATGTGAAAAAAACGTTAACTTGATCACCTTTCTCCATACAGTGCTTAGCCCATGCAAATAATTCTCGTTTCTTGTCTGCAGAAACAGTATTACGAGTGACAATCTTTGACCCCGCACCCTGATCAACTTCAGTCAATACAAAACCACTCGGGAGCGGAGGTGCAGGCAAATTCAATAAGGGTGCAACTATCGGCGCAGGAGGAAGGGGTGGTGCGATAGGTGGAGGAGCAACAACTAGAGGAATAGGAACAATAGGTTGTACAGGTGGAACAGAAATAACAGCAGGAACAACAGCAGGAATGGGCAGGACACCCGGGAGAGGATCATACGGAGGTGGCGCAGAGGCACCAGGCATGCGTTCGTTTAACAAGTTTTCAATAAATTCTTCAGAAACATGGAAATCTTTAGAGGGATACATTTTCTGGATTCCGAGTGAAAAAGCCCTATCCATATTTTTAACTGACTCCGAATGTTTTTCCTTATCATATAACAACGCCTTTTCGGCATTTGTTTTATTAAGGCGTGCATGTTTATCCCTACTTTTAAGCTGCTGCAATGCTTCTTTTTTCCAATTCTGCAAAACATCAAATGCTTCAGGTCTGGCCTTCTTTTTTAGCAAGACCGATTCTAGGTATTCAATACGGGGGATCTCAAAACTACCATTGATTGGCCACTGAAATTCGGAGGCATGTCTGGTTTGTCTGTGCCAAATATCATTAAATACTATACTTCCAATGCCATACTTACAGTACATAGTACATGCCGGCGACCCCTCCTGTGGTGCCGGGTGGCTAAATTCCAAAGATTGTCGATCGCTGCGGAACAGAGCCCTAAAGCAGCTAGACAATTTCCCAGGCATTTCACAAAAAATTGGTGTTACCTGGTCAATAATTGTGTCTGCAGATACAATACGCCAAATTCAAATTGTCAGGGTTAAATTAAGAGCCGGGTCACGACTGCACCTGACCAAACCTAAGGAGGACCGTACGGTTTACCAAAGAACTTACCTAACGAATTTTACCTTGTGTTTGGTGATTTCGACAAATCCGCCTCAAAAATGGACCCTCGTCAAGATGCCGTGTCAGACCACACGACTATCGTCCAAGGATCGGATCGTGCAGCGCTGCCGAGGTATCGCGTCTCTTTCGGTCGGGCCCGCAGTATCACACCGTCCGATCCCGGTTCGATAGTCTGCGTCAACCTTCAATGATCCGGCATCAATCTTGAGGGTCCCTATTAGGGCGCCAACTGTGAAAACATAAAAATAATATGAGGCCGGGAAGCCCAAAAGAAACACACCAACACAGGTTACAAAGAACATACAAGTGCTTTATTTAAAAGCTACAACAGTTACCAAAGTCAATTGACAAACGTATGGCTATTCGGCTCTCAGAGTAACGTAACGAACTTCAACGAAGGTTCGATGCATTAGTAAGAGAGACCGTACATTGGAATACTTGAGCTTTTATATCCTTTATCCAGCCCTTGGCCAACCCCCTCGCGGGTTAACCATTCTAGGGATCGGGCCTATGGGTTCCTAGCCAGGTCAATCCTATAATATATGCATGATTAGTTTCGCTAATATAGTTGTACATTTACACATAGGTCAGCAATAGGACAAGGTCTCGGTTCGCGACCCCGACAAGTGGCCTGCAGGCATATTAATTATTCGTGTGTACGGAGGTCACAACGGCCGGAATCTTTACTCAGAATGTCATTCGGCCTCCATTTTGATGTTCAGGGTGACTTCCACATTACAAGAGAACCTAAAATGGCGGCTTAATCCAAGATGGCGACTTACATTACTTTCTCTAAGGTCAAGACCTTGCCGTGGAGTTTGTTCGCATATGAGGTTTTAGACAACTTGGCATAGGCCAATACATATACAATTGCTGCGATAGGAGGCATAATATTGTTTCAATTCTGACAAGGGTGCTTTTCTTTATATTCTCATGAGTACTTTCTTCATTTTGCATCTGCTCACCAGTTCCAGCATCTATAACATTCATGATCTTCATCCCAATAGCTTTCTTGTCTGTCTTCTTGCATTGTCCCAAGATGATCCTTATGAAACTAAATCCTAGCAATACCAACACTAGTACTGCTCCAAGAAATTTGAAGGCGTTTGACAACCAAGTTGGAATCGATGAAAACAGAGACAAACGCCAATAGCCATCCTCAATCTTGCCTACTTCATCCCCCTTCTTCTTATGCAGGGTTGACAATATCGCTATTGCTTCTGTCAAAGTCCTTTTGTGTTCATCATGGGCATGTGTGGAGGGCCATGAGCCTGATTGCCTTCAACTCTTTGTTGATCACATTAAATGCTTTTATTGTCGTGTTGATCGTTTGCAGCAGTTCCCATCTGATGATTTGCAGCCACTTGACATTCACTGCAGTCTAGATTTCTGGCAGGAATATAGCTGTGAATATCACTGCTGTTCTCCTGAACAACTTATTCTCATCTGGAATGTCTTATTAGGCTTCTGTTGATTTTGCAGAGAAGTAATTGCTTCTCCTCTGTCTGTTTCGGTAAAACAATCTTTTCTGCCCCAGATGTGTGCCCATCTTTGGGAAGTCTAATCTGCAGGTTGCTTTGTGGTACTACTAAGGCTGGTATGCTTATCAGCACCAATGCACAAACTCCTCCACATTTTGGTGGCAATTTTATATATGCTCTTGATTCACAGGCCCAAAAATGGTCCATCAGGACTGCTGTTCCTTCCTTCATGCCTGGTACATCAAAAACTCGTCCACACTTGCGGTTCTCTCCAACTTTCACCGTACCATTATTTCTGAAGCATAAAGGTGGATTCTTCAGGGGTAGTATCTGCAATGGTCCTCCCTCATCGTCAATCCATGTCAACAATCTTGCAATCTTAGGCTATTTGGTTTTGCATTCCGTGTCTGCATTTGCCACAACTACTTCCCATTGGCCGGTTAATGTCATTGCTCTGCACACAACCAATCCCTCAGCCCATCCTTCAGGAGTAAGCACTGTTCCTTTCATTTGTAGTTGACCTCTTTCCCAGCATTCTTGTATCTCCTTCCTTTTCTTATCCTTGCATTGTAGCATCTTGTTTTCTTAAATCTTGATTCCTGCTCCATTTATTCCAGGCTGTTCGTATTTTATTATTTGATGCATTGTTTCTGGCTTTTCCCTTGACTTTTTTTCTTGTATATAATTATCTTCTCTTTGAGATGTCGCTTTATTCACCCACACTATGGATGCTGTTCTTTCTTGGAACTGTCCTCTGGTTAGGCAAAGTGCAAGATGTGTCAGGCAATGTACCTTTTCCAATGATACTTCTGTTGCTATGAATATTTTAGAGGTTACCAAAGCATAAGGTATGAGGGAACACACGTAGCAGCTATCATCTGAGGTTCTCCTTCCCACCTTTTCATGTGCTGATACCATTGATTATTCTTTAAATGAGCCGAATTATCAAGATGCGTGTTCATACCTTCATGATTTTCCCCATCATCCTATTTAAATCGAAATAAATGCCTAGTAAGATTATAAAAGATGTTGTTTGTGATTTCATCAGGGGCAACAGTAAATGTTTCATTGTCATCCACCATATCTGTATTGTTTCTTATAACTTGTCTTAATGTCATAATAATCAGGAGGAAAACACAAATCATAATGCAGAATGACACTACAATTATTATTCCATGGAAACTCATCGATTTTCTTGATGGCAATGAGCCTCTTATATTCTGAAACCTTCTCATTTTTGCTCATCCTTTTGATATGCAGCTCTATAAGTCTCCATAAATCACAACTTTTTTATTTGTTCTATTCTTTTACTGTGCTTTCAGCTTTAAAATCCATTAACACTTTACACACATGCATTAACTCATTAATTCACAATACAATTCACAAAAGAATTATCAGTACATAAGTACAAAATAAACATTACCATTGTTTTCTTTACAGTTCTTTACAAAAAGAGGAAAATGCTTTGTCGCTTAAAATCACAAGTTAAACATATGAAAAATACCATTAAATCAGTTTACTAGCTATTTCTACCATTCTTTCTGTTCCTGTCAGCACTATTAGCATAACAAATTGAAACAGACATTTACTAAAGTGGTAAGGAATTCTGGACCAGCACATATTCCGTACAGGTGACTGCATTGCAATAATCTCTACAGGGGACTGTGCTGCAATCATCTCTGCCAAATTGTAGCCTCTTTCTGGCATCTTATCACCCGTCACCCTTGTCGTGACCATATGACCTTCAACATTAAAGGCCTTTGGTTTCTATAGGCCTGTAATAGTTCCTAATCCCTTTTGATTGCCATTGCTGCTCAGGAAGGGTGGCCTAGACTGAGGTGTCAGACCTTCTCCTGGATAGCGGATGGGGAAGGTAGTTCTTTCTGGCATGTTACCCCAACTTAAAGGATCTAGTGCGATAGATTGAGAAGCAGGGATAAGCCAGGCCGATAAGTCTTCCTTCAGAGCAGGGATGAAGCTCTTATTCTTCTGTTTCAGGAGCCATTCATTCCATCTCGGCGAGGAGCCTTACCTTCCACATTTCGCGAGGGCCACAGTCAAGGCTGAGGCCCTGTTATTATTCTTAGCTTTGTTAGTGGGGATATCTCCTAGCAGGGGCCCTAGATAGAGAGCCCTTCGGTGGGCCTTCTAACTGAGAGGTTGTAGGCTGTTCTGTGCTGCTCGTAGCAATTTCCTCATCTAAATGGAAAAGGTTGTGTCCCTCTATGTCATTTAAGGAGTATTGAGAAGCAGATTCACAGAGTACCTTATTTTTCAGGTTGCTGCCTTGTTTCAAAAATATCTGAGCCATCTTCAGGCTCTCTTTGGGTTTCGTGCTCTTCTTTAATGTTTGCAAGGAGATCATTTCTAAGTGAGTAGCCAGGGCTTTTACAGATCCACTGGATGCATTACTAATCACTTTTTTGGTTCTTGATTTCTTCTCCACCCATGCTGCCGGTTTTATATTTCTTTTTCCCTTGTATTTATTTCCATGTATAGTTTCTTTTTCCTGATTTGCTGTACTTTCAACCGTTTGTGGGGACTCATATATTATCACTGATTTATCAATTTGTGTCGAGACTGTTTCAGGAACTCCTACATCTGTTTCAATAGCCCCCAGCCTCAGGAGTTCCTCAATGCTCTCCCTATTCGGACAGGAGTCCTAAAAAAGTGAAAGATCCAAACCTACTTCATTTGTGAGACAGTTTTCCGGTTCCTCCCTAGGCCCCAATGATCGTTCAGTGCTTAGATCTATCTCATTCACTTGCTGGGCTAGCGGCATGCTTATAGCCACTCCAGAGGAATTTGCCTCTCAGTAGGTTAAAGACTTAGCCATGCTGATAATTTGATTTTGGATGTCCTCTATTTTTGTTGCAGAGTGGAGGACTTTTGTATCGAAAGGTAATAAGGTGAGGTGTGAGGTAAGACTTTTTCCAGAGGAGAGTACAAATTGTAATGCCGAAAGAGTGTTTAAGTCTAATGGTGGAGTCTGAGGGTTGAAATAACTTGAGGAGTTCAATTGATTAGTTAATCCACAAGTGTCCAGTGGCAGACTCTGCGCTTGGGCACTAAAAAGTTCTGGGGTATTATACAAGGAGTCATATTCAGGGATGGTCAAAGATATCCATTAACTTTGTTGCAGCATTAGGTCAGTTAATTCTGCATCTTCAGCTGTGCTACTTTCGAGGGATCTTATGGGCCAGGATTAAATCTGTGGAGGTTCAACAGAATTGGTTGGTGGGATACAAGAGAAGTGTTTCCCAATTTCTTTTTGAATGGTCTCACTGCTAAGTGTATAGTCCAAATGCACTCTCCCCGCAAGGCATTTTTCTTGCTCTTGTAGTAGGCTTTTAGGCTCAGGGATCGAGGCAACAGGGTTAGTTTGAAGGGGGTCTCAATCAAAGGCATTGCACACTTGTTCCAGTTCAGTTGATGGAATAGTGAGCAAGGTGGTCGGTGAAGTCACCCCCAGAGGTATCCCACCTCTACCATGGCTCCGATGGTTCATAGTTTCAGCATACTTTACTAAACAAAGAGAAATCACCAAATCTTCTGTTCGGGCTGAACAAGGTCCAGAAATGTATTCAATTCCGCTACGTTCTGTGGCTATGCATTACTGGTGCCACAGAACAAGAAAAAAAAGTGCCTTTCCCAGTAAAATGTACTTTCTGGCTCAAAGTGTTATGTCACGCAGTCAGCACAAATCAAGGAAAATAGACACTTCTCACACAGCACAAAATAAAAAGGTGGACACCTTTCACCATGTAGTTGATTGTAGCTCAAAGGGCATTGCCTCGCAGTCACCACAAATCCAGGAGATGAATGCCTTTCACAATGTAATAAGTTTGTGACTCAAAGGGCTTTGCCCCGCAGTCACCACAAAACTGAGAGGTGGACACCTTTCACAATGTAGTTGATTGTGGCTCAAAGGGCATTGCCCCGCAGTCACCACAAATCCAGGAAATGGACACCTTTCACAATGTAATACATTTGTGGCTCAAAGGGCTTTGCCCCGCAGTCACCACAAACAGTGAAGTGCACCCTTCACAGAAGGTAGATGTGTTTCAGAGGGCATTTGCCGCAACGTCACCAATGCAGGAAGTAGTATTTGCCTTTAAGCAGCTCCAGTTGTCGCTTAAAGAAACTCTGCTCTGCCATCCAGAGTCTTGGCCCTCATTCCGTATGTCTCTACACAAAGGGCTAGTTCACGACTTTCCAGATACACGCTTGGTCTAGGCAGAGTTAGTACATCATGCTGCCACAACGATCCAATCACTCATGAGCACTTGTTTCCGATACTATGTATGGAGGTTTGAATAAAGCTGCTAAAATTAGCAGAGAAGTCTGACGCATGTTCCCCTGAGTTTGTCAATTTCTCAGGATACAGGAAGGGACCCAAGTATGTGGAAGTTGGTTTGTAGGAGGGGTCAGCCATCTCCAGGAGCTGCTAAGTGCTGGGAACTTTGTTTCAAAGAAAAGAGGGAGGGTGGAGGACGTGAAATCCACAGCAACCGTTGGGACTCAACACAGCACGGCAGAAGTAGGACCTTCAATTTACAAAAAGTTCACTTTTCAATTATGCTTTCTTGTATCTCACCTAAAAGACCGTGGGGGCTGGGTTACCAGAATTATTGTGTCTAT
Source organism: Ambystoma mexicanum (assembly GCF_040938575.1). NCBI lineage: Eukaryota > Metazoa > Chordata > Amphibia > Caudata > Ambystomatidae > Ambystoma > Ambystoma mexicanum. The sequence goes on along the minus strand of NC_090928.1, from coordinate 581,893,114 downwards.
GGTATGCACGCACAGTTTCCCATGGTTACAATAACTTCTCCAGGAAATGCATGCTGGTTGCAAGGGTGTGCGACACTATCCCGCAGTCCCAGCAAAACACAGCACAACACTCCTGCCTCACTCTGCATCGCTCTGCGAGTTGGCAGGTCTTTTAGCTGCTCTTATCTTCCAGGACATGTGTAGATAAGTAAAAAAAGACTCTGATTGTTCGAATTACTAGGTCTCAGCATCTCAGCGTCCCAACACAGCACAACACTCCTGCCTCACTCCGATTTGAGTGAGGTAATCACACCTTTATACCAAAAACTGCAGGATGATTGCAATAATCATCCTACAAATAATATAATTATTCTTTGGATTCCCAAAAAGCATTATGACCTCCTTGACATATCTTCTTATTAGAGCTGGATAAGACTGTAATATGTAGGTAACAATAGCATACAAGACTGTGTGTAATGTTATTGCAATAGGTAACAAAGATGAAGTGTGCTTTTCTTCTTTCAGCTCCGGTACTTCAATGCATTGTCCGTTGCACCTATCTAAAAAGTTCCAGTATAACTGCAAGTCTATTTACTCCTTGTCAAATATTAAAAGATATTGGCTATTAATCCAAGGTGCTGCTGGGTTCTTCACTTCCCTTGTCTTTACTCTTGGCCATAGATCGAGTCTGCATACGCGGAACTTATTCTCTTGCTTCACTATGGGTAGCTGCAGGAGGGGTCGAGGTTTCTCCTTTATATGGCTTGATGTCGTGCAAATTAAGCCAGGCTCTTTGTCCTTTTAGCTTGGCTTCTGTGGGTGTAACTTCTTCTACCTCGTATGGACCATTAAAGTGAGGACCAACACCTGGTCTCCTGGGTATGAGCTTGGTTGTTTTGACAAATCCTCTGCTTCAATGGGTTGATCATCTTTGTCACTTCTCTTTGACCCCTCCCTTCGAATCTTGACCTGTTGAGACATGAAAGAAATACTTGCAGTCATTGGTTTTAGGTAATCATGCAACTCGTCAGCTAATGTTTTTGCTAACTAAGGGCATCAATTTTTAACCTAGTTGGAGGAGAGAGGGGGTTTCTCTTGCAGCGTCCAGTCACCAACTCAATAGGAGTTAGATGGTGATCTGAGCCAGGCTGATTCCTTAAATCATATAAGGCTAGGGGTAGGCAATGTAGCCATCCCTTCTTCAAAGTTATCTTTATCTTTGCAATCCTTTCCTTCAAGTAAGTAAAGGTTCCTGGTAAGTAAAAGTTCATGGACTTGGTCTGCTCTTCAGACATACATTCTGTTCTTCACATATGAAGGTTTACTTGATTCTTTACTCCGTCATCAGTTTCTAATAAGGTTCATGTTTTCTTCTTCCGCCAGTCTTCTCAGGGCATCACGTTCATCTCCTGTGATGTCACTAGCTCCTCTTTGGCTCTTTCTCATATTCCTTCAGGAAGTTCCTCCCTCAGATTGTCTTTGGGCATACATCTGGTATGGTTTTCTCAGTGGATACCTTTTCTCGAATATTCACCATGGTATGGTCACAACTGCTGGTGTCAAGCATGGTACAATCTCAGACTCCCAAAATACCGGAAGGAGGTGGGCGGGACTTCCTGCAGAGGCATTCAGCTGCTCCTCTACATCGCAATATTGTTTTTGACAACAAACCCTCTTGAGGCCATGGCACAAGTGTCTTATTAGTTGTTCCTTGGACCCATTCCGAATGATATTTCCTTATCTTAGCTGTGTATCTTGGTAATGTACTGCATAAGTGTAGAAGAGGAGTTTATCCCATGATGACAGTCAATTTCGACAGTCTGTACTTACCTGATTTTTTATTCTTCTCTTTATGTTATCAAATATACCACACTGTTCAATTTGAGAAGGCACCATCAATTGCTGTTTAACTATCTGAAAATCAAAATATTGTATCCACTTTAAAAAAAACCTATGCAACAATGTTCTTTTTGCTCCTTCGCTTACACTTTCTATCAATTTTCAATTGCTCGTTATTCTATCATTGATTTTTTAAGAATCTTTTCTTTATTTATTAGTTGCCTTTGATATTTATCCTTCTGATTGACATCGATCTCTTGATCAAACAATCTAAAAAATCTCCTTAACTTTTACTATAATTTTATATCTACCATATTAAGCACAACAAAAGCTTTACCTGACATATTTATAGCCCCACACATGTGTACTTCAATAAATGTTCCCCTGCGTAAGCCTTCCATTAATATCTTTAGTAAATGTAGCTCATCTCATTTTTACCCCTTTTTGGAGCTTGATACACACTCTTCTTGTTGGCTTTTCCTCAGGAACCCTTAACACCCCCTATTTGGAGTCTTTTTAGTGCGTACCCTTCCGTCCCCTTGGAACCGGGAATCGAGGTATCTACTTCTCTTCTTTATAATCCCCAAAAATCCCATTACCTTTATACATATATATATATATTATTTACAACACAGCCCCCCCTTATTTTTGCCATTTTGATGTTCTACTTACATCCGAGGCTCAGCTCGAGTCCCTCGGCATTGACTCTCCCTCAACCGACCAGTTCGCCTTTCGTGCACGGCACTTGCGGGGATCAAACAGGAATTTCATTAAATCGGGACCTTCCAACTGTATCTTTTTTCACGTGATTTGTTGTGCACCGTTCTCCACAGGAAGCTGCACAGTCTTCTGGCTAATGGTGGGAGCAGCATAAAGCCAGAGATCTGGATCTAAGCTTAGGTCGATTAGACCTGAACCATTTGCACCGCTACCAACACATGCTCTAGCACCTGTAGCGGCTCTTGTGCTAGATGGGATTACCAATAAAGATCTCAGACCAAAAAACCAGACAGACTCAAAAAATATGGCAAAGTACTACTTTATTCTCAATTTAATAAAGCAGGGTCATCTGGCAAATAACAAGGAGGGTCCTGGGAGACTCTCTGCCTGGCATGAGTCCTGGTCACAAGAGCCTTACCCAGAGTCTTTAGCTCACTATCATTCACAAAGGAGAAATATCCTAAACATATCAGTCTTTGTCCTGCCCTGGGGCAGTCCAGCACCGAAATGCTAGGCAATTCTCCTCTGAACAAGAGTACCAACAGCAACCCCAGACATGTGTTTCGGTCTGGTTGAACCTCATTGGTAGGGTGTAGCTGTGCCTCTCTAAGAATAGTGAGCAAGGGGTCCACGTCTGGATTCCCCTAGTAACTGAGGGTGAGACCCAAAGTTACTTGAAATATGCAAATAACAAGGGGGGTCCTTGGCGACTCTCTGCCAGACATGAGTCCTGGTTACAAGAGCCTTACCCAGAGTCTTTCGCTCACTATCTTTCACAAAGGAGAAATATCCTAAACATATCAGTCTTTGTCCTGCCCTGGGGCAGTCCATCACCGACATGCTAGGCAATTCTCCTCTGAACAAGAGTACCAACAGCAACCCCAGACACGTATTTCGGTCTGGTTGAACCTCATCAGTAGGGCGTAGCTGTGCCTTTCTAAGAATAGTGAGCAAGGGGTCCACGTCTGGATTCCCCTAGTAACTGAGGGTGAGACCCAAAGTTACTTAACATATGCAAATAACAAGGGGGGTCCTGGGAGACTCTCTGCCAGACATGAGTCCTGGTTACAAGAGCCTTACCCAGAGTCTTTAGCTCACTATCTTTCACAAAGGAGAAATATCCTAAACATATCAGTCTTTGTCCTGCCCTGGGGCAATCCAGCACCAAAATGCTAGGCAATTCTCCTCTGAACAAGAGTACCAACACCAACCCCAGACACGTGTTTCGGTCTGGTTGAACCTCATCAGTAGGGTGTAGCTGTGGCTCTCTAAGAATAGTGAGCAAGGGGTCCACATGTGGATTCCCCTAGTAACTGAGGGTGAGACCCAAAGTTACTTGAAATATGCACTCTCCTGGGCCTAGAGATCCAAGCTACTCCTCACTGATGACGCCCAACAAGGCTGAAACATGTCTGGGGATGCTTGTGGTCTCGTACAGAAGGGATGTGACCTAGCAGTTCGTGCTGGACTGCCCCTTTTGGGGTAGGATCAAGCCTGATTTGCATATGGTTTTTCCCCTTCTGTAATGGCTTGGTAGACTGAAAGATGACGGTCTGGAGTGTTGCCCAGAGCTTTGCCCGTGGTTATGATTTATTCAAAACCTTCCAGCCATCACCTTTTCATTTTGCTAAAGTCACCCCGAGTGGGACAGGTATGCCCAGACGTGGGTCCCGAGTCTGCCGGGCCAAGAGACCCTAGTTACTCCTCAATGATTACGCCCAACAATGCTGAAACATGTCTGGGGATGCTTGTGGTCTTGTGCAGAAGGGATGTGACCTAGCAGTTCGGACTGGACTGCCCCTTTTGGGGTAGGACCAAGCCTGATTTTCATATGGTTTTTCCCCTTCTGTAATGGCTTGGTAGACTGAAAAACGATGGTCTGGAGTGTTGCCCAGAGCTTTGCCCGTGGTTATGATTTATTCAAAACCTTCCATCCATCACCTTTTCGTTTTGCTAGGGTCGTCTGGCAGACATCGGACTGATGCTTGCACACTTACACACAAACTTGATTACACTACTGTCTTATACCCCAATAAGCGTCATCTATGATGTCATCCTACGTGGCAAACTATAAAACCTATTAGCGGGTTATATTGGTCAGGGGAACATGTCTATTATAAAAAGTATACAGGTTTGTACTTCATTGGCTGTCTCTTGTCTGTAAGACAACACTCAAACTATCTCTAAATACATAGAATACTGATTATAGCAAACAAAATAACAGTGGATTGGTCTATGCAACATTGTATAGCAGGTTGCCCCATAGGCCCACTGATTGGTTGGCATTCTCACCCAACCTTGGACTTTCAACTTGGCTAGCAGCACGTAAGGAAACCGAACCCAGGTGCTTGAATCACATCAGATTACTCCCTACTTTACCAATTAGTCCATCATCTCTCATCAGTTCGGCCATGAGCCAAAGTTTCCCATCTGTAGTTGACCTTGTTGCCTGTTCTCTGTTCTAGGGCATTCAAGGGAGAGAAAACACACCACTATCTTCATTTGAGGCTTAATGAATAGCCTTTGTTTTCGACTTTTGAGTCACATGTGAAGAGATCACGAATTTGTCCATTTCAGCCTTTTATTTACTGCAATTTAATTTAATTATACTGGGTGTCATTGCTCCTCTTGGCCTCTAGAGATTTGCTCACTGCGTAAACTTTATACACTTTTAATTGCCCAATACTTGCCTCTTGTAAATGTTTTCTTCCTCTTTAATCGTAGAGAAATATGTTATGTCCATGACTCATCCATCTGCCTCCCTTTGTGCTTTGCAGCTTAAAGATAGCATCCTTGATCCCAATCCAACATTGACTCCTCTTTACTTTGCACACAAAGCTTTTCTTCCAGCGTCTCCTGACTCTTCAACCTGGTCTGTTTCTGAAGTAGTTGAGTTGAATCTTTGCACGAGCCGTTGTTCATTTTTCCAATAATGGCCATCCTAGCCACGTTATTTGTTCCTCTATAGCAAGCCTCTATGTAACTTTTCCACCTTCCGTTAATACGTATTTACACTTATTGGTCAGTAAGTTACTTTATTCTTCTTTTGTCTTCATGATTACTTTATTGTTTTGTACATGTTTGTCTTGTCACTTCAGTTACATTGTCACTCTTCGGTATTTTCATATCGTGCAGCTTGGCTTTGCATATCTTCTTCATGACATCACTCTATCCACGTCATGTTTCACTCAGCGCTCCACGATGTCCACTGGTGCGTACGGTATCCTTCCACACTTTCAGTGCGAGGGTACATTCAGTATGGCTGTCTGAGTGAATATCATCTCTCATACACTCAATGCAGTATAGGAACAACACATGGTGTCCCATACATAGCCTTTCTCCTACTGTTCCAGTATGACAGCGGTGTGGGGACGGGAGTTAGTGATAATGCACCCAAACGCCCCACTTAACTGTCTTGCGGACGGAGCCTCAAGACCTGTTTCTTTTGAACTGTGTTGCTTGGAACTTGGGGAAGGGAGCCCCAAGGATTGTGTGGAACTGTATTGCCTTGGACTGGAGAAAGGTAATCTTGAGACTTTTGTGGAACTGATTTGAACTTGGGGAAGGGGAGCTAAAGAAGAAGCTAAGAGCTGGAAGAGTGCAGAACGCTGTGTTGATCACTATTTCTTTGGTTATTGACATCCCTGCACAGGTATTCAGTGATTTTTAACAAAAACATTTTATTCAAGGCATTTTTACTGAAAATAAATACTGAAAAAATGCTGATATTTAAAAAATATAGATATATATTGGGGGGCAATGGGATAGAACAGGTGGGGAGGGGATTGGGGGGTAACCCCCCCAATAAATAAATCTGTATTTTTTCAGTGAATTTGTTTCAGTAAAAATTTCTCGAATAGAACGTTTTCAGTAAAATCACATAGAACCCCTTACACGTTGTTTAGCTTTAGTTGTGAGGTCAAGGATAGGTTTTGTACACAGACAGACTTTGAAGTTTAACTCTTTGACTTTCCTTTTGTTCAGGTAGTGACATCCCACCTTAGCATAGGGCAAGTTAGGCCTTCTACCATCCTGCCATTTACTGTAATGATTCAGATTGTTTTGAATTTTGAATCCATTGTCTGTGTCTTGCTTCATGATGCCTTCATAGTCCTGGTGCATGTTTGTTTTGAGAGTCTGAATTTCAGAGGTTATCCAAGGCTGAGGACGGGGATGGGAAGATGTGAATGTGCCAACAGGATAGTTTGGACAAATTAAGTCAGAAGTGCATAGTAAAAGTCAGAGAAAGCACAGTCAATGGAAGAGGCATGAATATGGGAAAGACGCAGGAGAGAAGTCCTCACATGATAAAGGTAAGGGGCAAGAAAGTCCTGCCTGACTTTCCTCTTAGTCATTGAAGAGGGGAGATGAGGAGTAGGAAGAGGAGGGATTGAAGAGTCAATGGAGAGGTCAGAAGAGGAGAGTGAATTAGTTCAGTTCATAAGCTTTATTTCGACAAAAAGTCATAAAAGCAACAATTCATGACTACATCATAGACACACTATACACCAATAAAACATAAAAACAGCAAATCATCAGTTCATCAGAAATACAGGCGGATAGAAAGATACATTGCACATCCCCGTAGCACTGAGAGTTAGTCAATAGGCCTAATTACGACCCTGGCGGTAGGGGGTTAACGGGGCCGGTAGAGCTGCCAGCCACGTTAACCCCCTACCACCTCATTACGAGGTCTCCTCGCGGGACCCTCTAACGACGCCTGGTAAAACCAGACGTCCTTAGTGGGTCCCGCGAGCAGACCAGGATGCAAACAATGGGCGCATCATTAACGGGCCCGTTGTTTGCATCCTCCCATTCCCATTGAGCCCTATGGGGGCTCAAATGGGAATGGGTATGTACCAGGTCCGGGTTCCCTGAATGGGGAAATACCGGGCCCTCCAAGGTCGGAATGGCCCGGTATTTCCCCATTCAGGGAACCCGGACCCGGTACCCGGTATGGGGGTAGCCATGCCACAAATAGCGGCATGGCTACCTCCGTGGTCGTAATGAGGCCCAATAACTTTCCAAAGGGATTGTACAGACTCCTTCTGCTTCTTTAGGCAAACTCTCCATGCCCACCTTAAGTAGCTAGTAGCTGCGAAGACAGCAAGAACATCAACAGAATATAAACACAAGGTCAAAGCTTCAACTTAGACTGACAGCCACGATGTACAAAAGCGGCTTCAAAAAACGTTTAGCAAAACAAAATGACACAAATCTTCAACAGGTTCATTGCATAACATACATTTAGAAGTGACTTTGTTATTCCACTTGTGTAACAGTGCAGCAATGGGCAGAATCCCAAGGCGAAACATTAAATACATTGCGCTTTCCTGCTTGGTGGTGACATAATCCAAGTAGTCTTCACAACCTGCCTATTTTTTACTAGCAAGATAACAGGCCAATGAACCCAAAGGCCAATATTTCAACAATATAGCACCCCCAGCCTTGGGCAATGTGGCACTTTTTACCGCTGCCTTGGGCAGGGAATTATGACAGATGGATTAGACCAAATAGTCCCCAAGTCCCAGTCCCTCCAATGTATTTTTAACATGGGTAACCCACTCCAAAGAGGTGCTCCTTTGCTGAGACAATACATCCAGCAATGCCTCCTTATATTTACAAAGGTTTATTTTGTCCATAAACAGACCCAATAGAGCACTGGTTGACTCAATCCCCTGCATACCATTCTCTAACAACACTGGTGTATTTGGGGCAGTAGTGGGCCACCCAAGAATACTTTTCAAGTATTATTCTCCACCACCGCTAAGGGGTGGGTATTCATATGCCCCCAAAGTTCTGCCCTGTACAATGGAGCTTTTCATCCCTGTGCTTTATATGCCTCCAGGGAGCCGGGTACCACCTCATTGCCAAATTCATTTGGAAACCTTGCAAGGGTGCCACTATACCTAGCCAGCGTGGTTTTAGCCTTCTCCATATGGAGTGACCAACCGCAAGACACCATGACTCTGACCCCCAAATAGGCATAAGTAGTGACTTGCTCAATTTCCACTTCTTCCAAGGCCAGCCTAATAACCTTCTGCTTTCTCCTAACATCATATACTTGAGGATCGTTCCCTACAATGATCGGGAATGGGGAGGTATAGTAGATTATAACACAAAAGGGGTTGTCCATGTAGCTTCGAGTAAAGCTACACACGGTGGACTTGTGAGCGAGCCAGCAAGACATTTACTTTCTTGCACAACGGAACCTTCATGCAGGGAAGCAGCTTTCGCGATAAGCCTGTGGGCCCACAGGTCTCTCAGTTGATGTAGGGACATTATGTATTATACTATTGACAAACACGGTTTCAATATCTTTAGGCAAATCACTGCTACTATGGCTCACAGAAGCCATGCATAGCCAGAGACAGTGGGGATTGCCGACCCAGAACTCTTCAACTTGAACGCCAATGATTCAATCGTACCACACTTGGATTACCTGGCAGTTAGAGGTGAGTCCTAACACAACGTTTGTTACAACAAATGACCGCAATATGCTGTCAGACTCAATCTAATAGTGTTGTAGTGCTGACTACATTCATTCATGTGTGTTTTCGTGGGCAGGCAAACACCCACTACGACTTGGCTAGCAAGCTAACTTCAACACACAAAGACGGCACCTCAACCCGTCTATACAAGGAAGCATCCTTTTTGGGTTTCCTTTCCAAATAGGATAGAGGTGATTTAATTAAATGTGTATTAGGGCTATATCACCCATCACATATTCCAGATGTAATTTAACCAATGAGACCGTGAACACACAACAACGTATTGCCTTTATCTCTTTCTGGCCGTGCAGCTGAAAAACTTTATAGAATACTCAAAACATCAGTCACTAAATAGAGCCAGCTTGTCTTGCTACCCACTCATAGACGGTGAGTGGAATGCTCCCTTCATGCACCTTATCATTATCCACAGAGACTGTGCCCTTCTGCAACCACAGAGGTGCCCCTCACACAATTTAGGGGTGTGTTTTCTACCTCTCCCCCCCACAGCTAAACTTACGAGCACTTTTGGTGTGTTAATTTGGTGATAGTCTATATTTTTTTAACTTCTATTGACTCGATTTCTCACTTGGTAGGGAACCTCCCAATAAGTCAGGACAACAACATTAAATGAGTTGTATATGAGCCCCATACTGATGAGAGCTCCTTTGATTATGTTTGTTCCTCAGGAGTCGCTCTAACAACTTCTCTTGAACCTGAGGTAGGTGGATCCACTTGGTCATTACTGCTGAAACGTATCAGCCTTGCGTGGACAACAGAGACACGCAACAAATAGGCAACTCATTTTTTAAAAATTTGTTTATATTTGATTTTAGTAAGATCTGAACAAGAGAACAAAGGTGCATGAAATAAAGTCATCCCAATAAACCCCTCAAATCACCCTCCCGCCCGTACAGATCCATGAGTCCCTTGATCGTTAGTCTTTAACCTATTTCCAGAATGCGGATTGTATGTGGGCAGTACCTTTCTCTGAAATCTTCATGTAAGAAGTCCATCACCTCCTCCCAGTCCGTAGTAAATTTAGCTTGGTTGCCCTGTAAAGAGTATGTCATTCATTCCATCGTAATGAACTACCAGACCTTGGTAAACCAGTCCTGTTCTACTGGGGCGTCCTTGGCTTTCCATTTTTGCACAACCACTAGTTGAGCTGGCAATGAGAGAATTATATATGATGGGCCAATGAATCCAATGAATATATATGCCTTTCGGATGGTTTTTGCCCATGACCTATTGGTGTGTCCACTTAGGCACAGTAGGCCTTGCCTTGAGCCCCTGGGTGCCTCCATCCAAAAACTGCATGCATATGTTCATTAATTAACTTCCAATAAGTCGCCAGTTTTGGACATCCCCACCATATGTGCAGCCAGTCCCAAACCCCGCCACATCCCTGCCAACACTCCTCTGATGTCTCGGGGTACATTTGTTTCCAATGAGTGGGAATATGGTGCCATCAGAGTATGAGCTTATACCAAAACTCTCTTATCTGCATTGCTTGTGTCAGTTTAGGAATATCCCGCCCAAGCTCTCCCCAATCTTCCTGTTGAATGGGTTACTCAAACGTTTCCTCTCATTTAGCCACATATTTTGGGGTTATAAATGGTTTGGCGTCATGCCCTATTCTGTATATGTTGGATATGAGATGTTTATCTCCGGGTCTGTGGCCAGGAATTTCCCCAAAGAGGTAAGGAGCTGATAGTGTTGCATCCTATCTGCTTCGGATAGCCCCAGGTCCATCTGCATTGAGAAAACGTCTTGATATCCTGCCCTTGGAACATATCCCATAATTTCATACATCCCTTTTCTTTCCATTTCTTAAATGCCTTGGCCTCCAAGCCCGGGGTAAATTGGGCCTTGCCAAAGATCACATGGGGAGGGCAAGGTAGTAAATATCCTATTCTGAGCCAACCAATTTTGTAATGGCTGACCGATGCATGTTTCGTGGGCGGTCATCTTTATGGAGCCATAGGACCTCTCCCAGGGGTGCACCGACCACGGCCTGATCCATCTGACACCATTTCTTCTCTGATTCTGGTGCTAGCCAGTCTTTGATGACTCAGATTTGAGAGGCCCTATAGTACATTCGGAGGTCCGGAAGGCCTAAGCCCCCTTTTTTGGTCGGTGCCATAAGCAATTTCAGCAGCCCCAGGGGGGAGGTTTGTGTTTCCAAATGTATGGGATAATAATTTTGGGGACTGCCCAGAAGAAGGATTTCGGTACTGCGATCGGCAGAGCTTGGAAGTAGCACAGCAGTCTGGGAAGGACCACTATCTTTGACATGTCTATCCTACCCAGCCAGGAGATTGAGAGGGGACCCCATTTGAGAAGCTGCAGCTTAAGTTGTCCTATCAACGGGATGTAATTTGCCCCATATAAGCCTTGCAAAGATGAGGTGATTGTTATTCCCAGAAGTTTAATGCTAGTTTGCACCCATCGAAACTGGGATAGCTGTTGAGCTAGTCTTAGTCTGTCCCCAGTCAGTGTTAGATTCAACATTTCTGACTTTAATAAGTTCACTTTCAGGCCTGCTACTTCCCCAAATCGTTAGATCTCTCTTATCACTGCCTGAAGGGAATTCTCTGGGTCTATGAGGGTCAGGGGCATATCATCTACGTAGGCCACTACGGTGTGCTCTTCCCACCCAAAATGCATACTTTTTCCCAGATTGGTGTTTAGTTGTCTGTTGCAACATGGGGCCATGTGGGGGCTCGGTTCATAAGCCTTCACAGTGCTTGCTTCGGCTAAGTGCTTCGGTAGGGACAGAGCACGTAACAACACATCCATCCTATCTGCCCGCCATCTTGGAATCAACAACTCATTTTTAATATCTAAAAATTGAGTTCTACGTAGACGCCAGGACCCTTCAATTGCCTAAAGGGCAGTGTTTTCCAGTCATAGTACTGGACTAATAGCTAGATAGTGAGGTATTCTGACATCCAACTAGACTGGGATTTGGTTCAGAATCCTCTGAGAATAAAGCCTATTTTTACTAACTTTTGGGTTACTTTTATTAAAGGCTAAGCATATGTTTTATTCAGCCCACACTGCAAATGTTGTATATACGGCTGATTTTTTGAGCCTACTATGTGAATGTTGTATATCAATTAATGTATTTGTACTTTTTGTTGTTTACTTGTTTTTTGCTAGAATTGACCATTAACATTTGGATTAATACAAAAAAATGGTGTGCTTAACCAATTGTGCAGTAAAACTTGTTACATGGTGACAAATTCATTTTTTTTCTCAATATAATTGAACATGACGGTGACATTTTGTGCTCATAAACTCCTGCCAGAGAGGCATCTAATTCAGAGTACGCCCCAAGTTATCACACGATTTAAATAGTTGTAATTTAGTTGCAGATCCAAATATGTTTCCTGTCGGGGCAACCCTTTTTGAGTTATAATTCTCCTTGCATCAGCATTAAAGATCATAGACTTTGTTTTTCTGATGTTCCGAGAAAGTCTGTTCCTCTCACAAAAGGCAACAAAGATTTCCAACTGCTTACGAGCGCCCATGGGTGTCAACGATAAAAGAACCGCCTCATCCACGAAGAGCAAAGCTGGCAGCTTATCGCCCGCCAAAGATGGGGCATCGGTTTGCCACCCAAGAGGTCCTTAAAAATAGCATTAGCAAAAATACAAAACAATTTGGGAGCCAGAACCACCCCTGGCGGACACCCTTCTGGATATCAATGGTAGCAGAAGTTCTCCCATCAGTTCCTCAATTAACCACTAGAGCATTTCCAGTATATAATCTCTGAATTGCAGACAAAAGTGCACCTGGAATGCAAAGGTCCTCTAACACCTCCCAAAGTAGATGTCTTGGCACAGTGTCAAAAGCAGTTCGTAAATCTACGAAAACTGGATAGACACTAGTCTTTCTTAGAACTGCATAGTGAATTACAGAAAAAGAAAAGGTCAAGAGAGTTTCCACCAGAGTGGGTAGTGTGACGAAACGATGGAATTCAATTGTGGTGGGCAGGCTGTCCATTGAACAACGCCAACACCATCCAACGGAGGAAGCAAGGAACGGACCAGTTATCCATAACATTACCGAGCAGCCAAGAAGGAGAGAGAAACTTGCAAGAAACGAACGGCGCGGAATGCGAACCGAGAAGCAAAGAAAGAAGGAGAAGATCCCCAGTATCCACAGGGCCTGGAAAAGTTCCCTGCAATACTGAAGGTAACCAGGAGAACAGGAATGCCCAGAAGCCAAAAGGGACATGTTATAGAACCAGAGAAATTCATCCCAGTACAAATGACGAAAGCCTGAAAACCAAGTTGATTTACTACTTGAACTGTATTAATGTGATAAAGAGAAGCATACACACTGAAAAGAGTAAGATAGATAGAATTGGAGCATCACTACCTTGGGAAGAGGGGACAATAACCCATTATCCAAGAAACAAAGAGTGGAACATACCAGAGAAAGTTACCTGTGAACTAAAGACCAGAGAGGTCCCTACGATAAACATTGTATATGAAAGTCCATACCAAGAAAAGGTGAACTATAATTATTTGGGAAGCCAAAGCCCCAGTGGAGAAGGCACTATACAAGAATATTCAGAATTCTCTCAAACAGAGCAATGGATTCAGACAAAGGCAAGGAAAACACCATACTAAAGAGGAGAGAAAGACTAACAGTCCCATAAAATTGCATATTAACAAGAACTATAAAAGAAGGGAAGACAAGTGCGTAAGCACAACCAACATTGTTACGCGTGGCACCGGGGATTGAAGCACAATAAGGATGCTGGGATTCAGTGAAGGTGGACAGCGTTTACAAGGTGTTTGCTCAAAAGTGAGCACTTTATGAATAGTGCTGCCTGTAGTATCAGCAGTATTAATACATTACGGTTTATTTTTCACCTTTCACAGCATTGCATCCTGCATAATTCGACTTCCTGTATTTAAAATGACGGTGTCCCTCAGAACGCAATGAACTAATAAGTATCTTAGTAGTTTATATGTCATTTGGAGGTGGTGAACTTTTTTTGGTTATTGAGAGAGTTTGAGGGACACAGCAATCAGCAGCATTTTTTCTGCTTTATTGCAGATATGGCTGCAATTAATCACATCTTGTGTAGCATTTATATAGATGCCATTCTCCCGCCTAGAGGACTAAGATCTTTTTTAGCAAGGCTGGAAGTGGTTTATGAATGATTTCTTAAGGAGAACCAGCATTAAATGCGCTTGTTTGATTTGTGTTGCAGATTGGGATATTTTCCTACCATTGATGTCTTCATTCTATTCATTTGAGCACTGGTTGTCAGCACCTGATGAATGTTCAGCATTTGGTGCTATAAGAACAGAAACATGACATGTTACATCAGGCGTTGATGCACACAATACATTGTGCTTCCACATCAACAGTGTTTACATGTATACTTTGTTAAACTTTTGGATAAGTTCATTTTTCTTGAGTTAATGTGCGTCACTTTATATGTCTTGTTTTGTTTAATGTTCTAACGTGAATGGATTACTATTCAAAACATTGTCAATCACACACAGATGCATCACCAAAACGGCTCCCCCTTATCTAGCAGCAACAATTCAAAAAGTCCAAGCCTCCAGACCAACCAGACTGGCGTACACTCACAGACTTATCTTGCCGTCCTTCAAACGGTCAAAAGCTGGAGGTTCAAGTTTCCCGGTGATGGCAGCTAAACATGGTAACACCCTGCCACCTGCACTTCGAGCCGAACAATCCTACTGGCCCTTCAGGAAAGCTCTAAAAACTTGGCTCTTCGTGTAACACCTGAACATTACTTCCCCCTGAATTATCTTTCCTTCCCTTAACCCATGTAACAGGTTGTAACAGCATCTTGATGCCCTTGGGTTTAGTGCGCTTTATAAATGTGAACTTAAATGAATACAAATAATTGGGTGCACTATGGATTTTTGATTGTATCAGAAGAAATTGATTATGAGTGGTAGTTTTAGCATATATGACTGATGTAATTGTTGTCATGGTTTTTTATAAATAGAAAGTTTGTATTGGATTTTGTATTGTAACTGAATAAAGATATTTGTATGATGTCATTCTGAAGCAATATAATCTGTTTCCCTCTGCACACCTCAACAGTGATCCAGTTTCCTTGCTGAGGCTTTGCGCTAAACGGCAGTACAAAATACTATGCCACAGTAAGAAAACCTGTCTTCCGTGGCTGCAAAAATACTCCCCCTCCTCCATGTAGGAACACTCATCCTGTTGGCTTTGTCCTTAATGCCAATATAAAATGCCATGCCATGGTAGGAAAATATGTCTCTGCTGTCTACTCAAATGCTCTTTCATGTCTAAAAACATGCATCTTGGCTTTGCGCTTAACGCAGTTGTAGAATGCCATTCCATAGCGAGGAAACCCTTCTTTGCTGGCTACACCAATGCCCATGCCCACCATATGTAAGAACAATCATCATGTTGACTTTGCCCTTAAAGCCACTATAAAATGCCATGCCACAGCAACAAAAATGTGTCTTTGTGGGCTACACAAATGCCACCCCGCCCGTATGTAAGAACGCTCATATCAGCTTTGCCTTTAACGCATATATGATATGATATTTTATTTATAGCGCGCCCATACAAAAGTGTTTTAAGGCATGACGAGGCATGGGAAGGGAACAGGGCGGAACAAGACAACTATAGGCCCAGTGACATTGATAATGATAATGATGTGTTATTTATATAGCGCCTTAATCCAAAGCGCTTTACAGAGCCCATATTTACATACAATATCATCCAACCAAAATTGGTACTTGAGATCGTTGGTACTTGAG
This sequence comes from Ambystoma mexicanum, assembly GCF_040938575.1. Taxonomy (NCBI): domain Eukaryota; kingdom Metazoa; phylum Chordata; class Amphibia; order Caudata; family Ambystomatidae; genus Ambystoma; species Ambystoma mexicanum. The sequence goes on along the minus strand of NC_090928.1, from coordinate 581,877,291 downwards.
ATTGTGCAAGTGCAGGGAGAGGAAAGGGCAGAAGTCCCAGCGGGAGGGTATGGGAAGGGAGAAAGTGCAGCAGGACATAGGATCAACAAAAACATAAACAAAACTAGAAAACGGAAGTACGGCCAGCAGGTGGCAATGCAAGGCTTAAGTGCAGGCAGCAGGTGATTGGGAAGTGCCGGTAAGGGGACTGTAGGTTTACAGATACAGCCCCAAGTGCATGGTTGCCAGGCGGCAGTGCGGGTGTGCAGCTGGGAGGGCAGGGACCTGGGGCCGAGGTTCAGCGTGTAGCCAGGTAACCAGTGCAGTGTCATACAGGAGATCAGCAGGGAAGAGGAAGAGAAAAGGCAGAGGCAAAGAGGAAAGTTTTGAGCTGCTTCCGGAACTGGAGATGGTTCTGCTCAAGTTTCAGAGAGGCAGGGAGGCTGTTCCAGAGAGATGCACCAGCAGAAGAGAGGGATCTGCCTCCAGCTCTTTGCTTGGAAAAGCGATTGACCCTCAAGGAGTTGGAGGTGGAAGAGCGAAGAGCTTGAGTAGGGAGATACTTCATTAGAGAAAGCTGGATATATGCTATGCTGTATTATTTAATTTAATTTATTAATAATATGCTTATAACATAAAAAGTTTTGCATATCAATCATGTAAAATCCAAAATCCATCATAAGTAAAATACATTTTTGTTTTAAAACACATACATTCCATTTGATAGCTCAGTTAAAATATCTAATGTAACCGCATAAAATTTCATCATATAGAATATCAAATTCATATCATGTCCATCGAGTAATCTTTGCCATATATCTAAAGTGTTGCATTTATACATATTATTATTATATTTCATGAGTTAAGAATTACGTAAACAAATCAGACTTTCACAATCACATAATATGTGATAAGCAGTTTCTAGTGTGTTTATCCCACATAATCTACAATATCTCAGTTCTTTAGGGATACCAGTCTTTGCTCCGAGTATAGTTAGTAAATTACATATATTAAATTTAAACTTCAGATACCACCTAAAGGTATTACAGTCAGGATATGCATTTTGATAAAAAGGATTCCTTTCCCTTAGTGTTGGATGATCGAGAAAGAATCTACTATTTGCTTTGGTCGCCAGATTGACTACTCTTTGGCCATAATCTAGTTCATATATCTTTATTTTCAATTTTCTTTTTACTTGAGCAATACTCAAGAGTAACCAGCAGAACGTATCTTTCCCTATCCATTTGATGTAATCCGCTCTCATCTGTATAATGTTAGAAACGCAACATTATTCTCTACACATCTAAATTGTTCCATTAGCTTTACTGCAAATGTATCGTTATTGAGTCTAGTCAATTTGACATATAACATAACATCATTAATTGGATGTGACTATAGACACTATTCATATTGCATTCTAATAATATGTACTCATACGGCAGATTTTTGGGCATTCGCAATAAAATCCTTAAAATCTTTGCTTCAAATTTCTCAATTGCATTTTAAAAATAGCATCCCCATATTTCAGCACCATACACCAAACATGCTACAATTTTTGCAGAATACAGTTTCAGTACAGTACATATGCAGATATTCCCTTGACCTCCAATAAATTTGCTTAACGCCATCGTAGCAATCATGCAATTCCTCTTGGTTTCATTCCAATGCTTTTCCCACTTAAATTTATTATCAATAATGATACCCAAATATTTATATTCATTCACGACTTCAATCTGTCTATTGTCTATCAGCCATATTGGATTTTTGTTTCTCTTCATCATCTTGTACTCGAACGTCATAATTTTAGTTTTATCAATGTTAATGGTTTAATGATTGGCTTTAGCAAACCTTTCAAGTTCATTCAGTTTTGCTTGGAGTCCTTTTGGAGTGTAGTCTAATAGAAAGAGATCGTCAGCATAGCCAAGCCATCCCAGCCTCGCTACGCCCAATTCAATATCATTTATCTGGGTTTAGCCTGCTTCTCTTAGAAAATCTGCTAAATATAAATATAAATTAAACAGTGTCGCCGCTAAAGTGCAGCCTTGTTTGACACTGCGTATTGTAGGTATATCTTCCTTCTAAATCTAGACGCACTCTAACAGATGTGTCTCGATCTAATAGTTGTATCATGTACAACAAAGCATGTGGAATTCCCCATTTTTTCAATTTGTCCCATAATTTCATACGTGAAACCGTATCAAAAGCCGCAGAAAAATCTATATAGGCAACATATATAGGCAATTTACGAATCTTCCAGGAGTATTCCACTGCACTAACTAAAATGGTTATATTATGAGAAGTGGATGACTTTGCTCTAAATCCAGACTGATTGTCAGGAAGTATTGCATAGTTGGATATCCATTGATTGAGCTCAGTTAGCAAAATGTTTGCAAACATTTTAGCAGGGATATCAAGCATCGCTAACATTCTATAGTTTCCCGGATCTTTACGTGGACCTTTTTTGTATATTGGTAATATAATACTCTTTTTCCATGAATCAGGGACTTTTCCAAATTTACCAATCCACTGAAATAGAATATACAGCACCTTAGCCCAACGTTCAGGAGATTGCCTCAAAAGGGCATTGCATGTATTATCTGGTCCCACAGCTCTCGACTTTGGCAGTGACTTTATTAGTATTATCAAGGAAGCAACAGTGTGTGTTCCATTCCAGATCATCTCCTCTTTTTTGTAACTAGGTACTTTGCATGCCATACTCCCTAGAGTTTTTTAAACATGAGCGATCCAGCTGCTCTCCGAATGCAGTTAACCGGAAGAGTTTTATCTTTCTTATTATTTATAATGGCCCACATTGCTTGATCATTTTTGTTTTTTGCTGCATTAGCCAAGGTAAGCCATTTCTGATCTTTTTTCTTTTTCAGGTGAGATTTTTTCCATCTATTATACTGACTCTTAAGATTACGAATCTTCTCAGTTCCATCTTTTTCATTCTCGTTTATACATTGACAAATATTTGTCCTTAGCAATTTCTTTTTTAAGTGGATGTCATTGTCAAATTTCTTATGGGGTGTCAGATTCCATTTTTCATTTATTGATCTGTATTTACACTTTACCATCACTGTTTCCTTAATTTTATCTGTTACATCTTTAAATTCATCAAAGATTTCACTCTCTAGTTTCATGGGAGTATATTCGTGCTTCTCAATAAAAGTATCTAGCAATTGGATAGCTCTTGCATTGCCTTTTTGAATATTAGTGGGGTTCCATTTAATACGATTACCTGCAGTATTTATACCAATCTCGCAATTCATTTGGCATATACTGCTGGTTTTTACTTTCTCTTTTAGCAAAAGATATAAGGGCAAGTGGTCACTTTCTTCTCTACATCCAACAGCCATATCACTTACTATCTCATGGGCATTTCTATTCACAATCATGTAATCAAGGGTCCTCATACTCTTTCCACATATCCGAGTCACATTTTTCATGCGGTCTCCAGGAGTATTACCATCAGTACAGTCAGATGATATTTATTGAATAAAGATAGACATGCCTTACTTTCTCTAGCGTTATTTTGAGTAGCAAAGGGTTCAGAGTTCCGTTGTTCTAGTTCCACTTCAGACTCACTATTAAGTTTTATATTTAAATCACCCACTATTATCAGTGGGGTATTATTGCTAAATTCTTCAAGGATTTTAGCAGTTGTTAATATGTTCTCTTTATAATATTTTCCTCCAGGTGGATTGTATATGTTGACTAATACAAGTTTTTCAATATTTGACGAAGTACAAGAGACTATAACTATTAGTACCATGCTAGTGGATTCTATGTGCTTACTTCCAGTCCATGGTTGTTTGATTGAGACCATTAGACCTCCCTTAGGACGACCTCCAGGTCCTTGAGAGGCATTGCATGTGAAATGACTGCGTCCATTGAGTACACATTCATTTACGATCCAGGTTTCATGTAACGTGATGACTCTAAACATACTTATGTTGCCTAACAGTCCATCATCACATGTGTAAAGTGCATTTCCTTGCGTATTCCAAGATAATATGATTTCATTTTCATCAGGGACTCGCTTCAAAATGGGATTTGAATGCTACAGGGAGCCATTGCCAATACCCATCAGGAATTGTTTTATCAGTCTGTCTAGTAGCTGTTTCTTGTCGTATCATTTTCTGGTTTATAGTGTTTACATTATTTATTTTTCCCTCTTGATTATTCGCTTTAGCCTTCTGTTTACAAGTTTCTTCTTCATATTTTGCTTTTGGCATATAGCTTTCTACACAGGTATTTCCTAATTTCTCAAACAATTTACCTTGGCTCAGAATAAATTAATTTATTGACCATTAATTGCACCATACATTTGTTGCTATTCTAGTAGTGCTCACCAACTGGTCTACTATCTTGAAATCATCTGAGACAATCATTGAAATTGACCCAAGCTCTGGGCTAATTGTTATTGGTCAAACACGTTTGGCTATTAACAATAAAATACTAGAACAACAACCGGAAAGCCCCCCGGAAAAGAAAGTCAATGTTAGCAAAATAGAAATCTTTGATGAGACAAGTTTTATTATTATATACTCACAAGAGTTATTTCAAGCACTTGAACATGTTCTAGTGACACTAGTTGAAAAATGTGATTCAATAGAAAGTAAACTAGCAATGCACTATTTGTTATTGTATGCTATTAGCACTAGAAATCTACACAAGGTTTGTGATCAAAGTACAAATACGGTGTATGAAAGTGAAAAATAAAAAATACAAACAGAGACAGGAATTCATAATCTTACCACACCTAATAGGCTAGATGAGTACAATAATGAATATAATGTGGTAGAACACTGTGCACCAATAAAGAAAAGAAGAGGAAATAAAGCGAAAAGTGAATATCAAAGCTCTAAAAAGACAAGCGAAAGTAAAAAAGAACGGTAAGAAAAAAAGTTATGGACAAGCAGCCATGTATAGTACTACTAAGTTTAAACAAGTGAACAATGGATGTATAGTTGAGGCTGATGAAAGTGGTGAAATAAATGACTATGAAATAGACGAGACTGTGAACAAACAGCTGTCTAAAAAGATTGAACCCAAATCATTATCAATACATAAAGAACCCAATTTTGCTAGGGATCATAAAGTCATAATACATGATCATCCTGCCAAAACCAGCATCAAAGACAAAAATAAAAAAATAAAAAAGGCTAGTGATGCTGATATTAGGGAGTTCTTCATCAATCATCCCAAGAAACAACTGAATGAAGCTGAAATAGAGCTACCAGGTCCGCCAAAAAAGGTGGGGATGAAGAAATGCAAAAAGCAGAAAAGTGTAGATACTATTGATGAAATACTAACTGCTGTATACAAGCTATATGAGAATACTACATGCTCACAAGGTGAAAATGGAAGAACGCAAAAGATAAAAGTAGATAAGAATGTGGCGAATAATATTGGTAAATCACAACAAGCGAAAATAACTAAATTAAAGTTGGAGAAAATAGCTACACAAGAATGTGATGAGTCTGGTGAGAGGAGACGGGTATTACAAATTGAAAAACTCGATATAGCTGAGAATGTTGTCCTTAATAGACGGCAAATCCTGGCACTATGTTCTCCAATCGTCCCCTTGCGAATGATTATCTCAGATGATTTCAAGATGGTAGACCAGTTGGTGAGCACTACTAGAATAGCAACAAATGTACGTTGGAATGAATGGTCAATACATGAATTTATTCTGAGCCAAGGTAAATTGTTTGAGAAATTAGGATATACCTGTGTAGAAAGCTATATGTCAAAAGCAAAATAAGAAGAAGAAACTTGTAAACAGAAGGCTAAAACGAATAATCAAGAAAGCAAAATAAATAATGTAAACACTATAAACCAGAAGATGATATGAGAAGAAACAGCTACTAGACAGACTGATAAAAACAATTCCTGATGGCTATTGGCAATGGCTCCCTGTAGCATTCTAATCCCATTTTGAAGCGAGTCCCTGATGAAAATGAAATCATATTATCTTGGAATATGCGAGAAAATGCACCTTATACGTGTGATGATGGACTTTTAGACAACATAAGTATGTTTAGAGTCATCGCGTTACAAGAAACCTGGATCATAAATGAATGTGAACTTGATGTACGCAGTAATTTCACCTGCAATGCCTCTCAAGGACCTGGAGATCGTCCTAAGGGAGGTCTAATAATCTCAATCAAACAACCATGGACTGGAAGTAAACATATAGAATCCACTAGCATGGTACTAATAGTTATAGTCTCTTGTACTTCGTCAAATATTGAAAAACTTGTATTAGTCAACATATACAATCCACCTGGAGGAAAACATAATAAAGAGAACATATTAACAACTTCTAAAATCCTTGAAGAATTTAGCAATAATACCCCACTGATAATAGTGGGTGATTTAAATATAAAACTTAATAGTGAGTCTGAAGTGGCACTAGAACAACGGAACTCTGTACCCTTTGCTACTCAAAATAACACTAGAGAAAGTAAGGCATGGCTATCTTTATTCAATAAATATCATCTGACTGTACTGAATAGTAATACTCCTGGAGACCGCATGAAAAATGTGACTCAGATATGTGGAAAGAGTATGAGCACCCTTGATTACATGATTGTGAATAGAAATGCCCACGAGATAGTAAGTGATATGGCTGTTGGATGCAGAGAAGAAAGTGACCACTTGCCCTTATATCTTTTGCTAAAAGAGAAAGTAAAAACCAGCAGTATATACCAAATGAATGGCTAGATTGGTATAAATACTGCAGGTAATCATATTAAATGGAAACCCACTAATGTTCAAAAAGGCAACGCAAGAGCTATCCAATTGCTAGATACTTTTATTGAGAAGCACGAATATAATCCCATGAAACTAGAGAGTGAAATCTTTGATGAATTTAAAGATGTAACAGATAAAATTAAGGAAACAGTGATGGTAAAGCGCAAATACAGATCAATAAATGAAAAATGGAATCTGACACACCAGAAGAAATTTGACAATGGCATCCACTTAAAAAAGAAATTGCTAAGTACAAATATCCATGAATGTATTAACGAGAATGAAAAAGATGGAACTGAGAAGATCCGTAATCTTAAGAGTCAGTTTAATAGATGGAAAAAATCTCACCTGAAAAAGAAAAAGATGAGATATGGCTTACTTTGGCTAATGCAGCAAAAAACAAAAATGATCAAGCAATGTGGGCCATTATAAATAATAAGAAGGATAAAACTCTTCAGGTTACCTGCATTCCGGAGAGCAGCTGGATCAATCATGTTAATAAAACTCTAGGGAGTATGACATGCGAAGTACCTAGTTACAAAAAAGAGGAGATGATCTGGAATGGAACACACACCGTTGCTTCCTTGATAATACTTATAAAGTCACTGCCAACGTCGAGAGCTGTGGGACCAGATAATACATGCAATGCCCTTTTGAGGCAATCTCCTGAACGTTGGGCTAAGGTGCTGTATATTCTATTTCAGTGGATTGGTAAATTTGGAAAAGTCCTTGATTCATGGAAAAAGAGTATTATATTACCAATATACAAAAAAGGTCCACGTAAAGATCTGGGAAACTACAGAATGTAAGCGATGCTTCATATCCCTGCAAAATATTTTCCACAAAATTTGCTAACTGAGCCCAATCAATGGATATCCAGCTGTGCGATACTTCTCTGACAATCAGTCTGGATTTAGAGCAAAGTCATCCACTTCTCATAATATAACCATTTTAGTTAGTGCAGTGGAATACTCCTGGAAGATTCGTAAATTGCCTATATATGTGGCTTTTGATACGGTTTCACATATGAAATTATGGGACAAATTGAAAAAATTAGGAATTCCACATGCTTTGTTGTACATGATACAACTATTATATCAAGACACATCTATTAGAGTGCGTCTAGATTTAGAAGGAAAATGGTCAGAAGATATACCTACAATACGCGGTGCCATACAAGGCTGCATTTTAGCGGCGACATTGTTTAATTTATATTTAGCAGATTTTCTAAGAGAAGCAGGCCAAACCCAGATAAACGATATTAAATTGGGCGTAGCGAGGCAGGGATGGCTTGGCTATGCTGACGATCTCTTTCTATTAGACTACACTCCAAAAGGAGTCCAAGCAAAACTGAATGAACTTGAAAGGTTTGCTAAAGCCAATGATTTAACCATTAACATTGATAAAAATAAAATGATGACGCTCGAGTATAAGATGATGAAGACAAACAAAAATCCAATATGGCTGATAGACAATAGACAGATTGAAGTCGTGAATATAAATATTTGGGTATCATTATTGATAATAAATTTAAATGGGAAAGCATTGGAATGAAACCAAGAGGAATTGCATGATTGCTACGATGGCGTTAAGCAAATGTATTGGAGGTCAAGGGAATATCTGCATATGTACTGTGCTGAAACTGTATTCTGCAAAAATTGTAGCATGTTTGGTGTATGGTGCTGAAATATGGGGATGCTATTTTAAAAATGAAATTGAGAAATTTGAAGCAAAGATTTTATGCTATATTAAGAAAACATTTCTTTGCTGACTACACAAACGCCCCACAAATGTACCCCCCACCTCCGTGTCTTAAAACACACATCTTGGCTATGCGCCATCCCACAGTAAGAAAACAATGACTGTGCTGGATACACAAATCCTCCCCGCCCCCATGTTGAAAAATCATCATATTGGCTCTGTCCTTAAAGCCAGTATAGAATGCCATGCATTGTAATGCAACGGCTGTTTGCTTGCTACTCAAATAACCCTCCCCCACCCTGCATGTGAACACACTCATCATGTTGAGGTTGTTAGTGTTTCTCAAATGCCATGCTGCAGTAAGGACACATGCCCCTGCTGGCTGCGTGTGGTGCACTAACTCTCCCTCCCAGTCTCGAATGCACGTACACCTTCATACCCATTCATCAGACAAGCAGTCACACACCCATACAGCTCTTCCATGCACACAGTCGAAAACGCACTCTGATTTTTTTTCATTCACTCGCATATCCACCAGCATTCATTCACTTGCACATTCCCCATTCATACAATCATGCAATCCGCAGCAGTCATTCACTCGCATATTCACCGGCATTCATTCACTTGCACATTCCCCATTCATACAATCAGGCAATCCGCAGCAGTCATTCACTCGCATATTCACCGGCATTCATTCACTTGCACATTCCCCATTCATACAATCATGCAATCCGCAGCAGTCATTCACTCGCATATTCACCGGCATTCATTCACTTGCACATTCCCCATTCATACAATCATGCAATCCGCAGCAGTCATTCACTCGCATATTCACCGGCATTCATTCACTTGCACATTCCCCATTCATACAATCATGCAATCCGCAGCAGTCATTCACTCGCATATTCACCGGCATTCATTCACTTGCACATTCCCCATTCATACAATCATGCAATCCGCAGCAGTCATTCACTCTCATATTCACCGGCATTCATTCACTTGCACATTCCCCATTCATACAATCATGCAATCCGCAGCAGTCATTCACTCGCATATTCACCGGCATTCATTCACTTGCACATTCCCCATTCATACAATCATGCAATCCGCAGCAGTCATTCACTCGCATATCCACCAGCATTCATTCACTTGCACATTCCCCATTCATACAATCATGCAATCCGCAGCAGTCATTCACTCGCATATTCACCGGCATTCATTCACTTGCACATTCCCCATTCATACAATCATGCAATCCGCAGCAGTCATTCACTCTCATATTCACCGGCATTCATTCACTTGCACATTCCCCATTCATACAATCACGAAATCCGCAGCAGTCATTCACTCGCATATTCACCAGCATTCATTCACTCACACATTCCCCATTCATACAATCACGCAATGCGCAGCAGTCATTCACTCTCATAGTCACCAGCATTCATTCACTTGCACATTCCCCATTCATACAATCACGCAATCCGCAGCAGTCATTCACTCTCATAGTCAGTGGCATTCATTCACTCGCACATTCAGCAATCATCTTCATTCATTCACACGCACATTTAAAAGCATTACACTCGTAGTCACACATATACATACTGCACATTCACAAACATAATCAGTCACATATATGTACGCATGCATACACACACACACACACACACACACACTTTATTTTAATAAAATGCTTACCCGTCCCTCACCTCGGCTCGAGGCTCCGGGTCAGCCCGCAGCTGCACCGGAAGGCCTTCCTGTCACACCCTTGAGGCAGGAAGCAGTGAGTTATGCCTATCACACACCTCTTCCTGCCTCCTGGTGCCTGAATCGGGACAGCAGGTAATGGCCAAACTAGGCCCCTTAATCGATAGGAAGGTGCAGGAGCACGCCCTTGGCCTTGTGAGAACACAAACCAGGCCTGCCTGGACAGTGGACAATGCAAGGCTGGGGGAGCAAAAACACCCCGTCTTTGAATGGCTCATTGCCCATGAGCAGCTCGGCCACTTCACTCAAGGAAGGGGAAACCTTGTTTCCCACAACACAGCCTACCCAGGAGCCCTCCCTCTGCTGCACACTGTACGTACCTGAGGCGGAACTCATGGTTTCACTGAGCTCTGGCTTTGGCTCGTCCATAATGAAGGTGGGGCAGCACCCCATCGCCCATTATGGATGAGCTGCCCCTGATTGAGAAGCACCATTCAGGAGCATTATTCTATAACAAAATCATTCAGGCGCGGCTTAAAATCTTTCAATTTGATGCAGTTAGTGTCACTGACCGGGATACTGACCCGAGGCAGAAGGAAGCCAGCGGGATCCAGAAAAGGAGCTCTAGAGAGCCAGAGATGGAAATCTGGAAACCTGCTCAGGAGACGGCTGTTTCTCAGACACTGGCAGAGGCGAGATCCAGAAGGATAGGGAACGCTGAAAGACGCTGACGTCTGTATGTCAGAGACTGGCAGGGACCAGATCCAGACGAGGAGCGATCCTAAAGGTCTACCCAGGGCTAAATCTCGGACCATGGCAGGAGCCAGAGACAGAGAAAGAGCAGTTCAAAGAGACCTTGGCCTTGGAAGGTGACCCGTGACTGGTGGATGAATATATCACAGTATGACAAATACCCTCAGGTAGGAAATACCTACTAGTAGTAATGCATAAAAAGGTATCACCCAGGAGGGCCACCCTTGGCTCTAACCTAAGAAGTGGCATCCGTTTTTCCTGGTAGAAGGCTATCAAGAAGCAATCTGGGCGCTGTATCCCTGAGAGTGAAAGTCTGAGCCAAGAAACATGCTAGGCACTATGTCCCTGAAGCCAGCTAGGACTGGTGGATCCTTAGATCCTGGCAGCAGTTTGAGTATAGATATACCTTTTGTGTTTTAGTTGTACCCTCGGGTTCTATAGGGGTTCACCCCACCCTTCCTGTTACCTGTGAATCAAGGTGTTGACCCACATGTGTAACTGTGAGTTCTGTTGGTCATTTGTCAGAAGCCTCACTATAACACCAGATCATGGTAAGAAACACTAATAACTGAGCTATGTTCTAGAGTTTCAAGAAGTGCAATAGAGCACACACTGGAGAAGTCACCTTTCTGTGCTGGGCCCAGAAAATCCCAACCAGCCACTAGGAAGTGGTTTAGTTATCCATTGGCACCACTGGCAATCAAAACTAATTAGGACAGTGAAGATGATAGGGCAGAGGCATAAAGGGTTACTGAGTGGAGGTCTCATATTATTTAAATTTGATTTAATGGCAAGCAAATTACATGTATTTCGAAAATGCATATTCAGTATAAAACACTTATATTTGTACATTCTTAATAGACACATGAAACAGAAACTATATAAGGGCATACAGTGACACGTGCTTGACTGGGAAACAAAGTTAAATCAACTCAGTCCTCTCATTATTTGAGAAAATATGTTACTTTCATATATGATGTGATATGACATTTATAACGCGCCGGTACACCAGTGTCTCTTATTCCTTCGCTCGCATATTTTCCAAAGCATTCGTCCTACTTGTTATCTTGCGGGGGCAGCCTAACAAGGACAGCCATGGGATATTTGTTGGAACGTGCTTTTTCTATTTGTAGAACAATATATTTCTTCCCAAAGATCTTTATATTTTCGAGAATGGGCAGAGGCGCTGTGGTTAGGAGAAACCTCACAGGTGTCTGCACACCTTTCCTACTGCTTCGCTCCTCTATAGGGTCACTAGGCACCTTAATGAGCTGGACACTTTGCCCCACATATCTGCTAAACAAACGATCAGCTTAAATTGTGTACAAGGGTAATGCGTGAGCATCCTTCCTGGAACATTGGTCCTGCAAAGTAACGGCCCGTTGCCCTTGTTCCATGAAGGAAAACTGCCAGTGTCTAATTTTGGTACAGAGTGAGAGGCTTGAATTCCCATGGTCTACATTTTACATCAGTAAATAGGATGTTTAAATGAGTGAGTAGATGTGTAATTGTGTGTGTGCGTTTAGGTGTAATGCTGGGCGACTACCATTTGATACTTGGGCCCCAGCCAGACAACCCTTGGGGTAGAACAGAGGGGGGTGGAGTCTCCAAGTTTGCCCCACCCACTTTCTGAAATGGCCCCTCCCATCACCAGTACCCCCCCCCCCCCATGTCCCAAAATGTAGGTTTCGTTGCACCCCTGGCAGGCAGAATCCATGGGGATTCATTGCAATCCGTTGCACCGTGCACGAGTGGGACAGTGAGGCGCAACCGCACCTTTTCAGGTAAGAGCATTAAAAGGTATGGGAACCCAGAACAATGGACCCTGCGTCCTTTTTTTTAGAAGAGAGGACCACGGAGGAAGAAGTGTTAGCGCATGCAATCATTTTCGTGCTGTTAACAATGCACTCAAATTGAGCCTGTTAGTATGTTACACAGACGATGTTAACGTATCTTCAGTGCCTTTTACTTGGGGGAGATGTCTTTTATACGCTCAGAAAACAAACCTTTAATGGTCTATTTATAGTCAGAGCCATGACAGTGGGTGTATCCGGGCTCTAAACTTGATGTTAAAATGGCGGTCTTTGTGTCTAAGCAAACAGTCAGGAAAAAGCCTGGGGCAGCTGGAGATTTGCCAGGGCTTGTGGGGGCCCCTTGTCAAAATGATATTTGCGGTCCCCTTGCTTACAGTTCTGGAAAACAGTCTTGGGCACCCATGGGGTGCTTATATAATAATGAATACAAAGGAATGCAGTGAGGATGTTAATCGCTGCAGATTATAATGGGCAAGGCAGCCAGCGGGGAGCTGAAACACTAAATGCCCACTAAAAAGCCAGTGATTGCAAGGTGCCAATGCAGACAAACCCAGAGTAAAAGGCAACGAGGTGAGAACAATGTTGCTGGATGCTCGGCACCAGCAAAGGGAACGTGTGCCGTGAGCGCAGCAAAGCGTATATTTAGGGTCTTGAATTAACGTGGCAGCAGCCAGAAAAGACAGCCTGGATTGCTTGTGTGGACAAGTGCACATTTAATGTAACGAATTAAAGAAATATGTTGCTGTGTAGTAAGATTGCCAATATGGAGGCTGATGGCCAGGGGCCCCCGGGGGTTGGGGCCCATGTCAAACGAAAAAGTTGAAAGGCCCTGACACCAGCCCTTCTGCACACTGATTAAGAACTGAAACCTCAACAACCAAATAAAGCACTGCCATGAAAACCTCGAATGAAATGATGAAGTCTGCCTTTTTTTTCAGCTCCCGCTTTCAGTCGGTGAAAGGCTTCCCGATTTGTTTCAAGGACCCTCACAGCACCTCTGACTAGAATGCTTAATTCTGGCTGCCGCCTTACTTCCATAGCAACCTCTCTGTGCCAAAAGAACAAGCACAGGGAGTGCTTGAGAAGTAAGTGCCATTCACGGCACTGTAGAGGGCCCAAGCAAAGTGGTAATGTGCCCACAGAGAAAGGGCAGCGTTCCAGCCACCACAAAGACGATTCATGGCCACAAAGCCTGTCATCCGCCTGGAAGGCCTCGTTTGGACAGTTCTCACAGGGATTGGCTGCTCTTAGGTTTCACGCGACCGATTATTTCAAGGTGAGAACTGGTAACACTCGTAGTTTGGCTTGGCACTGCCAAACACGTACACCTGGTAAAATGGCCTTTGAGAACATTAAGAAACACCCACACTTCAGGAACAAGCGGCGTATTCTTCAAGTATTGCTCTAGAATTCCATCAGGGAGCGTCATCTGGTGTTTACCGAAGAGGCAGATAACCGCATCCTTACAATGGATCATATGTATTGGAGGAACAGAACACATGTTATACATAAGATAAAATCGCTTTCATATGAGATTCTTGACTGGGCATTTGTCATTGTGAAACGGAGTTTACATACTATACCAAAATGCTGCATTCTGCATGGCCATGCAACCTTCAAAAGTTGCACTTTGCAAACAACTCAAAAAACAATCATACAAGTATAGTGTAGTAGGCGCAACCGGTAGTAATGGGTGAGAGGAGCGTCAGCTCGCGCCACAGCGTATCCGCGTCTGCGCACTCCGCTGTCTGCACTCCTACTGTACTGGGCTCTGCACGTGGCCGCGATGGATCGAGGGGTCACACACATGTGCCACGAAAGACACGCATGTAAAAAAGGTGGAACCTCTGCGATGGGTGCATGCACATGAATAGTGCCAGGTTTTTCATGGTCCAGTGTTTAAATTGTAAAAAAAAAATAAGTGCCAAGGCACAACTATTTTGTAGCATGCCTGTGACACATTGGGGCGGGCAGCTCCCCACACTCAATTGCTGCCAGCCATGGCTGCTCCTCACAGTGTGAGTATATTTGGGGCTAAAGCAGCAACTCCCAAAGGCTCATTGGAGGTGATAAATGCACTAATGGGCCGATGTGTGATTTCCAGATACCAATCAACTTAATATCAAATGACATAATATACTAGGTGTGTCTTAGAGAAATAAAATAAGAGAATCTTTCAAGCACTTTTTTAAACATACCTTCATTAACATTTTGCGTGAATCCTATAGGTGGCAAATATAACTTATTGACCTTCCATGTACAACATGCTTTATCCCTATGGCAAATTGTTAGAGAAATAAATGCGGGAGAAATCATTACTAAACTGATGAACTTGCCTAGTAAACACTGCAGTGGGATATTCTAATATAGTCTGGCCCTTATGACAGGCACTTCTCTTCGACAGTGGCATTTTCACCGGCCTTTCCTCTGTTGTGGTGCTGATGGCTGGTGACTCTCCTGTTGTTGTCAACTCGCCCTGCTGTAGCAATGCTACTGGTTATTACAGCAGTGGAGCTGCACCAATGTCATGCAGCCTGACTGGAACAGTGTGCGGTAAGAGCCAGCACAAGCAACCAGCATTATCACCCACCAGCTCATTGTTATCAATGAAAATGCATAACTAATAGTGCCCCGACGACTTGAGCCATCAGGTTCATGAATAACAATGTGCCTGCCCAGGATGCAGACTCCCTAGACGTTACATACTGTTTTTGCTTGTTGCAGGACTATGGGCCTCATTACGACCCTTGCGGAAATGGAAAAATGATGGCGGAAATGCAATACCGCCATCGAACACCGCTCGTTGCGATCATGACCCGTCACCGTAAAGTACGATGCCATTAGCGACACCGCAGTGAACGGCAACGCTAACTGCACCAAGTACGCGCACGCGCGCCTTGCAAAACCGGAATCACCGCCATGGCGCAACGGTACGCGAATTCTGACCCTAGCGGACATGTACTGAACGCCATCAAGCACGTCGTAAAGTACCATTCCGCCATGGCGAGAAATACGGCAACGTGAACCAACCGTAAATGGCCCACTGAGTGCCTGTACTCCACTCCCTGGCCACATTGCACAACTCCTGGCAGGCGCAATGTACTCACACTATGCAACCAGTGAAATCCACAATTCACCCATGCATGCCAACGTAGAAAAGCATGCAGGGGCTCAAAGCGCCCCGTGAGTGGGCATCCATGTACGGCATGTCACCATAGCCGTACTGACGCAGCACAGGCATGTGAAGGTACAATACATCAAAATGAAAATCAAGAACACATGACACAAAACAACAGTAGTCCCCCATCGCTTGCCACCAGCGCAAGGCAACATCCAAAACAGCATCCTGAGGGGGATTGCACCAGCCCTGTACTCATGCCAGTAAACAAACCAACCATCAGCAGAAGCATGTACCACACAAGTTGGCAGAGTGACTGAGCAGCCAGGCTCATCCCAAGAGGGGCCGATGGGAGCTGCAGGGCACAGATGGCATCAATACAGAAGCTATTCCAATGGACATGACCCCAGTCCCCCTCCAACAAACGCACGCAAACACAGTCACCTGTGACCAGTCACATTCTGAACATCCCATCATTCCACCAATCGACCTGGCTGACAGGCACCAGTCGGCCAAAAGCCAATCCCCCGCCCCTGAACAGCACATCATGTAAACAGTCACAATGGCAGCCCCTATCCGTGACCATACTGTGCTACGTAGGCAAACGCGGCCAGTACTGTACCACACAACTCAACTCAGAAGGCGGAACACAATGCAGATCATCTCGCAATACATACCGCCACAAAGCGAAAATCGCCACATCACCTGCAAAGAACAACGCAACACGACAAATATCGGAATACAATTTAAATGCACATCCAAATGACAAAGGCCCCACAGCAATTTGCAAAATACCACCAAAACAACCATCATCACCGAGGGCTGCATCTGCAATAATTGACCAGCTTCCACTTGTGTGACGCCCTGTACCATCATGGCACACAGGGCCTACATCAACGTTCCAAAAGGCAACATGGAAGCGGCAAGAACCGCAGGTCCGTCCCATGAGGCAGGCACTAGTCGAGCTGAAAGGCCGAAATGTTGCACCTAGCCACCAGTACAGCGTAAGGGCATGTGGCCCATTGGCGATCGTCCCATAAGATCGAAATGGTGCTCCACTGATTCACCCGAAGCTGCAGGAGTCGAGAGTAAAAACCATCTGGAGGAGTGGCGTAGAGATGGCATCTGCAATAGGGCAGGAGATACCTGTCACCCAAAAGAAACACAAATTAACCGATTGCATTACGGGACTCATGATGCATTACAATCTTCATTCAACACACCAAATCCACACCCATATGCATGCTAGCCCACTCCAAAGGAATATACACACCCCTAAATCAGTATCGAATCATAACGAAATCAATCGAGCTAAATACACCATTGGCAACGTCGGTTACTGTGCATGCGTCCGTCAAGATAGAACCCATGACATGGGATTAGTAACGTGCCTAGACACAAGTGTATGAAGGCGCGTCGAGACAGGGAGGATCCGACAAGGGCAGATAGACGTATGTCCCACTATGGCAGCCTTGCATCACATAGCGCAGGGGAAGGGGAGTGAATCAAAAAACCCATGTACATGGCAGACCCTAAACGGAATCATCAGTCCATGCATCCATTCATCATTCCCTCATCCCGCAATGAAAACGCATGAATATTCACTCACATAATATGTGAAACTTCCATCGCGTCTGTGCGTAATGCAGTCCGCAAAAACCACTGTGCCCCTGGCCGGATCTGTAGTGTTGTGAAGCAAGATGGATTTGGGAACGTCCTGCCTTATCGTCCACTACGCTATTGCGCATCCCATTCAATTCATATCATTCATTGCCTGCTCGTTATGGGCCATGTCCCAAGGACATTCTACAATAGAACGTTACATTTCCAGCCAGACCTGTGGGCGTATCCTCGCCGCTACTTCAAAACCCAAAATGCTGGCCTTCGAATTCCTCACTTGCAACATTACGTCGAAAAGGCTTCTGTGAACGCTTGCATTCACAATTACATCAATGTAGTGCGGCTGTGTGTCATGATGCTAACTGGCTGCAATCACAAATGGGACGCCACGCCCGTCGGTGAAGTACGTTACTGTGCTGCATGAGGGTCGGCCATCGATCGAGCCCTACATACCACTGACTCTTCACAGGTATGTAAGCGGCTGCAATCATAGCATGTGTAACAATGGGAGCATACCATGAAGATCCGTCAAAGTACATCACACTGCCATCGGGATTAGATACATGATTCCAATCCCAAGATGCCATGCGGCCAAATGCAGCCTTACGTGCGGGACGTGCTCGGCCAGAAGGGATAGCATCTGCCACAGAATCATTCAATCAGCACAGGTGGAGGCCATACAGGCCGACAGCACATATATAGCAGACCCAAACCCCTCCCACAACCACTCCCACTCCAAAATGCTACCGGCAGGACTAGCGATGTTGGGCCTGGGGGACCAGATAGCACTGCAAGTGCTACAACTACAAGAAGACGACGAACAACAACAGGTACAACAACCGGGCGCACAGGGGAGACGGAGGAGAAGGAGGAGGAGGAGGGCAAGGCAGGGTCAGCAAGGCCCACAAGCACTGCCACTACCACCACGCAGGCGGCCCGCAATCCCACGCCTCCGAGCCGATCCATTCAACCTCACTGCTGAGCAGATCCACACCCTCTACCGTTTGGACCGGGACACCATAATCGCCATTGTGGACATGACACATGCTGACCTCGTGAGCATGATAGATAGCCCAACCGCCATCCCACCCCTACTGAAGGTGGTGTCTGCACTCCACTTCCTGGCCACAGGCACCTACCAGCACACAGTGGGACAGTTGCATGGCATTTCACAGCCACTGTTCTCACGGACACTCTTCCAAGTGCACGATGCCCTCCTGAAGCACGCCGACGACCACATCACACTACCACGCACGTACCAGGAGATTACCAACGCAAAAGTGGGATTCCATGCACTTGGCGGCATCCCGGGTTGCATTGGTGCCATCGACTGCACCCATGTTGAATTGGTTGTCCCACATGCCATGGAGGTCCAGTACCGCAACCGGAAACAATTTCATTCAATCAATGTGCAAATGGTGTGTGACTCCAACAAGATATTTACGCATTGTTGTGCCAGATTTCCAGGATCTACCCATGATTCTATGGTCCTGAGGAACACAAGAATACCACGCTACATGGAGCGACACGCAGGGCACAGATCCTGGCTACTCGGTGAGTCTCATTCCATGCATGACATCGTGGCCCATTTGATGCGTCAATGACCTTGCAGGAGGGGGGGGCGGCTACTTAGCACTATCATTCCACTGACACCCTTTATTCGTCTCATACAGGTGATGCCGGGTATCCACTGAAGAGATGGCTCCTTACACCAATCCGGAACCCACAGAACGAGCATGAGGAGGACTACAACCATGCCCACTCACGTACCCGTGTGGTCATTGAACAGGCATTCGGCCTACTGAAGGCTCGTTTCCGCAGCCTCAGCAGGTCTGGCGGGGCACTCATGTACAGCCATGAGAAGGTTTCTAAGATGGTCATGGCATGTGTCATGCTGCACAACATGTGCATACGTAGGAATGTGCCCATGCCCCCTGACGCTGTACTGCATGCACCTGAAGATGATGATGATGATGAGGGTGGGGATGTGGAGGCACCTCAAGGAGTCCATGAGGCACAGGATGCACGTGCAATCCGACAGAGCATCATAGATGCATGCTTCTAGCAACCACGCATGGTGCCTATTACACGGAAAGGGGACCTGTGGCACTGTGTGTGTGTAGTACAGGCACATTGTGGACTGTACGCCTATGAAGGCCTCGTACGCAAATATCAATGTCCACACATGTCATTGGATGATTATGAGATGCTGTATTGTTAATGTGATTTGATTTATACACCCTATGGACCCGCCACCCAGTGAAGCCCAACACACCCCCTCCACCCTACTACCCCCCCCCCCAACACCAGTGTCCAAATATGCATGCTGTCCGTGGTTGGACGCTATTGCAAGCCCCCTCTACGGGTATCAGGGGCACCCCTGCCCGTGGAGCGCAGGTTCCTGCCAGATCTGCGTTGGGGGCTGCCCTGGACGGAACTTGCCACGGATGATGTCTCTGCCTGCTCGCGTCCATGCATGTCTCTGAGGGTTTGTGAGAGCTCCGAGAGCACACGGCGCACAGCAGCAAGTTCAGCACAAACGTCTTTGGACGTCGCATGCAGTTCCCCCCTCAGGCTCTCGGTGCTTTTCTCCATTTGTGCTCTCAGGCTCTCGGTGCTTTTCTCCATTTGTGCTCTCAGGCTCTCGGTGCTTCTCTCCATTTCTCCCCTGAGGCTCTCACTACTTTTCTCTATTTGTGCCCTGAGTGTCTCGGTGGATGTTTCCATGGCTGCCCTGGAACCCCCGCATTCATTTGCATGGTCCTTGAGTAGCGTGGACACTTCCTGCTGTTGCTCGATCAGCAGGTCGAGGGACTGTTGCCTCTGCTGGGCCATGGACATTTGCGGTGGTGTGACAGGGGGGCTGCTCAACACATGTTGCCTTGGCACAGGACTTGTGGGGGTTGGCCAGTCGTCGTCTTCAGGGTGCCCCTGCGTGGTTTCGTCATGGTGTAGGGGATGGAACATGCAGGGGGATTGGGAAAGGTCATGGATGGTACCTACGTCGCCAGCACTGTTTTCCGTGTCGGAGCATGCTGGCATGACAGCTGTGTCACCTATGGTGCTGCTACCACCAGAGGCAGTGCCATCAGATACGTTCTTTGGGGGGACCTGTGGTGCTGGGGTTGTGGACTTGCTGGCTGCTGGGGTGCCTGTTGCAGTCCCCTCCAGTGTGCTGCCACTTGATTCCTGCTGCTGCCGTGTCTTGATCCTTGCACCTGAGGTGGAGGCTCTTGGGACGTTGGTCCTGGCCCTCTTTGCAGGCGTGCTGGTAGGGGTGTCCTGCAGCTCGTCGTTGGTATCGGACCCTGTGGTGGAGTAAAGAGGGGCGAGCGTTAGTTATGGGTCTGTCGGATTTGGAATGGCAACGTATCAAATGCATTGGGGTGGTACATGAGGCTGATTTGGGACTGGGCCTTGGAGGTGGTCTCATTTTCGTGTGGATTGAGGATGCATTCATTTGGCTGCCTGCAGTTAGGGGGTGCATGCTGCACATGTAGGGGTTGTTTATGGCATCTTGATTGATTTGTTTGTTCATTCTGACTTTTAGAGGGCGCTGTCAGGGCAAAGTATGTATTGCACTATGGGGTCACATGGTACTGCACATGTTCGTGGTTTGTGGATTTCGCATTGTTTCTCTTGGCCAACCTACCTGATTCTCCGGATGTCGGCACTCCTTTCTCCATCCCTCCGACTCCCTCTATGCTCTCCATTCCTATGGTGGAGGCGCAGATTTCCTCCCAGGGGGTCAACTTGATGGGCGACTCTGAACCCCCCCCGGTAGCTGTGGCGATGTTCCTGTTCGCAGAAAGTATGCTGCGTACGCGGATCCGCAGGTCGTCCCACCGCTTGCGACATTGCTGTGGCGTGCGGGGTGTTGTCCCCACCGCACTTACGCGCTGTGCCACCAGGGCCCATATGGCCTTCTTGTTGGCAAGGGCCGTCCTGGTCATTTGACTGGAGAAGACGACGGCGGCATTTTCCTGGAGGGTCTCGGTGAGCACGGTCAGTTCCTCTCGGGAGAAGTGTACCTGCCGCTTGCGGTCACACGCTTTCTTGGCTACCTTTCCCATATTTATTTTTTTAACTGGGGTTGCTAACGGGTTGGGATGTGTGTCAGGGTCGGATTTTTAATGGTTGTGTTGGGATTCGGATTTTATAGTTGTGCGGCGTGCTGTTTCCCGTTCCGGCCACATGCTTTTACTTCCGTTTCCGTATATTTACGGTGGCCGTAATTTGCGGTGCCCGCTCGTTACGGTGACCGCTCATTACGGTGACCGCTAAGATGGGTGGCGGTATTGCACCTGGTGCAGCGTACGGCGGCGGTAAGGGCCGTTTTGGGGTCATTTCCGCCATCGCAGCCTTTCGGATTCCGCCATGGCGTAATGCTCGTGCCCGATGGGTCGTGATTAGCCGCACTTTGCTCCTTCGTGCAATGGCGGAAACGCTATTTACGCTGTTGCGGTCCGGTCAGTCACTTTCCGCCAGGGTCGTAATGAGGGCCTATGACTGACTGAAAGTTAAAATAATAAAGTTGCCAAAAAACCTCAGAATAAAACCGAGTCTGAGACAATAAGTGCTGGGTCTCAGAAATAAGTGCTAGGGCTGAGCCCTGGCAAACACCCCCACAAATTAAGCACTGTCAAGGAAAAAACATGCACAGTCCGCAGGAATCAGGCCGGAAAACAGGGGATCAGAATGACGAGTTTATTTGCCCTGATGCATGAGGATTACAGTGCACCGTGCACTGTTGCCAAGAGAATGATGCGTAAGTGGAGGAAAAGTGTAGCAAGCAACTTTCCACATTCCTGCTTCAGATCACCCTCATTTAGCATGATTCTGCTAGGGCCATTGTTAGATGTAGGGGCCTCAGTTACTGTTGGACGGACCTTATTACTCTCTGCCAGCAAATACACAGAGGAAGAGAGCGAAAGATGCCTGAACCTAGAACAGGGAAGTGTGATGGATTGACATTTGGCAAGGATGTAGAAGTCCTGGCTTTTTTATTTTTATTAAATTGATAACATGATACATGTAATTCCATCTCTGAAAGGGTAATTTTCCAATCAGATTCCCCTTTCATAAACTCCTTGCCAAAATCATAGTGTACACGTGTGCCCTGCTGCATCAGTTTGATCTGCAGCACCTGCTCTTCAGTGGCACAGAGAAGGTTCAGCGGGCACAGGCGCCAATTTGACAGCTGCAGTGATAGCCAAGTCTCTGCAGTGAAAGGGCTGCATTTAAGATATGCACCCATGTCCCATAAACTACATAACACTGAGTATGCTATCCTGGTGTCATACAACACTTTAAATATAAGCCATACCTGAGTATAAGTTCTGGTGGCCAGCATATTTCTTAGTTATCCAAACCACATTAAGTTGATACCACACATGTGTCAGCCTTGTGAGTCCAGTTCAGCTGTGGAAGGGTTTTGTGTATTCTCCCCCAGACAGGCTGTCCTTGCTGCTGCTAGCAGGACTGTAACCTTGAATGTTGCCTCTCATTGTTCCTTTGTGAGAGCCGGTAACTCCCTCCCCAGATAGACAGCCACTCCACAGGAAGCTGACATGGGAACAGGAATAAAAGGGGACATCCACTCATAAAAGTCTTAGCCACACACCAGGGTGCTGAACACCAAAAGGGCATTTGATCCTATTGAGAAAGGAAGGGGGTTGGGTTTGAGTAGAACAAGGGTGCTCTTTACAGTTGGAGGAAGGTTCCACCATCTTGTTTCTCTCGCTGTCGATCTTTCCTTCCTGTCTCCTCCACTTCCTCTAGCACAAAGCACTTGAGTTTGTCAGAAGGTAAAGTCCACTTGCTCTTAGAACATGATTGGAACCTAAAGCAGGCTAGATTTAGTCCAATCACCTGTGGGATGTTTCTTTTAAAAGAATGGATCTCCCACTCCTTTTTGATTCACTATTGAACAAAAACCTGTCGTAGAATTTATTAGGCCTCTGTTGGGAGAGATGATCTCTCCAAAGTCCTCAGTCGGTGAGGTGAACTGCTTAGGGCACCAGAACTGCCTCTCTCCCAGCCACAATTTTACCCAGAACTTCACTGTCTTAAGGGGCACCTGCAGTTGTGGGTCAACTTCCCCTGTGTGTGGGAGCACCAGAACAAGGACTACAAATTATCATTGAGTCCCTGAATTGGGACTCACAGCAACTGAGAGTCAACGTCTCCAGGATCCAGATTTTTTCACCACAAACTAATTCAAACTGTGATTCGAGCCCGTTTGACTGCATTGAGCCATGAGGACCTCCGGAGTTGCCTTTGGCTCTCACCCGCTGATGGAACTGCTGAACTGCATCTGTTCAAAGCTGCATCATGCTAGCTGAGCAGTGTTTGCCACGGCTCAAACTACAACTACCACTTTATTTTCTTTCGAACCACTCAAACCAAATTGTGCACCCTGACTCTAGTGTCTTTGCCTTCAAAGGTTGGCCAGAGCAATCCCAGTGGTTCAGATTTATTCAAAACCTTCTACCCATCACTTTTTTGGTTTCAGTTTGTCTTCCTGTGTGAGAGAGGGTATACCCAGACATGGGTCCCTTACTCGCTGTGCCATGGGAAACCAAGCTGCACCTCACTGAGGAGGCCCAACAACGCCGAAACATGTCTGTGATTGCTTGTGTTTCTGTGCAGAGGGGACCTGCCCTGGCAGTTCGGGCAGGGCTGCTCCAATTGGTGGCAGTACCTGACTGATCTGCATATGACTGAACCCCATTTGCAAGGGCACAGACGGGCTAAAAAAAAAAAGTGTTGTGGAAGGTTGCCCAGAGAAATGCCAGTGGTTTAGATTGATTCCAACCTTCCACCCATCACTTTTGGTTTCAGTTTGCCTTCGAACCAACCGTCGCTCCAACCCTGGTGGCCCTTACGATCCGCACTCCTTCAAGTATCGCCTTCAAATCACACAAGCTCCTTATTGATCCTTCCTCGACACTGCTCCCCATCTAGAACAATGTGACTGCTGTACCAGACCAACTGTACTGCACATTCAAACCCGTTTGCCGCTGCACCATGTTAGCTGAGTGCATCGTTGCCTTGGCTCAAACTACAAGCTCCTTGTTGCAACTGTCAATTTCGAACTGCCGCTGGACATGCCAGCATCTTTGCTCTCAATCTTCATCCCCAGTCAAACTGACCCTGGTGGATCGTCGAGCCCCGATCATCAGATGCGCACTGAACTGCTCGAACCAGGCTGAGCATCCAGTCTCTAGTATCTCTGGCTTCAAATTGAACGTCAACATGACCCTGGTGGCCCTCGTGATCCGTGGCCCCTTGAGCGCATCATCAAACCGATCCTATATAACAGCGCATCCAGTCACCATCATCTTCATAGTCAGACCACCAGTGAAACTGACCCTGGTAGCCCTCAAGATCAGCATTTCTTTTTGCATTGCCTTGAAAGTGCATGAGCTTAGTTTGACTCCTGCTCGACACCGCCCTCATTAAGAGCAACATGACTGCTGCACTGAAACCTTGTCGAACCACATAACAGCACGAAGAAACCTGGTTCGGAGCTATTGAACTGCCAAGAACTGCAGAAGTTATTGTTGACTGCTAACTACCCCCTTGCTCTACCTTTGGGCCCTAGAGACTGTTTAGATCAGCTTTAATCCCTTTTTTTAACCAGAACATATCCTTTGACCAAACATTGTGTTTTTACTTGCCTTACACCCCCCTATTCATGCTACATCTTTCCATCTTCACATATTCTGTGTTCTTTCCTCAGGGGTGGGTTTTGTGTAGTGGTTTCCTGTTTAGTTATTTTTGCAGAAGGTGTGTTTTACATTAAAGTATATTTATTTTAAAGAACCTTGATTGGACAATCTCTTTTTTTGGACTGTTTTACTATTGCTGTTTGGGTTGCTACTGAATCACATTCACACCCGTCTTGTGAGTATAGCCTTCCCAGAACCCATGTTACCCCAAAAGGCAAAGGAGGTATATCTCTTACCTTTATGAGTGGGATCACTCTTGGTGTGTAGCAGTTTGAGGGCTGTCCCACCCTTTTACTCCTGCAGGGCAGAACTTATATCCTCACAGGAAGCTATTGCACGTCTCTGTGGCTGGATTGTCACCAGGCCACCAATGACATCACCCCCCACCCCTTACGCCGTTCTGCTGCATGAAGGGTAAACTTTATGTAGCAACATTCAGCCAGAACACCTCCCTCGTAGGGAGACAGAGACGGGGCCAGTGACATATCCCTCTTCCTACCCACTTCTTCCATCACACGCTTTTTAATAAGAGGTATACGGACCAGCTGGATAGTGTTGCAATCTTCTCATGCATCACGCAAGACGAGGGGTTTATTGGCAAAAAGGATGGGGACAGATAACTTGCAAGATAGATGGAACCCACTGAGACCGACCAGATTTTAAAATAAGGTACCATGTAGGGCGAGTGTGTGGGAATGTTAGGAAAAAATGTACCATAAACTATGAACGTTACATAAAAATTCCCCTCATGAGGTCTGACCAAGGAGGTTTGGTGTGGTCAAAAAGCCCCCAAGGCACCTCTAGCCCTGGGAATGACCTTACGCATAAATACGAAAAAGGGCTTCTTCAAATGACCCTCCCCATCACTTCACCAAAGCAGAGCCCTTCTGGCTACAGCACCACACATGTATGAAGCCAATTCAACACAGTGACATAAGTCACTTTAAATATTAATCGAATTATCCCATTAAGGTATATTTGCCGCTATATCCAAAAGCAGTACGTTTTAGTTTGGAACTATTCAATCAGTTACTAGAGGAAGCACTCGCCATAGATACATGGATTAGTGGCCCACATGTGGCAATGGCAATGGAAAATGGCGAGACCTGCAATGCATCAGTTATTATGGAAATAATGAATGTTGTGCCAACTAAGAATAACATCCTAGTTCATCCACACCCTAGCTCTTTCTCTTCCTGTGTTCCCGACGGGCACAGCTATTCAATCCTACAAAACAGCGATTAAGATTGACAGTAATTTAGAATCATTGATTGAAACTGCAATCATTGTATGCACTGTGAAAAAAATATTTTCGTACCGGTGGTGCTGGGCATATTAAATGAGAATGCGTTCTTCCACAGTGATTAGCACGAAAGCTCTAAGCTTGCAAAGAGAATTCATTGTTCTGGCTTTCAAAAGTCTGGATGGCAACTTGTAAAAAGGCAATGGGGACCACGTGGTAAAGAGGTTTGCGCACCCTGCACACTTTCCCATATCCACCTACCTTAATCATCTTTAGGATTCTGGGATCAGCCATTAAAGTGGCATACATCAAAGCAGCCAACTCATTTCTAAACCCTTGCCCAATGTGGGGTAGTAAGAGCCAGTGTCTCTTGCGTTTGTATGTGCACTTTCCCTTGGGAGCTTCTGCTGGTGAGCAGAGAGTTGATGATCTTTCCTTCCTCGTTTGAGTAGTGATGTGGGTTTCATCCTCCCCACTAATGGTCGCCTATTATTAATTCCTCCTCCACCCAGAGTTAATAATAATTCTTTTGGTTAATCAAGGCTACTTAGTTACTCCTTTTTGCTTTTCAGTTGTACACATTCTTTTTTATTAGATGATTGCTTACATTTTCTCTTTGCCTTCTGGCATTTCTACATGTGACATTTCCAACCGTGAGCTCTCTGAGCACTAAAGTTTACACCATTTGTACGTTTGATCCTGTGAATTGAGGATGCGTTGGATTGCCACCTGCCAGGGCGGGTTAACTCTAGTTTCTAAAACAGTTTATTCTCATAAGATGATGTGGTATTTCTGTCCTGCTAAGCATACACCATTTCATAAATACATTATGCCAAAATTATGGGGCACACATGTGTTTTTGCTGAAACAGCCTACACACACCCTCAGCCCAAGCTCTCTATTGACATGGGCCAGGTTCGAAGGTCACGTATGCACCCCTGCCTGCTGCTGGGACACAATACTCCTGCAGGCAGAAGTGGATTTTTAACCTTGTGCACTGCTGATCTAAATTGTAATTATTGTTTGCCTTAGTCAGTCTGTTGGCAGATAAATCTTTAAATATTTTTAAATTTAAGCCATTAGTAGTTGTGGTGTTTTGACTGATAAGAGCATGCAGTTATACAGCCACAGCAATTTGATATGAATCAGAATCAGCTCTGTGTACAGGGCCAGCTATGACATGACTGATGCCTATGGGCATCTGACATGACAGTCTCCAAAGCTGCTCTATGGGACAGTAGCTAGGTTGCTGGCTCTTTGGCTCTCCTGCAGGAATGGTAAGACCATCCCCCAGGGCATAGACATTTCTCCAGCACTGGATCTTTCATAGGTTCACATGCTATGAATATTCGCCAGCGTCAAGCCGGGAACCCCTGGTTACCTTTTCTGATTGACTTTTAAAGAAAAGGTTTGGTCCATTTTGTATGCTATCACCCTCGTTAAACTACCACCTACACCAGGTCGAGATCAACCAAGGATTACCCCATGACCGCCTGGCCCTTTGTGCCAGTGGGGTCAGGCCAGCCAGTACCAAGACCCATTTACCCTCTGGGGGCAAATCAACCCATCCAAGGGCCCATCTACCCGTGGGGCACCAGTCAGAGACCCGCCAATACAAGATCTATTGAATCCCCAGGCATTGCTTTCCCTTCAGGTTCTCTCCTCATTACAGTCAGTGTTGATGCAACTACAGGCCAGGTGACCACCCCTTCAACCAGTGCAGCGGGTACACCACCTGCAGGGAGGCTACCAGCAGGTGCACAGCAGAGATCTTTGCCCTCCAGATCTCTAACCAGGATTAGCTCTGGGTCAAGACCCCAATCTCGGCATATGTCACTTATAAAATCGAGGTCACCCTCGCAACGTAGATCACTGACTGGATCCAGATCTTCACGCAGGTCCATGGAGCCACAAAAATCCAAATTGAAATGTGGAGATGCAAGACTGCATAAGTCACCACTGCCTTCGGTGCCACCGCAACCCCCAATAGGGCCACCATTCAGGGTGAAGAACACAAGGAAGGAGAGCTTCCAGATATGGAGGGCGGCGACCCTGGGGACACCACATCTACAACAACAGCGTCTACAAGAAACAATGATTGGGATGCGGACACTGCAGTTGATGAACCACTGGAAGAAGTACTTAAACCCTCACCACCAGATGACATAGGAGTGTTTCATGCAATGATTTCAAAAGCCTGCCAAGACATTAACCTGTCAGAAGATAAGAAAGAATACTTTTTTCTTCGACCACATTGGCAAGAGAAGAATGTCGATCGTATCCATCCCAATCTTGGATCAAGTATGGGAAGAGGGGCTACGTAGCTTAAAATACCATTTTACAGAGCTTGCCATTAAGGGTAGGTTGGAAAAGAAATTTAAAGCCCCATACTCAATGCCAAAATGCCTCACAGCCCACATCGGACTCAGTCGTATCGGCAGCAGCAGGCATCAAAGTCCATTTGCACACACACAAGTGTATGTCCCCCCAAAAAATGAAGGAGGCAAGCTGGATGATTTATGTAAAAAAGTAATAACTATTGGGGCGACATACATCAAAGCAGCAAACTCCTTGGCCATAATGGCAAAGGTACAACAGGGAAATGAGGCACAGGATTGCCCCCATCCTTGAAAACCTGCTGGAGTACAAGAGGAAGGAGGCTATGTCCATTTTGAAAGAGGGGGAAGAAGCTTTGAATCACAACATTAATATCATGTATACCTGGCCGAAATATGTTTTAAACAGATTGGAAATGGTGTGGTAATGAGAACCTGGGTATCACTGGTCAGGCTCTGGCGTGGCTGACCTCTTTCCTTTCCAATTGACCCTCCCAGGTCCAACTGGGGTCCTTCCTCTCTGACATCTTCTTCTCTACCTGTGGTGTCCCCCAGGGATCTAATCTCTTTCCCTGGCTGTTCAACCAGTATCTGGCACTCCTTGCCCACCGCATCGCCACTCTCTGCCCCAACTTTCAGTGCTATGCGGACGATACCCAGCTCATTTTCAGGCTACCCTCGGCCTCCTCCTCTCCTTCCCTCATCTCCGACTGTCTGTGTGCTATCCAGGAATGGTGTGCCGCCAATGACCTCTGCCTTAATGCCAGTAAGACTGAGATTCTACTCATCGGCACACCCACTTCCTCCTTCCCTGCAGCGCTCTGGCCAGCCTCTCTTGGCCCGCTTCCTGCTCCTACTTGCAAGGCAAAAAACCTCGGGGTCATCTTCGACTCCACACTATCCTTCTCTCCTCATATAACTGACGTCTCTAAGAAGTCTCACTACCAGCTGCACCTCCTCAGAGGTATTCTTCCCTTCCTCTCCTTCCCCCAGAAGCTCACGGTCTCCAGAGCCCTGGTTCTCTCGAAGCTGGACTACTGTAACAGCCTCTATCTTAATCTGCCTGCCTCTACTCTCCGCCCTCTGCAACTGATCCAGAACAGGACTGCGAGACTTGTCCTTGGCCTCAAGCCCAGGGACCGTATCTCTCCAGGACTGAAATCTCTACACTGGCTCCCTATGGCTGTGAGGATTAAGTTCAAAACCCTCTGCATTGTCCACAAGGCCTTCTGGGGCCTGGGGCCTAAATACCTTCAACTCTCTCTTCCTAAATATCTTCCTTCCCGAGCCCTTCGCTCATCTGTTTCCAACTCCCTCAGGGTCAGCCGCTTCTCGAAGCAACGAGCTGGGGGTAGATCTCTCTCTGCGGCAAGGGTCTCCCTCTGGAACAGCCTTCCTGCCTCCCTGAAACTTGAGGAGAACCATCTTCGGTTCCGGAAGCACCTCAAAACCTTCCTCTTTGCTTCTGCTTTCTCTCTCCCTCTCCCCTGCTAATTCTTCATTGAAACTGCACTGAACCTGCACCTGGGCCACTCTCACCGACCTCGGTCCTTGGCCCAGCCACTCTCCACTTGCACTGCCTCCCTGGCAACCCCTGCACTGCGGGACTGTCTCTGCATCCCTTACAGCCCCCCCTCCCAGCACTTGTCTGCACTTACCTTGCACTTGCCACCAGGTGGCCCTATTTATTATTTATTTTTATTCTACTTACCCTGTTCAGCACTTCCCCCTCTCCCCTTCCCCTTGCACTTTTTTCCCTTCCCCCTACCCCTGCACTTGCGCGATCTGAATGACACCTGGCCTAGTAGGATCGTTGTCTGTCTTTCCCCCCTTTTCCCTCCTCCCTGCCTCGTCGCGCCTTGAAACACTTGTGTATAGGCGCGTTACAAATGCCATATCATATCATATCATATCATAAGACAGGGGTGGCTATGTTGTATAGATTTCGGACCCAACGTACAACATACGGTCATTGACATGCCCTTTGAAGGGGATGATCTCTTCAGCTCAAAAATTGACGATACCCTGATGGCGATAAAGACAGAAACTGACACGGCCCCGTCACTCACATCTCTACAAAGCAGGAAGACGTTTCATCCCTTTAGGGATCCCTCAGGGAGAGCTGGAACTGCCTACTCCACCAGAGGGAGTCAATCATATGACAGGGAACATACTATTTCCAATGACTTTCAGCAAACACAAAGGCAAACGCAGACCACAAACTTCCAGAGAGGGAGACATGGACATCAGCTACCATGACTACAGTCACAAACAGTTGGCAGTCATGAGGTATTTGTCAATGCTATGTTATTAGCAATGCACTGGACAACTATGGTGTCACAGTATCCCATGTAGGGTCCATGGCAATGCTTGCATGGGTTGCACGCTATCTAGAATGTGTTGTGCTGCATTGCATGTCAGGTTGCCCTGTGTCATTACATGGTTCATGTCTGCGTCCTGGGGTGGGTCAGTCAGGTTTCAGGGCCTGTTCTGTGCATTACTATTGTTTCATCATGGGACTTATAGTTGTTTCACTTTGCTAATGCTTACGTACCCCAGGTATGCGTCACAGATTTTGGCAGTCAGGTCTGAGTACTACTTACCCACAGGCCAGGTGAGCTGTCCTATGTGCCTCTCCATGCACGCAGGTAGGGTGCTGTTGCGCATGTATCATCAAGTCATGTGTGGGCAGCGCAGTGGCTGATTGTGAGGGCAGCATCGCAGTTCATTTGCACATTCATGTAATGGTACAGTTTTCTGTTCCGGTATGCCTGTTCAGTTGCCTGCGGGGGTACCAATGGTACATGTGTGTAATCCAATGCCGCTATGGTATTGGGGAAATGGGCAATGTTGTTGACACGTGCCTTTGCTGCATGGGCCTGTGCCTCAGTGATAGGCATGGAAATGTGCAGAGGTGCATGCCTCATGAGCGCATCCAGGACTTGGTCGAGAACCGTGGAGCAGGTGTGCTGTGACATCCCATGCAGTGTCCCTACTCTTTGTTGGAATCTACCCGTGCCACCATTAAGGAACACGAGGTACCTAACCAATCGAAGATGGCCGTAAAATTGATGCCTGCAGCCCTATCTGCCTAACCAGGCCTCCAGCAGCCTGCCGATTGTCTACCGGGCCTACCTCTTCCCCCATTGGCCGCCGGCAGGCAAAGCCGGCCCACTCCATCCAAGGCCCACGGGAGACAAGGCCAACCCCTGTTTTGTGCCGCCCAGGAGTCCCCACCACCCACCTGGGGAGCAGGAACTCCAGGTCACGTCCCTGCAGGAACAGTGGACCCACGGAGGCAGCTACCGGACCAGCCATAATTGCAATGAATTATGGTAAGCGCTGATACACTCGCGCTACTCTTTTCTAAAATCGTTTCTGTAGCCCGTGTATTACTGATTGCGAGCATTTAATGAATCCAGCAAACGAGAACCTCGCATCCACATAACATCGCCTGGAAAGGCTAAAGAGAGCGCCTCGCCACCATTAAGGTACACAAGGTACCTAGCCAATCTAAGATGGCCGTCCAATTGATGCCTGCAGCCCCATCTGCCTAACCAGGCCTTCAGCAGCCTGCCAATTGGCTACCGGGCCTACCTCTTCCCCCATTGGCCGCCGGCAGGCAAAGCCGGCCCACTCCCTCCAAGGCCCACGGAAGACAAGGCCAACACCTGTTTTGTGCCTGTTTTTGCCGTGTCTGCCGTCTGCCAGCCCCCCTGGCTCTTGCACCAGACATCTTCAAAGGTAACACTACATTTCCATGCCAGCCTCCGCTCTGCTCTCACTGGTTAACTATCATTGTCACTTTGTGCCTCCAAGTGCTAGTAACCCTCACATGTCATCACCTAACTGAAATCTGCTTTCTCTGTTTCACTGTCTGCACCGACTAGCCCATCCCATGAAAACACTGTACCTCAGCCCAGGCTGTGACAAACCCTGGCAGGCATATTGCTTTTAGCCTAAATTGTGAATGTTGCATCTAGACCAGGGGTGCACAACTGATTTTGACAGAGGGCCGAAAGTACCTTACATGAGGGCTATCGTGGGCCGAAAAGTAAAAGTGGGCGGGTCGGTAGGCGGGACATGTCAGGAGGCTTTTTCAACCCTCAATTTGTATTAAACACATGGAAAAAGAATATGTTTTTGAGGTGTAACGATTTTTATTGCATTTCAAACTTACATTTTGTACTACACATTTTCCATTGTTATCATTTATTTCGATTTAGTTATTGTATATCATCTGTTTAATTAAATTATATATATTTTATTGACCTTTGATTGGACATTCCGTTATTTTGGACTGCTATAGTTTGCTGTTTGGGTTACCCAAGAGGAGTATGGGCTTCGTTGAGTCAGGTTTCCTCAAAAAAGCAAAGGATGTACATCTCCTAACTGTGCCTGTTTTGGCTTTACTATTGAGTTCACTCTTGGAGTGCAACACTATGCCCCATGGCTCCCACCCCCAACCAAACACTATGCCCCATGGCCCCCTCACACCCAACCAAACACTATGCCCCATGGCCCCCTCACTCCCCACCAAACACTATGCCCCTTGGCTCCCACCCCCAACTAAACACTATGCCCCATGTCCCCCTCACCCCCACCAAACACTATGCCCCATGGCTCCCACCCCCAACCAAACACTATGCCCCCTGTCCCTCACCCCCCAAGCAAACACTATGCCCCCTGTCCCTCACCCCCAACCAAACACTATGCCCCATGGCCCCCTCACCCCCAACCAAACACTATGCCCATGGCTCCCACGCCTCAAGCAAACACTATGCCCTCTGTCCCTCACTCCCAACCAAACACTATGCCCCCTATCCCTCACCCCCAACCAAACACTATGCCCCATGGCCCCCTCACCCCCAACCAAACACTATGCCCCAAACACACTCAAGCATGCACCCATACAGACCCAAACCCCCCAAATCAGCACACTCTCAAACATGCACCCATACAGACCCGAACCCCCTACCCCAACTCAGCACACACACTCTCAAACATGCACCCATACAGACCCAAACCCCCTAACTCAGCACACAAACTCTGAAGCATGCACCCATACATGCATCTCAACATACACAACACAAACATACAAAAACAAACATTCATGCACACCCGAACCCCCCACCCCCCCAACTCAGCACACACACTCTCAAGCATACACCATGCACCCATACTCACCCGAACCCTCCACCCCCCAACTCAGCACACACACTCTCAAAAATGCACCCATACAGACCCGAACCCCCCACCCCCCAAATCAGTACACTCTCAAACATGCACCCATACAGACCCGAACCCCCCACCCCCCAACTCAGCACACACTCTCAAGCATGCACCATGCACCCATACAGACCCGAACCCCCCACCCCCCAACTTAGCACACACACACTCAAACATGCACCCATACAGACCCGAACCCCCCACCCCCCAAATCAGCACACTCTCAAACATGCACCCATACAGACCCGAACCCCCACCCCCCAACTCAGCACACACACTCTCAAACATGCACCCATACAGACCCGAACCCCCCGCCAACTCAGCACACACTCTCAAGCATACACCATGCACCCATACAGACCCGAACCCCCCACCCCCCAACTCAGCACACACACACTCAAACATGCACCCATACAGACCCGAACCCCCACCCCCCAAATCAGCACACTCTCAAACATGCACCCATACAGACCCGAACCCCCCCACCCCCCAACTCAGCACACACACTCTCAAACATGCACCCATACAGGCCCGAACCCCCCGCCCCCCCAACTCAGCACACACTCTCAAGCATACACCATTAACCCATACAGACCCAAACCCCCCACCCCCCAACTCAGCACACACACTCTCAAGCATGCACCCATACAGACCCAAACCCCCCAACTCAGCACACAAACTCTGAAGCATGCACCCATACATGCATCTCAACATACACAACATGAACATTAAAAAACAAACATTCATGCACATCGACACCCCCCAGCCCCCATCTCGACATACACAACACAAACACTCAAAAACAAACATTCATACACATCCGACACACCCCCCACCCTCATTTCAACATACACAACACAAACACTCAAAAACAAACATTCATACACATCCAACACGCCCCCCACACCCCCATCTCAACATACACAACACAAACACTCAAAAACAAACATTCATACACATCCGACACACCTCAAACCCCCACATACACAATACAAACACTCAAAAACAAACATTCATACACATCCGACACGCCCACCGACCCTCCAGCTCAACATACACAACACAAACACTCAAAAACAAACATTCATACACATCCGACACGCCCACCGACCCTCCAGCTCAACATACACAACACAAACACTCAAAAACAAACATTCATACACATCCGACACGCCCCTCCCACCCCCCCATCTCAACATACACAACACAAACACTCAAAAACAAACATTCATACACATCTGACATGCCCCCACCCCCCATCTGAACATACACAACACAAACACTCAAAAACAAACATTCATACACATCTGACACACCCTCCACCCCCCCATCTCAACATACACCACACAAACATACAGCAGGACAGACCCGACACACAAACATACAGACCAGGAAGGCAGGTAAGTTGGAACGCTGGCAATGTAAGTGGAATCGTACTATGGCTGGCGTGGCAAGCAAGGCTGAAATGCCTTCCGGCATCAAGGTTTACTGGCCACGCCAGCCGTAGTGCTGGCACTCTATTGGTGCAGCACACACGCACTACGTGGCTCGCAGGAGTGACGTGATGCATGTGTGCTGAGCCAATGACGGCCAGCGTTTTGTCCGGCCCGGAAGACAACAAAGACTTTCCTAATGGAGGGTGGCCAATGCTTCTTGCGGGCCGCCCTCCATTAGGAAAGTCTTTGTGCCTCACGGGCTGGAAAAAACAGCATGGCGGGCCACAACTGGCCCGCGGGCCGTATGTTGTACACCCCTGATCTAGACAGACCCTGGCTGACATGTTGCTTTTAGCCTAAATTGTGGATGTTGTATCTAGACAGACCCTTGCAGGCATATTGCTTTTAGCCTAAATTGTGAATGTTGCATCTAGACAGACCCTTGCTTACTGGCATACCCTTGCTTACTAGCATACTGGCTCCCACCTGACTGCATAGCGTTTTAACCTTAACTGTGATTGTCGACCCTAGTCAGACCAGGCGGCACCCAGGTACTCGCTCTGGAGCAACTATTCTAGAATGTATTTACCAGGCATCTTCTCAGCTTTGCTAAGAGTAATTCTCCACCTCATCCACCTGTCCAGCCACCCTACCCATACCTCTAGCCATACCTCCACAGGCACCACTTCCCCACTTACGATGCACCTCTCTACACCATGCAGCCTCGCTGCCACAAACTCCAAATTACGGGCCAGACTGCCCAAAATATATGAGCCCCGAGCCAGGGACTCCAACCAGTCGAAATTGACAAACCGTACCCTACCCATGCATTCGATCCCCCCACCAACCTCCCCACGAACACATAAAAGCACAGCCTAACTAATACCAAGCATAAGGCTCACAGCTTAACCACCACCACCACCCATAATAAATCTTTCACCCCTTTCATAAGAGGCGCCCTAATCAACGCGCGTTCTGTAGTAGCCCATGCCACAGACATAGCAGACCTCATTTTAGTAAAGTAACTAGACTTCCTAGCCATTAATGAGTCCTGGCTCCACGCAGCCGCTGGCCCCGCCTTCGCTCTACCCATTCCTGATGACTACACCATCCTCCGAGCGGACAGAACAGAATCCAGAGGTGGAGGTCTCGCAATAATTGTCAAAACATATCTCAACATGAGACTGGACACCACTAACCACCTCCTGTCCTGTGAATCTCTCACAGCTAAACCTTCCACCGCCAACTCCCTAACTAACACCAACATTTATTCTACAGACCCTCTGGGCCTCTAGGTTCTTTCGAGGAAGACCTCACCGCCATTCTCTGCTAGAAGTAGGCTTCACCCAAAGAGTTTCCACCCCTACCCATAACAAAGGGAGAACCTTGGACTGGGTAGCTGACCATAACTGTGTGGCCACCATCTCTGCCAACACCCCCCAAGCATGGTCCGACCACCATCTACTCACCTTCAACCTGGAAGCCGCTATCCCCACTACTAACAACCCTATAGCTACAGCCATCCCCACGAGAAGCAAGAAAAATATCACAGCTGATAAACTCATTCCCCTTATCCTCCCAACTCTGAACCAACCCCCAGCCTCTTCTAACCCCCACTACCTCGTAGAAAGCTACAATAATAGCATGGGCTCAGCCCTAGACTCCATTGCACCCCTAAAACTAAGAAAATGTAAGCCAAAAAAACATTTGAACACATGGTTCTCTCCACCTAAAAGCCCTCAGACTAGAGAAGTGCATAAAGGAACACGCCTGGAGACAATCTCGCACAGACATCAACAAGCAGACCCTCAATAAAATAGTCTCTACCTACAAAAAGGAAATCATCACCGCCAAACAGGAATCATACAACCTAAGAATAGCACAAGCCAAATCCAGTAGTAAGGAAAAGTTTACCATCATCAAAGAGCTGGAAGCACCTGTCCTAGGGCCTCATTACGACCCTGGCGTTGGACCATGGTGCTATTAGCACCATGGTCCATGCCGGATTCCGCCATGGTGGATGGTGGAATTACCGCCCCATTACAAGGTTGGCGGGGCGGTAATTCCCCATTCACCATGGTCCCTTCCCCATTCCCATTTTTGGCCCATAGGGCACAATGGGAATGGGGAAGGCGCTAATTACGGCACCGTAAATTACGGTGCCGTAATTAGCACCAAGGTCGCTTAGCGCCTTGGACTTTAACGCCTGCAAAAAGCAGGCGTTAAAGTGTGAATCTGGCGTTAAGGGTTTAACGGCACCGCAGCCTTTTACGGTGCCATAACCCCTTAACGCCAGGGTTGTAATGAGGCCCCTAGTCCCAGATACATGTGTGAAAGATAAACAATGGTGCACCAGTGTCCAAAATGCCCTTTCTAACAAAGTAGCAGGCCTTCAAAACAAAATCTCCAACAAGAAAGAATCCCTACTAATGCTATCAACTGCACCAACACCCCCACACATCCCACACCTCGCCCCATACCGATAACTAACCCACGCTCCCGCTTCAACATCTCCAAAGTCTCCACGCTAGAAGTGGAAAAAATCATCCTTAGCCTTAAACCATCAAATTGCCAGGGTGACCCCTGCCCCACGCAAATCATCAAAGATGCAGAAACAGATCTCTCCCCTTTCATCACCAAACTTATTAATGCATCCTTTTCATCAGGTAGCATCCCCAACAACCTTAAAGAATCCTGGGTCCTCCCTCTACTGAAAAAACCCTCCCTAGACCCAACTATTCCCACTAACTACAGGCCTATTACCACTGTCCCCTTCCTGCTCAAACTATTAGATAAGACAGCCTATCAACAAATACAAAAATACCTTGAGCAAAACCACCTCCTGGGAATCAGGCAATCAGGCTTCAGACCCCAACATGGGACAGAGACAGCTCTCATTGACCTTAATGCCCAAATCGACACTTTGAGAGACGATGGGGAAGTGGCTCTGCTGCTCCTTCTAGACCTCTCCGCAGCATTAGATCTAGTTGATCACAAAATCCTTAGTGATCACCTAGATTTGCCGGCCCACTTCTCTCAAGAAGCCATCGGCTGGATTGAGTCTTTCTTGAGCAACAGATCTATGCACGTCTTCTCCACCTCAGCTTCCGCCGACCCCATCCCCATCACGTGTGGGGTCCCTCAGGGCTCATGCGTCTCCCCTACACTGAACAACGTATTCACTAAGCCCCTGTTTGATGATCTTAATGGTCTGGATATCACCTGCACCAATTACGCTGATGATACCCAGATCCCCATCCCGTTGACGGGGGATTACAACAAGGATTTGGCACTGTTGAACAGGGTGTACCTCATCATGCAGGCATGGATGGCCACCCACAGTCTATGCCTGAATGATGACTAGACTGAACTCATCATTCTCGGTTCCACCCCCACACTAAACAAACTGGACAGCAACTACTCGAGCTTCATCATCGACGGCAACCCCATCAAGGTAGCAAAGGTAGTGAAAACATTAGGAATCCTTCGCCCTTTCCTTCCATAAACAGGTCAGCTCCATGGCCTCTTCCACAGCCTACACCTGTAAGCTTATAAGAGCAGCCAAACCCTTTCTATCCACCCAGAACTCCCTGGTTTTATCAAAGCTTGACTACTGTAACGCCCTGTATGTTGGTGCCAACAAACAGATTACCAATAAAATTCAGATGCTACTAAATAATGCTCTCAGAGCAGCGCTCAGCATTCCCAAGAAAGCACACATCTCCAACTTCAGGAGATCTCATAACTGACTCAACACTATCGACAATATCTGACTCAAAGTAGCTTCTTTAACACACAAATGCCTCAATAATGCTGCCCCCCGCTACTTAGTCGACAGAATAAAAAGATACTCCCCCAACAGGCCCACCAGAACCTCCAATGCCAACCTGCTTACAGTTCCCAGGTTCAATCGATCTAAAATGGCCGGTAACAGCTTCCAGGTGAAGCAGCACAACACTGGAACTCCCTACCTCTCACTCTAAGGACACCCCAAACCTACCCCTCTTTAGACGTAACTACATTCAGTGGTTAAAGAACAAAGACCAATAAATGACTCGCCTTGACATGCCATGCTTCCATGTAAATATGTATATATTTGTAAGTTGTATATCACTGCTCCCATCGCAAATGTATTAACCCATGCATTCACTGTAAATTACTGTACAGCACTATAACCAAGCTGAGAATAACCTTTCTGCTCCTGCGCCCTCATACACTTGGGTCTGGCGCGCAATACAAATAAAATAAACAAAACAATTGTAGGACTGCCACAAGCTTCAGCAGGGGGATGGCAGTTCTGATGGCAATGACACTCTGGAGTTATGCCTGTATCAGGGTGAGCAGTTTGGTGATGGTGGGACGGTCCAACCGGTACAGGGTCCCTAATTGGCTGTCTGTCAGTGTCCATGGGGATGGGCGGACACGTGGTATGGGTGCCCTCTGAAGCATACGTCTCCTGCACCTTTGTGGTGCCTGTCTCCTTCCATGCTGTGGTCCAGCATGCTGCTGTAGCTGAATGTAGAGTAGCAGGTTGTCGAGCCCATAATCAATGACTGCTTATGACTACATGTTGCTTGGATGTGTGTTTAGGTTAGCTGTGGCCCTTTTGTACTCCTCCTGATTGGTTCTGGTGCACCTGTGCCTCGATTTGTCACACCTGTGTGTATTTCCCCCTGCCTTTTTTGTGGAGGTAACTGTGCTGTGTTTTTTGCTGAATTACTGCTAATTTTTTTAGGTCATTCCGCTGATTTTGGACTAATGTGGCAGAAATGGGTTTTTCCATGGGGGAGTTAGTGCCAAATTTACCACTTATCGCCATACTTGTAATGAGGCCCCAAGTATTCTAAGCCTGCTATTTCTTTCTGCCACCCTAATGCAGGCAGGCCATTTCATAAGCTGCCCAATGCTCATTCAACAAGGGCCACATCAGCATTTTCGGCTCTGTGGGCAGGAGTCTGGCTCATCGACATTTGCCAGGCAGCAACATGGAAGGTGCCTCACACGTTTACAAGGCACAACTGCCTGGAAGGACAGCATGCATCAGATGTTAGAACAGGGATAGCTGTCCTACAGCGTCTGTTCCAAAAAGGTAGACATTTTACTGACTTGCAACCACCAGTTATTATACTTATTATAATCTATGAAAGATCCAATGATGGAGAAGGAGTATCTTGCTTAGCTGTAACTTCTGTTCTCCAGGATTGGTATCTTCCATAAATTCACATGCACCCTCCATCCACCACAGCAATTTAAAAGACTCACAGCACAAGGGATATCATTGCCAGTGTGATTGGTCAGAATCTGGGGAAGGGCTGTGGAGGAGGGGCTTACTACTCGATGTCCCATTGAATGGGGCCTAAAGCACCCATAAAGAGGGTGATAGCATACACAATGGACCAAATGTTTTCGTTAAAGGTCAATCAAAAAACGTAATCAAGGATTCCCAGCTCGACGCCAGGGAATATTCACATCATGTGAATCTATGACAGATACCAATGCTGGAGAACAGGAGTTACAAGTAAGCAACTTACTCCTTCCCAAGGGAGGTCTCCTGGGAACTGGTGATTCAGATGCAACACTAACATAACAAAACCACTCTCACACTAGGATGCTGACCACTGCAGTCTCTTTGAAGTCATCAGGCATGGGAAGGGAGCAGAATTAGTGTAGCCAGAGAGTGAAGGTATGCCCAGAGAAGGATCCCACCATCTTGGTTTCTGTTTGGGCTTTCTTCTGTTTTCCTATTCCATCAATTTCCTGCATTCAAGGTACTCTAGATGTGATGGCATAAGGCAAGTGATACTTGTTACAACAACAAGGATTGTAGCCCTTGCAGCAGACTTGCTTCCTTATTCTTTGATTCATCTCCTGGCTTTCACAAGGACAAGAAGAATTCATCTGGACAACTGTTGTAGATACAATCCATCTCAAAGTCCTCTGGCCATCGAGGTGAAGACAGAAGGCAGAAGAGAGCTGTTCCCCTTAACCATCCCCAGGCAAAAGTGGGGTGGCTGCTGTTGGACCTTGTCCTCTGTACCTGGGTGCAGTGGCACCAGGCTCATGTTCACTGGAGGTGAAGGCTTCCCTGCAGGTGTAAGAAAAGGTCCCTGGAATGGGCATACAGAAGGACTCACCTTGTCCTGAAGCCTGTGGATTGGAACTTCCAGCAACAACAGAACCAAATAAATAGCCTGCAGATCACCCTTCATCTCCTAAATGCACTGTAGTTATTTAGGCAGCCTCACCACAATCCAAGCAGCCCTACAGGTACCTCTAAGTCCTCTCTGACCTCGACACCCAACTGCCTCCTTATCTCTGAGTTTCATTCAATGCCAACATTGAAGCTCTGCAGTCTCCACATCTGTGACCTGCTGAGTCACCTAGCATCGTCAACTCGCCACTGCCACCTGGCCACCAGCTTCTTTTAGTTCCAAGCCAATGCTGATGCAGTGCCCTGACTCTTATTGGAGCCCACTAAGCATGTTCGCTGCCTGATGCCAGTCAATGCATCTCTGCAGCTGTGGTCAAAGAGTCTTCCAGCGCTGCTGACCCAACTTCAGCTGCCCGCACCCGGGTCTTTGACCTGCAAGCCATTGCTGCTTTAGAACATCACTGCTTCATTGTACCCATGCTGCCACTCCCCACGTTGGCATCTGCCTGGTGCCAAGAGCCCCTGGAATCCTGGTTTGATGACCAAACGCTGTTAAACCCCAAAGACAAGAACAAAAGGTACTGTGAAGAGGCCCTGCTCCCGGTCCACTTTTGGGACCATGGTGATTTTTAAGACCCCTTATCCACCTTGTCCCATGGGGAAACGTTCCATGAATCAGACCCATAGCCTTTGGATAGTGGCATTGTGCCCGTATTGTGTCTGCTCATCTACCCAGAGAGCCCTTTCACAAAGGACTGCATTCTCTATGTTTTATTTCATAGGGCTGAATTTTCCAAGCGTTTTCTGATTGACTCCATTGAATTCTTTCATTAAAATTCTATGTTTTCATGGAACCTTGACTGGACATTCTTCATTTTGGAACCATTGTGTTTAAATAGTTTGGGTTGCTACTGTTATCAGCTGACACCCGCCTGAAGAATACAGCCTGCCTTCTGTCTGCACTACCACACAAGGTGAAGGCGGAATATCTTTCTTTGTGTGCCTGTTTTACCTTTATGGTGAAGATCATTCCTTGGTTGGAGGTTGTGTAGAGC
Organism: Ambystoma mexicanum; assembly: GCF_040938575.1. NCBI lineage: Eukaryota > Metazoa > Chordata > Amphibia > Caudata > Ambystomatidae > Ambystoma > Ambystoma mexicanum. Next base: position 581,834,657 of record NC_090928.1, on the reverse strand, counting down.
GGAGGAGGCGGATTATTCACTATTTATCCCTCTACTCCTTCAGATCAGTTGACATTTCACCACAGAGGACAACAGCGTTTTCAGCTGTGACATGGCCCTTCCATCATCTTCTTGAACAAGTGAATCGATGATCTCACACAGGCATCTAAAAGTACAGTAAAGCAATGTGAAAGGAAAAGTTGGTGTTAGAACCACACCAACATTTAATTATGCTCATACAGTACAGTCGCTCCTTATGGAACACCTTTAGCACTTGTTCATAGTGATGCTTGATAATAATCATCTGTGCCTGTGTTTTTTCACCACTGTGGTAATAAATAGCACATATGGGCATTTCTGACTTCGTGTTATGTCTAGCAGCGAAAAAGCTCCCCTAGCTTGGTGCTCAGTTTGATCTAATAATGGAATTCATTGACCGGTAACGGAAAACTGGGGAGTACTGAAGGGTATCTTACAGGTGGCAATGCACCAAGTACTGTAATGATATTGCTAGAAAGTAGTCCTTCAGAAGGTCATTTGAAAGGACAGATGGGGGGCAGCAGGCATGGGGTCACAAGTGGACAGGAATTGCCCATCTGAAAGCCATGAATCCACACTGTGCAAGAGGCACTAGAATACTGCATTATACATTATGATTTGACTCTGGTTCTGTGGCACCAATCCTATTATTTATGCATGCCACTCATACCTTGTATTAAACAAGGAAAAGAAGAAAGAATAGAGCACTTAAGAAGTGTATACACAAATAAGCTCCCTCTTGGCAATGGTATTCAGTGCCCACGAGGGCCCGGAACATGATGGGTTTTCAGACTATCCCTCATTAATATTCATGGCAAAAATGTGCATACATTTAGAATCATTGTATGCAAATGTATCTCATGAATAGTATTGAGGGGTATCTTGAAAATTTGACATGGAACCGGCCCTCGAGGCCTGGAGTTCGACAACCTTGTAGAATAGCAGTAGAGTTTGCATCTCGCACCCCACCGTGGAGAGAGTTAGGATGTGAACTTAGTTTGTGTTAATGCATCTTAATGATACAGAAAAAGGAATAAATGTGAGAGTGGTAGCTTGTGTCATGATGGCTATTGCCTCACAGCAAAAGGCATCTCTCGTATCGACTGGGATCACAAGTGTCCTTGGCATATACTGTAATCAGCCTTTTCTGACATCATGAAGAGAGAATCCTATGCTCTTTTAAGTATAAATATTTAACTGTAGTAGAAAAAAAAAGTATCTTTAAGCACTGGAAATTTAAAACAAAACGGAAATTAAAAATGTGGGTGACTGATATGTATAGACAGGTTCTCCTTGAAAGAATGTCTTGAATGACGGAACACAGCAAACTCAATTTTAATGTAATTTTGGGTAGCTATCTGGAGCTATATAACTGGACTTACTACGCGCTTCCCCACTTTACTGTCATTTCTATGAGGGACATTTAATGAAAAGATCTCATTGTATGTGGGGAACGCCAACATTAGCACCTATGTGCTGCTGCGTGCCCTGCACACAATTTCCCGCCTTTATGAAACGTAGAGCAAAAGGAAAGAGTGAACACAGTCCTTGACCCTCATTACAACACCGGCGGTAACCAATGGCGCTATTAGCACCATTGTTGCTGCAGGTATTGTAACAAGTCCGCCAATGGTAAATGGGGAAATACCGCCCCATTCCAAGCTTGGCGGGCGGTAATTCCACATTTACCAATTGCCCTTCCCCATTCCCATTTTTTCCCCATAGGGCTCAATGGGACTGGGGAAGGCGGTAATTACGGTACTGCAAATTGCGGTACCGTAATTACCTCGAAAGTCCCTTTGCGGGTCCCTACTTTAATGGCTGGTCCAAACCAGCCGTTAAGGTCGGGAGCCGCAAAGGGACCTCGTAATCAGGCGTTAAGGGTTTAACAGCGTCAACACCTTTTACGGCGCCGTTAACCCCTTAACGCCAGGGTTCTAATGAGGGCCCATATGTTTTTGGGCCTGCCTCCATTCAAAATCCCATGCAGCCAGAGGCGTAGACAGGGTGGGGCCTGAGCAGGCAAAGCCCACCCAAAATCTGTAAATTCTCACTCAGCAGCGCTGTCTGGGCATTTGTAGATGTTAATGTCACCACAGCGGGCCCAACTAGATTAACTTCAGGCCCCACTTGTTTGACAATCCCGGCCACGCCTCTGCATGCAGCCACAGAAGCAGATGGTTTCCCGGGCAGAGCAAGAACGAGGAGGAACTATCATACATTCCCTGTCGCCTGCCACTCGGACCATTCCCCAGAGTGTAGACTTAACTGCTAAGAAACATGATCATAATGGCACTTTCCGTGCACGTAGGATGGGCATGCTCGGGCATGAGCACTTGTGGGGCCGAGCAAGCCATGCAACCACTACACCTTGGCTTCCTGCCTTGTTTTTACACTCTGCGCGGAAACAAAAAGGAACCCTTATATGTGTTTGATTTTTTAACAAGTGTTAATGGGAGAGAGGGTGGAGTTGGCCATATCTTTTAGAATGTTGCTATGTTGTTTCATTAATTGTTTGAAATTATTTTTGTCTTTTGTTTCTGCTCTTGTTCTGCTATGACACAAATGTTAAATTGCGTGAGACTTACAACACGCACAACTGTCATTTTCATGGCGCTGTGGGGCCATTTAAAAACACCATAGGCGTTATGTTTATTATATTGCTCTCTGTATTAAAATGGTACTATGTTTATCTTGGTACTATGACTATATGATGCTCATTTTGGCTGTTTACCTTTAAAATCACCCCCTTTCATTTGTTACGTATATTCTGATGCCCGCGTAGACGTCCTAAACAGTCACTGTAACTCAAACAGATGGAAAGTATACATTGAATTTGCGGCTACACTTCTATATTTGTGGAGTTTAAACCCACTGAGCAACCTGACTTGTTAGACTTTTTCTGCAGGCATCACGCTGTAGGCTTGGCTGGTGAGTGGTCGCCAGGGGCTGTTGTGCTCTCACAGTGCTTCGATGCTGCGTCATCCCTGTGAAGACTTGCTGGTTGCTGAGACTTTTGTTCTATCCACGTTTTTTGCATGCCATGCTTCAGGGGGAGGGGATGCACATGGGGAGGGATTCAGTTCAAACAAATAGCGTCAGTGGTTTATTGAGGCACACCTTAACTGTCATTCAAGTAAAATATCAAATTAAAACACGAGCCGTAAATGAATTATTGCCAAGCTATACGAGCAGGTGAAAAGTTCCGATGCAGACTGCTATAGTATCCGTCAATCGTTCACCACAGAGGGAGGGGTTCCATTTGGGACTGGGAGAAGGAAGAAAAACCGGTGGGAACCCCGTCATAATCCACTGATCCTGTTGAGATAATCCGCCTTCATATCTTTTTTTTTTTTTAACAACAATCCTCCAGCTGGCCGAGCGACTTGTTAGCAAATAAGTACTTTGTTTCAATGAGAGAGACCGTTGCCAAGAGGTTTCTATGGTGTGGTCTGCGTGTCGAATTCCACTTCAAGATACATGTTCACTAAAAATGTGCTCACTTCCTGGTATTGACGCAGCGCATTGTTCAGATCACGTCTGCTGTAAAGGAGGCGGGCTGGCCTCACTGTAGAACACTGCAAGCGGGCCGCCCAAGACTGCTCTAGCGTGGAAGTCTTCCGTTTGGTAGATTATATCTGTGTGCCTATGTAAACCTGTCCGACTAACATTACACAACATTGGTACGAGCTTGTTGACTTAAATACGTTTGATTGTTCAGGTAACTGACCAGCAAGCAACATTTCCACTCCCTGATTCCAAACACCTTAACCCTTTCAATGTCTGCTCTCCCCACCCAGGGGAGCCAATTTTTGAATTTCCCACGTGTTGCCGGTGGTCAGATTATAGGGAAGCTGAGGTATGCCAGTCCACACAAGTTAAAATAAACAAAGTATGTTTATTTATAGATCACAGCCGGCGCCCTGCATGCCGCTCACAGTCTTCTCCTTATCTCTCTCTCTGGCCTCCGTTTCGTTTCCTGCTTTGAACATCAACATTCCCTAGCCTAACCTCGCGGCATGCAGGACGTCATAAAGGAACACATGGCATACTACACCACCTCCCCCTTTTCAGAGAAAAACACATTTTTAGGAATATGCCGTGAACAATCCATAAACATTACATTTTAAATAGTGTGAAAGAACCTAGAAACTTGGGAACCATGTGTGGCTGTGGATGGTGGTAAAAACTAACACCTATCCTTTCCCCCTTAAATTATTATTATTATAATTTTTTTTTTTTTTTTTTTTTTAACCAGAAGTGTGAAAGAAAACAACAAACATAAAAACACATGTTGACAATGTAGGTTAACCCAAATGCTATGTATAAAACAAAATTGGTAGTGTGCAATATAATTAATTATTTTCCCATGACATAGTCTTTTGTCCAGAATGGCAATTTTCTATCTCTGTGGTTGTACATACTTCCACTAGCCACACAACCTTCTTGACTTCCCTCCATGTTTCTATCATCATTAGTAGCAGTGCCATTACTTTCTTGGACAGATTCAAACTCTAAATGAGTATCTTCTTGACCATTGCTTCTCAATATTTGACTATCCGCTCTGGCAACTTGGTCCTCTCTTACATGCATGTGTCTCTCCCTAACTTGAGGTCTGACGTTAGTATCTGAATTCAATATGTCTCTTATGTTATATTGAAAACCTATATCATTTCCAAACCAATTACTTTGATCCTGCCTGTGATTTTGCCTGGGATAAAATCTTTTATTATCCTTAAAATCCCAATTCCATTTGCTTACTCTATTCATATTCCATACTGATCCACCCGTTACTCTTATGGCTTTGCCTAGGACTTGTATAACTTTAACTGGTCTGCTGTATTTGGACTCACCCTTTCTAACAGCACGCCCTAGTTTTATCCTTACCATGTCTCCTGGTACAATTCCAACTTTACATTTATAACTATTATTCCAATTAATTTTGCTTTCAGAGTATTTACAATGCTTTCCTTTATCTCTATGCTCTGATGTCCTTTTGTAATTCACCCACTCTGGAGTAAGTAATGTGTTAGGGGCTCTGCCTCTCATCAATTCAAACGGAGATACTCCTAGATCTCTTTTGACTGACATTCTTGTGCTCCATAACCTATCTTTAAGTGCCTCTTCCACTAACATGTTATTCCTCGATGCCAACTCTACTGTCTCTACAACCATTCTGTTACATCTCTCGACTAGACCATTTGTTTGGGGATGATACAAAGCAGAATATTTCCATAAAATCCCAGATGTGACGGCAAACTCTCTTATTTCTTTGCTTTTGAATTGAACACCATTATCACTGATAATGGATTTGGGAAAACCCTCTCTCCCGAAGATTTCACTAAGGAATTTAATAATTTCTCTTGAATCAATATTTTTAACAGCTTTCAATTCTACCCAACTTGAATAGTAATCAATCAATACAATTAAAAACCTTTTATCCCCAATTAGTCTCTGATATGGTCCGACAATATCAATTCCAAGTTTCATCCAGGGAGCTTCTCCTTTATCTATAACAAGCGGCTCTGACTTAAAACTTTTACAACTTTTGTCGCTGTTTTGACAAGGCCAGCAGTTTCTAACAAATCTTTCAATCAAAATATCCATTCCTGGCCACCAATATACAGATCGCACATTGCATTTGGTACCAGTAATCCCCGGATGACCCTGATGCGCTTTTTCTATGAGCTCATTATATAATGCTTTTGGAGGTATCAATTTATTCCCCCTCATCAAAAATCCTTCCTCCATGGACAATTCATCTTTCACTTCCCAAAACTTCATGCATTCTCCATCAATTGATCTCTTATCAGACCAACCTAACATTGTAAAATTTGCAATCTTATTTAACGTCTCATCTTTAGAGATCTCATCTAACCATTTTTCCTTCGAGGTTACTTCAAGAATGGCTGCCACCATCTCCTCAATACTTTCAGATTCTACACTCACACTCTTTAATGGCAGCCGTGACAAATAATCTGCAACAACATTCCTCTTACCTGGAACATACTTTGTCACAAAATGATAATCTTGTAATTTAATGCTTAATCTGGCTAACCTAGGTGAAGCCCTACACATGCCTTTAACTGTCAAAACTTCTACAAGTGGTTTATGATCTGTTTGTATAACAAACTTGCAACCCCACAAATACTTTCTAAAATAGTTTACTGCCCATGAGCATGCCAAAAGTTCTTTTTCAATTACGGAATACCTGCTTTCTGTATCTGAAATTGCCCTGGAGGCGTAACATATTGTCTTTTCCTTACCACCTTCTTCAATCTGAGAAAGTACCGCTCCCAAACCATTTCCACTCGCATCCACTGTAACCTTGGTTGACCTCCCAAACACATAACCGCCCAATTCTGTGGAGTCACATATTTCTCTCTTTATGCAATTCACTGCTTCATCACACTTGTCATTCCATTCAAATTTGGCATCTTTCTTTAACAATTTCCTTAAAGGTTCTGTTATGTTAGCAAACTTCTTGACAAATTTGTTATAGTATTCACACAGGCCCAAAAACGACCTAAGTTCATCCTTATTAGAGGGATTAGGCGATTCTCTGATTGCTTTCATTGCATCACTTTTGGGTTTGTAACCATTGCCATTTACCGTGTGTCCCAAATAATCAACTTCATACATGCCAAATTTACATTTACTCTTTTCAATTTCCAAACCAACACTCTCCAACTTTAGTAAAACATCTTTCAATCTCATGTCATGTTCATCTCGACCTTTACCAAATACTATGATGTCATCTTGATACACAAAAATGCCTTTCAACCCTTTCAAAACGTGTTCCATGACCCTTTGAAAAACAGCCGCAGCCGATGCCAAGCCAAATGGCATGCGTTTGTACCTATATAAACCATGTGGAGTTATAAATGCAGTGATGTCTCTGCAGTCTTCCGTTAAAGCTATCTGATGATATGCACTGGAAAGATCTAAAGTTGAAAATACATTTGCATCACCTATGCGATTCAGCATTTCTGATATGACTGGAAGTGGAAAGATGTCAACAATAATGTTTTTGTTAACATCTCTAAGATCTACGCAAATCCTGACTTTCCCACATTTTTTCATTACAACTACAATGGGGCTTGACCACTCCGAGGACTCAATCTTTTCGATCACTCCTTCAGACTCCAATTTAGTTAATTCTTGTTCCACTTTGTCTGCTATGGCGAAAGGTATAGGTCTTGACTTGACATGTCTGACAGGTATTGCTCCATCTTTCAATCGAATTCTGTGTGAAAAGTCTTTCAACAGTCCTAATTTCTTGTTTCCTTTATCTTCTAGGGCTTTTGATTCTCCTTTCTGTTTATGACTGGAGTTTACTATCAAAACCTGTTCAGATTCACAAGGATCCAATCTGATTCGTAAACCAGCTTGATCTCTCCAACCAATGACGTTAACTCCTTTTTCTGCAACATATATCTTCACTTCCGCTCGCCTGTCTTTGAATTCTATGATGCTTGAAAACCAACCAATTAACTTAATTGTCGAGCCTTCAAATCCACCCGGGTTTTTAATATCAGGTTCAAATAATTTACTTTTTAGACCACATGCCAATAAGTTGTTCCATGTTTTCTTCGTTATGATCGTCCATGGTGAACAGCTGTCTACTTTTACTTTGAGTTTCCAGTTGTCAATTATTATGACACAACTTGGGCATTTGAAATCTCCCTCAGGTGGTTCACGAATGGCAAAAACCCTGTCTTCGTCCGAATCTTCCTCTTCCTCCTGTATGGCCGAGATTCTCTTTTTCCGTCTACAAACGACAGCAAAATGTCCCTTGCCTCCACAATTGCCACATTTTTGTCCAATTGCAGGACAATGCTTGGCATAAGCAAAATGTCCTAATCTTCCACAGTTGAAGCATCTATCAGCTTCTCTAGATTGTGCTGGAGCTGATTTATTTTCGGGTCTCACCCATCCTCTTCCTCTCATTGACTGGCCTCTATTATCAAATCCTCTTGTCCTATTGGTCTTGACCAGGTGATTTTCCGTACGTTCTTTTGTTCTTATTGCATTGACTATATTTTGATCTCCAGATTCCAATGAGAATTTATCATTCTGTAATTGCATGTTTATGACAGTTTCTTGTTTCTTATTTTTTATCTCTTTAGAGCACAATTGACTGTGTTCTATTCGCTTGGCAATGGCCATTGTTTCTGGCAGAGATGGGTTTCCTACCATCCAAAGTCTGTCTTGAAGCAGACTATCTTTGGCATGTATGATAATTTGATCTCGTATGAGTTCATCTAGTGTGATCCCAATGCCAAATCTGCATGTGCGTGATAGTACCCTTAGAGCTGATACATAGTCTTCAATAGATTCATGTTCTTTTTGAGTTCTGGTATAGAAATTATACCTGTTTATGGCTACATTGGTCTCAGGAGTATAATATTTGTCTAGTTGCCTTATGGCCTTTTCGTGTTCATCAATATCTCCAGCTTCATCCACAGGCAAATCCGGTAATTCCCTGTATTTTCTCTGTCCTTCTAGGCCCAAAGCATGAAGCAGTAGTGATTTCTTTTTATGAGCAGACAAACCTTCTTGATCAATGGTCTGAACATAGTTTAGCCAAAACTCTTTCCATTCTAGCCAGTTTACAACAGGCTGTCCAGGTGTTGGAAGAAAACATGCCGGGGGTTGTATGCTAATACCTTGCATACTTCTTCTGTATTATGTCAGTATGAGAGGAAACCAGAATACTATTTATCCTGAATTGCGTTTTGATCTGCTTCTTAATATGTACTGTGAAGAGGATGAGGAGTCTATTCTTTACTCCTCATTCTGCCTAAGTCCAAAGGGTGAGTCATGCAGTCGGCGGTCCTTTACTCTGAAGCGGAGTGGTGTGGCCAATGGGATCGTGTCTAACAAACTCGAGTTAGACAGACAAGAAGAAAAAAAAAAATCATCACAATGATGAAATATCAGCACAAACCAACGTTTGATTAACGTCAGTTCGGAGCATCTGCTCTTCCTCCCTCTTCTTATCATGCAGCACAAGCCAGGCACAGTGTTGCACAGCGGCTCGGAGCTCCGCTCTGGATTAAATCCTTCCTGGTTTCTGTGGGTTCTGGGACGCCGGCTGTCCTCGTCGCCAAAATGAGGTATGCCAGTCCACACAAGTTAAAATAAACAAAGTATGTTTATTTATAGATCACAGCCGGCGCCCTGCATGCCGCTCACAGTCTTCTCCTTATCTCTCTCTCTGGCCTCCGTTTCGTTTCCTGCTTTGAACATCAACATTCCCTAGCCTAACCTCGCGGCATGCAGGACGTCATAAAGGAACACATGGCATACTACAGAAGCTCCATTGAAAGCATAGGGACATTTAGCACTGATTGCTTTTACCAGGGGGTGCACAGGCCCTGGCGCACCTGTGTGCTCAGCGTGCCTGTCCCCACCCCCTTTATGCGCTAAATGCTGGGCCCAGAAATTGATCTGTCCAGGGTTCCTGGATCTTGAAAGCCACAGTACTACTGCCCCACGGTCTGTGGATCCGAAATGGGACCGCCTCATTAGGAGAGAAAAGCGACAGCAGTATTGGACTCTGGTCTCGCCGCAGCTGGGATATTGGGCCATACTCCAATCCACTGACTTGACAGCTACATGACTCTGCCCGGCACTCTGGCCGGGATGGGCCTTAGGTGAACCACCACTGAAGGCAAGTGGCAGAGCGTATAACCATCACACATCATCTGCATATGAGACTGAGGAGGGTATCAGTCTCCATGTTGTTCAGTTATGCAGCTTGCACTGCAGCAATACTTATGTATTGCCCAGGCTGCTGCTATAGAGCAGTGGCAAACGTTTCCTCCTAGCTCTGTGTCATTACCTTCTGTGAAGTTAGGTAATTGAATTCACTGTTAACTTACCATTCAGAATGAGACATTTTAAACATTTGAATATCTTTCCATTTTGTGCTGTTTGATTGGTTGTGTATTTTAGAATGCTCCAGTCGTACCAACAATGCATGTTTTGTATTTTCCTGTGATGTAATTGTTATGCAAAGTATTATTTTTGAAACTTAAAAAATCCTACATCTTTTTGGTTATAGAATGTTAGCATCGGCAACAACAGGTGAGATGCGGCAGGGCAAGTTCTGGAGGAAACCCCAACAGGGGAGATGTGGCAGAGCAAGTGAGCAAACCTTACCTGACATGAAACTAGTAAGGTCTGAAACATGGTGCATGAATTATCCCACCCTCTAACCCCCACAACACCGGGGTGGCAGGGCAGGAGGAAGGAGGTCTTGCAAACAAGTGAGATGTGGCATGGCAAGTAGAGTAAAACCATAGACAAGAGAGGTATGTCAGAGCGTATGGTGTGAAGCCGCCTAACAGCTAAGGTGCAGCATGACAGAATGTGGTTTGTTGTGCCATGCATGTGGAGTGTGTCCTCAGTGGTAGGGTTATGACCAAGTAGAAGGAATGAAGCTAGCCAACTGGTGGGGGTCTTATGTGGCAGAACACAATAGTGATCCTCAGCGAGCATGAACGGTTTTGGCAGGTTCAAGAAACTGACCCTCCCTACCCACGCCACTCGCAATAAAGGTGGGTTGTGGCCGGATTTGGATAATGAAACCCCAATAAATGGCAAGGTGTAGCAGTGAATGAGCAATGAAGACATCCTGAACACGAGGTGTGTCAGGCCAGGAAGAGTGAAGCCGAAATATGAGGTGTGGAACTGCAGGGCATGGAGATCTAACTCTGCAAACCAGTAAATTGTGGCATTGCAGAGTGAGGCCAAAGAACTGATGAGCTATGGCAGGCCAGGACATATAGAGCAATGCTAACCGGCAGGCTTAGTGTGGAAGAGCCAGAAAACTGAAGCAAAGCCTGAAATGACACTGGCTTTCTTAGCTGTACCTACCTTTGGGGTACCCCAACCCATCATGATACATACTGACTTCATAGTCGCTTTGCCCAGCTCTGACCGAGGACCCCTGCCAACAGATATGTTGTGTCAGGACAAGAGCAATAATGCCCCAATAGCAGGTGATGTGTGAAACGGCAAGATAAATGAAACCCCCCAATTTCTATTTTTATTTAGTCATTTAGATTGCGCACAAAGCCTGAGGCATCTAGGTGCTTGTTGCTTACGAATCCGGTTACAGAGGTTACTTAGTTGCTTGTCGCAAAAGAGTTTACAGTCATTGCATGTATGTACATTCACATATTTCTATCACTCAGGTAGTAGTAAAGGTTACAAGGTACTTTTGCGTTGGTAAATAAGACACTTACAGCCAAGATGGTTATAAAGAAGACATGAGGCATTTGCATGAGTTGTAGTTAATAGAACTGCATGGGTTGTAGTTAATAAAAGGTTCAGGGAGGAAGGTGTTGGTAATGGCTAATGGGTGTCTGTGCTACAGTGACCCTTAAGTTAGTTACTGTCTTGGGCAAACAGCCAGGATTTGAGGCCTTTGCGGAAGGACCAATAGGTGCCAATTTGCATGGTAGGTGTAGTTGTATTGCCCACCGCTCGTCGTACAGGTGCGGTAGGGCAGGATAGGAGAAAACAAGGCTTGCCACTCCCCAAGTAGGTACAGTTGTAGTTTGAAGCACCCCAAAAGGTCAGATGTGGCAGTGCAAAAGCTCTTATGACCACTGCTGCCATGAGGTGCAGCTCCCATAAAGAGAACGCGCTGCCTAGATATTCATATAATATATTGCCATTATTATTATTCTTATTACTATTAGGGTATGTGTTGAGAATGGACCTAGCTTCAGGAAGCAACAAAGCACTTTAGAATCATAGGGGAAGAACCACTTAATGACTGGACACTTTGTGCACCTTCCAGTAACTTTGAGGTTCCACTTCACCTTTACTCACATGGGAAACCCAAAGGCAGCTGATGGGAGAAGGCCCACCACAGTCCTGCAGTGTTCCTGTGCATAAGTATGGAGTTGGTTAATGCAGAGGACGCAAACACGGGCAGTGCTCAAAAAGGACATGTCAACTAAATGTAACCCTACATGCCAGGCATCGCACACCTTCCGAACATTAGGCACAATGACGCATGCTGTCTGATGAATTTCTCAGGGCAAAAAAAACAAAAAAACTCTTCTCATCATCAAGAATGCATGCTATGGAAGACAAACACAGGCTGGCGTTTCTTGTATAAGCGACATGCCAGAGGCATAATGGGCAAGGCGAGTGTCCATTAACAGGATTGGACCAATTGTTAGGAAATATTCCCATTTATGTGAAGTTTTCCCTCCAGTTGTGTACCCCCCAATATTTTGCTGCTGTTTAACACCACAGTCTGACGTTTGCCAGAGAAGCAAGCCTTCAGCTGCACTCCCCTGGGCTTTGAACACTTTGTTATGGGGAAACTGACATGCCCTTAAAGATAGTCAGTACTGGGAGACTTTGTTTCCCTTCGTCCTTGTCAATGTTGCAACTTTTCTGCAACATGTTGCAAGTGCACAATGTACCTTACAGTATAGTGCAATTGGGACTTCCTGTCATTTCTAAAGACCATAGGTACTCTCAAAGGATTTTTTAGGAGAAGTGCAGATCTGCCTTGGACAGGGCAGGTGACAGCTGATCTTTTCTCCTATTTTTAACCCTTTCCTGCCAGGTAAACCGCGTTTACCGTGTTTGGAACCAATAGGTGGCCTGGCTCCAAAATGGCCATGCCATGAGGTTCTTTGTCCTGTCCTTTGGCCATCTTGCCCTTTCACCTTCCCCAGGTCGACCCGACCCAGGTCAGTCCTTATTTGGGCATGCATTCTCCCGCGAAACGCCAAGCTTTCGCTGGCTTCTGCATGCCTTGTGTGTGCTTCCAGGATGTGGGTTGTACTGTCTGGTTCCAATACACATCCTGGATGCCAGAGCGTCTGTGTGCTGTGAATGCCTGGGACCACCGTGGTCCATGATTGGTCCATGTATGGTGTGCCTGTATGTGAGCAGATCTCCCATTGGGTCCTTTTTGTTTTGACGCGAAGGAGATTCTGGATAAGAGAAGGCTCCAAACACCCATATCAGGTCAATCTCTTGAGTTCTCACTGAAAGAAGAATAGGATCCAAGTAGCCTGAAACTAAGAAGCTGAGTCGAGGAACTGCTGGTGACCCGCTGGAAGGTTTGGCACCCAGAGCCCGCTGGACCCCTCTGCATCTAATCGAACTAGAAAGTCTGCAAAAACGCTTCGACCCATTTAAAAAGTGTGACCAACTATTCTCGGCACCTTCAACAAACCCTGCAAGTAAGTGTTCTCGGAAGTGTCCCTGGGTCAACCAGTGGGCTGAACAGCTTGCACAGGACCTTTTCTCTGATACCGTTGCTGTTTCGAGAAGGCCCTTGAAATTTGGTACATTGCAAGCTCTGTGTTTACGGCACTCTCACACCAAATTTCGCACACTTGGTGTTCCCAGGTTTGGAGTAAAGAGAGAGTGCCTGAACCGGAGTACACCCGGTTACCGTGTCGCCCAGCCGTGTTGACGAACTTTGCAGGCGCATTGCAGCTGTGCCCCTCTGTGCCCTCAATCCTGCTGCAGTGAAACTGACCTGATGCATCCACCCGGAGCGCAGAAATCACCACTGTCCCGTTTGGGAATCAACACTGTAACTTCGTCGCTGAAAGACACAGAGCTGCAGAATTACCCCATTTGAACCTCCAACCGAATTGGACTCGACTGCCGAAGTTTGATCCGGAGTGCGCCAGGGGTCGGTGAGTACTTGCAACCCTTACCGGTGATCCCTAGCACATCCATCAATCTTTACACACAAGTGGCCCCTGAGGGCTCCTCTCCTTTCCACAGAAAGCCTGAGCTATCAAAATATTCCCAACTCCTGGAACCCGTTCTGCGCTTTTGGGGAGACCCTCCAAGAATAGTGGGAACCTATTGTGAATCACCTCACCCACCTTCCTGAGTGGCTACAGACCCTACAAGAGACCCGTTTTCACCCATGTGCACTACCGCGTGCGCGAGCATTGCAAGAACATTTCAGATATATGTTCCCCTCTTCTTATGGACTGGATTGCCTTTCAGTTAGGATTGTGATTACTGCAGAACTGCATAAAGACTCTTTGCACTACCTGCTTCCTTCCCTTTTCTAGGTTGTGGACCCATTTTGTGCATTAACCCTTTAGGCCACTTGGTCTTGTATATATATATTTTAGTAGGATTGTGTTGGTTTAAAAGTGTTACTGTTAATAACTATTGTGTTGAAATTCAAAGGCCTTGAATAAATGTATTTTTATTTTTAATATATATACACCCGACTGATGAGTGATTTGTAGTGTCCTTTGCTCTGTGTGCTCATTGAGGTCTTTCAGTCACCCCCACCCCTCCTGAGACTCAGGGCCTCATCACGACCTCGGCGGTAACCCTTAAATCTGGCGGTAGCGCTATTACCGCCGGATTTAAGGGTCCGCCAAAGCAGGACTTCGGCGGATTTCTCCCCAGCTCTGAGCTGGGGGGAAATCCGCCGAAAATTCGCGCTATTACCGCCGGCGGGAAATCCGCTGGCGGTATTAGCGCGAAATTTCCCCATTGAGTCCAATGGGGAATGGGGCATTCCCGAATGGGCTCAATGGGGAATGGGGATTGACATTACTGCCGAACTCGTGATCCGGCGCTATTAGCGCCGGGGAGTTCGGTGGTAGGGCTAATACCGCCCAAGTCGTGATGAGGCCCTTAGTCTTGACCGCCGCCAATGCTACTTTCATTGGTCTGGCTTTTCCAGAAGGTTACCCTGTTCCAAGAATCTAGGCTGGCCTTCTGAACCTCTGCCCATCAGGTCAGCGTTCAGAAATCCATCTTAACAAATTGGTGTACAGCAGTGGGATAGAAGGTATCCAGTGTTGCACACTGGTGAAGGCATTTCAGATTACCCCTACCCAGGACACATAGTAACCTAATATTTATAACTGTAAAGGCCATAGACCTATTTAAAATGATGGCACCAATTACCAATATAACCTTGAATGCATCAAAATCAGAAACACTTAGAATGATGTGTACTGAGAGAGGCTTGCCTGCTCAAGGTACAACGTTGGAAATGATCCAAAGAATTATGGAATGGCAAGAGGCGCAACTCAGTGCCGTAACCTCTGATGAGAGTGCAGAAGCAGGTGGAGCTGCTTCCACTGATACAACTGACAGTTCTGTCACTGCCCTCATTCATGGTGCCCACGATGACAGGGATGATGTGATACCCCAAGTTTCCTCCGCCAGCTGTGATGCTGAGGCCATGTTGAAATTCAAGAAGCAAGAGCTGCTGTTTAAGCAGAAGGAGCTTGAATTTCACATGGCCAAGCTGACGATAGAGCAGGTAGAAAAACAAAAGGACAGGAATCACCAGTTGGAACTGACCAAGCTTCAAGTTTTCAATGGATCCGAGGGATCTGGACATGGGTCTGGGTCCTCCTCTCATCCAAGATTTCCTAAAGACCTGCTCTGTGTGTATCATGAGTTGAATGACATTATGGACTGGTTGAATGCATTTGAGTATGCATGTGAAGTTCAAGAGGTTGTGAATGCTGATAGAATTGCATGCTTGCTGAGCAGACTACCCCATTCTGGCTGCAGTGCTATTATGGAAATGTCAAAGGCTGAAAGAGTAGATTTTGTAATGTTGAAGCAAACTCTCATCTTAAAGTTTGGGAAGACTCCTGCCCAAATACTTGAAGAGGTTCAGAGAGTCCAAAAAGAAAGAAGGTAGTTATTGGGTATCATATGTGACTGATTCTTTAGAGAACTTGACTGGTTGGGTTGAAGGCTATACGGTCTCCACCCTTGAGGGTATGATATGCCTTGTCATGCTTGAACATATTTTTGCATCTTGTTCCCCTGAACTTAAGCAGCATTTGGCAGATTCAAAGGAGTTAGATCCTAAGAGGCTGGCCCTAGCAGCAGATTTGTGGGTGTCAAATAGAGTTTCCCATAAGGATAAGACTCATCCTGGTAAGCAGAAGGAGGGGAAAAAGTCTAAAGATAAGGAGGGTGGGGTTTGATAAAACCTTCTCTCAAAAGAGCCACAAACGAAATGTAAGGGTAAGTCACAAGAGAATACACAGGGTAGTGGAAGTTATCCTTCTAAACAGAACTCTTGTTACAATAAGCCTCCCTAAGCCCCAAGACCCAGTGGATTTGCGTGGCTTGTGGAGAAAGTGACCATGTGAAGGGGGACCTCAGATGTAAGGTCAAAACCTTGGGGGTCCACTCTGCTAGTCTGGCCTTCTCATCTCATGAGGAGGAATAGATCACAGGGCATTCTTCTCCTCAGACTCCTTCCCCAGTGGGATAGACCCTGAGGTAGTTTTAGTTTCCCTGGGTTTCTGTGAGCCTAAAGTCTCAGAGGCGTATGCTAGGATTCCTGATAATCCCAAGCACTATTTTAAAGACAGTGTGCTAGTTAATGGAGTAGATACTCTTGCCCTTATGGATAGTGGGTGCAACAGAACTGTAGTGGAATCTACCTTGGTAGACCCAAAGGAAGTTGCCAGAGCTCCTCTGCTCCTCTGTTACCCACTAAGTTGGCTGATGGCCCACTTCTTAAGTTCCCAGTTATGCCTGCAAACTTTACTATAAATGGTACAGTGGTCAGGATTCCCGTGAGCATTCAGAGAGATGTCCCAAGAAAGGTCCTGCTGGGTAATGATCTCAGAGCTCTAGGGCTTGTGGGTGACACAGAAGAGAGCCCATGCACAAGGTCACAACCAAGGGCTGCATTGGCCAAGTCCAATGCCAAGCCTAAGCCAAAGGGGATCCCAAGACTAAAGGAGTCAAGGAAGACAAAAGAGAGAAAGAGAAAATTCCCCCTAACTCACCTACCACTGAGGTGGTGCTAGTTGGTCAAACACCTGAACCTGACGAGCAAGAGTTGTTTCCTGAAATGCTTGACCACAAAGACCATCTTGAACTACAGTGTTTGTTAGTAGAAGGTGGTCCTGACAGGGTTGAGTTCATTAAGGGCCAAAGTGATTGACCATCTTTGGAAGACTTAAGGAGAGAGGCCTGCTCCCAGCTGGGGGATGAACCACCTGGGAAGCACAGGCATTATTGGGAAGGTGGGCTCCTCTACAGTGAGCCTACAGAGTCTACAGAAGGAGACTATATGAGGTTGGTGGTTCCCCTTGCTGTAAGACCCTTCCTCTTGCAGTTGGTGCATGAAGTCCCCCTTGCTGGTCACCTTGGTATCAAGAGAACCAAGCAAAGGTTATCCATGCATCTCTACTGGCCCAAGATGGGGGTGCCAGTAGAAAGTCACTGCAGGAGTTGTGCCACATGCCAGTTATCTAGAAAAAGTAGCACAACAATCCAAGCTCCATTGGTACCACTCACAGTGGTAGGGGTACCATTTGAGAGGGTAGGGATTGACATTGTTGGTCCCCTTGACCCCCAATCATCCTCAGGCAATAGGTTTATCCTGGTGCTGGTCGACTGCCATGTCAGTTGCAAAAGCTTTACTTGGCATATTTACTAGGGTTGGCTTCCATAAAGAAGTTGTGACTGATAGGAGCAGCAACTATACGTCAAAGTATATGCAGGCCATGTGGAAGGAATGTGGTGTCACCTATAGGTTTTCATCCGCATACCACCCAGAACCAATGGTCTCATTGAGATGTTTAACAGGACCCTTAAAAGCATGATTGGGGCTCTGGAAGAGCCCCAAAGAAGAAGATGAGATCTTCTATTACCATGCTTACTGTTTGCCTACAGAGCAGTACCTCAGGACAGTGTTGGCTTCAGCCCCTTTGAACTTCTGTTTGGTCACCCTGTGAGGGGACCCTTAGAAATAGTCAAGGAGGAGTAGGATATGCCCACTCCCCCTATCACTACCAATGTAGTAGACTATGTGCCGGGACTCAGAAAGCGGGTGGTACTCCTGATGGGTCTGGTTAGTGAGAAACTGAAGGCAGCGCAAGCACCGGTGAAACATTGGTATGACCAGAATCAGCAAGTCCTGATCATGACTCCTATAAGGCCTAGAGCTTTACAGGACAAATGGTCAGGCCCTTACACAGTGGTGGAGTCACTGGGTGAGGTCAACTATTGTTACTCACCACCCAGAGTATGAGTGTAAGGTAGGAGACCACGTCTATATTGCTCCGGGTTTGATTGAAGGAGCTCAGTTGAGGCCTCCAACCGAGCCTCCTCTCTGTGAGGGTGGAGATCTTTTTAATGATATTACCCTCTACTGGGTATCACAGCAAAAAGAGTCTGATCACTCAAAAGAGCAGGGAGAACGCACCGCCACAAACCCAGCTGAAAATAAAGCAGAAGTGATAAGTATGATGTGACAAACATGCATAGAATGAAGTTCAAGACAATGCTGAATATACCTGGTTTTCTATCAGACTGGCTACTGGTGGCACAGATTTTACTACCTATGAAACAAAGTATGAATATAAGACCTGCTTGGGTAAACCTACAGATGGTAGAGGAAATTAATCTTCTCCTACCTGCTGGGTGTTTCAGGCTTTGTCTAAGGAAGACAACAACAGTGCAAAACAACAAACAGGTAGGCTAGTGAGGGTTCTATTCCCGATCAGCACAAGGAGCACACTAGGTACGGGTTGGTGCACACACTGCGCAGCGTCCACCTGTGCACTTTGAGGAAGTCAAAGAAAAACAAGTCCCAATGGTAGGTAGTTGGTGTAGGGTAGTAAGACACAGAGAAGTCCCCAGCTAGTACGGTAGGGGGAAGTGGTTATCAGTAAATGGAGTGGCCCCAGGTGAACAACAGGCTAATTGCAGAATATCACAGATTAATGTGGACATGTACACTCACCGAGAGGGAACACTGTTCAGACGTGTCCTATCTGAGGATGTGATGGAAGAGCCCCAGGAAGAGACAGGTACTGCATGTAATGACAGAGAGGAGTATCTGTGTGCAGCTAGACCTAGGGAAGGCATGCAGAACACCAGGCAGAAGCAATCCAGTAAACAGGTAAGAGGTCTTGGCAATGGGCTGGTAGCCACGGATCCGAACGTGAGGCAAGAGTAACCAGTGGGCAGGCTGAAGGGTCCTGGTACACAAAAGACATCAATGATTATGAAGGTGAAAGGCAAAAGCAGTCCGTGAGGCAGGCAGGAATCGAAAACAAATAATCCCAGTCCATGAAGACGATATTTCAATGTAGATGACAACTTCAAACAGAAGCGGTGAACCGAGTGGCAAGGCTTCATTTAAGTAAATGAAAGCGGAAACAGCCGCAGAGCGCATCAGAGTGACGTTAGAGGATCAGGTCACATGAACAGGCAAGCGAAGCGGCATGAGCATTGTAGTCTTCAAGTTCTCCGCTGCAGCTTCCATCGAGCAGTGAACGGAGAAACAAAGCGCCACATACCATGAGGTAGGCAAACTGTTCTGTGGACTCATCTTCCTGCAGCATGTGAATGGTGAAGTGGACAACTATTTAGTGGACCTTGGAAGAGCTGGACAAGCTCCAAATGTATTGCATGTGAATCGACTGAAGGCTTTCATCTCAAGAGTTGAAATCGCTGCACTGCTGCTGGCTTCAGATGTTGAGGGGGAGGAGTCAGAACCTCTCCCGGACCTGTTCCAGGGCAGTCCTTCAGATCGCACCATTGAGGGTGTCAAAGTGTCCCCTCACCTGACTTTTGATCAACAAGCTGAGGTGAAATGTTTGCTGAGGCAGTTTTCCCCCTTGTTCTCACAAACTCCTGATTTGACACCATGGGGCAATCATGACATTGACACGGGAGATAGGGTACCTACTACAAATAGGGGATACAGGATGTCAGACTAAGTAAGGTCTTACATTAAGGCAGAGGTCAACACAATGTTGGATTTTGGAGTGATTGAACCCTCTAGTACTCCTTGGTCCAGCCCAGTGGTTTTGGTTCCAAAGGCAGGTACCTCTGAGTTGAGGTTCTGTGTGGATTACAGGGCTCTAAATGCTGTCACCAAGACAGATGCACACCCCTTGCCTAGAACAGATGAGCTGGTGGATACTTTGGGTTCCTCCTAATACCTCAGTACATTTGACCTCACTGCAGGCTATTGGCAAATAGCCCTTACAGAACATGCCAAGGGGAAGACAGCTTTCTCAACACAAGAGGGTCTTTAGCAGTTCAGGGTAATGTCTTTCGGGTTGAAGAATTCACCTGCCACTTTCCAGAGGCTTGTGAATCATGTCCTTAATAGGCTGGATGAATTATGTCTAGCATATCCGGATGATACAGCAGTTTTCAGTGCCACCTGGGAGGATCATGTGAAACACCTTAGGATTATGTTGCAGGCTCTTCACACGCCCACTTGACCATAAAGGCTAGCAAGTGCCAGATTGGACAAGGTTCAGTGGTGTACCTAGGGCATTAAGTAGGTGGAGGGATGATAAAGCCCCTACCCAGTAAAGTAAAAGCAGTACAAGACTGGCCTGCCCCCACTACACAAACCCAAGTGTGAGCCTTTTTAGGACTCACTGGGTACTATAAAAATGTCATGGCAGACTATGGCACCATAGCTGCCACTCCGACTACTCTCACAACTCCTTGGAAACCCAAGAAGGTTACTCGGTCTGAAGAGTGTGGGGAGGCCTCCAATGGCTTAAAAGACTCCTTGTGGCAGGCCCCTGTTCTCAGGGCCCCTGATTACCAAATACATGTTATTGTGCAGACAGATGCCTCTGAAACTAGGATAATAGCTGTACTATCGCAAGTAGATGAGAAGGGTAAAGAACACCCTATTGGCTTCATTAGTCGCCAGTTTAAGGCCAGAGAGCTCAGATGGTCCACAGTAGAGAAAGAATGTGTCTCTGTTTTGTGGGCCCTAAGAAAGCTGAGGTCCTACCTCTGTGTGACCTACTTCATTGTACAAACTGACCATAAGCCCTTAAAGTGCCTAATGAACATGAAAGGAGAGAATCCAAAGTTGCTTAGGAGGCCCATAAGCCTTCAAGGCTTTCACTTCACTATTGAGCATAGGCCAGGTGTCCAACATAGCAATGCTGATGGGTTGTCCAGGATGTTTAACCGACCTGCACATGAGACTCATCTAGGGGTGGATTAATTCCCCCTGTCCTTGGTCTGGAAGGGGCGAGTGTTAAGAAAGATTCCCATTTATGTGAAGTTTTCCCTCCAGTTGTCTACCCCCCAACTTTGTGCTGCTGTTTAACACCATAGTCTGACTTTGCCAATGGAGCACAGCCTTGAGCTGCACTCCCCTGGGCTTTTTTGCTCGCTTTGTTATGGGGAAACTGACATGCCCTTAAAGACTGTCAGTACTGGGAGACTTTTTTTCCCTTAGTCCTTGCCAATGTTGCAACTTTTCTGCAACATGTTGCAAGTGCACAATGTACCTTATAGTATGGTGCACTTGGGTCTTCCTGTCATTTCTAAAGGCCCTAGATATGTTTTAGGACAAGTGCAGATGTGCCTTGGACGGGACTGGTGGCAGCTGATCTTTTCTCCTATGTTTAACCCTTTCATGCCAGGTAAACTGCGTTTACCGTGTTTGGCACGGAAAGGTGGCCTGGCTCCAAAATGGCCATTTCACGAGGTTCTTTGTAGTGTCCTTTACTCTGTTTATTCATTGAGGTCTTTCAGTCACCCTCACCCCTCCTGAGACCTAGGGCCTCATTACGAGGCCGGCGGTAAGGGGTTAACAGCATCGGTAAGGATGCTGGTGCCGATAACCCCTTACCACCGCATTCCGAGGTCCCTTAGCGGGTCCCACTAAGGCCGGCTGGTTTTACCAGCCGCCCTTTGTGGGAGCCGGAAAGGGATCATGGAGCTAATAACGGGCCGCTATTTGTGGGCCCGTTATTAGCTCCTTCCCCATTCCCATTGAGCCCTATAGCGCTCAAATGGGAATGGGGAATGGTTTTCAGAATGGGGACTTACCGAGTCCTCCGAGGTTGGAATGAACCGGTAAATCCCCATTCTGAGAACCCGAACACAACTTTGGAGGCAGCCACGGTGCTGATAGCACCGTGGCTGCCTCCAACGTTGTAATGACCCCCCCTAGTTTTGACTGCCGCCAATGCTACCTTGATTGGTCTGGCTTGTCCAAAATGTTATCCTGTTCCAAGAAACAAGGCTGGCCTTCTGAGCTTCTGCCCACCAGGTCAGAGTTCAGAAATCCATCTTAACACCAATCAGTGGCTACATTTATTACAAAACACCCTGGACAGAGTTGCAAAGTGCCCAATTGTTTGAAAAGGCATTTTCACCTGCTTAAGTATGAACTGTAGCTTATTAAGGTACTTTCCCCCTGACTGCAACCTGATTGTTCAGAACAGATCAAGAAGAGGTGGGGATTAGCGATCCTACACAAAACCAGTTTCCTCTGCTTATCAAGCACACCTTAGCCAGCACCACAGATTATGAATCCCTTATACTAAAACTACAACTCTCACCCTCCACTTCCCACAGCTTTCTACTCATTTACAGACCCCTTGGCTACAACAAACACTTTGCAGACACACCCAGCAACACTCTGACAACCACCCTCAACCTACAGCCAGCACTCACCATTTTAGGTGATTTCAACTTCTGGTTTGCCTCCCCGTGAAACCCCACAACCTGCTCCATCACAGACAACCTAGAAACCTTCAACCTGACATGACCCATTTCTTTGCCCACCCACACTGGAGGCAACACCCTTGATGCAGCCCCCATCCTCAATCAAACTCCTTGACCACTAGCTCTCCAACACCCCCACACCCCTCACCCCAACAAAACATCCGTCTCAGAGATCAGGCCGCATACCCAGGTGGTGCACCACCACGTAACATTGCTAAAAACTCTCAAGCACCATCTAGAAGGGACCTGGAGAACCAACCCAACCACCCAAAACAAAACTGTCTTAGCAAGACTAAGAAGGGCCTACAAATTGGAAATCCTAAAAACCAAGAAAGCATTCTATGGGAACAGAATCTTGAACTCTCTCAGCCCAAGCAATGAACTGCATAGAAACATCTCTAAATTCAATTCTCCAGGTTGTTCTACCCCCTCCACCCAACTCCCAATACCTATGCGATGCCTTATCAGAACACTTCCACAACATCACTATCAACAGACACTCTAAAATAAAAATAATGTCCCCACCCATTCCCGTTTCCTGTTTAAACTCCCTCCCGATGCACACCTTTGCCTCTTTCTCCTCAATCTCACACCAGGAGTTCCATTCACTCATAGCACAAAGTTGCCCTTCAGGTTCCTCTGAGGACCTTTGCCCGCCCAACCTCCTCAAAAACATTCTAGCCTCAACCTGTGCAGGCAGTATCACACTCTCAATCCTTAACCACTCCCTAACATCAGGTATCTTCCCGGAAGCCTTAAAAACCTCCTACATCAAACCCATCCTCAAAATACCTACTCTTGACCTACTCCTTCCCCAGAACTACCGGCCCATTTCCATCACCTGCTTCATGGCCAAACTCATGGGCCGCATAACATACAAGCCACTCAGCCATTTCACTGAAGCCAACAACCTCCTTCACCCTGTCCAATCTATCTTCAGACCTCTCTGAGGAACAGAGTCCTCCCTAGTGCTCGTTTTTGGGTGACCTAAAAAGAACAGCGGGTGTGGAAGGATGTGCTGTACTCATTCTCCTTGACTTCTCTGCTAACTCTGATACCATTGACCACAGCATTTTCCTCCTAGACAGGCTACAATGTTTAGGAATCAAAGACATTGCCCTCACTTGGATCTCCTCTTTCATCTCTAATCACTTGGAAATCATGCTCCTCCACCCTTTCACCTCTACATCCCGATCAGTATTGAAAGGGATCCCACAGTGCGACTCCCTATATCCCCTCCTCTTCAACATCTATCTGAACCCACTCCCTTCATTCATTTGCATCTCATCCACTACAACTACACAGACGATACGCATATCCTCCTTAAAATCCCAAAATCACTGGGCTCCACCTGCCCAGATCTGTCATCATGCCTCTCAGATATTGACTACTGGATGACGACCAACCACCTCATCCTCAACCCAGGGAAAACTAAACTCCTGGTCTGTGGGAAAACAGCACACATTATCCAACCTATTGCCTGGCCTCACCCCCTAGCACCCTCTCCATCATCCTCTCCCGCTTAGACTATGCAAACTGCGTCTATCTAGGCCCACCAGTGTTCCAGCTAAGGAAACTGCAAAGAATCCAAAACCCTGCGGCCCGCCTACTCATTGGTCTCCCTCCCAGAGAACACATCAGCTCTACACTAAGAGTCCTCCACCCGCTCCCTATTGGTCAGCGTACTACCTTTAAAGCCATGTGCATCCCCCACCGTGCCATCCAGAATACCGTCCCGAAATTCCTCCAAGACAAACTCTATCGCTACCACCCCTCCAATACACTCAGATCCAGCACAGCATCTCTCCTAGTTGTCTCACATTACAACTGCAGCAGACTTGGTGGATCCTCCTTCTCCATCCAAGCTCCGATCATCTGGAACTCTCTGACCCCACCACATCTGACACATTGACAATCACCTGGCATTCAGAAAAGTCCTCAAAACCTGGCTCTTTCCTTCTTTCTCTTGGAATCTTCTACCCCTCTATTCTGTGATACGCTCACAGAGAAAGACCAAAGAAATATCGGGGCTTATTACCACAAAATGAAATACACCAATCATGGGTCAAAAAGATACAAGTATCTTTTATTTCTGTACATAATTCAAAGCAAACAGGTAGCTATCTGGCTCCCAACACCTCACAGTGTGTACCAGCAGACACAGTGAGGTGTGAGAGTGCTGGAAATCTTAATGCAGAAACTTTTATACAATTTTCCAAAATTTGTCCAGCCCCTCTCCAAACTAATAATGTACATGCTAGGGTTTGTGCCCAGTTCATATGACAAATATTACAATATTGTACAACAGATTTAACAAGTTTGCATGTCCATGAAGTTACAATGGTGACATTGGTTCTCTGAACCATAGTAATCCTTGTTTCAA
This sequence comes from Ambystoma mexicanum, assembly GCF_040938575.1. Lineage (NCBI taxonomy): Eukaryota > Metazoa > Chordata > Amphibia > Caudata > Ambystomatidae > Ambystoma > Ambystoma mexicanum. The sequence continues at coordinate 581,809,741 of NC_090928.1, read as the reverse complement.
GAATTGCTACAATCCAGTTCAGCAAAAACACACAGTCTGAGTTTGTTCTACATTGTCTCGTTGTTTATATGAGGATGAGGCTTGTGAGCGCAGACAACACTTGGATTGCAGTTCATACAAGTCACAAGGTTTCTTTGCATAGAACAAACAGTCTGCTCTTGGTCAGCCTAAATGTTGACACAACTCACATGTCATTCAGCTTGGCTGCAATTGAAAGTACAGGCCACCATTTTAGGACACAAGCAAGAGTCAAAATCAAAATGGCGGCGAAAATGATCAAAAATCAAAACATTTCAGACACGGTTTTACGTGCAACGCAAATGTGTTTAGGCCAATATTCATAACAAGGCGGTATTATACGAACACAGTTTAACAAACCCTCCTTTTGGCCCAAGCCAAGAGCATTACTAAAACATTTGCTTTACTCAAAACCCCACGCCTCAATGTCTGTGCATCCTAAATCACATTCTTCAGAAATATCAATTGCCATAAATTCCTTGATAGTAATATCCTTCATTACAAAAACATTAGTAGTTTCCTTGAGCACATGTACCTTTGGTCCTAGTGTACCTATCGTTTGTGCACAACATCCTCCTAACATCGAACATATGGCAGGAAGACATTGTACACAGCAACAACAAAGCAATAGAACACCAAGAACTATCATGAGGACTGCAAAGAGCTTCCAACCCCATGATCGTAGTAAGTCCCAAAACCAAGCACTAAGATCCCAGTTTCCCTTGGGGACATGTACTTCCATACTCAAGGTTTGTAGATTTTGGATTGCCTTGAATATGGTAGGGGAGGAGTCAGTTATGAAAAAATAGCATGCAGATCCCACCAATTTACATACCCCACCACACTCAGCTAGGATGACGTCTAACACCATCCTATTTTGGAGAGCCACTAATCTAATGGCCTTTTACTCTAGCGCAATGTTGTACAGAATATCAGTGGTTCTACTGATGGTTTTCTCCACATCAGTCTTCTGATATCCTCAGAGTTAATTATCTGTCCCCAAAATGGCACAAAGGATTTTTCTACATCACCCATGACTTGTGAAGGAGTATCACCATTCTCATCCCGCCTTGGACGAACTCTAGAGACTTCAGAGGTGCTGGCCACATATGCCACTGGTAACAAGATACCCAAGTAACAAGTACCCTGCCAATCTCTAGGTAACCAAGGATAAGCTTCATTGCCACAAACAAAATAAACAGGGTCTCCTACATACAATGGTCTATCCTCACTGGTTAGATTTGCAATGTTAGTACAACCCTCGAATGTACCCATTGGCTGAGAACCATCCCTTTGTATACAGAAGGAAACAGAGTTGGGGCTATGATTAATAGTATAGGAAGGAGGGATGTCATCCCGCTTGCCTATGGGAGCCATCTTGAAAGAAATCAATGATTGAAAAGGCCTAGAGAGTCTATCAGAAGGCCCGATAGAAGCAACATTGAGTTTTCTCCTATTTGCAAAGAGTGAACATCCCAAAGGTGTTAGGACTCGTTTTTAAAATTCATTTACATTTGTCCCATCGAAGTTCCCAGAAATACTATTGTTCCAACAACCAAAGAATAGTGCCCTGAGCGAGGCAGAGCATGCAGTAGTTAAAGGAAGAGGATGAATACACCAGCCCAGTCCCTTTTCCCATGCTGTGGCAAGTATGAACACACCCATCAATTTGGTCTGTTTAGAATCGCATGGGTCGCATTCATGATCATTAAAAGAGTGTTATTGTGATTACCTGTCTATGTTGGGAGTCACACGAAGGAAGAGTGTGCAGGTGCACGAAAGGTGGAGACACAGTGGAGATAATTTCAGTGGGTAGCAAAGTCTCAAGTGGACGCACCCTTTCCATGTGCCAGAACCCAAGCACAAATATAATTATTAAACAGACCCTTACTGTGATTAAAAAACAATGGGTCCTCAGGGACCATGATCTTTGATGAACAGATTCTTTGTCAGCCACAAGACCAATAGCTTGTTCTGCACAAGTAGATTTAGGAAAGGATATTGTTTCTCAGAGTCCGTTTAGAAGCATCTCCGTTAGGCTCTTTTAGTTCATCCGTCGGTGGCTCCTGACCCCCTGGCCTATCTTGCTTGAAGGTAACTTTGCTGGTCCCTGCCTCTTATTTATTTTTTCAGTGAAAGAGTGACAAGGGGTTGGCTCAACGATGATTCATTGTGGGCACAGCTGATGCTGTGCTGTAAGTTTGGTGTCTCGGACGCAGATTGTACCTCAAGACTCCAGGTACGGTGTGACCTGCGAACAGAGTGTCGTCGCTTCTTGAAGGAAGTGATGAAGCAGAAGCAAGATTGCTCAATGGTGAAGAAAGATCCAGAGAAGAACTTGAAGGCAAAGCGGCAGTCTCCCCAGGCCCCACAGGCTCAGGAAGGATCTCCGGGACACCCTGGGTGTCGGTTAGAGCAGACTTGTGATGAGGAACAGAGTGAACAATGTCCTTCTCTTCCCCTTTGTCGTGGGGCAGAGGAAAAGGTATCTTCTTGATGTGCGTTGCGTGGATCGAGTGTCATTTCCCTTCTACTCGTACAGCGATCTGTGTGGCCAATAGGACTTGAAACGGTCCTTTTCAGCAGGGTGAGAGACAGGAGGCTCTTTCAAATGATTTAACGAGTACCAATATTCCAGGTCGGAGGCAATGACCTGGACCCTCGTATTTTACTGAGAGGGCTTCACACACCTGTTGATGAATCAAATACAAGTTTTGAGTTAGCTGGTCATAGTACTCAGAAAGGAGCAGATTCTGTACATCTTTTAGCAGCTTAGGTTTAGGTACATTCCAAATATTGGCTGGTCTCCCCATGATTATCTCATAGGGAGAGAGCCCAGTCTACGTTTGTGCGGTCGTCTGAATGGACAATAGAGATATCGGTAAGGCATCTGGCCATTTCAAATTGCTACTTGCACAGATCTTCGCCATCTTATTATTTAATATAACGTAATGGCGTTCTACAAGTCCAGCACTCTGAGCGTGTCTGGCCGAATGGAAGCATTTATCGATCTGTAATCCTGTGCATACTTGCAGGATAACAGCAGCAATAAAATGTGGACCATCGACCGACCAAATGACTCTCGGCAAACCAAATCTAGGAAAATATTCCTTCAGCATGGTTTTCGCTGTCGTCATTGCTGTGGCATCTTTTAAACTGAAAGCTTCGACCCATTTGCTAAAAGCACAAATAACTACCAGAACATGTTTGTAATTCTGACAGCACCCCATTTCAATGGAATCGAAGTGTATAACCTCAAAAGGCACAGATGGGGGACCAAAACTACCCCTTGGTGTCAATGCACCCTTCCCCACATTATGCTTTAAGCATACCATGCAATTTTGGACAAAACGCTCAGCAGTTTTCGAGATATTTACATTCACCCAGACAGGTTCTAACAGTTTACAAATCTTTTTAGCACATATATGAGTTGGACCATGGGCCATCGTAACCATAGCGGTGACATAGGCATCGGGTAGCATCCATCTTTGCTTTCCATTATCTACCCAACAACCTTCATAGTCTAAACTTGCTAAACCCTCAGCCCATTGCTTAAGCTTTTCTGAAGTGGCATCAGCCTGAATGCCTTTTATGCACCCAATTCCTACGTCCATCACACAAGTGTTAGTGACCTCTTTCGTTATATACATTTCGGAATGCAAATCGGTGGCAGTCTGTTTGGCTATTCTGTCAGTAAAAACGTTTCCTCTCCCCACATAATCAGTTACTTTCTGGTGTGCTGCGCACTTCATTATCGCTAACTGAGTAGGAAGCGCAAGTGCTGAAAGAAGCCAAACTATCAAAGTGCCATGTTGTATCTTAGTTCCATGTGAGGTCAAGAAACCTCTCTCTGTCCATAATCTACCGAAGTTGTGAACCACCCCAAAGGCATACTGACTGTCTGTAAATATATTCACACTAAGCCCTTTGGAAAGTTCTTAAGCTCAAGTCAATGGAATAATCTCTGCGGCCTACGCGGAGTTATGCAGAATTCTTTTGGCTTCCACAATAGTGCTTAATGTAGTGATTGCGTAAGCAGCAGTCGATGTACCATCCAGAAGTTTGAAGCAGGAGCCATCGCAAAACAGCTCCCCTTGTGGATCTTTTAACGGTGTATCACTTAGGTCAATTCTGCCTTTAGTCTCTTGTTCTGTGGGATAGAGGCAGTCATGTGACAGCTTTTCACTGCAAGTAATTTCTTGCGGAAGAGGCAATAATTCAGTGGGTTTTAATGCGCAACATCTCTTAATTTGGATATGCGGTGCAAATAGAATCAGCTCAATGCTATTAATGAGCACCACACACTGTGGGTAATAATAAGCAGCGCTCAGATACCTGAGGGTTCGTAGCGCTATATACATGCAAAATTATTATTATTATTATTATTATTATTATTATTATTATTATTATTATTATTATTATTATTGTATCTTGTTAATCGTGCTGATGTGAGATGTTGCGTTTGCGTTCTGTTTAATAGAATGTCTACAGAGTGAGGTACCATCAAGGTTAAGGAGTGACCCAGAACCATAGCTTCACTTTGTTCTTCCCTCCATGCTCCTGCGTTAACACAGCCAAAGGGCATCCATCAAATTCATGCACATACAAAACAAAGGCCTTGTCGTAATTTGGTGCACCCAAAACCAGTGCTGAACAAAACGCAGCCTTGAGCAGATCAAAAGCTTTCTGGCAATCCATGTTCTACGGTAAAGGCAAAGAAGTGACCTTCTTTGTCAATACCAGCATTGGTTTTATCATTAATGAAAAGTTAGGGATCCACTGTCTACAGTATGAAGCCATGCCTATGAAGGCTATGACCTCTTTCTGTGTATTTGGGACAGACATGCTAGAGATGCTTTGTATCTGTTCAGGTGTCCGTCTTCTCCCCTCCTTTGACAGCAGATAGCCTATATAGGCGACCTCCTGTCGACAATATTGAAACTTTTTCAATGAAGCCTTATGCCCATGCTCTGCTAGATGGATAAGCAGCAACACAGTGCCTTGCAAGCAACTTCTAAGTCTGCAGCTAAAAGAAGATCGTCAATATACTGCAACAACGTACAAGTGGAAGGCAACTCAAGTGTATCAAGCTGTTCCTTCAAAGCTCTACTGTAAATGCTTGGACTCGCAGTGTACCCTTGTGGCACATGAGTGAATGTAAATGAGCGTCCCCCTAGGGCGACCGCGAACAAATATCTACTGTCAACATGTACAGGAATACTAAAGAAAGCATTCTTTAAATCCACAACACTAAAATGAGTAGCTGAGGCTGGAATCATTGTCAATATAGTGGTCACATTAGGCACAATTGGAAATTGTGGAGCAACAATCTTCTTGATAGCACGTAAATCAATAAGAAAATGGAAAGGAATCGCATTATCCCCTTTCTTATACAGCGGTAGAATCGGACTATTATACAAACTTCCTACAATTTCTTCAATCACTCCTCGATGCACACAATCAGAAACTATACTCTTCAAAGCTTGCTCACCGTCAACTGAAATCTTATACTGTGGAATACGTGGTAGTTTAACACCTGGTCTCAACACAATTTTAAAAGGTTAAATTTCATAAAATACCAACGTCATTATCCTCAACCACCCATAAACATGCTGGAACTTTATCCAATTCAGTTGGTAAAGACCTAGTCAAGAATTGTAAAACAGAAGTTCGTTGAGGTGAAATCGTCAAATGCACTCCATCCGGAGAACAATAAATTACAGCTTTCAATTCTTTCAACTGATTCAACACCAACAAATTTTTGCCACAATTAATGGTCGAAAGAAATGGACATGAATCAGTGAATGGCCCCAGTGAAATCGGTACCGGCGGAGAGACCGGATTAACCACTGGCGTACCAGAGAACCCTACAGAAATGTTGTTCTGCCCTGACAGTGGAATATCTGGAAACCGCGAATGATCAACTGAACACTTCTGTGCTCCTGTATTTATCAAAAATAGATGCTTCCTATTCCCAACCTTCATTTCTACATAGGGCCCTTTCTGATCAACGGGAATAGGTACTGGTTCCAGACTCTGCTTCGGGCAGTACATCATCAAATGCAAGGTCCTCAGAAAGATAAATAGTCAAAGGATCATCAAAAATGTTCCTATTATCAACACTATGCTGCTGACTATCTTGTGAAAATGACTGTTGATTCTGAGTGAACTGACTTCTACCAGGACCCCCTATCCCAGGATGGCCTCTGGATCATCTACCCATGGTACCATATGTATTATTTGATCTCTGCTGAAGGATCGGGCATTGTGCTCGCCAAAGACCTTCTTGTCTGCAATAGGCACATTGGTTCATGTGTACTGGACCCATTTGCGCATTACTCTGTGGGGCAAACTTACCTCTAAACTGTGTATTCCCACCTCTGGTTCCTCTTACTATTTGCTGCAACAATACTTTTGTCTTCAAGTCTCCCTTCTTCTTTTCTATCCTCTCTTTTCGATTATAGACCATATTTTCATAATACTGAGCCATGTGCAATAATTCAGACTGCGATTTTGCTTGCCAGGTGCTTTCGTAAGTCATAATTTGTGATTGAATATCAGGCAACAATCCACCCACAAATGTGTCCACAAACAGCCTTTTTCCTGACTCAGTACTCAAATCCTGACCGCTAAAATCCGAAACCACTTGTTCGAACTGATTAAAAAATTCTGTACCACCTTAATTTCCCCTGGATAAAAGCTGTAAGCTTGTCCCATCCTATTCTTCTCTCTGGAACCAAACTCTTCAATTTAGTTACTATTCTGTCTGGCAGTGTCAGTTTCACCTGTGGCGGTTTCTCACCAGAATTCCTTTCTCCATCCTTTCTCCATCTATCTGTACCAAGTTAATCCATGTGTCACCCAGTCCTGCCTGATCATCTACAGTTCTAATCTGTTTCCATGAATCAGCAGGTAGGATCACAGGGAACAACAAGTCTATATCACCCAGCTTGAAAAATGACCAATGCAAGACAGATTCTATTTCTTGATAAAATCTTGTTGGATTTTTCAAATATCTGAAATCGTCTGTCTAATGGTATTCACTTCCTGTCCAGAAAATGGGACATGAATAAACTGTGAGACATAATGATCTTCAATAGTAATGGCTGCTGCGCCTGTTGCGACATTAGCTGAATTTCTACTTTAGGAACAAATCTCAGCGGAACCTCCCTCATTGGCAATTGAGAAGTAGGCAATTCTGAACGTTCATTAAGCAACAAGGCTAAATCAAGTGACAAAGTAGTCAAAGCAGTATCGGGTGAAAATGCTCTCTTATAAATGACCATCAAATCTGCGGGACAACAAACCTTTTTCTTCATAAACTCATCCTGTAGATACTCTACCATTACCTGTATCACTTTCCTTTGCATTGACGGAGCATACTGACTAAATGTGTCATGCACTTCAATGGGAGAAATTGAAACATCCGAAATCCATCTAAGTGCGTCTCTTTTGCAAATACGCGTCTCTTCACTCATTGGTTTACAAGATGGAAGAAATTGTTTCTGTACATACGAAGCTTCCAATCTATTACCATCTATTTCAACATTATGTAACTGATCTAACTCCCTCTTAAACTCAAATACCCTCTCAACATGCTCATGTACTTTCTCTGCAGTGTCCCTTGAGCGAGCTAAGACATTCCAATCCCTCAACCCCTGTGGGACATCCATGTCCGTGAAATCACTCCAAACATCAGCCAAGTGCATTCCCATCCCTTCTATCAACATATTCTGTTCGGGAATACTTTCTTGGTCAGAAATTGCAGCTAAAACAGCTGATTTTTCATCTTCTTCTATACATTTCTTAGCCCATGCATACAATTCTCTTTTTCTAACTTTAGATACTGTACTACGAGTCACTACTTTTGAATCATCAGTCGCCCCTTCAATAGCTGCAAGTGGAGCAGAACCACTTGGAAAAGAAAGTTCAGACAAATCTTGTACAATAGGTAGTGGAGACACTACCGCTGGTGGTAAAGACGGAATTAATGGAACAGCAACTCTCGGTAAGGGCGGAGATGCAGAAGGGGGAACAACAACAGGAAGAGGAGCAACAACTGGAGGAGGAGTGACAACGGGAGGAAGAGGAACAACAACGGGAGGAGGTGCAACAGCGGGAAGAGATAAAACAACAGGGAGAGTCACAAAAGGAGGTAGTGTGGTGGCAACAGTCCTCCGCTCATTCAAAAGTTTATCGATTAGCTCGTCTGAGGCATGAAAATCCTGAGACGGATATATTTTCTGTAACCCAAGTTGAAAAGCCCCATCCATACTTCTAATAGATTCCGACTGTTTCTGTTGATCATACAATAATGCTTTTTCAGTGTTAGACATATGTCGACGTGCGTGTTTCTCTTTACTCTTAAGTTGCTGCATAGCTTCCTTTCACCAATCCTTAATAACATCAAATGCTGCAGGCCTAGCCTTTTTCTTTAACAATATAGACTCTAAATATTCTATACAGGCAATTTCAAAACTACCATGAACTGGCCACTGAAATTCGGAAGCATGTCTAGTTTGTCTGTGCCAAATATTGTTGAATACAATACTACCTAGGCCGTACTTACAGTACATAGTACACATCGGCGAACCAACAGGTGGTGCTGGTCGGCCGTGTTCCAAAGATTGTCTGTCTCTGCGGAATAAACCCCTGAAACAGGCAGACAATTTCCCAGGCATGTCAGATCACTGGTGTTACCTGGCGTTGTTTGTACTCGCGAGTTCGAAACTAAAACCAAATTCCAGGATTCTTAGGAATCGGGGCACGACTCGCCTGATTACAAAATACAAAGGTGGTCCGATTGGATTACAAAGGATCCTTGTGGTTGGCGATTTCGGCAAAGAGCCCGCCTCGATATGGGGACCCTCGTCAAGATATCCTCTCGAACCGGGGGTCACTGTTCAGGGATCGGATCGTGAAGTACTGTCGAGGTGTTGCGTCTCATACAAAGGGGCCCCCTTTTCTCACTCTCTGATCCCGGTTCAATAGCCGCGTCTGCTTTTTAGTGAGGAGACATCAATCTTGAGGGTCCTTATTCGGGCGCCATCTGAAAAACCAAAGAAATATCGAGGCTTAGAACCACAAAATGAAATATGCCAATCACGGGTTGAAAAGATACAAGTATCTTTTATTTCTGTACAGAATTCAAAGCAAAGAGATAGCTATCTGGCTCCCAACACCTCGCAGTGTGTAACAGCAGACACAGCAAGGGGTGAGAGTGCTGGACATCTTAATGCGGACACTTTTATACAATTTTTCAAACATTGTCCAGCCCCTCTCCAAACTAATAATTTACATGCTAGGGTTCGTGCCCAGTTCATATGACAAATATTACAATATTGTACAACGGATTTAACAAGTTTGCATGTCCATGAAGTTGCAATGGTGACATTGGTTCTCTGATCCACAGTAAGCCTTGTTTCAAGAATTGCTACAATGCAGTTCAGCAAAAACACACAGTCTGAGTTTCTTCTACATTGTCTTGTTGTTTATATGAGGATGAGCCTTGTGAGCGCAGACAACACTTGGATTGCAGTTCATATGAGTCACAAGGTTTCTTTGATAAGAACAGACAGTCTGCTCTTGGTCAGCCTAAATGTTTACACAACTCAAAGGTCGTTCAGCTCGGCTGCAATTGAAAACACAGTCCACCATTTTAGGACACAAGCAAGAGTCAAAATCAAAATGGCGGCAAAGTTGATCAAAAATCGAAACATTTCAGACACCTGTACCTCAACACCTCTGCCACTAGCATACAGTGACAACCTATGAAAAAGAATTCAGTCTAGCTGGGCACACATTGAGTCTCTGGCACTAGCACTCTATCCTCAACCACCAACAGCACTCGCATATGTGCTTGACCTCCGGGCTGCTTACTGGAGCATAGCCAGCCAACCTAAGTCCTAACCTGGCAAAAAGCACCCACGCATCTTAAAGTTAACTCTTAGAATCTACCACATATGGACTTCGGTCCCCAAGGGGGTTCCAACCACAAAGCGCATTGAGGCCATACAAATGGGGAAAAGGCACTATATAAATGACAAGTTCAATGGTAAAATGGGAAAACAAATACAATACAATACAAAAGCACAAGCTATATATTGCAGCCAGGTGGCAAATGAGACACCTTCTTATTGGGTGTGTTTTTATAACCTAAGGGTGTTCAACAGAGCCCTTTTTTAACGGTAAAACAGGTCATGAACACACAGCCTAATTTGGTTTCTTTATTGCATTTGTTCTTTAGCCCTGAGATTTAATAATCACCTGCAAAATAAACTGTGACCTTGAGGCCCATGAACTCAGGGATCATCCCACCTCGTGGGTTGATTCTTGGGGTCATGGGCCACATAGTGGCAATGGAAACATGGTGTTAGGGCAAGATACCCAGGCTCAAGAACTTCAAAAATTATTTTGTAAATCCCAATGCCACTACAAAGAAAATGAAAAAAGAGCTCCTGAGAAAATAGATGTGCAAGGCCATCATTCATTAAAAAAACCTCATTACTGTCATCTTGCACACAACGTATTGCCCTCCACCTCTCCTCCCTCAAGCCCTTTATCACAGTATTTCTTCATGCTGAAAAGTTATGGGGTAGGGGATATGTGTCCATCAAATGACAAGCTGTGGCAGCAAGAGCGAAGTCCCGCTGGGAGGGTAATTATTAAAGGCTTTTTGTTGCAGGGCAGACAGGAGAGAGGGTAGACTTAGAATAGATAGGAGAGAAGCCTCAGTCCAGAGAAGGGTCCCACTCTGTTTGAATCTCCCAGAGCTCGCACAGTTCCTGCGCTCCTTCCCCACTTCCTTCAGACCAAGCACCGTGGGACTGACATTACTAGAAAAAGCCCCTGATCACAGTAGCCAAGAATGAATGCAACCACCCCTTTGATTGTATCATATTTGGGCAGCAGAAGAAAAAGGATTTCGCCTGTATCTCTATCAGAGTATATATAGTATGCCCAAATTCCTCTGCCACCGAGGTGTAGTTAAAGGCTCCAAGAAGGGAGAAGGACCCTTCCCTAAACCCTCCTAGAGGAACATTTGGTGCGGGGAAGGCATACCTGCTGCCTGAAAACAGGAACCAGGATCCTTCTCACTGGATGTGACTCCCACTGCAGGTGCTTTCTGGCCATAATCCTGGCTTGAAAGAATGGAACAAGGACTCTCCTTATCCCAGAAAACCCTGGACAGGGTCCCTCACCAACCCAGGTGCCAAGGAGCAGCTCCAGACTGTTTCCTGACTCAATCTGATTTTAGAGCCGATTCAACTACTTTCAATCCACTTTCAAGCCTCTGGAGGCCCTCAGCTGCATTTGACATTTACTGCTTTTCGATCCAATCCAAGCTACTGAGTCACTGACTCATGCATCACTTGACTGCCCATTTTCGAGTGAAAAAACTCTGAAGAACGACTTTGACCCATGCCAAAACGGACTCGACAGCTATGAGATGCTGACATGCTGACATGACCATAGCCTGCATGTTCTTCAATCGATTCAAGCGGATTACTGCTGTATTTGAGCGAACTCAATTGACTCGATGCACTTGATCCATTGGGAACCACTGATTCGACCTTCTCGTTGCTGACTCACACCATTGTAAAGTGCCCAGAAGACTGTTTTGACACTGTGAAGGCCCAAGAACAAGCACGCAGCCTATTTGAATTGGCTCTTTCCCCCTGCCCTGCCTTAAAGTGCTCTAGTGACATTTAAAACCAACGTCATAACTTTTTAAATACTTCTTTATTGAACTTGAACATTGCTGCTGAAAATATTGCCTGTCTCCCTCTATCTCCAGATCCAGAATGCCTCTTTAATCTTCAGTATGTATATTCTATGCCGTCTCACGTAGGGATGTTTTTGATTAGTGTGTTTGTATTTTAGTTCAATTAAATTCTCCTGTAACTATTGAACCTTGGATGGACAATCCTTTACTTAAGTACCCCAATACTATTGTTGTTTGGAAAGGTCTTCGCTAGCTCACATCCCTCCTGAAGAGTATAACTTGCCATCAGCCCATGTTACCACAAGAGGTGAAGGAGGTATGTCGGCCTGTGCCTGTTTCCCCTGACTGAGATCACTGATGGTTTAGTAGTAGTGTGGGGCTGAGAAGGAGTACGACTCGTCCCTATATCTATACTCTTGCAGAACGCTGCACCTTGCCACTATGCCACTATGCCTAAGTTGTATTTTTGACAGTTGTCCTTTTGTCAAAACATAACATTGTTTCACTGAAAATTAACAAATGCAATATTAGACCTGAAAAAAACATTTCACATTAGCGTGAAGCCTTATGGAATTGGCAATGTGCATCCAAACTTTCAAAATATATCCTTCTAGATGTTAGGCACTACATCTGCTATGCCCACAGGTACCTTTCTTACTGTGTGTTCACATTTGCAGACATGAAAGTGGCCACTTAGAATCCAAGAAGGGACCATTATTCAATGGGTGGGTGTCTATACTACTGGTCTTCTGATTACTATGAATGGGAAAAATGCTAAAAAGGCCAATAAATATGGTGGTCTTCATGAGAGGTTTTGGAAAAAAGAATAGTTTTTAAACTGTGCTGGAAAGGTGGCAAACACCAAACTTAGTGACTTGGGGTGTCTGAAACTCAGTTTTCCAGGTACACTTCACCCATGAAGGTTGAACATCTGCCATTCCCCCTCGCATCCCCCTCTTTACATTGTAGCTCCTGCTCTTACTGTGCTGCAATGCGTTCCTCCGCCCCCATCCCTGCAAAATATCCTCGGTCCACTGAATACAGCGCTGAGATCCATAAGGGAAAACAGCAGTTAAGGGGATACTACTGAGTGACATTTCCTCCTCCAAAGTGGCTGTGAGACTCATGAATCTCTCTGGACAGCCACACCTTTGTGGTGCAGCTTGTTACCTAGCCCTGCATGGTATTGTCTGCCATGGGTTTCTCTCATAGAAGAAAGAAGGCAAGCACCTGAAACTGATACCCAGGATTAAGGCCTGTTGGTTTGGATTGGCCAGGACTAACTGACAATGTGAGAACACCTATTCACTTCACATACACTTTGATGTGCTGCATTAACAAAACTAATTAAACAAAACAAAATAAAGGAAGGGCTAATAGAATTAATGCAATTTAAATTGCATCATAGCATTTTTATGATAAAGGTTAAACGGTTGTGCATATCGCGTCTATACAAACCTTGAAAATGGTGTCCGAACATCACTTCCAGCTTACCGGAAAACAGTTCCTGGTCATTTAACTAATCCGGAAGACAACGTTCGTGGCAGTTCACTAGTCTTGTAGCATTTATGAACATAGGAAAATACCAGCTACTAGACAAGTTAGTGTCTATGATAAGGGGCAAGCAGTTCCCTTTTGACATTTTATTCAGATTGAGGTAAAATATCAAATTATTATTTTATTATTTTTCTGAATAGGAAGAACAACATTTCATCTGAATTGTTTCATATAAGAGTCAACAAAGATATTACTCTACTTAGACAGGGACATGCCAATTCCTGAACATAAGGTACAAAATAACAATATTGGAGCATACTGATTCTAACCGTAGATTTATATTTCACAATATGAAGTTATGTTATTACAGTCAACAAAGTCCTAGTTAAATTTGTACTCAGAACAAAAGACGACAAACATTGGTCAAGAGACGATTATTGCAGCTCTATACTTCTCTTATATAGTGATAAGAAAATATACTTATAAAATTGATGAATGTCAGCTCATGAGGAAGGATTTAATCTGAAATGATAGAGCCTAACATTTTGTGATATCATCAACAGCAATGAATTATTCACAACGAGTGACACATTTTTTACTTTGCGTTGCAATGTTTTGGAATTATATCTGATGGATTTGTTATGTTAGGAAAGTTGTTATCTTAAGAAAATTGCATGATATACGATGTACATTACATTTGTTTAAAGCAATGAATTTCAAATTTTGAGATATATTAAAAAAATTATATTCAGGAACCTTTGAATTACAAACCTCTTTAAAGAATTGTTACCTATTTAATCAAGTTAAATGAGGATGCAAACATTCCATTGAAGAGTGCAGTGCTGGTCTCACAGGGTGTTTCTGGGGGATATACTATTACTACCATTAGACAGAACTAGTTGCAGGGTATTTAATGTAACACTAACACCCATAGAGGCAGGACCTCATTTGGAATTTATACTGACATGAAATCCTTGGGAAAGTGAGGCTTATTATCATTGATTCTTGCAATTGAAAAATATCCTGAGTTTTAGGTGGTGATTTGATTTTGAAAACTGGCAGGACCTTTCGTATCAAGGGCTTTTAACATTTGATCGTAAATCTCCCAGCTCTCACTCAGATGAGAATGAAATATTGTGTTAATCATCTTAATTACATTGGAAATATGCGTATGGAAGATAGGTGACCTACAATCCTGTCCACTTCTTCAATTAGTATTCGAATTGCCACTTCTAATTTCCTTACAGCGTTAAATTTAAATGAGCTTTATGATCTGAAGAAATTACCTCAGCAAGATCGCGAAATGTCATTAGCAAATGATAATTGAAGTGTTTACAGTTCATGCGATGTGCTTTTTAATACTTCTGTAATCTATGTTTACTACAGGATCTTGATAGGTTTTATGCTTTCGTATTGGGTTGAGTATCATGTAAAGTATGTCATTGATGAATTGTCATCCGAAATCCCTCTCTCATGTGAAACATAGAACATCAACTGTGGGGACAAAAAAGTCTCTTAAATTTCCTTAATTTTGTTCTTTTGTGAAATATTGATAACATCTATGTGTGTATATACTTAACTTTCCTTTTTTCCTTTTGATTTCTGTATATATATATATGTAGTGCTGATTCCTGATATACAATGATTTGAAGTATGTGTTTTATATTTGATGACATTTTAATTTTGATTAATTGTTATTTATAGTGAAAAGATGATGAATTTCAGCTAAATCAATAAAATATATATATATTCAGGAACCTTTTAATTACAAACCTCTTTAAAGAATTGTTACCTATTTAATCAAGTTAAATGAGGATGCAAAGATTCAATTGAAGAGTGCAGTGCTGGTCTAACAGGGTGTTTCTGGGGTATATACTATTACTTACATTAGACAGAACTAGTTGCATGTTATTTAATTTAACACTAACACCCATAGAGGCAGGACCTCATTTGGAATTTATGCTAATATGAAATGATTGGGAAAGTGAGGCTTATTATCATTAATTCTTGGAATGGAAAAATCTCCCGAGTTGTAGGTGGTGATTTGATTTTGAAAACTGGCAGGACCTTTGTTATCCAGGGCTTTTAACAGTTATCAATTTCAAATATGATTCTCTTGGCTGCTGGCAATAAAGTCAGTGCTTTTTGGACATTCAACTTGGTCTAATTTTTCATCCCACAGAGGAGACTCATGGATCACACATAGAGACTATCACAGAAGTTAAGTTGGTAAAACAACAATGTTCCATTCTGGCTTGGGAATAAACAAAATCCTCTCTTTTAGTTTGGTGAGGTGGAGTGAAAACCACACTTTGGATGATGACATTAACTTGAACATATGTCTCCACCAGGACCCCACAACACGTTCACATTTGTCTTCAGTTGGACCTGATTTCCACAAATCAGAAGAAGAGACCTGAAACATGGTTTGACTAAATTTTGATTTAGTGCCAAAGAGGATTCCCCAGATCCCAGACCATGTCAAGGCACTCTATCAATTTTACATATTGATCCTGGTCCCCATTTAGAATGATAAAAACATGTGTGCTTTCCATGCCGCTTCTCTGTGATACCCCAGGCATGACTCTCCAAACCTGTCCACCAAAGGGGCCATGCATTTGTTAAATGTGAACTGTAAGAGGGAAGGCTTGGGGTATGCCACATTTAAGTGATGCTGAGCTTAAAATAAAAGGGTGAAGGATCAAGGAGTGAGTTCTCCAGATGAGGGAGGACATAAACCACGCTACTGCCCTGTGTCTAATCTTGATTTCTTCAATAGGTGATCTAATAAAATTGTGTTGACAATTTCATTTATGTTAGAGGAGAGGTCTAAATGGAGCAGATGGCACAGGTTACCAGCTTCTCACACGGTCAAGACCTTATCCGAAACCTGACGGATGCCGATTTGAGTCCATGACTGGGTCTAAAATCGGACTGCAATGGATGGAGCAATTGGTGTGGTTCCAGATGCTCTATGAAACTGTGGGGTCCTGACCATCTGAAGAGTGTTAGATAATATAAAATAATAGTGCAGGATCATATTGGGTCTATACTGTTTCCAGGACAATAGAGTCTTGGTTGAGCTTCAACAACTGAGGTTTCACTGGTCGGTTTTCCCTTGAATCCCTCTCACTGGCATAACTGCACTTTGCTTAATAGTACGTCTTGGGATGCAGTCACTGAGCTTAGTGGCCAACAAGATGGTCACTAAGAGTTCAGAGATCACTATTTGAATTGAAAAAGTGAGAGGAGTGGGGCAATAGGTCAAGAGCCAGGGACATGGGTTAGGCACATTTTTAAAAGAACCCAACTTCTCAATCGTCACATTTTTATCACTTGCATCACTGATCTTTTTTTAATGAAAAAGGTCTTCTATGTTTTGGTACAGGTCAAGTCAAGAGGAGGACCTATACAACTTTCAGATTCCTCAAATGTACCATGCATTCAAATATTTATTTTTTTCTTTGTGTGAAATAATTTGTATTTTGTTGTGCCAGAAAAGGCTCACAGCCTCAAAGAGGGCTTTATGTTAAAGTCCCTGTCTGAGGATGGAAGGTATATTGTTTCTGCCATTTCATTTCTGCTTTCCTGACTTCTCTTTTTGGGGAGTGTGTCGTCGCTTAATCTGTGGTGCTGGCTGGTTAATGTGTTTGCTGACCAGATTACATAGATTATTTAGTAGGCCCTCTAAATGTTCCTCTTCAGTCTACTCAGGCCTGGTTACTGCTACTACTGCACTGCCTACTCGAGAGGGCCATTATTGACCTTGTTCCTGTCTCTTTCAACTAAGCAAGGGGGAACTGGTATTTTCATGGTGTCTGTATAAAGGAATTAACAATGAAAGGTAATGAGGTAGTGATCTGACCAATCTATTTCAATATTGCCCTTAATGGTGTCAGTCATATTTGTAGGAAGATAAGATTTGAGCTCTGACCGCAACTGTGTGCAGGTCCAAAGCCCCGCTAGTGTAGCCTCAGATCAGTTTCCTCACTGAAGCCCACTGCTCTAACATCCTTGTGGTTATGGATTCAAGTATTGAAACGTGCCATAACCATGCATATCTCAGAAATTTAGGATGTCACTACTCCTGTAATAGGTTGACAATAGGGGTACAGGAAGGTGTATGCATTAGACAAAGGACCAACACGATTTAGGGGCAACTGAAAGGAGGAGCAATACTCCCTAGATCACTGCCCCAGGGAAGGGCAGAACAATGGCAAGAGCTGACAAGGCGGAAAGGGGACTTAGGAACCAGGGTAATTCCCTGAGGCCTATTGGTTCTTTTGATTGAACATTCCAGAGGGAGCATTTGGATAGCACTGATTTGGATGGTCGTAGTGTTGGTCAAAAAGGAAAGGAAGGAGTCACTATTGACTTTGACTGGCAGCCCATACTTCAACAGAGAAGATAAAAAAATATATATGTATAGAGAGAGAGAGAAATAGAGAGAGAGCATGTCCCATGTAGCCTCATCCTGCGATAAAATACAACTGGACCCCGGGAATCTAGGGCCGTCGCATGGAACAAGTCCCTGGACTAGGATCAGGTTTTCTGTTGTAAGGAAACCTAAGAAGTACAAGAAACGACGACCCTTCTGGATATGGAGCCATTACACTCTGTCTGTCAGCATGCGGAACTGTTAGTTGCCTGCTTAAAGTTACACATTCTGTTTTTTCCATGGGAATCACCACTTGTTCTCCCCCTCTGGGGGTTTAGGGGAGGGAAATCCATACATGTGAGAGTGGGTGAGTGAATGAGATAATATAGCACACAATGCGTAAGTAAATTGCTTCTTGCACTGATAATCGCAGCAAAGAGGTGGACAACTAAATGTGAACTGGAGTAGCTGGAGAAATGGAGTAGCCCACTATCTAAGGAAAATATATTTCTTAATGCCCATATGTGTCCATGACTGGATGATGACTGTAATACAAGTCCAGGATGGCCTAAATTGCATGGCATTTCATCTGCCTTCCCATGTCAACTGTGGCTCAGTACTGCGTTGCATGCATGTGTAGGGTCTGACAATCTGTGAGGGTCACAGGTCTCAGCCTGTTTAAAGGCCAATGACTCTGTCGAACTGGTGTAGTGTCTTCTTCACATGTGGGTGGACTCCAGAGGTTTCATCATGTGTCCTGCTTACTGTCCCATCATCATTTGCAGTGTTGTCACTTGACTCACATGAAGCTGTTGATGCTAGTCAACACTGTCTGTCAATACACAGGTCTATGCTCAGCCTTTTGAGACCATGCTAGGCATCCCTGCTTTTGCACTTGGGTGGAGGGGTGCTTTGCTTGTAGATATGCTACCCATTGAATGCACATTGCATGCGATGCCTGAAGTTGACCTTGCACTGCCTTCACATTTTCTGACACACACCATGGAGTCCTTGTACATGTAGGTAGTGAGTAACATACATATTCGCTGCACTGCATAGACCCACTTCAGTGCAAACTTCCACCTTTCAACAGGTCTAATCACAGAAGCAAATTCAAGTTGACCCAGCATGCACGCCAGGTTCTATTTTTTGTGTCACATGTCTGCGTGATGTGTTTGTTGTCGGTGTGTGTGTGTGTGTGTTGTGTGCTTCTAACATGTGTAGTGACCTTTTTTCTCTCTATTTTTCAGATGATGACGCAATGGAGCCGGAGGATGGCATTGTCATGCCAGGCACAGGGTTGTTCTCACTACAACAACCCGGCACAAGTGGGGGTCGTGTACAGTCCATCTTGTCTCTGGCTGCTTATGAGTCCAGCCCTGAAGAACACTCTGACGACCATGTCGAGTTGGATGAGAATCAGCTCCATATCTCAGGGGTGAGTGATTCTGATGTGGACACTCCTCTGTCCGCGACACCTGCACTGAGGGGTTAGACAGTCTTGGTACCTCCGCCTGTGGTGGAATGGGACGCAGGGTCACCCTCCACACCAGTCACTGATGTGCCTGGGACATCATGTCGACAGGGGCATGTAGTCGTGCAGCCGCGGGCGGTGCCAACACAACGAGGACACATGGTCCTTGGGTCCCGCAGGGGTCAAGCCCAGCAACGTGGTCACCGTGCGCAACCACAGTATACTGAGTGGGAGCAAGACATGACTGCCCATTCTGAACGGCAGGGGGCAGCAATGGAGAACATTGCTGAGAGCATGGAGCGTGTGGCCCAATCTGTGCTCCCCCCTGCTAGGCATGTGCTTCTCCAGCAGCAGGCGACACAGTCCATGGCCCGCTCGCTCAGGCTGGGCATGGCGGCCTCAGACAGAGCACGCCAGACTGAAATGTCATCTCTGCGTCAAGCAATTGCTGCTCACGCAGAGGCACACATGAAGGCCCTGAGGGAGGAGCATGCTTCCCTCAGATCCACTCTGGGTGTCCTTATGATGTCCCCGAGAGGTTTGCACAGCTTGAGCGTACCATCTTGGCTGAGCTACATGCTTGCCGGGAGATGTAGCAGTTGTCAAGCCAGGCCTTGCAGGAGGAACTCTGTGTTACACGTGCTACCTTGCAAGAGGAAGCACGTGTATCACGGGAGGTTCTGCATGCAGACCTACATGTCATCACCACACAGAACCAGGCTCACCCGTCCGGGAGACCGGCTGCCGACGAGGGGCAAGCTGCAGCTAGGCGTGGTCATGCTCCTCTGCCATGTCCTCCTTTCCAGGAAGAGCCAGACTCGGACGACAATCTATCTCCCACATAGGTCGGGCTGTGCAGGCGTTGAGCCCATGGAGGTTTTTTTTTCCTCAGCATCATCGCATGTGGGTGTTGAGCAGCACCCTGTACCTCCCCCCTCCTGTGTGCATCCCCCCCCGGGTCGTATCTGGCCATTTTTGATTTTTCTTTTAGTTTAATTAGTTAAGTTTCTGTTTGATAGTTAGTTTAAATAGGTAAAGTAGGTTTTTCATAGTTAGTGTAATTAGTTAATATAGTTTCAAATTGCTAGTCTATTGTGCTTTCATGTGATGGTGTGGTGCTTTGTGGCTTTTGAAAGCATCCACTGTCTGTTCCAGCTGGGCCCTTCAAGCTTGTCTTTTGTATGTGTTTGCTGCTTGGGGTCCTTGACTCACATATGCCACTCCTGCTTCCCTTATCCATGGGCTCGCAAGGATGGTTCGGTGTAACAGCCTATTACACAAGGGCAATGGACTGTCATATCTGTGGCATGTCTGCTGCTGTGGAACTTGTGTTGACACCCCTAGTGGGGATGATTGGGGTGTAATTGTCCACTGTTCTTCTTTTGCTAGATGGGGTGTTTAATGATTCATGTGTACATTCATTGCTATGCGTTGTGTAGTATGTTTCTTATCTTTAATGAAAATGTGCTTGTTGCAAATCATGCCGTAGATAGTGTGTTCCACACTGTTGCTGTGAAAGACGGACTGATGGTGTGATTTCTGATGTACGTCTCTGACATGGTCCAGTCATGTAATGCCTGAAGAGACACACAAAGATTAATATTAAGCATTAATCATGTGTTTCATGCACTTTCTGCAGGGGGATGAGCCTCAAGACCACCTTTGCCAGCAGACATGGGCCATTGGACGTCTGGAATCAGGACACGTTTGGTGCTGCCGACATGCGCATGTGTGCGCAGGCAGAGGAACAGGGATTGCAATCATACATCCAAAAATTGATGACATGTTTCAAGGGACTCCAGGCAAGGTGAGCAGCACAGGGGGGTCACAACACAGCAAACCTTCCACCTGGCCAGTTGGACATGCATGCTTAGTAGCAGCACTGACGGTGAACTTGGACAAATATTGGTGTAGAAGCGCACAATACAGCTCAGATGTGTTAATGGACTGATGGCTAGTTGATGTGAAAGTTGTCTGGGGCACCTGCAGGGGCAGTGGCACATACCCTCCGGTCCACCATGGTCCATTGAGGCACTTGTATTAGCCATGTAGCATTCCGAGACATGGAATGAAGCAGCTCACAGGGACAGACAGCAAGGGACAGACTCGGGTGCAGTGCATTTCATTTCCAGGTAGAAATTGATACATGCACTGGCTACTTTATTTTGGTCATGGTGGTACAGGACTTGTTCTGAAGTCAGACCTTGGTATATGCGTCTGTCTGCTTACACAGGGAACATTGCATTTTGTGTGAATTGTGACACACTGGTGTTCCATTTGCCACGCACCCACCGGTGCCTGACTTACTGCATTGACTGTGTATGAACCATCAGAGGGGTAATGTTACGTATGGGTATGAAGCATCCACACACGATTTTCTGTTTGTAGTGTATTTTGTTACTTTGGGGCATATTTGGTAGTGTGTTTGTGTGCTTTGGGCACGCACAGATTATTAAATGTGGCTCTCTTTGCAGCATTGAACTGCTCCTGTTACCAGACCAGAGAGTGCGCAGGCAGGAGGCCAGCACTCACCCCAGAGATAAGTTTCTCTTTGACTTCCATTTGAGTAATTTGCTGCTATGTGCATGTGAACAAGTTTTGTCGATTTGTGTATGTGTTAATGTGTGTACTACATTTTGGTGCATTCCCTACTTTCGAATGTCAATCCTACTCCCCTCTCCTGCCCCTCATTCCCGTTATCCAGTATGCCAATGCCTGTGCCGACTGCATATCCCTGACCCTCCTTCCCCTCCAGGGTCTCAGAGGCCTGTGTGAGTTAGACCTTGCAGGCACCCAGACCACGGTGGGGGTGGTTGTTTTGTGCCACTCCTGCGCCTGTACACGGGAGCTGTGACAGTAGACATCCGTTCGTGTTGCATCATTCTATGTTATGTACCACACATGGTTCAGATCCTGTAGTGACATTGTTTTACTGTGCTACCTTGGTTGTTGACATCATTGTGGTCGTACTTGGCCTTTGTGGCGTAGTGCTACTTGAAGTCATCTACTGGAGGCTGTTCTGGTTTGTTTTACTGCCTGCAGGATATTTGCTTGGCTTCTGTGTTGTCCTGCTTTGAGTTCTCTTGGATTTTGTGCTTTTGCAAATCTAGGTGGACTCTGAGGGTGCTGGCAACTTTTTACACACAAGGTGGGAGATGGTGACAAAGGGGAAGGGTGATCCTGTGGCCAGGTGGAATTCAAGGATGTACGATGAATGACCCAGATGCAGTTGTTCAGTGGGTCTTGGTGATTTGTGAGGGGGGGGGGTGTTTTGTTGTTGATAGTTGCCTTGCCCTGCAGTGTGATGGGCACCCTGAAATTGTAATTGTGCTTTCCTATGTACATGATGTATTCTGCTGATCAATGCCTGTTCATGTGTTGTGTTTACCTTTCAGGTGTGAGGGGATAGTTGTGGTTTGACATGCTGGGGTATACACATGGTGAATGTTCACATGTGATGTGTAGACGACACTGATGGTCACTTGATTTCACATGCATATGTTGAGTGCATGTCCCTACTGACCCGCACGCTCGCACTATGATCCGCTACATGTACAACCACCCTTCCATGTCCACGTGTACACTCTGTTTGCCTTCTGGTGCCCACTGTGTCCCTGCAGCACATGTTCTCTGACCATTTGTGGATCCTGTACATGCCTAATTTGGTTTTTTATGTAGTATGTCGCTTAGATGTCATGCTCAGGGTGTGCATCACGCACAATGGCTGTTCACTGTGCTGTGCGCTGAGCAGTGTGTTGCAGCGGGTGGACACGGCACACAGTAGCTGCAGTGTTGATTTTGCAATGCACATTGTGCATGTAGACAGGCATTCATTGTTATGTTTCAACTACAACTTTTGGAATGTATTTGGGTATGACTTATTTTGGGTGGGAGGTTGTTGGTCAGTCATTTCATCTGATTCCATGTCAGACATCACTGTCTGATGCCAATTTACATTTTTCACATGGCAATGTGTACCTTATTGTTACTGTGTTGGTGTATGGCTATTGCTTGCCATGTCATGTTGTGGTTTTGGAGAGTTTGAGTGACATACCAGTGATAGTCATGGCCTGTTTGACAGGTCTGTGTGATTCACACCTTGCATGTGTGCCTTTTGGTTACACAGGATTGCTTGTGTTTAAGTAGCTAGGGATGCACACAATGTGGCAATTCCATGGCAACAATCTCAGGGTGGTAAGGTTTTGACAGTTGACTATCTCTTTGTCATCATCGATTGTCACCTGGTATGTGACAGGTCTGTGTTGACTCCGCAGGGTGGGGAGTTTAGGTGAAAAATCTGTCCACAAGCTGGGTCCGTGCTTCTTCCCCACGTGCCCTATCCCCTCCCATTGGCAGCGCCAGTGCCTGTGGTTGGGGATGTGGCGGCACCACCATGTCCACCGGTACGCCCTGCCGTGTTGCAACATTGTGCAGGACACATGCTGCCACAATGATCCTGCACACTACTGGGGGTGCATAGAGTAGCTGCCCGCCAGATCGGTCAAGGGAGCGGAAGCGTGACTTGAGCACTCCGAATGTGCGCTCCACTATGGCCCTGGTTGCAATATGGCTGTGTTGTATCTTACCTGAGGTGGTGTGGTGGGGTTCCAGATTGGCGTCATCATGTGGTTGCTCAGAGGGTAGGCACTGTCCCCTGTAGAGGTGATAATGGTTGTGATTATTGG
This sequence comes from Ambystoma mexicanum, assembly GCF_040938575.1. NCBI lineage: Eukaryota > Metazoa > Chordata > Amphibia > Caudata > Ambystomatidae > Ambystoma > Ambystoma mexicanum. Next base: position 581,785,964 of record NC_090928.1, on the reverse strand, counting down.
GGTTTGTGTATTTGTGTGTGTGTGTGACATGCATGCATGTGCACGGGCATTTGTACTCACCTAGGAGCCATGTGCCGCCATGCTGGCCAGCTTCAAGGGCCCGGCTCAGGGCGGACATTCTGTATATGAAACTGTCATGGGTGGAGCCAGGGTAGTTTGCATAGACAGAGGTGATGATTCCCTTTGCATCGCATACCACCTGTACATTGATGGAATGCCAGTGCTTGCGGTTTCGGTAGATGTGCTCAGTGGCCCTAGGTGGACGTAGGGCCACATGGGTGCAATCTATGGCACTGAGCACTTTGGGGAAGTGTGCCACCTTGTAAAAGTCCTGGACAATGGCCTGCCTTTCTGCGGGTGTTCTGGGCATGTATATGTGCCTGCGGACTGAGGGGCGTGCAGTCATGATTGCCAAGACCTGGTGTAGGCAGCATGACTGCGTGGCCTGTGAGACCCCCCCACTATGGCAGTAGTCCGCTGAAAAGACCCAGTGGCCAAAAAATGCAGGACATTGAGCACCTTCTCCAAGGGGCTCAATGCTTGGGAGCAGAGGCTGGGGGATGTTAGGTCATCTTCCCACTCCCTGACCAGGTCTAGGATGATACGGGGTGGAAACTTATACCTTGTGAACAAGGGTCAAGTCAGCGGAAACCAAAATATTGATTCACTTCAAAGACATCGTCCTACCGTTAAAGAGATAGAGACAGTACTACTGGTCATAAGTCAGATCACCATACGTCAATCAACACATGATAAAAGATAACATGTTTATTGAATTTCTTATACATTTATTTCAATATATTAAAAAGAGATTAAATAGTCTACAATACTTGTGCAATACACGAAATTGTATCGTACAATTGAAGAAATAAAGTGCATACTGCGGTAAAGTGCTAGTGCCAATTGTGAACCTCGAGGAAATATCGACAGGGAATAAATCGATTGTAATAAATCCCAAAGATAAACACAAGGATGACTAGAGGGTATCCCCAGATGAGTGAAGGTGATCACTCGACCGCAGAAACCCACAGTGACCCAGAAATAATTGAATGTGTAAATAGCAAATGCCTATTAATGGCACATTCCACACAATGCAAAGAGTCAAAATCGAATCGATTATGATAATCAGCAAACAAGAGTACCAATAGCTAGAAAAAACTCAATACCGGAGTAAAAACACATCTAAAACATATACACATAGTAATACAAGTTAGGGATGCTATGTGTCAACTACTACAATGTCATGCAAAAGGTGGTTAGTAATGAAGAAAGCATGGCAATATTCAAGGTTTGTAGTTTCGATGGAAGAAATGCATCTTGCGGAACAGTGTAGATGAAATCCATCTTCCATAGACCTGGTCGTCAGGCATCCCAAAAAGGCTTGTCCGTGGTTAAAAAATGCATGCCCTGGCTATTCTCCTCCTCCTGCGGTGTCCCACGATCAGTGCTCCGACAAATGGGGCATTCATCGTAGCTGTATATACGTGTTTGTTGTTTGCGTGCACTTTTATACTGTGCGCGGGGACGCTTCCGTCTGCCTTCGTGTGGCGAACGCGTTGATGCCTATGCACGTCTTTTGCCGTGCGCGGGTTTCCCGTATTCGAATCCATGTAGTTCCCTGCAGTACTTCCCCAGTTACGCCTTCTTTTTCACGCGCTATTCTCCATTCTGCGTGTTACGCCCCCTGTTCCGCCTACTTTTGTTGTGGGCGCCGTGCTATGTGCGCTTTCGCTGTGAGCTTAGCGCACGCTGTTTGGAGACGTGTGCGCCAGCGTGCACCATGCACGGATTTGGCGCACAACCAGTGGGAAAGTAGCGCAGCGCCTTCCTTGAATCGCACGCGTGTGCGTGCGCTTTCTTTCTCATGCTTGCGCCTCCTTGCGCCTGCTTGCGCTGGGATTTTCGGCGCACGTTTGTTCCATGAATCGGCCCCTTAGTTCCAAAGATTGCAAAAGTAACTGAGGTAAGAATCTATTTCCAAACCATAAGAGGACACAGGCATAACTGACTTATGTTGGAATCGATATAAAAAGCGGGGACACGGCCATGTTGGGAGCAGGGAGGTAAAACCTCTGATTTATTTTAGAGAAAGAGGGCTCATGGTTCAGTTGTAGATCTGTGATCATCTTAGTTCCCTGTGAAAAGTAATGATGTACCCCCTAGCTGTGGAACACCTGTTGATTTGGTAGGAGGGGCAGCGTGTGTCAGAGTCCAGTCTGCCGTCATTTCTGCTAGATGTGTCATAACTTGCACTGATTGATAGAATGACACTGCTCTGGAGGAAAGTGTGGACGTCTGCTTACAGAACACTGCCCAAACCACGCAGGCACAGCCTGAAAGAACATGCTCCAAGTAGCTGTATATGGACATGGGGTGGACTGGGAACCAAAAGAGGCCCTGGAAATACTTTTCAAAGTGGCCCCATGTTACACATTTTCAGCAGGCCCAACCCTTGTCCTGTGTGAAAATGTGAAAATAAAATAGGTTACCACACAAAAGAGGCCCAGGGTACAGAGCCCTACTGGGAAATCTCCAGAGTTCCCTATAGGCCAGTCCACTCCTGATATGGACAAGGCCATGATTACGCACTCCTTATATTGAATTCTAGCAGTGTTGATCAACAGTGAATTTTGGAACTGGAGGGACATACAAATTTCCCAGGAATGAGGGGGTTGGACAGTGTGCAGTGATTAAGGTTGCCTGAACAAATCAATAGGCAGAAGGGGGATTCTCTACACGGGGAATTCTATTTATAGCTTGGGATATAATCGTGCATTTTACAGTAAACTTATAATAAAATGTTCATGATGTCTGTGCCCAAAATAAAGGCCAGGAATCCCGCGGTAAGTAAGAACATAGTCATGTTGGCTGTGTCAAGTTATGCTAATATTACTGCTGCAAGAAGTGATTTTGGCAATAGAGGGCCAATATTGCCAAATAGCGCCAATACTGCCTCTGTACGAAGACATTTTCCTTCTGCCTGTGTCAATGCATACAATTATGGTCAGTACAATCACACACTTATGTTGGCTGTGTTCAATAACACAACTATTTCACAGTAGGAAGACATGTTCATGATGAGTGTGCCAATATATGCCAGTTATACTACTGTAAAAACACACTTATGTTGGCACAGGCTGTGCCTAATAATGCCAATATTGTCACTGTAAGAAGATATTTCCAGGCTAGCTGTGCCAATATATGCACGTATTATAACTGTAAAAACTCCTCTTCCCTGTGCCTAATAATGCCAATATTGACCTTTTAAGAAGATATTTTGAAGTTGGTGCTCCCAATATCTGCCAGTATTTCCACTGTACAAATATTTTCAAGTTGGCCGTGCATAATGCCAACAGTGCCACTGTAAGAATATGTTGCATGCTGGTGGTGCCAATACATTCCATTGCTGCCAAAGTAAGATGTTCACACAGTACTCACAAACAGACACTTTTTTAAATACTTACTTTTCTTTGCCACCTGGTCCAGGTCTATTCCGCTGCTCTAGCCAGAACACTTCATGGAATCCTGCACAAGAGCAGGACGCAATTTATTGACACTTCCCTACCTGCTGCCTCCTACTGAGCTGAGCGGCCAAATAAACACCCTAATGGCTTCCTATGGCCCATGCTCGCTCCACTGGCTTAGGGACAGAGGTTTTGCAGTCCTTGACATGCAACAGCGCTCCAAATGAGGGCTTGCAGGGTTTCTGTCCCTGCAGCCAGTAGGTCATTATTCTGTGTGCAGAGCGTTCCTAAAAGGTAGCGCATTGCATGCAGGGAGAAGTGACGACCTGCGTACAATGAATGGGACTGTAGCTCTGCACTTGTAATACGAGCAGCTTAAGTTAAATTCACCAACAAACGTTGCCTTCAGTAGTGCAAGAGCGACACAAAAAATTCTTGGGAAACTTAAAGAGCCGAATTGCATAAACTGGGCTAAGTGGTGCAAACCGAATTTGTTTTTCAAATTGTATTTCTCTTCAGTAAAGTGCTCTGGGGAATACTGCACATGCTCGTGGAAATTCGCAGTTTGAAGAACGTGCCACTAGTCAAGAGGTTTTTTTTTTTTAAAGCTATACTCGGTATTTTTTTCTGAGTGACTATACATTATAAAAAATCCTGACAAGAACATGACAGTCGCAGTGAGCTCCGTTTTTGAGTGTACTCTTTTTCCTGCTTGTTTTCACAGCAGCGTCGTAAACAAATCGCAGTCGCAACCGCTCACTGCGCAGCCTGCTAATGTTTGCGGCCCATGTCCAAGCTGCGCGGTCACATGCTCCGCACAATGCCCGATGCTTTGCATCCGTTGGCAGCAATAATGAGCGCCCGCCCTACCGGTCTCCCATTAATATGCGTCAGCAGCGGCCACGCACCGCATGGGAAAGGGAAACATCTCGAGCATTTCAGCGGCTTAACAACCAAAACCCCATATTAACTCGTCTTCAAGTTGAAGTAACAATGTGTCCCTTTGTGCCAGCGAGCACTTGAAATTCAATGCCCTGCTTCAAGGGCCCCGGGAGCTGCAGCCACAGCCATCAAAGTTGTTTGCAAGTGTAGGGGAGAAAAAGAGGAAAAGAAGACAACGTTCCAAGAAGCTCTCTGCTCTTCAATGAAGAATCTTTTCAGCCGATGAATCAGAACTCGCCTCGCCGCCCGGCTCTTCACGTCTCAACCGACCAAGAGCAATCAGTCGATGCCCGGCTAGCCTGTGCCTGGGCCCCTGGGCTCAGCTCACAATCGTTCATCAATGTATTTCAGGTGTCTGAAGAGGATCTTCACATTGGCCAAAGTGCCAACCATGCACTACAGAGCTAATTCAAAGAGGGGCCTGTGTGGGAAAATGTTCTTTCAAGTGGCTTGATACAGTATTTGCCACCACACTCTACCCGGCAACCAACAAGCTTTCTCTTTTTCATTCAATGATCCTGGCTGACGCCCAACCAAATACAAACCGACCGATCATTTCTATAAGGATTATTACTGTGCATCAATGCAAAAAATGTTTCCAGCATCATCTTAGACTCTAGGGTTCACCAAACTCCTCGAAGGAACACTTTTCCCGACCTAGCTCAAGAGCAGTGGCGCGCTGTACAAAGTGTGTACAAAGTGTGGGTAGCCAGCATTTGGGCTGGCATCTTTAAAAAGTAGCGCAGTACTGTGAGGTCTGTACGTCGATATGTGTGTCTATTGGAACAGGAGTTGTTTAAAGAGCCATGCATGTCTTGGGAGATTTGCAAAATTGGAGAATTGTGGGCACATTACGAGCCAACACTGGATCGATTTTGAGAGGATGGGACCATGACAAGAGAAGGATTGTTTGTGGGTCCTCTCTTTGATGACGAGTTATGATGCAAGCTGGTTGGTCGATTTTCTGTGTGAGGAGTATGTGCCACCTGACATGTGGAGCTTAGCCGCCAGATACGCTGGTGTGCTACTTGTGACTGTTTTGTAGATGATACATGCAGTCCTGAACAGCATCCTGGCCTAGAGAGGTAGCCAATGTGGTTCACATAGGATGGAGGGGGGGGGGACATTTGCTCAAATTTCCATCCTCCCATAATAGGACGTGCTGTAGCATGGTGAACTGCTTTTAGGGGTGCCAAGTGAGCAGCTGGGAGCCTTGTCTCGAGAGCATTTCCCCCATCAATGTGTGAGCCCACAAGGGCCTGCACTACAGTCCGAAAGTCCTCGGACTAAGGGTTTGATTTTTCAAAGGGTGTAGATTCGGAGCCAGACTATTTGGGCCTTCTTGGCTATATGGTTCTGGAAGGACATGCTTCATTGGTGAAGCCTAAGGGTTTTGCTCTATCCGAGAGACGTTGACTAAATCCTTCTAGGCACGTAACATTGAGCCGTTGTTGGACATGTTGTTTTTCAGCGGGCGGACTGATGAGGATGAATTCAGTCTTGGATGGTTTCAGTTTGAGATAGGCAGTGGACATCGAGGACTGGATGATGACTAAGTAATTGTGGAGACTAATATTGTCCTGTGCGCTAGATACTCTCATATATAACTGAGTATCGTCTGCGTATTGGTGGATGGCTATATTGGGCTCTTTGAGGAGAGTGCCCAGAGGCTCCATATTAGGGTTAAAAATGATTAGTGAGAGGATGGAGCCTTGAGGGACTCAGTTTGAACGCAATGTGTTAATCTGATCAGTCTGGTGTCTGCCTGAACCAATTCTGGAAAGTGCCAGAGAATCCCATTGTGTCAACAAGGAGGGTAGAGAAGGATGTGGTGGTCACCCTTATTCATGATCTGGAGGGCATCATCCACCACCTGGATGGTGGCTCTCTCGATGCTACACTTGGGGCGGAATGAATGATAGTCATTTAGGAGGCAGAGTTGTTCGATTCAGATGATTATGGTGAATTGTTGTGTAGCAACAACTTTTTCCAAGATGTTGCCAATAAATGGGTGGTTCCTAATGAACAAGTAGTTGGCCAGGTTGTCTGGATCTAGGGTTGTTTTTTTCAAAAGAGGTTGTATGAGTCCAGCCTTGAGGGTGTACGGGAATGACCCTTATGTGAGGGAGGCATTGATGATGCTGTGGAGTGCATTGGTTGCCGGGTCCGTCAATTGTTTAATGATGGAGGCGGGAATTATATTGTCAGAGTAAGAATAGGTTTGAGGGAGGCAATCTGAGAGGAGAAAATTCAGTCCAGAGGCTTAGGTTGTATCAGGGGAGGGTTGGGGGGCTAATGCTATGAGAGGTTGATTCGAGGGTCTCTTGGATTTTGTCTATTGTTTCGATTAAAAATGTGTTGATTCTGTGGCATTTTTCCTGAGTTGCTGTCACCTCGGGGTTGGATGAGGGTTTGGCACACTGCTTTACTACTACAAAGATGGCTTTTCTCCTGTTAAAGCCACGTTCAAATCCCGGCAAGGGTGACTCAGACTTTCTTCCTTCCGAGGTCGATAAAGTGTTTACCAATTTCGATTGGCTAAGAATGTTTGTAAATATGTGCTATGTAAAGCGCTTTGCATCAAAACGCTATATGAATATCACATTATTATTATATGCTAAGAGGAATAAGTGTGTGTCCTATGCTGTTCTAAACTATATTAAGCAACTCAAAGAAGCATCCTGTGGAGCTTCAGGTGCAGAATGAAACCTTTATTTGTCATTACAGGCGAGTTGACACCTCCGCAATTGTCACTGAAAGAACCGTCACCACCTCCTGCATCAAACTCTCAACATTCCAATCACCAGCCAGCATGTGTGAAAGCACACAAGCATCACTCAGCGGCCTTCATACATAAGACACTCTTCACATCGCAACGGGTATGAGCAAAATAAACACTTGTGATGATCAGATTTGTGCATGTGGCACCATTCGCTGAATGGCCGAAGCTAGCAAAATGTACTTTAGCAAATTGTTACACAAACATTAAAGAGGGTGGGTAGCACAGCAACGACTGTGAAGAACCCCACATCTTAAAATAATGTCCTTGATCATGAACTAGAAACACAAACTTATTTAGGAATATCACCCCAAGTAGAGGGTTTATTAAAGCGTTGCAACATAAAAGCTGTTTTCCCTGCATGGTTTGGGATTGGAGGGAGAGCCTACATTTGGCAAATTACACATAACTTCTCTGGGTGGTACGGATAGCATGATAGGACATTGGAGGTGATAGAGGCCCATGGTTCTCAAACACTCTCCAAATCCCCATCAAGCAAATTTGCACCAACATAAATGGTTAACAACATTTGTCATGTATTGGCAAGTTATATCTTTTCCACTTCTTATAAATGAGATGACTTAATGTGGAGAGTGTCATTTTTCCACGGATGCAATAGGTTTGTAAAGAGGTTGTGGACACATTAGAGATACTGAAGCACATTCCCCCAAAACACGAAAATTGGCAAAGACAACAGTTTTGACTTTTGTGAAGGCATTGCCATTGATTGCCATAATGGTACTACCTGGAAATCAGAAGACAACAGCTGGAACACAGTGTTAGTACTTGGGCATATGATGGCAGTGCCTGAATAATTCTTTTGTAATATATGCATAAACCATAACCCTTAAAACAACAATGAGAAAAAACCTCTGCATTTGGCAAAGATCTTGACACTCCTCGGATTTCCAAATCTACCGGACGGCTCTTCAAAACTACTCCTCTGCTCTTGACCCTACCAAACATGACTTCTTTCTCTCATTTCATCTCAATCCTCTAAACCTAGGCAGTTCAAAAAATCTCTCTACTTAATTCTCTTACCTCCTAAACCCTCCTCCACCTCTTCTACTATTTCTGCTAATGATCTTGCTTTCTGCTTTGTTTAAAAAATGTCCAACATTCTTACTTTTCTCCACCAAACCTACGATCCTCTATTGCGACAATGTCTTCCTTTGTCCCACTTACCCAAACCAGATTCTTCCCCCTCTCCACAGGACTAAACCGTCATGTGCCCCAATCGTCCCTCTATCCCCGCACATAGTGAAACTCAAAGCTCAAAGTGTTGCTCCATATCTTACTTTCATCATCAATTTTTCTCTTGAGAGTGCCACTTTTCTATCATCATAGAAGTCGGCTACTGCCATTCCTATCCTTGAGAAACCTGGCATATATACTAACTGTCCTGTCAACTTTCATCCTGTCTCTCTTCTACCTCATTATTCCAAAATCCTAGTGGGTGTAGTTTTGAATGGACTCACTGAGTTACTTGACACACACAACCTCTGGGGTCCTCTTCAATCTGGCTTCCGACCTATGCAATCTACTGAGTCAACTCTCCTCAGTGTCAGCAACTACATCTCTTCCACTCATCATGCTAACCATTCATCTATTCTTATTCTTAACCCATCTGCTCCTTTGATACCATCAACCATTCTGACTTTCTCTACACTCGCCCCCTTATTGTTGGTGTTCCCCAAAGGTCCGTCCTGAGTCCACTTCTCTTCACTCTTTATACCTCTGCTCTTGGCTTATGTACCTCCTCCTACGGCTTCGCCTATCAACTCTTCACCGATGACACTCAGATCTTCTTCACTTTTCCCTCCTTATCTGATGAGCTGTGGCCAAATATTTTGAACTGTCTCTCTTCCGTAAAATATTGGATGGCATCTCACTCGCTCTTGCACAACTCCACTAATACTGCTGAAGTTCTCCACTTCCCATCCAAACAGGCTATCATTTCTTCTCCCACTCTTCTAGTCTTCTCTCCTGACCACCTTCCCGACTCTGCTTCTGCTCGCAACCTTACTGTTATCTTTGACCCATTTATCAACTTCTTGCACTTCATCTCCAAATCTGCCACTAAGGCCAGACCTAATCTCCTCAACATCAAAACAATAAGACATCTTCACATCTTCAACACTGCTAAGCACCTAATCTCCTTGTTAGTACTCTGTTGATCTGACTACTATTTTTTCACTTCGCAATTAGGTCCACAACTTTGTTGTCCGTACATTCTTCAACCTCCCCTGCTTCATCTCCATCTTCCCAGCCCGTCGTCAGTTAGGCTGGTCTCATGACAGAGGGAAACATGTAAACTCATTCTTATCATCTACAAAACTACACATACACTTGTCCCACCTTACCTACCGGCCCATCTGACTCCCTACTCTTCCCCACACTCCCCACGATCATCCTCAGCTCACCTCTTTGCCATCTCTAGTGTCCCTTATGTCCCCACTCATTTTGCTTTCTCCCTCTCTTTGCCCCCTTACTATGGAGTGATCATCTTCTCCCTCTCCGCAGTACTCCATCTCTGCGCTATTTAAATCCAATATCTTAGCTTTCCTCTTCTCTGAATAACCACATTCATAGCATTCTACGCCACCACATCTCACTGTTCTCTCCCCCTACCTCTCTAAGACAACCTCATGGCACTGATCTTTCTCCCCATCATACTAAACCTAGCACTTCCCTCACTATCCCATTCCTATATCATGCTCTTCTCTCCTCGTCCCTGTTTCATGTTTCTACCTCCTGGTGTTCTATTCACATCCTCTCACCTATTATTAAGGACATCGATCCTCCTCTAAAATGATAAAATGAAATGATATTTTATTTATATTGCGCTCATACACAAGTGTTTCTCTATGTAAATCAATGTTAAACATGTTCATAAATAAATGAAAAATAAATAATTAAAAATAAATACATTAACTGTTCTTGTCAATGCTTGTTTTTAACGATAGATCAGTGCAGGGAACAGCTTTGAGGACACGCATATTGCTTATAAAACAAGTGGCTGGAGGCAAACTTGTTGAAGACTTTTATTACACCAGGACTACAACTGCAATTAAGCCATTAACTCTCTGTAGACCGCTTAGAAATTACACTGGCAGGCTCTCTATAGCACAATGTTTGATGTTACTGCTGGCAAAAGCTGGCTCAAAGAGATGCCAGGAGGATGTGTTGTAGGCAAGGAGGGGCACGTTGTGGGTGGAAATGGCCACAGGGCAGTGGTATTCAAATAGTTTGCACTGAGCCCCCCTTCTTTTTTTGGATAAAATATTTTTTATTCTTTTATAGGTACAAACAAACAAAATAGAGACTAATTAATACTTAGTCAATACATTTAAACACACAGGTATACACTTCTTCTTAGTGCTTGGCTTCTTTCCCCTTTCCCCTTATACTGTAGATATGTTACGCCCACTGAGTTTTAGGGTCATCTCGATCGCTTTCATGAGTCCTTTTTCAGCAGTTCAGCGGATCTTAGGCTCCTTTCTACATGCCTTCAGTTGTCCTCCCATCTTTGCCACATCTTGGCCGCTTTCTCTGGGCACCCCCTTGTGGTATACACTCTCGTTTCCATTGGCACACACATGTCTACATCCGTTACCCATTTCTTGTACTGTGGGGGTGAGGCCGAGCCCCATAATTGAGCTAGATTCCTCTTTGCAAGCCCTGTGGATGTTGCGAACATGAGTTATTCGAATCGAGATAGTTCTATATCGGCATCTATCCCCAATATTAGAAGTTTGGGGTCCATCGGTATCTCGCGGCCAATGTTGATAGACTGTCGCAGCATTTTTGCCAGAAGTCTTGTATTTGTGGACATTCCCATAGGATATGGAAGAAGGTCCCTCTCGTTTGGTGGCACCGTAGACAGTTGGGATCTGTCGCCCTTCCTCATTGATGCAAGGCCTCCCTGGGATAATATATCCTGTGTAGGATCTTTAGTTGGATCAGCCTGATTCTGGCTGAGATTGCTGTCTCCCTGGGGTACATGAGGGCAGTAGTCCAGTCCTCTGATTGAATTGGACCCACGTCTCTCTCCCATTTCTCTTTAAGTTCTGTGAGTTCCATTGTAGCAAATGAGTTGATTGCATTGTACATTGTAGATGTAATTTTGTGGTCGATTCGCTCCATTACTATGTTTCTCTCGATTGGGGTGCACTCTGGTACATTAGGGAGGTCTATCTCACTTGTGGTAAGTGTGTGTCTCATTTGCCTATAGTGGAAGTGTTCTGTGGCAGGAGGATTGAATTTGTCCTTTAGGGCTTGGAAAGACTTTATTTCTCCATCCCTTAACATGCCTTCTAGCCTTTTTATCCCAGCCTCTCCCCAGGCCGGCCACTTGGGGATCACTCTAAGTTCTGGAAGATGCTTGTTATGCCACAGGGGTTGTCTTAGTGTGACCTTCCCTTCCCATCCCAGTTGCTTATGTGCGTCTCTCCAGATCTGTGTTCTCTGAGCGGCCATTGTGGCTGTACTTTGACGTGTTCTTTTTTTGATAAAGGTTTTCTTTTTTTTAAAAAACATTTTTATTGAGAGAGTATGTCAGCAGCAAGACACAACATAGACATATCAAAACATAGCTTAATTATCTTACAGCTTTCAATTTAAGGGAGGAAGGGAAGAGGAAGATACCATAGTTTTCGGACATGAGAGCAACCAGTACAAGAGTAGTAGACATTGCAAATCAAGGCGAGGACCAGGGTGTTGCATCAAGGTCTGAGTCCAGGTCGCACAGGTAAAAGCGTAACAATGACCAAATGTCTTTGGGGCGACATGGTGACGGAACCGACAGTACAAATAGTTCCTCATCGTCATTTACCATACAAAGGTCTTTTAAGAAAGTGGCTCTGGTTGGGGCAGTGGAGGACTTCCAACATTTAAGAATGCAGCGTTTGGCAATAATGCAAGAGATGTTAAATAATTGCCTCGTAGTTTCCTTAACCTTGCCTATATCGCCCAACAGGTAATTCAGGGGGGAGAGAGTCGCTGGAATGGCCGTGATGTCTTCAAGGAGCCACGCAACTTCCTTCCAGAACTCCACAATTAGCGGACATGACCAGTACATATGATAAGGCCCCGCATTGGGGGCGTCGCATTTGGGGCAGGCACCTCTGCAATTTTCCACAAATTTAGCTAATCTGGCAGGGGAATAGTGTAATTGGTTTAAAACTTTGAACTGAATCAGCCGGACCCCAGCATTCATGGACACTGATCGAGTAAGTTGACAAAACCGGGCCCAGCGGACCTCATCTATCTGAGTGCCCACGTCTCGCTCCCAGACTTCTCTCATCATGTTGTGCGATGGGGAATGGGTCTGCACCAATGAATATAGCTTAGAGACCCCCTTGCCGTGACCGTCTATAGACACTATTGACCTAATGCATGCATGGGACTGGGGTTCCTGCGGAAATGTCGGCCACTTCGCCGGAAAAGCAGCCCTCATCCTGTAGTATTGAAGGCGTTTGAGCTGGCCCCTCCCCACCGCTTCAATAAAGCCCGTGAGGTCACAGAACTCACCATCTAGGAACATGTAGTGTAGCGTGAAAGCTTGTTAGGGTCCCAGGATTGCTGGAGGGCTCGATCAAATGTGGGGGAAATGCTGGAGAAATCCCACAGGGGGACTTCCGGGTCGTAGGGGGATTCCAGCCCTAGTCTCTTGTAAATTCTGGCCCAAGCATGAGTGGTCGTGTATACTGGATCAAACGGGCATATGTCCCCATAGCTTGGGTTAAGAAGGACCGAGCGTATGTTGTTAGGGCGAACAGAGTGCTTTTCAATCAATATGTGGGGGGCAGTGTCCTCTGGGTCGAACCAATGCTTTGCAAATTGAGCTTGCGCACATAAATAATAAAGCTCGAAGTCTGGTGCCGTGATGCCTCCCTGCACGAAAGGCTAAACCATCTTATCCCAACCCATCCTGGCAGTCTTCCCATTCCAGATAAACGAGGAGGCGAGTGATTTAAGTTTCGAGAAGAAGGGTTTACCAGGCCAAATTGGGATGTTATTGAAGTAATATAGGAGCTTGGTGAGGACCACCATTTTGAGTAGCGCAACTCTGCCATACAGGGATAGTGGAAGGCTAGCCCACATCTAAAATTTGGTCGAAAGGGTTGACAACAGTTCCCCATGATTGTGCGTATATAGCAGGTTTTTATCTCTGGCAACCATTATCCCTAGGTAGCCTACCTTGGTGGGGGCAGGTCTAAATCCCTCTATTTCAGCTAGGTCTCCCGTGCCGTCAGTAAGGGGAAATATTTCTGACTTCGGTACATTAATTCTATATCCTGAGTATTTTTCTTTGGGGTCACGGACATATAGTAAAGTATCGTCCGCGTAAAGTGATATTATCTGAGGGGGGGCCGGTCATCCTAAGACCTATGTGTGAGTGGTTCTGACGTATGAATTCCGCTATTGGTTCAATGGTCAGAGTGAAAAGTATGGGCGAGAAGGGACATCTCTGCCTGGTCCCCCTGTGTAGGTGGAATGACGGGGAGAGAGTGGTGTTAGTCAGGACCTTAGCTGTCGGCTGTGTATATAATAGTCGGACACAGTTAATATAGTACTGGCCGAGACCAAACCGCTCCAGCACCAGAAAGAGGTATGCCCAGGAAACGGAGTCAAAAGCCTTCTTGGCATCTAATGCGACCACAGCGCTTTGGCATCTGGATCTATCTGTGCCATACATTAAATAGGCATCTCAGGTTGAGAGCCGTGGATCGGGCTGGTATAAAGCCGGCCTGGTCAGGATGAACCAGGATCGGCATGTATGGCAGGAGTCTGGTGGCCAGCACTTTTGCGAAAATGTTTGCGTCAGTGTTGATTAAAGACAGGGGTCGATAGGACGCCATGTCTTGTGGCGGTCTACGGGGTTTCAAAAGGACAGTGATGATTGCTTCCCGCATCGATTCTGGGAGAACCCGCAGGCTCATTGCCTCTTCCCACACTTTCAGCAGTATCGGGGCCAATTCACTAGAGAATTCTTTATATAGTTCCGCAGGAAGGCCATCCGAGCCAGGGGAACGGCCACTCGATAGAGCTTATATGGCCTCTGCAATCTCCTCTGTTGTGATTGGCCTGTCTAGTATATTATGGGTCTCGGCCGTTAATGTGGGAAGGTCGAGATTATCTAGATATTGAAACGTGTCCTCTTTGTTTTTTTTATCTTGGTTGGAATAGAGGGAGGAGTATAACTCAGTGAAAGCGCAGTTAATGTCTCAGTCTCTGTTTACCGTCCCTCCAGTCGGTGTCTGTATACTCGGGATCGGGTTATGGTGCCTATCAGTTCTAAGCATGTTGGCCAGGAATCTCCCAGCCTCATTGCTTTGCCCATATCGTCAGGCTTTGGCTGGTGCAGCCATATAGAGAACTTCTCTATGGGCCAACTTGTGGAATTCTTTTAGCGTAGTATGTATTTGCAACAGGACCCTTATCCTGTGTGATGCTGTACTCAGTCTGTAACAGGTCAATTTTTGTCTCGCCCACCCCCAATTCCTCTCGTACCGACTTCTGCCCAGGATGGCTCCCCGGACCTAGGACTTGAATGCATCCTATAGCGTAGCATAGGTGGCAACCAAACCCTCGTTTAGTTCTAGGAACTCCGCAATCTCTGTATGTAACGATTCACATATGTTGGAGTCTCTTAGGATTGCAGGGGGCATCCTCCATCTTCTCGCCGGGGGGGAGACATCATTAAGTTGATGTCAAGCGATACCGGCGAGTGATCCGAAAGGGTACGGGGATGTATATCACATTGGGAGATCGCCCCAGATAGGGACTGACTAACGATCCAATAGTCAATGCGCGAATGAGAATCGTGCACCGACGAGTAAAAAGTGTATTTCTTCTCGCTTGGGTGTAATGCACGCCATGCGTCTACCATACCCATCTGTTCCATTAATTGTTTTACTACCAGTGCCACCCCAGAGTATTTGTGTCTCCCCAGATGAAGATAGCATATCCATTATTGTGCAATAAAACTGTGGGTCGACTAAATTGGGACCATAAGTATTAATCAGAATCACATGGTGCCCCGCCAATTCCCCCCACACCATTACGCATCTACCCTGTGGGTCTATTTTGCTGGACTGATATTTAAAACATAATTTGGGGTGTATGAGAGTCAACACTACTCTGGATTGTGCTGAGTATTCTGTATAGTACCTGTGCGACCCCCACCTCGGTAAAAGTTTAGTATTGACCTGCCCAAGCGCGTGCGTCTCTTGCATAAAAAAAACATGAGGGTTGTGGCGTGTGATGTATGCTGTGATCTTCCTTGCCTTAATCGGGTTATTTAACCCCCGTATATTCCAGGAAAGGAGCTTAACATTCAAGCCCTTATTGACCTGTGTCATGGTCGTACCTGAGACTAGACATACGTCCATACTCCCGCCCCTGTCGCAGGGAGAATGGGTATCCTGCTGCAAAACCGCTCTCTATTTTAACCGCTATAACAACCCGAAACATGGGTTCCCCCAACAAGCCCGGCATTTCGCACGGCAACACTGTATCCCTATTCCACCCCCAAACCCCTCCCGCATCATCAAACCCAACTGGATGATGTACCCCTAAAACCATAACCTAGGAACACTCCTGGGGGTGTGAGCTGCACTCACATGACCGCCGACCCAGGAAGTCTGCACGGCTCCATTCCAACAAACATTTACAGTCAGGGCCACCCTGCGGCCTTCAATTTAAAACATTATAGCAGTGTGGCATCAAAAAACACATCACCCCGCGCGGTCGTCGGGCTCCACCGCGCCCCGGGGCGGCAGATTCTGGTTCCTGGCCCGCTCCCGGGTCGGTAGAGGGATGGAGGCCTCAACGTAGAGCATGGCTTCGGTTGGGTTTTCAAAAAAGTGAGCCCTGCCTCCATGTTGAATTCTCATTTTCACTGGAAAGACAAGGGAGAACGGGACCTGGCGGAGTCTCAGTTGTCTCTTGACGGGCTCATAAGATCTCCTAAGTGATTGCACATTAGTGGAAAAGTCCGGATATATGTGGATTCTGTTGTTTTTATGGAATAGAGTGCCCTTATCCCTGGATATCCGCAGGATAGTGTCCCTGTCCCTATAATTGAGCAGGCGGGCAATTATTGTACGAGGTGGAGCTCCAAGCCTGGGCAGAGGCGCCGATGTACGGTGTGCTCGCTCCACAAGGAAATGGTGCGAAAAGGATTCGGGACCCAGGAGTTCCTTCAGAAGGGCCTCTACCTGGCGTTCCATAGACCCTTTGCCAAAGGTTTCAGCCACCCCAACCAGACAGATATTGTTCCTCCTGGAACGGGATTCCAAATCCTCGCATTTGTCAAGGGTTTTCCGGAGGTCCCCCTTCAACTGGGCAATATCGCGGCCATGTTGTAGTATCGAGTCTTCATTGATAGCGAACCTGCCTTCGGCCTCAGTAATCCGTGTGCTTTCCTTGTCCACCCTCACCTTCAAGGAGCTGATTGTTGCCCCTATGTCATCCAATTTAGTTTTCACCGCTAGGAAGCCGTTCTGAACCATAGCCATCAATCGGTCCACCCTCTCCTCCATTGGCAACTCTGGCTGACTGTCCACCTGCTGCGATGGGGGCGCCATGGACCCGCTGGGCTGGGAACTGGCGAAGGAGTCCAATGGGCCTGTTTTCTTGGGGCGTGTTCCCTTCTGCTCGTAACGGCCCATGTGTAGATTCAAGTGGTCCGCGTCTTCCAGCGCCTCCAGCCCCGTCCGCCCCAACGTATTGTACGGACTCTATACAGGATTGGTAGTGTGCTTAGACCCAGTTATCGTGCAGGAGAGATGTATAAAGGTTATCGGCCAGGGGGGGCTGTAGCCGGATAAAATGTCCCCTCCTCGGCAGATCCTGTTCGGGGTGTCCACCCTCCTCATGCGTTGCCCCACCTGTTCTTACTTGTGTTTACGTCCGTCCACATGTGGAGGGGCACTCCACCAGCAGGAGATATCATGGGAGCGAAGGGCAGCTCCGCAGACACGGGAGTCGGATCAACAGTGGCCCGCGTAGCACGGCGGCTGACTGCACACCACGTGGCCGTTGGCGGGGACCACCGCGTTCGCCGCGCCCAGTATGCGGTGGCGATATATACCGACGTGGCACCCTCACATTAGCCCGCAGCGATGGTCCGATCACCTCCAGGAGCTTGGTGGAAGCGTGGCCTCTCCGACTCGATCCGGCCCCTCCCCCCACGGCTCCAGGGGAAGATCACCCGGAACTCGCGGGCGGCCAACGTCCCAGCCTCCGTCCGCAGGAATTTCAGGATGGTGTATCTTCAACGCGGTCCGGCGTAGAGGCCCAAATTTTTCCCAGTATGTGCCCACAGTCTTACGCCACAGATCGATACGTTTCATTTGTTCCAAGGGTGGCCCTGAGCGAGGATGCGTATCTTGAGGGATTTATAGAAGCCGGAGTTCTGGAACTAGGTGGCCATCTTAGATGTGCGTAACAGCGCCCCCCTCTTGATAAAGATTTTCCATCGGGGTGATCCCCTGCTCCGCCTGAGTGTCTGCTCTGTTGTGCAGTAGCATCGGTTCGTTATGTAAGATGTCATTCACTATTGACATTTGGGCTGCCCAATAGTATGTTTGTAGGCGTGGAAGTCCAATTCCTCCCTCCCATACTGAGCGCTGTAGGGTTTTCAGCGTGATTCGAGGATACCCTCCTCCCCACAGCAGTTTCCTAAGCGTCTCATCTATTTTGCGAAATTCTATTTTTGGTATATATAGTGGTGCATTCTGCAGGATGTATAAAAACCGGGGAAGGGCCAACATCTTGAATAGGGCAGCTCTACCCAGCAGTGTGAGCGGGAGAGTCATCCAGTGCCTCACATCGTTCATAAATCTATCTCTTATTGGATGTAGGTTTTTCTCTGTATATTGTGTTAGATCTGTCGTGATCTGTATCCCGAGGTATCGGAACTGCTCTTTTTCAGTTTTGTATGGGCAGTTGTTTAGAGTCGCTGGGTCGAGTCCCTTGATCGGGAATAACAAGGATTTATCATATTTTACCCGTAGGCCACTAAAGATCCCATAGGTGTTTAGTATATTCCTGACAATGGGGCAAGAGAGTGCTGGGTCACTTAGGTAGATTAGAAGGTTGTCTGCATATAGGGACACTTTGTCCTCCCAGTTCTGTGCCCAGTGGAACCCCCTCCAATCCCGGGACTCTCTCAGCATTATCGCTAGTGGTTCAATTGCCAGTGCAAATAACATCGCCGAGAGGGGGCATCCCTGCCCAGTACCTTTCCCAAGCTCTATGCTGTGTGAGGACCAGCCATTTACTCTAATTTATGCTGTTGGGGCATTGTATAAGAGTTTGACCCAGCTTGTGATTTGAGCTCCGAATCCCATTTTACCCATTATGAGCCACAGGGCCCCCCAGTGGACCGAATCAAAGGCTATCTCAAAGTCTATGGCGAGGAGTGCCAGTGTGTCCTGTAGAGCCGGTGATCTTTCGATGGCAGTTTGAAGTCTGTGAATGTTCATTCGCGTGGATCTCTGTGGCATGAAGCCACATTGCTCCGGGTGGACCAAACAGGTTATCACTTTCTGTAGTCTATTGGCTAGTATTTTTGCCAGTATTTTGGCCTCAGTGTTTATAAGGGAGATTGGTCGGAGGAGCTGCATGCATCTGGAGGTTTGCCTTCCTTGTGTATTACCACTATACTGGCCTTTCTTAGATCTGGCGGGAGGATTCATTTTTCCTTTGCATTCAAGAACATTTTAAGCATATGTGATGCCACTTCTGCGGTGCCAATTTTCTTCCATATTTCCACTGGAAAGCCATTGGGCCTGGGGGTTTTCCCATTTTGGAGATGGAGATGGCGGTCGTCAGTTCTTCCTCCGTTATTTCGGCTTCGAGTTCCAGCCTCTGTGTTTCATTTAGTGCTGGAATAGTTAGCGTATACAGTATGCTGGGAGCCGCAGGGGTCGTCGGCGGGGCATATAGCTTTTCATAGTAGGTTGCAAAGGCCTCCGCAATATCTGAGTCCGTTGAGGCCCATTCAGTGTTTGTGGTATTTATCCGGCGCACTTGGAGGTGGCCCTCTTCTCTCCTTTCCAACCATGCAAGCATCTTGCTGGCTTTGTCTCCCGTTTCGTATAGTCTGGCACGTATGGTTCTGTGCGCTTGTTTCGCACATGTCAGCGCCATATTATGTAACTTCTTTTGTTGCGCCACTTGTAAGGTTGTGTTGTCTTCCACCGCTCCCGTGCTTATGAAATTCGCCTCAGCATGTTTCACCTCTGCTTCTGCGCCCTCCATGTCCTGCTGATGCGCTTTTTTGTGTGCTGTTGTCTCAGAGTTGCCTTGTATGCTTCCCATATTATCCCGCATCATCCACTGAGTCGTGGTTTAGTTCGAAGTATGTTGTGGTTGCTTCCTGAATTTTCTCTGTTAGTTCGGGAACCCTAGGTAGTATGCATTCAATCGCCACTTCGGTGGAGGTTGGGGTCTCTCTGTCTCAAGCAGCATCGTGAGTGGGGAGTGATCTGAAATCCCTCCGGGGTGTAGAGTCGCCTCTATCACTTTGTGTATATTTTCGCCGGGGAGGAAAAAGTAATCCAGCCTGGACATCGACTCGTGCGCACCAGAGTGAAACGAGAATTGCCTCTCCGCTGGATGAAGGTCTCTCCATGCATGCTTCAGGCCCAGTGCTGAAGTAAAGGTAGCAAGCTTGGTTGGTAGTGCCGGATTTCTCCCTCTTGTATGTGTGCGATCCTCACTGATGTTCATCACCTCATTAAAGTCTCCGCCCATTACCAATGTATCTGTCGGGTTGTTTACTATTATCGGTGTAATCTCCTTAATTAAGGCTGCCATGAGTGCTGGGGGCGAATAGACTGCCAATATGGCTATGGTTTGGTTCCATAGTGTGCCTTGCATGAAAACAAATCTGCCTCCAGGGTCTTGGGTTACTTTAGTTATGTAGATCGGGGTTCTTTTGTTTATCAATATTAGCACTCCCCTAGAGCCCATGGAGAAGCCTGCGTGGATTGCCGTCCTATACTTGGTTCTCTTGAAGAATTGGCAGTTTGTGCCTGCCAGATGCGTTTCAGTGAGCATCACTATATCTGGGTCGTGCCGATTTATATATTGCATTACTAGTCTTCGCTTTATGCTGTTTCCCAGGCCATTCACATTCCATGTCATGAAGGCTAGTTTTTTTGCTTTATTTCCTGTTGTGACCATTACTCCTTGGTTCGGTGCTATTTGCGGATGGCCTTCCCTTGCGATCTTCATGTTTGCTATGATTGCTGTAGCCCTGCTGAGCCAAGTGTCAGTTGAATACCTGTGTAACACCCAACTCCCCCTCCCCATACTCCATCCCCAATTGAAGCATCTGTCGCCTACTGAACAAAACATTTAACCAATCAAACTAATTTTAAGTGCGTAGGTCTCTTTGGTATTGGGACTACCTCGGTGTGCACTTGTGTGTGGGCCGCCAGTATTCATTTTCCGGTTGCAATATGTGTCAAACAAAGTCTGTTTGGTTTCATGCCGTGTGTGTTTTCATCATTCATCTGCCTTTGCATTCATTCGTCTTCTCTCTGTGGTAATGCATCCATTTCTTGGTGGGGTGGTCTCTCTGGTGGTTCGTTTAGCCGTGGCCTGTTTCTTCTTGGTTCTTGTCGTTTGCGTGGATTCCAGTCTCCTTTAAGATTTCTCCTTGCCCAGGTCCATGCCTCTTTGGGGTCAGTGAAGTGTATTGTCGTGCCATTATGGTATATCTTCAGCTGAGCTGGGAACAGGAGACCATATTTCACGTTTATTGTCTGAAGGCGCTTTTCGAGGGGGTCAAAAGATTGCCTCATTTTCTGCACTTCTCTAGTGAAGTCTGGGAAGAAACCAATCCTGGGGCCGTTATATGTTATCTCCCCCTTTGTCCTGGCCATTTGCAACACTGCATCTCGATCTCTGTAGTTAAGGATCTTCGCTACCACAGTTCGCGGCTGTCCTCCAGGAACCAGCCTGCCCGTTGGGACTCGGTGTGCCCTTTCTATTGAGAACAGTTTCGATAGGGTCTTGGGTGCAAATAGATCGGCAAGCCATTGTTCTAGAAAGAGTTCCATGCTTTCCCCCTCAGCCTTTTCGGGCAGGCCAAGAATGGGGATGTTGTGCCTCCTTGACCTGCCCTCTTCCTCTTCTACCCTGCTCTCCAGTACCTTTATAGGTTCCTGTGCTCTATTCATTTGCTGACCCATAACTCTCAGTTCATCCTCTGCAACAGATATACGGGTCTCAGCCTCTCCAGTGCGGGATGAGAGCTTCTGAAGAACACGGTGGAGATGCCGTCCATTTTGACTTCCATAGAGGTTCGAGAGTTGTAGATGGCGTTCATCACATCTCTTAGAGATAGGTTTTCTTCAGGATTTTGTGTATCTTCAGACCTGCTTGATTCCATTGGTTGAGGCATGTTGGTGGTCGTGAATTGTTCCATTGTGCTCGGATTGGTTACTTTTTTAGTTGTCGTCTTATCTTTGCCCATTGCAGCTGTTGTCTGTTGGCTTGTTGTTGCTGTGTATAGTGCGGGCTTTAGTGTTCTGGCTCGTCCTGTGGGATAGTCCGTTCAGGGCCGCTTGTGTTTTGTAGGAAAGCTGGTATCCAAAGCGTGCTGTGCACCTGTATGGCTCCTTATTAACTATGTGGGAGCCTCCTCTTATTGTATTCTATTGCACTTGTGTTGGTGCGCTTCACTACCAGTATGTGCCTCCGGCTGTTGGGTTGGCTTGTGGGTCGCGCCTCCCCTTTTCCCCCCCTGGTTATAGGGGTTGTCGCAGTCTGTGCTCCGGTCTGAGGCGCTGCCTGTGGAAGTCTTGTTCGGCGGGGTTGGATGGGGGGGTTTCCCTCCTTTGTCCAACTTTCGCTTCTAGGGTTCGTATGTCCTCCCCTGCCCCCTTTGCACTTGTTGGATCCCGTTCCCTTTGGTTGTTTCTTACTTTACTGGCAGTTCGTATTGGGGTACTTGTTTGTTGCCTGTACCCTTTATCTCAGGATCTACCTCTGTACCCCTTCCTCATTTCAACTGTCCTTGTATAGCCAGTGTTGTAGGCTGTGTGGGGGGGGTTCCGTTTACCCCTCGCGCAATGTGATGCCCTCCTTGGTTCAGTGTCCCGCTTTTTCATCCAACCATCCCCTCTCCTTACCGGCTTAACTCTGCAGGATGTCAGCGGGCGCTCAACGTTATACGGAGCGCCCGCGAGTGTCAGTATTGGCGCGGGAGGTGGTGTTCCAGGCTCCGTCACCCTTTCCAGTCGCCGAGCGGGGGATCAGGGCTCTCCCGCTCGCGTTCACCTCAGGGCTGCCGGATCCCGGATCGGGCCCCACTGACCGTTTGTTGTTTCGTCCGCCCCAGCTGCTTCTGTTTTCAAGGGAGCGCCCGCTTCTGGCCCCCGGTGGCCACTTCAGCAGTGACGATGCAAAACGTCTCCGACCTCTCTGGGCTCCCCAGTGTTTCCGCACTTCACGGCCGTTTGCCTCTGAGGGTGCTAGTCCGTTGTGACCGCTCCTCTTACTTGGCGCATAGCGGCCATCTTGGATTCACACCCGTGCCAGTCACGATATTTCTTTCCCCGTGGATTTCTCGGGATCTGGTCAGTGGAATGCTTCCTAACTTCAGCAGATTGTAGCGACGGCTGTCTGCTCTCGTTTGATGTAATTGTTCGCCTCAGTTTCAACAGTTTTCTTCAGGATTTTGGAGGATTCTGCTGGCGGCCCGGGAGCTCACAAGGATCACGTCTCCATGCTGAGCCCGCTGGCCACGCCCCCCCAATCCCCACTTCTTGAGTAAGAATATTGTTTCCGGGCCCACACCCACAAGATATATAACTGCTTGTATTTTCTATTAAATGTTTACAATTTTCCTATTAAAAGCAGTCACTGAAAGCCCTTTTTAAAGGGCCTTTCAGCTCCCCTTAACACCCTTCTTGCCCAATTAGGGCGGAGGCAGGACAACAGGCTGAAGACCACTGCCATTGGGTTTAGCAGGTCCATAAGCAGTCAATGTTTGGGTAAATATCCAAACAGCACCCACAAGGTGTGAGTCCCTCCACACAACCCATCTCTATGCTTATTCAATCGTTTTGGCTAATAGGTTGCATCTAAGCACCACCTAATTGCCAAACCTAACAAGGCCCAAGCAGGACCTCTAAAAAACAATTCCATACTTGTCCACATCTTGTGCCTTAACCAGTTTAAGCACTTCCAGACCTCCAGCTTTGACTTTGCTTTCAAAGACGTCTTTTTTTTTTTTTTTTTACTCAGTCTCTATATAGTTTGGAAAAATGAATCTCAGAATCTTTCCTACCATACTGAGCCTACCTTATATACATTGATTCCTCTATGTTGTAATTCTAAAATATGTTTGCTGAACATCACTCTTAGTAACTATCCTTACCATGAATCTTGAGTGGCAAAGCCACCTACAAAATACCTGGCCTTTGTTTTGTCTGGAGTTCCTCTGTGCAGATCTCTTGACTTTCTCTGGGCTTTTTTCTTTTAGAACACTGACAGGAAATACCAGCATAAGGCTAGGGTCTCACAGATTGACGTCATCCTATATATATCATTCTCTTTGATTGTCTGTACATTCAGAAGTGAGAATGTGCACAGCCATCCCTACCCAGAGACTGTGCTAAAATGATGCATGGGGAAAGGACACATTTTATCCAAATGGCCCTTGCACTCCAATGAAGTGCCTAATGTTGCAGCCATTCCATTCCCACATTCCAATCCTGAGGCTGTCGGAATCAGCATCTATGGCTCAACATTACAGACATGTTAATGTAAGGGTCAGCGTTATGAAAAATGAAATTAACATTGTGCATTATGTACTTAGTGTTTCAAGTATACAATCATTTTATCACAAACATATTTGTCAAATATAAAGATCTGTGGCCACTTTATGTTCCAAAAATACTCTCCAAGTGTATACAAAGCAGCTGGGGGCCCTCATTGGTGCTATTTGTTCCCTTCCCCTTTCTCATAGGGGTATTTCAATAGAGTACCAGACCGTTGAAAGTGTGCCTGACTCTCCATCTTGGAATGATAACCTTGTATCAGAAAATAATCTATATGGTTATTCTAGGTGCTGATAAAGTGCTTTGCTCATTAAGACAAGTGTAACGTTTGTATTATGACAAAAATGTATACTGGAAGTGATCATTAGAAATGAACATTGTACAATTTTAAATAGAGGCAGTTTACAATGTTACTGAAATTATGTTATTTCCTTTTCAATAGCTGTGTTTGAAAGAGAACACAGGACTCACACACCCTTTTCACGATATCTGTTTTTCCCTCCGGTTGCTCAGTTGTCAGCAACGACTGGGGTGGCTCTAGCAAACACACACCTGAGAATACAAATCTGACTCACATAGAGAGAGACAGATACAGGAAATGCAGAAAGAGCAAAAGGGTGAGAGGAAGTCAGAGAGAGTGCTAGAGCGGTGTCAAATTCACCATTTAAAGCTGGTTTTATTTATTAGCCCTTAATATGACCTATAAGAGTAACATCTGCAGGAGATCAGTGTCACCGTCTTAGCTGGAATATATAAGCATAGTGGTGGGAGTTGGGCGGCACAGGCCCCCTCCATCATTGATTCAGGTTTTTACTGTTTGTGGTTTTGGTCGTGTTATGGCTACAGGTGGGCGAAAATGGCTAATTTTGTTCCGTAGCAAAAATTATCTGATTCTGGCAAATTTCCCCCAATTGCCAATTTCAGCAGGGGACTGGAAATAGACGTGTGGGGCCTTTTCCTGCTCAAAATTTCATTTTTTTTTTTTAATTTCTGTTTTTTAAACAATTTTTTTGCGGTGGGAAAGGGATGTTTCGCCCCTTTATATTTCGTGTTTCTCTGAAATTTCGTTTTTTTTGTGTGTTTCGTACTACACAAAAAATGAAATTTTTGCAAAAAAGGAAATTTCTGTCGCAAAAAAACCCACCACAAGCGCTGTAGAAAAGGTGGAAAATCTCCGACCTGGCGGAATAGAATTGTTGGCGAATTCAGCCAATTCCGTTTCGAAGTGGGATTTTCGCCCACTCCTACTTATGACCTTCTGCCGAACAAACACTTCTAACTGCCCCCATTCAGTTGCTGGAAAGATTCAACTACAGGGTGGCTGGGATAGTCATATGTGGGGTGTTGATGAGCGGAAGTGATGTAGATCTTAAACTGCAGTTTGGCTGATAGCGATGCCCTTGTTTTTGAGGCAGATAAGGCACGGGCCATTAATGAATGTATAGACCAGGAAGATTAGTTTGAAATTAACACTTTGTCTGATGGGAGCCGGTGAGATGTCTTGAGGCCAGGCCTGATGCCTCCTGGTTTTGGCTTGTTGAGGGTGGCACAGAATGCATGGGTTTGAGCAACCGTGCACTTGACGTCGCCCTCAGCCTTCCTCCAGTCCAACAATTGAGACTCTTAGCGAGAACCTACAGGAAGTAAAGTGAGTAGCAGATATGAATGAGCTGGCTACACGCCATCCAGCATGCACGCAGGCACGTGCGCGCGCACGCCACGGGTGGCCTCTTATTCAGTGGTCGAAGTGTACGAAAAGAAGTAGTGCAACTATGTTCTCTACTGGCCTGCAACGCTCCCCACAAACCACATTGCTGTGCCCCCTCCCATGAACAATACAAACCCCAAAACACATGCACCTGCTGTTTAAGGGCACGTCCAGTGCAGTTCACTGAAAGTGCAAGTTTAAAATTCTTCCTACACTTTTATTTTAAAACGAAACCATTCCGTAACGGTTTCTTTTTAAAATAAAAGTATAGGAACGGTAAAACTTATTTAAAAGAAGTAGAGGAGCACCGCTCCCGACTGCTCCCGCCCCCTTCGATCACTGCTCTTATTATAGATAGTTAGCAAGCAACCTCCATTAACAGTCCCCTTCCAATATTATTGCTTTACTCACATTCAGACCATCAAAGCTGACCTAAACAGCAGAAACTGACTCACAATCAGCAGATTGCGCTGCACTCACAGAGAGGGCGCACAAAATGCACACACATCTGGTCCCGCAAGCACACTCGATTAAGTACACTTCTAAAGCAACGCGGGTAGACATGTAGGCATCTCACGCGGGTGGAGAGCACGTTGCACGCAATGCTGACGGCTAGGTTGCGAGTGGTTGAAAATCATAGCTGCAGTCTAAACACTACCAGCCAACCATGAAGGACACGTGCCAATCCTTTCCGGATACGAGACACTTGCAGAGTAACCAAGCCTGAGCCTCAGGTGCTGCCAATCATTTCATACATTTGAGCCAATAGCTGATTTCAATCGATGCATTGCTGCGGTGGGAAGGCACGATGCTTTGGGAGAACATATCGTTTAAGATAACGTAATGTACTCTATAACAAAAGTAAAGGGCATTCAGTATAGTGCCAAAGGGGCTGACATTTTGTCATGTGTTTAAAAGCTGACATAGACTGAGATTCTTATAGCCCTGCCAAAGGTGTTGACATTACACTACTTGGCTATCCCAGGAAGTGGTGATCTCTGTAAAATGCAGTCGGCAAAGCTTTAACTGGCAAACATTCTATTTAGTGGCTGGCATTGCCGGGTGGAGGGAAAAAAGAGGGCTAAATGCACACTCAAAACCTCTTGGCGCCCCATCTGCCCAAAATTTCCTGACTTGTATCTTCCCACTGCTCATGGAAGTCAGGAATCATGTCATTTTGTGGGAGGGAGATTCACAAAGTGGATTCTGCTTGCGCAAGTCTTTTTTACATGTTCTGATTGTCCCTACCTGCAGATTTTGTAGGAAGGGCCCATGCCACATTCCAAATGCAGGGTTTTAAGTGGGTCAGGGTTAGCTCTTGCTCAGTACCGACAGGGTCCATAAATTGACCTTCAGTCAGGTCTCCCCTACTTAAATTCATTTTCAATGAAAAGATGAGTGATAATACCGCCCGCCCCAGTAGATGTACCTATCACCCATGTTTAGAATCACATCATCAGTGTCAGACATTTGGAGTTGGTGGTAACGGCCCAGTCCCAAAGTTCACGAGGGACTTAATGTCAGGCCCTGGCATCATTACTGTTTTCCAGCCCCTAGAATGTGTGCTTATTGCTATTAGCACCCTGAGCCAAACCCGCAAAGTGCTAAGAGCAGTGTATTTTTGAGAAACAATGGGTCACGGCGAGCCCTCAACCCATTAATTCTAACAAACATAACCTTACCTAAGATGGCTGGCATGGAAGTGGGGCCCTACTGGATCAGTAGGGAAAGAGGTAGAGGGAGAGAGATATGTGAAATGGAAGGGAGTGGAGGGAAGATGGCTGACTGGTGCGCCCAGCAGGCAGGTTGCTGCAAACCCATGCATGGATCGTATGATTCTGCCTGGGTTTAGAAGAACCTGATTGGCTGATGCACACGCTGAGGATGCTAATATTTGTTTTGTAATACTCTGACAGGAAAGTATAATATAGAGTCTACATCTTGCAACTCTATAGGTGTTTTGGAGTATGAATCCCATGATCCCTTTTCATGGACTGTTGTAGGGGTGGACCCCTACTGACCTCAGCCCAAACCGGCTCCACCATCTGAAGAATGAGTACACACTTTGTACATAAAGTAAGTTTGTTTTACAATCCTCTGGGGAGCAGTTAGATGGTGTTGCAGGACTAAACTAACCTAAATCTCCACAAACCACATCAATTGACATATTTTAAACAATTTTGCAACAGTTAAAACATTCCCTTATTACAATCCACCCCCAAACATGATTGGTCAAAACATTTACAAAAGAGTTCCATCTTCTACAAATTCATTCTTTCTCATTGGTCACTGACTATCTTTACAACCATCTTCAGCTCATGTTCGAAGTTCGTCTTTGCTGGGGATTGGTCTGTGGTAGGTTGTGACATCATTGTACAATGAAACATTCACATATACCATCATTCATTAATAAGTAACAACTGCCCTAGGACCTTTAACCTTAAGTGTGTTTGCACATGTTCTGCTTGAATATTTCAGCAATACGAGGAAGGCCTGAATAAACAGGTTTTTCTTTGAACTACTGATTGCTATTTCATCTGCCCCCCGACTCCTGGCTCCTACTAAGACTTGCAAATGTATGCGACCACTACTTCAGCACACACAGCCTCTAGTTTCAAACTGTAAAAACAATTGACCGCAGGACACCCTGTCCCCGGGCCTCATCTTTGTTGCTGCCTTAAACAACTGGTCAATTCCCTCTACCCGACTTCAATGCAATGAGCGATAAAACATCTGTTCCCTTGCAGAAATGTTAAATCATAAATCTTTGTGCTGTTTGCAAACTGACCTTTGTACTAGATGACCCATTCTTCTGTCAACCCCCTAGGCCCAGAAAACAATAATGTCCCTGCTACTTAAAATGTATCATGCAGCTACTAACCACAAACGTTGTGAAGTTAGTCATTCACCTGCCCTCTGCCTTCTGAAAACCTGGCAAAGTCAGTTTTAAAAGTCAAAGTGCATTTTGCAAAAGGGACCCAACTACCGTGGGGTTTGATTCATTTGTGAGATTCATTAATTCCCTATGTATTTGTATTATTGTGCATGTATGTTTTTACATTTGGTGAGTTTAACATTTTATCTTTCTGCACGCATGCAAGTTAATATGTATTAATTTCTATAACACTAAAGTAACATATCCCATCCATAATTAACTACACTCGATATATATAAAATTGCAACCTTGCGCCCAATTTGCCACTGCCCCAGTCATCAATATGGTGTGCACAACATAAACCCTTCATAATCATGGAGACCCTTCGTGACCAAACCAACATTCCCCCCTCTAGTTAATACATTAACTAACAAGCCATAATCATCTTCTTGGTGAGCAGCCCTACACACATTCCCCATATCCATTCCAATATGGGCATACTCCTCCGCCGAACAGCCCCATCTTGTCTGCCCGTCCTATACGCACTCTACCCGCTGCTCCACACAAGCATGCCAATTTGATGGAGGACACAAGACAACTTCAGTGTGAGTACTCATATGGGATGAAGTACTGGTGGCCCTAGCTCCAGATAGGGTTATGGCTATCTTGGCAGCAACTGTTGGTACCTGGGCATAGCAACAACGTAGGAACAATTGGCAAGAACAAAAAATAATGAGAAAAAAGACAAACATAAGTAACATGATCTTTGCAGCAAGGTTCAACCAAGAAGGACCCAAAGAATAGAGTCGATCCACGAGTCATTGGTGATTCCAGCCTCTGTTTCCACAATCACTTTCGGTTTAGGCAGGGCAGCAATAGTTCTGGTAAGTGTCCTGTTTTCAGTATCATTGTGAGACACAAACATGCAACAGGTACTGCCTATCATCCAGCATACCCCACCTTCCATTGGTGTTAGGAGGTCGAGTATATACTGGTTTTGCAGAGTCATAAGCTTGAGTGCCCTCAATTCTTCCCTAATGGCAATGAACATGGACTCAAACACGTTCATAAAGAGTAGGAGTTCATACCTGGTCACCTAGAGCCATTTGGCATTGGCCGCTGCGTGGGTGCCAGCTGCTAGGAGTGCCACAAAAAAAATTCTCATTGTGGCTAAACAGCCGATATCAATCAGGAATGTCTGCAAAAGCCTGTGTTGATGCTGCCAAAAGGTAATTCTATCTTTTCCTGCGCTGCAATTGTTAGAATTTTTCACCGTCAAGCATAGTCTTTTATTTGTCATATAAGATGATGAAAGGGATGCAAGGCATACAGGGGACAAATGGGGCACAGATATAACTTTGGGCATTGGACGGGCCAAAATCAGGTGCTCCTCAGGGACCACGAGGACAGGAATGTGAAGAGTAGAGAGACTGCACACACCTCGCCAAGCTGGAGGCAACTGTCTGTATGCGTACGATCCACAAGTCCAGAAATGATCAAAAATAGCAGCCGTACCTCCAGCCTGATCTGTGATGTGAAGCGTGCGACTGCAGTTCCCATTTGTGCCAACGGGCACCGTGCCTTCGCCCGTAGATCCACCTGCCAATCTGCCGTTAACACATGTGGTGGACAAGACAACATTCAGGGGTTAGGCAAAGCCAAGGGCCAGAGCGGGACTGCTGGGGGCCACAGGATTCAGCTGCTTGACAAAAAGAGTTATAGGCAGGAGAGAACAAAACAGAAGCACAAACTGCAACAGGAAAAACCATGACAAGCATTAGCAATGCCAACAGTTTTGGCTTGTGTGTAGGCGGGCATTGGAAAGGCACTTACCAGGCACTGTCATAGTCATAATAATTGCCCATCGATGGTAGCAGCTGCAAAATGGTGTGAGAACCTTTGTATATAATAGCAGTGCCTGGTGAAAGCCTAATACTTATACACAAGTGAAAACTGTTGGCATTGGAGCAATCCACGACCAAGGCGCAGAGTTCGTAAGAGACAAATTAAGCCTACATCGCCCAAAAAGGACATCCAGATCGAGCAGCGACATTCGTTTGGAACCAAAGCCCTACAACAAAATCTTCTTTCTCTCGCCTCGCCCCAAAAACATGGAACGAGCTACCACAGAACATACGTAAGACAAGATATCACCTACTATTCAGAAAACTCCTCAAATCCTGGCTCTTCACCCCATAACTATGAGAACGCCTATGGGGGCATATACACAGCTGAAACAATGCAGAGTGAAGAAACCAATCCTCCCGATCCCCCATAAGGTATCGCCCATAAACAGAAGTTAAAGAAGAGCTATATACAGCATATCAACTTACCAACTGAGAGATGGATATGATAAGACAATACCATAAAATGAACACAGATAGATTGGGATGGAAGGGCAAGGACGATATATCAATAATACCTTGGCCTACAGACTACACACAGGCAACAATGGACCACCACCAGAAAATAGATAGCAAGGGAGTGGGTGACTGCTAATTTTCAGTACCAATACCAGAGTGGGGGACAAGGCATGCCCTTTCCTATCACACTGAGTTAAAAAACAACACAGCTGGGAACCTGCCACGCCATCACCCATAACAATTAGACTTACAGGAAAGAAAAGTGGAAAATATTCCTACCCATAGGACAACCGGATAAATAGAACAAGATTTATAAGGACTAAGATATATAACCCACTAACCCTATGCTCAAATCTTTGCATACCTAACTCACATGAAAATCCACACAACCATCTCCTTGCTCAGTAAACCACACACACTTCACCACACCTCAACAGCAAACAAACAACACATAAATCCGCACCAACAGAACTCGAGGTCTCTCATCAATCCGATATTCACACCAAAGCTCAGCGCACAGTGAAAACCGAACTGACACTGCCAACAGCACAGCACTTCTGTCACTTTCCTACTCCCTCTTCACCCGACTAACCCAACCCACCTTCTTGTTTGCAGATCCGCCTGAGAGCCTGGGGACCAATTACGTTGGTGATGGTGCGCGGTACAGATACCTTTAACATTAACATTAACATTAAAACACAAGGAAAAATGGGTAAGTGCCTGTATCTCAACAAGTTTTTCTGTCTTGACCCACATCAGATACTGCAAATGATTTCTCCGTATTGTCCCACACTCTTTGTTTATTCTTGTCACCCCTTTTTCTGCGAATCCCCTCATTCCCCCAGCTCTGCAACTCTTCAACACTTGCTGCCATTGATTTTTAGAAAAAATTGCTCCTTCCAAGGTCAATTGGGCTCTTTGAAAACACCTAATATTTTTGTATCCTGCACACTTGGCAATTGAACAATCATCGCCACTTGGTATGATTGATGCCATAATTGACTGCCCTTTAAACTGCACTCGAACCCTGCACAGGGCTAGGTGCACTAGGCATACCACATCTTCCTCACTCGGGATAAATACCCTAAGAAGACCATAAGCATGGGGATGAGAGAGCAGATTTTGCAATATCCTATGGACCTCTCTTTACCTACCTTCTTCATATACATTGTCAGCTGCAATTCATCATAGTCATTATTTAAAAAATCATTGACAACATTTCTTTTTCCTCCCAAAGTTTTCTCCTCGAATTTAATAAAATTAGCCAATTTTGAGTTTTAAATATATTTACTGAACATGATGACACAAGAACCAAAGAAACCATGAAAACATTCATTTTCAAACAATTTACAAGTTTAGACATTTCTTTTCCTAAACCAAATAATTTAAATTACAGATCTTTGTTTGCACCCCATATTTCACTAAAATGAACAGTGAATCTTTAGGGCGTACTTAACTTCCATGCCTGCTCCTGTGCCGGTGGGGGACTGCCGGTATCCCTTTGAGTATCCCGTAGGTGGATCCAACTCTTGCTGCCCTCCACCTTCTCGGCATTGGCAGTCGCGTATATTATTCTATGTGGCCCATTGAAATGCCACTCATTCCAGTGATGCACGAAGGTGCTGATATAGATGAGGTCCCCGGGTAGAGGCTGTGTCTTTTGCTGATCGTTGGTAGTCTCGCTGTTTTCTCCTGTTTTCTGTAGGTGAGAAGACACAACCTGTGAAGATATAATCTTAACACCTTTCATTAATGCCCCAAGATACTCCCTAAACTCTTCTCCTAGGACTGCTCTGGTTTTGTGTGCGTCTGATGTCATACGTGTAGGTGAGAGAGGTGTATGTAACAAGGAAGATCGAGGGTAGAGATGCACACCACTCTCAATTCGTAGACTCAAACAATATATTAGGCGTCTAAGAGTACCTGTTCAATGTTATTTCTAGGTGCGCCCAGTTAGGAAAGTGCTACCTTTACTTGAACAAAACAATAAAAATGGGGAGATTCACCGCAAGCAACCACGATGAATAAACTGGGGCACAACAATAGGCACATAATTGCACTTTTTCTTTGAAGCCCAGTAGGCAGATTCAATAATTCACCATATAAATAATTCAAACTTTAAATTAAAGTATTATAGTTTATATACCTTTTCTTTTGAAGTATACCAGTGTATTTATACATCATCATACACATGTTTTGACAAATCATAACATTACATTCTTTGACAGAGAGTTTTACTTAGAAAGAATCACTCTTATGTTAAATGCGTTTGTTGCATGAGTACATAACTTTACATTTCCATTTATCAAAAAACCCAAACTTTTGATAGGGGATAGAGTAACAGAGTATTGGTGACCACTTCTGTCTCTTATGTCCTATCTATAACTACGCATTTCGGGCGCTTCCCGCCCTTCTTCAGGTTTAAATATTGGGTTTATTCCTTTCTGATTTCCTGCAAAAAATATAAAAGAAGCTGTATCAGTACTATCCTTTACTATACCACTCAATGATGTACTGAGTTGTAAAAAGGTGCCTGAACACACTAACCTTTGAATCAGTCTTGGTGAGCCTGGTCGAGATGCTTCTATTCTTGGAGCTCATGATGGTCACTGAAAAATATATATATACATTTCTACAATGTCATTTTAGATATAAAGTGCACTGTGGAGGGGGATCCCATACCAAAAAAGCACTGGGTCCCCCTGCACAGCGTCAAAATTCAGACTAGCTACTGATGTCTTTATGCATGCGTAAAGGATGCTTACCCCAGATGCATAGTAGGTCATTTACGCATGGGGACGATCGAGTATTCGTGATGAGTTTCAATCCTCCTCGTGTGATAGGACGACACTGTCCTGAAAACATATACAATGTGTTTTTTAACAATAGGTAAATCTTGTACGGCTTAATGTACTCTTTGTGTGGTATTAGAGGTCTATGTAGCCTATGCCCAGGCTCAAGTGGTGGTCCATTCCTGGCTGGTTGCATATAAAAAAAGAGCGCTAGTGAGAGGCACATATACCATGATTTATTTAACTCTGCACATATTTGAGCTAAACAGGCTTTAAGGGCACCATTGCGCCTATCCACGATCCCATTAACCTGTGGGTGGTACAATGCATTAAAGAATTGGGTTCCAATATCAGACTTTGAAACTTCAGAAATTCCCCACTTTGGAAACACCTTCCTCACCAGCAATCTTGCCACTGACTGATCATCAGGATGTACACAGGGACCAACCTCAAGCCACCGGGAGAATGGACAATCCACGACAATTACATATAAGAAGTTACTGCACCACTTTTTCGTGTCCACAAAATTGATGTGGAGCTCCCCGAATGGACCAAAGAGCCTGGCCAAGACCCCCTCACCGATCTCATGATATTTCCGGTAATTGAACGCCTTGTAAACTACACAATTTCCTACAAATCTACTTACCTGTTCTTATAAATTATGAATAAACCAGACCTCCTGGAGTTCTGCTGTGATTTGTCATCGAGAAATATGCAACAGGAAATGTAGTTGCTCTAGAGCCAAAAGAAGCAGCTCTACAGTCATTACTACCTTCCCCATCACCTCCTTTCTCCAAAGCAAATCTGTGGATGAGAGAACACATCCTCTCTTTTTCCAGAGTTGCTGTTCTTCTCTAGGTGCTTTCCCTTGCATTTCTATTATGTGGGGCACTGCCGGGACTGCGGTGTACAGGGCTAGTAACTGTACCTGCTGGGACACGGTTTCCATTTTTTGGGAATCTGTGAAATGAAAATATGCTGCTTTCTTCACTGCCTTCTCTGTGGCATAATTTCCCAGAGTTATTGAATTAGTGTGTTAAGTATGGGCAGCACTCTTTGCTAGACCTATCGCTGCTGGCAAGGTTAATGCTTCAATTACCCGGGAAAGCTGCACAGCATGCTCTGCGGGGGATCCGTCAGAGACATCCTAACCCCTCTTCTCTGCCATCTTGATAACCCATAATGAACAGTTCAGGTGATGTATGCAGAGTCAGAATAAACAGTGACTACCTTCCCCTCACTCATTACTAGTGCCTCTATAAGTGCCACCAGTTCCGACCACAACTTCTTCTCATAAATCTACAGCTTAAAGAACAGCAACACTTTCACAAATGAAGCTAATAGCAGCCTGCGTATATCTTCCTGAACTGACTCCAGAGTGCAGGGCTCCAAGCCACTCATTCTAGATTGCATTGCCACCATCACTTCACTCATAGCCACATCCTAGACAGAAAATATCATTCTCTTCCCAATCATTGAAACCCTTCCTCCCGAGGCTCACATCCTGCACATCATCATCTTCTGGCTCCAAATTGGCACCTTTCCCTTTCCATTGAAGGCAAGCTAGATCCTGCCTCTCGTGAAGCCCACTCTGGACCTGTATGATCTACACATTTAGATACTGAACCCATACCTCAATTTCCTGGAAAAGGTGGTCGAAAGCACTAGCACAACTAGAGTGGCATCTCTGCAACCATCTCAAATTTCAGACATACCGACCTGGGATCCAGCCATGCTTCAACACAGCCACAGCAGCAGTCTGAATAGTTCATGATACACAGGTTCGGCATACCAGACACAATACCCCTTCTTGCAAGTCCTTTGTGACCAGTTAGCAGCCTTTCACATTGTAGAACATAAATTCCTACTCTCCATGTCATCCAGCCATATTGCTTACACACAGTATTGCAAATGCTTGTCGCCTTTTTCTCAGACAGACATTAGTTTGTCCAAATGGTATTCTTGATAAGAACCCCCCCCCCTCATTACTCCAAGTAAATTGTGACTTAGCCCAAGGGTGCATACTCTCCCCAGTGGTGTTTAATTACAACATGGAAACAGAAAGAGTTCTTCTCGTCTTCTCATATTATGCCAAGGATACTCAACTATACTTCCTAGTGCTGTTCACTGGCAATATTCAGGGACTACGATCTACCTTTATGAGCACATCCTAGGGTGTCCATTGCTACCTATACTTGAACTTAGAAAGACAGAGTTCAGCGTCATCAGTGGTGGCTCATTATATCCACAGATTCGAACCGACTTAATGAGATGGTCTTACCTTTATCATGGCCATCCCCTCATGTGCAGAGTCCATCGGCTTCTACTTCAACCCCAGCCAATCTACTTTAACCCCCTGCTTTTTCTCTCTTTCCCTCTAACCTAACCCACCCCTTGCGTTCTGACTGCCTGGAGATCAGGCACATGGCAGCAGTGCAGAACATAGCAAGATTAGCTCTCAGACATAAAGGTTCATCAGAGTAACCTCAAAAAACAAGCAATATCAGACACTCCCAATTGTTCACATTTCTGTGCAGGACCAGGAACTCTTTAATGTCGACAGAGGGCACACACAACTTTGGCATCTTGGAAGCCTGAGGGGGTGGAACTGCTTTCCTTGACTCTTTTGGGTTATTTGCTGATACTTGCAACAATGATAAAATGCACATCTTCATGCACATTCTGAATGCTCCATACAATCCTCCCAAAGAAACTGCCATAGAGCAGCGAAGCACGTGTCATGGTTTTTGTCAAATCTATCAACTGAACAAATTAGTACATGTGAATAATTGGATGACACCAGTAAAAGAAATGGGTGCATGCTGAAACAACGTTATTTCTTTCTTGAACCATTCTGAGCCTGCCGGTCCGGTAACAATGGTGCCGGTAAACTGGCACTGTTGTTTCCAGATCGGCATACTTCAGGTCTGCTTGCTGGAGCCGCTGCACTCGACAGGTCTGACCCTGCCAAGCACAGCGGCCATGGGTAGGCAGACCGTACACAGAAGCACCTAATCCGGGAAAACCATGTGCTTCTTTTTATGGGTTTTAGTATTTTCGATCTGCTTTTACTACAGAATCCGGTTTTTGAACTCATGTTATTGGGACCAAAGTCGAGAGACTTATCCACAAGACCACTTGAACCTCTGTATGGGGTTTGTAGGAATGTTCCTGTTACGAATGTACTCTGCAGAAAATATTGTAGGTTTAAAATGTGTACACCTGTTAGACTTTGCTTGCAACATTACAGGAATACCTCACCCTCTAGTGGGTAATTTTGCAGATATGAATGATTGAACTCCTATAAGGGAAATGTTTATTTATGGGGCGGGGTTAAAAAAAATCTCCTCACCACCCCATTTCCAGCACTGTTTAGATGTAACAACATTCTCTGCTGACTGCCTGACTCAAACATGGCAGTGCATAAAGGCGTCTTGCATGTCGCCCCATGGCTGTTCGCTGAGCAGAAGAAACATATCCATATCACCACAAAATGGAAAGAACTTTATTGGTTTTCCTTTTAAATATGCACCAGATTCAAGACACCGTACAAATTTAAAGCCACACATACACATACACACACGCAAAAGATTAAATGTCTTCCAGAGGAACTCTCCATTTCTGACAACCTCTGCGCTAACAGAAGCTACAGGGTGGCACACCGATAAATCCAGTAGTACCTGCTAAGCTTATGGGAGGAAAAGAATTAAGGTTCAGTAAAGTGCAGCATGAAATGTGAGTACCTGCAGTCACCCATTTCACCTTCATTAGTATGTTGGTTAGCAGGTTTAGAGATGCTGCAAACCTCACTCTAAGATGCTCAGGTGCTATGCTCAGTGGCCTGCTAGGACCTTTGCCCATCGAGGGCAGGGCCAGACATTTGTCAGTCGTTCGTCAGGCATTGCCAATGTTAGGGGCTAGAATACCTCTGTGTCTACCCTGCTGTCTCCCACAAGCCCAAACCCCTTCTCAGACAAGCCAAAAGGAAATTCTATATACGTATGCCAGAGAGGACCAGAGTTCACACTACACACTCACCATTCAAGGCACTCAGGGGCCCAACAAACCCTCCCTTGGCATACAAATGGACGACTTAGCCAAAGGCAAGTTAGAACTGTCCTTTATTTTCCATGACAGACAGGGATCATGCAGGAAAGACGTTTCCAGCAATCACAGCTACTGAGCCTGTGTCAGGGGTTTTCGTGCCATTCTGGCATCACAAATCAGGGCTTTTCTCCACAAACCTAAGAGCCCCCCTGATTGGGTGATTGGGGTGGTACCACCAATGGCTGACAGCTATAGAAGTTATTCTACTGGCCATTGCATGTCAGGTGGCTTGCCTGACCCTTCCCCAAAAACTATCTATTACATTGTACATTGTTGCAGGGTCGCAGCATTACCATTGGCCCTTGCCCTCTGCCATCCACCCCTGGATTTGTGTTCCCTGATTGGCTGGAACTGATCTTCCCAGGCCTGCGACCCAGCTCTGTTCTCAGTGCACCTTCTCAAGGTTATGAAAAAGACTATGGGCCTCATTACAACGTAGGCGGTAAGGAGTTAATGGCGCCGGTAGAGCTGCCGGCGCCGTTAACCCCCTACCACCCCATTACGAGGTCTGCTCGCGGGTCCCGCTAAGGATGCCTGGTAAAACCAAGCGTCCTTAGCGGGTCCTGCGAGCAGACCAGGATGCTAACAACGGCCCATCATTAACAGGCCCGTTGTTAGCATTCATCCCATTCCCATTGAGCCCTTTAGGGGCTCAAATGGGAATGGGGATGTACCGGGTCTGGGTTCCTTGAATAGGGAAATACCGGGCCCTCCAAGGTCGGAATGGCCCAGTATTTCCCCATTCAGGGAACCCGGACCCGGTATCCGGTATGGGGGTAGCCATGCCGCTAAAAGCGGCATGGCTACCTCCATACTGGGAATGAGGCCCAATGTGTTTGCAGTGTTGCCATCAGTATAACCAGTGGTCAAAGTGAGCGGGAGAGGTCGGGAGCGGTGCCCCTCTACTTTTTCAAATTACCTTTTACAGCTCCTATACTTTTATTTTAAAATGAAACCATTCTGGAATGGTTTCGTTTTAAAATAAAAGTGTAGGAAGAGGTTGAAACTTCCACTTTCAGTGCACTGCACTGAACGTTCCCTTAAACAGCAGGTGCAAGTGTTTGGGTGTGTGTATTGTGTGTGGAAGGGGACGTGGTGATGGGGTTTGTGGGGAGTGGGTGCAGGCCAGTAGGGAACATAGTTCCATTACTTTTTTTCGTACACTTCGAGCACTGAGTATAACCACTTTTCCTTACGGAGTGCCTGTAGGGTTGCAAGGTTTTAGATTAATAATTGTAGATGCCAGGAGGATAGCTCAGCAGCAACGTGCTTGGCTTGTAAGCAAGACGACACAGAGCAACACAGGTTTGAGCCCTGGGTTTGTGCTTAGAAACCTCTGGTTATTAAGTGTGTCATAAATAACCTATCATATCATATCATATTTGTATCATTTCGTGTCTGCTTCACTGGGAACTGCTCCCCTTCTCCCCATGGGTAATTGGCCATTGTTCGGCACGGCTGTATGACGTGGGTGAAGACCGCAAAATTGAGATTTCTGATGTGTAGTTAGTGAGGATTTATTGTGCTTTTCTGCAGGTGGCTCATTGTCTCTGAGTTTAGGAATGTGCTGCTCGTCTCTGACCTCGGCTACATGCCCTGGCTTGGTGCTTCGTGCAGCCTAATTCTGCTTTGCTTAGTTTTTCCTTCGAAGGCCTGTGGCTTCATGTAGCTCTACTATAGTTATGCTATAATTACTATATGTCTATATTGTGCTTTTCTTTTTACAGGTTAGTAGTATCGTGGTCCTTCCATGTTCCTTATACGATCCTGTAGTTCCATGTGGTTAGTTGGAATAAGCATCTGCAAGCTTTCTCTGCATCTCTTCTTTGCCTTGCATTCTGTGTTTCGCTAATGAGGAAAATAATAAAGGCTTTCAACAGTATGTATATGTATCTGTCCTCTAACTACAGAACTGTGTAAGCATGTTCTTTGTGTGTACGTGTATGTCCATGTAACTTCGTGCGTGGATGCAAGTGTGCTTCATGGCTAACATTACTATGTCGTGGTGTCTCTAATGACGTCAGCATTGCAGGATAGTTGTTATTAGTCAATCATGTCCATTGGGGTGGTTGGATCCAGAATCAGTGATGGGGCACCTGTATCCATGATGACGTTAGCAGGGTAGGGTTTGAATTGTTGTCTGAGAGAATATCTGTTTGCATATGTATTTGTCACTGGCCCTCCCTGGGGGCTGTTCAAACAGGGACTGGAACCTTGCATCTTTGGCTCATTGGGCTGTCATGCTTATGGGGGTCAAGAGGGGCATTCCAGAGACCCTCTTTTCAAAATCCCTCCTCCACCACAAGCAAGAGATACAACTTATCAGCCCCTTCCACCACCAGCAACAGACAACTCACCAGCCCCCCTCCACCACCAGCAACAGACACAACCCACCAGCCCACCTCAACCACCAGCAACAGACACAACTCACCAGCCCCCCTCCACCAGCAACAGACACAACTCACCAGCCCCCTCCACCAGCAACAGACACAACTCACCAGCCCCCCTCCACCACCAGCAACAGACACAACTCACCAGCCCCCTCCACCAGCAACAGACACAACTCACCAGCCCCCCTCCACCACCAGCAAGAGACACAACTCTCCAGCCCCCTCCACCAGCAACAGACACAACTCACCAGCCCCCCTCCACCACCAGCAACAGACACACCTCACCAGCCCCCCTCCACCACCAGCAACAGACACAACCCACCAGCCCACCTCAACCACCAGCAACAGACCCAACTCACCAGCCCCCCTCCACCAGCAACAGACACAACTCACCAGCCCCCTCCACCAGCAACAGACACAACTCACCAGCCCCCCTCCACCACCAGCAACAGACACAACTCACCAGCCCCCTCCACCAGCAACAGACACAACTCACCAGCCCCCCTCCACCACCAGCAACCGACACAACTCACCAGCCCCCTCCACCAGCAACAGACACAACTCACCAGCCCCCCTCCACCACCAGCAAGAGACACAACTCACCAGCCCCCTCCATCAACAACAGACACAACTTACCAGCCCCCCTCCACCACTAGCAACAGACACAACTCTCCAGCCCCCTCCACCAGCAACAGACACAACTCACCAGCCCCCCTCCACCACCAGCAACAGTCACAACTCACCAGCCTCCTCCACCAGCAACAGACACAACTCACCAGGTTTTGACACATTTATGTGAGCAGGATGAAGATCTACAATGTGTACCGCCTCAAAATGGTTACAGGGACAACACGTTTCCACACAGCCTACAATACATCCACACTCTACATGTGAGCAAGAAATTGAAATACTTCCCAAGTAAGTCATGGAGTAAGGGTAAGAACCAGTCCTTCACTGCATAGCACAGTGCAGAGTGAGATATAAATATGGTGAAGGCTTGGCTATCATTCTCTTTGAGTTCCAGCCCCTGCATCTCTGTCTCTGCTTCCTCCCACCTCACCCGCCTCCTCTGCAATGCCAATACTCTGACTGCGGTGCTATTTAGCATGGCACACAGTGATCCTGTTTTACAGGCCTGCTTTTGGGCACACTGCAAGTTCCCACCAGACCAATGTAACCTTCTAAAGGTCTGTTCGGTTGCATGGCGTGTCCACATGTGAGCGGCATTTCACCGTCCTTCAGAAGGATCTGATGGATGTGGCATGGTAGCCCATACTTGAGTGGTGTGCGCTGTCAATTGGTAATGTGGAAGGCCACATTTTTTGGTGCAATACAGTACTGCCGATGACTGCACATGTCCATTTGTTTAAAATAAAGTGAGTTTATGAAACAAAAGGTTAACCACCCTGTGAAAATTTAAAACCTAATCTGCATTATTTGATGGAAGTTTAAAGTTCCACTGTGGGTAAGGATTGCTGAAGACTGTTTTGTTCTGAGTTGTAAATTGGTTAAATGCACAGATGTGTCTTGCATTGTACTATGCACGAGGCCAGCAATAATACACCGTGCAATTTAGTCTTTCATTTTAATTGTTTCAACAAGGTATGAAACTTACATATACTGGATGCATTCAAATACCCCCTACAAGACTCAATCCCAACAAACCATGAAATAAAAAGCAGGCTGTGCGTGTTTGTGTACTCTCCCTTGAATGCTTAAACACATTTAAAAAACTCCTGTGCTGGTTTTAATCATTGATTCTCGTTATATCATAACCACGTTCTGTGTCCCCATTTAAAAGGCCCTTGGGTGTCTACTAACAGCCCCACCGAGCGGGCTTGCAGAAGAAGCACTGTGAAGGCCACTGCATGCCTTTCTCTGCATCCGTCCTATTCTGAAGGAATGGCCGTGCGGTGCAGGAACACCGAACCAAGTTTCTGCTTGGGGTTCACACACCGCGCAGCGAATCCAAAGGCCAGTGCACGGGTATACTTATTCTACTTCTCAAGGCGCAGCTTGCTTCCTGTCGAGTGTACCTGCATTTCCTGCATCAGGAAAAAGCAGGCCCACTGCACGGGAGCAAAGAGGGCCGCTATGTTGCCACCGTTGATCTCTGGCGCATGCGATTCACTGCATGCAGCAACCAAAGGCACTGGGGCACGGGACCCACCCAGGTTGCAACGCCATTTACTGCGGCTTGTGGTGAACCATGAACATGCGGGTGACTGAGCCTACACCTGCAGGTATAGTAGTGGTGGCAGGCTCATGCACCCCGATAATCCGGGCTCACAGTAATGAGCGCCCCATAAATGGCACTCAGTGCACATGCCTTGCCTTGTATCCCAAGCCTCGCTCCATATCATTGAGTACATCTCCATATTATGCTCAGTAAATTATGTCCATTTACAGTACATTGGGCCTCATTATGGGTCGGGCGATCCGGAATTAGCAGTGGCGGTAAACCCGCCGACACTGTTAATTCCGGACCGCCCGATCCCGAGTCCTGCAGGCGGGAGGTGATCTTCCCGCTAGGTCTGACCTGGTGGGTTGAACACCTCCCGCCTGCAGGCGGACGTGGAAACACCAGCACCATCACGAGATGGTGCCGGTGTTTACACTTCCCCATTCCCATTGAGTCCTATGGGGATTAACACCATTCCGCCTCTGTGACTCCCGGGACACCGGGGCTGTAATGCCCTGGTAATTCCGGGAGCCACGGAGGCGGAATGGTAATACGAGTCCGGCGGTAACCGCGGCGGTTACCGCCGGACTCGTAATGAGGCCCATTGTCTTTCTGCGCATTCAGACGCAAACTAATGCTGCGCCGCTAAACTAAGACAATGCTAATTTAACGATTAAACGTGCATTTTTTCAAGTTCTACATGTCTGCATGCAAACTTGCCAAGGTGGTTTTGTTTTCTGAAATTTCCAACAGGTGTGATATGCGTCCATACAGGACCCACAGTCACTCCTGGATCTCTGGCTTTTGAAATCTTTAGAAGTATAACTTTCTGCGCCATCTGGGCCAAGTTACAAAATGTGGGTAAATAAATACAAAGAAATACTCTTCTACTTCGTCAGTAAAAAAAGACCTTCCTGGAAAACGCCTTGCCCTATTTAATCCAATGCAATGACGGCACCGTAGAAACCTAATTTCATGCACTCTGATAAGAGAATGCAGCTTCATTCAACCGCCCTTGGCAACAAGCTGGGGCTCGTGACGGATCGTCTATTATCAATTTGCGCCGAAGGAAATTCAGGGCTGAAGGATTTTGCACCCGTTTTTATGCTTCCCAAATTAGGAAAGGGGCAGGCTGAATACGCAGCAAATGTGGTCCTGGCCTTCTCAGGGGAGAAGTGGGTTAGAGCAGGCGTTCTCTTTTTCCTTACATCTGGGTCACCAGAGTGTGACGTCCCAGTTAGTTTGTGCGCGCATGCGCGAGCCTCGTTAAAATAAACTGCGTACCACGGCAGTTGCCGCCGGGACGCGCAACGAGCAACATCGCGTCCCGTGTCTCCTTCCATGTGTGTGTGTGCATGCCTGCTGTGAGTGTGTGTGGGCCGCCCCCCAACACCGTAGCGCTCGCCTCATATACACGGCAGTGGAAAATCAGCGACGCTACGTCGGATGGAAGCACGGACCCGGCGCGAACATTCCGGTAATGTCGAAAGACAAGCA
Organism: Ambystoma mexicanum; assembly: GCF_040938575.1. Lineage (NCBI taxonomy): Eukaryota > Metazoa > Chordata > Amphibia > Caudata > Ambystomatidae > Ambystoma > Ambystoma mexicanum. Next base: position 581,742,057 of record NC_090928.1, on the reverse strand, counting down.
CACAGCAGTAGCGGCCTGAAAGGGTGCTCGTGCGCTGCTGTTTAAGTGCAACCAAGCAATTTTTGGAACTTTTGGTCGCCCCAGAGCCCAGAGGACGACTTCTTTTTTCTCAACACAGACACCCTGTTAAGGAGTGCTGTAAGACACGACAAGGTGGTGGATTAGCAAGCAGCAATCTGACGTACGTGTGAAATCAATCCCAGTCAGGTTTGCGGCCTCTGAGGCATTAAGAGGTGCCTGTGCGACCTGTGAACATGGCCGAAAGTGATGACGAAGGAGGAACTGTGGCAGTAGCGACGAGAGCACAACAGGGGTCGTTGCTACCAATGCAAGAATTTGATGTATCAGGTCCCCCGTCGAAATTAGGTCCAAAGTGGTTGCTATGGATCAAGAAACTTGATATATATTTCACGGCAACAGGGATAACTGATGATGATGCAAAAAGGGCGACCCTGTTGTATTCCGCAGGTCTGGACGTAATTCGTATATATGAATCTCTTAACCTGCAAGTAACCACATATGATGCCGTCAAGGCTGCATTGGAGAATCACTTCATACCACTTTCCAATGTTGATTTCGAAATATTCCTGTTCTGCGGGGAAAAACAGAAGGAAGAGGAATCCCTGGATCGATTTTGTGCTAGACTGCGGCTGATGGCCACCACATGTCGATGGGACAATAAGGATTTGATGATACGTAATCAGGTCATCCAAGGGTGTATATCCGGGAAACTACGGAGACAAATACTGAGAGAGCCAGGGTGGACTCTACAGCAAATACTAGACAGTGGCAGAACGTATGAGCTGGCGGAAGCGAGAGGTGCCAGGATGGACGCCGCAGTGCGACCGGGCGCATCTGAGGATGCGTTTGCCATCAGCAAGCGGGCCGGATCGAAAGACAAGTGGGGTCAGAGAAGGGAAGGGACTCAAACACCACATGGGTCTAATGTGATTTGCCAAGACTGTGGATGATTTGCCTCATTCGGAGGAGTGTCCAGCAAAATCAAGATCGTGTGGCAGGTGCAATGGACCGGGACACTATGCGAGAATGTGTCGTGCCCCTGCTCCCGTCTCTGTACAGAGAGGCCCTGCTAGAGTTCGGGGGAGTGGGTCAAGACGACAACGGAGCATCGCGGCCCTGGAGCAGGAAATGCAAATTCTACAGTTGGCCGAGGAGGAAGAGGAAGAGGAGGACAAAGTGTTCTTCATTTCAAACATTGCCTCTGGAATCAAGAGAAAGAGACAGCCCAAGTGTGTAGTGGACATACAAGGAGTGCCGACACAAGTGCTAATTGACACCGGGGCCTCGGTCTGTGTACTGGCGGAAGAGCACTATCAGAAAATTCCAGGCCCTCCCACACTGGACAGGTCAGCGGCGAAAATATTCACGTTCGGCGGGGAAACTCCGCTGCCAATCAAGGGCGTGTTCATAACTCCAGTATCCAAGGGAGGAAAAACTATTAAGGCAAGATTTTTTGTCACGGATGTGAGTCCCCATTCATTACTCAGCTGTGCAGCATCTGAAGTACTGAACTTGGTTCATTTCGCATATGAGTTTATTTGACGGACATTGAATCACTGCTTGTCAAGTTTGGGGGCATTTTTGAAGGGGTCGGAAAGTTGAAGGCGCCCCCTGTGCGTCTGCACATTGACGATTCAATTAGGCCAACAGCCCTGAAGCATAGGCGGATCCCATTCCATCTAAGGGAGAAGGTGGAGGAGGAGCTGCGGTCGCTTGTCAACATGGATATCATTGAGAGGGTGGAAGGGCCTATGCCCTGGGTGCCACCGATAGTGGTTGCGCCCAAGCCGAAACAGCCTGGCGCGGTGAGAATCTGCGTAGATATGCGCCTCCCTAATGCCGCAATCAAAAGGGAGACACTTGACGCCCACCCTGGATGACATCGTAGGGGAGCTACAGGGGGCGAAAGTGTTCTCTAAATTGGATCTGCGGGCTGGCTATCACCAGCTTGAGCTCCACCCAGACTCGAGATTCATCACCACATTTATGACGCACAAGGGTCTCTACCAGTTCAAACGCCTGAGTTTTGGCATTTCGTCGGCCGCCGAGGTGTTCCAAAACACCATCCGGGGAGCTTTGGCAGGCCTAAAAGGTGTGTTGAATATGAGTGACGATATTTTGGTGTTCGCCAACTCTGAAGCTGAACACATGAAAAGGCTCGAGGACACACTAAAGAGACTGCACGATCTGGGTCTCACTCTACACCGTCAAAAGTGCGAATTCTTTAAAGACCGAATTGGATTTTTCGGATTCATCTTTCACGCTGCCGGCGTGTCGCCTGACCCGGCAAAGATCAGAGACATTCGGGAAGCCGCCGCACCACAGTCTCCCACGGAGGTAAGGAGTTTCCTGGGTATGGTGACGTACTGCGGCGCTTCATTAAGAGTTTGGCCTCGCTGGCGGAACCGCTCAGGGCACTGACGCGAAATGATGCGGTATGGAAGTGGGAAGCTCGAGAACAGGAGGCATTTCAAGCTCTCAAAAATGCCCTGTCCGATGAAGACACGATGGCGTACTTCAATCCATCGGTGGAGTCCGAGATTGTACTGGATGCCAGCCCTGTAGGGGTGGGGGCGGTGTTGCTACAGCCGGTCAAAAGGGGGGACATGCGGCCAATTGCATACGCGAGTAAAGCCCTTTCCAGTACCGAGAAGAGGTACTCGCAAATTGAGAGGGAGGCCCTGGCCATCCTGTGGGGCTGTCGCCACTTCCGCCTCTACATCTTGGGCAAGCCTGTCATGGTGGTGACAGACCACAAACCGCTATTGCCCATATTGGCGGGAGTTTCGTCAAAACCGCCACCAAGAATTGAGAGGTGGATGTTGGCCCTCATGGAATACGGTGTGCGGCTAATATACAGACCGGGAACCAACAACCCGGCGGACTATCTGTCGCGCCATCCCAACAAGGAGAATACGGAAGCAGAGAGCGGTGAAGAGGATTGCCAAGGTTTGCTCTGTCAGGTGGTGGAAGGAGCACTGCCAATGGCTCTCTCGAGACTGGCCATAGCGACGGAATCATCCAACGATGAGGTCTTCGGCATTATCAAAGCCGCGGTGAGGAGCGGAGATTGGAGGGAAGTGCTGCGCAATAACTCACGGCACCACAAGGAGGCACGGAGGGACCTGCAAGCGCTCTGGCGAGTTAGAGACGAGCTATCTGTCTCTGATGATGGACTCCTCCTCAGAGGGCAACAAATTCTCATAGCACAGGCGCTAAGGAAAAGGGTGTTGGAACTGGCGCACATTGGTCATCAAGGGGTTGTCAAGACCAAGGCGAGGTTGAGGCCCAAGGTCTGGTTTCCAGAGTTGGAGGGCGAGGTTGAAAATTTCGTGAGAAGATGCCTGTCCTGCCAAGCGGCAACCCCAGGAGACAAGGCCCCGCCAATATGCTCGATGGAGCGCAGCACGAAGCCATGGGGAACGGTTCACGTGGACTTTGGCTCGACGGGTCGAGGCATGTACTTCCTGGTGGCCGTCGACCAGTGGTTGAGGTACCCTGAGGTCGAGGTGGTGGAGTCGACGGCCACGGAGTTCACCACCAGAGCGTTGGACAAAATGTTCGTGACGCATGGCTTCCCGGACATACTGTGTTCTGACAATGGACCCCCATTCACTGGCAGCCAGTTTGCCCAATTCCTCCGAGACAGGGGGATACATCACCGCCGGGTGTCTCCACTATGGCCACGAGCGAATGGAGAGGCCGAAAGAATGAAGGACGCTCAACAAGGTACTGAGGATTTCAGCCAGTGGGGGTGAAGACCTGCGGACGAAGCTCGTGGAATTCCTGCGAGAATATCGAGCAACGCCCCACCAGTCCACGGGGGTTGCTCCCGCAGAGGCACTGTTTGGGGGGTGCCCGAGGGGAATGTTGCCGGAAGTGGAGGGCCGAGGGCCTGGGGTCATTCATGACGTGAAAGTTCAGGAGGAACGGGAGTTGCGCAACCAGAAAGAAAGCGAGAGGAGGGGTTTGCGAGAAACGGAAATGCGAGTTGGAGATTCAGTGCTGGTTCGGAATCGGCACCCGGAAGGTAAATTGTCTCTACCTTTTGAACCTCGCCCCTGGAAGGTAACGCACGTGAAAGGGACAATGGTGACGGCAGTGTGTGAGCGTGGCACCGTCACCCGCAACCGGTCTTTTTTCAAGAAAATGGACACGCCGGATGAAGCCCAGACCCCGGGTGAGACTTTTGGTCCGGAAAGGATCCCCCGAGCGCACGAGGACGTGCCGTCGAGCGAGAGCACTCCCGCTGGAGACAGTGACCGCCCCCTGCCGACGGTCCCGCCCCGGTATCCCGTCCGCCAGGATCGCAAGCCACCGGTTCGTCTCAAGGACTACGTCCTGGACTCAGGGGACTGAGCCCATCGCAAGAGAGGCCGTTCCAGTTTGGTGAGACAACGTGTTCATGTTTACAAGTTCTGGGGAGCCTGCGCACCCCGAGTGTTATACTGTTTGTCGTTAAAGAAAAAAAGGGATGTGATGTCCCAATTAGTTTGTGCGCGCATGCGCGAGCCTCGTTTCGGGCCCGCGCATGCGCAGGTTAAAATAAACTGCGTACCACAGCAGTTGCCGCCGGGACGCGCAACGAGCAACAGCGCGTCCCGTGTCTCCTTCCATGTGTGTGTGTGCATGCCTGCTGTGAGTGTGTGTGGGCCACCGGAGGCACGGGTGGCCGCCCCCCAACACAACACAGAGGTGAAACGACGCCATTTTCTATGCGATACAAACAGATGGAGCAGCGCAGGAATACGTGAAGCTCAAAGACTTAAGTTTAAATGTGAGGTGTGTGTTTCACAAGAAAGCAGTGTTCTGCATCTCCAGATGTTTCAATATAGCAGTGCGGAAAGCTTTGTGTCCCGGAAATGCCGACTGAATGAAACTGTCAATTGTCCTCCGCTTTCCATGTAATGGAAGAGGAGGAAACGGCCGCGAACCCCCAAATCTCATACTTGCAAAGAAGGTGAGCGGGGGACATCCCTGCAACCCCTTCTCCCCTTGGTCGGCATTATGGGATTCGAGATTTTCGTCCATGCCGAATGCGCACATAACACGCATTCGGCTTTTTGTTTACGTTATTTGTGTACATGTCTCCATAACTCATGGTATTGATGGCATACTAAGAACTCTGAGCCTTCAATTGCGACAGAGCCGCATATCCTCCTTCACCAACCCAGCCCTTTCCTTTGTCAGGGGACAGAGAGCTGTGAGTCCTGTCAGAGTGGAGAACAGTTGAGCGTAGCGACACAATAGGCCACCTTTTCAATGGGGAGGTGCATTAAATGGAGGCTTAAACAGGAGGAATAATGCTTTTACACCTCCATTTCTCACTCTGCCCCATTTTGGAGCCGTGACCAGAGAGAGAAGAGGAATGGAGCGGAGATGAGATCGCTGCTGTGCATTCCCCCTCAATTTCATCAAGGGGTTTTGTTTTATGCCTGCATGACATTTTCATCCAGGCGTAAAACAAGTGGATTCCTGTGGAATCCATTTTGGTTTTGCACATGCTCAATGGGAATCCATTACGAAACACTGTCTAAAAAGCATACATTGCGGGCAGTGTTTACACAACAGGCACAGGAAAATGAAAGCGTGAAAGCAAGTTCACCTCACATTACTTGTTCCTTTTCCCAACTTGTGATTGTTTAAAATGGCATGCAGTGGACTGACCAGCATGTAAGTGCTAATGTTTGTGGTCCCCTGTATGTAATAAACATTAAATATGAAATAAGGCTGAATGTTTTTGATCAGAGCTCTCACTCTCCTCTTGTTCCTTCTCCTCTTCATTACACTGTGTCCAGTCACGCAGTCTCAGAACACGCCCCCTCTTTTCCCGTTTGGCGGTAGCAAATGAAAGCGAAAGCAGGCAGGCGGCGCTCTGTGTGAAGACAATCTCTTAATTTGTGAGGCCAGTGTTTGAATGGCTCATTAGCACTGTCTTACTTTGTGGAGGGTTACAATGTATTAATATTGCTATGGACATTGCATCCTCTGTAGAAAATTATCTTGAGCTGCCTGGCATTGGAAATTGACCGTGTGCAAACCATGACAACAGGCCAAAATTCTGTGCGGGACAACATGATTGCGGTGGCAGACATTCTACCCTCATATTAAAACACAAAGACAGTCCAAATCAGTTAATATGGTTTAATGTTGCAAATACTGTAACGTCGAAGTGAGAGTTGTGAAAAATGAAATGAGCGCCATCCCAGTTTGCATTATGCACTTACTAATTCGAGCGCACAACCCTTTTATCACAGACATGTTTGTTAAATATAAACATCTGGGGTCATTCATACCTTCCCAAAAGGCTCTTTGATTCTATGCAAAGCAGCCAGGAACCCTAATTGATGTTATTTGCCTTACCCATTCTCCTAGGGCTATTTTGAAAGAGTGCAAGATAAGTGCACCAAACTGTTCACCTTTGAAAGATAACCTATCAGAAAATAATCTATATGGCTATAGAATATTTTGATAATGTGCTTTGATCAGTAAGACATGTGTACCAATCTTATTATGACTTTAATTTATACTGGAAATGATCATTAGAAAAGAACATTATAACATTTTAAAAAGATGCAATTACTAATAGTAGCATTTATTTTAAATATCTGTTTGCAAAAAAAAGTTGTCACATACTCCCCCAACCTCAGAATATGTTTTTTCCTCTGGTTGCACAGCTGTCAGTAATGGCTTTGGTGGTTTTAACAAACGCGCACCTGAAAAATGTAATTTTCACCCATATAGGGGGTCATTCCGAGTTTGGAGGTAAGTAACGGTCCTTACCGGCATGCACAAATAGCGTGTCCGTGCAGTCATTAGTCCGTTAATAGAGGACTATTGCGACTTCGCGGGCACAAGCTTTGCGCCATGCCGGTAAGGGAATTACCGCCATGCCGTTAAAGGCACGAAAAAAACCCTTAGCGGCAACATGCATAGCGCAGATAGCACTAACGGCATGAACCAATGTGGCATTAGTGGTCACCGCTATTAGCGGTCACCATAAATAAGCGGAACCGGAAGTAGCGTCATCGCACAGGAACCGGAAGGAGCATGGCTGCCATCTTTAAAAACACAATCCATTGCCATCCTCACCACACAGGACCTGTGGGACTCTGCTGTGTGTCAGAAAACCTTCTCCAAACATACCACAATGCCCAAGGCCCTTAAGAAGGGAGCCGCCCGCCAGCGCAAGGAGAGATTCAACGAGGATCAGTTGGAGACAGAGACGTTTTTATGGCAGGGCAAAAGGGGCACTTGCCCAGGGCCCCCACCTTGAAGGGGGTCCCACAAGGCTGCCTGATCTAAAGAAGTAAGATTTCTTTGGTCACAAGACTTAAATAACACACATCAGGATATTTTATGGCATGGTGCTGAGGCTCTAAATCTATTGCATGTCTGTTTTGGCAAGAACATTATGCCTCGATTAATTCATCATGTAATTCTTTCTGTGTTCACTGTGGTATTTTGGGAATTATGTTGATCATGTGCAATAGCCAATTTTCAAATTCATATTGGTAAATTGAGTGCCACAATGGTTCAGAAGTTATCTCAGTGTGTTAAGCACTCATTGCAGAAATGTGTGTTCCTATGCAAGGTTAGAATAGCACATTCCTGTAAGGCTGGCTGAGCCTTTCCTATGTCTGAAGTTTATAAACCTGCCTGCATATTTACTTGGTCTTGCAGCACAACAGGTGCTATTATCAACAATGTATCTGCACCAGATAGGGGTTGTTATAAAAACAAACATGCCATCCTTATGGTCTAAACATGGGTTTGTTAAGATGGGTGTTGTAAAACCTAGGTAATCACCTTCAAAGGTGAGCATACACTCTTAGTACAAGATATGAATAAGTATCCAAATTTGGAACCAAAGCATTCATGCTTGTATCTTGGGGTTTCCCCAGACAATACAGTGATCCTGGTCAAATCATCTAATATTTTATACATTACTGTACAGTCTTCTGTGAGGTTTGCCTCCTCGCATGCTGGTGGCATTTTTTAGCCCATTACTTGATCTTTCTTCTTATGAAGGCCATTTGAGTGGAAGCGGTGCTAGACAGAAGGGAGCGGACCAGGTGGTGCAGGACCCGGGCAAGCATATTTTGAAGTCTGCTCCTTTGACACAAGAAAAATGCTTTGCATTGTTTTTTTAAAGTCAAAGGTTTTTCTGCACATTAGTAAATGACAATTTCACAAGTCAGTGTTTTGGAAGTATATAAAGCTTTGAAATACAAAAGACCAACCCAGATTAAATCTTGTAAATCACACTGATTGGTATGCTTGTATTTATGTACTTCTTTTGATGAAGGAGAGAATTAAGCGAGAATCATTCTGTGTTAAACCATTCTATAATATATATATATATATTTTTTTTTAAATGGTCATGTTTGCTAATGTGATGGGTGTACTTTCCAAGTCAATTTTATGAAATGAGATCGATTTCGTTCATGGTAAGAACTGGTAATGAAAGTGTTCAAATGCAGAAATTGCAGAGTTGACACCAATCCCAAATACACTCCTTGACCAGTGTGTGTAATGCTGGGTATCTAATTTCATCTTGTATTGTCTAGCCTCTCGAAATTGCCAGTCCCTAAACCTTTCAAAATTGTCAACCCTTCAGAGATATTTCCTTCTCAGGGTACGATCTTCAAAGCAGCCTCTTTCATGGTTACATGGGCTATAGTGGTGCTTCCACTACAATAGGGAGCATTGATACATTGCACACCACAGGCACATTATTCTTTTGATCTCTAATGGCAACACTATTTGAAAACCATGTCCCATTTATAATCTCAGTCTGTCTGGATACAAACACCTTCCTGGTAGCTTCTAATCTGCATCCATTATCCATGCTATCATATGTGTAGCTCTCTCCTTCCTACCAATTTGTCTCTGTCCATGCATGAGCCTTTCTGCATTCTGTGAGGCAGCAAATGTGAGTTCTCTGTATATTCTGGGTTACATGCACCTTTTACATAGTACTGGATCAATACTACAGGCTGAATACCTTCTTGGATGATATTGATAAAAAGTCTCCTGTATCTAAGCTAGAACATAAGTAACCTATTCGTAGACTGGTATTGTTGGCCTTCAAATGGTACTTGTTTATCATTCTGTTTAGAGCAAGAATGTAGAGGGTACGGGGAGTTAAAGTGAGTAAACATCCTTATTGTTAATGCTGTGAGGCAGCACATCAACCTATCGGTTGTGATTGCGACAGGGGGTAGCGGGGTAGATATTCTTGATCACTTAATTCCTTTGGTTTGGTGGAGGGGGCCCCAAAGGTGTCTGTGGCCAGGGCCCCAAAAGTGCTTAAGATGGCCCTGGTTGGAGATGCTAGCCGGGACACTGCAGGAGCATGCTGGGATTGTCTTTGCCAACAGCCTGAAGAGGGAGGCCATCTTAAAAAAAGGAGATCTGGGCACTTGTTGCACAGAAAGTTAGTGCTGTTGGAAACACCCCACGCACCACCAAAAACTGCCGTAAGCGCTGGGATGACTTGCGACTCAGAGTGAGAAACATACTCTCCGTCAACAGGAGCCAGGCAATGGCAACAGGAGGAGGTCCCAACTCACCCATCAAGCTGACCCCATGGGAGGACATCTGCGCCAGCATGATCGGAATGGAGGGGATAGAAGGTGTTGGCGAGATGGAGTGTGGCGCCACAACATTGGCCGATGGAGGTGAGTGTCCTAACAAAACACTGTAATGCAGAGTCTGAAGAAAGTCAACCAATATGTCAGTCCAAAGAGGCAAGCCATGGTCCAACACACAAACACTCCCAGCAAAGTAGGCGGACGCATCACAGACACATGCAGGTGCCTGCAGCAAGGCAATGCCGTACCTGACAAATACCACACAAAGATGTAAATGCCATAAATCACACAGCATGCAGGCCCCAACAAATATGCATGTCAGATAGCATAGCTCTTGGCCAACATGAGTGACCCCGACGTATGCCTGCATAACCCACCCATGTATCAAACAACGTGCTCATCCAAACTCAAATGCCTATTACCCTCAATTGTGTGGATGATCAATTGTCCTAATGTATGTATGATGCCTATCAAAACATCACTCATGCCGTCCCTCTCTTTGACCCCCACAGGCTCTGACCATGACAGCGATGGCCAGGATGCAACCCCCAGGAAGACCACACCCCGGAAGAGGTCCCGGGATGACGCCAACTGCCTTTCGACCTCGAAGGGACAACCCAGGGTCCACCGTGCACCATCAGGCAGGACACCCCAGGTTGCCAGTACACCGTTGCCGCCAAGGGCCGTAGAGGCCGAAGCACCAACACCCATTGCCCAGCATGAGGGATCAGCCGAGGCACCACACTCTGAGGAGTCTAGTTTGGCTGGAGAGGTGGCAGCCACAGCACCCCAGGCTGTGGAGGACCCACAGGAAGAGGTATGGGTGCCCGTTGAGGACGATGCATCAGAACCGCTCCGCATGCCCAGTCCACCGGCATCCCCCCAAATATCATCCCTTGAAACAGACCACGCCACCACCCCGGAGCAGTCTGGTCAGGAGCAAATGGCAGGGCACTTCAGTCCTATAGGGCCGAGTATTAAGGCTGAGCAGGCTGAGCAGGACAGCCAGGAACCATCAACCTCCACAGGTGCACCCGCAGGGCCGCAGCGTGCAGAACAGCTGACTGCCCTTGTGCGGCAGTTTGTTGAGGACAACACACTGGCTAGGCAGGGGTGGCGGGAGAACATCACCTCTCTAGGCAGGTCCATTTCTGAGAACACCACCTCCATGCACAAAATATTTGCCAAAAACACTAGCCGCCTCTGCGAGGAGGTCTCTGCCCTCCGTCAGGTACTAGGCCACATAGTCGATGCCATGGAGGCAGGGCGTCCGGCTACCCAGTTCGAGTCGGCGACCACACTGCCATCTTCTAGTTTGATCCAGACGAGCCCGCTCCGCAGGTCAGCACGCACCCTGCGCCGGCAAGACATGCCGCCACCTGGTCCAGGGAGTGCGAATTGACAGTCTGGGCAGCCTCATGTAGGCATTGGAGACTTGATGGGACATGTGTGGGGGAGTTTTGGGGCGAGGGGTAGGGTGGTGAGGGTGTTTGGGGGAGTTGTGGGGGGAGGGGGAGAGGGGTGAGGGTGGTGGAGGGTTTTTGCACTATCGTTATCATTGTTATATTTAATACACCTGTTGTGTCAAAAGCAAGACCTGAGTGGACATTCATCATTGCGCATGTGTCATTTATTCATATACAGTGCATAGTGTGCATGTACCCACACACCCAGTGGCCTCTGTTGGAATATCATGTCACCCTCTACAGCCATGTCTGTCAGTAATATTGTGCAATCACTGACTGACACACAGCACGTCCCTCCTGTGCACCGGCACCGCAATGATGTGCAGCCACTTCTTCTTCATCCCCTTCATCATCACCAGGTGGTAGCAGTTCAATATCAGGGGTCAGGGGCACGTTGCATCGGATAAACATGTTGGGCAGCATAACACATGCCATGATGGTCTTGGCCACCTTCTCATGCCTGTAGAGGAGTGCCCCACCTGACAGCCTAAGGCAGCAAACCCATGCCTTCAACAGGCCAAAGGTCTGGTCAATGACCACACGGGTAAGGGTGTGGGGTCGATTGTAGTCCTCCTCATGCCTGTTCTGTGTGTTTCGGACAGGGGTGATGAGCCACATCTTCATGGGACAGCCACTGTCACCTGCACGGGAGGCATTTAAAGCTATATGTCAGTCGATTGATGATGGACAGCTATACTCGTCACACATGTTGGCAGATTATCATTGGTCACATGCACATGTCCCTGGTTGTATGGATGCCATTTTTAGGCCCTCAATGTGTCCTGTGCCATGGAATAATGGTGTGGGTTGCATCTTCAAGATGATACACGGTGTGCTCTGCCGTATTGTAGCTCATGCATTGTGTACGCATACAGCTGTGTTTGTATAAATTTAGTGATGTGTTGTGTTCTGTAGGATTTTCTGATGGGGAGCTTTGGCAGTAGGCTGTGCAATGTTAGGCATTCTGCGCTGATTTTACCCATGGTGACATGCAGCATTCCTGTGGTTGATCCGGGATATCGGGCACAACAATGTGTGATGATCTTGCTTGGGTCGCCTTCCATCTGCACCTGTTTGTAGTGGTATAGTTTGCGATTGCGGTAAACCACCTCCATGGCATGGAGGACACCTTTTGTTTCAAGAATCTCCTGGGGAGTCCGTGGTAGGGATGTGTATTCCGTTGTGTGCTTGAGGAGGGCATCCAGCACTTGATTCAGGATGCAAGTGAATGAGCATGGTGTCATGCCGTGCATGTACCACACTGTGTGCTGGTTGGTGACTGTGGAAAGGAAGTGGAGCACCGACACTACCTTCAGTAGAGGGGGGATGGCGGTGCATATTTCAAAGAGGATGACAATCGTGTAATATGTCCACAATGGTGTTGATGGTGCCCTGGTCCAGGCGGTACAGGGTGTGGTTGTGCTGCGGGGTTGGGTTGGAGGGACTGGCTCTGATGTTTGGGATTGGGGGCTGCATGCGTGGTTACGCTGGATGCGCTGGTGGGGCATGCTGGGCCTGTCTCACCCTCCTTCTCCTGCTGCATCTCCTGTGTGGTGCCTGCTGTTGGTGTTGTTGCTGGTGTTGCAATGCATGCATGTCCTCCAGCAGAAGTGTTGATGCTACTATTGGATTGATCTTGGTGTGGAAAGGGGTGTGGTGTGTGGGTGTGCTCCTTTTGGTCAGGCCCAGACTTCATTGCCTCTACCTGTGCTGATGGTGTGCACCTGTGGCAGTTGGGAACACAGCACATGGCATTTTATGGTTGGTCAGAGATGCCGGTATTTACGGCATGCCGGAAACCACTTTTAACGCCTTCATGATGCAGGTATTTGCATGTCTGCTTCACTTGTGATCTACTCCAGTTTACGGTATGCCGCTATTGCCGGTATGATGGCCCACATGCCCGCGCCCATGCCGCTATTAGAGGCACCGTTATTTACGATGCCGCTAATAGCGGTTTGGCTAGTCAGAATAGCCTGGAGCGGTAAGCGATGCCGGTAATCCTTTACCGGCATCGTTTATCCCTTACCTCCAAACTCGGAATGACCCCCATAGACTTAGTATGAGGCAGAGAGAGACAGGAAGAGATAGCCAGAAAAAGAGAGGAGTATGAAGGGGAGAGCGAGAAAGAGACAGACATAGAGTGTGAGAGTGAGAGAGAGACAAAGGGAGGGAGAGAGAGAGAGCGCAAGATCGGTGTACAGTTAGTGTATCATAATTGCCTGGGATATTTCTGCTCTCTTGTTCCCACAATCAAAAAGTAGAGACAGTGAAAGACAGAACTCTTCTATCACAGCTATTTGTATGAGTTTCTATAGCAAATGTGAACCTTACCAGTGGAATTACCCCCAAAAAACAAGAAAATAAAACTAAAGGACAAAAGGACCGAATATGGACAAGACAAAACATATGAAAATCCATAATGTCGAACTAGTGGAACGTGGGGTTGTGCCGTGGTCCCCCGCTCCCTTTGTTCGAGATTATGGGTTTGGGGTTGCGGGGGACAATAAAGAAAAGAAAAAAAAGAAAAAAGAAGGAAAGGGATCCTGCAGCGTCAGTTCCAACCCATAATTGGGAGATGGAATTGACGTTGCAGGTAGGAGGACGATGCAGGGAGGCGAAGATAGGTAAGTGCAGGGATTTGGGGGTACATTTAAGGGGTATAGGGGTGGTGAGTAGAGGGGATAAGGCATTAGAAATGTTCCTAATATGAACATTTCAGCTTCAGTTTTTTGAGCAGCGGCAAAATCCACCGAAATTATATCACCCAGATCCTTCCCAGTCACTCACATTGATTAGCTATTGTCTGGGTTTGCACACCATTTCGATCCCTGCCCCCCCAAGACTATCTATTGAATTAGCCACACACAGTGCACCCCAACCCTACACATAGCATCTGCGTAAGGAAAGGCACCTAGTTATATGGGTTTCTGCCGCTTAATGAACCATTATATTGAGTGCTATGCCACACTAAGATCTACCGGATCTCAATAATGTACATTCAGGCTTTATGTCCCTAGTCGGGCCTTATGGTCAGCTGAGGCCTGTCTGGTGGATGTTCCACAGAGTTTAAATTGACTCGGGTTGGCGACCGGTCCTTTTCCGTGACTGCCATTTCTCTGTGGAACTCTCTCTCTCGGGTGGTGGATGATATTATATTTTAACAATCATGTTCATGCAGTCATACGCAGAGCAGTAGCATGATACTGAATTCAAATAAAGCACAGAGACAATAAAGCTGCATCTTGTCTTCTTTAATCTTAAGCGCAAACTGGCGCCAGGCGGAAACTCTGCCCACATTGAACACGTACGTTAACTACCTGCAAGCATAACAATGGAAAGGAGACACAGCTCCTTTCCAAGACAACATCAATAGGACAAAACATCTCCCCCTTCCTTAACATAAACCCTGGGGTTCATAAGTTCATTTCTTCTATCCACCTTCTATCCACCTTGAGGGTTTATGCACCACTCTTCACGAAGGGCTGCGTTAGGTGCAGCACCACTCACAATGCAGTCACTGTTGCTATCATCAGCGTCTCTGTCCTCTTCTCTGTATTCAGAGTCCAGATCGGAAGAGTCCTCTTCTCGAGTGGGGTTGGTGGTTTCCTGACCTCGGTCACCTCCGAAAGTTTGGAAGAATGATGAGTTCCATGTGATGGTGCCTTGTGGGCTTGTGGCAGTTATCATGGACCCTTGTATGTGTGTCACAGTCATTGGCTCAGGCTTAAATGCAGGGACGTCTTTGGCATCTTGGGATTGTCTTACCAGCACAGGTTTCATCCTGGCGCCAGTTTGCGCTTAAGATTAAAGAAGACAAGACGCAGCTTTATTGTCTCCGTGCTTTATTTGAATTCAGTGTCATGCTACTGCTCTGCGTCCAACTGCATGAACATGATTGTTAAAATATGATATCATCCACCACCCGAGATCCACTGGATCTCTGGTCTCTGCCTTCTGGGTCGGCTACCGGTTATGGCAAAAGTTCTTGGCAAAGAATTCAAACAGCTCGCCCGGCTGTTGAATAGTTTGCAAATGATTTGGAGGCCTGCTGAAATAGGATTCAGCTCATGGATTCAGGCCTCTCTGCTACAAGTTCTGGAGTTAAGTTCTGGTCTCTGGAGATTGATGGATTTGAAGTCTGGAGTCTCCCGGCAAAGCGTCCCGCAAGAAAGTGGAAAGTGAATGTCCCTGTCTGGCTTCCAGTGGCTCTTTTTATGTCTTTAGAAAGTGGGTGTGTGCATAGAATAACTGAGCCTGCCCCTCTCAACTTATCATTGGCCCAGTTCTCCTCTCTCCCTTGATTGGGGGAACTGGGTTGTGAGTCAGAGTGATGAGGTAGGTTTATGGTCAGAGGATCCTCCCCTTGTCAAATTGCACACAAATCTATTTCTGATCCAAATACATATTTCCCAATACAAGTGGTTGACATTACATGTACATATTACAGATTACTTATGGCACATTCTATTCCAACTCTGATGTTTCTAAGAGCTTGCATTAAAAAATTACAACTTATTTTCGTTTTTAGTTGGTTTACCAATATCAGACGTTTACCAAAAATGGCACACATGTACACCGCCTTTCTACACATATTCCCGCAACTTTTCATTTTTCTAGCGTGAACCCTGTGCCTGCAATCTCCATAATTCATGGGGTTTTGCCTCAGAACATGGTACCGAGTTCTAACACCTCTTAAACTGTGCACAGAAAAATCACAATTATGATGAATTATCCATCTTTTTAAAATTATGCTCTTTCCAAAGCACATGGTGGAATTTATGGTTTATCCACTTCCCCCAAGATCAGCTTGCTCACAGATGCAGTGCCCTCCCCGTTTCCTTCCAAGAGGAAGCCATTTATGACCCCCCTAATTTAACATTTGCCTGGGCCAAGGACAGTGCTTTGTTTAGTTTCCTGAAGTCCCCAGGTGCCACTCCCCTAATTCAATCAGAGAGGTGTCATCTCCTTTTGGCAGGGGAACACAGCTGCTGATCAAGTTTCAACTCCTGTCGGGGTAGTTGTCAGGCAGAATTCAATCTCTTTCAGCCGGGCTTCAGCTAAATGTCACTTTGATTCCCAGTTTTCTACATTCAAACCAATCTTGCAATTTTTACACATGCAGCTAGAACGCTGATTCTAAGTTCAAAACTATGACATTTAACAGTTGCAAACTATGTGACACTCAACAGTAGGTCACTCATTTATTTTAAACATTTAGATTTTAATGTCTTTCAGTCCAATTTCACTTGAGCTGCTGACATCCACAGCTCAGCCAGTTTTGTTATAAACATTGTTTTGGGCTCTATCTCTTTCCAGATTTAGTATGCACACAAGAATACATTCTGCCAAAGGTCTGCTGGTGTTCAGTGAGATTTTTTAATATCTGGCAATGTTTAAAATAGGCATTTTTAGCTTGCATTTCAAAGATACAAAGGTGATTGCAAAGCGCTTTTTGAGCCAACCGGCACTGCTGTTTTTCCTTTGGCACACATTTCCCCCATGGCACTCCTGGCCCATCATGCTCGCACTGGTGGGTGGCAGGTCAGGGGAACATTTTGGTGTGCGCCAAAACTGCGCGGTTCTCCAGGATTCTGGCGCAAATGTGGGCTTTTCTGCCCTCTTGGATTTCCTAAACCCACAGCACAGTGTTGCAGCATAATAGTCCAAACGTGGGTCATGACACCCAACAAGCCCCCCCGCCCGACTGCGCTTTGATTTCGAGTCGAGGGGGAGTCGGGTGCAAAGGATGTTTTGATCCACGCGCTGGTATGTCCGCATCCTCTTCTTCCAATTCCGCAGATGGCACAGTTCAGCATCTTTTCCTCCATTCGGTTGGATCGATCGGTTCTCCTCGCCTGTCCTGATAGGAATATTGGGCGGTACCCCGGGCCCCTCGGATCTTTGCTCCCGGTCTCCAGGTCGTCTTCTGTGGTCAGTCTCCGCGTTTCATCTCTCCTAGGATGATAAAGCAAAGCGGCAATACACATTCCTAGACATTTTTCCACCACTATTAATGATGTGGCGAACATATACATTTTATACATCCGGATACATTTTTCAGTCTTATTTTAAAAAAAACAAGATATAACAGGAAACATTTTCATACCAGAATCATGATATTTTAGAGACTATATGTGGGATATTTTAGGGTTGGAACTGAATTACTCTGGAGCGGCCCCCTCTGGGATTCCAGAGGATTCCTCCAGTTGCTGCAGAGTGTGCCTGGGATGGCAACACTTTAGCTGATTTATATGTACCCACTTGTCTTCCCCTTCCACCAGACTACCTTTGGGGATGCGGATCTTATAAGCTACTGGGGAGATCTTGTCTATAATTTCAAACGGTCCCTTCCATGTAGGCAAAATATTTCGCTGTTTGGCCTGGTTCCCTTGGAAATTGTATAGATAGACCCGGTCTCCCACATTATATTCCTTCCTGGTTGTCTTCAGGTCGTAATGGGTCTTCATGCTATCAGCTGATCTTTCTAGATTCCGCTGAGCATAGGCAAAAGCATGTTGAAGGTGTTTCCTTAAATTCTCCACATACTCATGAGTTGTGGAGGCATTGATCAACGTCTGCTCTTGGGTCCTGTAGAGCAAATGCTGGGGAAGCACCATCTTGCGTGCAGTCATCAACTCAAATGGTGACATTTTGGTTGCAGATGAAGGGGTAGATCTGATGGCCATTAGGACCAGAGGTAATCGGATATCCCAACTTGTCCCCGAATCTGCCACAAACTTTTGTAATATGCTCACAATGGTTCGGTTGTATCTCTCTACTGCTCCAGAAGAAACTGGCCGGTAAGCAATATGTAGCTTCCTTTTGACCCCCAGTATCTCCCACATCTTTGTCATCACTTCACTGGTGAAATGGCTACCTCTGTCAGACTCAATCCTTTGGGGTAGTCCAAAATGTGAAAAGATGTGATTGATCATCAGGGCAGCTGCAGTTTCTGCCTTGCAGTTTGGGGCCAGGAGACATTCCACCCACTTGATAAACAAGCATGTGACCGTCAACATGTACTTGTTTCCTCTAGATGAGCGAATCACAGGGCCTATGAAGTCGATTTGCAAATCTGACCATGGCAGTGTCATCCCCCTCTTTTGGAGAGGCGCACGGTGTGTGAGGGACGTCGGCTGAAATTGTGCACACACAAGACACCCCCTCAAGTATTGGTCGAGGTCCTGCCCCATGTGTGGCCAGTATGCAACCTCTCTTAAGATTTCCAGTGTTGTGTGAAACCCCCTATGACCGGCTGTGGCCACATCATGGGCGTGACTTAACATCAGGCTTCGGAATGAGGTAGGAACCACCCACTGATCATGGCCAGCTTTGGATTTCCTTACCAACAAACCGTCTTGGATTCGAAACATTTTTGGACATTTCATCAACACTCTTAGGTCATCTTTCCCAACGTAGTCGGTATCCGTCAGGGGAAAGTTCTCAGGGTCCTCATTGTGTTGGTAAAACTTACCAAATATTGGATCCCCCTTCTGAGCCGTAATTAAATCAGCATCAGGGGTCTCCTTCATTGTGCAGTTGAAAATCATTGTGAGCATTTGTCTGGGACCTAGTTATAGCAGTGACCTGGATTTCCCCCAACAGGGACTCTATTTCTATTAGATCCCCTTGGATGGCCCCGGTTTTGGCCAGCTGATCAGCTAAGTCATTCCCAGTTTTGTCTGGTCCCTCTACTTTGGAATGACCCTTGATCTTTTTCCAGTAGATGGTCATCCCATTCGAGGTGACCAGATCATCAATGTTTTGGATTAACTTACCATGTTTCAAGGGTTTGTTATTAGCACATAACATGCCTCTGGTTTTCCAATTAACCAGGTGCTCCACAAACCTGTTCTGTACATAATCCAAATCTGTGATTATGACCAGTTCGTGGAGTTGATGTTGGACAGCAGTGAGGATGGCCTGATGCACAGCCATCAACTCTGCCACCTGACTACTTCGGGGACCAATTTTGTACCCAGCGGAGGGTTCTGGAAACTCCTTCACCCATGCATTCCCTACGCCGGCCACCAGTTCTTTCTCCCTGTTGTTGTCAACATGGTAAGAGCATCCATCCACATAGACAGTGGGCATTCCCTCACACTTGTCTTCTTCAAAGACTTTGTGGGGGGAATTAAGGTATGCCTCCATGTTGTCGTTGATTTTTAGACTTTCGTCCTCGAGACAGTTTTCTCCGGCACAATCATGCAAGTCAGCCAGACCTTGCGCGAGGGGACTCTTCTTGTTTTGGCCATATCTGACCTCCACAGGAAAGCCTTGCATTGACAGAATCCAGGAAGTAATTCGGGAATTACTCACATTTCCGGCCCGGATTCTGTCACTTTGGAGATATTGCAGAGGCTGGTGTGGAGTCTCCACTATGATGTGTTCCCCCTGGATGAACGGGCGGTAATTCTTCAATGCCCACACCTTTGCCAGGAGTGCCTTCTCACAATCGTTGAATTTTTCCTCCACAGAGGATAAAGTTTTGCTCGCATAGGAGATTACTTTATTGACCTTGTCATGCTTTTGGTATAATACTGCCGTCAAGCACGCATTAGAGAACCCTGTCTCCAGGAAGAACTCCTTGTTTCTGACAGGGTAAGCTAGGCAAGGCGCTTGGGAGAGGCTTCTTTTGAGTTGTCTTACTGCCTCGGATTGTTCTGGACCCCATTCCCACTTGACCCCCCCTTCAAGAGATGAATCAGGGGTCTGGTGATCTCTGCGTAGCCCTCAATGAACTTTCTGCTGTAATTAGTCAGTCCAAGGAGGCTCCTTAGTTCCCGCAGAGTTGTGGGGTCTTTCAGTTTCTGAAGTGCTTCCACTTTCTTTTCTTGGGGACAGAGACCCTGAGGAGTAATCTCGTGCCCCAAGAAATTAACACGGGTTCTACACCACTGTGCTTTCTGAAAGGAAAGTTTGGCTCCAGCGGCCCTCAACTGTGTCAGAACATAACGGATCTCCGCTATGTGTTCTTCCACAGATGAACTTTTGATGAGGACATCATCTACATAAGCCAGGTTACCCCTCGCACCCAGGTCGGGCATGGCCTTATGTAGGAAAATGTTGAATTCATTGCCGGAGTTGAGGTATCCGAAGGGAGTTCGGGTCCATGTGTACTGCTGGCCCCCAAAGGTAAAAGCCAGTTTGTATTGGTCCTCCCTACTGACAGGCACGGTCCAGTATCCATTGGTCAGGTCTATTGCAGTGAATTCCTGTGACCCCCGAATCTGGGCCAGCCCTTGGTCAATGTAGGGCAGAGGTCATCGGGAAGTATGGACCCGTTTGTTGAGCTCCCTAAGGTCGGCGCAGAGTCTCCACTGGCCGTTTGGCTTCAATATTCCCAGCACCGGATTATTGAAGGTGCTGTGTACTGGACGGATTATTCCCCGGGACTCAAGGTTCTTAATTATTTCAGTAAGGGACTCCATTGATGCGAGAGGCAAGCGATATTGCTTCACAAACACTGGAGTCATGCCAGGGTCCGTGGGAATTGTTGTTGTGTGGATGTCGGTGAAACCACAGTCATATGAGTCTTCCGCAAAGAGATCTTGGAAATCCAAGAAAACTTGTTTCAACTTTTGCTTCTGTTCCAGAGTCACGCAGGCATCAGCTAGGTTGACTCTCTCTTCCACCATCTGCCTGAAGCCTGGAAAGACTTCTGGTTTCGCTATCTCAGCGGCCTCCTCCAGCTGGGTGGAGAAGTCCCTGGTCAGCGTGCTGATTTGGACCGGAGGCTTCAGGTGGGAAAGGCAGCCCTCATGGACCTGGAAAATCACCTCATCCCCTCTGAAGTCACAAGTCACATCTTCCTTACCATAAGGGCAAGAAGTGTACACCAGGAAGTTCCCCCATGCCGGGTAAAGATCCTGTCTGGTGTTGTATTGTCATCACTGTCACTGGGCCTCATTACGACCCTGGCGGAGTGGGTTTACGCCAGCGTTATTTGCGGCGGACCCGTCCGCCCTACTACGAGATTCCGTAGCGCCATGGAGCGTTTTCCGCCTGGTTTTTCCGGGCGGAGAAATCCATGGCGCTACGGGACCTTGTCGTTAATTACGCCACCGTATTTTGAGGTGGCGTAATTAACGCCTTCCCCACTCCCATTATACTCTATGGGGCAAAAATGGGAATGGGGAAGGGTAAAATGGGGGATGGGGATTTACCGCCCCGCCAAGGTCGGAATGGGGCGGAAAATCCGCCAACCCCCATGGCGCTATCGGCAGCTTTCCGCCGTGCTCCAAGGTGCATTTTGCACCGCGATTTCCGCCAGGGTCGTAATGAGGGCCACTGTCAAAACAGTCCTTGAGAATTGGTCCTAACAGTTCATTTCCTAAATCAATGGACAAATGTCGGTCATCAACCGCCATTCCAATAATGGTGCCTGCGGCTAGAGTAATACTCTTTAAGTCTCTGTTATCCACGTCTATTGGAATGGTGTCATGTTCTATGTTGACTAATGGTGTTGGGTTTACCCCTAACCCTTGCTGTTGGAGAGAAGCATTTAGATGAATATAAGCATTAGGGTTTTTCAATTTTTGTCCTCTTTTAACTTTCACTTCCAGGGAGAATTGTCGGGTCCTTTTTGGGATGGTGACTTCCTCTTTAACCTGAATTTCAACTGCATAAGGTAGCAATTGAGCTGACCTAAATGCTTTTTCTGGATCATCAAAGCCCATGGGATTATCCGCTAATCGGGACCAAGCTTTGAAGTTTATTAGGTCCAAACTAATGGCAAAGCGATTGAGAATGTCAATGCCTAAGTAAAAGGCAGCAGTGACGTCTTGCACGACCCAACAATTATGGACTATGCTCTTGTTGGCAATGGAGATTTTGAGCATACATCTGCTTGGCAGGAGATGTTTCGAATTGGGTGTTTCCAGATCCATGTCCCATTTGTCTATCAGTTTGAATGTGGGAATGGCTGGATCTTTTGGGAGTTGGCGGAACATGGCTTCGCTGATGAAGCTCTTACCGTTGTTCACACACACTCGAGCGAGAACAGAGTCCTTCCCATCATTTAACTAAACAGGGATGAACAACTGCTCTCCAATTTGCTGAATATCAGCCAGGCTCTGAGCTGATTTCACATCTTTCTGACTATATGAGTGGGAGTGTCTGATTGTGGATTGATAAAGAATTTCAGAGTATTTCCTTCCAGTGTGGAATACCACCTTAAACTGGAAGGAAGGTTGATTTTCAGAAATAGAGAGGACCCCCCATCACCAGTCTTCTGTCCTACTGCTATTACTGTCACATCTGGAATTTGGTTGTTCTGGAAGTGAAATTCTACTTGGTCAGATTTTTGTTCAACCATGTGGCACGTGCCGTTTAAACTAACATGGTTGACACTCTGCTTTAATTTTATTGGTCGGCTAGTCTGGGTCCAGAGGACCCTGTTTACGCAATCTATTAGGGGCGACAACCTTCTCAGGAGATCATTCCCTAGTAAACAAGGGGTGTCCTCTGGAGTCACTACTATGACCGGGTGTTTCACCTTATGTCGCCCAATTTTAATGTCCAAATCTGCAATCCCCTCAACGGGAATTTCCTTCCCGTCAAAGTTATGCAGTTGTCCAGGAAGAGAGGTGAGAGGAATACGGTAATTCTCCCCCCTTCCTACATTTAGTGCATTAAAGCCCTTCTGGACAGAAGGGTAGCTTGGGATCCAGTGTCCACCAGTGCCACAATTGTACCCTGCCCCTGTACTTGTACAGGGGCATAATATCTTCCCTCCTTCTCCTCAAGGGGGCACAGATAATGCACATTTTTGGACAACTGGTGGGCTAACTTTCTGGTTTTGGACATTGAGAGAGAAGAAATGTGGGCAGAATTCTGTGGAGGGTCTCGGGAATCTGAAAGAAAAAGTTGGCAACTGGAAATGGGAGTGTTTTTTGGTTCCCCTGGTTCCAGTTCTGGGCCGCCCTCCCCCTTCTGGAGGCCGTCATCAGGATGGGTTTGACCCATGGGATTTTGGTATTGTTGGTTCTGGGATAGGATGATGGGCGGCGACAGCTCGATCCCCACCTCTACCCAGTCTATTGAGGCGGTTTTAGGTTCCCCTGGTTCCGGTTCTGGGCCGTCCCTGCCTTTTTGGAGGCAGTCACCAGGATGGGTTTGAACCAGGGGTCTTTGGTATTGTTGGTTCTGGGATAGAATGATGGGCGGCGACAGCTCAATCCCCACATCTACCCAGTCTGGATTTAAATCCCTTGGGACCCATTTTTCCTTGGGAGGAGTTTCCCCATCTCTGAAGGAGAAGATCCTTTCCCGAGGATCCTCTTGGGATCCCTCTCCCTCAAATTGGAAGACCTGTACCTCCTCCACAAAATGGGTCTGTTTGGGTCCTTTGTTTCTCCTACCTCCTCTTTGCTCCTTGGGTGGCAGACTTTCAGGGATAGGAGATGTTGTTTCTGGTTCCTGGGTTTCCAGGGGCTGTTTACAAGTGGGGAAGGAAGCTTCCTCCACGGCTTTACACCCCCCTTCCCCTTGTGCCTCCTCCCTGGGAACCGGTGGGTTATCGGGGTGCTGCCCCCATCATTGTTCTGGAGCAGTAGGTCCAGAGTTTGGGCCGGCATGCCCATCTGAGGGTTCTGTTGGGCCCTCAGCATGCGGCCCAAATCCTGTGCCATGTTCTGAACCTGCCGCTCTAACTGGGAAACCCGCTCAGGCTGATACGGGGTTCTGTTTTCTCCCCTGGGCTGATCCCGGGAAGGGTAGCTATCCCTTCTCTGGTAATACCCTGGGTTGGGAAGATTTGGGTACCCCTCCACCCTTGGCCTCCCCTCTCCCGGATTAGGTTGTCTGGGCTCAGGGAATTAGGGAAAGAAGGATGGATGATTTTGGGGCTGGAAGTTGGGTGGATACCTGGGGAACAAGTTCTGCCCAGGATTTGGTGAATTTCTGCCCTCCTGGGGGAAGTGTGGAGGGAAGTTCCCTGGTCAGGTGCTTTGCTGGATCCCCCCCCCCTTGGGCTGGAGGAGTCCACACATAACCCAGGATTGGTCTGTTTCCCTTGTAGCGGGGACTTACATAGTCAGGGGAGCGGGGGATCCCATTTGTGGGACTACCTCTTTGACTCCCTGCCTGTGACTGGCCCGAGGGCCTTCTGGGCTGTGAATTATTTGGTGCAGGCAGGTTTTTAGGTCCCCCCATCTCCAAATCTAAAACGGGGGCAACCTTTACCTCTGCCACCTTGGCAGCAGCAGAGGTGCTGTTGGTTTTGGGGTTTTTGGGCTGATTCTTATTTTCCACCGGTTTCTGCACCTCATAGATGCGGGTGGCTTGCTCAATGACCCAGTCTAAAGATCTTTTCTCGTGAAAGTCTCTCACGAGCTGGGTAATTATGTATTTGGGGAGAGCATGGAAAAATGTGTTGATGAATTCTCTGCTGTCTATGCGCACCCTTCTGGTGGTATGCGCAAAGGCACGCTTCAATTCTTGCACACATTCTTGTGGGGCCTGATCCTCCCCACATTGCAAATTGTAGGTTGCCTTGCGAGCCTCTTGGGGATTCCGGTGAACAGAAAAATGTTTCAAGATGGCCGCCCTATATGTGGACCATCTTGAATGGTTTTGGTCCTCCAGCCCCGCAAAGAAACTGGAGTATTCTGGGGAGAATGTCCATTTGACATACTGACTGCAGCTACTGCTGTCCCTCAAATGGAAAGTCTCCATCATTTGCTCATAGAGCTCCAAGTGTTCCCAAACAGAATACTTGGCGTTCTTGTGATAAGGCGTGATGACACTCCTTATTGCCTTGATCTGCTTTAAGGGGACCTTAAGCAAGGCCCTTTTTGCCTTGTTGGGCTTTTTGGTTCGGGTAACCCTGGTCCACTCATCCTCTGACTCAGAGGCACTGCTCCCAGAGGTGCCCGTCTGATCTTCCAGGTTTTCCCGGATTCTGCGAGCCCGGGAATGGCTGGCAGAATGTGGGGACCTGGTCTCCTGTGTCCTGGGCCGCTCAGAGGAGTCGTCAGATCCCTCCTTGCTGCCAGGATTTGATGGGTACCCCCCACTGACCTAACTGGGCAGAAATTTTCAGGATGCCCTTAGTGGGCCTACTCTCCTGGGGTTCCCCACTAAATTGAACTGTGCTTACGTGCCCATACCCAGATGCCCGCCCATCCATTCCTGGGAGGTACTGGCATATGAACCCCATACTTTTGGCTGGATAGTAATCTGTCCTCCCTGTGGCCCTGTGCTCCTGTGCGCCAGGGGACATGGCGGTGGCAGAGTCCAATGACGGAGAGATGAAGGCCTCTGTTACTAGGGCTCCTAAGGTTATGCTCAGGTGTTTCCCTTTCCCAGCGAACTTCATCTCTATCAGCCCCTGCTCCCTGTTGCAATGCAAGAGCCTGTGCTTTCAGTTCCTCTGTTAAGGCCTTACTAGACTCTATCGGTCTCTCCTGCATGGCTACCTGTTGCTGGAGCCTATCATTGTGCTGACAGAGAGCCTCATTCTCTCTCTGTGCCTCCTGATTGGTCCTGGAATACTGGGCCAGTCTTTGCTGCACGAGGGTTACCTCCTGAGTCCCATCCCTACTGGCCTGCTCCTTTCTTGCCAGAGCATCTTCCACCCTCCTGGTGTGCTCTAACAAGTTCTGATGCTCTTTTTGGAGGTCACCCAGCCCCTGGAGGGCCAGGTGATTTCCTTCAATTTTTTCTTTTAATTGGCAGACTTCCTGGCCTACGGTGTTCCTTTCCTGACTAAGAGCCTGCACCTGTGCCGCCAGGTCGTCCCTCTGCCTTTGAAAGGCACCAGCTTTCTGGCGTTCTTGATCAAACTCTGCCTGGGTATCCAGGTCTTTCAAAATCAATTTATTGCTTTCCTCCTTCTCCCTATCTAGTTGGCTTTGCAGGGTGACTACCTGCTCTGCGGATGCCCTATTGAAGTCCAGTTGTTGCTCCAGCTTTTTCTGGCTCTGCAGTAGGGCGTCCAAACCTTCTTAGTACTCCTTCTGCAAGGCCAGAAATCTGTTATCCTGGTCAGACTTTTCCTGTTGCAGGATATCCATATCCTCCTTCATTTTAATGATGTATTGTCTACTTTCGTTTTCTGACTCCTGGCTTCTGTGCAGCCTCTGCTCAGAAGAGACCAGGTCAGATTGGGCCTTTTCAACGCCATCTGTTGCCTATTTGCCAGATATTGGCCTTCAGCACATTTGTCCTGCATGGCTCCCATATATAGATACAAATATGCCGCTATCCTGGCAATCTTATTGTGTTCATCTTTGGCCTTAGGAGCCATATATAGTTCACTCAGGGCCACATGTAAGGGACCCTGATCTCTCCACATATCTGACCCAGTTCTGGTGACCTGTTGTGTGATCGCCTGCAACCATACATTTTGGTCCTGTTCAGACCATTCACCTCTCACAAACAGTTTATGTAAGAGGTGCTCCCTAGCTATCTTCATATCTACCAAGGTCGTCATTCTGGAGATTGATTTCCTTCCTGACTTACAGACGTTTGTATTTTATTTTGCAAAACAGACCGTTTCCTTAGAGCGTTCCTTTGAGGAGTGCTTTACAGCGTAACACAGCGTGGTGATCTAACCAGATATATATCCTGTCAGCTGGCACACTGTATTAATCTGCACAAGTGATAGATCTAATCGAGAATCCCCGACTACGAGCCCCCACTTTGTTAATGACTCCAATCAAGCATTCCCACTAAGTCAGTGCCTTGTCTGGGATTGCTCAAGGGAAGCCCTTATTTATATATTTTTATGACAAGTTATAATCTGGATGATGAACCCTTGTATAACGCCCCTCTCTTAGAATCCCCCCTGACCCCACTGAGCCAAGAAGTAGGTTTGTTTTGCAAATTGAAAAGGTTTATTTGAAAAACTAAACAATAGATATATATCACACTTGTATAATAAATTAATATTTGATTTCACACTTAGACATATGACAGTGAGTGATCAGCAATGGATGATGTGATACTAGCACACTGGTTTAATTACTTAGGAGTAGTATAGAGGATAAGGTAGATGAGAATGCTTTATATGGTACAAGGAAATGCAAGGTGGAAAAGAAGCAACACAGGAATAAACTTGATATGATTTCAGCAAAAGGTAAAAGAATCACTTTTCCCCTTTTGGCAATTCACCCCCCCCCCTCTATGCACTGTAAGGAGGTGGAAGTAACACACACACTCTTCAGGAATACAATCACAGTACAATACGAATTCAGTTCCCCTCTAGCAAGCTGAGAGCAACAGGGACGATTTTAAACACAGGCAAAGTACTTTAAAGGTGGTATGCAAAGAAGGGAAAAATATGCTAAACATTATTTTAATTCCCTCTAGAGGTTCAAGGTGAGTGAGAGATACTTTAAATCAGTTCAGGCCAGCCCTATCAATGATTCAGGGATGGTTACCAGGTTGAAAACGGAATTCCGTAATGGAAGCAAAAGACAAATGTTTTTACACGTGGCTGGAATGAGGCAAAATGTCAAATCGTGGCAATTTAGTTGCGTGCGTCGAGCGCAATTACGGAGGAAGTATAAGTCGGTTTGGAGCGGTTTGGAAAGCTTAGAATCTCAGCTTTAAAATAAAAGTTAAATCACGCTTCTATCACAAACGGTTCAAGAGATACGGATGATTTTGTGAAGGTAGATTTTCAGAAATTAAATGTTAATGTTTCAGAATGACAGATGATAGTTTTGCAGCTTTAAAGTCACAGAAGGACACACAATGCTATGGTGTAGTTCTAGATAGGTTAAAATAGTTTGAAAGAGATTATTTTAAACTAAGAGATTGGTTTTGCACAGTTCTGGCTGAGTACTCACACTATATTTTGGACAGGAATGCGACTTCGTCATGGATAGGGTCAGGATTGGCTGCGGTTCTCTCGCCACTGGGTACTGGTTCTGCACACAGCGATTTGGGTCAGCTCTCAGTGATCTGGTCCGGGTCTGGTCTCTCTGGATCTCTGGTCTCTCTGGATAATTCTGCCTTCTGGGTCTGCTACCGGTTCTGGCAAAAGTTCTTGGCAAAGAATTCAAACAGCTCGCCCGGCTGTTGAATAGTTTGCAAATGATTTGGAGGCCTGCTGAAAAAGGATTCAGCTCGTGGATTCAGGCCTCTCTGCTACAAGTTCTGGAGTTAAGTTCTGGTCTCTGGAGATTGATGGATTTGAAGTCTGGAGTCTCCCGGCAAAGCGTCCCGCAAGAAAGTGGACAGTGAATGTCCCTGTCTGGCTTCCAGTGGCTCTTTTTATGTCTTTAGAAAGTGAGTGTGTGCATAGCATAACTGAGCCTGCCCCTCTCAACTTATCATTGGCCCAGTTCTCAAATTGCACACAAATCTATTTCTGATCCAAATACATATTTCCCAGATACACAAGTGGTTGACATTACATGTAAATATTACAGATTACTTATGGTACATTCTGTTCCAACTCTGATGTTTCTAAGAGCTTGCATTAAAAAATGACAACTTATTTTCGTTTTTAGTTGGTTTACCAATATCGGACGTTTACCAAAAATGGCACACATGTACACTGCCTTTCTACACATATTCCCGTAACTTTTAATTTTTCTAGCGTGAACCCCGTGTCTGCAATCTCCATAATTCATGGGGTTTTGCCTCAGAACATGGTACAGAGTTCTAACACCTCTTAAAATGTGCACAGAAAAATCACAAGAATGATGATGTTATTTATACAATTTTTCCAAGTCCGCACTATGAATTATCCATCTTTTTAAAATTATGCTCTGGCCCTGAGGGGTGTGGTTTTCCAAAGCACATGGTGGAATTTCTGGTTTATCCATTTCCCCCAAGCTCAGCTTGCTCACAGATGCAGTGCCCCTCCCCGTTTCCTTCCAAGAGGAAGCCATTTACGACCCCCCTAATTTAACATTTGCCTGGGCCAAGGACAGTGCTTTGTTTAGTTTCCTGCAGTCCCCAGGTGCCACTCCCCTAATTCAATCAGATAGGTGTCATCTCCTTTTGTCAGGGGCAGCAGAATGCAGCCAGGCCTGGGAACACAGCTGCTGATCAAGTTTCAACTCCTGTCGGGGTAGTTGTCAGGCAGAATTCAATCTCTTTCAGCCGGGCTTCAGCTAAATGTTACTTTGGTTCCCAGTTTTCTACATTCAAACCAAACTTGCAATTTTTACACATGCAGCTAGAACGCTGATTCTAAGTTCAAAACTATGACATTTAACAGTTGCAAACTATGTGACACTCAAAAGTAGGTCACTCATTTATTTTAAACATTTAGATTTTAATGTCTTTCAGTCCAATTTCACTTGAGCTGCTGACATCCACAGCTCAGCAGTTTTGTTATAAACATTGTTTTGGGCTCTTTCTCTTTCCAGATTTAGTATGCACACAAGAATACATTCTGCCAAATGTCTGCTGGTGTTCAGTGAGATTTTTTGAATATCTGGCAATGTTTAAAATAGGCATTTTTAGCTTGCATTTCAAAGAAACAAAGGTGATAGCAAAGCGCTTTTTGAGCCAACCGGCACTGCTGTTTTTCCTTTGGCACACATTTCACCCATGGGACTCCTGGCCCATCATGCTTGCACTGGTGGGTGGCAGGTCAGGGGAACATTTTGATGTGTGCCAAAACTGTGCGGTTCTCCAGGATTCTGGCGCAAATGTGGGCTTTTCCGCCCTCTTGGATTTCCTAAGCCCACAGCACCAAGTGTTGCAGCATAATAGTCCAAACGTGGGTCATGACACCCAACAGCTGTTTGCCTCATTTCCTGACATGTTGGCAAACTCTCCGTGGGTGTGAGACTCTCACCTTGTATTGTTGCAGCAATGATGCACTGTGGGTTTTTGCTATGGATCTGTGCAGTGGAAATATCACTTTGCTGCTGTGTTGCTGTCAGGCTGCCCAGTGTTGGGGCTGGTGGTGGCTTATGCAGTCTGGCAAAGTTTGTGGTGAAATGATATTAGGCCTCTGAGTGACTTTAGAAATGGTAGGCCTTCACCTTGTTCAACTGGCATCACAAGCGAGCAGTCACACATATGATAAGCCTCGTGGGCGCGTACTGTCATGTGTTGAATAACGCGTGGTTTCCTCACTGGCAATGCAGTTCCTGTGATATGCACTGAGCCCGATGGTTTTGCCGGTATGTGTTTCACTCTGGGCTCTGGACCATGCAGCCGTCCGATTGCTAAATTGTATGATTGATTAAGTGCTTTTCGCGCCATGCGTGGCTGGAGTCCGCAATGATTTGTTCAATCCTACCACCTGCTGCGGCAGCGTGGCCGTTGAGTGCTCCCACAGCCGGGTTTTGCTGGCTGCAGGATAATGAGGTGCAGCGGGTCTGAGATGAAGGCCAGAGTGTGCCCTGGATCCGTTGTGCTCTGCATGTGGCGGGTCGGGGCAATCAGGGTCTTACTTTCTTCTATCGCGAAGCAGCGTACGAACGACGCCTGTCCTTTAAATAAACCTCATTGCCATTGTTATATTTTAACAATCATGTTCATGCAGTCGGACGCAGAGCAGTAGCATAACAAAGAATTCAAATAAAGCATGGAGGCAATAAAGCTGTAACTTTATTAAAGGCCGATAACCTCTAACACACAATAAACCCTCTCTAGTTCGGTCAGAGGGAGACCTAACATATATGTCTATGAGAGCAGAAAGGGACTTCCTACCTGGTTCTATATATACTAAATTTGCTGATGTATACTACACTGGGTTAGCAAAATGACTCTTTAAACTGATAGTCTTTGAAAAAATAGACTCAGTGTGGGTCCAATGTTACCAAAAAGATTTTTATAAAACAGTATTTAATAGAAAGTTACTCATTAAGAAATTATTTTCATAAAATGTTTTAGACCCAAACATTACATACATGATGAACAACAAAAACCAAAAAAACAACTAATACAAAATAATTACTGCACTCAAAAATTGAACAACATAAAAAACAACCAAATGACACAGTACAATAAATAAGCTCATTTGAGTATATCACTCAAATGACATAAAACAATCCCAACATGTTTCAGTTCTTCCAGGCTGTAATTGCATGAACTTTCTTCAGGGGCGAAGACTATTTTATTGTTAAACACCATGCATTCCAGGGCCACATGTTGGTATATATTCCGTAACATGAAGCAAAACTACTCCTAAAAATAAAACACATAAGAGACTTTTAGAGCACACCTATACCCGGTTTTTCATATATACTCAGATCAATGCCCAAAACGTGACATTACTAACAATGTATCCATGGCCTACCCAACACATCAGGGCCACTGTACCAAGTCCAAAGGTAGAATCACTACCTTGACCATCACATATATAAAGCAATGTACCTTGAATGGCATTTTGCGTAGCTGCTGCCTTCAGTGCATACAATACTAGCTCCAAAATTCCTCCGTCAATTTTGCACTAATTCAGAAAAGGCTCAAAAGTAGCCGGAAATCTCAAATAGATCTACAAGCAAAACAGAGCCCACTAAATCAATTGTGGGAAGTGGAAAACAAACAAAGTGTGGCAAAATGAGAGGGGGCACACACTATTCAGTGTTATATTCATAAGCCTTAAACATAATCATCTCATACCAGCTAGTGCCTTAGATAGTACACAAACAATTAAGGACGGTATGCGGCCAGATGCCAATCCTAAATAGAAAACATGCAGCGTTGTCACCTCCACCTCGTGAAGTCACCCTTCTCGTGTCACTCTTCCGTACTAACCCCACAAGCTAGTACAAACACCCTTGTGCTTGCCATTATGAGCCACGTGTATA
This sequence comes from Ambystoma mexicanum, assembly GCF_040938575.1. NCBI lineage: Eukaryota > Metazoa > Chordata > Amphibia > Caudata > Ambystomatidae > Ambystoma > Ambystoma mexicanum. The sequence continues at coordinate 581,710,242 of NC_090928.1, read as the reverse complement.
AGTATAAAACACGTGTAGAATATAAAACACAATACCTCCACAGTAGGCTTCACAATGTAAACCTTCATCGCACGGTCGGTTGCGGAATGACATTTTTCGTTCCTCATAGAGTTGCAGCTAAGTGTAAACACACAGAGATGCAATCATCTATGATGTAATCAGGCGTCGAACATTAAATGAATAGTATCACATTGCCACCGCACACGGCTGGACGTACCTTTCACGGAAAAAACACCATTCTCAGAAAAACAACGGGCCCGACGAGCGAGGCTCCCAACAGTCCCACAAAACACTGTGCCTGTGATCTCAGGACGTAACGTGAAGACCGCAGTAGAAAAAGGAGCCGGTTCATAGAGAAAGAAAGAGGACTACCTGCTACCTCGTACAAAACAATTATAGCGTGAGATGTGAAACGTTCTTCCGCTCCATCCATTAATAGGTGAAACTATTGCCATACTCCACACACGGACAAATCATAGCATCAGGAATAAAACACTCAATTTTTGAAAAAACATCCAAAATGGACCACAACAGCAAGGGGGAGATACCTGATTAATTTGCCCATTCAAATTTGATGCAGACCACAAAAATGGGTCCTGGAATGCATGGGAAGCGGCAAAAAGAAAGCCTATTGACAGAACGGAAAAAAATTCAGTATCATGTTTATGTTTCCCACACTGATATACATCTGGAGTGGAATGTGCACCCCCATTAAACAACATCTAATGATTTAACATTTTTGGAAAACAGACCTATTGGTCATAAGGCTGCACATACATGATCAATGACAGCAAAATGTAATATGATGTACTGGATGTTCTACAAATCACAAAACAAGTAATGAACAGGTGCATATAACATCACGTCTAAGATGGTAGAATGAATCTAAACGGCATATTATCACACTAAAGATATCATAGGTATCAAAAATACATCAGCATATGATCAACAAACTCAAGTGTGGGTATGGTTCCATTCAATTTCAATAAAGCTGTGCCTTGTCGTCCTTAATCTTAAGTGCGATCTGGCGCCAGGTGGAAACCCCGCCCACATTGACCACGTAGGTTGGGGACCCGCAAGCATAACAATGGAAAGGAGACACAGCTCCTTTCCAAGTCAACAGAAATAGGACATTACAGATTACTGTTTGTCATTTAGGCGCGCTCTTAAAACAAATGTCTTTTTGTCCTTTTTCTGCTTCCATCGGCCTGTCTGAGTTAGCACCAAGATGCCCTTAGACATACGTAACGCTTTGCAAATGCTGCTAAAATAAGATAAGAAGATGTGCACTCCCATAGAGCGCATAGCGCTAGGAGACTATGGTTTAACGCTTTACAGATGTCTCCGTAAGACAACGAGAGCCAGCCAGCAAAGGCAAGCCCCTTCTGACATATAATACCACAAACACGTGATATACAGCAAGGGGGCCGGGGAGAACACTTTGTGCCCGGTTATATTTATGCAGTCAGAAAAATAAACCAAATCCTTTTCCTGCAGACACTCAATGTTCTCTAAGTAACAAATAACAAAAAAAGGAGTCTGCCCCAGTTTTACAAACATGGCGAGGAGGGAGACAAAGCATGCAAGCAAAAGCTTTGGTTAATTTTGTCTATAGAGTCAAAATCATGGTCCTGTCCCCTAGGAGAGTATATGGGAAAAACACTTTTGGGGAAATCCTTGATTATGTCAAACAAACCATATTGCACTGCAAACATGTCTAAACAGACTTAATCCATAACTATGCCAACCAGATGTCAAGATCCCAGGTGAAAAGATAATGCTGCTTAGGGTGGAAGTGCGGTGGTGCCACCAATCACATACTCTCTGAAGTCACATTGAAAGGGCCTGAATTGCAAAGTATTTTCCTATTTGGTTGTGAAACTGCACACACAAGAAGGAATAATTCATCTTAAAATAATGTGCTTGTGGTAGGCATGATATGGGTGTGAAACGTGCATCATAGAGTGAATCCTTTATTCGTGAATTTAGGCCAACTCTATGAGGCATACTTATGCCTGGTCTGCCCTTTTAGGGCACATACATGTGCAGAAACGTCTTTCTCAAAACAATCAGGCCCAGGATGAATATTTCTATTCTTTGTTTTTTACATTTCCAACCCAGAAATAGGAGAGAACATTTCAAAATGAACATTGATGGCGATGGAGTTTGTGGTGCCTGTGACAGGTTGCTATCTGTAAAGGTGTGAATGACCTGAATTTTAAACATTTTAGTAACCTAAAATGAAGTGGGTAATTATGTCTCAGAAAGGGAGGTCTACTAATCAAACCCCATTTTTATAAATGCTCCCTGCTTAAAATATTATGCACATGTGCCTTTCCTGAAACCAGTTTCCTGGCATCCACAGCCCCAGCTTTGCAGTGGGACAAAGCAGGTTCACATGTCACATGTGCATCCATGTCAGATGTTGGGGCACGATTTATCTGCAGGCAGAGGTAGATTGTATTACCCTTCTGCACCTCTGAGCTAAATTATAATATTTGCATGCTTTAGTCAGTCTGATAGAAGATACATCTTTGAATGTAAACCATGCTTAGTTATGGCATGGTGACTGCTAAGAACACACAATTATACAGCCACAGAAATTTGATTTCACATTAGTTTCAGCTTTGTGAGCAGGGCCCAGCTATGCAGACTGATGTGTATTGATGTCTGTCCTGACTGTCCCTACAGCTGTTATCTGGAGCAAGTGCTAGGATGCTGCCCCTTTGATTCTCCCACAGGAAGCGTAACACCTTCCCCCAGGGCATAGAAACATTCCCCAGGAGATCTTCTGAGAGACAATGCTTCTGATGCAGCACTATCATAACAAACCGCCCTTAAATCCATTGATGTCTCTTTCTTGAAGTCAGCAGGAACGTGGAAGGAGTGGAGGTTCAGCAGCCAGAGAGGAGAGGTGGGCTGAAAGAAGGGTCCCACCATTTTGGTTTCTTCCAGGGAAGGTACTCCAAGTGATATACCATAAGGATGTATGTGATTATTTTGAATACAAACATTTCGAAGATGAACATCTTGCATTCTAAATGTTCCTATTCGAAATAAGCACCCCACTACTGAATGGCTTTTCTACACCCCGTTCCGCCACCCCCGCACCTACCTTTTGGCAGCACACCTTGCTGTGTGCTACCAGGTTCCTGCAGTGCTAGTTCCCTTCACTTCTGTGGATGGGAACGTGCACTGCAGGGTCCTTTTCTTTTCTTTTTGTCCAAAACGCTGTTGATATGAATACGGGGGACACCCCCGCCACCCCTGTTCCATTATAGCAAACTAGGGTGTGAGGGATACCCCTGCAACCCCTGCTTCTCTTGTTCACTATAATGAAACTGAATAGTTGAAATGGTACTGCCGAAACCAAACATTTCAACCATTCAGCTTTTTATTTATGATATTTTCGGTCGTTACCATGCCATAAGGCGAAGGGCACTTGTTACATTCACACGGAGACCCCTTTCAGCAGATTTGCTTTGGTGCAATACCCTGTGAAATTCTGTCTTTAAAAGCAGAGGTGCAGCCCCTCATTTTGTGATTCATCTCTAGACTTGCACACAGAAAAGAAAATTCATCTGGGCGTTTGTTGGGAATACAGTCTATCCCAAAGTCCACTGTTCAGGAGGTGAAGACAGAAGGCATCGGAGGTAAATGAGATCCCTGTGCCCTAACCATCTCAGGGAACATTGTGGCTGACTGCTGTAGTTCCATACTGGCTTGCCTGGAACCAAGCTCCTGTTCACTGGAGGTGAAGGTTCCCAGGTAGGTTGCAGCCAGGCTCCCTGGGTTGGTAGTGCAGAACAGAAGGACTCACTTTGTCCTTGAGCCCTAGGATTGGCATGGCACTCACAGGAACCACAGAAGGACATAACCCCTGGCTCTCCCTACATCTCTGAACCACCTTGACAATTAATGGTTTGGGCACATTCGCATCAGTCCAAGCTGCTTCCGGGGAACTGCCAGAGTCATCCTTGGCTTCCTTGATCGAGCAACTCCACATCTCCGAATTTGATTGATGCTGAAGATCCACCACCTCCGCATCTGAGACCCACCAAATCTTCCAGCATCCCTGGCTTGACACCCCTGCCTGGTCACCAGCTTCCAGCCAATGCAGTACTTCAAAGCTGTGTCAACCCAGCTGAGCCTGCTTGCCACCAAAGGCTATTCCCGTCTTCTCTTTCAGCGCTGGTGACACAACATCACCCGCCCTCCTCGGTATCTTTGACCTGCAGGCTGCGGCAGAAAAGCACTGCATTGTTGAAACCAACGATGTTGCTCCTTGACTCAACAGCGGTCGGCACCAAAATCACCTAGACTGCCAACTCGATCTCAATAAGCCTGGCTCAACTCTGTTGGGCGTCAAAGGCATGTACATAAAGTACTGGGAAGAGGCTGAGTTGCCCTGGACAACATTTTGAGACCATAGTGACTTTTAAGTCCGCAACATCTACCCTGTTATTCAAGACATGCCATTTTGAAGAGGGACATTGTGCCAATCTTGTGCCTGAACACCCCAGCTCAGCTATCCAGAGGGCCCTTTTTTTCTTTTTTTAGAAAAGACTGCCCTCTCTGTATTTTCCTTTGCTGGGATGGGTTTTTCCTGTGTTTCCTAGTTAGTTTATTGCAATTGTATTGTTTAATGAAAAGTCTATGGGGGTCATTACAAGTGAGGCGGTAAGGGTTTAACGGCGCTGGTAATGGTGCCGGAGCCGTCAACCCCTTACCGCCTCATTACGAGTCTGCTTGCGGGAAGCCGCTAAGGATGCCTGGTTTTACGAGGCACCCTTAGCGCACCCTCCCCATTCCCATTGAGCCCTGTGGCGGCTCAAATGGGAATGGGGATGGGTTCCTTGAATGAGGAATTACCGGGCCCTCCAAGGTCGGAATGGCCCGGTAATTCCTCATTCAAGGAACCCAGACCTGGTACCCGGTAAGGGGGTAACCATGCGCTAATAGCGGCATGGTTACCTCCTAACTCGTAATGACCTCCTATATCTCTTATAGAACCTTGAGTGGACATTCCTTTATTTTGGACCAATGTAGCTAAGTTGTGTGGGTTGCTACTGTTAGCACCTCAGACCCTTCCTGAACAGTATAGCATGCCCTCAGCCTATGCTACCACAAAAGAAGGAGGTATACCTGTCTGGGTGTGTTTGTTTTACCTTTATGATTGTTATAACTGCTGGTTTGATTTTAATGTGGGGCTGAGTATGTGGTTTAGAGCAGTAGTCATTTTGTAACATTCCCAATCACCTGCAATGGGCACACTGCTGTTGTAGGTGGAGGGCTGGGTCTGGACATCGGTCCACGTGGGTGCAGTGACCCATGTATATATATCTGTATATCTATGTCTGGGTTGGGGGCGTCCCAGACAATGGGCTATGCAAGGATCGTTTGCGGTGGAGGAGTCGTTGCAGGGTTGTGTTGCACTTGTTCTCAGCTTTTCATCTTTCAGCATCAGGTGGCCTCTCTTAATGAGAGTACATAAGAGCAGGCACTGGTGGTTGCAGGATGTAAATGAGAAGTGTGTGCCTTCTATCCCATTACACCCGAAACAACAACCCCAGTAAGGTTGAAAACACCACCCATGCCAACCTGGAGTTAAGTCAAAGGGTGGAAATAACTGAGGTCATAAAGCCTGCATTAATCAGGATATTTTCCAAGACAACTGCTGGCATAGGTTTATAACATTACTCCCTCCATGCCCAAGCGGGGAGAGTATTCAGCATGCTACAGTGCCTCCCTTCACAGGTGCAGGCTTGATGATCTGCAACAAAAAAGCTACAGAAGGGCTAGCAACCTCTGGCATCCCCCCAAACCCAGAGAATTAAACCCCAAAGTGGAATTAAATCCAACATTTGAAAAAGATGAAGCAAAATGCAGACATCCTCTAGAGAAGCTCTTATAAAGGCATGAAAAACACTGAATCCACCAACCTCCAAATCCCTAGGTGTGGTAGAACACACGGTGAGCTAAGTGGGTACATTCTTTAATACCACAAAGCTTGCTTAGTAAGTCTTTGTTGAGATCTGATGCTACACACTCTTTCAAAGTAGAGTTTGAAAAGGAGGGTTCAATCGGAATGGACAGTCAATGTGAAAAATAAGGCATTGGCTTCCCAAATGGAAATGCTGCCAATGGTTTAAGCTTCGTCAAAGCTAAGCTGTGGTTGTTCCCCCTACTGAAATCTGGAAAGCCAAAAAGTCTGCTGGAACAAGGCATACACTTTCAAATTCCCCTGACAGCAGGGAGGGGGAAGAAGGTGGGATGACCACAGGGCCATCTAACACAAGGACCTTGCATTCATAATAATCATAATAATCCCTAGAAAAGATTTCAAACCCCTCAGAAATTATATGGGAGGAGGGGAGAACTAAGAGGGCCATGCAGCCTTTTAGCAAAACACTTTGACATCCAAAGAAAACTCTCGGGATGGTTTTAAGCACTCCCCACCCAAGGAAGATGGGGGTGTAGGTGATATCTGGAATGCCACAAGGCCTACTACAACCTGGAATTTGCATTTGAAATACACCTAGGCAAGAGTTGATAAACTAATCTCTGAGGATGGGGTGCAGGAATCAGAAAACACACTTGATCAAGTTACCAGCACCTGGTAAATCTTTGAACCCTTGATTCACTGACTAGCCTTTAGATGGGACAGGCCACGAACCAGGACTGGACCATGTGCAGAGATTGGGGAGAATTATCAGAAAATCCATGAGGCCTGGAATTCTGAAACAACATCTCTTTGAATCATACTTGCCCAGGAATTTCAGAAATGAAGATCCCAGTGTGGCTCTCCCAAGCAGGAGCGGACTGGGGCCTGAAATCGGTCCAGGCAGCAATGAAAAAGGGGCCCGCAATCACACATTACAATTAATTGCTATACAGAGCGGAGTGTCTGAGTACTAGCCATGGGGTGGTTTTGGTACAATATGTTGAAAATAATGCATTAAAAACCTATTTGCTTAGTAACATCGGCTAAAACTAGCATAGTAACTTATGAAACTGGCCCACTTGGGCCAACCCTAGTATTATGGGCTGGCATGTGGGGCATTGCCCTATTGCTCAATAGGCCAGTCGGAGCCCGTCTGCTCTAAACTCTGAGTCACTGGGTCTCCCTTCAGAAAGCATAGCTTTTTGCATCATGACATTGCGGTTAAAGGTGTAATGGATGAAGATTCATCTGGGAACTAGCAATGCCGGTTTAGATAATCAAAGGTGCTGGTCTCTCTTTGTGATCCAATTGTAATGGAAATAAAGATAAAACAATATTTCCATGATAGTAAAAAAACTTTAAAAATGCACCCATTTCCTCCCAATGGACAGCTCAAACCACACATGTTATGTACATTTACAGCAATGAAGGGAGTTGAACCTGCACCTTTGCAATTGACAAACTCATGGACTAATCACTAAGCCACTGGGACTCCCTTCCAAATGCACAGCTTTTTGTATTGGGACATGGCGGTCAAAGCGTAATGCTAAGTTTTGGTTGTTCCTCCTACTGAAATCAGGAAAGCCAAAATGTCTGCTGAAACAAGACATGCACTTTTAAATTCCCCTGACAGCCGGGATAAAAAATATTTCTGGACTCTCTCTCTCTCTCTCTCTCTCTCTCTCTATCTCTCTCTCTTTCTCTGAGCAATTTGTAATGGAAATAAAGATGAAACAACATTTATGTAACCGTAAAGAAGGTGTCATTTTTTGCTACCTATTTCCTCCGAATGCACAGCACAAACTATCAGTTTGAATATGTTCATGGTATTGTAGGGACTTAAAGCAGCAAACCTGTCATTGGTAACCACATGCTCTGACATTGCAGCCACGGGGCCTCCCTGTAGAAGGCCTAGCTTTTTGCATGATAGTTTGATTTGATTTGAAGGATTTATATAGCGCACAAGGACAAACCTAATCTTATAAAGGCACAGGTGGTAAAATCAACAATACATGAGACAGAACAAGAAACAGTGTAAAGGGGCCAAGTTATCAAATGAGGAAAAACCACAGAGGTCTCTAATCGGTCCCTCATTTAAAAAGAAAGGACTTTAGAGCACTTTGCAACTGCTGAAGAGACTCAAGGGCTCTGATCTTTCTGGGGATGCTGTTCCACAGCTGTAGACCATACACAGCAAATCGCCTGTCTCCCCTCGTGACACAGCGAGATCAAGGAATTTGCAACAACAGTTGGTACCCTGACCGTAGCACCATGGACGGTTGGTACCAACTGAATTTGTCCGCTAAATATGATGGGGATATGCCCTTTAAGCTATTAAAAATCAGGCAAGCCCCCTTGAAGTGTCTACTATCATCCTGATATGGCAGTCAAAGGTCTAATGGATGAAGATGCAGATATTCCAGTGGTACACTGGAAAAGGTGTACTCATAGGTTTTGAGCGGGTTTAAAATATGTTGCTTGCAACCTGTATCATCCACTTGTGTGTAACTAAATGTAATCATGTTTTTTAATAGCTGCACTGTGCAATATGTGAATTAGCGTGTGTAATATGCTAACTTTGCGCTGTAACCTTGCTGTGATACCTAAGGGTCTGCGTGTGTAACAAATGAAATAAATAAATAAATAAATAAATAAATACATAAATAAAAAATGAATACACATAGCTATTCAACCTTTTTTCTCTCATGCCTTTGTAAGTACCTTCCCTACACTTTGCCCTCATCCCAACTGTCTTCCTGACTTTGCTTCTCCCTACGACTATTGAATGTTCTATCACACTCCTCCTTTGCCGCTCTGACAGGAAAAAGCTCTTAGACGCCATAAACTATGGCAATAGGCGTTGTACAAATGCAAAATAACATAGTATAACATATGGGAACTAGCGATGCAGGTTGGGATAAACAAAGGTGCTGGTCTCTCTGTCTGAGCCAATTGTAATAAAATTAAAGGCAAACATATTTTTTATAAGTGTAAAAAAAACCATAAAAGTGTTGACTTATTTTCGCCAATACACCGCTCAATCTACTGGTTTGACCTTGTTCATGCCCATGAGGGGACCTGAAAATGTAACCTTGCCCTCAGTAAGCCCATGCACTAGCCTCTGAGCCCCTGGGTCCCTCTTGAAAAAGCAACACTTTTTGCATTTTGACATGGCAATCAAAGCTTAATCGATGAAAGTACCTCTGGGAACTAGCAATGGTGTTGGTATAAGAAAAGCAGCTGGTCTCTTTTTCTGAGCCATTTGTAATTGAAATAAAGATGAAACAACATTTTGATAGTAGCACATTTATTTATTACAACTGCTTCCAATGCTCAGATGACCCTACTGTTTGTGTATATTCATGACAAGAAGGGGACCTGAGCCTTCAACTGTGCCGATGTTAAACACTGTTCTAACCTCTAAGCCACTGGGTCTCACCTTTGGAAGCTTAGCTGTTTTCATTATTATATGGTGACCTAATGAGTGATGGATAAAGGTGCATAGAGGAATTAGCAATGCTGGTTGGGATAAATAAATGTGCTTGTCTCTTTCTGAGCCATTTGTAAATGAAATACAGATAAAACAATATTTTTATAACAGTGAAAAGGGACTTATTTCCTCCTAATTCACTGAACAAACTTCCAGTTTGAGTTTTTGTATGTGCACAAGATTATGTGAATATGCAAACTTGCAATTGATATATCCATGCACTAAACTCTGATACACTGCGTCTCCCCCCAGAAAGCATATCATTTTACATTATGACATGGCGGTCATAGGTGTAATGAATGGAGATCCACCTGGGAACTAGAAATGCTGGTTGGGATAAACGAAGATGCTGGGCTCTCTCTCTGAGCCATTTGTAATGGAAGTACAGATAAAATAAATGTTTTTCTAACAGTAAAAAAGGGACTTAGGGCCTCATTTCACGGAAGGCGGTAAGGGTTAACGGTCACCAGTAATGCTACTCGTGACCGTTAACCCTTACCGCCTTACTACGAGTTCCCTTTGCGGGACCCGACTATAACGGCTAGTTTTACCAGCCGTTAAAGTAGGGTGCCGCAAAGGGACCTTGGTGCTAATTACGGTACCGCAAATTGCGGTACCGTAATTAGTGCCTTCCCCATTCCCATTATGCCCTATGGGGGCAAAAATGGGAATGGGGAAGGGCCTTGGTGAATGGGGAATTACCGCCCCGCTCATCTTGGAGTAGGGCGGTAATTCCACCATCCACCAAGGCGGACACGGTAAAATACCGGCGGCAACCATGGCGCTAATAGCGCCATGGTTACTGCCTACTGTGTAATGAGGCCCTGTTCCACACAGGACAGAGCTCAACATACTGGTTTAAACATTTTCTTGCCAAGGAGAGGACTTGATCTTGCAATTTTGTGATAGGTACATCCATGTGATAGGTACATCCAGCCTCTGAGCCACATGGTTCCCATTTGGAAATATAGCTTTTTGCATTATGACATGATGGTCAAAGTTGTAATAGATGAAGATGAATCTGGGAACTAGCAATGCTGATAGAATACATAAATGTGCTGTTTTCTCTGAGCCATTTGTGATGGAAATAAAGATAAAACAATATTTTTATAACAGTAAAAAATGTAAATGTTTGTACTGATTTCCTCCCAATACACAGCTCAATCTGCTGGTTTGATAATAGTTGTGTCAATGTGATGACTTGAACATGTTGCTTTGCCATTAGTAAACCTGTGCTCTAACCTCTGATCAACAGTGTGCGACCTCAGGTTGCCAAGTTTTTTGTATTAGGACATGGTGGTCAAAGGTTAATGGATGAAAGTGCATGTGGGAACTAGCAGTGCTGTTTGTTAGGGCTGAGCAAAATTGTTAGATTCCATTCTGCCATCTGCAGAAGGGAAATCTATCCAATAATTAAATTCCAGTTCAACCCAATCTGCAGTTCTGCCAACCCTGCATATCGCAAAGAGCGGTGCAAAGTTTCTCATGCCGCTGCGCTAACCTTAAAGCGCTGCGTGAAGTTTCTCATGCCACTGCAAGAACCGAAAAAGAGCTGTCTAAAGTTTTTCGTGCCGTCACGCGAACCCTGCATGAATCGAAAAGAGCTGCCCGAAGTTTCCTGTGCCACTGCATGAACCTTGTACGAACCAAAAAGAGCGGCACAGAGTTTCTTGTGCAGTTGCGTCAATCTAGCATGAATTAAAAAGAACAGCATGAAGTGTCTCGTGCTGCTGTGCAAAACTAGTATGAATCTAAACAAAAACTGTGCAAAGTTTCCCATGCAGCTGCGCAAACCTAGCGTGGATAGAAAAACGTGAGGCAAAGTATCTTGTGTTGCTGCACTAAACTAGGACAGATTGGGGAAAAACCATGCACAGTTACTTGTGTCGCTGCGTAAAGCTATCATAGATCGAAAAAGGACTGCACAAAGTTTCACATGTCACTGCACGAACCTAGCACAGATCGCACAAGACTTACATTAAGATTCTCATGATGCTGCACGAACTTTGGACATATCTAAACCCCATACAAAGTTTCTTGTGGCAGTGCATGAAACTAGCAAGGATCAAAAAAAGATCTGTGCAAAGTTTCTAATCTCGTTACATGAAGCAAACATAGAAACAAAATATCACACTCTGTGTGAAACCGCTCAAAACCGGGTGAAATTTCAATGGGGGCGGAACCGTAACACTGATTTTACAGAACTGGCAGAAATGGATACCAGTGCGAATTCCACACTTTTCTCTTCGTGGATGGACATTTCGCCCACCCCTACTGTTTGGGCTATACAAAGGAGCTGATCCCTCTCTTTTGAGCAGTTTGTAATGGAAATAAAGATAAAACAATACTTTTATAACAGTAACAAATGTACTTATTTCCTCCCAGTACACAGCTTAACATATTGGTTTTAGTATTATCATGTCAATCAAAGGACTTGAACCTGATATTATGCTATTGGTATACGCATGCTCTAACCTCTGATCCACATGGTCCCTGTTGGCAAGAACATAGCTTTTTGCATTATTATGTGATGGTCAAAGTTTAATAGATGGAGATGTATCTGAGAACTAGCAATGGCGATAGCATTTATAAATGTACTGTTCTGCGAATATTTCTATAACTGTAAAAACATACATTTTATACTGATTACCCCACTCCAATTCATAGCTCAATGTACTGAATAGAATATTGTAATGCCCGTGAGGGGAGGTGAACCTGCAGCTTTACCACTGTCAAAGCCATGCCTGCAACTCTGAGCCACTACGTCATGGAGACCAAAAAAGTAATAGATCTAGATGCATCTGGGAACTAGCAATGCCGCTTGGGATAAACAAAGGTGCTGGCCTCTCTCTCTGAAACATTTGTAATGGAAATAAAAGTTTAAATATATTTCTTTACGGTAAATGTCTTCATCTATTTACTCGCAATGCACACCTCAACCTACTGGTCTCAGTATTTTAATGATGCCAATAAATGCACTTGAAAATGCAGCCCTGCCATTGGTAAAGTCATGCTCTAACCTTTCGAACCTGTTAGAAACTCGGCCCCCCTTCAGTATGCAAAGCAGAGGCACTGCTAGAGGGGGGATGAGGGGGCTATAGCCCCGGGTCTTTTGGTTGTAGCCCCGGATTGAAGCTCAGGGACTACAACCAAAAGGCTATAGCTAGCCCGAATCCCATCAGTCCCAACATTACCTTAGCCCCTGATCTTTTCCAGACCTAGCAACACCCCTGATGCAAAGCTTATGCATTATGACATGCTGCTCCAAGGTTAATTTATGAAAGTGCATCTAGGAACTAGCAATGCCAGTTGGGATAAACATAGGTGTTGCTCTCTCCCTCTCTCGCTTTGTCTCTCTCTCTCTCTCTCTCTCTCTCTCTCTCTCTCTCTCTCTCTCTCTCTCTCAGCAATTTGTAATGGAAATAAAAGATCAAATAACATTTTCATAACAGTAAATGAAAACATAAACCTATGTACTTATTTCATCTCAATGTACAGATCAACCTACCAGTCTGAAGATTCACATGCCCATTACAGGGCTTGAACATGTACCCTCTCTAATTTGTAAACCCATCCTGTAACCTCCGAACCACTGGGCGTGTCCTGTGAATGGAAAGCTTTTTGCATTATGACACAGCAGTCAAAGGTTAATGGATGAAAGTGTATCTGAGAACTAGCAAAGTTGGTTGCGGTAAGAAAAGTTGCAGGTCTCCGTGCAATTTGTAAAAACAATATTTATATAAAAGTTTAAAAAGTGTACATTTTTTCTACCTATTTGCTCCCAATGCATAGCTCAAACTATCAGTTTGAATATTTTCATGCTAATGTAGCATTTCAATCTGCGACCATTTCATTGATAAATACATGCTCTAACAACTGACTCCCTTGGTCCCTTTTCAAAAAGTATTGCTTTTTTCATTATGACATGGCAGTCAAAGGTTAATGGATGAAAGTATATCTGTGAACTAGCAATGCCAGTTGGGATAAGCAAACATACTGGTCTCTCTCGCTGAGCAATTTGTATTGCAAATAAAGATAAAACAATATATTTTACAAAAGTATAACAACATAAAAATATTTTTTGATTTCTTCCCAATGCACAGTGAAACCTACGGGTTTGAGCATTAACACAACAACAACAAAGTGACTTGAATCTGCAAAGTTGTCAATGGTAAACCCATCCTCTAACCTCTGTGCCACTGGGTCCCGCCTTGGGCCCTCTTCCTTCGCCTTCCTGTGAGGCAAAAAACCTTGATGTCATCTTCGACTTCACTCTCTCTTTCTCTCACATCTCGGACGTTGCCCACTACCATCAGCACCTCCTCAAAGGGACTCTGCCCTAGCTCACTTTCCCCCAGAAGCTCACTGTCTTCAGAGCCCTGATTCTCTCTAGGCTGGACTAATGCAACAGCCTCTTTCTCAATCTGCCTTCCTCTGCTCTCCATCCTCTGCAACTAATCCAGAACAGGACTGCAAGACCTATCCTTGGCCTCAAGCCCAGGGACCGTATTTATCCAGCCCTGAAATCTCTCCACTGGCTCCTGGTGGCTACAAGGATCAAGTTCAAGACTGTTTGCATTGTCCACATGGCTTTCTGGGGCCAGGGCTCGCACTACATCCAACCAATACCTTCCTTCTCGAGCCCTTCGGTCAGCTACCTCCAACTCTCTAAGTGTCAGACGCTTCTCCAGGCAGAGAGTGGGGGTAGATCTCTCTCCTCTGCAGGTGCCTCCCTTTGGAATGGCCTCCCTGCCCTCTCAAACATGAACCGGACTTCCTGAAGTTCCGGCAGCAGCTCAAAACTCTCCTCTTCTCCTCTGCTTTCTCATCTCTCCCTCCCCTGCTGCCCTACCTGTCCGCTTCACTGGCTGGGTGCTTGGCTACCCTCAGAGTCTCACTAGGTACCAGGCTCTTTCTTGATCAGTCACCCTTGCACTGCCTCCAGGCCTACCACGGACTTAGGGGATGTAACTGTAACCCTACAGTCCCTTGTCCCCTTGCATTTCCTAGAGCAGCGCTGCCCTGGCTGCACTTACTCATACCATTTCTGCGCTATTCCCCCCCTCTCCCTTGCACTCCCCTCCTCCTTCTCCCCCGCACTTCTTGTTCCCGCACTTGCACGATCTGAATGACACAAGGCCTAGTAAGATCGTTTGTCTTGTCCTCCCTCTGTCTTCCCTCCCTTGTCTTGTCGTGGATAGAAACACTTGTGTACAGGTGCGTTATAAATGACTTATCATATCATATCATTGAAGAGCATAGGACAGTTAAACTAGCAATGACAGTTGGGATAAACAAAGGTGCTGGTCTCTCTGAGCCATTTGTACTGGAAGTAAAGATAAAACAATATTTTCGTAACAGTAAAAAACATACATTTGTTTACTGATTTTTCCCCAATTCACAGCTCAACCTACTGGTTTAATTATTTTCAAACCAATGTGGCGACTTGAACATGTAGCCTTGCCAGTGATAAACCCATGATCTAACCTCTAAGCCACTTTGTCCCCCCTTCTAAATGCCAGGTTTTCTTGTGGCGGTCAAAGGTTAATGGATAAAAGTGCATTTGGGAACTAGCAGTGCTGTTTGGTAGGTCTCAGCAAAATTGTTAGATTCTGTTCCACCAGCCGCAAAAGCCAAATCTGTCCGGATTTCGCTGTGCTTTGCCCCAATCCGCAGTTACACCACCCCTGTTCATCGAAAAGAGTGGTGCAAAGTTTCTCATTCCCTTTGCAAACCGAAAACAGCTGTGTGTAGTTTCTCATGCTGCTGCGCGAACCGAAAAGTGCTGCTCGAAGATTCTCGTGCTGTGGTGTGAACACTGCACAAATTGACAAGAGCATCCCGAAGTTTCTGGTGCTGGTGCGCAAACCTATCATGGGATTGAAAAACCTGTGCGAAGTTTCTTGTACCACAGTACGAAACCAGTCTGAATTGAAAAAAAACCTGCACAAAGTTTCTCGTGTCTCTGTGCAAAACTAGCATGGATCAGAGAAAATCATGCAATCTTTCTTGTTTCGCTATGCGAAGCTACCATGGATTGAAAAAGCCTGCACAAAGTTTCTCGTGTCTCTGTGCAAAACTAGCATGGATCAGAGAAAATCATGCAATCTTTCTTGTTTCGCTATGCGAAGCTACCATGGATTGAAAAAGAACTGCACAAAGTTTCTTGTGTCTCTGAGTGAAACTAGCACGGATTGTAAAAGACCCATACAAAGTTTCTCGTGTTGCTGCGCGAACCTAGCAATAATCAAAACCCTGCGCAAAGGTTGTTGTGGCACTGCACGAAACTAGCATGGTTCAGAAAAACCAGCACAATGTTTTTTCGTGCCGCGGCACGAAACAAGCATGGATAAAAAAAAAGATCAGTGCAAAGTTTCTCATCTCGCCACACGAAACTAACATGGAAACGAAATACAAATTTGTTGAAGAGAATCGTTTTGATTTGTTTGCGAAAAAACAGGTTGGAAGGTTTGTCTCTGGTGGAGGGAGAGCGTTTCACAATGAAGGCGCAATGACCGTGAAGCAGACATCAACAGGCCGATTCATGGAATAAATGTGCGCCGAAAATCCCGGCGCAGAGGGGCCAATACGTGCGCTGCGCCGAAAATCAGCGCAAAGCGCAGGGAAACCAGCGCACGTCGATTCATGGAAGTCCCTGCGCAAGAAAAGCAGAGGACGTGCGCGGAAAAAACGCGCGGCGCAGGCCGGCGCACAGGTCAACCAACGTCGTGCGCCACGGCCACTGCGCCATCACTCCGAGCGCAGCGCACAGCTCTAAAGTAGGCGGGACACAGGGCGGGACACTCGGAATGGGGAATAAAATGGGGCACAACACTCGGAATGGGGAAGAATGTGGGCGGCACGGGGAAAGTTAAGGAGGCAAGTGCGCGGAACGCCCACACGCTCGCATACAACACGTATTCATGGAATAGAATAGGGCAAAAAAGCGCACGCTCAAAGCAGCGCACAGGCACAAACAGGCACAAACACGACCGCCACAAGAAAGCAGGCGGTAGCGTCTCTGCGCCTGCAAGAAATGTGCGCTAAAAGGTGCGCCAACAAATAGCACCTATATACAGAAATGATCAATGTCCAATACTGTGGCCCTCCAGGACAAAAGACGTACAAAGGGGTACCCACAAACACACACACGCGCAGAGAGAAAAAATAAACGTGTGCGTGCATACCGGGGTGCGCGGTAAGTTGCACACGCGATATGGCCGGGTACGTGGATTTCAGGGGTG
The DNA here is from genome assembly GCF_040938575.1 of Ambystoma mexicanum. NCBI lineage: Eukaryota > Metazoa > Chordata > Amphibia > Caudata > Ambystomatidae > Ambystoma > Ambystoma mexicanum. The sequence continues at coordinate 581,693,564 of NC_090928.1, read as the reverse complement.
CGCGGGAAGTTCCACACGCGATATGGGCGGCTACGTGGATTACAGGGGTGCGCGGGAAGTTCCACACGCGATATGGCAGGGTACGTGGATTACAGGGGTGCGAGGGAAGTAGCACACGCGAAAAGGGCGGCTACGTGGATTTCAGGGGTGCGCGGGAAGTTGCACACGCGATATGGCCGGCTACGTGGATTACAGGGGTGCGCGGGAAGTTCCACACGCGATATGGCCGGCTACGTGGATTACAGGGGTGCGCGGGAAGTTCCACACGCGATATGGCAGGGTACGTGGATTGCAGGGGTGCGCGGGAAGTTCCACACGCGAAAAGGCCGGCTACGTGGATTACAGGGGTGCGCGGGAAGTTCCACACGCGATATGGCCGGCTACGTGGATTACAGGGGTGCGCGGGAAGTTCCACACGCGATATGGCAGGGTACGTGGATTACAGGGGTGCGAGGGAAGTAGCACACGCGAAAAGGCCGGCTACGTGGATTTCAGGGGTGCGCGGGAAGTTGCACACGCGATATGTCCGGCTACGTGGATTCCAGGGGTGCGCGGGAAGTTCCACACGCGATATGGCAGGGTACGTGGATTGCAGGGGTGCGCGGGAAGTTCCACACGCGAAAAGGCCGGCTACGTGGATTACAGGGGTGCGCGGGAAGTTCCACACGCGAAATGGCCGGCTACGTGGATTTCAGGGGTGCGCGGGAAGTTGCACACGCGATATGTCCGGCTACGTGGATTCCAGGGGTGCGCGGGAAGTTCCACACGCGATATGGCAGGGTACGTGGATTGCAGGGGTGCGCGGGAAGTTCCACACGCGATATGGCCGGCTACGTGGATTCCAGGGGTGCGCGGGAAGTTCCACACGCGATATGGCCGGCTACGTGGATTCCAGGGGTGCGCGGGAAGTTCCACACGCGATATGGCCGGCTACGTGGATTCCAGGGGTGCACGGGAAGTTCCACACGCGATATGGCCGGCTACGTGGATTCCAGGGGTGCGCGGGAAGTTCCACACGCGATATGGCCGGCTACGTGGATTCCAGGGGTGCGCGGGAAGTTCCACACGCGATATGGCCGGCTACGTGGATTCCAGGGGTGCGCGGGAAGTTCCACACGCGATATGGCCGGCTACGTGGATTCCAGGGGTGCGCGTGAAGTTCCACACGCGATATGGCCGGGTACGTGGATTGCAGGGGTCCGCGTGAAGTTCCACACGCGATATGGCAGGGTACGTGGATTGCAGGGGTGCGCGGGAAGTTCCACACGCGATATGGCAGGGTACGTGGATTACAGGGGTGCGAGGGAAGTAGCACACGCGAAAAGGCCGGCTACGTGGATTTCAGGGGTGCGCGGGAAGTTGCACACGCGATATGTCCGGCTACGTGGATTCCAGGGGTGCGCGGGAAGTTCCACACGCGATATGGCAGGGTACGTGGATTGCAGGGGTGCGCGGGAAGTTCCACACGCGAAAAGGCCGGCTACGTGGATTACAGGGGTGCGCGGGAACTTCCACACGCGAAATGGCCGGCTACGTGGATTTCAGGGGTGCGCGGGAAGTTGCACACGCGATATGTCCGGCTACGTGGATTCCAGGGGTGCGCGGGAAGTTCCACACGCGATATGGCAGGGTACGTGGATTGCAGGGGTGCGCGGGAAGTTCCACACGCGATATGGCCGGCTACGTGGATTCCAGGGGTGCGCGGGAAGTTCCACACGCGATATGGCCGGCTACGTGGATTCCAGGGGTGCGCGGGAAGTTCCACACGCGATATGGCCGGCTACGTGGATTCCAGGGGTGCGCGGGAAGTTCCACACGCGATATGGCCGGCTACGTGGATTCCAGGGGTGCGCGGGAAGTTCCACACGCGATATGGCCGGCTACGTGGATTCCAGGGGTGCGCGGGAAGTTCCACACGCGATATGGCCGGCTACGTGGATTCCAGGGGTGCGCGGGAAGTTCCACACGCGATATGGCCGGCTACGTGGATTCCAGGGGTGCGCGTGAAGTTCCACACGCGATATGGCCGGGTACGTGGATTGCAGGGGTCCGCGTGAAGTTCCACACGCGATATGGCAGGGTACGTGGATTGCAGGGGTGCGCGTGAAGTTGCACACGCGAAATGGCTGTGTGCTCCCAGGCATTACCTGTACACCCTCCACGGCCCCTGCAGGCAGCACACACCACAGGGAACTACCCTGCACACCTGCTCATGTCTCCCACCACCCCCACCCCCCATCCGCCAGGGACACCCTCCACCAGGCCCCCACTCATGTCTCCCACCGCCCCCACCCCCAGCACTGTGGGGAACCTGCCAGCAGGCCCCCACCCATGTCCAACCCATGTCTCCCACCACCCCCACCCCCAGCACTGTGGGGAACCTGCCAGCAGGCCCCCACCCATGTCCAACCCATGTCTCCCACCACCCCCAACCCCCCATCCACCAGGGACACCCTCCACCAGGCCCCCACCCATGTCTCCCACCACCCCCACCCCCATCCACCAGGGGCACCCTCCACCAGGCCCCCACCCATGTCCCCCTGGCCCCTGGTCCTGACGATACACAATAATGGCAGTAATGGCCAGCATACCCAGCACAAACACCCAGGCAAGGATTGCATGCACCCACATAGTGAATGCAATCACATGACACAACCCCAAAGGCAAGTATGCAAAAGAACACATGTCCGCCACACACACATACACAATGGGTGCAAGTGAATGTCAAAACCCATATCATGACATGTAAGAAACCAAAGAAAAAATGACACAAGTGTAAGATAATATAAAAATGTATTAAAAAAAAATCAAGTTAACTAATACAACTATCCGGCAAAGCAAATAAAAGGTCCATGTCCGGGAACAAAAATGAGAAACCAAAAAACAAAGGATAGAAAATTCTATAGATTTTGTCCAAAGTAAACACATGTAGCATGAAATGAAAGACAAACCATTACGACATGGTGTAAACAATATGAAAGTCAAAAAATCTTCCTCCCAAAAAATAACAATATTTACAGGATTGTTCAAGGGTCCATGAGCCCAACTCCACTAATGAAACCTAATACTAACTAAAAAAAAAAATATGTACAAAGAAGTGGCCATTGTCCAAGCGGTCCAAAATAATAAAAAGAAATAAAGGAAACCTAGCACTAACTAACTAAAAAACTATATACAAAGGCAGCGGGCTAGTCCTGCGGCTCACTTGGTGATGCTGGCCAGGGCATCCTCGAACTCCATGTCAATGTCCTGGAGGCGGGACTCAGTCCTGGCCCCGAGGTCTCGCAGGGACAACCCCATGTGCTCACCAAATTCCCTGCGAGCCTCCTCGAGGCACTCAGCCCGCCTCAATGCCTGATGCATGGAGATCTCCGCCCTGGCCATGGCGAGCCGCTCCTCTTCCGCCCGCTGCCGCTCCGCACCTATCCGCTGGCCAAACTCCTCCCACACGGAACACACCGCCATGCCAGGGTTGCCCTGCCCTCCGGCCGATGCCTGCCCCTCTGATCTTGATGGCCCTGAGCCATGATGCCTCCCACGTCGAGCCCGCTGCTGCCTCCGACGCCACTGCCTCTGCCAGCACGACGGCATCCAGGCTGATGGTAACCACCGACGCCGTCGTGCACGTGCCCTGCCCGATGATGCCGGCACATCTTCCATCTGCTGGGGTCCACTTGCTGTGTCGTCCACCCCTGCTGGACCTCCGACTCCCAACTGCGGCAGGGATGGGATCCCCCCCGAGCTGGCTGCATTGGTCGGGGCAGGTCCACAGGGGGCCATGGTGGCATCTGGGCCGGAAGACGGCAAGGAGAACGACCGGTGGATAGCCTGCACAGAGGAGGAGAGGGCCGTCAGATTGGCCAACACATGCAGGAACCCCCCGAACATGGCCGATCCCAATTGGGCCACGTCGGCACGGTGCACTTCGTGATGACGTGCGTGCTCCTCCCGGGAAGCACGCACGGCATCACGAATCACAGCCGTGCGCATCGCGACCCCAATCAGGACCTGCTCCACGCGGCCAGGGGTTCCCACGGCCGCAGGTGGAGGGGAGTCAGTTGACATGGACATCCCCTCTACCTGCGGACGGGCCTGGGACGGGGCATCCCTGCTGGTGCATGGTGGTGCACTCACAGGGTCAGGGACAGCGACATGCACAGGCACCTCCACGGTGACCTGTGCTGCCTCCTGCCCCTGGCCCTGGACTGCACCACTTGCACCAGCAGGGATGCTCCCACCAGGCCCCATGTGTGCACCAGTGTCGGCCTCCTCCTCCTCTATGCAAACCACCAACCTGGATGGCTCCTCACCGTCTCCCGCCGTAGCAGGCCCCTGTGGGGGCTCACCCACCCCTTCCGCTGCAGCCGTGGGGGCATCCCCGCCGCCTTGCTCCACAGCGCCGTCTCCGCCCTCTTCTTCACTAGCCGCTGCGTAGAGGGAGACAAAGGACACAAGCATCAGGCTACTGTACAATGGTCCCCTAGACAGGAAGCAATAGCAGATGAGCACCCCTGTCAAAGTACACTTCCATCATGTCCCTCCACAACACATGGGTCAGTCCAGGCAAAACACACACAGTAACAGGCATGGTGCATGCCATGCACATTTCCATGCATGTCCAATTGACTCTTGAAACATTCAATGATATGTAACTCACATGCATCATGGCTCATGCATATCACATGCACACACTTCACCTCAGTCACATCCATCTGGCCCCAATCACACCGAACACAGGCAAAACAAGGGTAAGTTGGGTGCGTCACTGAATCTGTGCATTGTCACACACATGAGTCATGCATCCATGGCATGCACAAGTCACAGACATGCAGGTCAGGCACACAGACATGGCTACCATATATGTACCTGGCATCAGCACCCATCCTTCACCCCCATCCATGTCCAGGTACAGAGACTGGCATGCTCTCATGTCCCAAATCTGCATAGTGCTCCCCATGCCGCATTTCAACACATGCAACAACCATGTGGGTCACACATCACTGGTCGCACATGCATTACCATGATGTCCCAGCACACATACATGCATACATGGCCCATGGCACACATACAGGCAAGTATCATAGAACCAGCACAACGCAACATGCCCTGTCTCACACAGTGATGCTTGGACACTTACCGCTCAACTCCAGACGGGTCTCCCTCTCAAGGATCTGGGCGTGGAGCGCTGGGCGTACGCGTTCCAGGACCCTCTTCTGGATGGAACTCATGTGGCCCCGGCCCCCCTCCACGAGGCGCCGGGCCTTCACAAGGGTCCTGGACCTCAAGTCCTCCCAGCGCTTCTTGATCTTCAAGACGTTGCGGGTTGCCACCCCCTCCGCGTTGATGGCAACCACACAGTCGGCCCAGATCCTCTCCCGTCCTTCCTTGCTGGCGCGGGACGATCCAAAGAGGGCATCATACTGCCCCAGGACATGCTCCACCAGGACACCAACTTCGGTGGCAGTGAAGCTGGTGCCCCTCTGCCCCTCTGGCCTGGGGTTGCCACTGGTGCCAGATGTAGAAGTGCCCGACATGGCAACCCCAGAGGCAGGTGTGGGTGGGCAACTGGGTCCTGGGGCTGGGCTGTGGAGCGATGTAATCCCAGTTGGGAGTCTTCAGTTCCAGCAGGGGTGGACACAGCAAGTGGACCCCTGCAGATGGCTGATGTGCAGGCACCAAATGGCAGGGCACGGTGGCAGCAGGCAGGCAGGCAGGCAGGCAGGCAGCAGCAGATAGCACGTGGGAGGCTGCTCAGGGCACTGGGGGGGCAGTAACTCGGCCTTCGGGGCAGGAGCGTGGTGTTCCGTGTGTTTTTGGGTGGCCAGCTTGATACGGAGTGATTTGGCACGTGAAATTCCTGCACGTCAGCGTGAAATCCGAGGAAAGGCCCTTAGCGCGTAAGTGCGTCAGCACGCATACGCGATTCTATTGGACCAGAGTCCCTCATCGCGTAAGCGCGTCTGACGTGATCCGCACGGGCGTTCCCCACTCAGCACGTGAAGACGGAGCACACGTGGAAATACTGCACGTCAGAGTGTCATCGCGTGTAATTGGCCAAAAGTGCGCGTACACGCCATTGGCCTATGTACGTGTATTTCATCGCGTGTAATTGGCCAAAAGTGCGCGTACACGCCATTGGCCTATGTACGTGTATTTCATCGCGTGTAATTGGCCAAAAGTGCGCGTACACGCCATTGGCCTATGTACGTGTATTTCATCGCGTGTAATTGGCCAAAAGTGCGCGTACGCGCCATTGGCCTATGTACGTGTATTTCATCGCGTGTAATTGGCCAAAAGTGCGCGTACGCGCCATTGGCCTAAGTACGTGTATTTCAGGGGCGCGCGGCCAGCGCACCTGTATGCCTGCTGCGTGGGAATTTCCACACGCGATTGGAGTGGGAACTCGATTCCAGGGGTGCGAGGCTCACACGCTCGCCTACAACACGCGCAAGGCATTAATTTGCGCACTTTTCAATAAACAAGCCAGATGCCAGGATGAACATACCGTTCCTAGCAGCAGTGGCAGTGGGCTACCAAAGGAGGAGGAGGAGGAGAGTCAGGGCCAGAATATTCACACCCAGAACCAGCCTATTCGGGATGCCTGATGACCAGGTGTATGGGAGGTACAGGTTTCCAGCACACATCATACTGGACCTGGTCAGTGAGTGGGAGGATGACCTCACATCACCCACCCTGTGCTCCCAAGCACTCAGCCCCCTGCAGAAGGTCCTGAATGTACTGCACTTCTTGGCCACTGGATCCTTTCAGCGGACAAGTGCCATAGTGGGTGGTGTGTCACAGGCCACGCAGTCACGCTGCCTACACCAGGTCTTGAACATCATCACTGCACGGCCATCAGTCCGCAGGCACATATATCTCCCCAGGACTCATGCAGAAAGGCGGACGTGCATCCAGGAATTCTATGGTGTGGCTCAATTCCCCAAAGTGCTTGGTGCAATTGACTGCACACATGTGGCTCTACGTCCACCCAGGGCAACAGAGCACATCTATAGAAACCGCAAGCACTGGCATTCCATCAACGTGCAAGTTGTATGCAATGCCAAGGGAATAATCACATCAGTATATGCCAACTATCCAGGGTGCACCCACGACAGCTTCATCTACAGAATGTCTACCCTATGCCGGGACCTAGAGGCTGGCCAGCATGGAGATACATGGCTGCTTGGTGAGCATGAATGCCACTGCACATGCATGCATGTCAGATACTGGGTCATGACACAACACCACTAATGATACCCATCACCACCTCCGCAGGGGACAGTGCCTACCCTATCAGCCCCCACATGATGACCCCAATCCGGAACCCCACCACGCCACCCCAGGTAAGGTACAACACTGCCCACATTGCAACACGGGGCATAGTGGAGCGCACATTCGGAGTGCTGAAGTCACGCTTCCGCTCCCTTGACCGTTCTGGCGGGCAGCTGTTATATGCTCCCCGAATAGTGTGCAGGATCATAGTGGCAGCATGTGTCCTGCACAACGTTGCAACACGCCGGGGCCTGCCCATGGACATGGTGGTGCCCCCACATCCACAACCACATGCACGCCCGCTGCGCATGGGAGGGGAAAGGGCACGGGGGGAGGCAGCCCGTACGCAACTGGTGGCCAACTTCTTCACCTAGGAATCACAGTGCTGGCTAGTGCACACTGCTCTGGCACATACCATCTGACAATCAATGATGACACTACCTGACAATGTCTGAAAATTACTTGACAATAAACAGTCAGATACACATCAGCCTGAGATTGTTAACATGGAAGTGTCAATATGTGTGCACCCCTAGCTACACATACACCAGCAATGCATCACAACGCAAAGACACAACTCCATCAATCTAATATGCATTGCCACAGCCGATTCACTACATGACAACATTGCCATGTCACCCATTCCCTTCACAGTCCCGCCACTGAGGACACCATGTCATGGTATGTGACAGCAAACAAACTGGCCATCACAACATGACACCAGTGTCACAAATAGCAGTGCCCCAAATGGAACATAGCCGCACTTGAGCAGCTAACCGCCCTGGAGCCACTACTACACACCTGTGTAAGAGTATTTTCAATCAAATTACACACCAACCCACCCTGAAGCCCACCCAAACAAGACACATTGCATGTAATCAATGGTAGTCTCATTACCTGATTCTGCTGGTATGTCCTCACCGTCCAGATGTACAGTGATGGCGCCATGCAAAAGTGTCAGTGCACATCTACCGACATGTAGTCTGACTCCAGAGAGTATGCCCTTGTGAAGATCTGTGTGAAATACCTGCAAAACATGAGCAACATATGTAAGTAGAGGCACATATCAAACCATCATGCATAGTTAGGTGCAACAACAATGAACACTATGAATGTCTACACAGTATTGACTATGGACTGGCCAACAGCTCATGGGAGTCCAATGTCACCGTGTAATTTGATGTCACTTGGGCACACCCTTTGCAAGCCCATGGAAACGGAAGCAGGAGGGGTGTGGATGTCTGCTACCCAAGCATCGAAACCAAACTCAGGACAAGCCTGCATGTGCCCAGCCACAATACAGTGTATGCCCAGGTACCCACACAAGGCAACACTCTTGCAAAATAAAAATAAAAATGAGAAAAAATGACCATGAAAGGGCTGGCGGGGGGGGGGGCACCTATGAGGTCCGAGGACAGGATGCACGCCACAATCCACCTGTGTGGATCATGGGAAAGGAAAACACCCCATAGGCTCGTGGCCCACACGGCTACTCTGTTGTGGGAGATGAGTCGCTATGGCTCTGGCCAGACCCTGCAGCTGACTCTGGAGGTGGGGGAGCTGCCTCAGAAGATGGTGTGACAATGGGAGGCAGCCCACGCAAAGCACGAGTTTGCTCCTCCATGGATGCAAGCAGGCGGGTCTGGTAGTTCTGGTTCTGGGTTATAATCATGCGGAGGTCCCCATGCAGTAACTCCCGGGATGACCTGACCTCCGCACGAGTTGCCTGCATCTCGGCCGAGAGCGTCCGTGTCAGACGCTCCAGCTGCTCCTCTGTCCTTCTATGGGATGAAGCCTCAAGCTCTAACAGGGTCGACCTGAGGTGACGGAGTTCTTCCCTCAGGCCTTCCCTGTGGCGCTGGGACTCCATGGAAAGTGATTCCCGCAGAGTCGCCAGTGCCGCCCGCCTGTCCATGTTGGACCCCAACATATCCTCCCTGTGTGCCTGGCAGATGGACTCTGTAGCCTGCTCCAGTCGCTCCATCAGCCTTTCTGGGGGGACAATGGAAGTGGCCACCCTATCCATGGCCTGTGCAATCATCTCGGATGATGCTGCCTGTTGGGTGGCCATACCGTAGATGGATTGCTCCCAAACGGTATTGCCAGGTGGCATACGGCCACCACGTTGACGGGCACCACACCTGCCTGGGGCAAGGCGGACTGCGCCTTGCTGTGCCGGCAAGGCCTCAGGCTGCAGGACTGCATTCCCTCTCTGATCTGCAGCCCCAGGAACAGGATCAGAGATTGGGTGGTGTGGCCCTGCATCCGTAACCACCGGAGGCTGATCTGCCGACACTGACATCCCCATTGAGGGCAATGGCCCGGCTGCAGGTGGGTCGGACAGAGGAGATTCTCTCCCAAGAACACTCACCTGCGACTGCACATAGGTGTCATCCTCCGAGTCTACACCTGAATACTGCTCGGGGGAGGAACCCCCAGAGACAACCCTCGACAGCACGGCCTGCAGCATTTGTGGGTTTTCACCCACAAACACACCACGTCCCTCACTTGTGGTAGGTCGGCCTGGGTTGCCCTCCTGGGACGGCTCCACCACCACATCCCCAGCATCAACAAGTGCTTCGTCCCCTGCAAAGACATGAAAGAGAAAAATGGAAACAGGCATTAGCACCATGGCATGCAACAAGGGCTGATGAACAACAGAGGCAGTAGTTCTACGACACATGTCCAACATGACTGGGAGACCTCCTATGCATTCACCATCACTGGGTCTGTAGGGGAGGCTCAGGGCATACAATGTACAGATTGGAGAGCAACGCCTGCTCACCTTGCTGCCTAGCACTGCCATCACACATTGGCCGGTGATTGCCATGTCAAAGGCACATGCCATCACACACATGGCATGTGACATAGCCACCAAGTGAAGAGGGAGAGGAGGGCTACTTTTTTGGATTTCAACCACTCTGGTCCTGACATTGCATCGTCACATCCATAAGTATACATGTTGTACATGGATCTGCTAGTCCAAATTGGCAACGATGCACAGTGCCTTGTCTACATCAACAAAATGCAGTAAACAATGTGATTCCACCTCCCCATCACCTGTAAAGGATTCATATTGCATTCGTGAAGCACCGGTCAAGTAATGTATGAAGGTACAGCGGAGCACTGAGGGGTGGTGGGGCAGAAGGGGATGCCAGTCAACAATCCTACTGGTGCTGGTGTCATTCATGTCACGCAAGTGCAGGGGTGGGTGGCACAATGAAGTGCAAGGGGAAGTGGCGGCTGGAAGTGCTGTACAAGGTAAGTAGGACTTGACGTCAAGGGCAGATGGTGTTAGGCGCAGACAAGTGCTGGGGGGGTGGCCTATAGGGGTACAGAGACAATCATGCAGTGCTGTGGGCTCGGAGAGGACAGGGGAGGTACACACTGCTTCTGGCTCGGCAAGGTCCTTTCAGATTTCTATGTGTCCTGCAGAGTTGTCACATGCCGCAGATATGTGCCCTTGGATTGGGGATCTCATCTTGGTGAAAAGGGTGAGGCGCTATTGCCTTTGGAGCATGTGGCAGGCCAGTTTGCCAGAGGATGGCCATGATGCAGGACATTCCCTCTCTGCCACCCGGCACCTGTGGTTTGGGTTCACAAGATCCGAGTCATGCCAGGACTCTGCATTGGCATGGGGCTTCAGACAGGTGGTCATGACCGTGGCAAAGACATCCAGTGTACCTGACATGGAGTGGAGCATGGAGTGGGCCCTGTCAGGATGGGAGTGAGCCTAAGGGGGAGCTGGATGGGGGGGAGATTTTGGCTGCATGAGCCTCGACTGACACACACTTCATGGGTCGGAATACCAAGAAGGTGTGTGACAGTGGTGAGGGTGGCTTTGCCTGTGGGGTGGTGAGGGTGAGCTGGGAGGAGAGGAGAATGTGATCACTCCAGGAGAGAGGAGTGCAGAGATGGACGGAGAGGGGAAAGTCAGATGAGATCAGAGCATCAAGAGTGTGCCCTGCAGAATGAGTAGGGACAGACGGGAGTCTAGAGGGTGAGAGGGAGTTGCTGAGGTCACAGAAAGGTCACGTGGGGGCGTCAACAAGCATGCAGGTGGATGCGTACAGCACCAAGGATGAGGATTTCTGTGTCTGGGGACATGAGTGAGGAGGAGAGGTGAGGACACTCAGAAAGGAAGTAGTGCATTTGACCAGTTCTCCCAGACACAGTACGCACTGTTTGAGAATGTCAAGGTGTGGTGGGGAGAGACCTCACACAAGCCATTCCAGAGTGGAGTAGGTCTAAGTAGGAGTGACAGTGGCAGGAATACCCTCAGGGAAGCCAAGGGCACACCCCCCCTGCACAGTAGTGGCGGGCCAAGGAGAGGGTCAAGGATGCAGACAGAGCTGGCCGTCAGACATGTTTCCATGAGACCAAGGATGTCAAGGTGCATAACCTCATGTAAGTGACAGATATCGGAGGAATGCCTGATGCAGCCGCAGTGAAAGGAGTGTAATTGTGGAGGAGGTTGACAGCCTTGTAGGACTTACGGGGAGTGCTAGAGATCAGAGGTGCAGCATGTGTAGGAGTTGGAGTGGGAGGCGGAGAAGGTTCATGGGAGGGTGCAGGGAGGCAGTGCAGGATTGATGAGGAGAGAGGAGGGGGGACAGCAGGAGAGGTAAGGAAGTTAATGAGATGTGGGTAGCATTTCTCACGGAGATTGAGGTTGGCCTAAGGGCCTTGGACTGAGACGCTCCCATTACCATGCACATCAATAGTGGCCTCTGAGGATTGGAAGGAGGCCAGGAGTACACCCCAACGGGTCCCACCAATGATGGTGGAAGAGGAGCAAGGAGAGAGGACAGGGACCATGTGAAGGGTCTATGGGACAGGCAAAGGCATGTATGAGCAGATGTCAGTGAGAGTTAGCTTAGAGTAGGCTCAGATGCACTGGTCAGCAATAGGGTGGGTCGCATTGGAGGGCACGGTGCCCTCATTTGACTTTTGGCAAGCAGGTGTCGTGAGTAGGGCACGATGGTCTGAACTGTAGGAGTCATGGAAGATAGACCATGAAGAGCAGCATGGAGTGTGAGGGGATGGGGCTCGAAACCAGACGGTACCAAAGACCACAGGTAGGAGGTGGATGTCAAGGCAACATCCACAGTATGACAGCATGTTGGTTGGCATTTATATACAGAGGACGCATTAGCATGTGGTATCATTGCATGTCAGGCATGTGAAGATGAAACTTGAATGGCTGGGGGAAAGGATAGGAATGGTATGTAAGACATCAGATGAATAGACAGGGGAGTATGAGCAACAATGTAGTGACAAAATGACAATTCAAGGGCAACTTCCATGGTGTCGGCCCATATGTGCACTGTTGCCAGTAGGGATAGTGCTGTGGCCAGATGGTGTTGCACTGAACATACTGGATGAGGCACATGGGTGCCACTATCAACTCTGCCACACACCCCCTTGACAGGCACCCAACATGAATGCTTCACACACACACCATGCACATGGATAATACACACATGCATGTGCACTCACCGGATGATGCCTCGTAATCAGGGAGGTCTCCCACACCTTGGAGTTGTCCCTCGGTGACGTAGGATCCAGCTACAGACTCGTGTGGTGTGAGTTCTATATCCTGTGCTGGGGACCCACCTCCAGTCACCAAGGTTGCGGCATGACTTGAGGCCAGCTTATCCTTTGCCCTGCAATTAAGGTCATTCCAGCGCTTCTGGCAATCACTAGCTGTGCGCCTCACTACTCCAAGGGCACTTATTCTGTCAGCAATGGTCTGCCAGTGTGCCTGGCGTCTGGCATGTGTGGTCTTGGACCCTGCAACGATGACCATTTCCCTATCATGATCTGACACATACTGAACAAGTGCATTCAGTTCGGCGTCTGTGAAGCTTGGCTTCCTTGATGGGCCGGACTGTGCAGCCGTGCCTGGGGCATCAGCCTGTGCCGGACGTGCACTCTTCCTCTTGCGCTTGGAAGGGGGTGGGGATCCAGAGTGTCCTACGCCGCTGTGGACACTAGGGGCAGGAGTCGTGGTGGACTCAGTGCTGGGTGTGTGGGATTGCCCACTCAGCATGGGAGTAGGTGCAGGCATTGGGGGTAGTGGGATGGGGTCAGGCCTGATCTGAGGTGCATGAACTAGGACCGACACAGTCTTGGCAGGGTGTATGAGAGGTGGGGTGGATGGAGCCACACCCTGGCTACGGGGGCCAGCAGATGACCTATCTGGCATAGATGCGCGTGCCCTGATGACACCAATGTGCACCGGTGCACGTGCAGTGGACCTGCTGACCTGGATGTCAGCGATGGGATCACCCTGGGACAGGTCTGGTGCCACAATGGCCTGGTCCGACAAGGGCTGATCAGGGTTGGTATCAGCCACATGACTCTCAACTGGGGGGGGGGGAGGGGGGGGGCATGGGTGTCCCTGACTGGTCCTCCAGACTGGGGGGGACAGGGGCACCCTGCAAGTCACAACCACGTCCCCTAGTGGATCCTCCACGGCCACCACGTGTGGCTCGGCCACCTTTGCCACCCTTACGGCTTGCACGCCTCCCAACCATGGCACTGATGGTATTGTGCGTATGGGAGTCGGTGTGCACAATTGTCCTGGGCAATTGGGTGTCAAAGGGGTTGGGTACCAGATGGTATTCGTACCCTAGTGCAGTGGCAAGGCTATATGACACCCCTGGGGAAAGATGACGGGTCACGCAACGCACAGGCACCCCAAAAAAGTTAAGGAACGTGCACAATACCCCTCCTAGACCACGTGTGCTGATGGAAAACCCTGCACTACGCTGTGGCATCCAGTAACACAATGAACGTATGCGTGTCACAGGCAGCCTAGATTGACCTCTGAAGGGGTAGGCTACACACGGGGCAAGCACAGATGTTAGATACGTGCGTGACTCACCGTCTGCCTGGTAAAAGAGCGTGAAAAATGAGCGCTTTTGGTTGGCAACACCCCCGCCAAAAGAAGATGTGTACGCTGTCTGAGGAGACAGGACAACAGTAGAAGGGGACACTGTTTGAGGGAACAGGCCCAGGTAAACCAGTACAAGAGGAATAAGAGAAAAAGCTGTCAGAGGTAACAGGGAGTACGAACTGGAAACGCCGTGAAGTAAATCGCGTGTGAAACGACAAGAAGTACAGAATTCACCCACTCGCTCTCCACGAAAAGCACGTACAAGGAAATGGTGTTCAACACTACCTTTTATACAGGCCCACACGTACAGCGTCACTTACGGCGCGTACGTGCTTGGCCCATGTTCACCAATCACACGCTTTGTCACTCCTGCCTGTGGATCCTTTTTCACCAATCACACGCTTTGACACTCCTGCGTGTAGCTCACTTTTCACCAATCACACGCTTTGTCACTCCTGCGTGTAGATCCATTTTCACCAATCACACGCTTTGACACTGCACGTGCAGGTAACTATTGACGCACATATGCTGGTGACGGGTTTTCGCGCGATTCGCTGAGTGTGGGGTTTTCACGTGCAAAGTCACTCCCTATCAGGCTGTCCACGCGTTCAAACACGAAAGACCAGGCTCCTGGCCAGGAGGCCAAATTTAAGTCCCCCAGAGCCCTGAGCACGCTCCCACCTGCCATCGGCTGCTGCCTGACTGCCTGCTGGCCACGTGACCCACAGTGCTGGTGGGTGGGGGTGGTGGGAGACATGGGTGGGGGCCTGGTGGAGGGTGCCCCTGGTGGATGGGGGGTGGGGGTGGTGGGAGACATGGATGGGGGCCTGATGGCAGGTGCCCCTGCACTGCTGGGGGGTGGGGGTGGTGGGAGACATGGGTGGGGGCCTGGTGGAGGGTGCCCCTGGTGGATGGGGGTGCAGGGGGACATGATCAGGTGTGCAGGGTAGTCCACTGTTTTGTGGGCTGCCTGCAGGGGCCGTGGAGGGTGTACAGGGTACACCTGTGAGGGCCCACCCAGCCTATTCGCATGTGATAATTCCCACGCACCCCTGTGATACACGTTCCCTGGCCAATCGCGTGTTGAACTTCCCGCTACCCCTGTAATACACGCACCCTGGCTGTTCGCGTGTGATAATTCCCGCGTACCCCTGTGATACACGTTCCCTGGCCTATCGCGTGTTCTACTTCACGCGTCCCCCTGTAATACACGTTCCCTGGCCAATCGCGTGTTGAACTTCCCGCTACCCCTGTAATACACGCACCCTGGCTGTTCGCGTGTGATAATTCCCGCGTACCCCTGTGATACACGTTCCCTGGCCTATCGCGTGTTCTACTTCACGCGTCCCCCTGTAATACACGTTCCCTGGCCAATCGCGTGTTGAACTTCCCGCTACCCCTGTAATACACACACCCTGGCTGTTCGCGTGTGATAATTCCCGCGTACCCCTGTAATACACGTTCCCTGGCCTATCGCGTGTTCTACTTCACGCGTACCCCTGTAATACACGTACCCTGGCCAATCGCGTGTTGAACTTCCCGCTACCCCTGTAATACACGCACCCTGGCTGTTCACGTGTGATGATTCCCGCGTACCCCTGTAATTCACGTTCCCTGCCTAGTCGCGTGTAGTACTTCCCGCGTACTCCTGATTTGAAGATTGCCCGCTTTTCTTTCCTTGTTTGCCTGCCCTGTGAAGTGGTCCAGGGTTAGCGCAGCCCTTAGCGATGATTTAGCGATTTTGATGGCTTTTCCTTGCGCGAGGGCGTTCTTGGGGGCGTTACTGGCGCTGCTGCAGGCTCGCTGCGATTCTCTGCGCCACGGCTGGTTTGGGAGCTTGAAATCCATGAATACGCTGTGCGCGGAAATCTGTTTTAGCGCACGTGCCTGGCGCAGACTATCGCAGGCGCACGCTGTGCGCCAGCCGCGTGCGCTACTTGTGCGCTGGATTCTATGAATTAGCCTGCAAATGAATAATGGATTAAGATGCATCTAGGCAGTGGCAGTGCCGATTGGGATAAACAAAGGCGCTGTTCCCTCTCTCTTTGCCATTTGTCAGGGATATAAAGATAAAACAATATTTTTTCGAACAGTGTAAAAAATGCTTTAACATTGTACTTTTGTCCTTTCAATGAACATTTCATCCTGATCGTTTTAGCATTTGCATGCCAACAAGGAGAGATGATCCTGCATCTTTTCTATTGGTAAACTCAACCTCTAAGCTCAGAGCCACCAGGTACCTTTGCAGAAAACCTACCGTTTTACATTGTTGGCATTAGGTTCATGGATGAAAGTGCATGTGGGGAATGGCAATGCCAGTTGGCATTACCAAAGGTGCTGGTCTCTCTCTCTGACCCATTTGTAATGTAAATAAAGATAAAACAATATTTTTATTTGTAGCTTCAATCTTTAGGAAAGTGCACCAGTGTTAATGGAATGAGTGTTCTTGTCGGCTGTGATTCAGAGTAATTGCATGCAAGAAATGGTCAGTGCAATGCAGATTTTCCCACAGCAAATGCACTCCCAGTGTAGTTTATTTGTCTTCCATATTTCGTTGCAGCCATCGCAATTCAATGTTCGCCTCAGCCTATTGCAAAAGGCAAGGTCTTTGTCCAAACTATTGTTGAAGTTTGACTGCAAGCTCAACTAAATTAGCAATACATTTTTATGAAGGGAAAATTGTCCCCAAATTAACATATGGGATGGAGTTGTGGCCCAATGTCGCCTTCAATTGGTTGCATACTATAGAGGCTGTACTCTGGAGACGGGTATTAAACTTACCAAATGCTATCCCTTTAGCAGCTATACGTTTCGAATTGGGTATATTGTCAATGACGGTTCAAGCTTAATGGTGGCTCATGCTCTGTATCGCAAAATAATCTCCCTAATTATTGGTTCGCTGTGTGCAGAAATTAAAATATGTATGGAATTGAAGGGTAAAGAAGTATATAAAAGGGCGCCTGGCGGAGCCCTGATATGCCCAGGAGGGTACCTGTATACAAAATGCTAGAAATCAGGGTGGGAGATCCGTGGACAGCTGTCTGGTTTGGATGATTTTTTATTTAGCCTCCAAAAAGGTTTTGCACAGATAATAAAATTAAATATTTACATGACTTTCGATAAGCACGAAAGTATACTGACAGACGTGATTTACCACAGGAAATACAGGTGGGTATCGACCTCTCTCTTGTCGAGGTACAATTTCCAAGGTGATGCACAAGTATACAATACAGGTAAGTGAGAACATAGGAGTTTTTTACAAGGTGCGACCCAAGACTGTAGTAGGTCCGGGGATACTAAACAAGACGGTGTACACAACACTATCTATAAACACATGAACACAGGGGTTGTGTAACAGAACATCGACACTGGAGTGTTTCGACCATGCAGGGCTGGGTAAGAGCCCCGAGGTAGTGGTGGCCTTCATCAGGATGATCGCTGATCGTGGTGCTGTCCGTGTAGGTAATCGTCTGCTAAAGTTGCCGAAGTACCGGACTATGAACACCCATGTCATAAAGTTGCATGGGATGACTCGGAAAATCCGGTCATACAGGCCAGAGGAATGGGCCTGGAGTATCTAGGAGCGGTGCGTAATGATTGCGACTGCATTCCTCGAGGTAATGGTGGAATTGAAGGGTAACATGGGCGGTCCTTCTGATTACGTAGTATACATTCGAGAATACTGTGAAAATCTGCTAAGTGAATGCAATTTAGATACTTTAGATACTTTAGATATAGATCATTTAGATACAGAGGCATTGATTGATAATCCTGATAAAGTTAAAAATGCTCTGTACGATAAGGACTGGAATACTACAACAGACTGTTTTCATGTATACCCATCCCTGAAACGTTTGGTACATGAGCATAAGAGGAGAGAAGTCATTGCTCTCTATTTGAATTTGTTCCCCAACTGTTTTTTATAGAATTATCCTTATGAGATTTTGCTGGAACGTATTATTAACAAAGGAAATGATGCTGAGGAGGGGGTAGATTCACAAGGAGGATCTAATATGTAGGTTTTGTAAGGCTGAGGACACAATGGAAGCCATAAGGCACTTGGCATTGGAGTGTCGAGTCATGGATGTGCAAAGACTGGCTTTACTTTAAGAAATTGGCCTTCTCTATTGACTGGAATGACAAAGAACATTTGTGGAAAAGTTGTCTAAGTAGTGTAAACAACTCCGATGGATTGGCTTTGGCTGCTTTTATGAACTCTCAGCACTTAAGCACTTTGTAATTACATTTTCATTAGCTTGAATTTTAAATGGTACATTTAAATGGTACATGCTTTTTTTGTTTAAACTCCGCTAGTAACTGGACTTGTGAAATTGTTGAAGTCTTTTTAATAGTTATCTAAAAATATTGCTCACATGAAATTGTTTTGTTTGTCTCAGATGAAATGGACATGTCTTTTAAATGTAGGTATTGAAAATGTAGTTTTAGTGTTTCCATTTTTCTTACCTGTTTTTGATGATGTAATGTTGTTCATTTGGAATAAATTAATTGTAAAGGTTTTTTAAAACCATACACAATAATAAAGAAATACATGGGTCAAGCTCCCAGCTTAAGTAACAATGATTAATAGAGGAAACAAATTCTAAAAGTGCTCAGATGGGAGTAGGGGAGCAGCAGTACGGGGCAAAGGAAGGTAACCTGGTGACCATGTTATATGCTCGGTCTGTGATAAAAGAGCATACAGGAAACCGGGAGACTAAATATTTTGGCAGTGCGATAGTCTGTTGCCAAAATGGGCTGGAATTACGAATGTTTGCCTTAATTTTGATAGTGAAAAAACTGCAACTTTTTGTAAAGGTTTTAACAAAGTTTTTAATAACTTTTCATTAAGTTTTAATTGTTTTATTTGGCAAAAGAATTGATAAACATGTATAAATCATACATATATTATTATGTGTGTCCCCATTTTTATTTGAGCACATGAAGCATCCCAACATTTTGAAATAGTTAAAAATGCTACAGAACACCTGTATAACTTAAAAATTAAGCTAAGAAGTTTTTTCCAGAATGAAAGTGAAAAATGACCCTCAAATTATATGGAAGGTTTCTCTTATATTATTAGGGAACTGTATTTCCCCTGACAGACTTCAGGGAAAATTATGAAAAACTATTTCATTGTAATACAAAGTTTTAAAACTTTGCAGGTTGATCAGATGGACACCACCTGGAAACGACTACAATTTTAAAAATATTGCTGCTGTTTTGAGATCTCTGTAAGTTGTAGTTCCCACATTGATAACTAGGGAAGATCGGAAGCTAAGGTACGAAGATGTGTGGAGGTCATAACCGTCCAAAGAAATGCAGGATATTTTTGCAAATCACGGTTAGCAAAGATAGGGTCCGATTTGGCAATTCCTGACATTTCAAAATGTTTAGTGTCGTTTTTGCAATATTGTTTTTTTTAAAGAAATGGCATTGAAGTTAATATCATGGACAGAAATCTGGCATTGACTTCATAGCCATTTAAAAAAAATGTTTTTGCAGAAACGAGACTAAACATTTGCAGTAGCCACAAAGTGTCTCTCAGATTCAAATTTATAAAACAATATAAGAGGAAGTGCAGATACTTACGGGTGGGTATAAATTCACATTCCTCCACAGCTTAGCATGGCCATCCATAACACCATTATAGGCCCCATACCTGGAAGATGGTTATGGGCAATATACATAGACATAGCATGGAAACATAGGTGTAACAGTAAGTCATGGAAAGCAGTCAATTTGTATATGACGTAAGGGTGTGACAAGCGTGTGGCCCAGAACATGCAATGAAAATCAAAGCCTACCAAGAAATGAATCCTCCAAGGGCAGTGCTGACTCACAAGTCAAAAATGAACTGATTTCATGGAAGAATTGCCTGCCGTAATTCAAATCTAGGCAAGAAAATACTGCTTTCACTGTCACCGCATTGGCTCTGTTACTTAGGCATAGGAGGAGGAGGAGGAGGGAGGTCCCGAGTCATCCATCTTTGGCATGTCTGAGGATGATAGGGTGACCAGATTTAAATTAAAAAAATGAACTGGGACAGGCAGAGATATAGAAGTAGGACGAAAGTAAATACAAATAGAACTGTAGTCCTACTTCTGTGTCGCTAGCCTGTTGCGGGGGTCGGGGAGGGTGTGTGATCACAGGCGCACTCCTCTGATTGGAGTAGAGCGGCCGGGGAGGGAAAGGTGGAGGAAATGGGGGTGTGAAAAGCATTTCACGCCCCCATTCTCGCAGGAAGAGTTGTGTCGGGACCCGATTTTGGGATTTCGAAATCGGTTCCCGGCAAAAACCGGCACCGTATCCACCCGCCCTTGCAAACCCGGGATGTGGTTTATCAAATTAAAAAACTCCCGGGACCCCAGGATGGACGGTGATTTCCCGGGACTGTCCCCGGAAACCCGGGACGTCTGGTCACCCTAGAGGATGAGGAGATGAAAGGTGGTGTATTCCACCAGATTGCTTGCCACATTGGACACAGAGAAAGAATGACAGGGCGAATGGACCGGGTTGTCGGGGCACTCCCATGCACTCACAACCCTGTGCGATGACTGCTCTGCAGGATCATTCTGGTGAACCAGTGCCATTGCAGGAGGCAGTTAATCAACCAGCTCGGTGCACACACCAGTCCTGGAGCAAGCAGCAAGCCAAACCGAACAGGTGATGGCTGGAAGGTTTAGTTAAGCAGTGTTTCATTGCATACATGCAGAACAATATCTGCATTACCCAGTCTGTGTAGGGCAGGAAATTAGTGGAAGGAATTGCCTAGTAGTGCCCTGTGGACGTTTGGAATGAGCTGCACTTACATGGCCTTGCCGCCACATCCCCAGACTAAACATACACTGAGATCAAAATATCTGCATTTCATCATTGTACAGATCATGCTAGGTGCAACCTCATGAATGACGGTGAAAGCTTTCCTGCTGCCACACATGACAGTTACATTTTCCAGTGCTCGGTCACTGCTGCAAATTTTCAGGCAGGATACTACAAAGACATTTCATGTGCATTAACCATGCCAGTGCAGTGCTGTACCAATGGAGAAAAGACCTGTTCACATGTCGCCATGCATCCAAGCCATCACCAGTGAAAGGGACCAATCTGCCCATGTCCACATATGTGCACCGAGGATGCAAACGACACATGAACAAGAAATGACGCAGTGCCATTTGCCAACAATGTCAGCATGGTGATGTAGCAATAACCACAAGATGAAATGTGACAATGCAGCGAATGAAAATATAAAATGACAGAGTGAATGTTACGTTACGTAATGTTATATTTGGATAGAGCCTAATGCCATGTGTAATGGCGTTGACGCACTTTAGGAAGCATGGCCCTTGAGCAGGCCATAGTCTCAAAAGACAAGAGAGAGGAGCAGGGCCATGCATGCAGAAGGAACTGTATGTTAGGAGTTCTATGGAAAGTAGAAAACTAATGTGGAGACATTGGAGGCAAAAGAGAGGATGGAGAAGAGGCAAGGAGTTTATTAAAGATATTAGATACTTTGAGCATGATTCATAGAAAAAGTACATAGACCCTGCTAAGTACTCTGCACGTAACATCACTTTGTGCATACCTGCACGCAAAAGCATGTTATGTGTGTTTTGCGTATTCATGGAATTTCAGCTGTAAAAGTAACCCTAGCCACATATAGCGGCCGGAAACACCCACGACACGCCCCCATGCAAAGTAGATCCAGCCACATCTACCAATCTTTGCGCAGTCCGCATCCACCCCATCATGCACCCCGTCAATATTGCGGGCCGTCAACCCGCAATTACGGCCGCACCCCGGTGACACTGCACCCCAAAAAAAATGCATTACATGTCACGTAACTCAAATCGGCCCACGGTAAATCTGCATCTTAACCCCCATAAATGACAGCTGCACCCTGCTAATCTGCATACATACACCCCTGACTTTAATCGGCACCTCAACTAGGTGTTATCACCCCTAAATTGCTAAGTAAACACAAACTTTGCGCGTACGATCCTATAAGCACACTGCTCTACACCTCCTATAATGTGGCGGTGAGTCCATGAGGTTTGCGTGTAACTTTTTCTAACGTGAGGTTTGCATTGGGTTCCATGAATTCAGTTTGGTTTGGGCTTGACTGTGCGTGAGATTACACTGAGGCCCGTCCCTCGACACGCCCACATTCTTCCTCATTTTGCCAGGAGAATTGGGAATATGCATGTCCGGCCCTCTATTTATTTCTCTGCGTAGGCCCATCCCACACTTTGGGTAGGGTGTCGCGCAAATCACTCGATTGCACGCAGAGCTGTGGCAGACCTGGTCAGAGTCCCTGCAAGGTCCCAGAAAGGCATGCAAAGTCGTTTCTGTGAACCAACGAAAGGAGTTTTACGCACTGAACAATTTGGTAAATCAGGCCCTATGTGACATCGGGACAACATTTCTTTAATGGACTAAGCTGTATGCTATGGGGCATAGTGCTATTAGAGGAGTATAGCAGACATTAACAGTGCATGAACCCTCGATGGCAACTCTCTACAGTTGAGTGATCTGCTACACTTTACATGCAGTCTACATGCATATGGTGTAGACTTTGAGACAGCTGGACAGAATTGTTGGTGGGGTGGCGTGCTACATGCAGCACACATGAACAGTGAATGATGTTCCGCCACATGCAACAGAAATTGAACAGATCTCTTAACTTGACTCAGTAGTGCTGTTGCACCACACCTTATTGTGTATTTGCAACACCGGCCTCACAGTAGGCAACATGTGCATGTGTTAACAGTAATGTAAATTGTCCCCCATAGCACCCTTCTTCCACTATTAGTGGCCTTGCTGCGCTTGGATCAGGTTTTGAAGTGGCACCATTGTGGCATCAAGGGTCACACAATAAATTATACAGCCACAGCAACTCGATATCATACCAGTGTCAACTTGGGGAGCATTACTCAGCTATGACAGGGATGTGTGTTAGCTGTCCAGCCTGGTTCTATTCACAACAGCCATGTGCAGAAAAAAATGCCATTATGCCACACTCATTGGCATAACCACTGCAGCCAAATAGCCAGGCACTATTCTGAAATTCCAACATCCATGCACATTGTAGGTACAATGATGCATGAATGTCCACCAGAGGCGTCTTTGAAAGGATAGTTGGTATACTGAAGTCACAATTCCGGTGCCCGGACTACACAGCTGGAGTGATTCCAAGACACACCACTGATGGTAGCTGTGGGCCAAAGGAATCCAGATGGAGCTGTCAGGAATCATGTGCTAGTCAAGTCTTTTTTCCTTACCCCATTATCTCTTGCAATGCCTACTTTATGTGACAAGGGTCATGACACCAATGCCCATGGGATAATACTAAAATGTCCAGCACAGAATCTCAAGTGCACCACCAGAGATGAGACACACATGAAACCTTCAGCCACACATGATCAATGGACCAAATCACAACTTTCGCATCAGCCCTTGCACAACTGCAACAATATAGACACCTATACTTGGGCATATGCATGCACAAATCGCAATACGGCATCACCGTCATGTTGACATGAACACAACAGTGGCATGATTACGGTACAGTAGAGCAGAGTAGAGGATCCAACATCTGGTTAGGCAAAAACACAGCAAGACAATGGGCCTCATTACGAGTTTGGCAGTGAAAATCTGTCATTACCGGCATGCTGGTATGAATGTGTCGTGTTGCACTGCGCCCGTAATGAACGGGAGATCACGAGTCCACGTGCACGCGTGTTCCGTCATGCCGTTAACGGCAGCACTGCCATGCCTGTAAGGTCCATACCGCCCCCGATAGCGGCTTCATCGAACACGTAGGACGTCCACCGGCATCGTAGAATCTGCTATGAACGGCACCGTTCACATCGGCATCACCAGTACTGGTACCGGCATTACCGCCACCGGAAGCAACGTCATTGCGCCGGAACAGGATCTGGCGGCCATCTTGAAAAAAACAATCCATTGCAATCCTTTGCCTGCAGGACCTGGAATTGGTAACTGTGAACCCTGCCTGCCAGGTAATGACTCAATCCACCCGCAAAGGCACACCTCGTCAGCAAAACCCTGGTTTAGTGACGACGAGCTAAACATGCTTTCAGACACCCTGGTCCAGCATGCGGATGTGGTGTTCTGCACAGACCTGCGCCGTGCCACACAAATGCAAAAGAAACACATCTGGGAGGAGGTGGCCCAGAAGGTGTTCGCAGTGGGGACAATCCCACGCAGTGTAAAGGACTGTCGCAAAAGGTGGGACGATCTGCGGCTGTGTGTCCACAACATACTGTCAGCCAACAGTACACAGGCCCAGGCAACAGGTGGCGGACCATCCTCGCCCATTAAGCTAGCACGGTGGGAAGAAACGTGCAGCTCCGTGATTCACATCGAGGCCATCGAAAAGGTCGGGAATGCCGAGCCGGGAGTCCCAATATCAGCTGATGAAGGTGAGTGACCGTTAGCACAGTACAATAGTGAACACACACACAACACCCCAAACACAATGGTGGAGTCCAAATGGCAAGTAGATGACAGCAAGCAGATCGGCCATCACCTCCCACCTAAAGTCTGCCCAAACAGAAATGCCACATCCCTGTCACGGTAACACACAACAAACTCCACTGACACAAACCACATGAGTCCCCAATGGCAAACACAAGCACCATCTGCATGCGGACACAAACATGCATAACTGTAGAGATGCAGTCCTCACCACTGTCACATCTTATTGCATGGTGCTGACATCTCCACCACCGAGCTCACACCTGAGCCCCAACCACACAGCACATGGCACGCAGACCCTGTGTCATGCCTACCACACGCAATCCAGGACACACCCATGGGCCACCCAACAGACAGCATGTACAACATGGCTACGCTAGAAGGATGCATATACACTGCACCCCACCCCCAACTCCTGTAAGCACCATGTCCGCCCCTCCAACATGCACAAGGCAATGTACAGGACCCAAAATGTACAGACATCAATTATGTAGGATGTACCTTCACACATGACTCATGCCCTGCCTCTCCATCCCCCACAGGCACAGGATCAGACAGCGATGCTGGGCCCACCACAAAAACCAAGGCAACACCAGCACGCAGGAACAGAGGGGATGATGACGTCACCAGGCCGTCCACGTCAAGGGCTGGCCTGAGGCGAACCACCACCCCCAAGCCACAGCAGCCCGGCAAACAGGTCCCACAGGCCAGAGGACCTGAGGAGCAGCCAGCTCCGACACCTGGCAATGTGCCTCAGCCAGGGAAAACTGGTGCCATCATGGCACACATGCCACAAGGCACACCGGCCCCAAAGGCGATGGACAAGACAACCCCTGCCCCACTGCAGCCACCTCATGTGGACGAGGAGGGTTCACCAGCGGGCAGCGATACTGAGGGGCCACAGTCAGTGGCCACAAGTGACCTAGGGGAGGCAGCCCAATCCAACCTACATATCGTGGAGAAGGACGGCCAACAGGATGAGGCTGACACAGCAGGCCAATGCATGTCAGAGGACATTGAGCAAACACCATCCCTGCCGCCCACACCACAGCACTGCCTGGGACATGGGTCTGGTGGCCGCAGCTCTGGAGAGGAGATGCCTGGGGACATTTTCAGCCCTCAAAGGAGTCCCACTCCACCTCCTGTGCAACCACCAGCTGGAAACAACATACAGGACCTAGAGGGCCGCATGACCCGCACCAGCAGGCCATGCAGGATATGGTTTGACAATACCTGGCAGAAGGGGAGGCCACATGCCAGGCTCACCGTGACAACAACCAGGCTCTCACCTGTGCCATGTACCATGTGGCCAGGCGGGTGTGTGAGAGCATGGAATCTGTGATGCAGGTGCTCACACAGTTGGCTGCCACCATGGCCCAACTTCATGCTTCACTGGCCGAGCCACAACCCCCACCATCGGCGAGCACCACCCCGGCAAGCTCGACTCAGAAGGGCCCGGTGCATAGGTCGCTATGCAGAATGCGCCGGCCAGGGGAGCAACAGCCTCCATCCAAAAGGGGCCGTCAGTAGCCGGACATACATGCAGGAGGGAGTCTGGTTGGACTTGTATAGGGTGCAGGGACGTGGATGTGTGCGTGAGTTGAGAGATGGGGGTGGTGGGTGGGGTGCGTGGGTGTGTGGGGGAGTTGAGGGATGGGGGTGGAGAGTGGGGGGCACTTTTATATCTGTTTTTGTACATAGTTCACTTTTCCTTAATACAACTGGTGTGCACATGAAGAACTCATGACTGAACATTGATCATTGAGTGTGTGTCAATTTATTTGTCAAGAGTGCCCAGTGTCCAACATTCAAAGTGCCATGTGTTACCGAGTACATTGGTAATATTGTTCAATCAAAGATTGGCGTGCAGCACATCCTTCAGGCACATTCTGTTGTGACCGATATGCAGCATCTTCCCCATCATCCTCCTCATCTTCCGGTGGATTTACGTCCATGTCAGGTGGCACGGGTACATTGCACCGGATGCACATGTTGTGCAGCTTGGCACATACCAATACTGTCTCCCCCACCTTATCAGGGCTGTATAGGAGTGCCCCACTAGACCTGCTGATGCAGTGAAACCGTGCATTCAACAGCCCAAATGTCTGCTCAATCATCACACGAGTGCGTGCATGCACACAATTGCAGTCCTCTACGTGCCTGGTGACTGGATGCCTGACAGAGGTGAGGAGCCACGGCTTCAGGGGATAGCTAGCATCACCTGTATGGGAGCAAATGTTATTTTAATTGTGAAGGTTTTTGGCATTCCTTATATACACTGGCTGTACATTGTTCGTAGTCAGATGATCTTCACTTCCAGATATTACCATTTCATTAGAACAACAGTCAGGTCGGTGCACTCGATGTTGGTCCACAGTAGGGGAGCATGGGTCACGTACAGGTTGTAGGGACCTTGACACCCAATACAGCACTCACACAGATGATGTCAGTAGGCCCATGATGTGCTCACATGTGATGGCTGTATTGCAGTGGTGAATCGAGTATGCATGTAGGGCACTCGATGATGGTTTTCCCTGATGTGCAACATGAAACACATTGTTTTGCCTATCATGCTTCCATATACATGATGACGCCATGCACATGTCCGTCACCGCCTTCACCCATGTGACCATGGCACAATGGAATTGGTGGTATGGTCCGCCAGTGTAGGGAGACAGTTCTGTGATGGTGCTGGGTGTCAACTGGCATGTTGGAAGTGAGGTGCTGTGTATTGGTCCTGCAGCTGTCGCACATGTGTCAGTGGTGTTCACCACTTGCTGGATTCCAGTCTGTTCAACCATGTCCCATTGGATTTTTGGTTGTCCCTTCAGGTGCTGTGTATGGCATGGTGGTGTGAGGCGTACTTGTCGGGCAGGGGCAGTGACAGGGATTCCCTGAGAGGCAGTTGGATTAGGCTCAGTCATATCTGCATGACCTGCGCTCTACTTTGCTGCGCTCATGTGAAGAATGCATTGTGACTGCAGGTTGGTGCATTGTGATACCTGTGGTTGAGGTCTGATGATGTACCTTGTGCATGTGCAGGGGTGAGTGCTGTGTTCATAGCTATCATTTACACATGGCTATGCGGTCATGGCACATCTGCATCCATTGTCAGTCTCACGCATCCCGTCATATTAATTGGGGTCACAGTGGTTGGCACCCAGGGCGGTGTGTCCCCCCCAACAGCAACCCCCATGGCCCAGCCAGCAGACAGGTTACGTATGCTTTTGCTGCCCTCCCAAACAACAACCCCCATGGCCCTGTGGTTGGACTTACCCAGAAGCCAAGCACCTCATGCAGCGTGACGTTCCATGTAGCGGGGAAGTGTGGAGTTGCGCAGCATCTTTGCAAGGAAGTGGAGCACAGACACTACATTCAGCAGAGGGGGGATGGCGGCATGGATGTTGATCAGGCTGACCAGGTCATCGTGAATGAGATCCACAATTGTGCGTATTGTGTCTCTGTCCAGGTGGTACAGGGTGTGGATCTGTGCAGGGGGTCAGTCAAATGGACTGGCCCTTATGCGAGGGATTGTGGCTGCCTGTGGGGTACCACTGCCTGCACTGGTGTTATGTGCTGGCCCAGTGTCACCCTCCTTCTCCTCCTGCGCCTCCCCTGAATCCTCTGGTTTAGTGCCTGCTGGAGTAGTGGCAGTGCAGGCATGTCCTCCAGCCCCTGTATGGTAACTGCTAGTGGTATCATTTTGGACTTGGAAGGGGTGTGGTGTGTGGGTGTGCTCCATTTGTACTGTGCCTGACTCTGTTGCCTCCACCTGTGCTGATTGGGTACACCTGTGGCAGTTGGGAACACAGCAGTTTGCTATTAATGGGTGATCCGTGATGCCGGTGTTGCCGGCATCATGGTGGCCCTTCTTACCGGCATCTAGATGCCGGTATGTGCATGTCCATGTGACTCTTATTGTCCTCTTCTTTGCGGCATGCCAGTGTTACTGGCACAGCGCCTGCGCACCTGTGCGCAAGCTGGTACGGTGGTGCACGGCCACAGCGGATGCATGTCGATGCCGGTAACACCGGCATCAAGGGTCATAATACACCGGTCCGGTAATGGATGCCATTATTGCCTTACCGGTATCATCATTACCGGAGCACCAACCTTGTAATGAGGCCAAATGACTATTGTACACGTCTGAAAGTAATCAGCAAAAGGCATATACATTCAAATCGAAATAAATTGCAGGTGAGGAATTGCTAAGCGAAAAAGTGCAACAGGGACAGGCAAGGGTGTGGCTAGGTCTGGTAAATATCCAGGGCTACGCTAATGTCCGGACTGTCAGGACTCGGGGTAGCTAGCCCTTTGGTTGTAGCCCCTGAGCTTCTATCTGGGGCTACAACCAAAAGAGCCAGGGCTTTAGCCAGTGGAGTAACGTTGCAGAAAATGTTGGGTGGAACATGACAACTGAAAGAAAGGGGCAGGGTGGAGGAAGGGCGGATGGTTGCCCTGAGGGATAACACTAAACCACTACACCACAAGAGTCCATTGCCGACGCTCTGTTATAAATTTCATTAGACTAGTGCTGTATCTTTAAAATTCAATTGTAAAGACCCGCCAGACTTCTGAAAATTCAGTACATTGACAAGAGTAAAAAAAGCCTGCACCTCCTCTACCTAGAGAGGACCTGCAAGCAGGTTGAAGGGAGCTGGTGTTTTATTATTGCCACCAGGCCACTGACTAAAACAAGAATATAGATATAATACAAAGTGGATGCCTGCAATATCTTAAAACAGCACATTAAGTTGCTTATTCTGAGTTAATTAATTACTTGCAACCTTCTGACTAATGTAAATTAAGGTATGCTTTCCTGTGTTCAAATGACCCCAAGCACTAGCGTACCGAGCAGGAGGCCATACCGGAACATTTGTCAGTGGGACGCCACTCCCGTTTGGCACCTCAAAGAGGCTGCCCAACAGGAAAGGTGTCCCACTGGCAGGACAATGTGTGCCGACCAATACCTGCTCATCATGCTTATTGTCCTGGCAGCAGGACACCTTAAACTTTCCAAACGGTAGAGGTGACCTGCTGCCAGGACAATGTTCCAAGGAGCTCTGGGAAGCAGAGGGTACTCACCTTTCTCTGTGTCAAGAGAGCATTACATTGTGAGCCATTAGGCACTGATGGGAGAGAGGGGGAGACTATTAGCAGAGATTTTTGTCCCTTTAGAAATGTGTATGGGAGGAGTGATTAGAAGTGAGAAGGGTGAATATTGTTGCATGCTTTATGAAATAATGACTATGGCTTTAAAATCCAAGGGGGATTTGTCAGGCTCACGTTAATCTGCATGATACTATTGTGACTTTGCATGCAGGATGGGGAGAATAAAACTAAAGCCATACTCTCATTCCCCAACATATTTCCATGACAATGTATATAGTGTACAGTTTACTATGAAAGGCTAGCTTATTATGTAATGTGGTTTGCTTCCAAGGCACTGCTATAAATAATTAGTTAAGCAGATGAAATGTAAAGCAAATCCTTAATAAATATCTATATCAACTAAACCTGAGAAGATGTGCACAGTTGCTTAAATTGTCCACATCCCAGTTTCACCATTTAACCAAAGTGCGTGATCCTGGGCAATTCATTTAATCATATTGGGCCTCCTAACGGGTCCGGCGGTAACCATGCCGGTGATAACGGTGGGTTGCTAGTGGACCCGTAATGTTTTACCAGCACCTGACGTCCCGATAACACCAGCGAATAATAACCCTGGTGGACTGGAAAGTCAGGTGCCAGTAAATTGTAAGTCCCCATTTGCATAGAGTCCGGTGCCGGTGCTTCTGTGAAAACTCTGCGGACGGGTGCCGTTCCATCCGGTAGGTCTGACCTGCTGGGCGGGATGGCACCCGCCTGCAGACCTGTAATATACTGGTCCGGAAACAATGGTGCCAGTAAGATTACCGGCACCGTCGTTTCCGGACCAGCAAGCTCAGAATGAGCCCCATTATGTCTTTTCTGAAGCTTTGTACGTGATTCTGATTCACTTAAAAGCTTATGTTAATATATCATGCTATTATTATAAAAAAGCCTAATGACTATAGAGTTGCTCCATATATAACAATAGTGCATTTAAGGTATGTTGCACCACAAACTTATTTGCCACTTGGCTTACTTATGGCAACTTATTCGGAAGTCAGTACCATGGTGCCTCCGCGTATAAAAGACTGATGATGCTCCTTGCAATGTCCTTTTCTGTGAAGTCACTTCTGTTGGTGCAATCCATATGCAAATTAGGAGGTTTCTATACATTTTGGCCCAGAGGGCCTGGGCAGAGCTCT
Organism: Ambystoma mexicanum; assembly: GCF_040938575.1. NCBI lineage: Eukaryota > Metazoa > Chordata > Amphibia > Caudata > Ambystomatidae > Ambystoma > Ambystoma mexicanum. The sequence goes on along the minus strand of NC_090928.1, from coordinate 581,662,601 downwards.
ATTAGATGGGTTTCTTGCATTTGCAATGATCCTGCAGTTTTATTTGTTTTTATGTGTAAAAATGCCATCTGCCAATAATGTTACAAAAAGTAGATTGGGGCAGAGATGGGCGGTTTGGGGGTGTGAATGAGACTATTGCACGCACTGCATTTTGTGGCTCACCTCATCCCCCCCCCCCACACTCTTGCAATTCTGGATACTCCCCTGACCCGAAATGTGATTGTCCAAATGTGACCCCTCACTAGGGTCAGTCCGCAGCCCAGTCCTCCAACAAACAGACATGCAGATGATCTCAGCTTGGCATTATGTAATGAGACAGCGCAAGCCTTGCTGGGCACCTCAGCCAGACTTGTGCTGTCCAATCACATGATCAATGAATGCGGTGGCCACAATTCGGCCCCGGCCCGCCCACCAAAAGATGGAGGGACAAAAAGGCATTCCACAAAAGTGCAGGGGGACTTGTTCCCCCCACACTCCCTATAATTACACCCATGGCTATAGCCCTCTCAGCCCCCTAGCAATGCCTCTGGGGACAGGTAACATATGACCTGCTTGCCTGGCCATATGATTAAGGGAATAGCTAACTAGGAATCTCAATGTGTGTCCACAGAATGAGATAGTGATAAGTGCATGTGCAATTAATTGTGCAAAGTGGACCACCACGCCTCATCACATGCATGTTGCTCAACCTGGTCATGGCCATGACATGCATGCTTTAAATTCAGAGGCCTAGTGAAGTCCACTTGCCGGCTGCACGGGGATCAATGCATGGTAGGCAGAGTTCCTAGTCCATTGCCCTGTCCCCCCAGGAATGCAGCCTGGCAAAGCACCATTTTGCAGACTCTGGTTCTGCATGTCCTCCTGTACACTATGCAGCTCACGTGCCATACTCGAGCTGCCTACTCACATGGAGGACAGGTTACCTTGATTTGCACCTGCTAGTCCACAAATCATTTCCTGCAGGGGGAAGATCTCTCAAGCCCATATCCCCCTCACATATGTGGGCCAGACCTGCTTTGGAATGCAGGATGTGTAAAGGGACTTGGTGAAGCTTGCAGACGGTCCTGGGAATCCTAGCCAAGTTTCATGCCATGTTAGGCACCACCCTCCCGGTGTCTTGCTGTCTGATCACTATATGAGCAGCTGGATTATGCATCACCAATAATGCCTTTAGAGGCAGAGATGACCCCCTGCAACTCAAAGTCCTCATCATCTGTTGCTAACTTCTGATGTTCCTGCTGGATCAAATGGCATTCCTCCGCCACAGTAAGCCACTGCTCCTAGGGCATATAGCTCTTCATGTCAATGATTAAAAACAACAAATTGAAACAATTACAACGATAAATACAGAAATGCATGACCAAACACAGTCAGCCATACTTACATATACCAGTAAAATTACTATACAGCTATCGAACATCCATAAACTCAGTCCATCTATCCCGAGAGAGTTCTTCTGGAACACAGGATCAGGGGAGAGGCAATTAGTTGTCTAACAAACCCTCGCTGCCCCCAAATCTCATGAGAGGGGGCCCTCCAAACGATGATAAAACAAGTTCCGTTTGTAGTTTCCCTTCCTCTCGTTTGTACCCTGCTCCAGCAAGTAAAGCAGCGGCCATCATGGTAATACTATGATAGAAGTCCTCCAGAAGGAATATCATTGCTACATTGCTGTTAATTAAAAGACCTTGCCATGCTCATAGAGGTTGTATCCATGATAACGAAGAGGAACATGTGTAAGAGTCGTGTCCTCTTCTGGGCATAATTTGCAGCTTGGTTCAGGAGAATGGGCACATCTCCTCATGTTGTTGCCTAATGCCAAATTGTCTGCTCTTGCCAGATCAATAGTGTGTCTCCCGCGAGGCTTCGAAAAATGCTATTATACGGTTGCTGATAAAAATGTATCACATAAATATCAGGCCTACCTTAACTATGTATGCATGCCAACTCCCCTACCAATGACTCCTTCTTTCATTCACATTGTTTAGATTTCAACTGCGAAAACTATGATCTATATTGGGGTATGCTTCTGAATTTTGCTCTAGAATTCCCACCATACCTAAAACTGTTATTTCTTTTATTAGTTGCTTCCTGTAATGTGATATATACAGTTGAGTGATATGTTCCTTCCATGCCATGCCCGCCAAGATTGTACCTCTTAATATGAATCTTTTAACGGTATATCTTGTAGGAGTGTCTACCACCCTCCTTTGCTGCGGGAAATAATCCCCTTCCCCTTGCAGGGCCATGGTTGGGATTCCTTCCATGCCATGCCCGCCAAGATTGTACCTCTTAATATGAATCTTTTAACGGTATATCTTGTAGGAGTGTCTACCACCCTCCTTTGCTGCGGGAAATAATCCCCTTCCCCTTGCAGGGCCATGGTTGGGAAACCCTGTTGCAGATACAGAAGATGTTTCCAGAAGTGTCTCCTGCCAACGCCAATTCTGGTGACATTTCTGCCAAGCTGCCATATTTCTGCACCATAAGCCATGGAACCTCCATGTCTTGCTTGTAAAACCGTCCCTAATTCAGGACCTATCTGACTGTTGTGCTTCCTAATTAATTTTGTTGGAGCTCTTGCTACCACATCAGCTTTCTTCAACACTGTAGTGATCTGTGGCTTGCATAAAGAAATATGCTGATAAAGTGAGTCCCAAACATGAAAAACTGTCTACTTGTTTAATTAGCTCCCCAACCAGCTTGAACAGGTATTTGAGCTCCATCAGGGAGACAACAATCCACGTGTCAGTGTCACCAACAATGCAGAAGCACACACATGCAAATCAAGTACTGAATATTGGCATTAAAATACACTGCACACGCATACACAAACACCCACACATGTGCATACACACACACCCACACTGCATTCACATCTGATCTAACAAATGTCAAGTTCAAGGAAGGTTGGCTAAACGATCGGGGCAAGATACTCTGCACCGACAGTGAACTACAACCGAAACACGTGTCGACAGACATATATCTCCTATATTATTATAGAGAGACAAATCTGTAAAACAAATGAGTTTGACTTTAAAATGGTGTTGTGTATTCTGTTATGGTGACAATGGAAACCTATGTTCGGTATAGTTGTTGGTATGAATATGGTATATATGAGTTATGAATGAAGCTTGAGTGGTGGAAAAAAAGTTGTGTGAGTCTGTGCTGTGATTTACAATATGAAATGTTTGTGATTAAATGAAATAATTATCATGCATTGGTAAAAAATCTTTTTGACTATATGTACATGGAATCCTGTCATCATTTATCTATTGGTCCATTTTTGTTTTTTGACGTGTTTACTCACCTGGAGGACCATAGAATTACACCAGGTACCTCTTTGGGGTTATAGTCAAGAGCCTACTTGTTGTGTGTGATTGAGACCCGTGCATCACACATGTGCTTCCCCGTGACAGCATCAGGGTCATGTATACCAGGGTCATGTATTCCCTGATTATGTTCGTAACTCCAAAGTTAGGAGTGTATGCTTTGGCAAGGATCAGGACACCGTCCGTTTGCTGCGCCGCATAGTTCATGTTACAGTGTTTGAAGTCAAAGGGATTTTGATCGTACGCGTCGCTCATCGAAACTGTTTCAACAATACCCATGATGATTCTTTTTGGAATCTGGCCCAGGAGCAGGTTGTCTTGACTGGTGCCCCGGCTACCGGTAGGAATGCTGAAGACTTTTAGGGCGACTTGCTCCACAGGATACTTCACGTTAGATATCTGCAACCCCTCTGCATGCGCCAGTCTAATAGTAGTCAAGACGCTTAAACGTTTGACGAATAAACTAGCTGATAAGATGACTAGTTTGTATTGTTCAGCATCTCCACTCATAAGACAAAAAGTGTCTATGTTTCTGGATAGTTTCACTTCAAGGTCAACGCTGTTGATCAATAGTTTATCCTGGAAGAAAATTTCAGCATGTAGACGGCCTAGTAAATCAAGTACACTACTGGTTCCGGCATGAATGGTTCACTTCACGAACCCCTCGTTATCACCTTCCAGAGTGGTGTTGTCGAAATACCCCTCATTGTCACGATAAAAGAGACCCGCCGAGAGCTGCTTATCCAGGACAACATGGCTATAATTTTGTAGGCTCTATATATACACCCGGTAGGCTCTGCGTTATCATTTGATCACCCAACATCATGTCCACCTGCTTGAACAGGGTGGCTATCGGATTGGCGATTGTTCCTACTCGTGCTGTACCCGTGATGTCAGTCCCATCTGCCTTTGTTATTTTACAGGTTAGATGCAGCAGCGTGTCGTTTAAATCCAGATATATGTTGGTCGACCCCGAAACAAAGAACTCTATGGGGGCTAGTGGCGATTGAGCCACCCTAGGCGAGAGCTCCATGCAGAAACTTGTATTGACGCTTGTTTGGGTCAGGGTTACGGTGAATAGATCGAGCTCTGATTTCACATATTCCCCAGAGGCTCAGTGTAAGAAGGCCATTGTTTTTAAAAAGATATCCCCACCATTGTGTCTTCTAGTGGTAACACGCTTCTTCTTTTTACCCGGCTGTCCAAGTCAGGCTTTTGATCTGCTTTTTTTGGTAGGTTTTGGGGGGCCGCGCAGCAGGGATGCTGACCTCTTGCTCTTAATGCTCCTTTGTGGTTTATAAATGAGTCCTGATCTATCCTGGCCTTCCGTTTTCTGTTTGACGAGATGCTCAGCAACCGCTGTTGTCACGCTTCCATGACGTCTTTTGAAATATTGGTGGCTGCCGTTTTCATGTGTGGCTTAGCCAATTCAAAGCCACGACATAAGAAGGGCATTGCGTGTCTGAAAAGACTTCTAAAGATACCGCTGAGACCCACACCATATATTATGTGGGTTCTGCTAAAATATGGTTGATTGCTGTAACCAGTCTGATTCATGTAATATTCCATATAGGCCCCAAGCTCTCCATAGTTCTTCACCACAGCCACTACAATGTTGTTTTATTAGTGTTTCAGTCAGAGTGCTCTGAAGTGCAACTGTAGCCAGATTTTTACATATTTAAATGATACAAGTCCCCCTGGTCGTCTCTTATCTGTATGTTGATGGTGTCGAAATGATTTTTAAACACAGGGACGTAATCGGGCTTGTTGTATTGAATGTTCACAATATCGTTGTAGTTTCCTTTAATCTCCACGGTTCTAAGCAGCGGGTGCAGCTATCCCCCACTCTTTGATACTCCATGATATTGCTGTAAAGCAGTAAGCTATAAAAAACCCTGTAAATGTTGGTGCACGTACTGTCCCACGGTTCTTTACTTCCAATGTGCTGTACGCTTCCCAATATTTTGCGCAATCTTCCCGCTATTGAAAGCCTAACCCTCTAAAGAAAGTTCTGCTGGTGCTGGTCTAGGTGCAGCGTTGTATTACTGTACTCAGGTATGATTGATATGGCTTTGTTGATGACTCTGACAAGGTCCTGTGTATTTGAGTAATGCCCCTCCGGGAACTCTCCCAGCCAAAGCCTAGGAGGGGTTGTTGATAAACGTGGCTTCCCGGGGATAAAGTGTACCACGATCGGACGTACTCAACTTTTGTGAGCGCCACTGCCCATTGCCGTTGCAAATTTCTGGGCTTGGTCAGCTTCACAGTAAAGTTGGATATTTTGTTCCCTGGGAATGTCTCGGGTGAAGCCTTTCCGGGGAGCATAATATAGAAAGGTGCAGACTCCATACCGTTTGACTAGATACTGTTTCCTGGCTCCATGACCTTTACTCTTTTCGACTTTCTCGATTCCATAAACTCACTGTTGGTCTTTACTGACTGTCTGGATCTCCTTGTTGTAAAAAACACCTTGAACAACTCACCCGAATAATCAATTAGTGTGTATATATAGCTGGCCACCCTTTGAGTCACTCCATCTATGATAAAAATGTCATTGCTGTTTTTCTGCTCATTGCCCTTTTATAAAGACGCTGTTGTGTTTTAAGATCTGCACATGATCCCCCATTTTAAAGGGCATAAGCATTGTCTTTTTAAAAAGTCTTTTGCTGTACAGTTTTTTTCAGACTCCAGAGAATTCTGCACGTTACATCAGCATGGGTGGTTTTAATAGATCTATGTTGTGTGCTCTTATAGACATTTATAAAAGCGGGTAAAACCTTCACATATCTAAAGGTGTTTTTTGCTGTGTAAAGTCATCAGAGCCTTACTTTAAAAGTTTGTATAAAACGTTCTACAACAGAGGCTTTAACTTCGGCGTGTGTTACGAAGTGATGCACCCTGTGTTGCTTTAGAAGACTCTGTAACAGCTTATTTAAAAAATAATGACCAGCATCCATATGTAGTTTAGCGGGGGCTCGGCTTTTGACAAATATGTTTTTAAAATCTGTCACCATGCTGTGACCAGTCTTGTTCTTTAAAGCCTCAACATACGTGTATTTTGATAGAATGTCAATGATGGGTAGAATGTGTTTTATAGTGACATTTTCAAATGTCACATTTTCGAATGCCCTTTTCTCGAATGAAAAATGCGAGAAAAAAAATGTCTTTTTTTTTATTTTATTTTTTTAGTGGGGGGTTCCCCTCAACCCCGTATTTTTTTTTTCATTGACACTTTTTTTACTAACTAAACCAAAAAAATGTATAAAATCAAAAAAATTATATTCATAATTTTTTTCCGCCATTTTTTTTTCGACATGAAGGCATTCGAAAATGTGCATTCGAAATTTTAACTGGATACCCTAGAATGTATCGGAAACCATGGTTGTCTTTGCGGAACTGGCTAAAATACATATTATTTACCTGCCATTGTTGGTCGACGTTGGATACTCCGTCATTCATCATTTTAAATGTTTTTGGCCCGGCTTAAGTAGCGTGTAGGCCTTCTCCCCTGAAAGCCATGTATTGACCGCTCCCCGTGACACCTTCTCACTATCGGTTCGTAGTTTACCGAACAGGCAGTCAATCCCGCCATAACTACTAACACCTCCTTCATCATAATATATTTTCAACAGCTTCAGGCCAGGCATGTTCACCCATAACCGCTCAACATAAAGACGCAACCAGGTTTTGTAAACAACAGATTTTTATTAACATTTAAAACATGTATTTTTATTAAAAATGAATTCACATTAAAATACTAGAACAATCAGTCCTACTATAGATTCCATAGTACATGCAAATACTTTTAAAGATCTTTGCGGCGGGGAGCTGGCATGTCTGTATTAGGCTCCATAATCGAGATACATTCCTTACACAGACTTATCTCTGTACTTTCAATGCATTCTGAACAGCAAGCAAATTAATAATAACATTGGGCCTCATTCCGAGTAGGGAGGTAAGAGATACTGGGCACCGTTAAGGAGATCGGTGCCCGTAATCCCTTACCGCCCTACTACGAGGTCCCTTAGTGGGTCCCTCCTTCAACGCCTGGTTTTACCAGGTGTTATGGACAGGACCCACTAAGGGACTTCAGAGCCAATAACGGTACTGCAAATTGCGGTACCGTTATTAGCTACTTCCCTATTCCCATTGAGCCCTATTAGGGCTCAAATGGGAATGGGGAATGAATTTTTCAATGGGGACTTACTGGTCCCGCAAAGGTCGGACTGCACCGGTAAGTCCCTATTGAACCAGGTCGGAGTCGGTACCGGTATGGGAGGTAGTCATGGCACAAATAGCGCCATGACTACCACCATACTCGGAATGAGGCCCATTGTCTTTAACGCTACGGGTCTCCATTAGCGAAAACACATTCCTTACATAGGCGATTGTCAGGATCCACCAAGTTTTCAAGTTGGTTTAAGCTGCAAACACAAAACCTATTGCTAGTCTCTGATACAACATGGCGCTCCTCATCCCCCCGCTCACAGGACTCTGTTTTTCATCAAGTCCCCGGGTGGCTCAATCAGTCTTGTCATCACCCCTACAAAACACAGTCCCTATATTCAGTGCCCACACTGGCCACAGCTGGTTGCTCCAAAACCACACTGTCATCGTCCCAAAACTCTTCAGGTTCATAGTCGGCCATTAAATCCTGGGCATTTTCCATCCGATCATACACCGTAAAACAATCAGAAATATGACTATTGTCATAACCCACAAGGTTTCCAGGGGGGGGGGGTTCCCCTTGTCGTAACTGTAGCTGTTCATAAGCGTTGTTTCCTGAATAGCCCTTGGAAAGCTGTAAGAGTGCCCATGTTTCCCAGGCCTACCACAAAGGCTATGTATCTGGGTTGTAAGCTCCTCCCCACGACATCATAGCCTTAGGGCTGTCCCTTTAGCTTAAAATGTATATCAAACATTCTTGGGATTCTTAAAATATATAAAATGTATATATAATTGCTATCAAAAACTTTGGGTGGCTTATCAATTTGATATAAAATGCATATCCGCTTCCTATCACAGCGGGCCTGAAACCCTCTGTGACGCCTTGACACTGCCCCTCTGTAAAACCCTAGATACACAGTTCCTGTCTTCAGAGCTTACTTCGCTCTCGGTACTCAACCGTGCAACATCATTGTCCGCCGCTCCCAGCTGCTCCCATCTTTATATAGATTTGATATAAAATGTATATTCACTTTATATCAAAACTGTTATAAATTCTAAAACACTTTATATCCAATATACATTTGCTATAAAATCAATATAAAAAAAAAATGTTTATATTCTTTTTTATAACAAATGTATATTAAGTTTATATCAAAGCACAGCAAAAGGGGGAGGGACTAAAACCGGAACGGGTGGCGTGACCACCTGACAAAATGTTGACTTGTGCAAAAGGGACTTCTTCTACTACTCTCACATTTATGTCACCTTCATACAAACAAAGCATGTAAAGCACCCAAAAATAGATTATACATTTAAGTTATGAAAAGAACCAACAATTAATTTTAGAAACTTCGTGGAATTCAACCTCCCAAAAAGGCTAGCTAAGGAATGTCTGAATCTGGTTTAGGAATTGCATAAACAGTCTGACATGTTTCGACCTTTTCTTCTGCTCCTTTGCTTTGTACACTTACTCTTCCTCTGGGCCAAACTTCTTATGTGGCCTACGAATTGGCATCTGCAGAAGTTAGTTCCTTTTCCAGTTTTAGACTTTGGGCAACACGATGAGAACTTGTGCCTCAAGATAAAGATATCTCACACTTTCTGTGCTCTGCAAGGGAGCTCCTTTTACAGTCCTAGTAAAATGTGTTGTGTTTTCGGGCGTTGCATGACAAATTGCAAGTAATTTCCAACACAATTGTAAAGCAATCTAATTATGTATAAGCAATCAATTTCGATAGCGTTTTCAGGCTCGCGTTAATGTCGGCATCTGTGTGCGGCTGACGCCAAACATTAATGGGATTAACTCATTTTGCAGCAATTGTTAAAGGAGCTCCAGTGCAGGGCAGAAAAGAGACATCTTTATCATGAGGCAGGAGTTCTCACCATGTTGGCCAAACTCTAGGATTGACAAATATTTAAAAGAGCACAGACGTGCAAAGGCACTGTGACTTTGTCCCTTCAGACCTCGTATGCCACTATCAAACCAGAGAATAACATATGGTAACTGCGTGCATTATAGGACAGCTCAAATTCTGGCGTCCACAAGCATCTGAAAATCCTATTCAACACCAGCCATATATGCCAGCTGGCTGGAAAAAGGGCATTCTTGTTCCGATGTATAAAACAGGAGATACAAACTCCCCAAGATCATATTGTCCTATTATTGCACAGCTCACCAAAGATGTTGGGTAAAGTTCTCCCTGCCAGCCTGATGGACAGTCTTGAAGTAAAAGGGATTTTACCGCACATCCAGTTCAGCTTTAGGCCGGGGTTGCGTACCACTTGGTCATGAGCAAACAGATTCGTTTAGCTTTTATGCACCTGTCCTCTGCTTTTCATCATGTAGATCAGACATCTTTGGAGAACCCTTATGGGGATGGGCATCTCGAGCAATTAACCATACACACTGATGGAGCTCTGGACGAATACTCAAGTTTCGGTTCTTTACGGTAAAAATGGGGCACTTACGGAACATTTTGCCAATGAGAAAGGGGCCAGATAAGGGAGAATCTTGGCCCCACTTCTCCTTAATTGTATCTGAACAGTATAATAACACATCTGGAGGACCCTACCCCAGATGTTACCTGGATTGATTCTGGAAGACTGCCTCTTCTTTTACTTGCTGATGACGCTGTATTCATAGTGCACTCTTCAGGGGTGCTACTAAAGCTGGCGAATTGCTATGTGACTTACACGACTAGTCGAGGATTGAAGGTTAGCTCGCAAAAGTACAACGCCATGCATGTGACAGGCGGGCATCCGATGGGGACTGCTATGCAGTCAGGTGGAATACCACTACCCAAATGCAGAACCTCCAACTAGAAAAACGAATAGGCAATGGTCTGTCATGGAGTGCCCATATTGACAAGATTGGGCTGACGATGCGACCGGCATCGGGTGGTATAATTCGTCATGTGACCAAATAATAATGACCGTTCACTAAAACACATGTTGACAGTTGACAAGGCAACGGGTGTGTCGGTGGCATCTTAGCATGCTGGTTAACGGGGAGGTGCATTATCTATCAGCAGTGTGCAAAAGATTGAGAATAAGTTCTTTCAGAGTATGGTAGGTGTCCCTCGACCATCATCTTACATTGTGCCTAAGGAGCTGAACAAACCCTTCCTGTTGGGCACCTTGATGTGCAACCTATTTGGACTATTCTTCAGGGCATGGACTACTGAATAAGCCTCCCTGACCAGATTGTTAATAGCCAAGAGGTGCAACCGGAGTCGAAACAATACCATGGATACATTATGTAAATCAGATCAGGGTTACAAGAGTGGTGTAATTATGCCATAGTCCTGCAAAACAATGCTATAGACCATTTTAAGACGCGTCTAATGGCTCAGATCTCAGAGCGGAGACGATCGGAGTAAGAAAGTACAACCTTGGTGAAAGCGTACCTGCCGTTTGCATCTCAAAGGAATGGTTCGCCCAAAAAAATGTATTGCAAAAAAAGATGGATAATAATAAAAAAAAATAGATTGGCACTTTTTTTTTAGTCCCTATGTAAAATTTTGAGCAAATGAAGCTTAAAATTTACAAAAGGAAGCACATGGGGGCATCCATTTTGTGAAATCGATGCCCGCCTGTGCTTGCTTTGGCGGCACTAATGAAGGAAAAGCCAGCCAGCTGTAGTAAACAAAAGCTACCACTGGGTGGCTTTTCCTTCATTGGTGCCGGGACTCGGAGGACGCAGACCGGAGACTACAGGCAGAAAAGCTGCAGCTGCATCTCGGTAAGTGCTATTTATTTTAAAAACAAATAAGCACTAGCTGCGTTTTTCTTTTCTACTTTTTCCGGGCTGAAGGAGCCCGCAAAACTTGGAAATAAAACCGCAGCTTTAAAAACGTTGTATTGATGTTTGCGGTTGTGTTTCAAAAACGCTGCGGTTTTTCTTTCTAAGGTTCTCAGGCTCCTCCGAGCCAGCGGAGCCTGAGAAACTTAGAAAGAAAAACCGCAGCGTTTTCAAACACAATAACGTTGTATTTATGTTTGCGGTAGCTTCAAAAGCTACCACAAACATGAATACAACGTTTTTAAAGCTGCAGTTTTATTTCGAAGTTTTCCGGGCTCCTCCAGCCTGGAAAACTTAGAAAAAAAACGCAGCTGGTGCTTTTAAAAAAAAAAAAATAGCACTTACCGAGATGCAGCTGCAGCTTTTCTGCCTGTAGTCTCCGGTCTGCGTCCTCCGAGTCCCGGGACCAATGAAGGAAAAGCCACCCAGTGGTAGCTTTTGTTTACTACAGCTGGCTGGCTTTTCCTTCATTAGTGCCGCAAAAGCAAAAGCAAGCACAGGCGGGCATCAATTTCACAAAATGGATGCCCCATGTGCTTCCTTTTGTACATTTTGAGCTTCATTTGCTCAAACTTTTACATAGGGACTTAAAAAAAAGTGCCAATCTATTTTTTTATTATTGCCCATCTTTTTTTGCAATAACATTTTTTGCCCGAACCATTCTTTTAAGGTGGTTGATCACAGTATCCAGTGATTAGAGGGAAAACAATTACAGAGAGGGAATTTATAATGAAACAAAAAAAACAGCGAAAAAAACACTGACATTTAGTGGAAACATAGATGGGGTGGGGTAAGGGGATAAAACTGGTGGGTAGGGGTTTGGGCCAGGCTTGATCATATAGGGAAACAGGGGATTCGGTGCCCCCCCAAATAGAAAACACAAATCGATATTTTGTCGCTGTTTTGGTTTTAGGTGTTTGTCTCTGTTGTATTCGTTATAATCACATAGAACCGACTACACGACATATCTTGGGCGACCACTCACAGGCACAGAGTCATTTTGTCGAGATTATGCCTCAGTGAATTACCACAAAGAGCAACAACAGGCAAATGGACATTTGTGCAACTCTTAACAATGACCCTTGTAGTTTACGAGTGGAGGAATCTTTGCTACATTGCATACTTTTTTTCCCTTTATATAACAAAGCAAGAAGGCGTGAAATGATTCCATTAATAAAGGAACCGGTTTTGTGTAATGTAGGCCAGCTTTATATTTTATGATATCTTTACATAGTTTCTGCGCTTGGCGTTCGAACGAAGTTATTAGGGTGATTATGATTTCAGCTATTCAAGATTTGGGATAAAAATAAAGGATTGTCATTCTAATTGTATACTTTGCATGTTATTTATGGCCTTGTCTATTTTTTATGAGAGGTTAAACAGCAAATTAAATCAGTACTAAAAGTCTGGGGTTTTGCATAATGTGGCAGTGTTTTACAATTGTATTCTAATATTCACATGTTGCATGCTTTTACGGAAATATAATTTTTTTCCGAATAAAGCTTTAAAAGTGAAAAAGTTCATCACGCTTCAAACACTGTCAAAAAAGTGAAGCTTTTACTAAAATATGGAAACAAAAATTACTGAACAATTAAACAGTGTGGCACTGTTGAAGATAGGATAAACAATTTCTGGGGACTAGTTTTCTATAGTCCAACATCCGCCATTTTGGTGGCTCCTGAGCACCACACATACAAGAAGATGTAGCAATTGCAGCACTGCCTGTGCAAATAGAAGGGAGTTGGTGGTTGAGGAACTCCAAGGGGCCAATGTCATTGGGGGACACATGTGCTGCTCCTTTGAGACTTCACCCACAGTTCAATCAAATGTATTAACTACTGTATCTTAACTTTATTTATTTATTACATTTATGGAATGCCCAGACCTGTAGGTATCACGGTATGGGAAGTAAGTGACAGACAAGTGTTGGATGGGGCTAGTCGTATTTGTTAAATAGCCAGGTTTGGACACACTTTCTGGAAATTGTATACAAGTGTTCATTTCTGAAGTCGGCGCGAAGGGAGTTTCAGAGGGAAGGAAGTTAGCACCACCTGCCCTTTCGTCGTTGAATCTGGGGGTGTCGAGAGCAGGGCTTTAAGTGGGCTGGGGCCAGCCGGGGCCAGGAACCGGCAGTATCTAGCAATGGCTCCAGAGCCAGGGCCCTGCCAGGCCCACCCCCAACTAACCCCAGCCAGCCGACACCTCAGGCAGCCAGTGCAGAGGCTGCACGGTTATACAAGCTGCCTGCAGACGTCAGCACTTCGATTTGAAAAAAGAAAAGGCATCACCTTTTCTTTTTTCTAAACCGAAGTGCTGACACCTGCAAGCAGCAGGCGTAACCGCGGGTTGCCTGATGTCTATGTACTCGAAACAGGAGGAGGGTTGGACTGCCCAGCTCTCCTTTTGTTTCGAGTAACTAACTAGTCATCACCCAGCCACTAACTAGTCATCACCCAGCATGATGCTGGGTGATGATTAGTTATGGGTGATGACTAGTTACTCGAAAACAAAAGGAGAGACTGGGCCCTCCAGCCCTCCTCCTGTTTCAAGTACAGAACTTTCATTCAAGAAGCCCGTGGTTAAAGCGGGCTCCTTGAATGAAAGGGCTGCCTGCTGCGTGCGAGCTGGTGCACACTGGTGTCACACCTTTTGGTGCGCCCAGTCCCTTCTTTTGTTTAAAAGGAGGGGCTGGGCGCATCAAAGGTAATAATGACAGTGTGCCCCAGCTCCAACTTTTACCAGCTGATCCCCCCTGACCTTAATCGAGGGGGCTCTCGTCAAGGGGCGTGTCTTTAGGCCGCACCCCCTAGCTAGGGCCCGCCCTCGATTTCCAATCCCACTTAAAGAACTGGTCAGAGTGAGACTTTGTAAACATTTGTAAAGCACCGAACCATGTCCCCAATCTCCAGCCATCAACACGCTCTTTGTACATAGTACTTCTTGGTAAAGCACTTTTCGTTTTAAAAAATAAATACAAAATACAAAACAAAAAATACTATATGCCCAGAAATGATGGCCACCCCGAGTATGGTCTGGAAGAAGGGGGGCAGGAACATGTGTAAAATGTTAAATTCATCTACTGGATATGGATAATGTGAGTACGAGGAGGCCTCAGAATACCTCACACAAGAGCATCACTTCCGGGCACAAAGGCCTGGCCGGCCACACTATAATAAAAATAATATCAGGTTTTTATACAGTGCCGCATGTGGGATTCCTGACACAGCTAAATGATATAATAGTAAGCGTTATTGTTATACAATTTAATGTTACTAAAAAAACAGGAAGGGCCTTGTCTGTATAGCGAGGCCCTATCCTACCGGCATGACATGGCCACCATAGCCTAGACATGCTTGTTTCTCATTGGGTGCCAGCAGAGAGGTGAAACGCGAGTCGGTCCCTAGGCACAGCCGGCAAACCGCCCGTGTCAGGACACCTATCTCCCACAGCGGGTGAGCAGAAACCTTATTAAGCGGCCACGGCAATGCTCCGGCCTATGGAAATTCAACTGGGCACCATTCCCTCGTTTTAACTCGGCTATACCATTACAAGTGCGCGTCAACCCAATGCGAATCACGCAACCCTGACAACGGTCATGCCTACATCCAACCAAGTCTCTACATGTTCTTCACATGTACACAAAGGCATATGTCGAACGTAGTTAAATACTGAAGTTCTCAATGAGCCCGGACAGGGAGTCAAATCCAGGTAGACCAGTATTGCAGGAGTCGTAGCCCTGTACTCTTTTGAGAAGCAACACTACCATCGGGTACAGGGTTGACAATTCGCCAAACAGCTGACTTCTCAAGAAAGCATCGCAATTACAGCACAATGCGAGCTGGTGAGCACGTGCGGCTTAGTCAGGGAACACTCCCTGAGGGTGTGTTGTTTCTATTGGAGCTGGCAGGTGCAGGCTCTAGGCGTGGCGTGGAAGCCCGCCAGTTCATGACTTGAGGCAGCTATTGATGTTGCTGCATCCACTCTGGCTGGGGACAAGCATTTGCCAGCCAACAGTGCTTGTCTTGCTTGTCCGTGCCGGCATAAACTTCCGGCAGACATGAAAGCGATTTGATGAATCAGGGCGCCTCAAGCTGTGTTTCGGTGACAGAAATACTTGTTTGCATTTGAAACATAAAATTACAGGTCTGTGTGAACCCAAGCACCCTCTTCAAGTATACCTTGCAGAGATTGCTGCGGTGCTCTACCCATCGTAAATTCTAGGAAGCTGCCTCGGGTGCCACCAGCAGAGGTGCCCAAGGGGAGGCTTTCTTGCCCAAATACAGCAGGTAGCGCCAGCTGCCCGCTTCTATGAAAGTGCTGATGCGTTGCAGAAACATCCGACGGTTCACAACTGGCAGAGACGGAGCAGAGCAGCTAAGAACATCACAGCCCTGGGGCCAGACACACTGTGGCCATACACAAAACACCCACACCGTGAGAGGCATCGCCGTGCTGTGCGCCTCACACCAAAATTACCCACTTACAGCCGTTTGGCTTCAAAACATAGGCTGCAGAAGGAACTCGGTTGTCTTGCAGTCAGAACCGAAGACTAAATTAGAATACATACATACACGCACAAGAGAACCATTACGCCCATGGGAGGGGCGTGGGAGCCCAGTTGAGGATAGCTGAGGGGCAACACGCTCTCCTTGGAAGCGAGACAACACGGAGCAGCACAGGTTCGATCCTCAGGTCCGCACGTAGAAACCTCTGGGTATTAAGCGCGTTATAAATAACCTATCGTATCAGAACAACATTAGAGTGCTGGTGACAAAGAGTGTAGGCCATTCACACAGGAGCAAGTACCTTTTCAACAATAGAATCGCCTTTCCGTTATTGTTCATATGAACATGACGAAGTTTTTACTGTGCATTTTGCAACAATTATATGTGGGGGGTGGGTTAGGCTAATAACGTAAGTGAGGGGAGCAAGTGAGGGGTGCACGGGGTCTCCCACTGCATAACATAGCGCAAAAAGAAAACAAAAAAACACATTTAAAAGAAAACAAAAATCCACATTTTTGGAATTGGTATTTCGATGCAGGGTAATCACGTCATGTGATTACTCTGCATCTGAAATAAACCTAAAAAATAATAATTATAATAATAATTATATATATGTATAATATAATAATACTAATGAAGCCGTGCACTGTATCCAATGATGCCTCCTAAGGATCTATGTGAGTGACACAGATGCTTAAGAGGCCTTCGTATAAGTGAGTGCTCAGAGGCAATGATGCATACAGGGCACGGTTCCTTTATTATTATTTTATGTATTATCACTATTATTTTATAGGTTTTTATACTGCGCCGTAACTCTTGTTCGTGGTACAGACCATTCCGTCCCACAAAAAGGACCGCAGGACCTTAGTAAATGAGCGGGAACACAGTGTGTAATAAAGGGAAGAACACCAGAGTGTGCTCTCTCTGTACAGGTGTTATTCATAAAAGTGACGACGGAAGGACGAAGGAAATGGAGGAGGCACCCCAATAACCTGTGTGAGGTCCTCCTCCTCCCGCCCCCACCCTCTCCCTGGGTAAGGGGGAGGGTGCACGCCAAAGCGCGGCAAAACAGGCAAAAGCCCGCGAAGGGCAAACAAAGGAAAGGGGCGGGGGATGCCCCATATAACGGGCGGCCGCTCGGCAGCAGGCAGTTTCCAGCCCCTGCCAACGGACGCCCGCCGGACACAAAGGAAGGATTTCGTTTTCAAGGAAGGATTTCGTTTTCGCTTGCAGCCGAAGGACGCCGACATGCCCCTCATCACGGAAGAGTTTCCTGCTCCTGAGTCCGGGTTGCTGAGCCCAGGCGCGGAAGTGCCAGGTTCCAGTTGAGGTGGTCCTCACTATGGCCAGGCGAGGAGTTTCCAGTTCCCTTGGCGTGTCGTAGGAGGTTTGCGGTCCCATGTGGAAGGTGCGTCGGGTCGCGGAAAGGGAGTGAGAAGGTATGGCTAGAAGTAAAGTAACTAATCGGGCGTTGGTGGGTTTGGGGAGTGATGTCACAGGGCGCTGGGCCATGATAAAGTTCAGGAGTCCAAGGTCTCAGGCGGGGCTCGCGCTGGCGGTCAATGCACAGGGGTAATTTACATGCGTTTCCCAATCGGTAAGTGAGATAGCTCAGCACGTTATTGTGCCTGCGGGGTAGCGTCAGGGTTTTGGGCAAAAGCGCCACGGCCCATGAAATCATGACCCAGGTGAAAAGGAATTATTGAATGCAGCGGTTGCCCTCTGTTGGATAGATTGGTGTTGTGGAGGAAAGGAAGCGGTTTATCGGGCGCATGTAACTTCCACCCTCGGCACTGGTTTTAAGATTGTGTCGGGCACCGGGGTTGTCTGGTTGGTACGGAGGGCACACAGGTGTGTTGCTCTTCGAGGAGGATTATGCATTGGGAGGCTTGATACCATAGTTATGTTTTTATTGATACTAGCACAAGGAGGGGAATTAACGTGATGCGTATTGGGTTGCTCTTCACGGGAGGAGTATGCATTGGGAGGCATGATGCCATAGTTATGTTTTTATTGATAATAGCACAAGGAGGGTAATTAGCATATTGTTGGGTGTGCGGAATGTTGGATAACAGTAAAGAGGAACGAAAGTACGGGAGAAAGTATGGACCCTGGCTCCCACGATTCCTTGCATTGGGAGTAGGCCCCTGCTAGGGAGTGCAATAGTGGTCTAACGTTGGGGGTAAATGCTCGCGGAAGGACAGTCAACGATGGGGGCAGGCCTGGCACTGGGAAGAGGGTTTTGCGATATTAAATATTATGTGCGTTCCGCAAAGTTAATATGCGCCCAGCCGGGGGTATTTCTTTACTGGTGACCGGCGGGCCGGAAGGGAGTGCGCATACTATTCTCAGGGCTGCTTTAGCCCCGGGAGCGCAAACCGGTGTGACTTGCACAGAATAAGGTAATTGTCGAGCCATATTGCATAAGGTTTACGGAATGAAAAGCACCGTTTTTAAAATAATTTTGCACATGAAGAAGATTAATGGGGCAGTTCACGCGGAGGAGATGCTTGGGTTTGGACAGTATTGGATGGTGAAGTTAGGGGAAACTTTGGCTTGGCGGGCTGCTCTTCATTACTGCACGATGTGGCTAGTAGGCAGGCAGTGCCAGAAAGGCACGACGGAGAGGCCTGTGGGAATTGGCTGCTGAGATACAGGCCCGGGGTTAGTAGAGAGACACTAGTGCACAGCTCGCAAGGGCAGGTGAATACCCCCGATTTTAATTTTGGCGGGTGAGAGGCCCATTGAAACGAATGGGCGGGCAGGAGGCGTGGCGGGTGAGTCAGCTGTTTACGAGGCGGGTGACACCCGCCAAAAACGGGTGATTTGAGAGCTAGGCTAGCGGAATTACGGGAGGGGAAGTTAACAAGGTTAGTCCATGTTCCGCCCCATCCCACGGACTTCAAACACCTCGAATGCAGTGGGCAAAACGGATCCAACCCATCGGACTGACAATAGCAGTGGAGTCATGGTCATTCACTGGTAGATGGGGGTGCAACATGAGCATAAATAAATGGTTGGAACTTTAAAGGGATAAGAGTATTTGCGGATTGTATGCATCATGGTAGGAAGAACCAAGCAGCTTTGCGTCCAGGTAAACTGCACTAGAGCAAGAACAGGGGTAATAGCCACTCCGGATAAATGCAACCTGGGATGATGCAGATAAGCAGCACACAGCGTGCTGTGGCGGATTAGCAATGCAACACACAGTCAGACTACAACCAAAGCAGGGTGGGCAGCAGGGGCAAAGCGGCCTACACGGAAGGAAGTTCTACCGAACGGGGAGTGTTGTTTTTCTGTTGGGAACCAATTTTTGAATAGTGACAAGGGGTGAGTTGTTGGGATAATGTGATACGAATTGTGGCCAAGGTGAAGCTGGGGAGAGGAGTTGGAGGGCGGCCTCCAGCACTACTTGGTGTGGGGGGGAAAGCGAGTTGCCCAGGCTTGCTAAGGGCTAGTCATTTCTCTCTTGTGAACCCATGAATTTTAGTGAAGGGAGAGTTTTGCATATAACGGGACGCAAATTGTGGTTTAGGTGAGGCAGGAGTGAGAAGTCGGAGGGCAGCTCCCTTCTCTATGGGTTGTAGGGAAAATGATAGTTGGCCAGGTGCGGTACAGTCATCAGGGAGCAGGCTACTGCCGATTTCAATGGAGACGTAACATGCAGATTTATTGCCGGGCATCCAGTTGCACCTTTAGGCTCTTGGGGCGTGCCTGAATATGGGCACGTATGGTGCTCAGCTTCCTTCATCGCAAATCTGAGCGAGGCCAGTGGAGCCTTTACATTCCCTCCCAGGTTAACCCAGGGGAAGACACGAGTCACAAACGTGTGCAGGACCTCCCCCGCCCCCCACCCCACCCCAGGGGGCACGAATGACACTGGCGGGCTGCATTACAAACTCTCATCCCATACACCCACCTGCCAGTATGCAGGTCAGGGGGTTAGCGGTACAGCACTCTCACAAGCTAACGTTCTTAAGCACCTAATTCACAAGAGTGTAAGTTCCCCAAAGTGACAGGGGTGAATGATGTCAGGGCGTGCAATGCCCGGGGCGATAAGCTTTCTGCATTACGATTGCAGTGCAGGGGCGGGTGCCTTCACGGGATGCCGGTACCTATATAGAAATGCAGTAAAGGAGTGAGCGCTCGCTTTGACACCTGTGCAGAACCAGTTGGCACAGGTTGGAGCCCGCTAGGGCCAAACGCAGCCGTTCAGTAATAAAAAGCAGCGAGCAGATATGTTTCGTAGAACAAGTTAGTAGCACTATACAAGTGCTGGATTATATCTCGCCTGGTGAGCAAGACATTACGAAGCAGACCAAGGTCGAACATCGGGTCCGCTTAGAGAAAACTTCAGGGTATTAAACATGTTTTAAATAACTCACCATTTTATATACCAAGGGTATTTATTTAATGGGGGCAGGGTGTCGGCTTTCATGGACCCCCCCCCCCGGGTTTATCTGATTTGGCCGCGGGGTCAAGGTTCAGGAAGGACCCAGGGCAGTTACTGATCTGTCGAGGTGGATCTGCAAGAGGGGATCATCCACAAGGCAGTTTGGCCAGGTTTGAGACATGGTGGGGTACCGCATCACTGCAAGGTCTGGTGGTGGGAAGGGCCCTGAAGCAGGGGAGAGGGCCCGGGCTACCCATTGAGCTGCGGAAGGGAACAGGTAGGATATGAATACATGCTCAACTTGTTAGAGATTAAGATACAGGGCCGACCAGTTACAAACCCCAGGGGCGCCAGGCGTATTAACGTAGCGCATGGGTACGAAGGAGAGGGAGGAGATGTTTAGAGATGTATGGGGGATTGGGCTGGAGCGGTTTAACAGGAAAGACGGAGCTAAAAGGGCACAGAAGCTCGCAATAGGCTGGGAAAAGTGGTCTGCAAGGTGCCATCTGGTGATGTCACATGGGTTAGCGACACCATCCACTGGGTGTTGGTCTTTTGAGCAGTGGATTGCACCTAGTGCACTGGGGTGAATTATCGAAGGTGTTCACGCTTTGTAGGCATAAATGCGGGCCGGAACGGCTATTGGAAAGCAGAGATGGTCACAGTGGTAAGCGCATTCTGCAGGGGTGGCTAGGCCCGGGGGGGAATGACATTACCGCATTACAATTGCAGTACTGGGTCACAGGTTCTCGCAGGATGCTGGTTTCCATGTAGAACTGCTTAATTGGAGTGAGCGCTCGCTTTTGACATCGGTGCAGGACCCGCACACAGGTTCACATCCTGGCAGGGCCAAACACGGCCTTTCGGGAATAATGAGCAATACCCAGAGGCAGGAGGGTTCCTAACCCTGTAAAAAGGCTGAATGATTATCTCATTTGGAGAGCAAGAGGGCACAAAGCAGTTCAGCGTCAAACGCTGAGACGGCTCGGTGAAACTTCTGGGTGTTAAGCAGGGGATAAGTAACCCAGCACATCATATACCAGGGTATTCAGTTACTCTGCAGTAGATTCGGGTAGGGAGAGGGGCCGTACATGAGAAGTACACTGGAAAGGGGGAGCCCCTCTTTTTTAAAATCCAGAAGGTGGTGCTTACTTGACAGGTAAATATTCAGCGGACAAGGGGCAATTAAGCAGAGGTAAAATGGGAACAAAACCGGCTTCGCCCGTCAAGAATGGCGCTCCCACAGTCGGTAACTCCTGCAAGGGCAGGCAGAGCAAGGTTAAGTTGGGGGGGAGCATTATTCTAATAAATGGGAGAAGAATTTCCATGGAAGGCGTATGTCAAGAAAAGTGACCACAGGGGGGGTAAAACTAGGAGCCGGTGGTGGGAGTTCATGAAGGGAAAAGTGGTAGGGGCTGAAGGTTCCCCAGACCAGGTACAACGTTGTCGTAGGTGAAGGCACCTGGTTGAATATGCAAAAGAGCAGGTGCATTGTTCAAGCAAGGGGCAGGAAACATTTTGCAAAATTGGGCGCAAAGTGCACTAAGCTCCTGGAGAAGTGGCTCGCATAGCTAACAGGGTCTGAGGTAGGGGCTGAAGGCACAACATGCTCAAAGTGAAGCCCTCAGTTGAAGTTACAAAAGAGTGACTGCGCCGGCCAGCAAGGGGCATGGTAAAGTTTACAAAACGGGGCACAAAGTGCACCAAGCTCCGGGAGAGTGGTTTCACAGAGCGGGCATAGGCTGAATAACGCAAATTCCCCAGAGTACAAACATGGGGAAGGCTGACAGTTGTCAGCAAAGGGTCTGGAGCACCTTGGTTGGTGGTCAGTACAAAACTCTTGGAAAGGTAAAAATGAGGAAAGGGGGGAGCCACGGTGGACGGTAACCCACCTGTGGCGTGGCGGTGTTTGGGCGACCAAGCACAAGAGACAGACTCCGAATGAGCCAGGAGAAAGCCGGAAGGGTCTTCGCTCTTTTCGGACCAGCGCCTCTTGGGAGCCTAAACGGCAGGGGCGTCTGGTGGTAACAATAAAGGCTCAGCTTCCCCCAAAGAAACGGCGCTCTCCCCACCCAAGAACACCTGCAAGGGCAGGCTAGGCACAGACACGAAGGGTTGGGAGAGTTGGGCCTACGGAGGACTTTGTGGAAAGAAAGGGGGAAGCAGGTTGTTGGACACGGAGCAGTCGCCGCATCTTCAGATCTAATTTCACTAATGTGTACAGTGTTTTTTATGATGATGTGAAAATAAATCTGCGGCCTTTTTATGCCAAAAAGAAGACAAGTCTCACCCTGCACATCTCTTGGGGGACAAAGAATGGGCATGTACAATGTTATTGGTGCAAAATGGACAGATTCACGGGTTATAAAAGTGACGACGGAAGGACGAAGGAAATGGAGGAGGCACCCCAATAACCTGTGTGAGGTCCTCCTCCTCCCGCCCCCACCCTCTCCCTGGGTAAGGGGGAGGGTGCACGCCAAAGCGCGGCAAAACAGGCAAAAGCCCGCGAAGGGCAAACAAAGGAAAGGGGCGGGGGATGCCCCATATAACGGGCGGCCGCTCGGCAGCAGGCAGTTTCCAGCCCCTGCCAACGGACGCCCGCCGGACACAAAGGAAGGATTTCGTTTTCCACCCACCCACCCGACAAGAGGAACAGAGGTTGGGCAGGCCTGGTCGTCGACGTCGCAGGACGGCGAGGCGATGTGGCGGTGTTTGGGCGACCAAGCACAAGAGACAGACTCCGAATGAGCCAGGAGAAAGCCGGAAGGGTCTTCGCTCTTTTCGGACCAGCGCCTCTTGGGAGCCTAAACGGCAGGGGCGTCTGGTGGTAACAATAAAGGCTCAGCTTCCCCCAAAGAAACGGCGCTCTCCCCACCCAAGAACACCTGCAAGGGCAGGCTAGGCACAGACACGAAGGGTTGGGAGAGTTGGGCCTACGGAGGACTTTGTGGAAAGAAAGGGGGAAGCAGGTTGTTGGACACGGAGCAGTCGCCGCATCTTCAGATCTAATTTCACTAATGTGTACAGTGTTTTTTATGATGATGTGAAAATAAATCTGCGGCCTTTTTATGCCAAAAAGAAGACAAGTCTCACCCTGCACATCTCTTGGGGGACAAAGAATGGGCATGTACAATGTTATTGGTGCAAAATGGACAGATTCACGGGTTATTAAAAAAAGGAATGTGCGTAAGTGAAAGAAACAAGAATAGAAACTGACAGTGTAGTGCGGCTTGGGTGCGTGAGGGGCGTGAGATGTGCTGGGGCAAACCGAAGTATTTTCGGGCAAAGACCTATTTTTCTCGTAAAGTCAAGCTAGGCAGGCTGCCCCGGGGAACAGGGACAGTTCTGTCTTGGAAAAGGCGTGAGGTGTGTACAACCTGTACAGAGCAAGCTGATGTTTGCTCCTATTCTGAGAAAACCAACACGCATTGACGTGCGAATGAACAGTACACAGCATAAGTTGTACACATGACACGTAAAGAGTTGATGGTTTGGGTGATTAGAAACGTTTCTCTACAAGCGTAGAGTTCTCCAGCATTGAAAGGGGCCGAAATAAGCAAATGGCATGCAAATCGTGGCACTAAAGCACAGCTTTAGCCTTTATCTACTAAGAGGAAGCCGTGCCAAAGAACAGGACCACGGGATCTTGCATTCCAGGGAAAGGGGGAGGCCACCAACAATCCAAGCAGGGGCCAGAGGCGTTGCTAGAGGGTGCCTTTGGGGGGTGGGGGGACTATAGCCCCGGGTCTTTTGGTTATAGCCCAGGATAGAATCTCACGGTCTGCAACCAAAAGGCTAGCTAGCCCCGAGTCCCGACAGTCCCAACGTTAGTGTAGCTCCCCTTATTTACCAGACCTAGCAACACCCTGTGTTCCCGTCACTGACCAGGGACCTACAGCAAAAAATGGAAAATCACATTAAATGGTTTCCTATCAATATCCATCTTACTTTAACCACGACTCCATAACGTTTCTTCTGGCCTTTGCAGAGAGAGCCCGAATGAGCAAGTTAAGCAGAAGTCAGAAAAACCAGCAAGACCAATCGCCCCATCCCCACATGCTGCTCGATTCCCAAATATTTGGGAGCATTTAGTGTATGCGCAGTAGTATGGTCACCATTGACGAGTGTACCACTTCTCTGTGCTATACGTGCACAGCAATAAACTGTGCCAAAAAACCCGGAAGGAACAAAGGACAGACTCTCCCTGATGAAAAGTGCATTGGCCGGATCATTCTTTTTCTGTGCAGAGCCCGAGGAAAGGTTCAGATGAACCGAGTTCTTGCCCCTAATATACACAAGGCGGTAAGTATATACACGCCCCCTCACTCCTCGGTGAGGTGAGTGAATGGAAATCACGGTGCGGCCATCTTGCTATTTTATTAGCACACTAAGATCATTGGAAGCACATCATATAAATCAATAACTGCAGCATTATTTAACAAACTATCATATACATCTGCATGTTGGCCTGCCAATATCGGGTGGGTTAGACGATAGACTGTGGGAGTTCACAAAAATGTTTACATCAAGAGATGTTAAAACAACACTCCCTCCTCTTTAATAATACATAAATACTACCCTCTTCCCTGTTGCCTGTGGGACTTAAAGGTGAAGCCCTTTGATCTACATCCAGGAGCTCACAGCCAACAATCTGTGGCTCCCTTCAGTACGTCTCTCGAAAGGTAAGGTTCCGACTACCTACCCTAACTCTGATGCTTGTACTCTCGCTCCGTGTCCGACCCAGACCCCAGTCATCTGGATGTGGCTTTCCCGGCCCAGATCTATAAAGAACCAATTCATGCATATCCATTTTCTCTCTGCATCGAACTGATCGAATCTATATTGCCTTGTGCCACATCCTGTAACTCTACCTATCGAAATTGACTACAGCCCTGTGCTGCTTCTTGTAATGTAACCTGCACTTTGTAACTGAACCCTCTAGAGTCCGTGCTCCCCTGAATTAGCTCAGCTATGCTTGTCACATACCTGCCTGCACGTCTGAAGTAGCCCCCATACCATGAGGTGAAGCTTTGCCAGTCTGTGCTCTTACACCTACCGTGTCTTTCATGCATTTCACCTATTCTGACGTGAGCAGTATCCTGCTGTACTTAATGTGTCCTGTAACCAAGCGATTGTTACTTTAGCAGCACCCTGCTGCCAATGCACTTTATATAGCTTATACCCTCCACCATGCCAGACTGTGCATTTACCCTGATCTTCTCCTATGTATCTTTATACCTGATATAGCTCCCTGTACCATGAGGCGCGGCTTTGCCAGGCTGTGCATTCACCCATATCTTGTCCTATGTATCTGTATACCTGATGTAGCTCCCCGTACCATGATGCACGGCTTTGCCAGGCTGTGTATTTACCCTTATCTTGTCCTATGAATCTGTATACCTGATGTAGCTCGCCGTATCATGAGGCGTGGCTTTACCAGATTATGCTGTTAAGAACCACCTGTATGCTGTGACATGCATGCAGGGTCTTGCACCTCAAAATATGTCACTTCACACTTCACTGTAACAAGAGTCTTGATGCCCGAGGGTTTGGCACGCTGCTATAAATGCAAAAATAAATAAATAAATACATATTCAGACTAAACCTGAAAACAAGGCTCTGATATATTGTTAATACTGCTTTGTTGTTAAAACTGCTTTTTGGTAGTGTTACAGGAGGAAGAGTGGGTGAGAGTGAAAAGGAGGAAGAGTGGGTGAGGTTGGAAGAGAAAATACAAAGAGTCGACTGATGCCAACAGCAAGCGGGATTCAAAAGAGCAGAGTAAGAAAGGTCACAAGACGACCATGTACTAAAAGAGCAATTGCAAACCAGAATTGAAATAATTTCTCCAGCTTTTCCAGCATAGAATCATACACAGACCCTCCCTTCTACTACACCTCCTTCCCCATATCCGATCTATTCTCCTCTGGCATCAAACAATAAAGCAAGAGTTGAATGGAGAGCTGCATGGACTTTTAGGGGCATCCCCCATCGCCTGTATTTTCCCAGCTTCATGAGACTTTTGGGAGGAGGGCAGCATCCCTTGGGAACTTGTGGATAGGCGCTGAAACTCACTAACCGCAGGATGACAAGATCTCAGGCATAAAACAAAGGTGTATGTAAATTAACATATGTGTGCGTGATGCACAATTGCACCAGTTGCATACAGGCATGACAGACACTCTTGCAGAGAAACCTAAAGCGAGAATGGGGTACCACTAACCCACAGATACGGATCATAAGACAAGACGCACAACTGCTAGATAGCAGCTAATGTCTAGCAAACTGTAAACAAATAGGACTTGGATAAGCAGGCAACTCTTTGTAACAAAATTGGGTGCTGGATGTTTGAGACCCAAATATGTTCACACTGACTTGCACCTTACCTCTTTGTAACTGTCCTGACATTCTCGTTGCCCAGTATAACCAGATTGTCACTATCATTACCAATACTCTTGCCCCTTCCATAGTTAAAACTGTTCAATCTGAAACCATAGACACATCTTGGTTCTCTGAAGACAATCTTACTCTAAGAACTACCAAAAGGCAGAAGGAGCAGGCCTGGCAGAAACATACTGATGCCTCTACCCTCACCTCCTATCAACTTGCAGCATCCAATTACAAACTTGCTATTATAGAAGAGGTACAAGACCCCTCCCTCCTATTTTTAGGGTCAGAATGACTCAGGAAGTAAAGGTTGTCTCCAGTATTACGCACATATCATGAATATGTAAAAATGTAATCTGAAAAAAGGATAGAAAGGGAGTTATGCTCAAAAGTAAATTGGTTTGCCATTTGGTAGCCGAACATCTAAGCTGAATAGACTGAGATAGATTCTAAGATGGATGCCAAATACAAAATGGTGTCTTGAGAGCAGATGCGCTAAGCCCTGAATCATTCTGATGTTGAATAATTCTTTGCAGCAGTTAACTGTAGACAAGTACGTCTGGGATGGTATATTTAGAAATTTTGGCAGGGAAAGCAGACAATGATTGATAGTAAATCATATAAAGGCATGGACAGGCTACAAATTAGACAGAACAGCTGCTTAATTAGCAACAAATAAGATGAACTCATGAAGTTTTTCACAGTACTAGCTGCCAAGTAAATTTGTCAGGACGTCAAGAAGTAGATAAGAGCTGGTTATTGGCAGGCGTTAAAGGATGTATAATTATGTTTAGCTGAGTCTGGAATGGGCTTATCAGTCTATGTGTCAGTCAGACGAAGCGTGCCAAAAATGAGCAAATGAGGCTTGGTGAGTGGCAGATAAGCCAACCAATCAAAGGCAAGATGGGGTTTATTTTTGGCTGAAGGGGCCAATCAGATATGTATTCTGAAATTGTATGAAGTATTGCATCATTCTCAAAAAGCCTATAAAAGGCAAGCTGATTATAGGAGCTTTGTGTACTTCCAGTGTATCTTTCTGAACTTGTAGTAAAGCTGACTGTGAACTCGCATATGGGCATCCGTCTTCCTTTGTTCTTGTTTCAGTGCTAGAGTCCACATATGTTCAGGCTGATGAGGGGATGCAGATGGTCCCCCTTTACACTATAATCAAGGCCAAACATGAGTTTTATGACAAGTGTATTCAATCTGCTCATTCCTCCCACAAAGACTTGTTTACTATTCTTAGGGCCTTTGAGGGGAAAGATAATTCCTCCCCACACACCTGGTTAAAAGCAACCAATGCTGCTCTGAAATCCAACTGGGCTTTAGAGATGAATTGAACTCCCACCGCAGTAAGATTGACTCCATGTGATTTTCCCTCACTTGCTCCAACAGTTTTACACCTTCTGATGGTCTCAATTTCATCCCACTCTCTCCTTGTACCCCTCCCTTTAATTTTGAATAGATCAGTGAAAATTAACTCTTTAAGATTTTTCTGACTTAAAACTATATGTGTGTCCTGATGACATCTGTCCACCTTCTAAAATTAAATAATCAGTTGTTTGTATGATTCCTTTAGTTTCACACCTGGTTAACTAACACCTCTCTCGCTTCCTCTACGGTTCCTGAATCTTTTAAGAATGCATGGATATCTCCAGTGATCAAAAATGCCTTCCTGGACCCATCCTCCGTCACTAATTACCGTCCAATAACCAATACTACTTTTCTCATGAAGATTCTTGATAGGGTTGCCTATTCTCAAATTCAAGCATACATTGAAGCCAATAATTTGCTTTGTGCTCTTCAGTCTGGTTTTCGTGCTCTTCACGGTACTGAGACTACTCTGATTGACCTTAAGGCAAACCTATGTCAAATAAATTATTCCTGTCAGGTTGCCCTCCTTATGCTCCTCGACCTCTCAGAAGCTTTCAACCTTGTGGATCACTCCCTGCTGCTTGAGAGATTGGGGACTATTTGCCAACTGCTCTAGCAGTGCGCTTCAATGTATGTCCTCCTTTCTGGGCCCTAGATTTGCTTGTGTTGCCTTTGATGGCTTTAATTCTTCCCTAGAATTCCTTACCTGTGGTGTTCCACAGGGAGCTTGCCTCTTGCCTACATTTTTTAATCTGTATATTTGTCCGTTTTTCAAACTTCTGGACAGTCTTGGTGTAAATTATACCAATTACGCTGATGACACTCAGATCATCATTAAATTTACTGGCAACTACAAAAAAGATCTCCTGTATCTCAACCATATATATGACCATTTCTATGGCCTGATAGAAAATTGGATGTTAAACCACTCCCTGGCTCTAAACGTAGGTAAAACTGAGCCTATGTTTGTGGCATCCCCTCAACGTTTGTTGAAACTTGACTCTAAACACTCAGACTTTGATAATGCAGGGTCTCTAGACACCTTAGGTCAAGACACTGGGTGTCTAGCTTGACGCCACACTTTCCATGAAGAAAAATGCCACTCAGGTGAAATCTTCATTTGCCTATACAACTCACCTCATTCAGTACATCAAACCCTTTCTTTCTGATGCTAATGCTGCCTCTCTTGCAGTTGCCCTTGTCAATTCCAAACTTGACT
The DNA here is from genome assembly GCF_040938575.1 of Ambystoma mexicanum. Taxonomy (NCBI): domain Eukaryota; kingdom Metazoa; phylum Chordata; class Amphibia; order Caudata; family Ambystomatidae; genus Ambystoma; species Ambystoma mexicanum. The sequence goes on along the minus strand of NC_090928.1, from coordinate 581,633,422 downwards.
ATGGGAGATGTCTTTTGGCGGGCACTTCTAAATCTAATTTGAATATGCTACAGGTCACACAGAATAAAACTGTGCATGCAGTTAGTGGTCTCTCCAGGAGACAACATGTGACTGAGGCACGAAAGGCTTTACATTCTGTCCCTGTAACACACAGTGTATCATACAAGTTTCTACTGCTTACACATAAATGTCTCCATGAGAAAGCACCCACTTATCTTAGGAATCAGATTAGGCGTGCTCTCCCTGTCTGCTCACTTCGATCTAATCACACTCTGAAACTAATCTCTCCAAGATTTAAGCTTCAGTACTATGGTGGCACCTTATTTGATTCCATTGCTCCTTGCCTGTGGAATCTCCTTCCTTCCCATCTTTGCACTTGTGATGAACTATCATTTTCTTAAAAGGCTACTAAATGCATCTTTTTGCTGCTGATGGATAGTTCGGTCTCAATTTTGCATTCCCTAGACTTGACCTCTCTTCTCACCTCTTTCCTCTAACTTACTGCACACTGGGGTCCTTGGGCGAGTTGTGCCATATAAAAAATAAATAACAATCACACTTGACCTTAGTAGTATGCCTGTGTAGAGAGGCATTGGTTAACCATCCATGGACTCGCCGACTGGCAATAATTACAAGGGCACATATAAGGGTAGTTTAATAAAGCCATTGAAAGTGTAAACTATCTTTCACTGTGTTTATTTTATTCATTCTGATTTTAGAGAATTCAATTAGAGCATCTTATTATTGAAAAAAGAGTCTGCTTTCTTCTATTTTTACATGGTGATATCACTACTTATATATTATTCTTTTTAACGCAATTAAATATAACATTCACAATCACTCAGGTTCACTGCAAAAGAATGCCATCTGCAATGGTGTACAAGCCTGAGCATTTTTGGTTTTTGCTATGCAGAATGATGGTGGTTTTCTATCTCAGAAAGTGGATTCGGCTAAACTGACCACACTTCCAAAATTCTCCAGGCTGAAAAGTATAGTGCATACAAGTATATACTCTGCTAGACCCTGCCTAGTGACACGCCAGCAGCTTCAATGTGAAATTACATCCTATCAGCTACACTATCATGTGCCTTCCCAGTACAGCCTGCTGGAACCAAAATTAATTCCAACAGCCGCAGGCTTCCTTTAGAAGTTCTGCCACCCATGTTCAAACTGCCTTTAAATGCGCACTCTTGTTGCATGGTGACAGTTCTTTGGTTGAATATAAATATAAGCTATATTTATTTGATATAGTGCCATATAAGGCAAGACACTTAACACTGCCAAAACCCAATCTGATATCATTTTTATTATCCACTTGGTTTCCAATGTGACCTGCAGGTGCAGAGCCATTTGTGTATTGTACCTGGCCCTGGCAGTTCCACCTATACCAGATGGTGTTCTGCCCAGGAAGCACTTTGTTATCTGCTGGGAAGCTGTTATGCCTTCCGAGAAGAACAGGACACAAGTCCTTTAGGGGTGGGATGACTTTTTTGAGCATCAAAGGGTCCTCTGCAACATAATGAAGATCATTACTGAATTCCTTTTGATTCTCAGCAAACAGAGGATAAAGGTAAGGAGGGTATAGATGGAGGAGGACCTTCACACTGGCGAAGTCGCCAGCCATCTTGGATTTGTCAGGGCCCCATTTCCTTCCTGTGACTCCTCTAACTCCTGCAGACAAGGCACTCTGTGAGCTGACATCACACAGCATATTCCTTGTTGCAGCAGCAACGAGTACCCCCTTTGAGAAGGCTGATAGTGGATCAATCTGCTGTGGCAAATTGACACCCCACCCTTTACTGAAACATCTTTGAGATCCATTTGGGAAAGCATCTGCAAGAAATATCTTGAAGAATCAGCTTGGAATCCTGTTGGGGGAAGAAGCTCTCCAAAGTCCTGTTCTACAGGTGAAGACAATGACATCTCAGGAGGGTGCATATTCTCTCCCTAACCTTTTCTGTGGGAACATTTGAAGTGAGCTGCTGAAGGAAAGCCTGAGTGCTACTTCCACAGAGGCCTACAGACATGTTGCACGTTATAAGTACTAAAGTATTTATAATAATAATACCCATGATCTGCCTTCTGATATGCAGCCTGCAAGTGTCCCTGGGAACCTTTCAGGCTCAGAAGGGAAGAATGCACACTCATCTTTCATCAGCGACCCGGTGAGGGGCCTCAGCTCACCCCGTTGACTAAAGGAAGCTGCCTTTGCCTCTCTGCAATTTAAAACCACCCTGAGCTGCGTCGAAATCTGCAAACGACTTCAATCCACTGCAAAGTCACAACAGAGATGCCTTTGCAACTGTATCAACTTCGAGCTGCTTGGAGCACCTTCAAGCGAGGTAAATCCAAACATTGCCTGGCTGTCCCTTGCTGTTTTGAGCCATGAGCCATCGTTGCTTTTTAAATCACCCCACTTTTTTGGATCCATTTGAGCCAGCTCGCTGTTGAAGCTGAATCTCCACTTTCTGTGCACCAAGACACAGTTGAGCCTTTAAACTATATAAACTGAATATTGCCTGTCCATCCGAAGCTTCTTTAAGCCTGAAGCTGTTGCTTCTTGTCCAACTTCACCACTTTGTTGAATCCTATCGAGCCAGCTTGCCAACTCTAACCCAACTCGACACACCAGAAAGACCCAGAATCTTCTCAATTTGAAGCACCTGCCGCTCTAGGTTAATGCTTCTTATATTTTTATTTGTTTTAATATGTTTTGTCCCTGGACTAGGTTCCACTTTGTTCACATCCTCATGAACTGGCTCACCACTTGTTCTCATCTACATGCTATTGTACAGACATCATTCCAAATAATACCTCCAGCATCTGGAAATGTGCAATTCTAAATGATTTCAGATTGCAATTGACATTCCTGTTCTTCAAATAAATACAAATAAGGTCAGTCAGTTAGTGATAAAAATGACGTTTGTTAAAAGACTGCAGATCGATCAATAACAGACCAATGTTTGATTTCAGACGAGGATGAAATAGTCCCTCAATTACTAATTAAGATGCAAAGGGAACCCGAAAATATTACTTCACCAAGTGTATGACGATTGCCAGCTGTTGGGGCATTAGCATCTAAGGGTGTCTAACATGAACCTCAACTGAAAAATAAAACTGTGCCTCCCAAATTGGTCCAACAATTATAAATAAATCCCATACAGAGATAAGTGTTAAATGGGCAGTACTTGAGGAGGTAAATAAAGGCAGAAGAAAAGGAGAGATTAGCTGGTTATTAGGAATGCAGGAACAAAACTGGATTGACATTGTTCATGAAATCAGAGAGGGTTTGACGAAATGACTACTGCCCTGCAGGAGTAGAGGGATACGTGGTGGTTACTAAACTCCTGCTCAGATCCACTCTACTGCTAAACCTGCAGTGATCGCAATAAAAATCCAGCGGGAAGAGGCACAATGTGACGGGTGCACCTTCTTTGCTCTTTAAGATAGCATAGGCTGAGGACAGGCTATAAGCTACAAGATGGTGTGAGCCAGCATGGAAGCACCAGAACAGCAATCCTATGGTAAGTACAACAATAAAGGAAATGTCCAATCAATATTCTATACAAATAAGACTTTAGTTAAACAAAAAGAAGAGACAAACTATTAAGAACACTCTCCACCCACCCCTGTGATCAGACACACATTTATTTATTAATTTATTGTGCACATGTTACAAACAAATTTAGCACACGATCAGCCAACATCCACATCGATACAAATAAACATCACAAAACACATTGTATAGTAATAAGAAAGGGACACTAAAATACAATCATACTATACATAAATAAGAAATTATATTGGCTGGTATGGGACCCTCAAGAGACTGCATTACATTTCCAATTTCATCGTTAGGAAATTAAGACGTAGAAAACAAACTACTGCTAAAATCAGTGAAATCTGTGTACCACAAACAATCCTTATCCAGAAAGCAGTCCCTGAAATCACATCTGGACTATTAACACATTTGGAAAAATATTCATGCCTCACCATTCACAAGGCCACACAAAGTCACCAGATGGTCTGCGGTTCCAAGTCGGTCAAATCCACCCAGTCTTCATGTCATATATTTTTTATCTAATTCCAGGCCAACGCCTACCACATCCAAGGAAGGAATGAGGTTGAAATGCACTCTTCGAAATTGCCTTCTGCAAAAGGGATGAGGACATTTAAGTAAATAACAAGGTCATTTTCCTCATTAATAAAATGTTCATACAATGGACCTCGTTACAAGTTTGCCGGTCGGGGAACTACGGTACCGGTAAGCTTGCCGGTACTGTAGTTCCCTGACCGGCAAACTACGAGTTGTGCTCATGGGTGCCTTTCTGTCTGACCTGGTGGGCAGAGCAGCACCCGCGAGCACAGCATGTCGGATGCCTCGGCACTATTCCGAATAGTGCCGGTGCATCCGACCTCCCCATTCCTGAGGGGCACAAATGGGAATGGGGAGCATTCCGTTCCGGCGCCCATGAAAGGGCAATTACCGGGTCTGGCCGGGGATGTCATTAAGGGGTCGCCAGGGGTTGCAACTGTGACCCATGAAGTCTCCCTTGCTACTCCTGTGATCTCCCTTGCTAACCCTAAAAAAAAACTAAAAAAAATGTTTTATTTTTAATTTTTTTAAATGCAAGCTCCTGGGCTGTGGCCAGCGCCATGTGGCTCTTTGCTTCTGGAGAGGCTGGCTTTATTGTTCAGGCCTCTAAAAAAAGAAAAAAAATGACAAAAAAAGAACAGGGGTTCCACAAGTCTAACACTTTCAACAGTGACCCTAAATAAGAAAGAATGGGAATACCAAATAATTTGTCTTTCTGGAATTCTATACAATAATTGCTAGACTCATAAAAGGTTTATTTCAGAAACACTTCAGGGGGTGAGTCACTGATTTAGTCTGTTCTTAAACACCTCAACTCAGCATTTCATCCTTCTGAGGTCGATAAATGAGTACCAACACAGGTTGGGTGATGTTGGGCCTCTATGGCAATGCCTATTATGCAGCAATGGGAAAAGGAAAGATTTCTTCTTACGCAAGCACTTTGCTGAATGCGGAATAAGCACGTGCTACAATTCCCTTTGTTAAACTGGACTTCCCATGACTGCGAACCCTTTTATTTGCTTTAACTTCGTGAGTGTAAACTATGCCGGTTACAGTTGCCGGCAAGGTATTTTAAGTGATTTGGAGTACGTAGCTTCACTCACCTGCTCCAAAATCACATTGTTTGTGGGCTGCTTCCACGTACTGACCTTCTGAATTCTGCTGCTGATGCTACAGGCTCTCTCGGGACCCACACCCCTCAACTGTATGGGTGTCTCCGATCCGACCCTGATACGGGAGAGTCTCCTTCTCTCCAGCTTCCCTCGGCTTGCTTCTGCACATGGGCCTTGGGTAAATGCACGGCTTGAGCTATGCTTTCACAGCAATTAGGCTCACCTGGAAAGACTACCAGTTTCTTCCTGACTATTCCAATGCAGCCACAGCCAAACAGGGTCTGTGACCACAGGACCAACTCAGAGCCTGCAGGTGAAATCTGTTCTTTTTTTGCTTCAGCGTCCCTTCTATGGACTTCCTAGTAATCTTCCAGCCTCGTGCTCTGCTTCTTCTACTGCTACGGCTGTGGACCTTCCAGCTCATGCTCCAAGTTCTTTCTGCTACTTCTTCCTGCTGCAGCCTATTATACTCCTCAGGTGGTTTAATTGGCTTCAGGTGAAAGCCCTCTATCCCTCTATATTAATTGCCTGACCCTGCCAAAGACTTTTAGGTTTGTCTGACGGTTCTTCACCTCTACATGCCTCCTCAGCACTCTTCTTCGTCACAGTGCCTGAGGGATTCTGGGACGTGTAGTTCTTTTTTAAGGGAGTAAATGATGGTAAAGGTGTATGTGGAGTTTTTGAAATGGTGGCCAAAGGTGGTACCACAGAGATTTAAGGATTTAGAGGAAGTAGAAACTGCAGTAAGACATGTGACAGACGTAACCAAGAGAGGGAGATAATCTATGTGCTGTTAACAAACAAATGTCTGAATAACCTTACATTACCACCACAGTATGTCTCACAGCTTGTTCTCTTCTATTGGCAGGGGTAATCTGGTTTTATACATGATGCTGTTGCCAGCCAGGAGCCATGTTAATACAAAACAGACCCTACAACTCGCCTCCTCTTCGATCTGACCCTGACCTCAGCCCCTCTTTTGTCCTGCTAGAAATGCAGCAAGAAATTGAAATGCTGCAGCAGGAGCTGGGGAAATTGTTGAAAACCCCTCAGCATCATGAGGATGATTGTGTGTATTGTAAAAGCAAAATGGAAAAAGTTGATGGTTTACCTGCACAAACGAAAAGAAAGAATGGACCACAATTAGGTGTAGACTAGAATAGAATTCTCTGTTCAAATAAAAAACAGGTGAATTGGGGAATATAGCGCAAGGGTATAGAAAGATCAAATAGATTAGTTGTACAGTAAGTGTAAAGGGGGGTTCTGTGAACACTGATGACCCCCGGCAGCAAGGGGAATAAGATTCATGCTGTAATGATGCCACAAATGCCATAAAATGACTACGATCTTAAAGGAGATTGGTAGTGTTATTTTGTATGATATATGTGCCTGAGAGTTTGTTATTATTTTCTTTTTAATATAGCAGACAATCGATAGAGAAAATCACCACTATTTGGGTTTAAGCAATACTTGCCTAGAGAGCGGCCTAAAACGGACATGCTGCTGAAACAACGCTTTTGAAGGCTGTCAGGTGCACTGGGTGAAGACCTCCTTGGCCTCCATCTTGGATTATGCTGCTTCAAACCAGCTTGAATGGGACCTTATTCTCAACCAGAAGTGCGTCGGGGGTGTTGGCCCCACAGCCCTCACCTGAGGAGGACTATGCCAGATATCTCCAGACTAGAGCGACTGACCCGGAAGTGGAGGATCACTTGATGATTGGAGACCAGCGGGAAACAGAAGACAGACTACGGATGTACACACTGAACATTATTATTATACCTTGGGCGGTGGGTGCGGCCAAATGGATATGCATGTATTATGAGGGACCAGACCATGAGGGAATATTAGGAGAAGGCAACTTGAAGGCAGTTTGGGTTAGTGTGGGTGGTGGACTGAGAGGGTGCTAGTTTTTGGGATGGTTTGCCAACCAGCATTAAACATTGCCTTGCTTTGTCTTTTTCCAATCCACTCCTGAGTCTTTTTGTCAGATTTTACGTTCATAAGTTAAATAGAGAAAATTGAGAAATGAAGAAGAATTATACGATAACTCTAAAATACTGTAGCAACAAAGGTATGGCTAAACAATACATTGGCTCATTGGAGTAGATACATTATATTGACATGAAGGACAACTGTGATGGCAGACCTCTCACCTCCATTAAGCACCTCTAACATCATAGTAGGCCAGGGGTGATCGTTTTATTGAATTGTAGAATATGTACTTAAATTTTTTTTTTATGAGGAAATCATGATAACACATAATAAACAAACTTAGTTCATTAGAACACCTTACATGTTATGTTATGTTATGTTATTTGGCATTTATGTAGCGCTCTATACATCATTGGTATGATCTCAAAGTGCTGGTAGGTTGAACGCCCTTAGGGACCGCAGTCCAGGTCAGTAGATAGAGAAGGTGTCGTAGGGTGCGTGGGTGCACCAGTAATGTGTGCAGCTGATTTAATTGTCTGATGGTAGCTGCATCCTAGCCTTTAGGTGTGGTGGTGAAGATATCAGTTGAATGTGTGCATTCTGGTGGGTGGACAACCAGGCTGAGTTCTAGCTCTGTTAGGTCTGTAGGACACTTATGTGAGCAGCTAGGCCGGAATGTCATGGGATAGCTGTGTTCCAATTGAGTTATAGTGTAGAGTAGAAAGTAAGCATAATGCAGAGTTTGTGTGGATTTCTGAACCAATGCAGCAGGAGTAATTTCTAGGTTGGAGTTACTGATAATATTTGTTCTTCTATCCAAGTGTGGCACTTGCTGACATTTACCATCCTGTCTAGATTTGATGCAGGTCAATGTTCACAATTCTAATTAGGCACAACATTGTTAAATTCACAACCCTGTCTGGGTCAGGTGCAGCCTAATGTTCACAATTCTAACGAAGTGCAGCATTGCCAACAATCGCAATCTCATCTAGATGCGACACATGCTAATGTTCTCAATTCTAACTAAGTTAGTTTCTGACATGTCAGCCTCGAACCAGAATGCCATTGAAATGCATAAAGCTAATAATTAGAACCTTACCCTTCTGCGCCATTGCAAATAATTACCCCGTGGGGACGCTTCTTTTTGCCCTGAATCCCGATAGGGGGTCACTGCAGATGGGGGTATTGCAGGCTCCATGGGATTTTGTACTCTGAACTCTCTGGGCCTCATTCATGGAACTTTTTGCATGGTGCAAATTGACTTTGCACTGGTGCAAAGTGACTTTGCACTGCCAACAAACACTCTGATTCACAGAGCGGTGCAAAGTGTATTTTTGCAGTGCAAAGTGACTTTGAACTGACTTAGCACTGGGGCAAAGTCACTTTGCAATGCAAAAAAATACACTTCTCACCACTCTGTGAATAAGGGTGTTTGTTGGCCGTGCAATGTAATTTTGTATCGTGCTAAAAGTTCCATGAATAAGGCCCTAAATGTTTAATAAGAGACAGTAGGGAAGCAGTGGCGAAAAGTGCAAATGGTTCAAGGGTATGTTGGCCTAAATATATCAGTATACACTGATAGATTGGTTTAAAAGCAGTCCATAACCGAGCAGCATTGGTAAGGATGAGGTCTGACGTATGATGGCAAGTGGAGGAGGACAAAACATGTAACTCTTAACACAAATGACTCACTTCACTAATTGTCTACCAGAGCGATAGTCGGACAAATTACCCTAGAAAAAGCTGCTTGATGGCGCAGAGTCCATGTTTGCTAGCTAAGGGCGCAAAGAGAAGGAGACTACACGATCAAATAATAAAAGAGAGGGGGAAGTTTTATCTTTATACGCCATTTACTGACTTTAACAGAAACGACACATCCCTGGAGTCCTTGGCCTGTGCGGGTTGTGGTTAATTGTGGCTCCATGCAGTGTGCATGCTTGGGGATTGTGTGGTACTTCATATTAGGATGCCATAGCAAACCACGCATTTCTCGGCTCCACATTGATTTTCTTACCCAGTTTCGCTGCGGGAAGGCAAACAAGGTCCTGCTCATTCTCTCATCGCCTTCTGCTCTGAAAACTGGAAGCCGAAAAGGGGAGCAGCTGTATGACAAGGCCTTGGTGGATAGGAAGGCCTCATTGTGACGAATCAGCGTCCGGGGTACGAGTGCTCCAGGGATGAATATCGGTTTCTGAACCATCAATCAGCCCCACACCTCTAGTACACCGGAAGGGATCCAAACAGACTGGAAGCACAAGCAAATGATAAACATCCTTGTCCAATTTTGGTAATGTGGACTGAACGGCAGGCTTATCCCGAGGATCGTTGGTAAGTTGCAACACAGCGAAAAGACAATTATTACCCTATGATAAAAGGGACTGTCCAGTCAAGTTAAAAATATCTACTTTGTTATTATCACAACAGACAGTTCTAGCACACTACAAAATACAACCTACCCTGTAAAGGAATGCAGAGGACAGACAGTTTCAAGAAGGAAAGGGGATGCACTCTGGATACTGATAGGATGGTAGTCTGTAAAGTAATGAATTGCAATAGTTCAAGGATACTTAGTTTCAGCACAAAGGGAGTCATGGGTTGTAAACTGTCACTAAGGGCCTTCAGAGAAGGACCAGGAGGACAGAACCACAATGTACCTTGTGTTTGTAGAAGGTCTTGGTGCTCGACAGCGTTGAGTCAGTTTCAGGGCGCTTTGCCGCTTCTGTGACAGATTTCCAGATGGGAGACAGCTGTGGGTATCAGGCTGCAGGCAGTTCGTCGAGTGAGGCTGGACAGACGGCTGCAGGCTGGCCTACACAGTAGCATCGGGGTCAGGAATCGTTGTCTCAGTGCTGTTGGCGGGTCTGAAGCACTGGTCGCGGCATCTCGGTTGGCGTGAGCAATGGCGGCGTGACAATAGTCAGCGATGCAGTCGGTTGCAGCTCGAGAGGCTTGACTGCCTCAATAATGTCCTTTAAGGTGGACGCTGGCTGATGCTTGTCGGTGCACACCTTCTAGCTTCTTTGCTAGGCTTGTGTCATCCTTTAAGGCGGACGGCCCTAAACTAAGGAGAGTGTTGCAGGCAAGGACCTTGATTTGTTTCAGAAACTCTCTGGCACTTCCCACATAGGAAGCTTGCTTGCAGAGCCTAGCAGGGCATGCTGTGTGGTGGGGGGTACCGGTTCTGGAGCTGCTGGGGGGTCCTATGGATTCAGTATCTCCCTCTATTCCCTGGGAGCTGTGTGGGGGACAGATCTTGCTTCCCTGTTGGAGTTCCTGGCCTTCCTTCACTGGTGGAAGATGTAAAGCAGGCAGACTGTACCTTCAGCCAGGTCCCAATGAGTTGTCCTGGCTACTCTTTGCAAAGTCTACAGATGATCTGCCAAAAGAGGGGCTGAACCCTCTTTTAAAGCCAAATGGGCCCCAGTTATTGGGGTAGGCTAAGCCTACCTTAATGAACCAACACTGGGTCCCCATCAACAATCTTCTGTTATGCGTGAGGTCATAACCAGAGTCCTTTGCAACGGAAAAGGTACAGGGGTGAAAACATGTACGACTAAGTCGAACCCATCTTCCTGTCTGTTTTGGACCAAAGGGTCTCTCTGGTTAATTGAGCTCTCTGTAGTTACTGATTAAAGGCATGTCTCCCTTCAAGTTGTGGTGAGAACAGACTTTCTGTCTCCATTAAATCACATACTCCTACCCTCTGAAAGGGGTCCCCCTGTAGGGGCTGCCTACTGTAAACACACGTATCAGACATGACATTTCACTGCTCTTGATACTGAGGGGCGGGTACTGACTTCAGGTTGACACAGTGCATACTAAAGGTTGTTGGGGGTTTTCCTGTCTTTTGTTAGCCTCTGCAGCCAGATCCCATGTGGACCTGTTTGAAGTATACTCTATTAGTATGATAATTATGTTTGATTGCTGCCACCATTCTGCCAGGCCAACAAAGGATAGGGCGGTTCCATGGAGCCTTTGTTATTTAATTAGGCTGGCTATGGAAGGGGGAAGGCTTTGCCCTCCCCATTTTTAGATGCCTTGATGTACTCCTGGGTGTGACATTCCAACTAAATGTGACAGGAAGGACTGTGCTTGTAGGCTGTGTCCACCCAGAGTACACAGGTCTAGATGTATGTTGTGCGGTCAGCATAGGAAAATGTGTGCAGATTAGTCCCACACATTTTCCAGAGGTTGACCTACCCTCATTCAATTTCATATACAATTTTAAAAAAAAGTCCAGATGAGCACACACCCACCGTGTGGATGGTCGAATTCCTCACACTCATAGAGTGAGGAACGTCAAGGGAGAGAGGTACCTTTAATGAACACTCAGATTGCCTTCTTATTATGCACAAGAACTCCATTGTGAGCATATTGCGACAATCAGAAATTTGCATTGTTCTACAGAATACTTAGTGGTTGCACCGTTTTAAACTGAGCACCTGAAATGCCAATGAGGTGCCATCCAAAGAGGAGTACAGCAGCAGAAACATCACAGGTTCAAGTCCAGGCACTTTTCGAGAAGTCCTCTGAGCAACAGACACAGTGGTGGGGAAACTGGATGAGCAGACTGAAGACTCTTCTGGGTCTGTTCTCAAAGAATTATGTTACTCCCATATCCGTCCCTAACCTACACAACAAAATGTTATTTACCAAAAAAATACACTTCTGTGATACGCCAGATTCACGACGCAAGGCTCCCTTACACTCAAAATTGGTGGTTTGATATGAAGAACCTTGCTCTGTATCAGACAGGAAACTTTTAACCCTCACTCCAAATTATTTTTCCACCACATTTCCCTTCTTACTTTACATATTGCAAGCATTTACATACACTTTTATTCGCAAGCACACATCACATCCAACATGTACACTAGACAACTTTGACATTTTGTAAATATAGGTGAAGTTACACTTTTGTGTACATCTTCCCCAATCACACCCCTCTGACACACCCACAACTCCCCAATATGCCACAGGAGCATCCACTTTTTCTAGCCTTGGAGGAAGTTATGCATGTATAAATTATGCTACTGAACACAACTTACTCCAAATTGTACGCCCACCAGGGACAGGGCAAATAAAAGACATTCCATGAGTAGCCCTTCTAGTAGGAACACCTGCGGATCTCCCGGAATGGTCATTTCCAAGAATGCAAGTATTGTGGAGTGTGTTGGCACTATTGGACAGATCTTTATTGCAGGATTATGGGCCGAGGAGGGGTAGGGGACAGTGGCGAGGGCAATCCTCCTCTGGGGCATGCCTCTTACACATTAAAAGTTCCATTACAGTAGCTGAAAGTTTGGCGAAATACAGCACCCGTTGGTGACAAATTCGGGTGGCATAGTTACCCCCAGCGTGTCATGGGTACAATTCTTTCACAACAAAAAGCACTAAAGTAGTTGTCTCTACACCCATAAATATCGCGCAAGTATCTCAGGCAACTATCTCAGTGAGGACGGCTCCTGGCAATATTTTGGGTGCAGTAAGTTGCCAAACTACCCTCACTGGCATGGTTGCAAGGACCAGACAAAGAAATGCAGACATGCTTGCCTACTTGATAACGTGCCCCCTAGTGCCAGGCATGCAGAATGGGCGACAGAAAAGAAATGTATTCTCCATCTTAAGATCATGGTCACAAACAGCGGATTTCTTAAGAAAATATATGAATGGACAATGACCAGCCATACTACGGCTGCCATGTTTTCAACGGATGCCTCTCAGCGATGTATTGGAGAGACCAAATGTGTTATGTAAGCCAGTGGCACTCCTACTAAGACCAATATATTGGCATTATTGTACTTGTTAAAACATATTGAATTGCTTATTAACAGTACAGATATAAGAACTATAAGGAACTTCTGCTGAGGGTCTCTCCTCGTGGTGTTGGACTGCATTCCAAGCAACCTGTTAGGCGCTCCCACTCTCAACACTGCAATCTGTTAATATGTATTACACTTGAGTCATTCCAAACAGGGGTGTAATGTTTAAGGCAGGAATATTTTACTTACTGTTGTTGCAAGTTCTTTACTTTATTTATTATGCACATCCATGGACCCGGGGGCTTGAGGGCGCAACAAGACATAAACAACGATTAATATTCATGAGCCAATATCATAATCCAGTTTGTAGGTTCCTAGAAGAAGCAGAGATTTAAATAGCCTAATTAAACAGATGGGTATTCAATTTCTGTTTTAAAATGTCTAGAGATTCAATCCATCTCAGCTCTGGGGGGAGAGAATTCCAAACCTTAGGTGCAATTGCAAAGAAAGTTGTTTTAGAAACTTTCACTGTTCTGCATTTGGGGATAAACAGGAGATGCTGATTGTTCGATCTCAAAGATCTGCCGCAGGTTCTCATGGTCAGAAGATGCTGTAAATAACTGGGCATTTTTCCCTGTCTGCACTTCTGTATAATAGTCAGGGTTCGAAATAGAATTATTGACTCAACTGGTATCCAATGAAGGGTGCGTCTTGCCGCCGTGATATGATCTCTGTGCTTAAGCTTTATTACCACTTTTATGGCTCAATTTTGGCAAACTTGTAGTTTATTTCGAACAGCTTTATCAACACCAATTAACAGGCTGGAACAATAATCGATCTTCGCCCCTATGATTGCTCTAGCGATTGTTCCCGCATTATCCTGTGAGATAAGAGGTCTTAAATGTGCCAGCAGCTTTATGTAATAGGCACAAGATGATACTAGACAGTTTATGTCATGTTCCATGGTGAGACACTGATCAAATATCACTCCTAATGTTTTGATTTTTGTCAAAGGGGGGATTTTTTCAGCTCCTAAATTAAAGCTTTCATAACTTGTGCCCAGTTTCTATAGCATGCGGGAAGACCCAATTACCAGCAGTACATTTTTATCTTTGTTGAGCGCTAACTTATTACGAATCATCCAGGTTTTCCATAAGGGCAAAGGGTTTGTTGATAATTGCTTCATCCCTGTCATGAGAGCCGGACAACGGGATGACAATGACACATTGCGTGTCATTGGCGTGGTTGGTAAATATCACTCCCTCATGAACTAGCATAGCAAATAATGGGACAGTGAAGATATTGTAAAAGCAAGGTGAGGTGCATGCCCCCCTGTGGCACTGTTAAGGATTTCAATCAAGCGGGACACACCTTGGTCTCGGCCTAGTATGTAGCGCACAATTGAGATGCTTTTCTCCTTATTTGATGCAGATTCAATTTTGGGATGGTACACCACTCATATCACACCCCCTTTTCAAATACCCCAGGTCGGTCACAATGGACCATGAACCAGGTTGGTTGGTAAAATGCAATATTTATTTATTTATTTTAAAATTAAAAAGAAATCATACACTTTTTAATATGGGGCCGCAATCACCAATGGGGTGATAATTACAATGAGAATGTGAGCAATGCACTGGGTTTAACCTTCGAGTGCAGAGGTCTTCAAACTGGGGGGGCTCCAGAGCCCAGCATGAAATGTGTAAAAAAAACCTAAAAAAAAATATATATATTTTTTTTTAGATTGGAGGAAATGGGAAGGGGCAGCTCACATGGTCAGACTGGACCATAAAACGGTCTTAGGCACCAATGAAAAAATGGCTCAAGGGGTTGTCTTTTGTTCAAATGTAAAGAAATTGTGATCTTTAATGAATATTTACTCAGAATCAATGGTCAAAACTACTAGCTGCATAGTGAAGTAACTCCTCAAACTGGCCCACATTGGCCAAAAAAGTGGCCCGTTTTGACTGGCCTACACTAGCATTTTGCATTTTTGGTACGGTCATCGCCCTGTTGCCCTGTAGGCCAGTCCAAGCCTGCCGGCTCATCCATAATGGGTGAGGGGGCGTCCACCCACTGGCCACCTCACCCCTTATGGAGGAGCTGAGGAGCCAGCCCAGTGAAACACTGAGCACTCCCTCAGCTGCTTTTTCCAGACGAGGGAGTGTTCCTGGGCTGGCTGAACTGTCAACGGGAAACACTGTTTGCCTTTGACAGTTCATTTCCCCAGCCGCACATGATCACTGAGCCGTGCAACGCTGGGGGTGTTTTGCTTCGCCAGCCTTGCATAGCTCATTGGAAATGCTGTCTGGGGCACTGCATGTATGTATGTGCGAGGGGGCGCTCCTGCGCCTCCTCGCACATATGGACAGAGCAACCTGGAGCGGGGCATTTTAGCAACCACGCGCAGGCCCCTTCAGAAGGTAAGTTTATGGCGATTTATTTTTTTATTTAAATGTGTATGGATGTGTATTTGCTTGTGTTATAGGATTGTGGTGGGAGCAGGATGGGCGGCAGCACTGGGATAGTGGTGGGAGTAGGGTGGGGAGAGCCCAGGATCTGTACTGGGAGTAGGGTGCGATGACGGCACGGAAAAGTTCATAGCGATTTCTACATACTGCCCATCTGGCACTTTTGGGGGGGCCCAAACTTTGCTCAGGGGAGGCCCAGGCCAAAAAAGTTTGAAGACCACTGTTCTAGTGGAACAGATACACAGCACAGCGGAATAGGAGCACTCTTTGGTTTAGGAAAGATAGCACCTAAGTTAGGATTTCCCCCTGCAATGTTCCCTCAACCCACAAATAATCAATTCTGAGTGGATAAACAGAAGCAGCAGGTAATCAGGAATAAGAAACAGGAGACAGAATCCAAATCTGACCTCCCCCCCCAAATAAGAGAGAAACATTTATTTTAAACCCCTTGCAATGTTATGAAATGATACTCGGAAATGGACAAATAAATAATGAATGCGTGTGAAAAACCTTGAAACAAATATAATTCCTCACTAAAGCAACAATGCAAAGACACTAACAATCACAAAGAATGGATTACCAAAAGCATACAGTTCGAAAATGAGTGGAAAGTTTAAAACAGATTGCAGCAAAAATGTGTAAAAGTTGCATTTTTTCAATTCCTGCCTTAAATTACCCAAACGGTTTTTACTAAAAACAAGTGAAATACACTGATTTGTAAGTCTCTAGCTGGTAAATTGGATGAGATATGCAAGATATAAAAAGGTGTGCTTTGAGTAATATTAAACTGTGAAATAGGAAAGGAAATCAGTTGTGACAAGAACAGGTTTACTCTACATTAGAGTATTAAGGCTAGGCCACCAAAGATGGACACAGTAAGATCCAAGGTTGATACGTGAGTTCAACCATATCACCCCACCGCCCAAACCTGGCGGAAACCAGTCCGATCACTCGAAATATGACTAATGGCATAGGATTACACAAGACAAAATTGAAAAGTGAGATGACACTAGCACTAGAAATCAAGGGCAGGTTTGCAAGAATGATTCTGGCAGTTTTAACAGGTTATCAGGATATGGATAGGATGGCTTAGAGAGTGGGATAAGGACAAATGCAAGACAAGTAGACCATGGATTTCTATGGGGTAGGGATTATGGGATTTTGGACCATCAAGGGTTCTGGTCACTACATGGCAGCGTGCCTGGCAAACAGGTGGGCAGTTCTGGTCACCGGATGGCAAGGACTGGAATGGCATTTCTGGTCACTGGATACTAAAGGTCAGCTGGATGGCAGGATGGCAGTGGGCATGCAGTTAGTGGGCAGCAAGCCAGGCTGGTTCAGGATGCAAAAGGTACCACAGCTTTCCCCTTTTTAATGGGAGATTAGTGTGTTTTCAGAATTGAGGCCTTGCTCGGAATGGGCTCAGCACTGCTTGGGTTATGCAGTGGGCCCTGGAGTAGGGTCAGCAATGCTTTGGCCTTGTAGTGGGGTCTGGTATCGATATGATGAATGGAACAGGAATGCAGCGCAGGAACTTCAGGAAGAGTGTGTGTCCAGAGTATTGTCAGAGATTCTTCTTTATAATGCATAGTGACATCATTGAAGTATATGGCTGGGCAGGGTCTGCTAAACACGCCTCTACCAACCAGATTGGGCAATCAATGTTGGCTGCCTCCCCTAGGATGTGACTCAGTTTAGGGGTTGTACTTTGATGAGGTGAAAAGACTTCCCACAGACCTTTTTGCCAAAATTCAGTCATAACAGAATGTACCCAATGACATGAGTAGGTTACATATTTTATGTAGACCATTCCACTCCAACTCTGAACTCTGTGAGACATTGTTTTGCCCCTTTGCTACATTTTGGTAATTATGAGCATGAAAGATTCGGCCTAAAATTCCATAACTTTATACATATGTGTGGTTTATCATAAGGGATGTAAGTATCATAAGAGATGTAACTATAAACATTTGCATTGACATCATGGATACTTTCCTTGTAATCCCCGATTCTTTGCCATTTCTATTCCGAAGGTGTCAGTGACTTCTACAATGTCTCAAATTATAAAACACATCATTTTTAAAGTGCAAGATTTTTTTAAACATTTTTACAAAGTCTTTCTGCAGAGATAAAAGTCTTTAAAGTTTATTTATAAAATAGTCTTAGGAAGCAAATGGCAGTCCTTTGTCCTGTTCTCTACCATTTATTTTTCTTTTTCAGCTACCACCAACTGTCACTTCACCCAAAGGGAGGATGGGTTTTTCCAGCTTGATTGAAGGTTTATTGCTGCACTTTGATGTCCCAGAATTTCTATTGAAAGAGGCCCCTGCCCAGACTGAAGTCTGATTAGTATGTGAAGTTTCTTTGTCTTGGTCAGTCACAGCTTTCCAACCTAGCAATTATCACTTTTGTGTACTGGAAGTTTATGGTGGCTCCCTTCTTGGGGAAGCATTAGCTCTGCCAACTAGAATAACTTGTTTTTGGAAGCTTGCAAACTCTACCCAAGTCAGTTTCAAACCTTAATTTTCTTTTATTTGGTCCTGAATAAAAAAATAAACAAGCCTATGGAATACAAATTTCCCATATGTGTTTCCCCGCAGCCAACCCCTTCTCATTGCTAGGCAATGACAAGCTTTAATTCAACGTATTACTTTTCCTTTAAAACAGGCATTTATTTTTCTTTGGTTTGCAAAGCCCATTTTACACATGTGGTGAAACTGCTAGGATATCCTGTCAAATTCGATTTGGTCATCTGACTTCCCAATATTATCTTGCAGCCATAGTTAGTTTCTTCAACACAACAGTCTGTACAAGGCAAATGTCTCCTGGAATGGACATGTGCACAGAGCTATGATTTATTTTGCAGGGTTCATTCCTTTGACACTTTGTAGCCCAAAATAAAGCGTTTCCCATGCACCTCAGAAAGTGAAGTTTCTTGGGACTTTTATTTTCTTCAGACTTGGCTTAACAGGGCCTGTCATTCAGAATTCATGGCTGGTTTTGCTGTGGCACAACGAGATTTACTGGGCATGGCAGGGCATTATTGATCACAGTGTTTTAAGAAAGAACAGATGGAATTGGCATCAAAGCAGCATTTTCTGAAGGTAAAAAAGTTTCCTTTTCAATGGGGATTTTGGGGTTTCAGCAAAGCAGTGCTGCCTTTTCACTTTATTCCATTTGTATGTGTCAGAACACACTGGCACGCTTCTTCAGTGTGTCCCCTGGTTCCATCCTGTCTGATGTGTGCTTGGCAGGAAGGTGCAGCCATCTTTTTGTTGCTGCAAAATGCAGTTTTGAAGCCATGGCGCTCACATGAGCCAGCGCAGCCATTTTGCTGTTTCTGCACAAATGCAGCTGGGTGATGTGGATAAATATTTTTGAGTGGGTCAATATGTCCCACATATCCCCTCCGGACTTCTTCAGAGATTCCAAGTCGAGGGAGAATCGGGCAAGTGGGACTCCTCAATGGGACAAAGCAGGATCAGCCAGGTATGAGTCCTTTTTCCATTAGATAGCAGTGCATCGCGCTCCTCTCGCTGTCTCTGGTTGGAACGTGAACCGATACCCACAGCTTTCTCTGAGGTCTTCCTTTATGGTGTTGAGCGACACCCCGGATTTCCTTTGGTTTCTCCTTTCCCGGTCCCTGGGTAGGTCCTCCTTGGTAGTGAAACCACAAACAGTACAAATCTATGAAAGAAACACAAACCGGTTACTACAATTTCCCACTAACTGCCCTCCAATAAGGTTGACAGCAGTGGGATACACGTTCAATACTGACAGTTGACATTTAAGAAAAATACTCCCTGTTACATAATTATATTTATAAATCCTATCGGTTCCCTTCTGGTTCTTCTTTTTCTTATTCTCAGGTTTCAGATGTCTCCTCTATTTGATTCTCTCTGGGTTCCTCAATTCATTGCAAAGTGTGCCTAGGGTGACAACTCTTTAGCTGATTAATATGGACCCATTTCTCTTCTGTCAATTCTCCTTTGGGGATTTGGATTCTGTAGGCGACAATTTTATCTACAATTTCAAAAGGAACGCGCCAACTGGGCAAACATTTGCGCTCTTTGGTCTGGTTCCTTTGGAAATTGTATAAGTAAACCCTGTCTCCTACTTGGTATTCCTTTTTGGTTATTTTTAGATCATATTGAGCCGTCATACCCTCTGCAGATCTTTCTAGATTCGCTGAGCATACGCAAAGCATGTTGAAGGTGTTTTCTTAGATTCTCAACATACTCATGAGTTGTGGAGTCATTTATCGGTGTCTGTGTTAAACGGAAATCATATAGTGCCTCCTTTTGATTTATATTGGCCTAAGCCTAGTCGCTATATGGGGAAAACCGCGTTAAAAAGTTCCGATTTTGGATCGACTTTGCCCCCATTTTAGAATCATCCGCCATTTTTATTTCTGTTCGCATATTCTCTGTTCTAAAATGGTGGACTGTGTTTTCAGCTTGCAACCAAGCCTCCTGACCTTTGAGTTCTGTTAATGTTTAGGCTGTCCACGAGGCGACTGTTTAGACTGGATAAAGATACCTTGCACTCCATATGAACTGTCATCTAAGTATTGTCTGCGTACACAATCCTCATCCTTGTATAAACATTGGGACAATGTAAAGCAAACCTCGCGCGTGGACACAGGCCGAATGTAATTGTGAGGAGACAACAAACAGTGCTTGCTGCAGGATTTGAAAACATACATCGTCATTGTGACTTCATGGAAATGCAAACCTATGTAATCCTTTGCATATTAATGTATAAGCCGTATGTGAACTAGGCACAAACTCTAGACCACGAATTATTAACATGTAGAGAGGCTGGACAATCTTACTCAGAATTGTATAAAAGCACAAATGTTTCTAATGTCCAGCACTCTCTCTCCTCTCTCTCTGACGGGCTGGTACTCATTGCGGGGTGTTGTGAGCCAGATAGCTATCTGTGTTTCTTTGTAACTGTACAGAATAAAGATCTGTGAATCTTTCTAGCCCGTGATTGGTGTATTTCCTTTTTTGTTACTCAGCCTCGAAATTTTCTTGTTCTTACAGATGGCGCCCGAATAGGGACCCTCAAGATTGATGCCATCTCGTTGAAGTGTTGACGCGGCTAGCAGACCGGGATCAGATGATGAGAAAGGGGGTCCCTTCTTGGATGAGACGCGACACCTCAACAGTACTGGACAACCCGATCCCTGGACGGTGAGCATGCGGCCCGAGACGGCATCTTGCCGAGGGTCCATATATCGGGGCGGGCAGTTTTGCTGAAATCAGCAACCATGAGGGTCCTTTGTTGTCCTTAGTAATCCGATCGGACCTCCTTTGTCCTTTGATCAGGTGAGTCGTGCCCCGATTCCTAATTATCCTGATATTTGATTTGGAGCATTGCTCTTGCGAGTACAATTATTACCAGGTAACACCAGAAATCTGATATTCCTGAGAAATTGTCTGCCTGTTTCATGGCATTATTCCACAGAGACAGACAATCTTTGGAATTTGGCCATCCGGCACCACAGGAGGGGTCGCCGGCATGTACTATGTACTGTAAGTATGGCATTGGTAGTATAGTGTTCAACGATATTTGGCACAGACAAACTAGATATGCTTCCGAACTTCAGTGGCCAATCAATGGTAGCTTTGAGATTTCTCGTATAGAATATTTACAGTCTGTTATGTTATGTTATTGAATTTCTACAGCGCTACAAGCCCTAAGGCATCCAAGCGCTCCATCACAAGCAGAAAGGTCGGTGATGGCAACCATGATGTAAGTTAGATAAAAAGTTCTGTCTTTAGGAGTTTCCGGAAAGCCAGAAGATTGCTCTCTATACGAAGCCCTAACGGTAGATTATTCCAGGCCTTAGCCACGAGCACCGGGAAAGAACGACCATTTCCACGGGCTTTCTTAGTCCTTGGCACCTGCAGACTTAGAGTCGTTGTAGAGCGCAGATTTCTTGCCGGTTGATATATCGTGACTTTATCCTTCAAATAATTAGGAACAGTTCCATAGATGCATTTGTGACCTAGAGTCAGTAATTTAAAGGAGATCCTAGCTGATACTGGGAGCCAATGTAGTTCCCTTCTCGCGTTAGAAGTGGGTTCATGCCTCTTCATACCGTGTATTATACGTACAGAGGCGTTCTGGATTTTCTGCAGTTTCTGTACGTCTTCTCTACTAGCCCCCCCCAGCAGGGCATTACAGTAGTCAAGTCGTGGCAAGATGACAGCTCTGACCAGTTTGGCTCGATTTTTTTCAGAGATGAGAGGGGCCACCTGCCTCAATACTCGTAGGTGATATTTTTTACTATGGCATCCACGTGTGCACCTGCATCCAAGGAGGCTTCCATATAAACACCTAGTGTTTTTACTTTGCCAACGACTTCAATAAAACTATCATCTACCTGGAAACCAGTGAAAGCCTTAGCTAGTCCCTCTCTCTGTTTATTGGGCCCGTAGATCATTAGTTCCGTCTTTCCTGCATTTAAGCATAGCCAGTTTGTGGTCATCCAATCTTTTATTACGCTGTATAACTTATTTAGTTTGAGTTGGTCTGCCTGATGGTCACCTGAAAGTTCCATTGACAGCTGGAAATCATCTGCATAGTTGGTAAAGAAATAGCCCAACTTCTCCAATTCTCTGCATAGAGGGGCAATATAGATGTTAAAGAGCAAGGGCGACAGGCAAGCTCCTTGTGGGACACCACAAAGGATGGTCTCTGCTTCCGAGAAAGCCTCGCCCCAGTGCACCCTGGAGCTTCTACTCTGTAAAAAAGATCTCACCCAGTTGACAGTTTCATTTGCCAAGCCGCCGGTGTCCCGCAATCTGTATAATAGAATCTTATGATCTAAAAGATCAAAAGCAGCACTTAGATCGAGTAATATTAGCAGGCCAGGTCTGCCTTTCTCAATTAATGATAACATCTGCGTCTGGAGGTCAATCAAGGCACTCTCAGTGCCATGAAAGCGGCGGAAACCCGATTGCCTCTCGTGCACCCTTCCCGAGTTTTCAATATATAATTGAAGTTGAGAGGTAGCAACCTTGTCTACCAGTTTCAGAAAGAAAAGCGTATTAGTAATAGGACGATAATTGGCCGCATCTTTAGGATCTAAGCCAGCTTTTTTTAGAAGGGGGGTAACAGCCACTGATTTAATGACTTGTGGAACAGTACAGTGCCTAAAGGAGGCGTTTACAAATCTGCACAAAAATGGTGCAAAGATGTTTTGATGATCTAATATGATTTTGGATGGAATCAGATCTCCTGGACAACTGGTAGGATTCATGGCTCTCATGGTGTTTTCAATCTCTGCCAAGGTGATTTCCGGGAACTTGAAACCAGTATCCATTGATTTTTTTTTTTCCTCCTCTTCTTGTGGTTCAGTGCGGTTAATCATATGGTTGAAATTTACCTCTTGAGTTAGGATAGGGTTTGTCTCGAGGGTTTGTTGATGTAATTGCCTCCGAATTTTATCTTGGGCACATGTAAGTTTATCAGAGAAAGCTTTCTGTGTTCTAACACAGTCCTCTTTGGTAGGAATGATTGAATGATTTAATACTTCCGGTTTTTCCCAGGACCTAAAAAGGCGAAAAAGTTCCTTGGTGTCATTATCAGCTGAAGCTATTTGGTCATTATAATAAGTCCGCTTTGCTTCCGCAATAGCGTCTTTGTATGTTTTGGCATGGGTTTTCCAGATAACTCTATTGGCTGAATTTTGGTCTTTGTGCCAGGAGCGCTCTGCTCGTCGCTTAGTGGCCTTTAGTATAGTTAGCTGTGGTGAGAACCATTTTTGTTTATGGTTAGATTTTCTTATACTTTTTAGTTTCATAGGGGCTACTGTGTCCAGTAAAATAGTCATTTGGGAATTATATTTTTCCACAAGGTGGTCCGGATGATCAAAGTCGGTTGTGGCAAGCATGAGTGAGGACAGGCATTCTGTTAAGATTTCTGTGGTGAGAGCCTTATGATTCCTGTGCATTATTTTGCTAAAGAAAAAAGCTAGACTTGCAGAATTTGATATATTACAAAATTGGAAAAAAGAAGCTATGCAGCAGCTTAAAGGTAAAGAGAAACATGCGCGTCGACATATGTCAAATGCCGAAAAGGCATTATTATATGACCAGCAGAAACAGTCAGAGTCAGTTAGAAACATGGATAGGGCTTTTTAACTTGGCATTCAGAAAATATATCCGTCTAAAGACTTTCATGTATCAGATGAATTGATTGATAAGCTTTTAAATGAACGTAGGCCTGGTGCCACTGCACTACCTCTTTATGTACCTATTCCTGTAGCTTTACCTCTTCCTGCTGTTGCTCCTCCTCCTGTAGTAATTCCTGCTCCTCTTATTACTCCTCCTATTGCTCCTCTGCCGCCAGTTATTGCTCCATTTCCTATTGTTGTTCCTCCGCCTGTACCTCCACCTTTGCCTACTGTTGTGGTCCCGGTAGATATGTCTTTTGTGCCAGTAATAGCACCTTCATTGCCTATTGTACAGGATTTGTCTACACTTTCTTTTCCAAACGGTTCTGCTCCACTTGTAGTTGATAAGGGAGCGGGTGTTGAATCAAAAATTGTAACTCATAATACAGTTTCTAAAGAGAGAAAGAGAGACTTGAATGCGTGGGCTAGACAATGCATGGAGAAAGGTGAACAATCTGATATTTTCGCTAGACTCTTTAATCTAGAAAGTCTTCCTGAGCAAAATGTCCTTATTGAAGGGATGGGATTCCATTTAACTGTAATGTGGAACAGACTGAACGATGTAGATATCCCACAAGGGTTGAGGGATCTGAATGTTTTAGCTTATTCAAGAGATACTGCGCAGAAAGTATATGAGCACGTCGAGAGGGTTTTTGAGTTTAGGAGGGAGTTAGAAAAGTTACGGAATGATGAAATAGATGGTGATAGTTTGGAAACTTTTTATGTACAGAAACGTTTCCTTCCTCTTTGTAAGTCAATGAGTGAAGAAACGCAAATTTGCACCAGAGATGCACTTAAATGGATTTCAGACATGTCGATATCTCCCATAGAAGTATATTTTATTTTATTTTATTTTTTACATTTGTAAAGCGCCACAAAGCCCAGAGGCATCGGGGCGCTGTTGCAGGAAAATGACTTAGTTGCAGTGCAGGGAGGGGGTAGATCGAGGGTGTTACAGCGAGATTGTGTCTTCCCCTAGCCTGGAAAAAGGACGTTTGCCTTTACAGAGGTTGTACAGTTGACAGGGTCCAGGTGGTGTTTATACAAACAGCATAGTTTTTATTGCTTTCCTGAAGCCCAGGTGGGATTCGATGCCTCTGATCTTGGTGGGTACTAGGTTCCAGTTGGTGGCGGCGAGGACTGGGAAGCTAGCGCCCCCTGCTCTGGTTCTGATGCTTTTTGGAATTACTAGGTGGTTAGTGTGGTTCGACCTAGTTGGTCTGTTAGAGGGGGGACCAGAGAATCTCTGAGCAAGGTAGCGCGGTGCTGTGTCGTGTCGACATTTGTGGGTGAGTGCCAGTGATTTGAAAAGGATCCGTTCCTTGACCGGAAGCCAGTGGACAGATTTTCTGGTGGCTGAGATGTGGTCTCTTTTCGAGATCCCTGTGGCTGCTCTGAGGGCATTGTTCTGCACCGTTTGAAGTTTTTTTTAATGTTTTTGGCTGAAGTGCCTAGTAGGAGTGCATTGCAGTAGTCTAGGCGGGAAACGATGATGGCTCTTGCGATGGTGAGGGAATTTTCCTGTGAGAGGAAGGGCCTTGCAGCAGTGATGAGCTTTGAGTGGTAGGCTGCTGCTGAAGAGATTGCGTTGACCTGTCTGTCCATGGTGAGGTTTGAGTCCAGGTAAACTCCAAGGGTTTCGACTGCTTTGGAGACCGAGATGTGGCAATTGTCGATGATGAAGGAGTCATATTGTGGCCCCATTTTATCGATTGTGGCTGGTGATCCGATGATGAGTAACTCTGTTTTTTTGCTGTTGAGGCAGAGCCAGTTTTCCGCCATCCAGGTTTGGATGGTGGTGTAAATGGAGATGAGGGTTTTTTGGTCGGCTTCGTAGTCTCCGGTGAGAGGGATGAGGACTTGTGTGTCGTCCGCATAGTTGGTGTAAGTGATGACCATTGCATCGAGGTATTTGAATAGTGACCTTGTGAAAAGGTTGTACAGTGTGGGGGATATGCAGGACCCCTGCGGGACACCGCATTTAATTAGATGTGGATGGGCGCAGGCTGTGTCCGAGAAGACTTTCATTTCTCTGCCCTTAAGGAAGGATGCTATCCAGGCGATGGCTTCTGCTGAGAAATTGCCCGCTGTAGAGAGGTGGTGGCAGAGGGTGCCATGATTGATCAGGTCAAATGCCGCCGAAAGGTCGAGTAGAAGTAGGAGAGCTGGTTTGCCTATGTCTTTTGGTTCTTAAGGTCCAGTGGTGCTGTTTCTGTGCCAGGGTTTGGGCGGAAGCCAGATTGCCGGAGACCAAGTAGGTGATGAGCTTCTAGGTAGCTCTGAACTTGGAGGTATGCAGCTTTATCCAGGATCTTGAGAAGGAAGGGAACTGTAGTGATGGGCCTATAGTTCCCTGGTACCTTGGGGTCTAGTGTAGGTTTTTTTAGTAATGGGCGGGCCCACGCTTCTTTGAGGCAGGATGGCACTTGGTTGGATTTGAACGATGCATTGATGAAGGCTGTGAAGAACGGTACCAGTGCGGGGGCGCTGTCCTTGATGAGCTGGGCTGGACATGAGTCGCCTTTGCAATAGGAGGGTTTGATGGAGTTGAGTATGGTTAGGACTTCCTCTTCTGTAATCTCCTGGAACGAGAAGGCTGGGATTCCGGAAGTGGCGGTGTTCTGGTTTAGGTTGGATAGTTGTTGCGATAGGGCTCTTTGGTGACTGATGATTTTTTCTTGCAGAGTATTCAGTTTGTTGAGCATGGCTTCTTGGATGTCGTTACACCATTCTTTGTTTTTATTCAAGGGGTTTGAAGGGGAGCCGGGGACTCCAATTCTCTCAAGATTGCAAAGATTTCTCTGGATCCTGATTTGGCGTTTGCGATCCTGGTATTGAAGAAGTTGGCTTTGGCCGCAATGATGGCGGATTTGTATTGTTTGGCGATGTCTTTAAAGGCTTGTTTAGTGATGTCATTGGGGTTAGTTTGCCATGCTGTGAGAGCCAATCGTTTTTGTGAGCGTAGTTTCAGGAGATCCTGAGTGCACCACGAGTTGGTTTTTTTGGTGGGTTTAGCGTTCCTGTGTGCTAAGGGAGTGATGGTGTCAATGGCCTTGGTAATAATGGCGTTGTAGGTTGCTGCAAGAGTGTCCGGATTGTTGGGGAAAGGGTGTTTGAGTTTGGGAACCAAGAGGTGGGGCAGTAGTCTTTCCTTGGTTAGTTGCTTGGCGCTCCTGGTGAGGGCAGGCAGCAGAACCTCATGAGCAGTAGGTGGAGCTTTGGAGTAGTTGATATTGAAGTGGATAATAGAGTGATCCGACCATGGAATAGGCGAGATGATGGGTGTCGATACCTGACAGTTGTGTTGGGCGATCCAATCCAGGATGCAGCCTTTGATGTGTGTTGGTTTTAACACTTCTTGTTTGAAACCAAGTGTTGCGAGGGCGTTGTTGAAAGAAGCGTCATTCCTGTCTGAAGGGTCATTGAGGCCGAGGTTCATGTCACCCAGGAGGATGGACATGGTGGTTTTCTTCAGGTTGTTGCTGATGTTGCGTAGGAGCGCTTCCTGGAATTCTCCTGCAGGTCCTGGTGGGCGGTATGTGAGGTGGGCGGTGATGGTGCAGCTTGGTGAGGGGTTGATTTTGACGAGCATGTAGTCACAGCTGTGCAAGGGGTCCCCTTGGATCCTTCTGATGGGGATGGACTGTTTAGCTATCAATGCAACCCCCCCTTTTGTGTATTGCAGTCTTGCCTGAAAATTGTGTAATCATCGGGCAGGGCAATGGCTACAGCTGGGCCAGCGGCTTCATGGAGCCATGTTTCGCAAATAAATAGTAGATCAAGGTTGGAGTTGCAAAGGAGGTCGTGGATATCTAAGGCGTGTCCCAGGAGGGAGCGCATATTGATGAGGGCGCATTTGAGTGTAGATGGTATGCTTGGGGTCAATTTGCTGGCAGTGGTGGGAGCGCATATATCTAGTGGTTCAACAATAACATCAGCGGCAGCAGCAAAGGCAGTGCTGGGCACACCTAAATTAAGTGGGTCACACATAGCAAATGGTACAGCAATAGCATCAGTGGCAGCAGCAAAGGCAGTGCTGGGCGCACCTAAATCAAGTGGGTCACACATAGCAAATGTTACAGCAATAGCATCAGTGGCCGAGGCTGTAGCATACATCACAGGTGGGTTGGTGTATGCATCAAGCCTTGTGTTCCATTCAGTGGAGGCAACTATATGACACATATAGTCAGTATACTCCAGAAATGCAGAGGAAAGTGATACAGGTAATGGTAGAATACCTGCAGGATGAATGTATAAAGAGAAAGATTTGTTGTCCCGCATAATTATTGAATATTTACAAGCAAGCTTTTTCATCTGACACTACTTCCACCGCTCTAGCGCTCGATTTAGCTCTTATGCTTAGTAAGCGTTTGGAGTTGCCTATTTCTCAGTTGACTATGAGAGATGTTCCTCCAACATTTGTTCCTAAAGTCGAGGTCCCGGCTAATGCCGCAACGGGTGTTGTCGCTTATGATATTGATGCACATTATGTATCATAGTTTTTTCACGTCCCGTTCTCAAGACAGGAAGAGAATACTATTAGACAGTCCATTACAGATATTAGAAAGAATCCAACAGGATTTTATAAAGAAATAGAATCTGTCTTGCAATCGTCAGTTTTCACTTTGGGTGATATAGATTTGTTGTTTCCTGTGCTCCTACTTGCTGACTTATGGAAACAGATTAGGACTGTAAACGATGCAGCAGGGTTAGGTGACACATGGGATAGCTTGGTTAGGCAAGATAGAGAAAGGAAAGCGGGTGAAAGACCACCACAGGTGATACTGGCTTTGCCTGATAGAATAGTGACAAAATTAAAAACCTTAATTCCTGAGAGAAGGATAGTTTGGGACAAAACTACTGCTGGTACCCAAGAAAAATCTGAATGTGGTACCGAATTCTTTAATCGGTTTGAAAAAGTATTCTCAGATTTTAGCAGACAGGATTTAGGCACTGAGTCCGGAAAACGATTATTTGTTGACAAATTTGTGCGTGGATTGTTGCCTGATATCCAAGCACAAATTATGACTTCTGAGAGCACTTGGCAAGCTAAGTCTCAGTCTGAAGTATTGCATATGGCTCAGTATTATGAGAACCGAGTCAATAATAAGAAGGTAAAGATTGAAAAGAAAAAGGGAGACTTGAAAACTAAGGTATTGTTGCAACAGATAGCTAGAGGACCTAGAGGTGGTAGTACACAGTTTTGGGGACAGTATGTTCCACAAGGTAATGCACCGTTGGGTCCTGTAT
Source organism: Ambystoma mexicanum (assembly GCF_040938575.1). NCBI lineage: Eukaryota > Metazoa > Chordata > Amphibia > Caudata > Ambystomatidae > Ambystoma > Ambystoma mexicanum. The sequence goes on along the minus strand of NC_090928.1, from coordinate 581,604,608 downwards.
ACGTAAACCAATGTGCTTATTGCAGACAAGAGGGTCATTGGCGAGCACAATGCCCGATCCTCAAGCAGAGGTCGAATAATACATATGGTGTCATGGGTAGACGATCCAGAGCCTGCCCTGGGGTAGGAGGTCCTGGTAGAAGCCAGTTTTCTCAAAATTCTCAGTCTTTTTTGCAAGACAATCAGAAACCAAGTGTGGATAGTAGAAATATTTTTGATAATCCTTCCACTGCCTATCTTTCTGAAGATCTTCCCTTTGACACTATATTGTTTTTTTAGGTCAGCTCGAAGCAGGGTCTGGAACCAACGCCTATTCCCATTAATCAGAAAGGTCTCCACGTTGAAATGATGGTGGGGAATAGGAAGCATCACGTCTATTTTTGATAGATGCAGGAGCACAGAAATGTTCCATTGACCATTCACTGGTTCCAGACATTACACTGTCAGGGCAGACTAACGTTTTTGTAGGGTTTTCTCGTATGCCAGTGGTTAGTCTGGTTTCTTTGACGGTACCGATTTCACTGGGTCCATTTACGGATCACTGTCCATTTCTTTTGACAGCGAACTGTGGAGAGAATTTGTTGGGGTTGAATCTGTTGAAAGAATTAAATGCAGTAATTCATTGTTCTTCAGATGGAGTGCTTTTGACGATTTCACCACAGCAATTTTCTGCCTCACAGTTTCTGACTAGACCTTTGCCAGTGGAATTTAGTGAAGTTCCGGAGTGTTTATGGGCGATTGATGATAATGATGTTGGTGTCTTAAGAATTGAGCCTGTCAGAATCATTTTGAAAACAGGAGTGAAGTTGCCACGAATTCCACAGTATAAGATTTCAGTTGATGGTGAGCAAGCTTTGAAGTGTATAGTTTCTGATTTTGTACACCGTGGGGTAATTGAAGAAAGTGCAGGAAGTTTGTGCAATAGTCTAATTTTACATGTGTATAAAAAAGGGATAATGCAATTCCTTTCCGTTTCATTATCGATTTATGCGCTATAAATAAGATTGTTGCTCCACAATTTCAAATTGTGCCTGATGTAACGACGATACTAACGATGATTCCAGCATCCGCTACTCATTTCAGTGTTGTAGATCTTATGAATGCCTTCTTTAGCATTCCTATACACAAGGATAGTAGATATTTGTTTGCGTTTACCCTAAGGGGAAACTCGTTTACAGTCACCCGTGCCCCTCAAGGGTACACGGAGAGTCCAAGTATCTATAGTAGGGCTTTGAAAGAGCAGCTCGATACACTTGAGTTGCCTTCTACTTGTACATTGTTACAATATGTCGATGATCTTCTTTTGGCTGCATATTCAGTAAGTGCTTGCAAGGAAGGCACTGTGTTGTTGCTTATTCATCTAGCAAAACATGGACATAAAGCTTCACTGAAAAAGATTCAGTATTGTCGACAGGAGGTCGCCTACTTAGGCTATCTCCTGTCAAAGGAGGGAAGAAGATTGACACCTGAACAAATTAAAATAATTTCTACCATGTCTGTCCCAAATACACAGAAGGAAGTCAGAGCCTTGATAGGAATGGCTTCTTACTGTAGAAAGTGGATCCCAAACTTTTCACTAGTGATCAAACCAATGTTGGCATTGACAAAGAAGGGCATTTCGTTGCCATTGCCGTGGAACTTGGAACACCAGAAAGCTTTTGATCTGCTCAAGACTGCACTGTGTTCAGCACCAGTTTTGGGCACACCAAATTATGAAAATGCCTTCGAATTGTATGTGCATGAACGTGATGGATGTGCTTTGGCTGTGTTAACGCAGTTAACATGGATGGGGGAAGAATAGGCCATGCAGTTACTTTTCCTCCACCCTTGATCCTGTTGCATTCGATTTGCCGAGATGTCTGAGAGCTGTCGCTGCTGCTGCTGCGTCTGTAAACAGAGCGAGGGCATGGTCCTCAGCCATACTTTAACCTTGTTGGTACCTCACTCTGTAGACGTTCTATTAAACAGAACACAAACACAACATCTTACTTCTGCTCGATTAACGAGATATGAATGAATCTTGTTTGCACCGCATATTCAAATTAAAAGATGTTGTGTATTAAATCCTGCTGAATTGTTACCTCTTCCGCAAGACATTGCTTCCAGTGATGAAATGTCACATGACTGCCTTTATACAACAGAACAAGAAACTAAAGGCAGGATTGATTTGAAAGATACACCTTTGAGCGATCCACAAGGGGAGCGGTTTTGCGATGGCTCCTGCTTCCACTGCTGCTTATGCCCGATTGTGGAAACCAAAAGAATCTTGCATAACTCCACGCAGGCCGCAGAGATTATTGCACTAACTCGAGCTTGTGAACTTTCCAAAGGGCTTAGAGTGAATATATATACTGACAGTCAGTATGCTTTTAGGGTAGTTCACAACTTCGGTAGACTTTGGGCAGAACCAGGTTTCTTGACCTCACATGGAACGAAGATCCAATATGGCACCTTCATAGTTCAGCTACTCTCAGCGCATGCACTTCCCACTCAGCTAGCAATTATGAAGTGCGCGGCACATCAGAAAAACATAGACGATGTAGGAAAAGGGAACGCTTCCGCTGACCAAAATTTGCAAAAAGTTAGAATCTGTCTGGGTAAATGTCAACAGCCTGAAAACCGCTGAGCGTTTTGTCCAGAGTTGTATGGTTTGTCTAGAGCACAATGCGGGGAAGGGCACATCGACACCAAGGGGTAGTTTTGGTCCATCTCCTGTCCCTTTTGAAGTAATTCACTTTGACTTCATTGAACTGGAGCACTGCAATAATTTAAAGTATGTTTTGGTAGTTATATGTGCTTTTAGTAAATGGGTTGAAGCCTTTCCTGTGAAAGATGCCACAGCAATGACAACGACGAAAACCATGCTTAAGGAATATTTTACTAGGTTTGGTTTGCCAAGGGTCATCTGGGCGGATAATGGTCCACATTTTATCGCTGCTGTTATTCTGCAAGTATGCGCAGGATTACAGATCGATAAACGGTTCCATTTGGCTAAGTGCTGGACTCGTAGAACGTCACAATGGTATTTTGAAGAACAAACTTGCTAAGGCGTGTGCCGGCACCAATTTGAAATGTCCGGACGCCTTACCAATAGTGCTACTTTCCATGCGCATGACCCCACAGCCTAGGACTGGACTCTGGCCTCATGAAATTATTATGGGGAGGCCAGCTAACATTTGAAACATCCCCAAGCCTAGATATTTAAGAGATGTGGAGCACTTACTTCTTTCTGAATACTGTGATCGTTTAACTCAAAACTTGTATTTGATTTATCATCAGGTACGAGAAGCCCTCCCAGTTAAATACGAGGGGCCAGGTGACAGAATTCGACCCGGCGACTGGGTGCTCACAAAGTCATTTGAGAGAGCATCCAGTCTCGCACCGCGCTGGAGAGGGCCTTCCCAGGTCCTATTGGCCGCGCAAACTGATGTACGAGTAGCTGGAAAGAGATACTGGATCCACACTATGCATTTCAAAAGGATACCTTTTCCTTTACCACACAACGGAGAAGATAAGAAGAAACCTACTTACTCTGTTCCTAATGATCAATCAGTCTTGAACAGCATCAAGGGTGTTTCGGGGATACTTCCTGAGCCCACGGGGCCTGGGGAGACTGCTGCTTTGTCTCTGAACTCTTCTGCGGATCCTCTTGCACCCTTGCATGATCCTGCAGTTATTTCACCACTACCATCAGGAAGCAACAACACACTGTTCGCAGATCACACAGTACCAGGAGTCACAAGGTACAATCTGCGTCCACGGCACTAGTCTCACTGCACAAAAACCACTGTGCCCACAGGGGAATGACCACAGAGCTTGTCCTTTGCCACCCTTTTCACTGAAGGAAAGTAGGTGTCTGGGGACTGGGGAAAGACTAAGAAATCACGTGATCAGAAGATCACCAGCAAACGGACTACGGAGATTTTCGCAGGAACTTTTTCGGAAAAGAGCTTCAAGGAACAATGCCTGTCGTTGTCCCTACTCGTGCGGAACAATCTAATAATTGTGTGGCCAACAATGACAATGGACGATCAAATACATGGTCTCTTAAGATGTGTTGTCTTCTTGTAATTGTGTTAACCAGTTTCATAGTAGTAGCTGCCTTAGGATTTTGGTATATGGAAGAAGTACGCCCGCTTGAAACATTCTTGCCTACCGAGAATGTTCCTACTGTATCTACACCTTTGGTGCACCTGCACACTCAATCTCCTAGGGACTCTCAACATAGACAGAGTTATCATAATAATACATTACTGCTAATAATGAATGCAACTCATGCCATTTTGAACAGAACAAACTACTGGATTTGCTCTCATTTACCTCAACATGGGGAAAAAGGGTTGGGCTGGTATATTCATCCTTTGCCTTTAACTACTGCATGTTATGCTTCTCTACGGACACTATTCTTTGGCCGATGGAATGATAGAATCTCAGGGAACTTTGATCGAGCGAATTTGAACAGCGAGTCCCAACGCCTCTGGGATGCTCAGTCTTCGCTAATAGGAGCAAGCTTAATGTTGCTTCTATTAGGCCTTCTGATAGACTTACCCGACCTTTTCATTCTCTGATTTCTTTTAAGATGGTTCCTATAGGTAATAGGGATGCCACGCCACCTTCCTACACTGTTAACCATAGCCCCAACTCAGTTTCTTTCTGCATACAAAGGAATGGTACTCAGTCAATGGGCAATTTCAAGGGTTGCACTAGTGTTGCAAACTTGAACAGTGAGGACAGACCTTTGTATGTAGGCAAACCTGTCTATTTCATTTGCGTTAATGAAGCTTATACATGGCTACCTAGGGATTGGCAGGGAACTTGCTATTTGGAAATTCTGCTACCAGGGGTATATGTAGCGAGTACCACTGAATTCTCTAGGGCTCATCCTAGGCGGGACGAGAATGGCAATACTCCTTCACAAGTTCTGGGCGACGTAGCAAAATCCTTTGTACCTTTGTGGGGGCGGATCCTGAATTCCGAGGATATCAGGAGGCTAGCAAGAATACTGGAGTAAACCATCAACCGGACTACTGACATACTCTATAACATGACTCTACAGCAAAAGGCAATCAGATTAGTGGTGCTACAAAACCGGATGGTATTAGACGTCATCTTGGCTAAGCGTGGTGGAGTATGCAAATTAGTTGAGTCCGCTTGCTGTGTTTTCGTACCAGATTCCTCCCCGACCATCTTTAAGGCAATCCAAAATCTGCACATCCTGAGTTCAGAAGTACATGTTCCCGAGGGAAATGGGATCTCAGTACTTGGTTCTGGGACTTCTTACGAGCTTGGGGATGGAAGCTTCTCTCGGTCTTATTGATAATTCTAGGTATTCTGTTGTTCTGCTGTTGTTGTATACAATGTCTTCCTGCCATATGTTCAATGTTAGGGGGATGTTGTGCACAGACTATAGGAATGTTAGGACCAAAGGTACATGCACCGGGAAGAATGACCAACGAATTTATGATGAAGGAAATTTCCGCCGCAGATCTTATGGCAATCGATATATCTGATGAATGTGATTCAGGATGTATGGACATTAAAAACGTGGAGTTACTCGTGAAGTAAAATTTTTAGTTTAGCACTTGGCTTAGGCCAAAAGGAGGGTTTGTTGAATGGAAATCATATGGTGCCTCCTTTTGATTTATATTGGCCTAAGCCTAGTCGCTCTATGGGGAAAACCGCGTTGCAAAGTTCTGATTTTGGATCGACTTCGCCGCCAGTTTAGAATCATCCACCATTTTGATTTCTCTTCGCATATTCTCTGTCCTAAAATGGTGGACTGTGTTTTCAGCTTTCAACCAAGCCTCCTGACTTTTGAGTTCTGTTAATGTTTAGGCTGTCCAAGAGCGACTGTTTAGACTGGGTAAAGAGACCTTGCACTCCATATAAACTGTCATCTAAGTATTGTCTGCGCACACAATCCTCATCCTTGTATAAACATTGGGACAATGTAAAGCAAACCTCGAGCGTGGACACAGGCCGAATGTAATTGTGAGGAGACAACAAACAGTGCTTGCAGCAGGATTTGAAAACATACATCGTCATTGTGTCTTCAAGGAAATGCAAACCTATATAATCCTTTGCATATTATTGTATAAGCCGTATGTGAACTAGGCATGAACTGTAGACCACAAATTATTAACATGTAGAGAGGCTGGACAATATTACTCAAAATTGTATAAAAGCACAAATGTGTCTAATGTCCAGCACCCTCTCTCCTCTCTCTGATGGGCTGGTACTCATTTGTGGAAATCGAAATAATATTGTACCTCCTATCGCATTGTTTGAATGTATGTTGGCCTATGCCAAGTTGTCTAAAAACATCGTGTACATAGATTCCGCGGCAAGGTCTTGACCTTAATGTATTGTGTAAATCGCCATCTTGGATTTAGCCGCCATTTTAGGTTCTCTTGTAGTGTGGAAGTCACCCTGAACAAAAAAATGGAGGCCGAATGACATTTCGAGTGGGATTCTGGCCGTTGTGACCTCCGCACACATGAATAAGTAATATGCCTGCAGGCCACTTGTTGGGGTCGCAAACTGAGACCTTGTCCTATCCCTGACCTATGTGTAAATGAACAACTGTATCAGCGGAACTGATCAAATGCATACATTATGGGATCGACCTGGCAACGAACTCTAGGCCTGGTTCTGAGAATGATTAACCCGCGAGGGGGTTGGCCAGAGCTGGATAAAAAAGTATAAAAACCCGAGTATCCCAATGTACGGTCTCTCACACTAGCACGGCGAACTACCGTTGATAGTTCGTTCTGTTACTCTGAGGGGCGAATAGCTATCCGTATGTCAATTGACTTTTGGTAATTGTTGTACCTTTGAATAAAGCGCTTTGTATGTCCTTTGTAACCTGTGTTGGTGGGTTTCCTTTTGGGCTTCCCGGCCTCATATCAATTTTTCTGTTTCAACACATTGTGGGGTGTTTAGAGCCAGATAGCTATCTGTGTTTATTTGTAACTGTACAGAATAAAGATCTGTGAATCTTTCTAGCCCGTGATTGGTGTATTTCCTTTTTTGGTACTCAGCCTCAATATTTTCTGAGCAAATGCTGAGGTCAAAGGTTGTGACTCGTAGTACTGTTTCTGCAGATAGGAAACAGGAATTGTTTGCATGGGCTAAGCATTGCATGGAGAAAGGTGATCAAGCTAATATTTTTTCTACATTATCTAATTTGAATAGTTTTCCCGAGAAAAATGTTTTTATCGAAGGTTTGGGGACTCATTTGTGTGTGATGTGGGGTAGATTACAAAATTCGGATCTTCCACAAGGGGTGAGAGATCTGAATGCTTTGGCACTTTCGAGGGACACAGAGCAGAAAGTATATGGACATGTTGAAAGATTGTTTGAGTTTAGGAAAGACTTTGAAAAATCACGAGATGAGGATGATGAGGACGATAGAATATATGTACAGAAACGGTTCCTTCCATGCCGTAGAACGGCACCTGAGGAAGTACGAATTTGTACCAAAGATGCGGTTCGATGGATCTCGGATTCATCGATACCGCCAGACGAAGTGTATGACACGTATAGTCAGTATACAGTAGAAATGCAAAGAAAGGTAATTCAGGTGATGGTACAGCACCTGCAAATGTGTAAGAAAGAGGGTTAGTTGCCCCATAGAATTATTGGGGATTTGTAAAAGGGCTTTTTCGCCCGACACTTCTACAGCTGCCTTAGCGCTCGACCTGGCTCTATTGCTTAGTAAACGGCCGGAGGTACCTATATCTCAGTTGCCTATGAGAGAGGTTCCTCCGACCTTTGTCCCAAAAGTTGAGATCCCCGCCAACGCTGGGACTGGTGCCCCCGCTGTGGATATCCCTGCACATTATGTATCGCAATTTGTTCACGTCCCGTTTTCACGACAGGAAGTGAACACAATTAGACAATCAGTTCCCGATATCAGGAAAAACCCAACGGGGTTTTACAAAGAAATAGAGTCCGTTTTACAGTCCTCCGTGTTCACCTTGAGTGACATTGACTTGTTATTCCCTGTACTCCTACCCGTAGATGTATGGAAACAGGTTCGGACAATAGATGATGTGCCGGGGTTGGGAGATACGTGGGCAAATATGATTAGAATTGATGGAGAAAGACCAGCTGGTGAGAAACCACCACAGGTAATACTTACTTTATCTGATAGGATTGTCGCTAAACTAAAAACTATAATTCCAGAAAAAAGGATTATTTGGGACAAGCTTACGGCCTGTGTCCAAGGGAAAACTGAAGGCGCCACCGAATTTTTTAATAGATTCGAGCAGGTATTTTCTGACTTCAGTGGACAGGATTTAGGTACAGAGTCGGGAAAAAGGTTGTTCGTGGACAAATTTGTACGTGGATTGTTACCTGACATCCAGTCACAAATTATGTCCTCAGAGAGCGCTTGGCAGGCAAAATCTCAATCTGAGGTTTTGCACATGGCTCAGTATTATGAGAACCGTGTTAATAATGAAAAGGAGAAAATTGAAAAGAGAAAGGGAGATTTGAAAACCAAAGTATTATTGCAGCAAATTGTTAGAAACCCCAGAGGAGGTACGACACAGACTAGAGGTCAGTACGTTCCAAAAGGAAATGCTCCTTCTAGTACTGTGAATATAAATCAATGTGCTTATTGCCGCCAGGAAGGTCATTGGCGAGCACAGTGCCCTGTCCTTCGCCAGAGGTCAAACAGTGTGTTTGGGGGTATGGGTAGACGACCTAGGGGCCGCCCTGGAGCAGGGGGCCCTGACAGAGGTCAGCTTTTACAAGATTCTCAGCAACCTTTTTCACAGGAAAATCAGACCTCGAGTATGGACTCGAGAAACATATTTGATCACCCTTCTGCTGCCTACCTTTCTGAAGAGCTTCCTTCTGACGAGGCTCCGTTTTATTAGGATTGCCTGAAGCAGGGTTTGGAACCTTCGCCTATTCCCGTTAATCAAAAAGGCCCCTACGTTGAATTATTAGTGGGGAATAGGAAACACCAGTTTTTGATTGACACTGGAGCACAGAAGTGCTCCATTGATCATTCTCGGGTTCCAAACATCCCACTGTCAGGGCAAACAAATGTTTCCGTAGGGTTTTCTGGTGTACCAACTGTCTGTCTGGTTTCTGCGCCGGTATCCGTTTCTTTGGGTCCCTTTACGGACCATTGTCCCTTTCTCCTCACTTCGAACTGTGGAGAGAATTTGCTGGGGTTGAATTTGTTAAAGAAATTGAATGCAGTAATTCATTGTTCTTCGGATGGAGTACGGCTAACGGTTTCACCACAGCAACTTCCTAATTCTCATTTCTTGATTCGACCTTTACCTCCCGAGTTTAGCATTGTCCCGGAATGTTTGTGGGCGGTGGACGACAATGATGTCGGAGTGTTACAGATTGAGCCCGTTAAAATAGTCCTGAAACATGGGGTGAAACTGCCACGCATTCCGCAGTATAAAATATCAGTCGAAGGCGAACGTGCTTTGAAATGCATTGTCTCCGATTTTGTACATCGTGGGGTGATCGAGGAGATTACTGGTAGTTTGTGTAACAGTCCGATCTTACCCGTATATAAGAAAGGCGACAATGCAATTCCGTACCGGTTTATAATTGATCTTTGTGCTATTAACCGAGTGGTCGCCCCACAATTTCCAATTGTGCCTGATGTGACGACGATATTAACAATGATCCCTGCTACGGCTACGCACTTCAGCGTTGTGGATCTAAAAAACGCTTTCTTTAGTATCCCTATACATAAAGAAAGCAGATATCTGTTTGCGTTCACCTTGGGGCGACGCTCATTTACATTTACAAGGGCACCTCAAGGGTATACTGAAAGTCCTAGTATTTATAGTAGAGCCTTGAAAGAGCAGCTCGACACCCTTGAATTGCCACCTACTTGCACGCTGCTTCAATATGTTGACGATTTGCTTTTGGCTGCAGATTCTGAGAATGCCTGTAAAGAAGGCACTATACTGTTGCTTGTTCATCTAGCTAAAAATGGTCACAAAGCTTCGCTTAAAACATTTAAATATTGTTGTGAGGAGGTTGCCTATCTAGGCTACCTCCTGTCAAAGGAGGGGAGAAGATTGACACCTGAAAGAATAAAACACATTTCTGGCATGTCTGTTCCAAATACACAGAAGGAAGTCAGAGCCCTGATAGGTATGGCTTCCTACTGTAGGTTGTGGATCGCGAATTTCGCACTAGTGGTAAAACCGATGTTGGCTTTGACGAAGAAGGGCATTTCTGCCACTGCCATGGGAATCGGAACATCAACGATCATTTGAGCTTCTCAAAACCGCGCTATGTTCGGCACCGGTTCTGGGTACTCCAAATTATGACAAGGCTTGTGTTGTTTGTGCATGAATGTGATGGATGTGCTTTGGCTGTGTTAACACAGGAACACGGAGGGAAGAATAGGCCGTGCGGCTACTACTCCTCCGCCATTGATCCTGTCGCATTCGCTTTGCCAAGATGTTTGCGCGCTGTCGCTGCTGCTGCCGCGTCTGTAAAACAGAGTGAGGGAATGGTCCTAGGCCATGATTTGATTTTGATGGTACCTCACTCTGTTGATATTCTATTGAACAAAACTCAAACGCAACACCTCACCTCTGCATGGTTAAAAAGGTATGAACTAATTTTGTTTGCCCCTCATATTCAAATTAAGAGGTGTTGTGTTCTTAATCCGGCTGAACTCTTACCTTTCCCGCAAAACACTGTTTGCGGTGACGAAGAATTACATGCCTGCCTGTATACCACCGAACAAGAAACGAAGGGCAGGATAGATCTCATAGATACTCCTTTGGATAATGCAGAAGGGGAGCTGTTTTGCGATGGCTCCTGCTTCAAACTTTCGAATGGTACATCTACAGCTGCTTATGCAGTTACTACATTGAGCAAAGTTGTCAAAACTAAGAGAATTTCGCATAACTCCGCGCAGGCCGCAGAGATTATAGCGTTGACCCGAGCTTGTGAACTTTGCCGAGGGCGAAGAGTAAATATATATACTGATAGCCAGTACGCATTTGGGGTGGCTCACAACTTCGGAAAGCTTTGGTCGGAAAGAGGGTTCCTGACCTCACATGGGACCAAGATTCAGCATGGCCCCTTGATAGTGCAATTACTTTCGGCACTCTCACTCCCTAAACAGTTAGCGATCATGAAATGTGCAGCACATCGCAAGGTCATAGATGATGTAGGCAAAGGGAACGCTTTTGCAGATTTGATAGCCAGACAAACGGCCACAGACCTTAGCACGGACATGTATGCCTCGAGGGAAATGAGAGATGCTTGCATAATGGATGAAGGTATTGGGTCTGTGCGAGATATTCAAACTGATGCCACAATGGAAGAATCTAAAAAGTGGGCTGAAGGAATGGGGAAACTGGATGACGAAGGGTGTTGGGTGGATACATCCGAAGGGAAATGGTTGCTTCCTGATTCTTATGTATTGGCAATGGTTACGATGGCACACGGTCCTACGCATGTGTGTGCCCAGCAGATCACAAGAATGTTAGAACAGGTCTGGGTGAATGACAAGATTCTGGACACTGCAAAGAGGCATGTCCAGAACTGTATGATCTGCCTACAGCACAATGTGGGTAAGGGGACAGTAACTCCAAGGGGAAGTTTTGGGCCCCCTTCTGTCCCCTTTCAGGTTATACACTTTGATTTTATTGAAATGGAGCGATGTAATAATCTAAAATATGTTCTTGTAATTATTTGTGCCTTCAGTAAATGGGTCGAGGCTTTCCCCATCAAAGATGCTACCGCCATGACCACTGCAAAGATTATGGTAAAATAATTCTTTCCTCGATTTGGGCTCCCGAGGATAATCTGGTCGGACAATGGTCCTCACTTTATCGCAGCAGTAATTTTGCAAATATGTGCAGCCCTATGTATTGAGAAACGATTTCATTCAGCTAGGCATCCTCAGAGTGCTGGGTTGGAAGAAAGACACAACGGTATTTTAAAGAATAAACTTGCAAAAACATGTGCTGATACCAAACTAAAATGGCCAGATGCTTTGCCTATTGTGTTATTAGCTATGTGTACCACACCTCAGACTAGAACTGGGCTTTCTCCATTTGAAGTAGTAATGGGGAGACCTGCTAACATTTGGGGTCTCCCAAAACCTAAAGCCCTGAGGGAGGTGGAAAATGTATTGCTTGTAGACTACTGTAACCAGTTAACTAAAAACCTGTATTTCATCTACCACCAGGTGCATGCTGCTTTACCTGTACGGTTCACAGGCCCAGGACACGATATACAGCCTGGAAGTTGGGTCCTCGTGAAGGCCTACGAGAGGTCTTCATGTCTCGCGCCTCGCTGGCGGGGACCCCATCAGCTATTATTGGTCACCAGGACAGCAGTGCGGGTGGCTGGAAATAAGAACTGGATTCACGCGACGCACGTCAAGAAACTTCCTCACCCGATGCCACACGCTACAGAAGAAGCAGAACCCCTCGCTGATGCTACAGTCTCTGATTCTGGAGTAGCAAACAGCGCTGTGAGTGCGTCGGAGAAGTTCTCTGAGCCTGAGGAGCTTGGGGAACAGTCTATTTCGTCTCCACACTCTTTTGAAAAATCACTTCCCGAAAACACTGTTTCGAGCTCTGCGACTTCCGTCGCCACCGACATGTCGCTTCCCTCAGGAAGTGACGATACCTTGCTTCCGGACCACACAATTTTGGGTACCATCAGGTACAACCTTCGACCAAGGAAATAGAACTACGGCACGAGTTTCGTGCATCTGGAAAAGGAAGTGATTGGAAAATTGTCTCGTTATGAGAAAGTTTTGTTGAGCAAAAAAGGGATTCTGCTGGCTGGGGTTGGGAATGGCTAAGAAATCACGCGACCGTAGTGTCGCCAGCAACGAACATTGGGGCCGTCGATCGAGAAACTACAATGCCTGCCACCTTCACCGCTGCTCCCCGCACTGGACTTTTAGATAAGGGGGTGACCGAATCGAACAATGAACAATGTGCCTGGGCCCTGAAAATGTACTGTTGTGTTTTGATAATGATTATTGTTATTTTTGCAACTGCTGCTGTAGGACTTTGGTATTTTGAAGAAATCTATCCTTTGAAACCTTTATTACCGACCAAGATCGTACCAACTGTTTTGACTCCCTCTGTACACCTTCACACTCTGTCCCCTAGAGACTCCAAACATAGACAGAAGTATCATAATAACACTCTGATGATAGTAATGAATGCTACTCATGCCATTTTTAATAAGAGTAATTGTTGGATTTGTACTCATTTACCGCAACATGGGAACAAGGGACTGGGATGGTATATACATCCTCTACCTTTAACAACTGCTTGCTATGCCTCTCTTAGAGCACTATTCTTTGGCCGATGGAATGATAGCATCTCAGGGAACTTTGATGGAACTAATTTAAATGATTTTGAGAAACGTGAATTGACTCCCCTGGGATGCTCGCTTATAGAAGTAAACCTAACGTCGCTTCTATTAGGCCGACTGACAAACTATCTCTTCCTTTTCAAACTCTGATTTCCTTTAAAATGGATCCGATAGGCAATAAGGACGCTGTACCTCCTTCTTATTCTGTAAATCATAGTCCTGACTCAGTTCCCTTCTGTGTACAGAGAAATGGCACTAGGCCAATGGGAGATTTTGAAGCTTGTAAAAACATTGTAAATTTGACTGGGGAAAACAGGCCTCTGTATGTAGGGGAACCTGTTTATTTTGTTTGTGGTAGTTTAGCATTTCCCTGGTTGCCCAAGGATTGGCAGGGAACTTGCTATTTAGGAATATTGTTACCCGGGGTATTTGTAGCTAGTACATTGGAGGTTTCTAAGGCTCGCCCACGACGAGACAACAATGGAGATAACCCTGGGCAAGTATTGGGGGACATAGCTAAATCGGTTGTGCCCTTTTGGGGACAAATAGCAAACTCAGAGAACATTAGGGGATTAGCAAGGGTACTGGAGAGAACGATCAACCGGACCACGGACATACTCTACAATATGACCTTAGAGCAAAAGGCAATAAGATTGGTAGCACTTCAAAATCGGATGGCATTAGATGTCATTTTGGCAGAACGAGGTGGAGTATGCAAATTAGTGGGGTCCGCTTGTTGTGTTTTCGTACCAGACTCCTCACCAACAATTTTTAAAGCAATTCAGAACTTGCATACTCTCAGTTCTGAAGTCCATATCCCTGTAGGAGACTGGAACCTTAGTACTTGGTTCTGGGATTCTTTGCGATCTTGGGGTTGGAAGGTGCTTTCCGTTATTCTGGTTATTTTAGGGATTCTGTTATTCCTTTGTTGCTGTTTTCAATGCCTCCCAAGTATGTGTGGAATGATAGGGGGGTGTTGTGCTCAAGCAGTGAGCGCAATAGGGCATAAAATATATACCCCAGATACAGCAACTAAAGAATTCATGTTACAAGAGGTTCTTATGAACGACCTTATGGCTATAGACATTACAGACAATGATGCGGAATCTATGGATGTTAATACATGGAGTTATTTTCGAAAGTATTAGGGATGATGTTTAGCACTTGGCATAGGCCAAAAGGAGGGTCTGTGGAAATCGAAATAATATTGTACCTCCTATCGCATTGTTTGAATGTATGTTGGCCTACGCCAAGTTGTCTAAAAACATTGTGTACATAGATTCCGCGGCAAGGTCTTGACCTTAATGTATTGTGTAAATCGCCATCTTGGATTTAGCCGCCATTTTAGGTTCTCTTGTAGTGTGGAAGTCACCCTGAACAACAAAATGGAGGCCGAATGACATTTCGAGTGGGATTCTGGCCGTTGTGACCTCCGCACACATGAATAAGTAATATGCCTGCAGGCCACTTGTTGGGGTCGCGAACTGAGACCTTGTCCTATCCCTGACCTATGTGTAAATGAACAACTGTATCAGCGGAACTGATCAAATGCATACATTATGGGATCGACCTGGCAACGAACTCTAGGCCTGGTTCTGAGAATGGTTAACCCGCGAGGGGGTTGGCCAGAGCTGGATAAAAAAGTATAAAAATCCGAATATCCCAATGTACGGTCTCTCACACTAACACGGTGAACTACCGTTGATAGTTCGTTCTGTTACTCTGAGGGCCGAATAGCTATCCGTATGTCAATTGACTTTTGGTAATTGTTGTACCTTTGAATAAAGCGCTTTGTATGTCCTTTGTAACCTGTGTTGGTGGGTTTCCTTTTGGGCTTCCCGGCCTCATATCAATTTTTCTGTTTCAACACATTGTGGGGTGTTTAGAGCCAGATAGCTATCTGTGTTTATTTGTAACTGTACAGAATAAATATCTGTGAATCTTTCTAGCCCGATATTGGTGTATTTCCTTTTTTGGTACTCAGCCTCAATATTTTCTGAGCAAATGCTGAGGTAACACCAATGCTTAGTCCAGTCATCAGCTCCAATGGAGACATCTTAGTTGTAAAAGAAGGTGTAGATCTGATGGCCATCAGGACAAGCGGTAATCGGATGTCCCAACTTGGCCCAGAATCTGCCACAAACTTTTTTAGAATGCTCACAATGGTTTTATTGTACCTCTCAACTTCCCCACTAGAGGACCGCGGTATGCAATGTGAAGATTCCTTTTTACCCCAAGTATCTCTCACATCTTTGTCATCACTTCGCTGGTGAAGTGACTACCTCGGTCTGACTCAATCCTTTGGGGTTGACCAAAATGCGAGAAGATGTGATTGATCATCAGGGAAGCTGCTGTTTCTGCCTTGCAATTTGGGGCCGGGAGACATTCCACCCATTTGGTAAACAAGCATGTTACTGTTAACATGTACTTGTTCCCCCTAGAGGAGCAAACACCGGCCTGATGAAATCTACTTGTAAATCTGACCAATGCAGTGTCATCCCCCTCTTCTGGAGGGGAGCTTGGTGTGTGAGTGATGTTGGCTGAAATTGTGCACACACAAGACACCCCTTCATGTATTGGTCTAGATCCTGCCCAATGTGTGGCTAGTATGCAACCTCTCGCAAGATTTCTAGTGTAGTGTGAAACCCCTGATGACCGGCTGTGGCCGCATCATGGGCGTGACTTAGTATCAGGCTTTGGAATGAGGTAGGAACCACCCACTGGTCACAGCCAAATACGTATCTCCTCACCAACAAGCCGTCTTGGATTCAGAACATTATTTGGGCATTTCATCAACACCCTGAAGTCCTCTTTCCCAATGTAATCAGTATCCGTCAGGGGAAAGTTCTCAGGATCCGCAATGTGTTGCTAAAATTTACAAATAATTGGATTCCCTTTTTGTGCCGTGATTCAATCAGCATCTGGGGTCTCCTTACTCCAATGGGAAGTTGAGAGTTCATTGTGAGCATTTGTCTGGGACCTACTGATAGTAATGACCTGGATCTCCCCCAAGAGGGACTCGATCTCAAGGAGATCCCCCTGGATGGCTCTGGTTTTGGCCAACTGATCAGCTTGGTCGTTTCCAATTTTGTCTGGTCCCGCTATCTGGAATGACCCTTTATCTTCTTCCAATAGATGGTCATCCCTCTAGAGGTGACCAGATCATCAATATTTTGGATAAGCTTGCCATGTTTAAGCGTTATGTTGTTAGCACATAGCATGCCTCTGGTTTTCCAATTTACCAGGTGGAGTTGGTGTTGGATGGCATTGAGGATGGTCTGATGAACTGCCATCAACTCTGCCACCTGACTACTACGGGGACCGATTTTGTACCCAGCAGAGGGTTCTGGGGCATCATTCACCCAGGCATTCCCAATGCCAGCCATCAGTTCCTTTCCCAGTTGTTATCAAAATGGTAGGTGCACCCATCCACATAAACTGTGGGCATTCCCTTGCACTTGTCTTCTTCATAGACTTTGTGCAGGGAATTCAGGTACGCCTCCCTGTTGTCCTGGGTTTTAAGACTTTCGTACTCGAGACAGTTTTCTCTGGCACAATCATGCAAGTCAGCCAGACCTTGCACGAGTGGACTCTTCTTATTTTGGCCATATCTGACCTCCACAGGAAAGCCTTGCATTGACAGATTCCAGGAAGTAATTCTGGAATTACTCACATTTCCAGCCCGGATTCTGTCACTTTGGAGGTATTACAAAGGCTGGTGTGTAGTCTCCACTATGATTTGTTCCCCCTGGATAAACGGGCAGTAATTCTTCTATGCCCACACTGTGGTCAGGAGTGCCTTCTCACAATCGTTGAATTTTTCCTCCACAGAGGATAAAGTCTTGCTTGCATAGGAGATGACTTTATTGACCTTGTCATGCTTTTGATATAATACTGCTGTCAAGCATGTATTCGAGAACCCTCTCTCCAAGAAGAACTCCTTGTTTTTGACAAGGTAAGCTAGACAAGGTGCTTGTGAGATGCTTCTTTTGAGTTGCTTTACTGCCTCAGCTTGTTCTGGACCCCACTCCCACTTGACACCTCCCTTCAACAAATGGATCAGGGGTCTTGCGATCTCTGCGTAATCCTCAATGAACTACTGTAGTTAGTCAGCCTAAGGAGGCTTCTTAGCTCCCGCAGAGTTGTGGGGTCTTTAAGTTTTAGGAGTGCTTCCACTTTCTTCTCCTGGGGGCAGAGACCCTTAGGAGTTATCTCATGTCCCAAGAAGTTAACATGGGTTCTGCACCACTGTGCCTTTTGGAAGGATAGTTTTTTTCCGGCAACCCTCAACTGTGTCAGAACATAACAAATTTCTGCTATGTGTTCCTCCACAGTTGAGCTTTTTATCAGGAAATCATCCACATAGGCCAGGTTACCCCTTTCACCCAAGTCGGGCATGGCCTTATGTTGGAAGATGTTGAATTTGTTGCCAGAGTTGATGTATCTGAAGGGAGTCCGGGTCCACGTGTACTGCTGCCCCCCGAAGGTAAAGGCCAGCTTGTATTGGTCCTCCCTACCGACAGGCATGGTCCAGTACCCATTATTCACGTCAATGGCAGTACATACCTTTGACCCCTGTATCTGGGCCAGCCCCTTGCCAATGTAGGGGAGAGGCCATCGGGACATGTGGATCCATTTATTCAGCTCCCTCAGGTCAGCACAGAGTCTCCACTGGCCTTTCAGTTTTAAAAACCCCAGCACGGATTATTAAAGATGCTGTGGACTGGACGAATTATCCCATGGGACTCAAGGTTTTTGATGATTTCCGTCAGGGAATCTATGGATGAGAGAGGCAAGCGGTATTGTTTCACAAACACTGGAGTCATTCCAGGGTGCGTGGGAATTGTTATTGTATGGTTTTCGGTGCAACCACAGTCATACGAGTCCACTGCAAAGAGATCTTGAAAATCTAAGAAAACCTGTTTCAACTTTTGCTTTTGCTCCAGAGTCTCACAGGCATCAGCTAGGTTGACTCGCTCTTCAACCATTTTCCTGAAGCCTGGAAAGACTTCTGGTTTTGCTATCTCAGCGGCCTCCTCTGGCTGGGTGGAGAGGTCCCTGGTTAGAGTATTGACCTGGATAGAGGGTTTCAGGCAGGGGAGGATGTCATTGTGGACCTGGAAGATCACCTGATCCTGCCTGATGTCACAGGTCACCTCTTCCTCGCCGTAAGGGCAGGAAGAGTACACCAGGAAATTCCCCCGTTGCCGGGTGAAGATCCTGTCTGGTGGTAAGTCATTGTCACTATCGCTGTCAAAGCAGTCATTGGGGATTGGACCTATCAGTTCATTACCTAGATCCATGGAGAAATGTCAGTCATCAACCGCCATTCGAATAATGGTGCCTGCGCCCAGAGTGATACTCCTAAGGTCGCTGTTATCCATCAATATTGGAATGGTGTTGTGTACTACATTGACCAATGGTGTTGGGTTTAACCCCAATCCCTGCTGTTGGAGATGGGCATTGAGGTGTACATATGTATCAGGATTTTGCAGTTTCTGTCCTCTTTTAATTTTTAATTCAAGTGGGAATAGTCGTGTCCGTCCTGGGATGGTGACCTCCTCTCCAATTTGAACTTCAACTGCATACGGCAGCAATTGGGCTGACCAAAATGGTCTTTCTGAATCATCAAAGTCCATGGGATTACCCCCTAGTCAGGACCAGGCTTTGTAATTGATCAGGTCCAAATTAATGGCAAAGGAATTGAGAATGTCACTGGCCAAATAAAATGCAGCAGCGACCACTCGCACGACCCAACAATTATGCACTGTGCTTTTGTTTCCGATCAGGGCTGTCGGAAGATGTGGTGAGGCCCGGGGCAAAACATTTGGTGAGCCCTCTTACAATTTTTTGCACTGGGCCAGCTGCGGCACCTCCGCAAACAGGAGACTCGAGAAATCTCCCCTTGAGTTTGTGTGCAGGATCCCAAATATGGTTTATTACTACAACTGCAAATCAACTACAGCAAAGTTAGATTTCTCTAATGGAGAAAGGTTTATGCCAGACTAATTTTTGTATCATAGACATAAATATATATATAGGATGGCATGAACTCTCCACTGCGCCACCTCCATCTCACTGAGGGTCAGTCACTTTTCCAAGCAAAGAGTTGTGGGCAGATTTCTTTCTTTGGCTGGGGCCTCCCTCTGGAAACAGCCTCTCTGCCTCTCTGAAACTTGAGCAGCACCATCTCGGGTTCCGGAAGCAACTCAAGAATTTTCTCTTTGCTTCTGCCTTCTCTCTTCCTCTCCCTTGCTAATCACCTGCCTGATCCATGCACTGGTCACCTGGTCAAGCTCTGAATTCGGGCCCAGGTCCCTGTCTGTCCTGTTGCAATCCTGCACTGCCTCTTGGCTCCCCTGCACTAGTGGTCTGTATCTGTAACCCTACACTCCCCTCTCTTGCACTTATTCTCCACCCGTTGACTGCACTGAGTACCAACACTTGTCACCCGTTGGCTGCACTCTTGTTTCTCCTTTGTTGCTGTACTTCTGCATCCTAACCCACCCTTGGCACTTCTCCCCTCCCCCATTCCCTGCTCTTGCGCAATCTAAATGACACAAGGCCTAATAAGATCTGTGTTTTGTCCTACTCTTTTGTTTCCCCATCCTTGCCTTGTCGCGCCTAGAAACACTTGTATACAGGCACATTATAAATGCCATATCATATCATTAAGGAGCACCCTGCCCCTGTGTGCGCATTAAAACACATTTCATACACAGTGACAAATGATGTACAGTGGAGAATGGTAGATTTCTGAATTTAAGAGGCTTAAATGTTTGTGCCAATTAGGTAGGATCGACAGAGCACAGTGAGGGAGCCCAAACCAAACAAGGGTTGCTTGAGGGGGGTTCTCACTCCCAAGAAAATGTTTGAAACATTGGGTTAAAATTATGCATTTTACATCACTTTCCTGGCAAAATTGGGTAGAAATCCATACAGTTTGCAATTGGTTTTGTATGAAAGCCCATGGAAAGTCCCAATGGTTACAAATCACAAACTGTGCACAGGAACATTTACCAATACATGTCATGCCGCCTTTCCACACAACATATGCTAGTATAAAAATATATTCATGCTGGTTGTTCTAATTATTTCCATGCAGGCTGCACCAATATATGCCATTATTACCATGTACGGACTCCCAGCTAGTACAAATAGCATGCCACAGAAAGTATATTCAGGCTAACATAAGTGTTATTACTGGCTAGATTGGCCTACATTCAATGTGGGACAATTTAGCCAAGTAGTATGTTTGCTTTAACCTTGATGCATAGTCCTGTGCATCAAGGGTAGAGCAAAAAGAGCACTGGCAATGCTAACAGTTTGGTCATTCCTGTCAGCATGGGAAAGGCACTTCTGTATTGGTATTATCTGGCCATTTATAGTTCCGGTGCAAAATGGTTTGAGTACCTTAGCAGCTAATAGCAGTGCCTGGCAAATGCCAAATACTTATACACAAGCCAAAACTGTTGGCTTTGCCAATGCCTGTTTTTAACAGAACTTCTGCGAAAGACACGCAGGGTGTTTTTAAATCGACTGACCAAAGGCAGACCAGATTTAGACATTTTTATTACACCAGTTCCGTCATGAACTCTCAGAAGACTCCATTGAGGAAACACTTACAGGCACATTGAGGGCAAAGTTTGAAGGCAGGGCGTGTTTTAAGCTAGCTAGCTAGTTTAAAGCTAGCTCAAAGAGTACCAGGGAGGAGGTGTTTTGGGTGGGGAGGACAGGAACTGGGTGAGAATTGCCATAGGAATTAGCCTGGCCATGAGTAGTCATTTCAGTGTTAGCAGCTGGATTCATATGCATACATTTTTAGGTAAATGAAATTGTGATGTGGGGTTAGCACTTGCATGCTAGGGGAGTGATTAGAAGGGAAGTGGTGACATGAGACATCTCATTCTCACAGCAGTCCTTAAGTGTGACGTTTCAGAAATGAAGGCAACAGGTAGCTGCTTGTAACATTGAAGCTTTACCAGAATAGTCTCATTCGAATGTGGAAAGATGTTAGGTGCCCCCACACAAGGAAGTTTGCCCCTCCCTCACAGCCTCTGATGTTAGCGCCTCTCCCATCATTTGAAGTGTTAGTCCTCCCTGCCCTCTGACATTTTAGCCTAGGTGCACCTCTGAAGCCATGAACCCACCCCTAAATGAAGTGGCCCCCAGGGCGGCTAAATTTAGGGGTGGGGCTGAACACACACTCAAATAAAACACTTTCACCCATGCATTCATCCACCAGTTACACAACTCCATACATGTATGCATACATAAAACCAAACACAGCATTCACACAAACACCAACATGCACGCATGCATTCATACATACACATATACATACTAATTTTATTTAAATACACATATATACACTTTTAATTTAAAATAAAAAACAGTTACCTGGCCTCCATGCACCCATAAAAAGCATCCATGCAACCGACGTGTAGACATGCTGCCTGACAAGAGAGAACTCTTCTCCCATCAGTCAGCGTGGTCACGATGAGCAACGTGAACACACTGACTGACAGGAGAGGAGTCCTCTCTTGTCATTCAGCATGTCTACGTTGTCAGCTGAATATCGGGAGGCAGCAGAGCTCATTTCTGAGACCTGCTGTCTCCTATTATTTTGCTGTTTGTTGCGGAGCCAAATGGCTTTGAAACAAACAGCAAAATCATTGCAGGGGCAGAGAGCAGACAGCACAGTCCCCCGTGTGAATAAAGGACACGGGAGACTGGGCTGCCTTCTACTTAGGAGAGGGGGTCACGAGGCCCCCCGCAAGTGCGAGTCCGAGGGCACTTTGCCCCCCCCGGGCCCCTCTTGTGATGGCCCTGTTTCTGATAGAGATTTTGAGCATACACCTGCTAGGCAGGAGATGTTTGGAATTGGGAGCTTCCAGGCCCATTCCCACTTATCAATCAATTTAAATGTGGGAATGGCTGGATCTTTTGGGAGCTTTCGGAACATAGCTTCTCTGATGAAGCTCTTACCATTGTTCACGCACACTCAAGCGAGATCAGCCTCCTTCCCCTCATTTAAGTGAATAGAGATGAACAACTGTTCTCTCATTTTATGAATATCAGCTAAACTTTGAGCTGGTTTCTCATTGCTTTTGACTATGGAATTGGGATTTTCAGATTGTAAATCAGTATAGAATAGCAAAGTATTTCCTTCCAGTGTGGAACGCCACTTTGAACCGGAAGGAAGGTTGGTTTTCAGGAATGGAGAGGAGTTCCCATCACCAGTTTGTTGTCCTACAGCAATTACCGTCATGTCAGGTATTTTTGTTCAACCATGTGGCATGTGCCATTTAAAGTAACATGGTTGCCACTCTGTTTCAATTTTATTGGCCTGTTAGTCTGAGTCCAGAGGACCTTGTTCACACAGTCTATTAGGAGGGGCAACCTGCGCAGGATGTTATTCCCCAGCAGACAGGGTTTGCACTCTGGGGTCACGACTACGACCGGGTGTTTCACTTTGTGTCACCCAATTTTCATTTCCAAATCCGCAGTCCCCTCGGCAGGAATTTCATTCCCATCGAAGTTCTGGAGTTGTCCAGGAAGAGGGGTGAGAGGGATATGGTATCTCTCCCCCTTCCTGAATTTAGCTGCTCAAAGGCCCTTTTTGACAGAAGAGTGGCTTGGGATCCAGTGTCCACCAGCGCCGAAAATGTACTTTGTCCTTGCACTTGGACTGGGGCATAAAATCTACCCTCTTTCTCCTCCAATGGGCAAAGATAATATGCATTTTGGGCAAGCTGGGTGGTCAATTTCCTTATTTTTGACTCCGACACAGGGGTAGTCTGGGCATAATTCTGTGTTGGAGTTTGGGGATCTGAAAGAAAAACTTTGCATTCAGATATTTGGGGAATTTCGGGCTCCTCTTTTTCTGATTCTGGGCTGGTCCTCTCTTTTTGGAGGCAGTCAACAGAATTGGTTTGTGAGGTTCGGGACCCCTCTGTCACTATTGGGTTTCCTGGATGCTCATTCTGGGGTTCCAGGATGGGCGATTCTGACTCAGTCCCCACATCCACCCAGTCTTCATTTAGATCTCTTGGGACCCATTTTTCTTTGGGAGGAGTTCCCCCGTCCCTGAAGGAGAAGATCTTTTTCCCAGAATCCTCTATCTAAGGATTCTCCCCCTTAAAACTGGAGCACACTACTTCGTCCCCAAAATGGGCCTTTTTGAGTTCTTTTTTTCTCCTACCCACCCTCTGTTCCTTGGGTTGCAGATTTTCGGGGGCAGGAGATTTTGGTTCCGGTTCCTGGGTATCCAGGGGCTTTTCACGAGTGAGGAAGGAAACTTCCACTAGGGATTTACACCTCCCTTCTCCCTGTGCCTCCTCCTCTGGAATCGGTGAGTTGTCAGGGTTCTCTCCCCATCAATGTTCTGGGGTGCCAGATCCTTGGTTGGTGGGGTTCTGAGCCGCCATGTTCATCTGACGGCTCTGTTGAGCCTTCAACATGCGACTCCGGTCCTGGGTTAGGTTCTGGACCTGGTGCTCCAGTTGGGATACCCGTTCCGGCTGGTACAGGGGTCTTTGTTCAAATCTAGGTGGGTCATGGGAAGGGTAACCATTCCTTCTCCCGTAGTACCCTGGAGATTGTGAATTTTGATAACCCTCCACCCTTGGCCTCCCCTCTCCTGGATTGGGTTGTCTGGGCTCCTGAAATAAGGGAATGAAAGGAGGGTTGTCCTACAGGTTGGGGTTTTGTGGGTACCGTGGAAAGAAACTTAACCCAGCATTTGGGGAATACCTGCCCTCCTGGGGGAAGTTAGGAGGGAAGTTTCCCGGGGTGGTACTTACCTGATTGGATCCCCCCTGGAGCTGGGGGAGTCCATAGATACCCCAAGATTGTTTGGGTACTATTGTATCGGGGGCTGATATAATCAGGGGATTTAGGGGTCCCATTAGTGGGATTACCTCCCTGACTGCCACCTGTTTGTGACTGGCCTGAAGGCCTTCTGGGTCTCTGATTTTGCTGATTTTGTGTAGGTACATTTTTAGGCACCCCCATCTCTAGGTCTAAAATGGGGGCAACCTTCACCTCTGCCACCTTAGCAGCAGCAGGGATGTTGGCTGGTTTGGGGTTCTTGGCCAAATTTTTATTTTCTGCAGATTTTTGGACCTCATAATTGAGGGTCGCCTGCTCTATGACCCAGTCCAGAGATCTTTTGTCATGGAAATCCCTCACCAACTGGGTCATGATATACTTGGGGAGTGCACGAAAGAAGGTGGTTACAAACTCCATGCTATCCGTGCGCACCCTCCTAGTGGTTTGGGCAAAGGCACGTTTGAGTTCCTGCACAAATTCTCATGGGGCCTGATCTTCCCCGCACTGCAGATTGTAGGTCGCTTTGTGAGCCTCTTGGGGGTTTCTGTGGGCAGAAAAGTGTTTCAAGATGGACGCCCTGTAGGTGAACCATCTTGAATGGTTCTGGTCCTCCAGTCCAGTAAAGAAGCTGAAGTACTCAGGGGAGAAGGTCCATTTTACATACTCTATGAAGCTCTGGTTGTCTTTCAGATGAAAAGTGTCCATCATCTGCTCATAGAGCTCCAAATGTTCCCAAACAGAATATTTTGCGTTTTTATGGTATGGGGTTATGAAACTCCTAATGGCCTTAATCTGCCTAATGGGGTCTTTTGTCATAACTCTTTTGAGTTTGTTTGCCTTCTTGGGCTTAGTCACCCGAGTCCACTCGCCCTCAGACTCAGAGGTGCTGATACTTGAGGTCCCCTCATGATCATCTAGGTTCTTCCAGATTCTGTGAGCTTGAGAGGGGCTTGCAGAATGGAGGGGCCTAGTTTCTCTATTCCTGTGGTGCTCAGGAGAGAAGTGTTCTGACTCTTCCCTGCTCCCAGGGTTGGCAGAGTATCCCCCACTGCTCTAATTGGGTAGAGGTCTTCCGGATGCTCTTTTTGGGTCTCAATTGATTCGGTTTTTAATCAAATTGAACCAACTGGTCCCTTGAAAAGTAGTATTTCTGTGGATATAATTGCCTGACCCTCCCCTCATAGGAAACTTCCTTGTCAGAGATATCAGTCTTAATGTTTGAATATCTATACAGGGACGTCCGTCCATCAATTTCTGGGGGGCGCTGATCTGTCAGTTCCATCATGCTAAACCTATTGAATTCTGCCGGCCTCATAGTTTCCAGCTCATGTGAACCGGTAGACATGAAGTTGGCAGTGTCTACAGTATTAAATGGGTTTGAGTCCCTTAGTACAGAGGTCCTTATACTATGATCAGGGGTTACCCTGTCCCTCTCTACCTGTTTGGAGTCCCTCTACTTAGGATTAAATCTAGCACCCTCTTTCTCTAACCTCGTTAGTTTCTCCTTCTCAGCCCCTACTTCTTGATAATAAGCAACAATCTTAGCCTTTTGCTCAGCTATCAAGGCTTTACTTGCCTCTATTACCTGCTCTTGCGCTGCCACTTGTTTGTGGAGCCCACCATTATTTTCACAGAGGGCCTCATTGTCTCTCTGCGCTTCCTGTATGGTTTGAGAATAATGAGACAATTTCTGTTGCAGGAGACTCACCTCTTGAGTTTGTGCATCTTTGGTCTGGGTGTTCTCTTCCAGAGCACATTCTACCCATCTGGCGTGCTCCAGTAGATTCTCATACTTTGTTTTGAGTTCATTTAGTTTCTGGAGGGCTAACTCACTTCCCTGTAACTCTATTTTTAATTTGCATACTTCCTGGCCTAGGGCGTCTCTCTCCTGACTTAAGGTGCCTCTCTGTTCAGCCAGGTCATCCCTTTGTTTCCTGATGGTATTGAATTCCTAGCGCTCTTCATCAAATTCTGTTTGAGAGTGGAGGTCTTTCAAAATTAACTTATTATTTTCTTCTTTCAATTTCTCTATCTGATCTTGTAGGGTAACTATCTGCTCTGCGCAGACCCTGTTATATGTTAATTGTTGAGTCAGCTTCTGTTGACTCTCTTCTAGAGAGTCAACCTTTTCCTGACACTCTAGTCTTACTGTGTCTAATTGGGCCTCTTGGTCTACATTAATCTGTTGTTGGAGGACCAAGTCCTCTTTTAATTTTTGTATGTAATTGCCAGATTCTACCTCCAACTCTTGGCTCTTGTGTAATTTTTGTTCCACTAATTTTAGTTCAGCCTGGATTTGATTTAGTAGTTCAGATTGATTCTGCGCTAGAGTTTAATTTTCCTCCTGCTTTTCCTCCATCACTCCCATGTGGAGATACATGTAGGCCGCGATCTTGACAATTTTAATTTGCTCCTCTTAATTTTTGGGGTCATATATAATTCACTCAAAGCTTGGTGTAATAGGCCACTGTCCTGCCAGTGATCCAGTTCATGGCGATGACCTGTTGTGTTATTTCTTGTAGCCAGACTTTTTCAGCCTGTTCTGGCCACTCACCTCTGACAAATAGCTTGTGCAGAAGGTGCTCCCTAGCCACATTGATTTCTACTACGGTCATTTTGGACATGTTGGTTCTTTCTTTATTAATTTATTTATTTATATAAGGGTAACCTGTATTGTATTGCTTTTCTGTCTATTTTGGGGTTGATATTTGTTTTACTTTTAGACACAGGCCTGGTACTTAGAGTATTTGATTTGGGGAGGCGCTTGTACAGTGTAACCCAGTATTCCCACCACACAAAGTATTACTACCTTAAAGGTTAGTCTGCTGTGTTAGGCTGTCACGGGTGGCAACCAAAACCCAATTCCCGGTTAACGAACCCCAAGTTTGTTAAGGAGTTCAATCAAGAAACACACACCTTGGTCTCGGCCTAGTATGTAGCGCACAATTGAGATGTTTTTCTCCTTATTTGATGCAGATTCAATTTTAGAACGTACACCACTCAAATCACACACCCTTTTCAAATGCCCCGGGTCACAATGGGTCACAATGGACCATGAACCAGGCTGGTTGGTAAAATACAATATTTATTTATTTCTTTTCAAATTCAAAGGAAATCATACATGTTTTAATATGGGGCAGCACTCACCATTGGGGTGATAATTACAATGAGAATGTGAGCAATGCACTGGGTTTAACCTTCTAGTGGAACAGATACGCAGCACAGCAGAATAGGAACACTTTTTGGTTTAGGAAAGATAGCACCCAAGTTAAGATTTCCCCATGAAATGTTCCCCCAACCCACAAATAATCAATTCTGAGTGGATAAACAGAAGCAGCAAGTAATCAGGAATAAAAAACAGGAGACAGAATCCAAATCTGACCTCCCCCAAATAAGAGAGAAAAACGAATTTAAACCCCTTGCAATGTTATGAAATGATACTCTGAAATGGACAAATAAATAATGAATGTGTGTTAAAAACCTTAAAACAAATATAATTCCTCACTAAAGCAACAATGCAAAGACACTAACAATCACAAAGAATGGATTACCAAAAACATACAGTTCGAAAATGAGTGGAAAGCTTAAAACAGATTGCAGCAAAATGACACATGTAAAAGTTGCATTTTTTCAATTCCCGTCTTAAATCACCCAAATGGTTTTTACTAAAAACGGGTGAAATACACTGATTTGGAGTGCGTTGTTGGGCTGGGGGATAGAGGTATATCACAGGGATCATATGGAAATGAAAGTAAGTCTCTAGCTGGTAAATTGGTTGAGGTATGCAAGATATAAAAAAGTGCGCTTTGAGTAAAATGAAACCGTGAAATAGGAAAGCAAATCAGTTGTGACAAGAACAGTTTTACTCTACACTAGAATATTCAGGCTAGTCCACCAAAGACAGACACATTAAGATCCAAGGTTGATTCACGAGTTCAACCCTATCACCCCAGCGCCCAACCCTGATCACTCGAAATCTGACTAATGGCATAGGATTACACAAGACAAAATTGAAAAGTTCGATGGCGCTAGCACTAGAAATCAAGGGCAGGGTTGCAAGAATGATTCTGACAGTTTTAACAGGATATCAGGATACGGAGAGGTTGGTTTAGAGAGTGGGATAAGGACAAATGCAAGACAAGTAGACTATAGATTTCTATGGGGTAGGGATTATACTTACAGTACACTTTTAGTTTGGGATTTTGGACTGGCAAGGATTCTGGTCACTACGCAGCAGCGCAGCACCTGGCAAACAACTGGGCAGTTCTGCCCACCGGATGGCAAGGACTAGAATGGCAATTCAGGTCACTGGATACTAAAGGTCATCTGGATGGCAGAATGGCAGTGGGCATGCAGTTAGTGGTCAGCAAGCCAGGCTGGTTCAGGATGCAAAAGGTACCACAGCTTTCCCCTTTTTAATGGGAGATTAGTGGGTTTTCAGAATTGAGGCCTTGCTGGGAATGGTATCAGCACTGCTTGGGTTATGCAGTGTGCCCTGGAGTAGGGTCAGCAATGCTTTGGTCTTGTAGTGGGGTCTGGTATCTGCATGATGAATGGAACAGGAACACAACGCAGGAAATTCAGGAAGAGTGTGTGTCCAGAGTCTTGTCAGGGACTCTTATTTATAATGCATAGTGACATCCTTGAAGCATATGGCTGCACAGGGTCTTCTAAACATGCCTCTACCAACTGGATTGGGCAATCAATGTTGGCTGCCTCCCCTAGGATGTGACTCAGTTAAGGGTTTGTACTTTGATGAGGTGAAAAGACTTCCCACAGACTCTTTTGCCAAAAATCAGTCATCACAGAATTTACACAAATGTACAGTTGTGGCATATTACCCAATGACTTGAGCAGGGTACATATTTTATGCAGACCATTCCACCCCAACTCTGAACTCTGTGAGACATTGTTTCGCCCCCTCTGATACATTTTGGTAATTTTGAGTTTGAAAGATTCAACCTAAAATTCCATACCTTTATACACAAGTGTGGTTTATCATAAGGGATGCAAGTATAAAAATTAGCATTGGCATCATGGATACTTTCCTTCTAATCCCTGATTCTTTTCCATTTCTATCCCGAAGGTGTCAGTGACTTCTACAATGTCTCAAATTATAAAACACTACATCCCTTTTAAACAGCGAGAATTTTACATTTTTACAAAGTCTTGCTGCAGAGATAAAAGTCTTTAAAGTTTATTTATTAAATAGTCTTTGGAAGCAAATGGCGGTCCTTTCTCCTGCACTGGACCATTTCTTTTTCTTTTTCAGCTACCACCAACTGTCACTTCCCCCAAAGGGAGGATGGGTTTTTTTCCAGCTTGATTGAAGGTTTATTGCCCCTTATCCACTTCACAATTTGATATCCCAGAATTTCTATTGAAAGAGGCCCCTGCTCAGACTGAAGTCTGATTAGTATCTGTAGTTTCTTTGTCCTGGACAGTCACAGCTTTCCAACCTAGCAATTATCACTTTCATGTCCTGGAAGTTTATGGTGAATCCCTTCCTTGGGGGTAACCTTGAGAAACCTTAGCTCTGCCAACTAGAATAACTTGTTTTTGGAAGTTTGCCAACTCTAGCCAAGTCAGTTTAAAACCTTTGTTTTCTTTTATTTGGTCCTGATTAAAAAAATACAAGCCTATGGAATAGAAATAGCCCATATGTGTTAAAACAGGCATTCATTTCCTTTGGTTTGCAAAGCCCATTTTACACATGTGGTGAAACTGCTAGGATATCCTGTCAAATTCGATTTTGCCATTTAACTTCCCAATAGTCTTGCAGCCATAGTTAGTTTCTTGTACACAACAGTCTGTACAAGGAAAGGTCTCCTGGAATGGACATGTGCACAGAATTATGATTTATTTTGCAGGGTTCATTCCTTTGACACTTTGTAGCCCAAAATAAAGCGTTTCCCATGCACGGTAAAAAGTGAAGTTACTTGTGCCTTTTTTTTCTTCTTCAGATTTGGCTTTACAACACCTGTCATTCAGAAATCATGCCTGGTTTTGCTGAGGCACAATGAGATATACTGGGCATGAAAGGGCCTTATTGATCACAGTGGTTTAAGAAAGAACAGATGGAATTAGTGTCAAAGCAGCATTTTTCGAAGGTGAAAAAGTTTCCATTTCACTAGGGATTTTGGGGTTTTAGCAAAGCAGTGCTGCCTTTTCACTTCATTCCATTTGTATGTGTCAGAAAACACTGGCATGCTCCTTCGGTGTGTCCCCTGGTTCCATCCTGCCTGTTGTGTGCTTGGCAGGAAGGTGCAGCCATCATTTTGTTGCTCCAAAGCACAGTTTTGAGGCCATGGTGCTCACAGGAACCAGCACAGCCATTTTTCTGTTTCTGCACAAATGCAGCCGGGTGATGTGGGGAAATACTGTTGAGTGGGTCAATATATCCCACAGCCCACTCCATCTGACACTAGTCGGCACAGATTCAGCCTCTCTACAGAAGACCCTACTATATCGATTGCAGCTGAACGAGGTAACCCACTCGGTAGAAAGTGGGGAAAAATTAGCCACCTCAATCAACTGGGTCGATATGATGGAATGGTCCACCAGGTCGAATGCTGCTGAGAGATCAAGCAGCATCAGTAGGGAAGCTTTGTTCCTATCCATGCGGGCCAGTAGCTTAGACTTGAACTCCAAAAGAGCTGTCTCCTTTCCAAAGCCCACACGAAAACCCGATTGATGGTCATTTAATACAGGATGAGCTTTTAAGTGTTCAGATATTTGTTCATGTCCACACAGTCTAAGATTTTCAATAAAAAGTCGGTATTAGTAATAGGCCTGTAATTGTTGGGAAGATCAACTGACAGACCTGTTTTTTTAGAATGGGCATAACCCAAGCCTTCTTAAGGTCCTGTGGTATGATTCCAGTTTTCAATGAGACATTGATAAACTTGCAAATTGCTGTTAATAATGTGGGGGAGCAAGTTTTAATGATCATTTCTGTATGAACATCATTTTTGCATTTGGTAGTCTTAAGTTGTTTAATTATTATTTCCTGTTCTTTTACTGTGATTGCAGTAAAGTTAAAGACTGGAATGGAAGGAGATTTCTCAAAAACCCAGTCTGTTTTCATAGTCTCCTTGCTCATTATATTATTGTTTTTTTCAGTAATATTTTCTGTGATTAGATGCTGCTTGCCTTGCATAGCCTGTTGTACCAAATCTCACCAGACATTATTGTCTTTAATAGACCTTTCTGATATGGTGTGATTTATGGATTCTTCCTTCGAGAAAAAAGATGTTTTAGAAAGTTACAATTCGTTCTTTATGAGTTATGAGCTAGTTAAAATGCATCATTTTAATTTAAAATCTTTGTTTTTCTGTTGTACTCCACACCTGCTTGTAGCAGCTAATTTCAGGAAATGAACGTATACATGGAGGGGTTCGCCTTTTGAGAGACAGTAACAGATGAGGGCTGCCTGTTGTATGTTTTTAGCGAATGAGAAAATGTTTTTTTGTCATCAGTGAGCCAAAGAGATAAAAAAGGATGTAGATTTCTTTTGCATTCTTTTCCTGAGAGGTATTTATTTCAGACAAATCACTTGAAATGTGCATTTCAAAATATGAAAAAGGGGTCGACACATGTTTTGGGCTTGAAGCTGCGCTTTCTAGGACTACTTTTTCCCATATGTTTCTCTGAGCTGTTAGGGCTTGTGATATCCATTATGTTGGAAAAAATAAGTTTATTTGCTTAAAGTCCCTCTACAGATGAGACAACAGAATAGTGCAGCTCCTCTTTGTTTCTAATAGTGTTCATGCCCAAAGTCTGGACACCAGAATTTACCACTGCAGTAGCATCAAGGGACGGGATAGGTAGATTACTGCGTGGGAGATTTCATCTAATGCAATTTCATTGAAGTTTTTTCAACAAATCTTGCCACAAATATATGTGGTTTGGGGTTTAGGGCAATAAATATGGCCTGATTCATGGAAGCGATTTATAATGGTGCAATCCCATAAGAAAATGTTCTGTGAATCAGGCCCTTAATGTGGGGGGCTTACGGAAGCGAGCTAGCTGCGTGGAGTCTCCCCCGCATGTATTTGCGGCAAAATCTACACACACTAAAAAACTTATATGAAATCATATTCGATTGAAAGAATATGGAGCAGGTCAAATAGAACCTCAAGGGACACACACCTGCACATATGTTACTCACTTTATTATTTTGATAACTGTTTATTATTTTGCTAGGTGTTTTGCTTGCTCTGATGTCAGGGAGTGTCATATGTTTGTATACAAGCTACCTGGATGTATGAATCCAGAAATCAGTGGTTAGCCTCTAGTCAATCTCATTAAGATGATGATGTACCCAGAGTGTTTAGACGTGGTCCAGCCCAGGTCATGCAATGTGAACACTGCATTGTTTAACTGCGTAACTGCTAAACTAATGAATGCCTTAAATTATCTTGCCAACAAAATCGCTAGGGATAGCTGTAAAACTATTTGCAGGCGACTGCATAAGGGTGCTTGGCCTTTGTCCAGTTTGAAAAATTAGACACTTTTAACCGATATCACACACTGTGATGATGATTGATATAATGTCAGTTCTTTAAGGCTCTTATAGATCTTTATTTTAATTCAACCACCACAAACTTGAACATTCAATCACCTGTTCCTAACAATTTCTGGAGTAACCAGAAAAAGGCACGGAGATTTGCCTTTTCCAAAATAACAGCCAAACTATGGAAGTCGCTACCAAGGACAATTCACACAACCCAAGATCACCTAACCTTCCATAAAACACTACAGACTTCGATGTTCAATAAACTACAATGACCAAGCATCTCGGCAATGAGATCAAAATCAAAGCTGACCGTCTGACATACAGACCGGGATAAACACCAACAGGTTAACCACCAGGGGGGTTGAAAGCATGAATTCAGGGCAGGTCAAACACTGAGACTCTACCAGGTAATTTCTCTAACACTAAAACCGTATGCAGCAAATCCTCGCCCGGATGGAAGCTTGTGGCCTCCGGGCAGCTTACTCATGGTCAACCTGACCAAAAGAAGCATCTATTCACACTTCGAAGACAAGGCGCTTTACAAGGTTGATAAAGCCTGAAAACAAAATCTAAAAACAGCATTAGGCTAAAGAACAGCACACATAGTCAAGTTAAAGAAAAGTGACAAAAATTAAATCAAAATAACAATGAACAGGTGGGAAAAGAGTCGTCAACGAAAACTGGGGAGGGAAACAGAATGGGGAGAGGGACAAGGTTTGAGATGGATGGTTTCAGTTCTGAACTAGGGAACTACTAGCCCTCCGCCCAGGCAGAAGCTAGAGATGTGCGAGTTTGTGGGGGCCACGCTCAATTTGCCATACCTTCAAGTATACTGCTGAGGAAGGTTACCTTGCTTAGACAATAGTTGAAGGTCTACTTTAGATGTTAAGACATTTTAATGGGCTGATTGCCACTTTGATTTATACACTTAGATGTTTTGTAGAGTGCTGCCTGATGCGTCACAGCTGCCTGAAACCGTGTGTGGCTGGTGGCCTAGTGGAAGTCTGCTCCCTGTATGGCTGCATCTCAGTGATTGCCAGTTTGACCGGTGGGTTAATTTGTCAGTGCATTATACAGTTGGTATTGCCTGGCTTCTCTGTTTTTATTGGAGTGGGCCATGTAATGTCTGCTGCTGGGTGAAACCTCTGAAAACAAGCTCCCAGGCATGTAGTTGAGGTAGGTACATGCAGGGTTGTTAGTTCACTAGTGAGAATCTTCACATGGACCCTAGGAGTCTACGTATCCTGTTAACCTGGTCCATCTCTCACCCCGAAACCCCCTAGAACGAACGTTTTATACGGAACATGTTGATGAGAAGATTTCAACAATGTGAAAGACAAGGACTAGAGCTCCAAAGGCAGCCAGTGTGGTGGGCCAACATTCCAGGCATATCCCACGTGGCATGAATAGAACACATATACACTTAACCTGAACACCTTCAGACATTTCACACCACCAACCCACCGAATCACACCGCCAACAACACATGTCCTACCTTTCCGCGTTCCCACCAGTGTTCCGACGAAAACGGTAACTCACATGTGTGGGTGCACCTACCTGGGCGCAAAGGGAAAAGGCTAAACCCCTGGTAACCCCAAGTGTTTCGGTAGAGTGGATTTTGCAGAAATGTGCTCTTGTGGACAACCTACAGATTTGGGCATGGGGTGTCGAGCTACCAAGGACAACAGGAACCCCATGCATTTCTGAAAAGAAGACACCCATGGGAAGGTCTGACTTGCACGAATCACCCCAGAATTTATTACACCACACTTTGGATACCCCGTTCTCAAAAATGTTATGAGAGCTTACACATAGCATATAACGTAACGTGACAGGACGTGACTTAACATGACCAAACAACCTAGCATAAAAAAACAACATAGCACAACATGACATCAAATAGGTTACCTAATATATCTTAGCACGCCAAACATAAAATAATCTAGGACAGAATTGGTCTTATAAACACAACATAAGGTAACATGGCATGTCTCGGGAGGATAGGTCAGTGGCAACGTGCTCGCTTTGGAAGCAAGGCAACACCGAGCAACATGGGTTTGATCCCCGGGTCAGCGCTTAGAAACCTCTGGGTATTAAGCGCATTATACATAACCTATCATATCATATCATATCAATCACGTAGCAGCAGGTCAAGGCATAGGGCAGATCAGCAAACACTGTGCAATGTTGCACAGTATAAGAGAACAATACAGTTGGCAAGTCCCAAATAATATATTAGAATGTGTGCTTGGAGAGGAAGCTGGTGACTCCGGGGAGAAGAACATCATGGAATGGGGCCTAATTGAGAAAATGAACACACACACACACCACATTGTTTTTTCATTTTGACAGGTTTTCAAATTAAAACGGCTGATTAGGATAAAAATGTCTCACACTCACTCCCAGTCAACTAATTCTCTCCCCCCTAGTCAGAAAAAGGGGACTTATGCGATGTGCATGACTTAGCAGTTGAGGGGGGACCCAATCTGATTTGCATATGGTCTTTCCCCTTCTGCAATGTCCTGACAGGCTAAAAACAACGGTCGGAGCAATTCCAGTGGTCCAGATCCCTTCAAGGGTACTAGCCACCACTCGTCTGTGTTGCACAAGTCAATCCCAATGGCATAGCAATTCCCAGGCATGGGTCCAAAGCTTGCTTTGCTTAGAGACCCAAACTACACATCACTGGTGATGGCAAATGGGGCTGAAAGTTACCTGGGGTTGCTTGTGGCCCCCTGCAGAAGGGGTGTGACCTAGCAATTAAGGCTGGATGCCCCATTTCGGGGAATGGCCATGCCTGATTTGCCTGTGGTTTTTCCCCACATGTGATGTCATCGCAGGCAAGGTGTGAAAACAAAGGGCTGGAGGGATCCCAGTGTGAGGAAATGACTTCTGCTTTGCGGGAGTGAAAGGGTGAGTTGCGGCTAAACCACTAGGTCAGCCCAAACACTGCTACAAACCAACAGTGATCTCAATCAGCCAAGACATATACCTCGTTCACCTTTTGTGGTAACGTGGGCTGAGAGAAAGATATATTCTCAGAAGGTGTGTCAATGTGCACGTTGTTTGTGAGCGGTCCTGCCCGATTCTCTACTACCCGCCGCGCCTCTCCAGAGCCTAAGCATTTGATGTACCCAACATCAACACTTTGTATTAAGTTGCCTGTACACACAACACTGTACAGTTACACAGGATTGTGGTGACTGCCTTGTAGCATTTTTGCCCAGCCACCCCCGGACGCCTTTCCTAATCAATAATACGGTCTGGTCTAGACACCCTTACTCTACTAAACAGCGAAGAGAATTGTGAACAAGTTATATTGCAACTGTTCTACTGGGGAACTACATCCTCCATGTCAACTCGTTCTCTAAACATCTGACACTCAGTTATTGACTACTGAACTGTCCTGTAACCACGAATTTAGTGAACCCCCCCCCCCCGGGTCTTACCTTTTGGAAACACTATACCCCTGAAGAAGTTCCCGTAATAAAATTATCTTTCAGAGGAATGAAACATATAGGGTTTATGTCAACATTAATTTTAAATGTTTTGAACAAGATTAATACCCTCAAAGGTTGCTAATAAGATCAGTACAAGACAAAAGTACCAACCATAGAGTAACCTGAATTGTTTAGTACTCTACTTTTTGGGTTTCCTTTTGCTTTTACTACATGTGGTTTTTAAATATGGTTATTAGGCTTTTTCTTTAAATTAACACCATTGTTACATTCAATTATTTGTACCTCAAGTGTGTTGTTAAATAGGTGCGTATGTATTTATTTTTGCGCTCTACATTTCTTTTGCACCTTACACCTCATGTAGGTAGAACCCCTGGAGGTTTTCTACCATTATAAGGTTGCATTTGCACATTGTCACTTTATGAGAAGGTTGCATTTGCACATTGTCACTTTATGAGATTTTTGATGCCTTTTATAATGTTTTATTATAACAGTTTTTTACAAATATGTATTAAAATTGCGATATTTTTTGATTAATTTTAATGTGACTTGGTTGAATTCTCCATACACACAAATACCTGATGTCAAGAGTGTACACATGTGACCCATCCCCTATAAGTCTAGTGATCTGCTTCACTGTACTCTACCTGACCTTAAGAGGCAGGGAGTTTGTTTTTCTTATGTTAGATATTTTCATATCTGGTTTACTCCCCCCTCTTTGATACTTATAGTCCCTCAAGTGTCGTATAAGGTGTGTCAATGTGAGCCAGCACCAACCCAAACAGTGAAGTACAACAGTCCAAAATAAAGGAATGTTCAATCAAGATTCTATAAAAATATATATATTTTAATTAAAATCACCAAGTTACAAATATTTATAAAAACACTATAAAACCCATTCCTGGAAGAGGGGAAACAGAATATGCAATAGATAGAAAGATGCAGCACTCTGGGGAATGGAACAGGGGTGAAAAGGCCAAAAGCAACCACAAAGAATTTAATAGGAAATGGGCCTCATTACGAGGTGGGCGGCAAGGGATTACCGGCACCGGTAAGGGCACCGGTGCCAGTAATCCCTTACCGCCGTACTACGAGTTCCCTTTGCGGGTCCCTCCTTAACACCTGTTTTTTTCAGGTGTTAAGGACGGGACCCGCAAAGGGACTCTAGAGCTAATAACGGTACTGCAATTTGCGGTACCGTTATTAGCGCCTTCCCCATTCCCATTGAGCCCTATGGGGGCTCAAATGGGAATGGGGAATGGCCCTGGTGAATGAGGAATTACCGGTCCCGCCAAGTTTGGAATGGACCGCTAATGGCTCCATTCACCAGGGCGTAGTCGGGGCGTAGTCAGGGCGAGTTTGGAGGCAGCCATGGCGCTAATAGCGCCATGGCTGCCTCCAACCTCGTACTGAGGCCCTATGTCTTTCAATGGAAACATGAGGGAAAGGCACTTAGACAATCTCTAGAGCCCCAAACGGTGGGTCAGGGGGACAGGGTCAGTTCAGAGTACCTTAATCTAATGTTCGGCTTCGATGGTGTCAAGGCGGGCTTTGAGGAGTGGTGTCTGCAGTTAGAATCTGTGTCAAAGACGTTGACGCTGGCAATCCATCACACCCATATGCCAGTGGTTTAGGTTTTTTCAAAACCTTCCAGCCATTACTCTTCAGTGTTGCATTATGTAAGTTGCAGAAACATAATGTAATCTCCTGACTCCACCCAAATCTGGGTTTTCCTCCCCCCTGCTGGTTACCGCACAAATGGTTTGTAAATGTATTTTATGGAAGTTGATTAAAAAAGTTGATTTGTGGGTTGCTTGCTAGAACTTATTTCACTTTTTTACCTATCTGTCAACTAAATGCTACTTGCATTTTTGTTTTTTTAATTTATTTATTTGTAAGATTTACACAAAGATAAACAAGCAAGTCAATTAATACAATCAAACAAAACAGTCAATTACACGCAGAATACAATATCATCAAAGAACTAGTATAAACTCAGAATGTCATCCCAAATCTTTTCATGTAATCTTAACTTCCCTTGTCTCTTATAAATCACCCTCTCCATAGTTGCAAGACCAGACATCCCCTCAACCCTCAATCCAATCCTCCACAGTAGGTACAATCTGTGTCTTCCAGCCCCTCAAAATCAGCTTCTTGCCCAAACTAGCACCACAGAGCAGGAACTTTTTCCACGAAATAGAGAGATCCTCTAGCAACTCACCACCTCCCAAAATCATCGTTATGAAATCCAATTCAACATCCAGGTTCAAAACACGCAAACAGACACAACAGACCTCGTGCCAAAATCCCCGCAAACGCACACATTCCCATACCAGATGTTCCAAACTTCCCAATCCATTTCCACAACACCAGCATTCATCCGAATCCACCATCCCCCTCTTGAATATTCGTTCCGGACTCCAAAACACCCTATTGAGAATCTTAATTTGTCTCGACCGTTCCTCCAAATGAATAGCACAAAGTTTAACATTCGCACACATTTCCAACCACATCTCGGGCAAAATCTCACACCCCAATCTCCTTCCCCATTCATCTCTCAAGTCAGAATTCTCCTTATACGCAGACACAATACAATAGTATATCCTGCTAGCAATCAAACAACTACCTGGCTCCCTTTCCTTAAGAAAGAGATTCACCATTGCACTCCCTTGCTCCGCTACATCATCTATGCATCTTTTCAATTTTCTGAAATCATCAGTTCGGAAATTGTCAATGTTAAATTTTGCTCGCAACTCTCGCTCACCAATCCACTCACCATCCACAAAGACATCATCGATCCAGGAAACTCCACCCAGAAACCAGTCTGGCCAGAATAAAGACTTACCTCCAACTGAAATAAACAAATTCAACCAAATGGATGCATGAGTGGTTTTCAAAGCAACCGATCCTAGCAATTCATGTATATGTCTCCACGTTTCTCTCAGAAAAGCCGTCAAAGGCGATTTCCTACACAATTTGTTCGTAGCCGTGAGAATCGCCCTAGGAGGGAGCGGGCCCAAAAAACTCGCCTCAGCAATTACCCATTTATCAGGTGGATCTACCAAAAAGGGTACAATGAAATGACTGGAAAAAGCTAAATGATATGCTTTGAAGTTCGGTACTCCTAGTCCCCCCTTTTCCACAGGTAACTGAAGTATCCATAATTTTAGCCGTGGCGTCTTGTTATCCCATAAAAAGGACTGCAACAAACCATCAATTTCCTTCCAATAGCATTGACCAATTTTCACCGGAAGCATACCCAAAATGTAATTAATTTTCGGAGCTGCATTCATTTTTAGAGCGTTCACCTTGCCCCAGAGAGACAAATGAAGCAAAGACCACCTCTAAAGGCTCTTTTTCAAATCCCTACACACTACACTCATGTTCACCACAACCATCTCATCTACCAGCGGGGTCAGCCATATACCCAGATATTTTACTTTACTTTCCCACCACTGAAACCTAAGTGCAGTAATCAAATTCTTATCACAGTATTCTGAAATCGGCAACACCTCGGATTTAGACCAATTGACCTTAAATCCTGCCGCTGCATGGAATCTATCCAAAACATCCAGTAAGGCCGGAATGGACACTGTCAAATTCCACAATAATAGTAGCAGATCATCCGCATAAAACCACAACTTTTGATCGGCACCATGAAAGTTCAGTCCCTGTATTCGCACATCGCACCTCAAGGCAATCGCCAATGGTTCCATGGCCAAAGCAAATATCAGAGGGGACAAAGGACATCCTTGTCTCGTACCCCTCTGCAGCACAAAAGAGTCTGACGATTGTCCATTAGTTCTGACAGTGGCCGTTGGACAAGCATAAAGCAGGGCAACCCATGAAACAAATTCCTCTCCCAGGTTCATAGCACGTAATACTGAAAAAAGATACTTCCAATCAACCCAATCAAACGCCTTCTCCGCGTCTAAAGAAAAAATGGCCACATCATCTTCTGACTCCTGTGCATGCGTCATCAGCAGCAACACATTTCTAATATTACTAGATGTTCTTCGATTGAGAACGAAACCCGATTGATCAGCATGTACCAGCCTCACAAGCAAAGTCTGCAAACGGACAGCCAACAATTTTGCCAATATCTTGTTGTCCGTATTAATTAAACTGATTGGACGATAATTTGAGGGCAACCTGCCATCTTTATCCTTCTTAAGAAAAACCGAAATAGTGGGATGGTTGGTAGAAGCAGGAAGCAGACCCCTCACCCTAGACTCCATATACATATCCCGTAGCAGTTCCACCGCCGAATCTGGCAGGATTTTATAAAATTCAGCAGGCAAACCGTCAGAACCACGAGACTTGCCTGTGTTCAGTTTCCCAATAGCCGACCTCATCTCATCCACAGTCACACTCTCACCCAACATGTCTTTCTCCAAATTATCAACTCTAGGCATATCCAAACCATCCAAAAAGTACTCATCCCCATCACTGACACCCAATTCATTCTGGTACAATTTCGTGTAATATTTCTTAAACGTCTCATTAATCTGTTTTGGATCAGAAGTCACCATACCATCCTCTTTTACAATAGAGCTGATTGTACCTTCCGACTGCCATTGCCTTAATCTGTACGCAAGCCAGCGGTCGCATTTCTCACCATATTCAAAATAGGAACATTTTAGCCTGAACAGATCCTTTTCAGAACGTACTCTCAAAATCTCATTCAACTCTCTCTGCATGTTCCTTAGTGTCCGCTTTTTTTCCAGGTTTGCAGGATCATCCATCAAA
This sequence comes from Ambystoma mexicanum, assembly GCF_040938575.1. NCBI lineage: Eukaryota > Metazoa > Chordata > Amphibia > Caudata > Ambystomatidae > Ambystoma > Ambystoma mexicanum. The sequence continues at coordinate 581,563,707 of NC_090928.1, read as the reverse complement.
GCAGTTGACAATTGTTTAATACGTTGTTCCAAATCTAAACTTTTCTTCGCCAAATGTTTTCTCCAGCTGCTGGACAAACCCAGGATCAGACCCCGCATTGTACATTTAAAAGCCTCCCAGATTGTCCCAACACTAAGCCCATCCGTCCTATTTTCCACCACAAAATATTCAGCCTCGGATCTGATTTTTTCCACAATCTTCTCATCCTGAAGAACAGAGGTGTTATTTCTCCAACACAATGACTTCCATGTATCAAACTTTAGACCAACATTCAGAAACACTGGTGCATGATCAGTAACAGCAATACAACCAATCTCACAACTAGCCAAATTCGAGGTTGCCTTGCACCAATAACGGGTCCGGCACCGGTGTTGGTCAATGGAGACTTACCGGTCCATTCCGACCTTGGAGGGACCGGTAAGTCCCCATTGACCAAACCATTCCCCATTCCCATTTGAGCCCCTATAGGGCAGACCACACGTCCCTTATGGGTCCCGTTAGGGGACCTCGGAATCGGGCGGTAGGGGAATACCGGCACCGGTCTCCTTACCGGTGCCCGGTATCCCCTACCGCCCAACTCGGAATGAGGCCCTAGGTCTCAAGAGGGGTGAGGGTGACTTAAAGACCTTAATGAGCACACAGAGTAAAGGACACTTACAAATCACTCCCAGTCAGGTGTATATATATTAAAAATACAAAAACATTAATTTCAAGGCCTTTGAGTTTCAACACACAAATCAAATTACAGTAATACTATTAAGCCAATACAATCCCGTCTAAATACATATATACAAGACCAATTGGGTCTAAAGGGTTAATGCACAAAATGGGTCCCCAATCTAAAAGGGGGAGGAAACAGGCAGTGCAAATAGTCTTTAGTCACTTCTGCATCCAACACACTCCTAGCTAAGAGGAAGTCCAATCCCTAAGAAGAGTGGAGCCTATTGTTCAAATGTACTTGCACTGCTGGTGCACGCGGTAGGACAAATGGGCAAAATGGGGTCTCTTCAGGGGTCTGTAGCAGCTCAGGAAGGTGGGCGAGGTGATGAAGAATAGGTTCCCACTATTCAAGGAGGGCCTCCACTTGAGGGCAGAGTCGATTCCAAGAGTTGGGTATAGTTCGCTAGTTCGCACTAGCAGTGGAAAGGAGAGGGGCCCTCAGGGGCCATTCGTGCATAAAAATGGATGGAGGTGCTAGGGGCCATCGGTTAGGGTTGTGATTACTCAATGGCGTCGCTAGGGTGGGGCAAAGGGGCCGCCCCCCTGTGAAACCCTGTGCCCTCCCTTGTGCCCCCCTACCTAAGACGAGCAGTAACCATGTTCTCCCCTTACTTTTGTCTGTGCCCCGCCTACTTTTGTCTTTGGCCCTCTCTGTGCCCCTTCTAAATTTGATTCCTGGCGATGCCACTGCTATTACTCACTGATCCCCTGCGTACTCCGGACCAAACTTCGGCAGTCAAGTCCATTTCTGTTGCAGGTTCAAGTGCAGCAATTTGGCGGCTCTGCAGCTTTAAGCGACGAAGATACAGAGATGATTCCCAAATGGGACAGTGGCGATTTCTCTGCTCCTGGTGGATGGATCAGGCCAGTTTCACTGCAGCAGGCGATGAGAGGGGCACAAATGCAGTGCACCTGCAAAGTTCGTCACCACGGCTGGGCGACACGGTAACTGCGTATACTCCGGTTCGGGTGCACTCACTTTACCCCAGACCTGGGAACGCCAAGTGTGCAAAATTCGATGTGAGAGAGCCGTGAACACAGAGCTGGTTATGTACCCATTTTTGAGGGCCTCCTCGAAACGGCGGCAGTATCAGGGCAAATAGTCTGCTTAAGCTGGTCAGCCCACTGGTGTGCCCAGGGACACATCCGAGAGAGCTTACTTGCAGGGTTTGATGAAGGTGCCGAGAATAGTTGGTCCCACTATTCCAATGGGTCGAAGCGTCCCCGCAGACCTTCTAGGACAACCAGATGCAGAGGGGTCCCACGGGATGACAGCGAGTTTGGGGTGCCTAACCTTCCAGCGGGTCACTAGAGGTTGCTCAACTCGGCTTCTTAGTTTCAGGATACTTGGATCCTATCCTTCGTTCAGTGAGAACTCCAGAGATCAACATGGTATGGGTGTGTGGGGCCTTCTCTTATCCAGAATCTCCTTTGCGCCAAAACGAAGAGGACCCAATGGGAGATCTGCTCACATACAGACATACCATACGTGGACCAATCACGGACCACAGTGGTCCCAGGCATTCACAACACTCCAGACTCTGGCACCCAGGATATGTATTGGGAACAGACATCTCAGCCCACATCCTGGAGGCACACACACCAGGCATGAAGAAGTCTGCGAAAGCTTGGCGCTTTGCAGGAAAATGCATGCCCAAATAAGGACTGACCCGGGTCGGCTCGACCTGGGGAAGGTGAAGGGGCAAGATGGCCAAAGGACAGGACAAAGAATCTTGTGGCGTGGCCATTTTGGAGCCAGGCCACCTAACCCTGCCAAACACTGTGATCGCGATTTACCTGGCAAGAAAGAGTTAAAAATATGCAAAATGATAAGCTGCCACCAGCCCTGTCCAAGGCACATCTGCACTTCTCCTAAAAAATCCTTTGAGAGTATCTAGGACCTTTGGAAATGACTAACAGACCCAAGTGCATAGTACTGGAAGGTACATTCTACACTTGTTACATGTTGCAGAAAAGTTGCAACATTGGAAAGGACTAAGGGAAACAAAGTCTCCCAGTACTGACTGTCTTAAGGACATGTCAGTTTCCCCATAAAAAGTGAGCGAAAAGCCCAGAGGAGTGCAGCAGAAGGCTGGGCTCCTCTGGTAAAGTCAGTTAACAGCAGCAAAAGTTGTGTGGTACACAACTGGAGGGAAAATTACACATAAAATGGTAATCTTTCCTAACATATATATCCCCCCACCCCCTCCTAGCAACGCCTCTGGTTAGAACCAGCCTTTTTACGTTAAGAGTGGGCAAAGCCTGCAAAAATAGCAATCCCTGCTGCAGGACAACTTAGATTGGGGAAGAGGGAGGTCAGGTAGCAAGCAAAGAGAAGGTTGAAAAAAATCTAAACTTCAACGACGGGGGGCTTGGTGGACCTGGGAGGATAAAGCTGTGTACTAAGTTTGGGATTTAAGAGCTACTACTTATATGGAAAAAGCAGGCTATGTTGGCTGGATACCCATCGAGGGTGCACAGGGTCAACGCATACCGCAATGCACACACTCCACACATGGCCCTGCTTACCCTGCTGCCACTGTGAGTTCTTCTGTGTTTCTGAAGCAGCGCAGTTTCTCTGAACACTCAGAGGGGGCTGAGGGCATCATCACACTGCCACTTTTCATAATACAGAAGGAAAATATGCACTGCTCTTCATCCTCCGGTGCTGCACTCTCCAAATTTGAACTTAACGCTGTGATGTATGTCCGGCATGCAACAGAGGGCTCCACAGGTAAGGGCACAGCTAGTAAATGGGCCCAGGAACAGTTAAGGAAAGATGGTTACAATCATTGAAGGATGCATTGCTATGGTGATACAAAAATTGCATTTAAGCTTTGCAGACCTGGTCCGAGGGATGTGCTGCGCATTACGAGCCTTGAGGACCGAGTTAAAGGCTCAAGTGCAGCACGGACATTTAACCAGGTTTTTAGGGCTACAATACCTGGTACAGCTCTAGGTCTGGTTCTATAAAGTTGTTTAATTGAATTTACATGACTGCATGATCATATATGGTAAACATATATTTTTGGTGGTGCAGGGAGGCTTCTGGTAAGGCAGCTCAGTGGGTTAAAAGCTAATTTCTGTGATCTGTGTTTTATCTGCAGATCGCCTATTCAAATCCCCGAAAGGCCAACTCAGCCTTTCACATTTCTGAGGTTGATAAATGAGTACCAATTTCGATTGGGTAATAATAGTAATGCATGCGAATATGTCCTATGTAAAGCACTTTAGCGCTATATACAAAAACAAATTATTATTATTTCACGGAAGAGTGGACAGAGTATAAATCTGCTTCTGTGTTCATGTGGAATTGGCTGCGGATCTGGTGTGTGTGTTGTCGGGAGGGTGACTGGGCAACCGCCCAACATCAGTGCGTCTCTGTGAAACACTACACACTGCCTTGCAATGACATGACTAGGATGCAGAGCAGGCCCGGATCCAGCAGTGCGGGCAGGGGGGCCAGGCCCCCCAAAGAAGCTGATCTTGCCCCCCTCCCCCTAGAAAGGAGGCCTCTGACCAAGAGTTGCTTGTGTACAGTTTTCTTTTGGTTCTGTTTATGAACAAAAAGAAAACGGAACACACACTGCAGGTCAGCAGCTTAGTATAGGGTTAATTAGGAGGCATAGAGGCATGCTATTAGATACCATGGAATCTCGTACTATTTTGCACCTGATAGCCAGTTAATACCTCTACAGCAGTGCCTGGCAAATGCTTTCCCATGCCTGCAGAAAAGCCCAAACTGTTCGTATTGCCAGTGCTTGCTTTGCTTAGGAGCCGCTTTCCATCGCTCAGTGGATTCGCTAATCAGTTTTCTTTTTTGTCTTTTGATCGATTGGCAAGGCACCCTGTGGTGCGGAGCTTGCACAGTGCCATGTGGAATTACGCTCTACAGTGCTTCTATCTCTGGACAAGTCAATTGCGCAAGTCTAAATTTTTGTCTGATCAGGCCTGAATATGTCCTTGGGTGCTTTACAACCAGGCGGCCACGTAGTTACTTACACAGTAGTTATTTTTATTTTGCCCCACATGCACATGGTCACCATCTTTTATTTTGCCACATACGCAGTGTTGCCGGAACACTGCGACATCCCGGCCACTTTAGAGGAGCTCATGATTTTCCAGGGCTCTGAGACTTGTGGTGCAGGGTACAGTTGAGCTGAAGAGAGTTTTGCGCTCTATTTGAAATGTGCAGTCTTTCCTTTGAAAATCGAAGTTGGCTACGCGTAGGCATTTGCAATGAGAATAAGCGTAGCAGATTTTGGGCGCAGAGGAAATGCACAATTTTGGGGCTTACTGACGTCTTTAAGGTAGCACTCCCGTACTTTGTCACTTTGATGTACCAAACAATAAATATCACTAATAGGAAAGCTCAGATGCAATGCGCTTGTCATGGATGTAAGACAACGCAGAGCAACACATACAGCAAGGCTGCTGGATCACACAGCCTTAGCACACGCCAGCGCATTGATTGAGCAGTGACATTCTGTAATTTCTGCACCTGACCTCACTATGAGCAGGCGTGAGCCAAGCGGCCACGGCCAAGCCTAAACACCCTTGCTGGCACAATATCGCACTGCATGCAGTCACGGGGCCAGCTGCAGTGCCTACTTTACTTTGGAACTTGGTCGAGGTCGGAGTAGGAGTTGCAAGTAGGTGGAGGAGGCAGAGGCCAGTCGGCCCTATTCTCTTGTTGGTCAGACAGGAGTTTGATGTTTTTCTTACTTTTTTTAATTGGCTGGCACTTCTTTTAATATTGAGAAAATACGTCTCTTGCAATGTCGTAGATAATCCAAATTCTAATGAGAACACATAAGAACAAAATACTCTTTTCCAGTGCTCCCACATCGCATGGGAGGAGTGGAAAGGAGTATTTTGTTCTTATGTGTTCTCATTTGAATTTGAATTATCTGCAACATCGCAAGAGAAGCATTTTGCTTATCCACGTTGCTAAATTCGCGTGATTGGAAGCACACTCGAAGTGACAGCCGAACTAATAATGGGTAGTTTCAGGCCGTTGGCTCTGGATGCCTGGGGCACAATGTCCGATAACTGTGATTTGAGTAGTTGAACACAAGAGAGGCTTATGCTGTGGTCAAGATGTGTGGGAGCGGTCGGGAGCAGTGCTCCTCTACTACTTTTAATTAAGTTTTACTGTTCCTATACTTTTATTTTAAAAAGTAACCATTCGGGAATGATTTTGCTTTAAAATAAATGTGTAGGAAGAAGTTGAAACTTGCACTGCAATACACTGCACGGCATGCTCCCCTAAACAGCAGGCACATGTGTTTTGGAGTTTGTATTGTGCGTGGGAAGGGGGTGGCAATGGGGTTTGTGGAGAGCAGTGCAGGCCAGTAGGGAACATAGTCCGACTACTTCTTTTCTTATACTTCGACCACTGGGCACAAGTTTCTGTCTGTTTCTCCCACGGCAAACTGCGGAGAAACCTGCACTCTGTCTCCCGCGCTCTGCATGGTTTCATAAAATATATTCTGGTTGCTGGAAAAGTCCTGGGCTCATGGAAACCTTTAAGTACTTGTCAACGGCACCGTGGCTAATGTCCACAGAGCTATACTGTCATTGATTAATCCCTCGCTCACTGAGCGAGCCATGGAGGCCTCTATCTTGTTGCATGGGGTTTGAAGAAATCCCATACTGCATCCGACTGTATCTATGGTAGTGACTCCTGGCCCAGCTGATTATGTCAGCAGAGGTTGATTTACCCACTGCTGGCACATTTGGGGGCACAGTCACTGCCCACAGCCCGAGCGGAGGAGCTGGCACAGTCTGCGACACTGGGAGTAGGGCGTAGGCACTGTCTGCAACACTTGGGGTGAGGGCACCTCCTGCAACTCTGGCAGGGGAGGTGAAAGAACCCCCTGCAATACTGCAATGGATTGGCCTCAGACGTTCTCCCTTACTCATGCTCTCTCCGATAATCGCATGATCACCCTGTTCAGTCTCCTCAGCTACCCATCTCTTACTTCCAGCCTCATTCACTTTTTCTTCTCTGCCTCTCCTTTAGACTCTTTTTTGGCTGGAAGATATTTCCCCAAACTCTTCATACACTTAGCAACTGCAGCTTGTCTCTTCCTGCCCCACCCTACTCATTCCCACATGTACCCATGTTTGTGACCTCTTCTTGTCGCCTTACCAGCCCCTCTATACTGCTCTTCCTTCTTCCTACCCCTACTATCCCTGTGTTGTCTGGACTCTTGTTCACCCTGTCATGCCAGCCCTCTTGCACCTTGCCTGTGCCACTTTCTCCCTTTATTCATGTAGGTTGAGGGGTGGGGCAGGAGTCCCGGGGTCACACTAGCAGCAGATGTGATGCACAATCAATGACGGAGTAGAGGCATAAGGCCCTAAGATATGAGGGGCACAGAGGGGCATCGATTCTATAAATAGCACACTTCAGTGTTTCCCAAGCCCACTCCTGCCCACTCCTGCCCTGCCCTCAACCCTAGGCCCATGTGCTCCAGCGCTCCTGCATTGTGGGGCATTGGGGCTGTGACAAAGAGGCCACAAAGAGAATGGACAAGAAGGAGGCATGAGGGGGAGAGATGTGCGAGTACAAGGATAGGCAATGGCGAGTATGAGGGGGCAGAACGAGAGAGGGGCAGCGACAAAGAGATGGATGAATGGGGCAGGAAGATAACAGAAGTAACAAGCAGCAATAGAGGGGTGGGGTAGAGTAGAGCCAATAGGCACTGAGGATGTGAAGGATGGAAGGAGAGGCGCAGGGCAGATAGAGAAAGCAGAAGGGATTGGCAGGACGTGAGGATTACTGCTGCGTGAAATGAATATGAAGGAAGAGAAGGATGGGAGGAGATGGGCAATCAAAAAGCAGAAGGAACAGTCAGGAAGACAGGGACAGAGGGGCAAGGACAAGTAGGAAGTGACAGATGGTGCAGGAAAGGCAGGTAGAAGGGGGCAGGGAGAGGTAGAACAGAGTAAACAGGCTGGAAGAGAAGGATGAAGGAGGTAGGAGACCAGGAAGAGAACCAGACTACTGGGTTGGAACATACAATATGCCACAATGGATGCACAAAATTTGTGTGCGCCTACGTCCCTCACATGCACGCACACACCCCTAAGCAAGATGGTGAGTATGGGCCATGTTTCTGTGCTTCCTGTCATATGACTTACTGGAGGGTTTCTGACCAAACAAGCGTGGAAGACTGCCCGGCCAGAGGATGTCATGGCTGGGACTGTTTAGCTCATGCAGTTTGGGTAACTGTCCGTAGCGTCTGTATGGAAACAGAATATAACCTGTGTATTGTTGGTGCTAGAGGCTTGGAAGGCTATATAATGTAGCTCCTGGGTGGGTTACGCTACTCTCACACCAACTGGAAATTGTGCCCCCCCAATAACACCTCTGGCCCATCTAGATGATACATTTTGAAGCCGAACCTGATGCAGAGGCAGATGAACCTGCAATATCGTAGAAGCCGGGGGTAGCTGGGGTGCGCTGAGGGGCACGCTGAGTAGTGTTGACGAATGAAGGCACAGAGCACATGGGTCTGGGAAGCATGGGGTGCAGTGGAAATGAGAAAGCAGGAATATGGTGTACTGAAGGATCGAGGTGGCGTCTTTGGGTCACATTTCCAGTACGGAACACATAAGAGGCTGCACTTTAAACTTTCCCGGAAAAGATCGTACACCCGGAAAAGGCAGCCGGAAGATTATTGCATAGCACCATGCACAGGTAAGCAGGGAAGGGACTGAGAGGGCGAGGAGCAGGGAAAACAGGAAGGTAGGGCTGGGCGTGTGGGGGCAGGTGCAGCAAGAAAAAGTGAAGAGTACCTGAGGGCAAAGCACCGGGTGGACAGTAGGAGGCACCAAGGTTTGGGGGTGGGCAGCGTTGGATCAGACAGAACAGTGTTTGGGGGGCATGTGGTTCAAAGGGTGGGACCCTCTGATGAGAAGGACAAGATAGCTGAGCGTCCCCCGGTAGAGGCAGCGCCAAAATAAGGAACAGCAAAAAATTGCTACCGGGTGACTGACTGAAGAATCTGCACGCTATATGGGTTCACAGGGCCGGCCTTAGAGGCAGCAGCTCCCTGGGCGAATTGGCTCCCTGAGCGCCCCTGGTCAGCAGGGAGAGAGGTGGGGTAGAGGGGGGCGGGGGTGCCACATTTGTTTTGTTCCCCCCTGCTCCGGCGCCTCGCAGGGGGTTAATCACTGGGATAGGACGTTCAGGCATGCTAATGCATGAGAGCCCTATTCCAATGAAAACGTCCTGGCTCTTGCGTCGGAGCATGGAGGTAATCATCACCGCCACGTGCGCATTTAATAACAAAAGGACTCCTGTCGCACCTTTTCTCACTACGCCCGCTCGGGGTAGCCCTTAAGACTCCCCCCCGACCTGGCGTGGTGGTGGGGGGGCATGGGGCACCGGGCGGTCACCCGGCCTGCCCCCCCATGCCATCTCTGTCAGTTCGCATAGCCCACAGATTGACCAATCTGCAGGCAGCACAGCACATTGCAGAGTTATAGTAAAACGCATACAAATTCACAGACAAAACCTACAGATGAAGCGACGTTATAATTAAAATACAAAATGTAAAGTTTACCGGTATACGAGATGTTTGTAAGATTGTATTGGTATTCATAGTTTACCTGTAAATTGTGGCTTCATTTTAGATAGGAACATCTTCCAATGTCCTAAAAACACAGGCGGCAACTGGATTCCATGGAAGCCATTTGCAACTTTTCACGTACAATTTCAACTATGGGAACTATGGGAGAGTGCACGGTTTTGGAAGGGGGCCTTTCCCAAACAACCCTGACTATATACAATGCCAGGGGTTCATTGCCATCCCAAGCTGGGCCCCAGTGATTGGTCAAGCGAGTGACCTGTTTTTGAGTGCCCCCTCCCCCTCTCTGTCTTCATTTATTAGTGCACCTCCGCCTGGGAGTGGAAGTGGATGTGCACCGATACTCACTCCCAATGCGGCCTGTGCAGCCACTCCTCTTCACCTATGATCCGGACATGGGGCCAGGGGACGGCTGTGACTAATTACAGAGCATTAACAGAGAGTCAAGGGATCTCGTTCTTTGAACAGAAACCCTGCAGGCATACATGTCTCGATTTGAACATCCCCCTGCCTTCAGCCGCTCTTGGGCCTCTGCCCTGACTCATATTTTCAACCGCATCCACAAGGCCTTGCGCTTTCACAATGTCATCTTTTGACACCGAACTCGAGACACAGACCAGCTGTCTGCCCTCCAGAAAGGTTGGTGACATCACGACGGAATTAGCCGCAACTTTATGTATTCTTTTGGGTTTGCCTTTCACTACATACATTCTTTTCAGTCTCTACTCGAAGAAAACAGTTCTTATTGCAGCTGGAGCTGTGCAGGCAATTATATGAAAAATGCGCAAAATTAAAAAGAACAAAAAACAGCTCAAGCACGCTTTGAAAAGACAGCGTGACCATGTGTAAATTCCCTTTGTAAAAAGCCCTTTCTAATTCACAATGAACCAGAACGGACATCTCTGCGGGGCAGTGCACGCTCCGTTGGCTACAAGCAAAGCTTGGCAGATGGGAAGGCCCCACTTGATGTTTTTATTAAAATGGGAGTGTGCTCAGTCTTGCATAGTTTTTTTTTGCTGTTGTAAAGGCGAAGGGGTTCAGAGGACATCAGAGATGGACATTATTAATGGCCGGCATGCTGGCAAACCCTTCTCTAGAGCATTAGACACAAGCATCGGCAATGCCAACAGGTTGGTTTTTGTGTAGGCATGGGAAAGGCACTTGTCGTATATGTATACACAAGCCAAACTGGTTGGCTTTGCTCTTGCTTGTTTTGAACAGGACTTCAGTAAAGAACAAGCATGATGCTTATACATCAAGCAGATGAAGGCAGACCTGGTTAAGACATTTTGATTACACCAGTGTCATATTTAAAGGTTCAATTGAGTCATTGGGCCTCATTACGACCCTGGCGCTAATGGGTTAACGGCGCCGTAAAAGGCTGCGCTGCCGTTAACCCATTAGCGCCTGATTAAGAGGTACCTTTGCGGGACCCGACCTTAACGGCTGGTCTACACCAGCCGTAAAAGTAGGGACCCGCAAAGGGACCTTGGTGCTAAGTACGGTACCGCAATTAGTGGCACCGCACTTAGCGCCTTCCCCATTCCCATTGAGCCCTATGGGGCAAAAATGGGAATGGGGAAGGGCCATGGAGGCACCAACCTTGTAATGGGGTGGTAATTCCCCCTTTTTCCATGGCAGAGTCAGTAAGTTACCGGCATGGACCATGGTGCTTTTAGCACCATGGTTTTCCGCCTAGGTCGTAATGAGGCCCATTAACTCTCAGAAGACTGATCTGAAAAAGCACTAGCAGGCACTTCAGGTTCAAAGGTTAATGGTAAAGCTTGATTAAAGGGAGCTCAAAGAATTCCCATGAGGAGGTGTTTTGGGCGGAGAGGGGCAGGAACAGGGTGGGAATGGCCAAAATGATTAACATGGTCATTGGCAGTTAATGGGTGGGCAAATAACCAAACAGCATCTATAAACCTTGTGTCTCTCCTCATATTCCATTTCTCCCTAGCTCTACTCTAAAGCAATAGTTTCGGCTTATGTGTGGTGCCAAAGCGACACCTAATATCCCAAACTAAAAACACAACGCATCACTGTTTCACCAAGTGAACAGGAATATCTGTGTGTTTTGCAGGGATATTTTCCCAGTTTTGTTGGTGAATCTCGTGCAGGAGCGGGCATTCACCACAGCAGGAACTCTCTCTCCGACAGCTGCACCTGAAGCTGCCTCCGCTTTGTGCTTCAGTGACACCTTTGGGAGAGTAAGGCATGCAATTCGAAGCGTAAACCCTTGGAAGACATTCCATGCTTTTGGAATGTGCTAAGTGAAAGACACATGTATAATTCTGTTTTCTGTAATATTGCTTTAATACATATTGCATTTCAAAGCTTTTGTTGTACCAGGGCAACATTAGATTTTTATAGTATACTGTTATGTATGTACAGGGTTTCTTAAACATGAACCCAGCTGGGTACAACAGAGACCTCTACATAGGCAACACACCCAGGAGGTCGCAAGTAGGGCACAGGGGCACTAGAGGCGCAGGGATTGGTAGAGAAACCAAGAGAGTGTGGGAGCTCCCTAGGAGAAGAAATAGGGTATGAGTGGAGCGATCAGTGATTGGCGAGATGCTCTTTGAAGAGTGGTGCCTTCAGATCCTATATGAAGTGTATGATTAAGGGGATGAGTTGTATCTTTGTTGGTAACTTGTTCCAGAGATGGCGAGGGAGCAGAAAAGGTTTAAGTTACTTACCTGTAACTATTGTTCTCCTGCATAGGATCTGGCATGGATTCACATGCTCATGAATATTCACTGTCGTCAGGCTGGGAATAGTCGGTAAAAGAAAAAACTGTTTCACTTTCACTTTAAAACTGCATTTCTCCTCTAAACCAATCACTGTACTCTGGGTCATACTGCCCCCATCCAATGACAGTCCTCTCACTAAGCCCCACTGAACCCGTGAACCCAACACAAGGCCCTTTAAGACGAGGCAGCAATACTTTGAGATAGGTGGGGATACAGAATATACTCAACCATCAATAACTGACTGACTCAGGAAGTTGGAAAAGTAAGTCTGTTTTGTTTGCAATTATCTAAAACAGGGAGTACAACGAACATCAACGGACGTGCGCTCGGTTTTCTCACTCAGCGAGTTTCATAGAAAATACAGCTTACATAGTAATAACACGTCATCACTGACGTCAATCTACATGGCAAACTACAAAACCCTACTTGGGAAAGTGATATGCTTAGAGGGAACATCTAGTTATGCGTTCCATACTGGTCAGAGAAAGTGATTGGGTCTCTAACAGCAGATGTGCAACTAAGCCCTCCTCTAGTACAAGTCACTATGAACGTCATCAAATACACAACGTCCTATTGGTTATACAAACTATAGGGCTCTCTATTCCATGGCCCTTTATATTTGGTTGGCACCCTTGTACCCCTCTTTAATATTCCACACGCTAGCAGCATGCAGGCTGGCACCCAGGTGCTGGTGGGCTGGTCTTGACCATAGCTTCACATCCAATTAGCCTGCCATCTATCATCACTCTTGCCGTCTTCCGATCAATTAGCCTTTGAACATTGGCCTTGTAAATGTTCTCTTTGCCTTAGAATAAAAAGGAGCATAGGCATACTTCGTCTCTTGGTTTCGATGTAGCTCAACCCAGTATCTATTGTTATAAGACCATGTGACTGGAGACCATGTTTCAGAGCATTTTGCTGTATTAAATACTATTAAATGATGAGCCTCTGACGTCTTCAATGTTCTTGCACTTCACCTCAGACAAGAGTCTGTTCTTTTCACACGTTTTGTAGCTACTGCATGAAGACACAGGCACACAGTTGCCTTGACTTCTTGGTGCTGGGCCAGCCAAGCCTTTCGTGGATTCACCTCAGTCATTAGCTATTTTTTCAAACTGCGCCACACTGAAAAAGTCTTTCTATTCACAGGGTCCAGACTCTGCTAAAGTGCATTGTGGAACATCTACAGTCCATACATTCCTTTGCATATACATTGGCGCATCGCCACAATCTATTTACTACATAGCCAGCCTTAAGAATACATTTTCTGCTTGCGTTACTGCATCTGTACAATTGTAAAATGACTTGATATCTTCTTCATTATTTCTGTAGCAGGAGCATTTTCATCTCGAACCCGAAATGTTGCTCATCTTTAACACGTTTTCTTCAGATCTCATAGAATGTTTTACATGACGTCACCAGTCTCCTTTCTCACTTATTTTCATGTTTCCTCCGGGATTTCACTCAAATGGCCATCATATTTTCGTGAATGCACATATGGTTTCATCAATGGGTTCCTTACTTCCATGATTCTTTGCGGTATAGCTATTCTTACTGGTACTGTACGTGTCACATACTCTGGCTCCCACCTTATAGGCAGCATGAGGGTGAAGCTTTGGGTGGGGCTACTTGGCTCCTTCTCTACACTACCCTTGGCAGCCATCTTCAGGTTTGGTAAGCACGCAATGTGGCAGTATAACCAAGAAGAGCCACAAAAGGGACGGATATAGGGTTTGCATGTGAATTCAAGCCAGTCCCATGTTGGAGAACAAATGTTTCAGGTAAGTAACTTAACCCTTCTCCAGCATGGGGTCTGGCATGGATTCAGATGATCATGAATAACAAATAGACAGCAGTACACATTACACAACACGGGAGGTGGCAATGCTCAACAGAAGCAATGAACTCTTACCTTTGGAACAGACTCACCTCAAGCAAACAGGTTACATAGCACTGCTTGGCCGACTCTGGACTCCTCCCTGGAGTCCCTGTCGACACAGTAGAACTTCATGAAGGTGTGAGTGGACCTCGACGTAGCAGCCTTGCAGATGTCCAACTGGTGCACACAAGACAGGAATGCTGTTGTCGCAGCGATCGCTCTGGTGGCGTGGGCTCTCGGACAGCTGGGTAGAAGTTGTTTCCCCAGCCGATGACAGTGCATGGTGCAGCTGGAGACACACCTTGAAATGGAAGCCTTGGTCAAGGCCTTCCCATGGTTCACAGGACCAAAGTTCACAAACATTTGTGAAGTCTTCCGAAAACTTTTTGTGCACGTCACAAAGAAATTCAGGGCAAGAGCAACGTCCAGTGAGCGCAAGGTCCTTTTCGCCGGTGACAAAGGTTTTGGGAAGAAAACAGGTAACATCAAAGGCTTGTTGAGGTGGAATTCTGACAGAACCTCTGCATTGAAAGAGGGGTGGCTACGCAGTACCACCCTTAATTCGTGGAAAGTGAAGGCAAATCCCTGAACGCTCACATCAGACAGAATACAACCTGCTAGGGAAGAAAGGCCCAAGTCGATGTTGTAAGGATAACAAGTTTTAATCTCACACGCAGATGAGAGCAACAGCAAAGAACTCTGCTGCTTAGAAAATTCTGCCAAAAAAGTAGTACAAGCAGAATCTTATAAAGAAAAACATCATCAAACATAACGCAATACATATTGTAAAATCCTGCTCGGCTGATTGGTGGGCGCCAATACATAAGAGATTCCAGGCCATTGGTTCCAGCCCAACCTGTTTGTATTTCATCATGTGGGTGCTGCACTGATCATCTTCTCAAGTCGAAGGTCAAAGAACAAATGAACTACACTTCTGACATAATGCCGTTTTATCACAATACTGTGCACCGGGCAGGCCTCAAGATGAGCACAAAGGAGGTTCTGTGACACTTTAACCTTCACACACACATTTCACCCACTCCCTTCCGCACCTTCCGGCTCCCAGGTCTCCACTCTCATTTTGAACTATAATTTAACCCTTGTAGCACCTTGCAATTCAAATCACACGATTGTCGCTTTAACAATGTGCCCTGTCTGTCGTCTTTGAACATTTCAGGACTTCTTACTTTGGGGTTGGTGGTCAAAGGACACCTGGTGTCATGGAATTCAGGGGTCTTAAGGTTTAGTCAGTTATATGGGCTATAAGTCGTGTTTACCTGGGGATGGCCTGGGTCATGCTTTGGCCGATGTGAGATAACATGCACACCGCGTGCCGGTTTGTGATCAGGGCCTTGTAGGGCACATTCCTCTCGAGTAAAAAGCACATTTTTGCAACACTGTTAGAACAATGAATGGGCGTTGTGGTGGTTGGGGTGTGCGGGCTAACTTCATCGGAGCAGGAGCATGGCTGGAGATTTCCCTTGTCTCACAATTTTTGGCCTAATATATGCAATGGTGCATTCTCTGCACCGGCCTTACCTTCTACATAGGTTTACTAATATCTACGCAAAACAGTGATGTTGCTCGCACCCTGCGCTACACTATGTGGATTGATTATATTTGATTATATTGATTTCACTGTCCCCCCTCCCCTCTGGCCCATCCCAGTGACAGTGCTTCAAATGCATCTTGCCTCAGTCTAAAGCGCCTAGTGGGGCTTGCACAGCCCTCTGCTCCCGCAGTCTCCTTTCCACTTCCACGTATGGCTGTGTTCCCTTTATCAGTACCCATGCCCTACCATACTGACTGTAAACTCTCCCCTCTATGCGCATATTCCTCATGTGAACAAGTCATATAGATGCACCCCCCATCCCCTGCTAGGTCCACCCAAACCTCTGTGTATTTTTCTAGATCATGGGGTGGAGAAATGATAGTGTGGTATAGATGCTCATCTTCATCTCCATACGGGATGGGGAGCATGTCATACTTAGCACCACTTTGTTGTATATCAGTCTGTACTTCAATATATTTTATCTCGCAAGGTGCTTTTGAAACCCCAATTGATACCATCACTCTTGCGCTATTAGGTGCCAGATTGGCACAACATCGAAGGCCCAGTTGACAGGTGCAAAAAGTATGAACACGATGATGGGCATTAACATCTTCATAATCTCTCCAAGCCGCGACGGGGCCCATCTAAATGCCAAGGTAAACCAATCACTGTCCTGTACTCCTCCCTCCTTCTTCATGTGACCACCCAAGCCATGCACAGCTGCAATTATATGGGATAGTGGTGCATTCTCTGCAGACTGTGGAGTCACAAATGTGCAGCAGGAATTGCAACATTTTTTGCAAACTCCTCCTTCCATTGCTGTTAAAATGTGCAACACATATTGTTTTGCATTGTCATAAGTCTCAATGCACGCAACTCAACCTTGATCACATTGCACCCATTCTCTGTATCGGTGGGCGAACTGGACCAGCTCCCATTTCATGATCTGCAATCATTTGGCATTTACTGCAGCCTGCACTCCCAGCAAAAGTAAAGATGCAAAAAAGGATTCTGCTGAGCTGATGAGCCTGTATTCTTCTGGTATTTCAGCGAGAAATGTAGAAGAGTCTTTATATATGTAATTCGATCGTTTCATCCTCTTCATTTGTTGGAACTGTCCTTTTCCTGGCAGGATGTGGAGCTCTTGTGTGGACAACAGGCCCTTATCTTCTTTTTTGACTATGGAGAGACTAGTTGGCCCCTTGGCAGGCAGTGCTCCCCCTTCAGTTGTTCTTCTGGGATTACTAATAGCGCTGAGTGCAATGTGGCCAGCTAACAACAGCCCCTCCATGATGGTGGGAGGTGCAAGTAAGCTTGTTGGCCACAGACTCAGTAGTAATCTATCATCGCCACAGTTCCTTTCTTCATGTCTGTGATCAGGAGAGTCGTATTGCAACGTTTGTTCGAGCCAACAAATACTGTATCCTTTCTGCAGAAACAAAGTCTGTGATGCCATTTAGGAGTAGCCAGGGGTCGCAACTGCGACCCCTGAGGTCTCCCTTGCTACCCCTAAAAAAAATGCAAGCTCCTGGCCTGTGCCCAGCGCCATGTGACTCTTTGCTTCTGGAGTGGCTGGCTTTCTTGTTCAGGCCTCATAAAAAAAGACAAAAAAGAACAGGGGTTCCACAAGTTTAACACTTTCAGCAGTGACCCTAGATAAGAAAGAATAGGAATACCAAATAATTTGTCTTTCTGGACTTCTATACAATAATTGCTAGACTCATTAAAAGTATATTTCAGGCACTCTCCAGGGGGTGAGGCACTGATGTAGTCTGTTCTTAAACATGTCAACTCAGCCTTTCATCCTAAACTCAATAAACAAGTACCAACACAGGTTGGATGAAATTGTATGTATATTTGTTCTATATAAAGTGCTTAAGTGTAAGCGCTATATAATAACACATCATTATCATTTGGCCATAGGTGTCTGCTTGCATTCACAGTAATTTCGTAATATGGGCCTATACACACTGATCTTAATGATACATATGGCGATCAATTCTTGTATGAAACGTCTATCATATTATAGTGATATCGTAACCATATTTTTCATACTGTACTTAGGAACAATGCAATGTGATGCCACTTCCTGTTTTGTCAAGGGGTGAAAGGTCATGTTCCATTGCTTCCCTTGATATCACTTCGGTGTGGGGTCAAATTACATCACTTTCTGTGATGTCATCAGAGGTCAAGGGTCATATGATGTCACTTCCGCCACCCCTGCCATTTTGATGAAATGACGTCCCTGAACAAAGTCTATATTCTTCTTCCTTGTCCATTCGTACTGGCTTTTCCATTGTTGTAATCCACAGCAGCTTTGTGATATGCTCTGTCCAGATTTGTGCACAGAAATTGTCCACCTGTGCTATCCTTTCCTTGCTGTATGTTACCAATCCTTTTGCCAAGCAAGGTAGTGTGGTGTCCTGACAGTTATTATTGACATGTTTACGCCCTTTCACTATCAGATATGGCAGCTCCACACGCTTGATGTCTTTTGAATCACCGCTGCACTGTACAAGATCTGGACCCACCATTTACAATTGCACACTATGTGCCTGGAACATTCCTTTTATTCTGCATAGCACACAATGAACTAGGTATTGTGCCTCTATATTTGGAACTGCTTGCAGTACTTGGACCTTGTTCAGAATGAGTGAACACACACGTAGCAGCTTCCGTTCACACCATTTCTTCCCACACCACTAATGTCGGAATACCATGAGTTGGTAAACTTGGGATAGCGGATATCCCCAGTCAAATCTAAACCCAGCCCTTAATAGGTGTCATAGTTTTTTTGTACCTCCTTTTTCATTATTCTATACATGCTTTCAGGGATGGCAGCTGTAATAGTGCTCTTAGAAATACCATTATGTTGCTTCGTACTGGTAGATGATCTCCTACTTGCTGAAAACAACCATGTGGTGTGCTTGTTACATTCATTTCCATTATTATTATTAGTGTTCACATTATTACTAATATATGTAACTCTGCTAAGATTATTAACATTTATATGTATTGTCCCGTTTGGATAATATACAATCCCATCCCCCCCTTTATAGGACCTGTCCCTATAACATCCTCCCCCCAATACAATCCCAATAATACTATCAACATCACACATGTGTGATAATGGTCAACCCACAGTAATAAACATAGATCCATAGTTTCTCATTTGTGCATCTACACCTCTGGTCCCTACGTAACAAAATATTTACATTAGTCACGTCCATCTTCTTTTTTCCTGAAATGAGACCAAAAACACACAAGGCAACAAAAAGGAGGGACACACAAGATGTACTTTTCACACAAAGCAAGATGAAAAGAAAGAGAGAAAAAGAAAAAAAGAAAGATACAGAGCTAGCAGCTAAGCATCGGCCCGCCACTGGAACATGCCACCGCACCCGTATCACAGCTGGACAGGCCGGTGAGGTAGATGGGGCACAAGTATTTCTACCTCTCGTTTTAAGATATTTAGTGTGCCAACGTACTATCTGGAGGTTCCCTGCAAACGTCAGAGAGGTGGACCCAATAGTGCAACCCCTTGAATTTTGCTGCGAGGGCAGTGCAAAACACCACCTCATAGGGCCCATGGAACCGAGGGTTGTTCCACCTACAGACAAAGTTACAGACGTATATGAAGTCACCAGGCTGCAGCGGTTGTGTGGTCATATGCTCGGGATCTGTTGCTGTAGTAGTTACTACGTCCGGGGTCTCTGGCATCTCATTCCTGGGAGGTGCAATCTGTCGGCAGACACATTTAATTGCCCTAGTTAGTGTGGTCAAATAATCTTTAAACTCATCGCCTAGCATCACTGCTGCACTATGTGCACCTGAAGCTCTTAAAGGGGATTTGGAGGTGTGCATTCGCTGACCAGTGACCACTTTGTGAGGTGACAAATGGTGGTCCTTACTGGGCATTAGCATAAACCAAAGAGGGCCAGGGGCAAAGAGTGTACCCAGTTCTTCTTCAACGTAGTACACAATTAGGACAATTTACTTTTGAGGAGTCCATTGATCCTCTCCACAATGCCGTTGGCCTGTGGCTGGTAAATTGAACACATCCGATGCCTAATGCCGTGTAGTGCTGTGATGTGCTGGAATAATGCATTGAAAAAATGTGTGCCGTTGTCGAATCTTAAAACCTCACACAAACCCCACAGAGAGAAAACGTCATGTACTAAAAATCTGGCAACACACTTGACACTTGAGAAAGGGCAAACCACTAAAATGAGGTACCGAGAGTGGATTACAGCACTCACCCATGTCGGCATAATATATGTGTAATTCACAGATCGGCCCAGTAGGGCGGGGCAAGGTGCCCCATAATGTCCGTAGTGTCATCCCAGTACTGAACATTTGACATGTGGTGCAATGTACGACCATTTCTCTAATGCTTTCCTGGATATTTGGTATAAAGCAATCATCCTGTATATCTGTTGCTATGTGCTGCTTTGAACTGTGAGAGGGATAATGTACCTGTTCAAAGGCTATTGCTAGCAGCCCCTGGGGAATTACTGTCTTACCAGAGCTCTCTTGCCTCCATAATAGATCTGTCGGTGATGGCTTGCAGCCTCTCTGTGACCATAGCTCTTTCTCCCTTTTAGGTGACCTTCTTCGCATCTCAATAATCTGGGAGATGGGCAATGCTATGTAAAGTGCTGGATGTTCACTTGCAGGTGGGACAGGCACAACGTATGTGGTGGGTATTTCCTTTGGCAGATGCACCGCCATTTTGGCTGCTGTATCGGCAGCTGCGTTCCCCATTGATATTTCATCTGTCCCATTAGTGTGGGTGGTGCACTTGACGACTGCCACAACAGATGGATGGGACAATGCTTCTATCAATATCTCTAGCAGTGCTGCATATTGCACTTGGGATCCATCCACCCTCCGAAACCCCCTCCTCTTCCACTGGGATAGACCGGCGTGCACTGTTGTTGTGACATACGCCGAGTCTGAATATATTGTGACATGACACACTTTGGATGCTCTCAATGCTTCAATGAGCGCTATGGGTTCTGCTGCCTGTGCACAATAATGCATGGGCAACCTTTTCATGATCACCGTCTTGTATACTTCTTCCTCAAATCTTACCATTGCTGCCTCTGTCCGTCTTTGCCCATCCTCTTGATCAATTGTGGAAGACCGGTCAATGAAAAGTATCTCACCCTCTGACAATGCACAGTCCCTTGCTTTGCGGATATCGTCCCCTCCTTGTGCATCGTTAAGTCCTCTGTAGTAGGCATGTCTGCCAAAAAGGTTTGCAATAATCACTGTTTTGCATCTAACCACATGAATATGGGGTTTAGAAATGATAACCTCATACGCTGAAGATCTTTGTGTAGTCAGAGTAGATTTTGACCTTTCTAGACCCCATTACAATTGCAGAACTTTTCTCTATTGCGAAAGCAGCAGCTGCTGGTTCGCACGCGAACTGCCCTTGCATCATTGCATCCAAAGTGCTGCTATAATAGACCAATGGCTTATTGCCCATAGGGCTCTTCTAAGTCAGTACCACTGTCATGAGCTGGCCATCTGAATGTGAAAACAAGTACAATTCCTGCGTGTAATCTGGGGTGGCCAGTACGGATGCTGGACTAATTACTTCTATTAAATCGTCAAACTGTTTGATCATGTCTGCCGTCCACTATAAATTATGGTCCTTTGTTTTTGCGCTTCCCTAAGGGCCTGCAAAAGTGGCATTGTGTATGCTGCCTAATCTAGGATCCATGCCCTACAGTAGTTGCACATGCCCAGAAACATCTGCATTTCTTTAACTGAGGTGGGTTTGGGGGTGGCGTGTACTGACGCTGCCCTATCTGGTAGTATTCTTTTAACATTCACTGATATAAACTGCCCCAGATAGAGCACCTCCCGTTGACAATATTGTAATTTGGCCTTGTTCACCTTGTACCCCTTAAAGGCAATGGAATCCCTTTGGCAGTGCTGTTCACTATCACTACACACTAGCAAGTTGTCCACGTACTGGATAATCATGCTAGGCACCTGAATATTCCTTAAATCAGCATGCAGTATCCTGTTGAACATGCTCAGGCTCTCGCAATACCCCTGAGGTAACCTAGTATGTTTGAACTGCATCTGGCCCTGTGTAAATGCTGTGAGGTACCTCGACTCAGAATGGAGTGGAATCGAGAAGAATGCATTTCTCAAGTCCACTACAGTGAACTAAGTAGCTTCTTTGGGGATGCTGCATAAAATTGTCGCAGGATTCGGAACAACTGGAAATTCTTTCTGTACCAAATCATGGAAGGAGCGCACATCTTGGATCATTCTCCAATTGCCCCCAGTTGATTTCTTGACAGGGTATATCACTGTATTACATAGAGACGTTGATGGCACAATGATTTCATGGTCTAATAGAGCCTGTATTGTTTTTCTAATACCCTCCTTTGCCTCTCTTTATAATGGATATTGTCGTACCCTGGGCAGAAATGCACCTGGCTTCAGTGTTATACACACAGGTCACGTCTTTCAGTAATCCTACATCATGTGACTTTGTGGTCCACAGCTGTAAAGGTATGTGTTGGAAATCTTCGTAAAAAAATAAGGGTGGAGTTAATACTGCCATCAAGGGGCACTGCAATCTTCGGTACTGTCTCATTATGTCACAGAGGATACATATCTGTAATATTGTCTCCCCATCTTTATCGTTATTCACAAACACTCGTCATCATCATTTCCTTTAGCTGTAATGTTGGATCTACACAGAGCACTGTGCGCCACTCACAACCATTCTTGTAAATTCCTAACACAACAACCCTCTTGTTGGAAATCAACATTCCCTACAAATCCAGCAACAATACCGTTCCCGCCACTACCTCAGACGACACTACTGGACAAAAAATAAAATCTGTGGGCACTCGCCAACAACGTTTGGCAATCTGGGGCACCGCCTCCACGAGCACAGTAATACCGTAAATGAACATGTCAGGGTCCACATGAGACCCGTGGACCACCCCCTCCATTGTCATTGTTTGTATTATCAAAATCACTCTTATAGAGCACACCGCAGGCAATGGAGCAAACTATACCACAATCTGTAAATTATATTGTAATGTTTAATTTGCTGCGAAGGTCCCTACTTAGTAAATTAACAGGGGAACTTTCGGAATATAGTAAGGGTACCCGTACTACCCTCCCACCCACCTTTATGTCCAGCTCCTCAGTGCACAGAACCTTGGAAATAGCCCCAGAGAATCCCTGTGCATCAAGATATTTTCCTGATAAGGGAACATTTCCCTCCATGATACATGATTTAGTTGCACCTGAGTCCACCATAAATATGAACTGTTTATTTCCTATCTCCGCTCCCACCAAAGGTTCCTCTTCAGGGTGGATGGTCGATGACTAGATCGGACATGCAAGTGCTCTCTGTGGGCTGTCCTAATCAGGGTATGTGTTCGTTCCAGGGAACAAGAAGGGGTTGTCCCCCATCACTGCTGCTCCTCCAAAAGGAGCAGTAGCCCCACTTGGTACTCTGCTCACCGGGGCAGCACTGCCCTGCTTGAGCGGATGCAGCACTTGTATGTCAGCTGCTTAATGCTGCTGGTTATGTGTGTGGTGGTGCCCCTGTGGATACCCTTCATTCTGATATCCTTGACCCTGTTGCGGATACCATAGTCCTTGGGGCCCTCTTGCTGTAACCTGTAATTCTACCCCACTGCAGACCTGCTCCTCCATTCCCTTGCAAAATGCTCCCACCTTAAACAATTCCAACATTGGGATGGTTCAAACCCGCACTCTCTTGGTCTAAAACCTCCCCCTCTTGCTCCTCGGAACTCCCCTCTTCTTCGATGCGGTCCTCCTTGTTGCCACTGTCAGCCAAGATACTGTTGTCCCCGTCCCACTGTCCTTGTCCTCCTTCAGCCAAGAGTGCAGCAATAGTGGCACTCACGACCTGCTGGGTGCTCTCTGTCCCCTCCACCTCTACTGGCGTCGACACAAGTGCATGGAGGACAACCTTTGACAATTTCTTTTCTACCAATTTTTCTTCCTCCGCCTGACGCCTTTGAGCTGTTTCCCTCTCCCGTTGCTTAATCTTTTTGCAATGATGCACTATTATAATCTGTATTTCCGGCCACCCCTTTGCATCGATACCCACAATTTTATCTAAAGCCTTCTGCACTTCCTTTGGCAATCCTCTCTTTACAATAAAATAGAAGAACTATATTTAACGATCCCACAGTCCTCCCATCCCATCTCTCCACATCTCTTATAATTTAACAATGAATTTAGCTGGATCCTCATCATCCCCCATTGTACACTGCATCGGGGACTGTAAATCGGGGGTATATCCGGGAAAGCCCTCCATAACGCATGCCACACTTGTGCTCTGATTCTGTTAAACAATGCTCCATCATGTCCATCGTCCCCCTGGGTTATTCCTAGATACGCAGCTTTAACCCACACATCCCCAGCCTGGTCCCCAATTATAGCAACCATCAAGCTCTTAATGGCTCCTATTGCTAAGTCACCCCTGCTGTTTGCTTTTCAAATTGATATATCCACTTGCTCTCCCCTGCTCTGAGCTGTGGGAAGGCCTTAATTAAATTATTCTTATCCATCTGGGGCCAGGGCACATATTGTGTTCTACCCGCTCCCTTATGCATTAGGGGCATCTGCATCTTGACCCCACTTCTCATGCCCTTCTTCATACTTGCTCTTTCTTACTGTCGTCATCCGGCTGGTTCTACTCCTAAACCTACCACTCTTCCATGGGCCTTCTGCTCGGGGCGTACTCTCAGCTGCCACTTCACCTCCTTCTTCTTTTTCACCATGGTCCTCAGTGAACGAGTCACTATCGTCCTCCCTCTCGACATCTCCCACAACCGAATTTGATCCAAAATACGTCCACATACATTTTTAATTCCTCCCTGTTTCATTCTAAGCAATACATCTCCTGATCTCCATTCTCGTAATCCATCTTCCGGAGCTGTACATCCCTCAGCTCTCTTGAGGATTCTTTTATCCTGTTCAATTCTGTTAACAACTTTGCCAACCTGTTCTCAAACTCTCTTGACTTGACACCCGCAGATGCCGATACTTCAAGCGGGTGTGCTTATGGCGGTGGGGGAGCGGTAGCCTCTGGTGTTACTGGTGCTGAAGGGGACCCTACAGCAATGATTACATAGATTGGATTTGTGTACCCTTCGGTGGGATACGCTGTCAAGGGATATAATCCCCGCGCTCTGCTGACACCCTGTCCTTTCCTTCTCCTTTCCTGAACTTTAAATTTGTCTGTCTCTGCGCCTCTACTCCATCCCCTTGGTCTTCTGTGTCTTCGAACACACGCCAGAGATCTAAGATTAATTTTCTCTTCTGTAGCTGCTTTCCCTTATAGTTAGCTACTAAAAATGTGCACATGTGTTCCAAGACACACTTTTTGTGTGAGCCCTGCCGTGGCCATGGGCACGGCATCCCCCTCCTCCTGTTGCCACAATCCACTGCTTGTGATATTTCTCTGCCCTGTCATGATACAGAGGTAGGGCCTTATACATGTGCTCTACTGGTGTTCCTCCCCTCATGCTAGTAATGTCTATCACTTACTGACCCCGCAAAGTCCAGCAAACGCGCAGCGCATGCTGCTGCTTGCTTGTAACCAAAAAGAATGAAAATCAACCCCTACCTTGTTCTTTCCCTCTTCCTTGCGCACATATACAACTCCATTAAACCATCCAATGCCACACCAAACTGCGACGCACATAATTACCGCCCCGGTTCTTAACCCAACAAAACATGAATACAATACAATAGAAAAGCAAGCTAAAATAATAGCAACTACTTATTCCAGGCCTATTATGAGACCACTAGTTTTATTTCTGTATTCCTCCTTTAAATAATATGCTGTATTGTGGTAACACCTTCCTTCCCCTTCCGAGGAGGGGCTTCCTGCCTTACCTTTGCCTTACCCCATAATGCCTTCACAGTACAAACACTAACAAAAAATAACACAATCCTCACTCACGTCACACCAACGACCTTGCTCTCCACGTGCTCACACCTCTCACACTTCCCCATGCATCTGTCCCCTACTTGTTATCGCTTACAAGAGTCTACTCACATGTGCGTAATCACCCAAACTACTCCGTCACAGGGTTTCAACACCGGCCCGCAGTCACCTCGGAGCCACGCCCACTTCAAAGAGCAGAGAAGGTTTCTCTTAAAATGGCTTTTGCTAAACCACCTCGGAACACATGTTTTTTCGGGATCGGTTGCTGTATGTGGGTGCGGCTCCTTCTGGAGATGCAGCCTGGATGCCTCTGCAAATACGGGGGAGGCTGGGATCATATCGGGGTCACCAATTAAAGGCCAGTCCCTGAACGCTCACACCAGAGAGAGTACAACCGGCTGGGGAAGAAAGGCCCAAGTCGATCTTGTAAGGATGACAAGTTTTAATCTCACCACGCAGATGAGAGCAACAGCAAAGAACTCTGCTGCTAAGAACGTTCTTCCAAAAAGTAGTACAGGCAGAATCTTCATTGACACAATATATATAGTAAAATCCTGCACAGCTGGTTGCTGGGCACCTGTACATGATCAGCCTACTCCATAAGAGATGCCAGACCATTGGTTCCAGACCAATCCGTCTGTCTTTCATCACGTGGGTGCTGCAGTGATCATCTTTTCACGTCAAAGGTCAAAGAACAAATTAACTACATTTCTGACATAATGCTGTTTTATCACTATACTGTGCACCTGGGAGGCCTCAAGATGAGCACAACGGAGGTTCTGTGACACTTTAATCTTCACACACACATTTCACTCACTCGCTTCCGTGGCATCCGGCTCCAAGTTCTCAACACCCATTTTGAACTATAATTTATCTCTTCCAGCACCTCGCAATACAAATCACGCGATTGTCGCTTCAACGATGTTCCCTGTCTGTCCTCTTTGAACATTTCAGGACTTGCTACTTTGGGTCTGGTGGTCAAAGGGCACCTGGTGGCAGGAAATTCAGGGTTCTTCAGGTTTAGTCAGTTATATGGGCTAAAACTCGTGGTCGCCTGGGGATGGCCCGGGTCATGCTTTGGCCAGTGTGAGATAACATGCACATCAGGCACCGGTCTGTGATTACGGCCTTGTAGGGCTCATTCCTCTTCAGTATAAACACATCTTTGCAACATTGTTAGAACAATGAATAGGCTTTGTGGCAGTTGGGGGTGTTTGCTATCCCCACGGGAGCTCGGGCATGACTGGAGATTTCCCTTGTCTCGCAATTTGGGCCTAGTGCATGCAATGCTGCATTTGCCGCGCCGGCCTTACCTTCTGCCTAGCTTTACTAATACCTACGCAAAATAGTAATGTTGCATGTGCCCTGCACTACCCTATGTGGATTGATTATATTTGATTATATTGACTTCACTTTCTCCCCTCCCCCTCATCCATCACAGTTCTTCAAATTCATTTCTCCTCACTCTAAAGCACCTAAGGTGGGTGGGATGGGGCTGCCCCCTTCCCAACAAAAGTCAGGTATAGTTTCTTGCAGGATAGGGCCTGGATCTCACCTACATGTCTGGCAGAGGTGATGGCCACAAGGAAAGCTGTCTTCCATGAGAGAAACCTGAGAGGGGCCTGATGCATAGGCTCGAAGGGGGCCCCCATGTGCCTCGTCAGAACCACATTGAGTTCCTATGCTGGGGCAGGAGCCTTCACCACCGGAAAAAATCTGAAAATTCCTTTGGGAAACTCCTTGATGAGTCTGTGGGACCAAAGCGAGGATCTTCCTGGGGATCTGGTGTAGCGGGAGCCAATAGATGCACCTTGATGGAAGTGTGCTCCAGATCAGCCTTTGCCAAGGATAGCAAGAATGGGAGGATCTGTGGAGCCATGAGCCTCAGAGAGGAAATCTTCCGACACCATGTAGCAAAACGCTTCCACTTATGGCCGTAGCACTTTAAGGTCGATGACACCCTGGTCTTGGCGAGCATCTCCCTGCAGTCCACTGGCAACTCATAACCTCCAAATTTTAAGGCTACAGGAGCCAAGCCTTCAGGTTCAGAGATCCTGGGTTGGGATTAAGGATTGCGCCTCCTTCTCTGGTGAAAGGACCCCGTCACCACAGCAGCTTGACGGGAGGCAACGGTGACAGGCTGAGAAGGTCCGGATACCAAATCTGCTTCGGTTATCCTGGGGCGATGATTATCATCTTGCATTTACACTGTCTGAGTGTATTGATGACTCGTAGCAGGAGAGGTTACGGTGGAAACAATTACAGAAACAGCCCTTCCCACGGGAAGGAGAACATATCTCTCAGGCTCCTCGGCTAATGGAATCTGCTCGCAAACCTCTGGCATTTGAAGTTCGCCACCATTGCAAACAGCTCGATCTGGGGTCTGCCTCATTTGATGAACAGACAGGCCACCTAATCCTGATGAAGCTCCCACTCGTGGCAGGAGCGCAGAGCCCTGCTGAGGGAGTCTGCAATGGTATTCTTGACTCCTGCCAGGTGAAGAGGGACGAAGAACATCCCCTCTCTGACGGCCCAATGTCACAAATCCTGCGCTTCCTCTGAGAAGGAGGGGGATTGAGTGCCCCCTGCTTCCTGATGTAAAACATGGTGGTGGTGTTGTCCATGAAGATCCTCACCACCTTGCCTGGACGACTACCTGATATGCGCCCGCTCGCGGGAGCTGGCCGACGAGCACACATAGACGACTGTCCGACTATTGACAGATCTGGGATTCTCCGCCAACTATCCAAAGTCCGGCTTAACACTATCGCAGAATGCGCTGTTCCTAGGCGACAGACTGAATACGCTGCTTTGCCTGGCAACGCCCTCAGAGGAGAGGCTAGCAACCATTCAAGTAAAGGTGGAACGGCTGTCATCGACGAAGACAGCCACGGTGTGGCCCATCAAGTCATTACTGGGCATGATGTTGTCCTGCATCTACCTCGTCCCTCTTTTTAGGGGGCAGAAACGGTAGGAACAACTTGAGGGCACAGAAGACTGCCCGTAGCTCCAGGATGTTTATATGCAAATCTTTCTCCTCTGGCAGTCACAGGCCTGCGGCGTGCAGATATCTGTTGTGCGGTCCCCAACCTTCCAGGGAGGCGTCTGTGGTGATCGTCTCCTTGAATGGGGGATTTTGAATTCCCGTGCAATGTTGGAGCGGATGCCTCACCATTCTATCTCCCGTAGGAACCCCTCATTCAGAGAGGGGTCTTGTCTGAGGAGCTTCCGGACAACTGTACCCAATCGGCATCCAGGAATTCCTGTAGGGGTCGCATCTGCAACCTGAAGAGACGGACGAGGTAGATGTAGGATGACATCATGTCCAGTAACGACTTGATGGCCCGCACCATGGCCATCTTCATCGACGACAGCCGTTGCACCTTTCCTTGAATGGCTGCTAGCCTCTCCCCTGATGGTGTCGCCAGGCAAGGCACCGTATTGAGTCTTGCACCTAGGAACAGTGCGTTCTGCAATGGTGTTAAGCAGGACTTCAGATAGTTGACGGGAGAATCCCAGATCCATAAAAACTCGGACAGTCATCTCTGTGTGCTCGTTGGCCAGCTGCCGCGACCGGGCACGTATCAGCCAGTCATCCAGGTACGGTTATACGTGTATGCCCTGTAGACGTAGATGGGCCGCCACTGGTGCCAGGCATTTTGTGAACACTCTTGGGGATGACTTCAAGCTGAATGGTAGGGCCTTGACCTGGTAGGTTATTGTGTTGTGGCGAGGATAGCAAAGCTATCAGAACTGTTTGGAGACCGTGCACTGTTTGTTTATGTGTGCACCCTGCAGTAGTGCTATTAAAGACTTACTGAGCTAACCTCACACAAGACTGGTTTATGAGTTTGATTTCTTTTTCTCCCTCATATCCCTGTTCTGCCCTCTTTAGCCCTCCTAGCCTCCTATGATGATGGAGCTTGTAAAGCCCTTAATTTCCTCCATAATGGTGCAGTGCCTTTATTATATTACAGGGCCCTTATCGCCCTTATTTTCTCTGTGGCAGTGCATTGCCTTGTTACACAGCAAGTCGATGCTCTCATTGATGGGCAACACCCAGATCTTGTCCACCTGGGTGCAGCCAGTGACAAATCATTGCACTTAGCTGCAGAGCCCCGGCCGCGTTAGATGCAACAGTCGGTACACCAGCTCAGGCATGCTTGCGCCGCCATCCCTGTGTAGCTCCGGGAAGGGCATAGGCCTCACACATGCCAATGGTGCCATCAGGTTTCTCATCTTCACCACCCACCCCCTCTGGCCCCAGGGTCGGTGGTCTTCCCTCAGGCTGTGCCACCATATTCACCTGGGCTGCCATGCGCCACATGGCCCAAGACTTTCACTTCCTCCAGTTCACCCAGTGTGGCCCCGGGCAGAATATATCTGCACAGTCTGCACCCCAGTTTGGGGACACACACTCACACAGCTCGGGGTTGGGGGGCTATCTGCACCTGCACAGGGCACATTCTTTTTCCTTGCTTCCAGCCCACCCTGACTGGCACAAGGGTGGGCTGTTGCCTCATAGGCCATGCCACTGGTTTCAGGGTCACCTGCTCACATAGCCCCGCGCCTGACTGCAGCTGGTGTACGCAGCCCGACCAGCCACCTCCTTGATGCCCTTGTGGCTACTTAATGCCGCAGCTCCCCAGGGAGCACTAATCTTCTTTTTTTTCTCTCTTCTTCTTTCTGAGTTCCCTATCTCTTTGTTTCCTTCTGTGTTCTCCTTCTTCTATCTTTCATTTCCAACTGTCTTCTTTAATTCCCTTTTGGAACCTATTAAAGTTCAGTCCATTGTTATTGGCAGCGGATACCTGCCCATTATTGTGAGTCCCAGAGGAGTATGTGTCCCTCATTGTGGGGACACATGGTCCAGTCGGGTAAGTATTTACTGATAAAGCACATACACATTAAATAAAGAAACTTTCAAACCCCTTTGGTCCTGCTCTTTTCTTTTATCCTGTTGCTTCTTTTATTGTACTCCATATTTATATATAGCAATAACCCCCTACCCGGTAGGGCCTGATTTGGGCTGGAAGTTACATTTAACCTGAGACAGAAAAGGGCCATGCATGCAACTACAGATGTCTGAGGGACAGTCAGACCCTTTTATAGAGAGTTGTGAATACAGATGTAGAGGAGGTCCCAAATATGGCCTGCACTCGAACCAACCATTTTGAAGTACCAGGAATGTTCACGCCAAAATATGTGACGTACGATGAGCAAATAAATCAGCAGAGAGCCGCAGTGGGGCTCTGTCCAGTACCTACCAGACTGGCAGCACCTATTGAAGTACCTACACTTAAGAAACCATGGACAATAAGGTACCCATTGAGAAAACCGTATCGACAAGTGACACAGAATGACGATTGTCAAAACGTAATGCCTGAAGAAGCCAAGAAAGTCCTAAAATAAAATGAATGGTGACATCACAAGAACTCGGACTGACTCACAGAGACAGAAAACGACGACCTGGGAATGACGAAAAGAGACGAAACACCATGGATAAGTGACATCCTAAGTTTGAAGTGAAATGAGTGATGTCAAGCAAAAATCTTATGCCATAAGAGCGATGAAGATATGCAACCAGTTTACACATGTACATATGCTTGGAACCGCAAGAAAGCTGAGGAAACCGTGCGGCTTGCTATGCTTAGTAGAAAGATAGGTTGCTGCAAGCGCCACCTTCGGGAGCCAGAAAATGGATACACGAGTTAGAAAAAATGATGGGAGGGAATACGTTAGTTATAGGAGATATCAAGATATCATAACCAAATGCTTAGACGGTTTTATGGCCATACTTCCAGACTAATCTATTGAAGGCCTAGTTTGATTTCAGCATATTCATATGCTTCCAGGCTTCCACAGTTTCCATCCCCTCCAATAAAATGAAGCACCCTTCTTACATTATTAGGAGTGGTCGGTAACGAACCCTTGTCCACTCGATTGAGAGAGGGAAGAACCGCCCTCAGACCTGCAGCTCGATTTTGGAAAAATATCGTAGCATCAATATTTAATAAGATAAGGGGACAATATGAGCCACATGAGTAGAGCAGTGGAAGATTCATCCATTGACGATGTAACTGCATGTAGAGAGATAAAGTTATTCAAAAGTGAATTTTTTGGGCCTAACAATACCTATTTAAAGGTATTAAAATAGAGGGGGAGAAAATCCGCTTGGGTCAGAAGTCTTATTATTCTGCAAACACAAAATTTTTCCTACTTTGAGACAAGATGATCTGCCTCGTCATGTTTCTCTAATTGATGCAAAGTTACTGAATTCATGTATTTCAATTGAGAATCACAATCCAATTTCCCCACTGCCATCAAGGAGGGAAATTACGTGGGAATCATTTTTGCCTTCTCTTTTCCCCCTTGATATAAGGTTCTCTCATCTTCTTTCAAGCAGAGGATCTCGTTTCTGGATCTGTTCGGGCACAGTTTAAGATAACATACAATAAACATAGTAGGACTGTTTAGTTTTTAGAAAGGGGTGCTCGGTCCTATCCATAATTTCTTTTGTTGAGCTTTATTTATTGCATTTTCAAGAACAAGCAACATTAACAACTTAGAGTGTCTAAGATACAGAAGTCAGTTCCAAGTTGAACATTTATACATTGCCAGCCTGATTAACATAATTACAGTGTATTGCCGCCCCCCACCCCTCTTGGTTGTTCAACAAGTATTGCACATAGGGGCCCCAGATGTCTGAGGGCCTGTCGTGCAGGGGCATGGTGCAAATATATGTGGGTTCCTTGTCGTAGCAGTAAGCTACATCCTCTAACCATTAGCTATGGCCTTCAAACAGGCCATAGCTACCATTCTATGGGCCAATACCAAGAGTAGACCATTCAGCCTACAGGCATGTGTGGGCAGAGATTGTGTACAACCCAAAAACAGTACCATTGGGTCTCTTCCAACCTGTTCCCCAAGTTTGAGCGAAATCCTAGCTTCCACCTCTTTCCAGAAATGGGATATTAGTGGGCATCCCCATGCCAAATGCAGGAAGTCAGCCAGGCTGAATATACATTTGCTGCAGGTCTCAGGGAACACTTGTACAGCTTAGCTGGGGTGTGGTAGATCTGGTGGACAATGTTAAAGTAAATCAGTTTGAGTCTAGTTTTCAGGGAAACCTTCTGGGTTCGGAGCAGGATGTACTTCCAATCTTCTTTGCTGATTTCCGTCCCCAGCGTGCACCACCCACTTGTGTGTGGGGCATCCCCTCCCATGGGATGTCAGTCATCAGGCTGTGGTATGAATGAGAGTCAAGGCGTCCTTCCCCCTGCACCTGAATGGCCCTGTGTAGTAAATCCAACATGCGCAGCTGGTTAGGAAATTAGGGAAACCTTGAATTCTGGTGGTTTCTGGTTCTAAAGTACATAAAGATGTACAGGGATGTGGATCTCCCATTGTCCCTCATCTACTGTATGGAGAACCTTCAGTTCAGATAAAAATCCCAGAGTGAGGACACCCCAATATTGTCTACCCACTGTAGGTATGCCCATTCTCTCGTGATCTGAAGGCTGACTACATGTCTAACTGGGAGCATCGCCAAGTACAGAGTAGTCATGACCATTTTACTTGTGATTTTAAGCCAGATCGCACAAGTAATGTTCACGATGTACATGCTGACAGAGACCGGTCTTTAACCACCCAGAACCGCCCTCCTTAGGAGGTAGGGAGCTGCTAGGGCTCTCTCCACCTGAACCTGTGGCCTAATAAACTGTGTGGTGTACCAGAATTACAGGCAATGTACGGCCCAGTAATACCTTTCCAGATCCAGTAAAGCCAGCCCACCTCTGTTGCATGTTGAGATAAAGTGGTCCAGGATTTCTGAAATGAAAAACTGGACGCCACATAGATGGGAACGTTGAGGAATAAGTATTTTGGGAGAATGATCATCTTAACTATCAATACTCGCCCCAATAACGTGAGAGGCAGGTCCTGGCACCTCTGCACCTGGTCCTTAAGTGAGCTGACCACCCTAGTGTAGGTCTCTCGAAACAAAATTTCCAGGTCGCACTAGACCTCTATCCCCAGGTATCTCGTGCTGTCACGCTCCCATTTGAGCCCAAATTCATCACAGAAGACCCCATTATGTTTTGTGAGAGGAAAAAACACTGATTTATTGTGGTTGATTTTTAGCACTGAGAATCCCCGAATTTGATTATTTGTAGCATCACCACTGATAAATTATGGAAGGGATCACTTAAAAAAAGCACCAAATCGTCGGCATACAGCGAGGTTATTAGCTTGTGGGGACCTAATTGTATGCCCCTCTGTGTATGCTGTTCCCTGAGAATAGTGGCCAGGGGCTCCATCTCTATGGCCAAGAGTAGAAGAGAGAGGGGGCAGCCCTGCCTGGTCGCCCCACCTATTTCCATATCGACAAGTGACACCCGATGACAACCTTAGTAACCAGCGAGCGGTAGAGGAGCTGCACATACAAAATGAACTGCTCCCCCAAACCTAATTTCCACAGGTTGGTAAACAGATAAGGCCACTTGTGGGGTTTAATCACAGCTGTATATAACTTTAAGGTCACGTTAAGCCTTACTGCAAATTACCTTGTTCTTATGGCTAGGCCCACTGGTGAATGAAAAGCCTGCCTTAAAACTTCAAAGCTGCTAAATGTGCCTAGCAAATCTAAATTCAGATATTTCTGCATTTGACACAAGGAACATTGTAACCCAGACAAATGAAAGGATCATTCTCCATGGGACATGCAGCATTCACCAGTCTGGAAATTGACACTATGTAAAGGGCCTTACATGTGTGTTTACACTTAAATCAAGACATGAAGAACAATGCTGCCATGCTAAAATAAAAATGTTAGGGAAATGACTTGGTGTGTGATGGTGAGACACAATGTATTCAAATGAATAATAGGCTTCTCATGCAAAATACATGTCATAGAGTGAACCAGCTATTTTCCAGGTGAAATGAGAAAGGCTTTTGTGGGCCCAAGAAATGGATGGCTTTGAGTTTCGATTCCTAAGCCTGTTGCTATGCAGAACCCTTTAGTAAGAATCAAAGGATTTGATGTTGGGCATTAGCCATGGACAGAGGAGAGCTAATGGATTAATTGCAGACTGTGCAAACAGTGCCTAATTTCATTGAGGATTTCATATCTATTATGACACCCCTGAGTAAACTTAATTGTTCTGCCCTTATATTGGGTGATTCTAATAGATGGTGGGGTAACCCTGAAGATCCTAATGCTACTGCCCTTGAAGAACTTTTTCTAAATAACGATTTTACTATTCACAACGATTCTCCCACACAGATTCTCCCACACATGTGATGGGTAATATCCTTGATTGTGTGGTGTCCAAAAACGTACCCCTCAATTCATGGAATGTTAGCCCATGTGTATGGTCTGATCATTTTTTAATTAATTGTAAGGTTACTTTGCCTGGTAAACCTCTACCTAAGCAAATAATCCCTAAATTATTTACAGGTCAAAATCTGAAAAAAATGACCTTGGATGAATTGCAAAAATGCCTCTGTGACTTCTTGTCAATTACATCGTATTCTGATCTTCCAGATCACCTAGCAACCTCATAAAATAATCAAATAGGTGGTCTTCTGGATCATATAGCCCCCCTGAAGACCAGGACTATTACAGATAATCATATTCATAGTCAGTGATACACGCCCTTCTTAGCAGAACTGAAACAACAGAAGAGACGTGCTGAACCGGCCTGGTTAAAGAATAAAACAGATGTAAATTGGCAAGAGTGGAAACAATTTGAAAAATCCTATAAACTGAATGCATATAATGCGGAAAAAGATTCTTTCAATAATCAAATTGAGACCGTTAACAACAGCACTAAAAACACTTTGCTGTCCTAAACATCTTGAAAAGCCTAATTTGCAAACTAAGCTAACTATTCATATAAATGATAATTGTATGGAAATCCAACAGGCATTTGCAAATAAAATTCATATTATCTGTACAAATATTGTATTATAAGACTCTGGGATCCTGAATGACTCTCACATTGGATCCATTGCACTGTTTGATTTTAAGCCTATTTCAGCTACGGAGATGGAACACATACTGTCGAGCATGCAACCTACTTCCTGGTTGAATGACACTATTCCTTCTAAACTTGTCCTAAATAATTTTAAATTGTTTGCTTTTTTGTGACCCATTTTGTGAATGTTTCTTTTAAGCATAAAATTGTACCAGGCTCAATTTAAAAGGTGGTGGTGACACCTTTGTTAAAAAAGAAAACAAGTCTAGATGCAACCATAGCAAATAACCTATGGCCAATTACTAATGTTCCCTTTCTGTTAAAGATTGTGGACAAGGTTTCCTCTAAGCCATTCCATGAGCACCTGGAACATTTCAATATCCTACACATTCACCAATCCGGCTTCCGTTCCAACTTTGGTACGGAGAGCACCCTGGTTGATTTACAGACACAGATGCTTAGGATAATCGACAATAGTGGAACCGGACTTCTTATGCTTTTGGACTTGTCAGCCATGTTTGATATTGTTGATCATGAGTGGCTCATGTCCTCCCTACAAACTGTCGGTGCCTGTTCCTGAGGGGCTGCGGACTGGTTGAATTCCTTCCTTAATATTCATATGCCTCAGGTTGCCGTAGATCATGTGTCTTCACTGTCACTGCGTATTGCCTGCAGTGTGCCTCATGGTGCTTGTTTGTTGCCGGCTTTATTTTATATTTATATACAGCCCCTATGTAACCTTTTGGATGAACTCGGGGTTATGTTTACCAACTATGCCGACGGCACCCAGCTCCTAATTGAGCTCACAGGTAATTATGTAGCAGACTCTATTAAGGTCCAAAATGTATAAAGATCAGGGAAAAATTGTATGTCAGTAAATTGGTTATGTTTGATTAGCTCTAAAACAGGGCTTCTTATCTTTGGCTCCCCTCAAGCCAGAGCTAAGTCGGACTTACAGTTTTACAAGCTTTGATATTGAAAAACATGATATTGTGGTTCAGAAAAAAAGTGAAAACCTTGGGCTTCATGTTTGAGGTCTCGGTCGGTGCTGATGCACATGTAGATAGCGTGGTACAAAAGGCTCAGTACCACATGAGACTATTAAGATTAGTGAAGTCATATGTGTATGAAGAACATTTTGAAACCCTGGCAAGAGCTATCATTTTGCATAGAGTAGATTACTGTAATGCTCTTTTTGTAGCGCCAGTCGAAATTCTCTACTTAAACTGCAAATATTACAAAATGGTGCAGTTTGTGTGGCCAAAAACATTACAAGAAGGGAACATATTTCGGAACATAGGAGAGACCTCCATTGGCTCCCCATAGTTTCCCGAATTCATTTTAAACTCAACACTATGGTGCACAAGGGCCTATTTGGATCTGCACCTTTTTATCTTAAGCAAAGCCCAAAGCAACAAACAGCCAAGAGAATAACTCTGTCTATTAAATCTCAACGTCTGACCTGTCTCAGAAGTAAGAGAGTAAGAGGCAGTGGCCACTCTTTTCCAATACAGACCACATTGGCCTGGAACTCCTTACCTAGTGATCTTCGGCTCAAAACAAATTTACTTCTGTTTCATAAAAAATGTAAGACTCTGTTGTTTCTTTAATTCCTGGGACTATATGGCCTCATGCTAGAAATGCTTATCTTAGCTTGTTACTGTCTCGTTGGTTGTTGTCCTATGTCTTTTTGTGCCCTTTAAATGCCTGCAGGCTTAGGTGCATTATGAATCCAAATAGAAATAGGAATAGAAATAGAGATTTCAGCCCAACAGACTCTGAACCACGTGGTTTGAAGGCAATGAAACCAAGAAATGGGAACCGTGATGTGAAACTAGAGATTCTATATGTTAATCATGTGGCTATGGACTTGCATTGGAAATGTTATTTTATTTAGTAATTGGTGAATGATTACACTTACAGACTTGGGACTGGTGCCCTTTTAAAGCTAATTCCAAGGCGGTTCTGTGGGGGTATTTGGATACAAATCTGAATTTTAGGACTCTGGTACCAAGCTAAAAAGTGATAACGGCTTCCCAGAAAGTGGGAAAAAGCTGAAACGTGGGACAAGGGTGGCTAAGTGTGTCACATAACTAGTGGTAAACATTGACGATAATCACTGGTATCGTTTTCATGTAATTGAGGAATAACCACCAATTGCATGGAACATTGTGACAACACAGGAGTTTAAAAATAAATATTTTGTTGCTGGTAAATGGAAATAAAAAATAGTTGCCATGTTGGGACATTTTGGATGAGAAATCTGAAATGTTTAAATGACAACTTTGGTGGGTGGATTCATCCTTAATATGAATTCCACTTTAGAACTCCAAGGTCCTACGAGGTCATTGAGGGGTTGGACCTTGGGGAGGAGAAGAGAATAAATGTCCAATGAAAATTCAGAACTAATCAGTTAACACCTCCGGATCTCAGTATTTCAGGGGGATGGGGGTGGATTACTGAGAAAAAAGCTCTTGCGGAAGAGTATCTACCCCTGGGGGTATCCTGAGACAGCTGCCTAAAACCATCTTGGGTGGAACAGCCTTAACATGGAGAGGCCTTAAACTTGCTTGGGAGTGAGAAACCGTGGAATGCCGACAGCTGAGTAGGCCCTGATTCTTAAGGAGAAGCCTGATAAGGGTGGAAAGCTGGTGACGATCTCTGCCTGAAGTGACTAGATGCTGAGCTGTCCAAAGAGGAGCCTGGCAGTCTACCCAGAGAACCCCAAAATAGAGGCCCCATGTAAGTAGAACTGATCCATTCAAAACCAAGTGTGTAGGGAATCTGCCTGCTTTAATATTTTACCATCATAGTGGGTGGGGGGCAATTTGTGTAGATCCGTAGCATATTTGACTGTATATTAATTTAATTAACTCCCAGATAGATTGATGCAGGGGGAGCTTGGAAGTCTTCAAAACATCCACCTTCTCTTCTAGCGGGAATAGGGTTATCGTCACATAAAGTAATTGGGGTGTCCTGACCACAAAAACGAAATGTGTAATTGTCCCCTTTCCCAGCCCTTGCCTTTAAAACCCAAAGGTATTTGTTCCATTACCAACCCTGCCTTAACACTGTATTTTAACAGAAGGGTGTTGTCCCTAAAATGAAAATCCCAATTGATAGCCCTCCGCAAAACTTCCTTTTTAATACAATATATACTTATATTTGCTACAAAAACGAAATGCCCAATTGTCACCACACTTCAACATTGTATTTAGCAAAGGGGTGCCCTTGGCCCAAAAAGGAAATTTCTAAACTGTCCTCACTCTCTAGACCTGTCCTTTAAACAGAGGGGTGCTACATGTAATTGATGCCTGGGTTTTCTGTACTGGGGGAGAAGTGCTTTGCAAAGTGAAAATACTGTAATTTCCATTGAACAATATACACTCTCCTCTGAGAGTGGGTAAGTGACCCTGAGAGCAGAACGAGTTTGTACTGTTTTGGAGTGACAACTACGGGCGGGGAGGATATCTCAGGAGCTACGTGCTCCTTCTGCAAAAAGACAGTGCCGAGCACTATGGGTTCGATACCCAGTCCCGTGCTTAGAGGCTGGAGTCCAGCATGAAGCGCATTACAGATGACCAAATGAATGTTTTTCACTTCGCCATCTAGTCTCCATTCAGCAGCAGTAGAGCTGAATTCTTTGGGAAAGACATCATGTTTCTCCTCAGGTACATATATGGTGATGAGGGTCATGATGTGACCAAAGAATGCCCTCTTTAGCAACACAAATCTGCCCTAGCTTCTGTGAGAATATCCAATTTTAAGAACCGACCTCCTTTTGCAATGGAAATTCCACATTCCTTCTCCCCAATGGGGGCAAAAAACTGTAAGAGAAACTCTTCATGTCTTACTCTGACCTCATTGTGAGGACACAGACGGGTTTCCATTCGAGCATTGCAATTGCATCCTGCAGGCTTTGTAATGGATGTAGTATTGCCTTCCTCTTAAACAGCTAGTTAATCCCATGAACGTTCAGGGAAAGGAATTGAGTATTAGCCATTTGGACTGGGCCATAATGCTTTTCAATGTCTGCATACTCCAGGCACTGATTACATTATAGTGTATCTAAAGGCCCCAGCCACTCATATTTCTGTAGTGATAGTACCCACTCCCATCTACTGAACCGCCTTCCAAGGATTGACAGTAAGTACCCTCTGAATCTGACATTTTCCATAATTCGTAGGGTCGTTCCAACCGGACCTAGGGAACCCCTTTCCCTTCTCCGTATATAACCCGAAATGAATTGTCACTTTTGTATATTATGGTATTTCGCGGGACGAAACATGCCCCAATACTAATCCTTCTGCTATTCTTACAATCAGGACCATGCATCAAACTGTGAAGAACCACGCGAGGCAACTCATCTGCTCCCGCCCCACCACACAGTTCACTTTTGCTCACATCTTCTACTGGACTGTCCCTCCTAGGCACTATGTGTGATCTATAAATGTGAGATAAAATAGTATCTAAAACACATTAAGTGATCGCGCAGCTTACTCTGACAGACCTCAGCGTTCTTGTGCCCTGGCTCTCCTCCACTACCCCTCCCCACCTTCGACTATTGGGAGTCCGAAGGGTATTTCCACTCCTGAGCTTGATCTGGAGAGGTCTCTTGATCATCTGGTTTCAAAAGGTGATCCGCCTCTCTCAGCATTGTGATGGACAATTGCAGGACTTCATAGGCAGAGCTCATTGAGAAAGGAAATTCCCATAGGTAAGGTGTGTCTTTAGAGTTACACTCTGGAAGAAAATTCAATAACGGATCTCCATTTGAACAGTGTGGAAGGTGTTGGGTCCCAGTGCAGTGTGATTTGTGTATCTTTGAATGTTATCCTAGGAGGTTGTTGGTCCACTGCCAGGATGCTCTTTTCAGTTGAAAAAATGGACATGGGTGAGGATGTCAGGAGTCTAGTTCTTCGATTGTTTATTGTTTTTGTGCAGATCTGGTGTCTTCCATGTCAGTGCCATCCGAACGTTTAAGCTGCCTAGAGAATAGGCCATGGACAATTGCTTTCAACTCAGCATCCATCACTTACTGGGGGTACACTGAATCTGAAAATGATTGCGTCTTGATCTATTTCCTGAATCTTCCTGCTTTGTCTGAAGAGCAACATATTGAGCCTCCAGACAGTGCCACCCTGTTTGATGGCTCTGAAATCCTGAAGCCTTGCTGGCAGGGTGCATCCTTCATTTCCCCAATAGCTTTTTCATCTACTCACACTTTCGTGTTCAGCAGCGTGACTTTCTGTGATAGTTTGGCTACACTTACCTGGATCTCTCATACATCTTCATCAACAGTAGTTGTAGGTTGTTTCTAGGGGCTGAAACACCTGCCTACATAGTCTCGAGGGGCTCCTTGTGAACGTGTGCCACCATGACAGTTTCTGTTTTTCTAGTCTTTTCTAGATCGCTCATGAGAGTGATGATGCATCTGCTTTTTGAAGGTGTGGGCTTCAGGACCACCATTTCGAGCTTCACGGAGCCCAAATCAAAAGGATTCAGATCTTGTGAGTTTTCAATGCTGCACTCAACATCCTACATCCAGTGGCCCCACCAAATGCTCCTTTCTGGGCAATTGCAACCTTTGCGCTTGGTTTGGACCCATGCTTGAGATTCAGCCCTCATCAAGATGCAGCCAGTTTATTAAAGGCTCACAGGATGTAGCTAAGGAGGCTTTCATAAAGTCCCTTTGACAATCCTAAAGCCAGGCCAGGAATGCAACAGCTGGTACCGTAATCTTCCGAGTGGGGGCTTGGGCACTGAATGAGGGGATCTATGAACGTTTGCCGATTTCTTTTTGCTGAATGGCATTTTCAATAGATTTTTACACGCCTAATTTGCCATTTTTTAACCACACACAGCGGGGTAGTGAGGTCCCTTTTGTCTAATTGTTTTCCTGATGAAGATAAAAAATGCAAAAGCATCCAAAAAGATCCAGGACTTAATCTTACAAGGCGCTGTGTCCTGGATCTTTTTGGATTGCATTTTTTATCTGCAGTTATGGCGGGTTTCTTTCGGCTTACCGTCAATCCAGTGACCTGCGACGATACATGATAATTATGTGGAAACAAGGGGTTATTCCTGTCCCCTCATTTTTTCATTGTCTAATTTGATTTAATTCACATTTTCTTCAACCTAATGGAGTAAGAGTCGCCCGACAGACCAGCTGTAACACCAAGCCTTACTTTTTGTCTTACTGTTTTCCTGATGAATGTGCCTTTCTTACCACAAACAGCGAGAGGGGGACCCTTGCGCACCTCTCCATTCTACCCTCACCCCCTCTTACTATATTCCTTACCCCAATTTACCATCTGTATGTTTGCGCTAAAAAAGTAGTACCAAATTCAGCGAACGTAAATTTGATGCAATTGCCATTCGGCAAAAGTGGGTGAGAGCGAATGAGGGAAAGAAGATTGGAGAGAGAACCCTTTTGTTGCTTAGTCCTTCTTCCAGCAAACACACCTGACCTCAGAGGCAGAGTCCACATCAAAGAAAGAAATGTTCCCCTCCTGCCCTTCTGTCAGCATGACATTGTGGGGATGTTGCCCTTAGAGCTGTGCAGTGGCACCACCAAGGGGACACCAAGGGGGTCCACAGCCACCCTTCTAAAAATGCTGCCCCCCCCCACCAATCACTGCTTGCCTCTTAGAGTCAATGAATGTGCCACCCCAGGAACCTCATCAGGCCACCCTTATGAAAAATGTCTGGGGTCGCCACTGCAGCTGTGCAGTCACAGAGCAGAATTCTTTACTTTTCTCAAAGCGTAGCAAGGGGGAAGAGGAGTGGCAGGACTCCGGCGCGAATGCACCTCAGAAGGAAAGGTGATCTTCACCTGGGTTCCATCTCCTCCCAGCAGCTCCTCGCTCCACCCAAAGACTGCACAACACATTCTGCTCCTCCAGCGGTTATGGTGAGGAGATAGCGAGCCAATAACACTTCAGGGCGAGAGTGTCTCAGGACCCCCAGAGATAACTCTCAATTGGGGCCGGCTCCCCACCTGGAAGCCATCCATGCACGCCACAGACCACCAACCCATGCCTGACTCACTCCGTTGAAGGCCGTCTTGGCACCAACACTGGATGCTCATCCGCGGCATGCCTTTCCCTCCACCATTTGCCCCATGGACACTGTCTGTCACTCTAAAGGACCCGGGACCTAGATTGCCTTTATTTCTTCATTCAGCAACTATATCTCACAATAAGGGGCTTCATTACGGTGGGTACGCATGCCCGCCTCCTCCACCAACCTGCGTTGTCAGATCATGAAGGAAGCACAGATCTCTGTGCTGTGGAGGAAAGGAACCCTGAGGTCCGGCAGAGCTGGCAGAGGCATGTCTGATAAGTCACTCCCCACTAATATAATTTTTATAATTACTTATGAAATGTTCATGATTAACTTTGTAGAGTTTCTGATGAGCTAGTAGATGATTAAGGCTTCGAGGAGCAATAGCCTTTTTTTTAGGAGTGAAACTCATGGCCTGGACCATAGACCACAGCACCCGCCTTCCTGTAATCAACTTCCTGTAATCGAAGCTTTTGTGGACTAATGGAGTGACTCTGATAAAAAAATGTTCTCTGCAATGGTGATTATTATAAAATGTATAAAGTGCAAACTAAGGCCCAAAGGCATCTAGGCCCTGGCGATGAATGTAGCCTATGAACATTTTTTCTAATGTCCTCTTGCTGGAAGACATACATGTACTATCCAGGGTTAGAAAACACAGTAAAAGAGCGAGGAGTCTTGCAGA
Source organism: Ambystoma mexicanum (assembly GCF_040938575.1). NCBI lineage: Eukaryota > Metazoa > Chordata > Amphibia > Caudata > Ambystomatidae > Ambystoma > Ambystoma mexicanum. The sequence goes on along the minus strand of NC_090928.1, from coordinate 581,520,503 downwards.
TAATTCCCTCCCTCGAGGGAAACCCCGCTGGGCATATTTCACAAAGAAAAATAAATGTATGCATGCTTAGCGTGGCATCCGAACTTTGCCCCTATGCTTGCACACAAATTGCTAGCACATGGCGGTTCACAAAGAATGAATGTGTGGCTTGACACTTTGCGTGCACAAAAACATTAATTCACAAAAAAGAGCTCTTTTTGAACATGGAAGTTAAAAATTGAAAACCATACACATTTATCACTGAAAGTGGTGTCAAACAGTGAGAAAAGTGAAACACTTTATGGAAAAAATGTACAGATGTTTTATTTTTTTCGTGCAGGTTTGCCCAGCTCCCAAATTCGACAGCAGCAGTCCTGGTAGGCAAATTGCAACCGGGAGAACATCAGCATTTATGGGCGTGCCTTTTATTTGCCTAGCAAGCCCTTTGCCGTTCTTTCAGCTAGACATTTTACTTATGCAAATTATGCTCCCCATACCCATTTAATTGGATCTTGTGGAGCCTCGCTAAGGATCCATCCTCGGCCCACGTGATCTTCAATCTTTACATGGAACATCTCAGAACCCTCCTCGCTACACACAAGATACACATCCACCAATACGCAGATGACACGCAGCTCTACCTCAAGATATCCTCCATCGAAGACATCCACAGGCTCAAGGCTTGCCTCACATAAATCCAGTTGTGGATGTTCACTGCCTACCTGAAACCCAACCCCTCCAAGGCTGAAATCTTGCTGCTGACAAACACCAAACACCCGGACAGGTAGACCTGGCTCTCTGCTATGCACCTCCAGGGCTTCACACCCCAGCTGGCCACCTGCGCCAAGTTCCTTGGGTTTGACATCGACAGACACCTCTCCTTCAGACAGAACATAGCAAGGAAGTTACAAACGGCTTGCTACCACTTTCTCTCCTGCAGAAAATCAAGGCCTTCATCCCTGAAAATAACTTCACATCTGCTGTCCAAGCCTTGGTCCTCTCCCACCTGGATGGTCGCAATGCCCTTTTGGAAGGCCTTCCAGCGACTACCCTGGAACCCCGAGATATGTCCTGCATGCTGCAGCACAACTCATGAAAGAACTCCAAAAATGTGACCACATCACTCTGACCCTCATCGAACTGCACTGGCTCCCATTGTAAGCCTGTATCAACTTCAAATGTAGCTGCATCATTTACTAGGCTGTCACCCTGAAGTCTCCAAGCTACCTCACTGAGAAACTCAACATCTCTGTGCCATCCACTAGAAGTAAGGACATGTGCAGACTTGAACTGCTCCGGTGCAGGAAGGAAAGAACCAGAGGACAGGCTTTCTCTGTCAACACTACAAGACTCTGGAACCTCCTCTGCGTCAACATCAGACTCGCCTCCTCGCTTTTACAGTTGAGGAAGGAGCTCAAGAGCCTCTCTTCAAGGAATGGCTCCTTCCTCAAACTTAGGTCCACACACCTTCCACACCCCACCCCACTTGAAATTGGGTGATCTGCTTCCTACCGTCCCTTCCAGGGTTTTTTGTAGATCCCATGCTGCCAAATCGCCCCCCCCCCAAAGCCCAACCCCAAAGTCTTTCCTCTGTTGTTAGCTCCCTGTTTTTCTGCTTCCATCACTTGGTTCTTCCCCTTATAATAAATAACTTAATAATCGCAATAATACTCGTAATAATAACAATAATCATTCAGTTGCAATTTTGCACGTGCGCATTCTTTGAGCACGCAGCGCCATCTGCACACGCGCAGAGCAGGAATCGCCACCTAGATCCCCTTTGGCTTTGCAAATCGGGCAAGGAGTTCACTGCATCTGGGTCCCATGCATGCTGTAATCCCCTCAATACCCGCAAACTCCTCAACAACACCCACTGAGACAATAAACAGACGCGCCGTGATCCCGGTTCCTCGGCCTCAAATTACCTCTTCACAATCCACAATTTACACTTCAGATATCGTCTTTCAGCGGCCGGCCTTCAGCCTTTCCGAGAAGCTGCTCCCACACTCGTCTCCTCTTCGGCACTGATGTAAGACTCCGATAAGCTGTACTTAAAGATGAGCCACTCTCCAGGCATCCTTTGAAAGGCAGCGATAGGAAAGTCACAGCTCCCGCTTTTCACAACACGGCCTCCCCACGCGATGGGAAGTCAGATATAAGGGCGCATGAACGCTTTCATCGTCCCGCGGACTTGCAGAATGAATGTTCCAGATGAAGCCCCGGCATGATAAGCTTTCACCTGGGAATGCCATTATATTCAGACTGCAATTAAATGTGTACACAAACCATATATATGACAAAGTGAAAAAAAAGCTGAGGGTCTCAGAGGTAATAGCAATCATAATAAAACACGCTATGCAGCCCTCGTGGCCACAGGCTCGCAGGTGCTGCTATTATCCAAGTCAAATAATGTTGATGTTATCGCACTCAAAAAGTCTAAGGAATTCCAACCTGTGAACCGCAGGCTGCACAGAGATCCATGCAGCAGGTGCCTGAACACAGGAGCGGCCTTACCCCCAAACAAGTCAGGAAAGGAACTAAGTCAAACAAAAGGCCAGCCTCTTAGAGTGTTAATGTTATTTGTTGATATACTGCAAGGGATCCACCGTCTGCAATGCTTCTTGGCGCTTTCTGCCCTGTAAAAGAGGGGAGCTGGGTGGTATGTGGGGTAGTGGGAGGAGAGCAAACATGCCGTATTTAAAACGGACTGGGCCATAAAATTGTCTCGGGCACCAATAAAAAAAAGTGGCTCACAGTTGCAAATGGCAATTCATTCCTTTTGTGACACTGTTTGAATAGTATCCACATGGGAGTTTTTTTTATCAAGTGTGATGCAAATTGTGCATTTTAAAGAATATTTATTCAGCTACACTGGTCAAAACTACTAGCCGCACAGTGAATTAACTCATCAAACTAGCCCAAACTGGCCAAAAAAGTGGCCCACTTTCACCAAAAACAGGCCCACACAAGCATTTTGTGTTTTTGGCTCGGCCCTGGCCCTATTGCCCCACAGGGCAGTCCAAGCCTGGAGACAGATCGGGTGGAAACGTGTTCTCTGCACAGGTGTGCGTCTGCGCTCGGAGTAGGCAACCTGCTGCTCTCCCGATGTTTTCCACTAAGACTCCCATGATCCCTCACCATTGACATTGTTGGTTCGAGTTGCTGGGATTGTAGTTCAAAACATCTGTAGAGCCAAAGGCTGGAGGCGAATGGAATACACATTAAGAAGCGTGGTTGTTGCAGGGGGAGATTTTAGAATGGTCAAGTTGCACCAGGCCAGATGTTATTTTATGTTATGCTTTGTAAAGGCTTCGGCCAAAATGTCCGAATAAAAATTACTGACCCCACCAAAAGACCTAAAACACACACCATGAAAGGTTCTAACTACCAAAAGTTCGAACTTTTCATGGTATGTGTTTTGGTGGGGTCGGTGTGGGGCTGGGGGGGTGTCCCCCGCAACACCCCGCTCACCGCAGTGAGCAGGGTGTTGCGGGGGACAACTCGCAGCCCCCGGCTTTTTGTTTTCTTCTTTTGGCAGGGTATATACTGTACAGTATAGTGAGCAGGGTGTTGCGGGGGACACCCCCGCAGCTCACCCGAGCAAAAAAAAAATGATGGGAGTTGTAGTTCAAAACATCTATAGAGCCAAAGGCTGCAGGCCCCTGGACTACACACCAAGAAGCGTGGCTGCTGCAGGCTGAGATTTTAGAGTGGTCATGTTGCACCAGGCCAGATGGTTTTTTATGTTATGCTTTGTAACTGGGATTTGTACTTCACAGCACTGCCATTTCCATAGTTTACAGGTGCTTTGGAGAATCTGAAAGAAGGTGAGGTTGGCTAGGTTAGTGGGGAGAGAGAATATTCAATATAGTTTTGCTGCTGTGTTGATGCACTCTGTCAGGAAGTACCCAGTTACTGCGTGTGGGTCTGTTTCTAGGTGGTGGTTTGTGCCTAGGCATAGAGGTATTTGTGTCTAGATGGGTGCCACTTGGGCCTTTGGTGATTGAGTGCATTAGCTGGGGTGATGGTGTGTATGTTTGTAGAGATGTAGAATTCTGGTGTTTGAAGTATCTAGGGTGGGCTTTTAAACGGCTGTGTGCAAGTGGGATAGTTGGTCTGCTTATAGCATTTTTGGGTTTTAAATCTGTGATCGAAGTGAGCGGGAACGGTCGGGAGTGGTGTTCCACTACTTTGATTTTTGTCTGTTCATCATTCCTCTACTTTGTACGACCATATTCACGATTCTATAGAGAGGATTTGTCCATTCGTGGCCCTGTGCAAGTGTAAAGTTGCAATAGGAGCCTTAGTTACTAGTCACTTAGACTATTGCAATGCCCCGGCCGCAACACCTTGTGACATGTTGCGCTTTGCTTCCGCCTACCCTCTCCCCCGCGAGACCACAGTTCCACTACTTTTTTTGGTACACTTCTACCACTGCTTTAAAAGGAGAGTGTTAGTGTCGTTATGTCACGGGGACTTATAGCACAAGCCACCTTCTCAGGTGCACTGGTGTATCTGTGAGGGAGTAGCATGGGCGGTGCCTGGACGTATAATTCCAGCCCACAGCAGTGCAGTCATGGGGTGACAGAGAGTAACGGGTGTAAGTGGATGCATGCTACCTTTCAAGGGTTGCGAAGTGTGAGGTGGATGTGAGTGTTAGAGATGAAGAGTCTCTGTGGGATGCTGGGATGTCGGTTAGGGTAGGGTGCAGTGAGTTGGTGTCAATGTTGCTATTTACTGAACCACCCCTCTGGAGCACACCAAAACCAAAGGGTAACAAAACACTAGCGCTGGAGTCAGTCATCTGGTTTCCCTCAACACAGAGATCTGAGGAATTTGGAAGAAGTGAGTCAGCCTTAGAGCGAGACTCCTCTGCAGTGCATCCCCCCACCCCCAGCAAGAGACTTTATCAAACAGTCAATTCTGCGCAACCTATATACTTGTGTCGTGTGTGTGCTCATTACCTCGCTACCCTGTGACAAACAGATCAACAAGAAAACACAAATCCCTTTCCCTGGTGATGACCATCCCCAAGTCACCCCTGCATACTAATGGAAAGGCTTTCATTGGAATGGATGATCAAACAAACCATGATAAGGCCATCTTTGTGGCTGGCATTAGAGGGACACATGATGACTTGTGAGTCACACTAGAAGTTACTCATTAGTCCCATGTTCTTCCCCAGTGTACCTCCTGATCCCACCACTAAACTAACTTGGTAGCAGCACCTACATGAACAATCCACCTAGCAGCCTGGGGAACACCTAACACACCCTCTCTCTGTTTGGAAATCTCTTCATTAGTGAATAGAACCTACACCAGGAAGGTGCCCATTGATTGGTTATAGTGTACAGTACATCTCAGTGACGGGAGGTTTGGCCACAGTAGATTTCATCGAGGTAGAATTGGTCGAATTTGTTCTGCCCCTTTTTACTGCAAATGTATGTGTGGGTGGGTTTTGGTAATAATAAAGGTAGGGTGGAATTGGAGTGGGGCTGCGGGTTCTGCCCCACATACATTTGCCGTAAAATGTCCTTAAAGAAAAAAATACATTCGGCCAATTCTCTCTCAATGAAATAAATTCGTCCAGATCACACAGAACCTACATCCCACTACGGCGATCACCGAACATAACCTGCACTGAGACATATGATCCCTCGCCCAAAGCCCAATCACTGCTAATTCCAAGATGTCCCCTCCAGTTTCAGTGCATTTGCGGGGGAGAAAGAAGTGCACCCTTACATGTGATCCTAGGATTCTAGCCAGAACTCTTTCCCTCTGAAACGGTACTTGGAATGTTTCCATGGGGTGGGTCCAGCTCTCTAACCCCTGCCTGAGGGGTCAATGTATACAAAAGAAAGTAGTGGAATTATGCTTCTCTCTGCCCTCTTCCCCCATCGCCGGCCCCTGCTCTTCACCACCCCAACCACATAACCACCCTCTCTCTCCATTACAACCCCCATACTTGGGAACTGGACTTCTGCCACTCCACACCCCAACATTGTGTTTTACATTTGTACTATCAGAACAGAAAAAGATACAAAGAAAGGAAATGGCCACCATTACTTTCAGTCATTGTCCCCCACAGTATGCAGATATATGCACCCTGCCCCCTTCCCAATCAACACCATTCGCACCTCTTAAGGGACATGACCAGGAATATACCTGCAACCCATTACCTGCACACACAGCTGTGCCTGCAGCAATTACACGTTAACTGTGCCTAATTGCACAAGACACCACTGATCCCTGCAGTGAGGCGCTAGGTGGTGCCTGTGGACTGGGCATTATGTCTCAATCAGGTTCTTCAAATAAACACAAGCAAATCAGCATCTGTGGGAGAGTTTAGCAAGATGTGACACTAGAGCATACCCAGCCAGGCCCAGGTTCGAACCCCCAGAAGGGGGGAAATAAAAAAACAAGAGTGCTCGTGCCGTTTAGGGACTGTGTTCCTGGTAACAAACAATAAGTAAGGTAGAGATGGTGGGTTTTCCCAAAAAGTAGAGGAACTTCATACCCGCTAGCTCTGGCCCACTTCGACCTCTGCTGTTCCTGCAGTTAGATTAAAAAACATGAGGCATCAGCTATTCTTAGAAAGTGTGGATGTCCTGACTAGCACATTAAAAAACAGACTGCCATAAAACGGACACTGTTCACCTTATCACCACATACAATGACCATAGTAGTGAAACTTACATGATGCTAAAAACATATTGGATCCCTTTAACTCATTGATACGTATGTTAACAAGCATGTCGGATTTGTTCGCTGATTGTTGACCCCTATACGTGCGAGGGTCTTTGTTGGCTGGTCACCTGATGAAGGGCTGGCACCCAGTCCTTGTGGTGTTTAAATTATTGGTAGCAATCATCAGGAAATGTTACATATGGTTTGTAATTTTCATGAGCAAATGCTTCAAAACGACTTGAAATGGATTTAATATGGTTTCGCCATGACATTTCCAATGTAGTGAACTCTTCCTGCCATGAAATGATGCTAATGGTTTAACTCATGGATAGACTTTAAGAGATTTTGCCCCTTTGCACAACACAAACACTTCATTGTTGCACCTTAAACAGATTACAAGCACGTTGTCACTTTAGGGATGTGTGTGCTCTTTTTTGACATTCTACCACATAACGTAGCACTTGCTGTACATTAAATGCAAAGATAGCAAAACAGAGACACAGGGAAGAATTGAAAAGCAAGGTATTAATACATTACATAGAAACTCGAATACAGTCGACTGCCTCTGCTTCTGCTTATTTTATATATCAGAAACTTTCTAGCAATAGCCGACTCGAATAATACAACATTGCAGAATATGCCCACATCGTGTATTAATGAAAGCAGACTGCCATCACATGCTTCAGAGTCCCCGCATGCGCGCACTGCAAGCATGCCAGAAGCACGCAAGGCAAGCCCCTCGGTGCCCGTACACATGCCAGACAGAGGCATAGAATGGAGGCGGGGCGCTGCATCTCACATACTATCAGCAGACCTCACAATTCCGATTAACCAGAGGAACGACAGAGGCGGAAGTGAATCACAGCCCCCCTCTCAGAAAAGGAAACTGACCAGTTTGAGTATGGTCAGAGCAAGTGAAGTGAGACAGATCCTCTGACTGATGCAGGAAGGCCAGTGGAAGCATCTGTCACTGTCAGCACACACACTTCTTCTTCAGTGATGGGACTTTTGCTGAAAGAAGGGGTGCACTCTATATTATCCCAGGTGTAAACTATGGCTACACCTAAAAAAAAAAAAAATGAAACAAGTTACAAGTAATTTTGAAATGTAGAATGAGCAACGTAATGTGCTGCAAAGCCCTGTTTTTTACAATCTTAGAGCAAAACAAAAGAGGTGATGCCTGGAAGGTTTGGAATTAATCCAAACCTCTGGCATTGCTCCAGGCAGCCCTCCAGACCATCTTTCTTCACCTGCCAACCCATTAGAAAAGGGGAAAGCCCATATGCAAATCAGGCTTGGTCCCACATGTCTGGGGTTGCTTGTGTTTCTCTGCAGAGGGGACTTGGCCTGGCAGTTTGGGCAGGGATGCTCTCATTGGTGGCAGTACCTAACTGATTTGCACATGTCTGGAGCCCTTTTGCAATGGCGCGGACGGGCTACAAAACGGTGGTGTGGAAGGTTGCCCAGAGCAATGTAGTGGTTCAGATTAATTCAAAACCTTCCACACATTATTTGTGTGGTTTAAGCTTTAAAATCCTAGAGGCATCCATTTTGTAACATGTCTTTATGTTTGTTTGATTCAATTCCTTGGTGGCAGTAATCAAACACCAGCCCCCTCCAGCATGCTTGCCGGCACTCTTTAGCTGGAGGAAGCTTGTGTTCGTTTACTGCCATCAGCGCAGTGAATTCTAAAGACTAACTGTGATATTATAACTTTCAAAAGACTGGCATGTCAAGACACGCTAGTCTTATGACAGTTATAACATCAGCGGCAAACATGTCCTGTTTAGCTGAATGTAATTAGAAATTCAGCTATACAGGTTATAGTTGCTGTGTCTTTGAATTCAAAGGGATTGTTGAGTTTTAGTAACAATTTAATATCCTTAAGTAAACCTCTTCTATCTTTCAAGGTTTGAGGCATTGAGCTAACGCCTTTTCTAAAATAAAATTGCCACCATCACCATAGACCTCTATTTGACATGAACACCCTTCTGGGTCCAGATTCCACTTTTATCTCCACCACAGTAGTGTTTCAGGCCTTTAGCCCTTGTATCCCCCGGGGCTACAGAAGGTGTTGGCCAACGCCCCATCTCCTGATTCCCCACCAGGATTCCTGTCCTGTCACCTGTGGCGTTAATAATAGGTTTAAAAATAGCTGTAGTGGAAGCCTTTATGAACAAGTCCATGTTTGTGACAAATCAACTTCCGGGGCACGAGTAGTCCAGGAGTGAATATCGGTTTGTATCACAACAGATAGTTCTAGCAACACTATGAAATACAACCCACCTTGTAAAGGAATGCAGAGGACAGACAGTTTCAAAGAAGGAAAGGGGATGCACTCTGATACTGATACAAGGGTAGTTGGTATGGTAAACAATCACAATAGTTTAAGGTTACTTGGCTTTAGCACAAAGGGAGCAATGGGTCATAATATATCTCTAGGGACCTTCTGGGAAGGACCAGGGGGGTGGAACCACGATGTACCTTGTGCTGTAGAGGTTCTTGGTGCTTGGCAAAGTCGAGTCGACTTCATGGTGCTTTGCAGGCTACTGTGATAGAGTTCAAGATGGGAGTCCGCTGTGGGTATCAGGCGGCAAGACGGTTCAGCAAGCGAAGCTGGACGAATGGCTGCAGGATGGTCTACAACATGGCTCGGGGCAGTTCTGAAGCACTGGTGGACGACATCTCAGATGTCTTTAAGTGACTGCAGCTTGACAACTGTCAGCGTTGCAGTTGATTGCAGCTCGACTGGTTCTAAAATGTCTCTTAAGGCCGACATCGGTAGACGCTCATTGAGGCACTTCTCCCAAAGTCTTCAATGGGCTTGTGTCATCCTTTGAGGCAGACGGCCCACAGCTGTGGTGTGTTTTACAAGCAGCTGTCTTGTCATTGGTTGTAGGTTCCGAGGCCTTCTGGCACTTCTTATCCAGGTGGCTGGGTAGCAGTTCTGGAGCCACTGGAGAGTTTTTTGGGTAAATTAACTCCCTCTGTTCCCTGGGAGATGTTTAGGGGAGGGATCTTGCTTCCCTCATGGATATCACAGCCTTCCTTCACTGCCGGAAGATGTAAGGCAGACTGTACCTTCATCCAGGGTCCATGGTTGAGTTCTACTTTGTTACTTCAGGTGAAGTCTTCAGATGATCTGCCAAAAGAGGGGCTCAGCCCTCTTTTAAAGCCAAGTGGGCCACAGTGATTGGTGTAGACTGAGCCTACCTTAATGAACCAATCCTGGGGTTTCTACCAACAATCTCTTGTATGCATGAGGTCATAGCCAGAGTGCTTTTCAACGGGAAATGTAAAGGGGTGAAAACCTGTGACACTAAGTCCCACACATCTTCCTGTCTGTTGTTGATCGAAGAGTCTCTTTGGTTAATGGATCTCTGTGTGGTTCCTGATTAAAGCAGCAGGTCTCCCTTGATGATGCAGTAAGACCAGACTCTCTGGCTCCTGCAAACCACATTCTCGTACCTTATGAATGGGGTCCCCTAATGTGGTGGCCTATTCTAAACACACAGTTCCAGACATTACAGCTCACTGTCATTGATACAGAGGGCGGGAGCTGGCTTCTGGTTGAGACAGTTACATATGAAAGGTTTTTGGGTTTCCTGGCTCCATTGTTAACCTCTACAGCCAGGCCCCATGTGGCTGTTTGAAGCACCATCTAATATGTATGTTAATCGATACCACCAGCTGCAGAGCCCAACAAAAGAGCCAGGGAGGATCCATGAGTCTTTGTTAGTTAATGAGGCTGGCCATGGCCGAGGGAAGCTTAGTCCTACCCTTTCCTGGAGATGACATAATGTACTCCCGGCTGTCACATTCCAACAAAATATGACAGAGCAGACTGTGCTTGTAGGCTGTGTCCACCTGGAGTACACAGGTCTATGCATTTCTCCTGGTGAGAGCACAGGAAAATGTGTGTGGATTAGTCCCACACATTTTCATGAGGTTGGTCTACCATCATTCCATTTAATTAATATTTTCAAAAAGCTCAAGCGACAGCATACCAGGGACGTCATTTCACCAAAATGCCAGGGGTAGCGGAAGTGACATCACCCGACCCTTGACCCTCTGATGACATCACAGGAAGTGATGTCATTAGACCCCGCCCCAAAGTGATATAGCGGGTAGCGATGGTACACGACATTTCACCCGTTGAAAAAACAGGAAGTGGCATCACATAGCATTGTAAACTATGAAAAATATAGTTATGATATCACTATATGATGTACATTCATACAAGAATGGATCGCCATATGTATCATTAAGTTCAGTGTTTATTGGCCCGTATTACCAAATGACTGTGTATGCAAGCAGACGTCCATGACCAAATGATAAGCGTAAGTGCTATATAATAACACATCATTAAGCGCTTTATATAGAAAAAATATACACCCAATATCACCCAACCTGTGTTGGTACTCATTTATCGACCTCAGAAGGATGAACGGCTTAGGCTTAGTGAGGCGTTTAAGAACAGACTAAATCAGTGACTCACCCCCTGAAGTGTGCCTGAAATAAACATTTAATGAGGCCAGCAATTACTGTATAGAATTCCAGAAAGTCACATTATTTGGTATACCTATTCTTTCTTATTTAGGGTCAGTGCTGAAAGTGTTAGAAGAAAAATAAGAACAAGTGCCGCAAGTCTTTTTTTTTAAGGGGCCTGAACAAGAAAGCCAGCCACCCCAGAAGTAAAGAGCCACAGCCCAGGAGCTTGCATAACTTAAAAAAAAAAAAAAAAAAAAAAATTTTTTTTTTTTTTTTTTTTAGTAGAGGTCGCAAGGGACACCACAGAGGTCGCAAGGGACACCACAGAGGTCGCAGTTGCGACCCCTGGCGACCCCCAAATGACGTCCCTGCAGCATACGCCAATGTTGTCCCCAATTCCCTCTTCCAGCTATCTGGGAAATATTTAGAAGTACCTGCCACTGTTCAGCTTCAGGGTTTTGTGGGATCTTTTCAGGCACTAGACCCCCCGGAAGCTGACTTTCGAAACAGTACAGAGGCCCTGATAACATCTTTTATCAGCAATATCAGGTGACTGATAGCTGACAACAGTGTTAGAGCACTTATTTGAATCGCTCATTCTGCTGTTTTCTACAATGTTGCCCACCCCATTCTCTTGGGTAGACTGCTGAAGCATGGGGATATGGTTCTGACATTAATATGCATTAAGTCCTACCTATTCAAATGGGGACAGGTTGTGGCATCCAGCAGGACACCGTTCATGTTCCCCTACTTTTTAATCGATTTGCAGATTATACCCAGTCTCCTCTGTATCTCAAGAGGGACATGGACACATCAACTGATGGCTTCTCCGAGCACATGACTGGGAACTGTACCTGGATAGAGGCTCAGGCTTAACCCTAGCAAGGAAGAAATCTGGCTTTGTGGTATTGACAGAGGTATCTGGATCAGGCTTCTTTAGCTGGGCTCACTTGGTTCCTGCCCGGGGCAAGTTTTAGAGGTAAAACATATCGTTTTGTGTTCATGGCAGTTTGCACAGTCCCAAAACAGTGAGTGGTTTTGGCCTGTGGTTTGTGCATGAGACGGTTGTCCTTACAAACCCACTAGTCATCTTTCCTCAGCGGACATTAATCTTCTTGTGGAACCTAAAGTCAGGAGTGGGAGAACTGGAGGTAGAGTCTTCTTTGTTCAGGCATCTTGACTACTGAATATTCTCCCTCTCAGATTCTGTTGGGTGCAGGATCACCTTAAATGCAAGCTCCCGAAAACCCAGCTCTTTCCGTTATAGTTCCTTCATTCTTCTGTGGGTTCCAGCTCTCCTCCATCTACCGCTAGTGCCATGAGGCCCATTTAGAGGTGAGTGAGCGCTCCTACCATTTTCATAAGCAAACATGCAGAGTCTATGCGCTAGTTTGTCGACACTGCAGGTACCTCAAGTAAATATCCTACTACCTGCAAGAACAACTAGGATCAACTGTCTAACTATATTTGTCATCTATGAAATCACTGTTCCCTGACAATTGAGATGCATTGAAAGCATGATCAGAAGACGTAAGGGAAGACAAATTGAACATGTCTGCAGTATCAAGAACCCAGAGACCCAGAAGCACCTACATACACATATTAGATGCATGATGATCAGAAACTGGGCAAAGTGCCTTTTGTAGGCACCGAACATGATGCACCACGCAGGATATATCACGCGCCTTGAAACATTTGTGTATAGGCGCGTTATAAATTGCATATCATATCATAAATGGGATCACTGAGGGGTTACATTGCTACAATGAACTAACTGTCTTTTCTGGATCATGATTCATACTCAAGATTCCGTACGTGGCATACTGCAAGAGATGTTTCTAATTGTACGAATATGCTTCAGTTATCTATCATCTAACTTTCCTTTTCAACTAACGCTTTATGCGGATGATATCTTGTTATACCTGAAGAACCCAGACCGCACATTGGGCAAGGTGCTGGCTGCAGTAAAAGAGTTCGGTGAATATTCAGGTCTACGCCTGAATCCCAATAAGTCTGAGATATTCCCGCTCACAGATGCCACCATGCAGCCCCAGAACCTACACGGTCTCATATGGAGCCCAGTACACATTGTTTACCTAGGTGCTGCTGTCGCCAGATCCGCTCAACTGTCCTGAACACTGAATTACAGTTCACTGGCAGATGCACTTTGCACCAAAATAAAGCGCTGGAATGCCCTGCCCATATCAATGATGGGGAGGATAGCATTAATTAAAATGATCATTTTGCCTAAGCTTTTTTGTCTGTTCAGTACAATACTGGTGTGGCCGGGTCGCGCACTATTCTCCAGACTTAACAGTGCATGCATAGCGTTTGTGTGGGGAGGCCACTCGAGGCTGAGCTGGAGGGTGCTAACAGATACGTATCCCAGAGGCGGCCTAATGGCCCCCGACTTGGAATTGTATTACCTGGCAGCGCAGGCGCAATATGCTGCCGACTGGGCTATATGCTTCCTCAACCTTGGCCCCCCACCCCCCTGCGAAAGAACAGGAGGTGATACTGGCTCTACAGAGAATCACTAGACCCACACCTAAACGATACAACACTATACACCCATCCAATGTCACAATCACTGCATGGGCCAAAATAGCTGATATGTTTGGAGCCAGAAAGTTATACCACCCGAGCATGCCAATATGGGGTGACCCCCACACGCCCTTCCCCGTAGATAGTGCAGTGGCAATGCACTGGAGTGCCAGAGGCATCACACAATGGGGACAGTTGTTCCGGGATAAACACTTTCTGAAGTGGGATGAGATTAAAGACACGGTAGGAAATACAAACACGCACAGACAGCATGTCGATAAGGTTGCAGCAACCACACAACAGATTTACCCATCATTCCCGAATGAACCCGAAATAAACATGGGACTTGGCTACATATTCACGGGGGGTACTCATAAAGTCACGGCTTCCGCTCTCTACAAAACTATAATGTAAACACGCCCGAAAACACCCCACGCTGTAATGGCCGGTTGGGAGCGGTATCTGGACCAATAGAAGATCAGGATTGGGCCCAGATCTGTGCACTGACTAAGCTGATATCATGCAACTCTAGATTCAAACTGATCCACTATAAAATTATCCACAGAACCCACTACACGCCGGTGAAACTCAAGCGACTATACCCTGCTCTCTCTGGCAACTGCCCAAGATGTAGTTCTGAAAATGCTAATATATACCATATGTTGTGGGACTGTGTAGAACTGAGACAATATTGGGCCGGGGTCTGCGGAGCTCTAGATAAGATGGCAGACCAACTGGTCGAATGGACACTGCAGTTGTGTATACTAGGTGCGATTGGGAAAATGAACCCAACTTGGCAAAAACTGCTCAATTTAAGTCTGCTGTTAGCAAAACGGGTCATATTGATGAGGTGGATGAATGCTCGCCCGCCAACAATAGAGGCTTGGAACAGTGACATGATGTGGGCTAACGACACCGAAGAACTGTATATAGACTCAGTGATGTCCCCCTCTAAACCCAGGAATATATGGGCACGGTACAAGCAATACCTGGCGGATTCATCTGCCCCTGTTGACTTAAATGTAACGTAAAACCAACCAATATATGTTATATGCTCACCGAAATTGAATGTCGCAAATGTATCTGCTTAATCTGTGTGCAATGTTAAATAAAGTTAAAAAAAAAACTTTCCTTTTCAACAATAAACATAACAGAATATATGTACACACACTCCCACTTACCACAGCCATTTTATGAACAAAGGATAACATCATATTACTTCCAATATGTCCATTGCTAAGAGGGTGTTCTCTTGCCTAGTAAACAACGAAGCACATGTCCTACTTTAGTTTCTACTACCAAATGGTGAGCATGCCACGTTGGTATAAAACAACGTCCTGACACGTTCGCGTCTTCCTCTCTTGGCAACCCTCTGGGATGACAGTGATTGCTGAATCTCCGGCTTGCTTTCATTTTTGAACTTGCACATGGAGCAACGGACCTCCTGCTTATTCTTGGGGGCCACAGCTGTCTGTATCCGAATTCCGGCAGATTCTTCCCCCAGGAGAATCAACTGTCGCACTCACTAGCCCCCGTTTCCACTTCTGTCCCCCTCTTTCCTAGGGATCCCTTCTCCTGCGCTGCTTACTAGGCCTTGTTTGCATGTCCATGTTCCTTCTCTCCGCCTTCACTTTTTTACTTTATGCTGCCGCTACCCGCTGTACCACAACCTATATCCCATGTTGGCATCCTCCTTTGTTTGCTTTATTCAGGGGTCTCTCGCTGAAAACGTCACATCACCTTTGAGGCACGTTTGCATACACACGAAACCTCATTCTGCTTCTCCCCATCACAACCCTCTGCTTTGATATATAAACCCAGAATAAGACATAAGTATGCATAATTTCGGTACACTGCAGATATCATATTTAGTTTTGGCTATTATCTGGTTTCTGCATTGCTGCCATTTCCTCCTCAGCTTGCTGAGTCAACCAAGGTGGCTGCCGTTGCTTCTTCCACTTATGCACTCACAACAAAAATAGCATTTTGCCCGGCTTGTATTTCCCTGATGCAGTCACTGCCTGCAATGCATTCATCTGCTGCATGCTTGATCATGTCAACAGCCTGTACCTTGTCCTTCGACTCTACCTCCTTCACAAACGTCAGTGGATCCAACATGCTGTGACAGGCCTCCTTCTGAGACTCTGCTTATTCGATCACCTCAGCCCAGCGTGACTTGCTTCCAAGGCTTCCTCTCCCTGAGAGAATGCACTTTAGAAAGGGCCCCCGTTTCCCTACTGGAAATCCAAGTGCTATGTGGTGACAAGGCTTCTTTTCTCTTCCCCTCTAAATATCCCACATCACTGCAAGGTCCAAGATGGTAGCCTTCCCTTCTTTGTCCCCACTGCTCATGTTCGAAACTCTGCCAACAGAAGACAATACCGACTCCTGCTCTATTCCCTCTTTCAGTCTTTTAGGCCCTGATGCCCGTGGGCTCTGGTGCATTATAAGAAAATAAATAAACAAATAAATAAGCAGGACATTGAGGTTCACTTAGTCTTCCCCAAGGCTATAAAAGCCTCGGTTTTATCCCTGTAGCCCTCTTTACCTCCTCTGATCAAGTCTTCCACCCTTACCACTCACCCAGAATCGCTGTAAGATTTGTCCGAAAGAGACCTCCTTTGAGACATTTATTGTGTTTTATGAATGTTCTGAATCAATAAATACAAATAAACATAAACCCATTTTTGAGACATATGAGACTTTGCTTGAATTCCCAGGAGTAGATCCAAAAGGCAGTCACAACATTAGACACTGGACCGAGGGACTAGGGCCTTCACTACACAGATTCTATAAAATCTGTATCTACTCCTTTGTAAATAAGCTAGGCCTCCGCTGCAAAAATCCGCTCCACCAGTCAGTGGGCCTCATTACAACCCTAGGAAGTAGCTGTGCCGGTAAAAACGTCACGGCTGCCGCCAGGGTCTTTTATTTCTGGCGCCTGGCAATAGGAAATTACCAGGGCATTACAGCCCCAGCGATCCCGGTAAATCTCCATAGCCAGGTGCCGGGAAAAATGACTTCCCATTCCCATTGGAGCCTTATAGGACTCAATGGGAATGGGAAGGACGGATGCACAGGCACTGTGCGCAACAGTGCCGGTGCATCCGTCAAAGTCTGCAAGCGGGTGCCTTTCCGCCCGCAGAACTCAAGAGTGTGCCAGTCTGGTAACAACAGTGCCGGTAGCTTACCTGCACCGTTGTTACTGGACCGGCATACTCATAATAAGGCCCAGTATGCACAAAGTAACAATGTTGACATGTACCCAACTTTTCTCAAACAACATTGTACCCAGTGCAGCATGTTCACTCACACATATGTTGAAGACGTTGGGTCTCATTACGGATCCGGCGGTAACCCTGCCGGTGCTACCGGCGGGTTGCCGCTGGACTTGTAAGAAATTACCGGCGCATGACTTGCTATTCCAAGACCGGTGGCTGGGAAGTCATGGGCCTGTAATTTTATTAGTCCCCATTTCCATGGAGTCCGATAGGACTCCATGGGAATGGGGAACACAGGAACACCGGCACCGTTAACAATGGTGTCGGTGCTCCTGTGAGAACTCTGCGAGCGGGTGCCGTCTCGCCCGGCAGCTCTGACCGCAGAGTTGTAGTGTGCCGGTCCGGAAACAACGGTGCCACTAAGCTTAACGGCACCGTTGTTTCTGGACCGGCACTATTGTAATGAGGCCCGTTGTCTTTGAAAGCCTCCGAAACCCTCTTCTATATCTTATTTAAATCGTGAATGCTTTTTTTAGTGCCTTCAGTTTATCAACACAATGATCATCTGCAAATAGATTAATCTTACCTACCGAATCCATTACAACATATTTTATGATTCCTTTCAAGCACATCGTACTGAACATGGACCCGCGTGGCAGCCCACTTGCCACCCTTTCTTCTGGATGGGTTCCGGCACTGCATAGCACACTTAAACCGTCTATCCCTATGCCAAAACTGTTCCTCTTTGCAAGACATCTAACCTCAACAATATTGAAATATTTGCTGACCTCAAGACTATTAGACTATTTATTGGTGATCAGGGGATAGCGCTTCTAAAAGTAACACGGTCAAATTCAGCAATAATCAGTTGTCCCACAAGCGGTATTGGGTGGTGACAGCCCAGGGCATCAGGAGGACCTTTAACATGGGTCTCTAGACTATTGCCACGTTGTATGGCACATTGGAACAAGCTAATACTATTACAAGAACTCTGTGGATGCCTACAGGGTGCCAAAGTCAATGTTTTTGTGTCAAATAATAGACTGCAGCGAGTTTGTGACCAATTGCTTTGGATAACAATGCACCTGAAATGGCTGCAATGGAAATGGAATCCGGTGCTCCATGAGGTGCCCCAATAGCATGTCCATGGCCAACCATCGAGTCAAGCGCAGAGGTAGAGTAGAGCTAATTGAGGTAAAGTGACAGGCCGTAGTTAGCTGGGAGAATGGGAGGTGTGGGACATTTTGAGGTGGTGGTGTCAGATGTGAGGAAGAAAGCAGAGCAGCAAGGCAGGGGTCAGAAACAGAGCAGGTACAAGCAGATCTCAACTCATCAGAATTTGGTGTGTATAGGTAGTTTCTGCCTGTGCTCTGAGCAATCTTACTGGTTTGCACACCTCCCTCCCAGAAGTGAAAAGAAAACAAAAGGAGGAGATTCCAAATAATGGGCCCTTTAGGTTGGAAGGGGCAACCATTGTAAATCAAATCCACCACTCTTGGATGAGATCTTTCTTTAATCAATGGTAACATATGTCGAGGTCATTAGTCTGCTATGTCTTTCCACTTGGGACACTGTACCCTCTGGCTCCTATAACCAACTGTGTCAAAGCTATATAATAATGTGTTGTTTCTTAAATAAATATGCTCGATCTATTACTTCTGATGCTTGGCCAACTGGCCTCGAGTATCCAGTCTTCATGTAGAGGGCAAATCCTGCAGTAAGAATAACAGGAATTGGTGGTAATATAATAATAACCTATTGCAATTGAAACATAACTCCTATATGATGAATTCTTTGTATTGCTAAGATGAACATGAACAAACTGTTGATAATAATTGAGCAGTCTGAAAAGGCATGGAGATACTTTTTGGTCTTTGGTGGAGGGGATCTCCTGGATTGCTTGATTTTGGCCTCCTGCGATTGAACGGGGTCTTTCCTAATTTTAAAACCCAGATGCTACTTGGAGTCCAAGGCGAGATGACATGTTTCGGTTTTTGCTTTAAACCCTGCTTTTCTGAGACGTTCCGCAGCAATGATATGGGAGCCTCATATCTCCTGCCTAGGAATCACTGTCTATGACTATATCCTCAATACAGGCTATGGCATAGTTTTGTTGCAGCCCAAATCTGCTGAAATGTGGTTGGAGCACCATGTATCCCAATAATCAATACAGCAAGCTGGAACAAATCCATCCGTGTTACAAAAACAGTCCTTGCATGATTCCCCAGAGCCTGGGCTATCTGACATTAACCCTTGGAAAGTTAAGATGTACATGGCAGTTCCAATAGTTCCAATAGTTCCATATGTCCTCAATATTGGGTAGACAATGAATTTTGATATTTCATTGATTAAAGCTGGGAGGACCGCCCTGAGCCATCCAGCCTGCTGTCTCGGATGATGAGTGAAGACCAGTTGGTGGGGGAGGATTCAGTGATACCTAGTTCCAACATCTTTGAACCTTGTCTTGCACTGCCTTTTGACGTGTCTTATTGAATCAATATAAACTCCTTTGCCTGGTGGGTTCTGGAGGCGATGCACAAAACTTGTGACCCTTCACAGTTTCACCCCAAAAATCCCTGTAACCAATGCTGCAAATCTGGTGTAAAAGGGGGGTGCCTGGCTAATCCCTGATCTTTCCAGGTATCATACACTTCAATAACCAAATAATCAGGATGAACCCGTAATCACAATGACCCTTAAAAAGTGGTTTAATGAAAACTTAGTACATAATTCTGACATTTGAATGTGCATTAGCTCATTCCCAACATTTAACATACACTGTACTTAATAGAAAAAATGACACCTAGTACATATAAGAGTTTTACGTACATAAATCATCTATCTGGGAGAACAATTCGGGTAGGAAAATCATACAGGTTTTTTATACCAAAAGTACTGAGTGCCCACTTCCTATTGCAGGTACTGTGTAGTTTAAAAAGTCGACACAACTGTGTTTCGGCCTAGAGCCTTTTGTGTGTGCTCCAACTTGGGTGAGCCTTCATCAGGACTGGGAATTGATGTTTGTTCTTGGGTTATTGTCCTACAAAGAAAATATAGTGTGAATTAGTGTGGGTCTATGTACAGGAAATGTCTTTTAGGTGCTCAAAAGTAATGAAACCCTGAAAGGGTAAGCTTACTTTGCCTCTATGGGTAAGCACCCAGATTTATTTATTAGGATATGGTCCCCCTGTGGTCCATCCGAGAGTTCTATAAGGAATTAGTAAATATGCCTTAATTCAATCCATACTCTCATGAAGGAGAATCATAGAGTGATGTACCATGTGTAAAACTTACCAGGCTGGTGAGTTGTCTGTAGCCTGCCGGTTCTGAGTAGATGCCTCTGGTCACAGCATTGTCCCCATCGCTTGTCTGAAAAATGGTGAGAAACCATTTGGGCATATTTCTATATTTGATGTATTAATCAGATGTAGTCTCAACGGAGCCCTGTTTAACAGTGATTTAGATTCCCTAGATTTGTGGCAGCTGCATGGGTCAGCCCACATCTAAATCATTTGCTGTTAGTAATATACATGCAGGCGAGAATGAGGCTATCCCCGCCTCGGCATTGCCGTATGTGATCAATACCCTGAGAGACATGATCTCTTTCTGTTAGTTCATACGAGACGTGCTATTAAATTGTGAATTATACGGGACATGCTGTTGCCGCCTGGACCTGCCCCCCACTGCTGGATGGCAGACTGTATTATGCATTCTGTGACTGTACTGGGAGCATGAAAATGTCTGCTATTCAGCTTATCACTGCCCGATCATGTCAATACTCGATCAATGTTGTGGGAGGCGTGATCTCCTTACCTTCTTAGTAGCGGATCTGTGGGTACATGCTGGCTCGATCTCTGTTGTGACCACAGTGCTTGTTTCAGATAAGTAAACGACGGTCTAGCGCCATGACAACCAGGCCACACATCGCTTTCCTAGCCGTCGTCATGACAACTGTCTGAAGCCACGTATATCCACTGATACAAGAATCACCATCTTGGACTGTGTATTACTGACTGTGCCTCAATGTGGCGTAGAATTTCCCATGGAAGCTACGAGTACATATGTACTCGTGATATGCGCCGATCCCTCAAAGTATATCTGATAGCCGTCTATGACTGTATTAGTCTTACTGTGAGTCAATGTTCAGTAAAGGTGCAGAATGCAAATGGCTCTGAGTGCGAGTCTCACTCCTTGCAAGTTAGTGGAAAAAGTGATTGCACTGTTGGATCGCTGCAGAATGTCAGGCTTGATTATAGTGTATTGCCCTGATACCTCTCTTCCACCGTTCAAATGTGGACACCTTTGTTGGTGCACTATACATGTTCACGGTGATAGGCATGTTCTAAGTAGGGTAAATTGTAGCATCTATGCGTGTTTCTATAGATGTAACACTTGTGAGTTGCGGCAAGAAAGCAACACTTTTTATTGTGGCAGAACACTAAACCATTGCTGCAAATCCTGCAAATCTCCAGCCTGTCACAAGTTTAGGTTTTCAGGGTCCATCTTCTGTTAGCTGGTGGTAAAGGACACTGTACGGTACACCTTGGTACTGGCTATCACCGCAGAGACATCTGGTTCCTTCCATACCTTCCACCAGCTGATATGGTGAACGTGGGATGCTTTTTGATAGTCGTCCCTTTCCTCATAAGGAGTTGGGCAGAGTGGGAAAATGCGGCAGCAATGCTATTACCTCTGCATTTACCACTCCACCCAATCCTGAGTTTGGCCCTAACTCAATGCATTCACCTCCAGCTCCTAGCTGGAGGTGAATGCGCTGACATTTGGCCCGTTTCAATGATAGCGCTAAAAGCCCCCCGTAGAGTCCTAGGGACTCAAAATAAATGGGCACTAACAGCACCACCGCAACTCGGGATCCGACGCAAATTGCTCAAGACCGAGTTGCAGTAACGCTATTAGCGTTGGGCAGTATAACATCTTACTGCTATTACTAAAGGTGCCTTTTTAACTACATTCAAAACTGCAACACTATGCTCGTATCTAATATTAATCACATAACTGAATGGCACAGACAAGTGGATATTGCGTTGAATGTATCTTTGACATATCTGACAATTGTGCATGTCATTTGCATATGACTGCATGTCATTCAGTGTGCATATGCTCTGCATGTAAAATATAACAGTTGCCCTTCTGGTTGATGTATTATAGATATAGATGTACTATATCTATATACAATGGCTGCCTTTTGCGCTTCAACCCACAGAATACAGCTGAATCCCACGAAACATTTGTTCCAGCTGTCACATTGTCACTGACATAGCAGTCCTCTCTGCACCTGAACACACTGTTTTGCATGGCTTTTATAATGTCTTTAAGCAAGTCATATCTGCTAGTGATTGAAAGATCGCCTTAATTCTGATTACTTATGGCATGCAATGCAAGGCACTTTTATTTTCATGTTTGCACAGACTAAGGTCTTCTGAAGGGCCTTCCACTACACAGCGCTTTGAGACCATAACAAAGGCAGTAGGCGCTATACCAATATCACATTACATAACATATATGTGCTACTTCTTTTCCTGTCTGCTTGGTATACGTTGCTGCAAGATGTCTCTCAGCAAGCAAACTATTTTCACTGTTGTCTGCACAAACTGAGCAGTATTCTATCCACTTTCTTCCTGAGGGTCCAAGCCATCAAGAAGCATGTCCTTTAGTTCTCGGGGCACCTGATGGTACTCTAGCTCAAAGGGTGAAAAGCCTGTAAAGGCATGGGGTGTCCTACTCACTACTACTGTAAAATATGGAATTAGATCATCACAATTCTTGCCATCTTCTGTTACGCTCCACTACGCCATCCTTTTGGGGTCGGTAAATCAGGGTATGGAGAGTTTCTATGTGCAGGGGGCTCCTAAGCTCCATCATCAATTTCAACACAAACGCTGGCCCCTGATCTGTGAGTATCTCTTTGGGGAACCCCACTCTTATAAAATGAGGAACTAAATGTTTAATGATCGCCTGCTTGTGGTGTTATTCTCAAAGCAAATTCCTCAGGGTAATGGTTGGTGTAGTTTTTGATCAATGGGATGTAACATTCCCAGCTTCCTAAGAAGTTACGGGGACCCATGATGTCCATTCCGAATCTTGAAAACGGTACATTAGTCATTGGTTGAAAGGAAGCCCTTCCTCATCACTCTGGATTGTCTTCTGGAAAATCTGATCTGACTCACAATAATGTTGCATGTTTTGGAAAATACCTGACATGAAGAATTGGCTCAGAACATGTTCTTGGGTCTTCAGGATGCCATGGTGACCTGTGGACAAGTGTGAAAGTGCTAAATCTAATACGACTTTCCTGAAAGGGTGGGCTAGCAGCAGGTGTGGGGGTTCTCCATTCTCTTGGGATCTATGTTATTACTGCGCAGAAATCACTGCGAATGCCTAAAACATCGATTTTCTTCTTTCGAATGTAAACACTTTTTCTCGTAAATAAATGCGGGGGGAGACCCCTGCAACCTCCTCTAATCCCCAATCCTAATTAATACCCCTACCTCACAACCCATGTATATTTGCGCCAAAAAAGTGTACAAATACAATAAAATAAATCCCATGTTTTCGGCCTCGCAGTGATGGAGTTGGACATTTTGGTATGCTACCTTCTCTTACGGGTTTTTTATACCCTATACAGCAACTGCCTTTTCTGCAAAATAGGGCGCTGTATTGCACCTGTCTTCCACCAGGTAGATTGCTTTATTAAAAGGTGACCTAGGGTAGGGATTGCTATGCTGAGCAGCAGCAAACCCGGGGTTAAGAAGAAGAGAGTGAGCCTGGAGTCTGTTTTTCTGGGACACAGATATGAATGGGCCACTGGGTCCCATCTCTGTGATGAGGCTGGCAGATTGGGTTCAAGAGAAAGTCTGTCCAGGCTACATTGTGGTAAATGAGAAAGCCCTGAAACTTCTCTCCCCCTATGGCTTGGAAGGACATTGATAACTTCATGTGGCTTCATTGGCAAATAAACCTTGCAGCAGATTTGGGTGACAGGGTTTCCTTGCTTAATCACAAAGATACTTTCCCCATTGTTAAACAGCCGGACCAGCACTTTACCACTGTAGTCTCTATCAACTACTCATGTGCTCACATCAATCCCAAATTTAGTTTCCAATCCAGCCGCTGGTTTATTCACCTATAAATGCGTTCCAGAAGCTGGATGTTTTAGCCCGTGTAGACCAAGGCCAAGCCTACCAGGGGATTAGTCGACACCTTGTCGTACAAATCAAAGGTGGCTTACAGTGGGGAGTATGGCTGTTATCACCTTCAAGTGGCAATGGGAGATCTGGGGTAGGCTTCAAGGCTGGCCTTTATGGATCCCACTTCTGACTCCATCTGTAATGAAGCTGAGAGGATTCCACAAACACGCACGACTCAAGAAAGGCAATCATAAAGCATTTATTGGAATAGTCACAGTGTTTGGCAGGGGAACTTAATGAAACACTGATTAGCAGTCAGGGTAGAATCATGAACTCAAAACTCTCTCAATGAATGCTTCTCAATATCAGTGTCTTATAGATGCCTTGGGTTACTCCTGTCTCACTCACAGTCTCTTGATTGCAGAACCTTTCAAGTTTTCTTAGCTGGGTCTATTATAGATTGCATGTGGTAAGGGAAAAATCTTCCTGCTCTCTGAAATCCAGAACAGAAGTTGTCACTTGAAAGTTCACACTGAGCCAGACTTTCACTAAGGACCATAGTCCCAAATACACAAGGGCACTATGTGCAGTCTCCACCGGCTTTCACCAATGGTCCTCACCAACTGCCTGTTTTAGGGCCCTGGCATGACAAAACACCAGCTAACTCTCACTTTACTCGTTGATGCCTTTCCATGTGCTCGTACCTAGGGAACAGTTCCTGGCCTCTCCCTCAACTCTCACTTCACCTGCACCTCCAGGATGCCCAGACACATGCTCATTCTTCCATCCCTTCCAGGCTGAACACCCGTAGACTTGGCACTTGCCTCTTTCTTTTGACACTTCTTCCCAGTCTTCCCTTCCCTGCCACTCTTCCCCTGTAACCACCTCTCCCTCCTCAATGTAAACGTCTGCCATCTGGCTGCATCCTTCCTCCTTGGTATAATCCAGTCTTCCCCCTGTAACCTCCTCTCCCTCCTCAGTGTAAATGGCTGCCATATGGGTGCATCTGAAAGGGGCCCCTAGGGGTCCCTCGCGTTATGGAAACAAGGCAAATCACCACACACAATAGATACGCCAGACACGAGGTTGTATTCCCAAAGCGAGGGTTTATTGCAAATCAAATAGTCTCAGTTTGCCAACTCGGTCTCACGCCCCGCAACGTGTATCTCTAGACCTCGAGGGATGCAAGAGAGTGAATTACGTACATCAGTTACATATATACAAAATGCATATCATACAATCAGCTGTGACATGTTTAACACCGCCCTTTATTGGGTTTCTTTGAACTCGGTTTGATGATGGACAATTTCGACGAATATGACACCTTCAAATATCTATTCTAGCAACAATATGCAACCTTGCAAGTGTAGAGACATCTTTTCTTTGTTGAACAGAACACAGTGCTTCTGTTCTTGTAAGCGAGCTACATACGGGGGAAGAGTCACATTCCAGACCTTGCTATCTTTGAGGTGCTATTTGTGTCCTGGGAGCCGACACGCTCTACAGGGCTTGGAAAAGGGGGGGCTGCAAGAAGAGCATAATTCAAGCCTTTAGCTGCTTTATTCTAACATTTTCTACCATATAATGAGACTGGCTGGCAGCTGTGAAATGATTAAATGCCCTGCGGCTCTCCTTCAAGGCTATATTCGGGAGGGAGCTGGGCATTCCTCTCTGGGTCTGCCTATGTTGTGTTTCAACAAACTCCTTATTATCCTTGCGGCCTTGGGGCCTTGTCCTTTCACTTTCAGACAACAATCAATGTTAACAGTCGAGCAGAGTAAGCAAAAAATGTGCTGCGAAGCAGTTTGAACAGAAAGCAATGAGCAATCGTCAGAAAACAAAATGGCGATCCTTGTTATATCAAAATGGCCGCTCATTGGTCAAACTCGGAAATCTATATTTCTATTGTTATGTACGTGAGACGGTTGGTCTTCGGCCACCAAAATACGTTTGCTGTCAATCGTGAGAGGTGTCCATTTTTCTAGACCGACAAACCCTCCTTTTGGCCGTATGCCAAGCGTCTCATTCATTCATTGTATCCTCCTCTGATGACGATGAGTCTGAAGTACCTATGTCTGAATTTTGCATTTTATAATAAGCATCATCATCGTCATTAATATCTATAGCCATTAATTCTTTCACTGTTTTCATTTCATTCGTGTCTCTGTCATCCCGGCCATAAGTGTGTTTTCTTTTTGTTATCATATGCATACATCCCTTAGTACATCCCTCAGTTATCTCAGTGCAAACTATTGGTAGGCAGTGTATGCAACAACAGCACGTTATTAATATTCCAAACACTACTACTAATATTGCAATCAACTTCCATCCCCAAGAACGCAGTATTCCCCAGAACCAGGACCCTATTCCCCAGCCCCCCTCTCTAGTAGGGAGTTCGGAGCTTAGGACATGCATTTTTTTTTATTGCTTCAAAAATCGTAGGGGAGTAGTCATCTACGAATACGCAGCACGCTGATCCCACAATTTTGCAAATTCCCCCACGATCAACCAGGATTACATCGAGAGCCATTCTATTTTGCAGCGTCATTAACCTAATTATCTTTTCTTCCAACGTCATGTTAATTAGTATATCTGTTGTTGTGTTTATCGTATCCTTTAGTATTCTGGACAGCTGCCTTATGTTATAGGAGTTCACTATCTGGGACAAGAATGGTATGAATGATTTTGCTACGTCCTTCGCTAGCAAAACACCTTTGCTACTTCTTTGGTTTCTAGATCTGGATAGCCTGGCTATGTCTGCTGTTTCTAAGAGGAACACTCCCTGGAACAGTAGACCTAGGTAACATGTACCTCCCCAGTTTCTGGGCAACCAAGGATATGCTTTTTCTCCACATGTAAAATAGACAGGATCTCCCACATATACTGGTTCTATTTCCCATTTTAGTACCGCTGTATTCATGCATCCAGTAAATGTTCCTACTGAATATTAGCCTTTCTTTTTTAGACAAAAAGGGACAGTTCTCGGGTTGTAATTCACCGTGTAAGAAGGGGGATTGCATCTTTGTTCCCGTCTGTCCTTACATGAAACGTCATCACAGATGTTTTAATTGGCGGGGACAATCTATCTTGTCTATTTTGTCGTGTTATTTTTTGCGTTCTTTTAGGCGTAGGTTCTGGGATCATCACTCGCGCTTTATGGAATATGGAACAACCCACATGCCTCATAATTATTTCCTCAAACTCATTCATGTTTGTTCTATCTAATTGACCCATACTACTCTTATTCCATTTCCCATAAAACATTGCACTTAAAGATGCACTGCATGCAGAACCTAATGGTAATGGTTGTACATAGCAGCCTATTCCTTTCCCCGCATGCTGCGGTAAATGGGCGCATACCCAGCAATTATTTTTCTTTAGAATTGCATGCGAATTGTTCATGATGAGTATTAATGTATTGTTTCCATACCCTTCTCTGTGTCTCTCTTCCATTGGGGACAAGGTATAAGTAATCACCTGAACCGGGCTTTCAGTAGTGGCTATCTTAACTATTGGTAAGAACATTCCCAATGTGTGTATAGACTCCACATACCATAACACAAAGGCTGTCGTTATTGGTGATACCACACTCATGAAGCACATGATTATTGTCAAGATCTGCATACAATTTTTTTTACCATGCGTTTTCCCTAAGTTTACAGGGCCTCATTACACGGTAGGCGGAGGACCAAGGTGCTATTAGCACCTTGGTCCATGCCGGTAAAATACCGGCACCGCCTTGGTGGAAAGGGGAATTACCGCCCTATTCCAAGGTTGGCGGGGCAGTAATTCCCCCTTCCCCCATTGCCCTTCCCCATTCCCATTTTTGCCCCATAGGGCTCTATGGGAATGGGAAAGGCGCTAATTACGGTGCCGCAAATTGTGGTACCGTAATTAGCACCCTGGTCCCTTTGCGGGTTGGTTTTTAACGCATGCTAAACAGCAGGCGTTAAAGTATCTACCCGCAAAGGGACCTCGTAGTAATGAGGCCCACAGTCTTTATAACTAACTCATTCTCAGCAGTGGTGCAGGAGGAGGCTGAAACCGGTCCCGAGATTTTTCTCACTGTCCTTCTTCTTCCTGACAAAGTTTGTCGTGGATATCTCTCTTCGTTGCACTTGTCCGGATGTCAATAAGTTCAAAGGAATTGTCAACAGTTTAGTCTGCCAGCCCTTTGCAGCCTGGGTTGCTTATTCGTTCTAGGCAATATCACTTGTCCTTCCTCACACTGCTCAGAGGACTTCTGAACAGTTCTCTATTGCCTTTGTACCATGTGCACCCAGCTTGTCCGCTCTGGTTCAGGACACATGTACTTTTTATGATTGCACCGAGGAGCCACGAGTCTTGAATTGTCCGACTTGCACAACTCTCACGCTTCTCTCCTCTATACCTCTAGTTCCTTCTCCGTCCATGAGTGGAACCAGAGGTTAGCATAAACACCAAAGAACTGTGGATCACTCTGTCTTTCGAGGCCGCAAATCATATCGCCTCACTCCTGGTATTGTGTGATCCGTGAACAGTGCCGGTGCACTTCCAGATCCAGGCTCAGAGTCAGCCTGTGGCGCAATGGCAGGTGCTGGTGTGCGCCGCGACAGTGATGCGGATTCGGTCTTTGGCTCTGTCGCAATGGCAAGTGCTGGTGGGCGCCAAAGGGGTACACGTTTAGTGTCTGCTGTTATTTGCAATGCAGATTTCGTGTCGGCCAACAGTAATGTAGGTTCTGCTGTGCAACGTTGGAGCACTCTTTGCCCTTCCCCCTTTTTGGCAATCTTTTCAGCCTTTGTTTCGAGTTTCACTTCTCGCTCAGACAGATTTAGCGGCAGTGGACTGGCAGCAGTTTCTTTCGTTTCTGGGACCGCTGTCTCTTTCCGGTCGTCCGGATTGGGCAAGTCTTTCAGTGAAGATGGGATCTTTTTGGCATGGGTGGCATGGATCCACGCCTTCCTCCCATCCACCCGTATCGCCGTCTGCGTTGCCAGAAGCACTTGATAGGGGTCCCGCCACCTGGGTGCTAATGATGATTTTCTCTCAAATTTCTTAAGCAGCACCCAGTCTCCTGGCTCCAGCATGTGCCCCGGACCAGTATATCCTACGGGTAGAGCCTCCTGCACCTGCTTATGAATCAAACGCAATTTCTGCATTAAAAGGCCACAATAAGTGCTAAGTACAGGATGCTCTACTTCACTCAGTCGCGTTGGCTGAGGTGCACACCAAACATTCGCCGGCCTCCCCATCACAATCTCATACGGGGAGAGCCCAGTTCTAGCCTGTACAGACGTACGCATGCACAATAGCGCTATCGGTAATGCATCCACCCAACTCAACTTGCTCCCTGCACATATCTTGCTAATTTTTGACTTGAGGATTCCGTTGTGCCTCTCAACAAGACCGGCCGAACTCGGATGCCTCGAACTGTGAAATCTCTCATCAATCTGAAGACCTGCACATATCTGTAATACCACTGCGCCCACAAAATGTGGACCGTTATCTGACCATATGACACGGGGCAAGCCAAAACGGGAAAAGTATTCTTTAAGCATTACTTTTGCTGTACTCATTGCTGTGCAGTCTTTTAAGGGATATGCCTCCACCCACTTGCTGAATGCACAGATCACCACTAAGACATATTTCAAGTTTTGGCACCTCTCCATCTCTATGAAATCAAAATGGATTACCTCAAAAGGCATAGAGGGCGGGCCAAAACTGCCTATTGGAGTCGCTGTTCCCTTTCCTACATTGTGTTGTAAACACGTAATGCAGTTCTGCACCAACCTCTCTGCATTCTTCTTTATATTTACATTCTTCCATACCGTAGATAGGTGCTGGATTATTTTCTTGGCACAGATGTGGGTAGGGCTGTGAGCCATTGTGACCATTGCAGTTACATAGGAATTTGGCAACATCCATTTTTTAGTTCCCTTGTCCACCCAACAACCCTCTAAATCTAACTCAGCAGAGCCCTCTGCCCACCCTTGTATCTCATCGGCCCTGGCTTCGGCCTGCATTTCTTTGACAGTGGCAATTCCATCTTCTATCATACAGGGTACTTCCTCAGTCTGGACTGTCATCATTTTATTATTCAAATCAGTGGCAGTTTGTTTCACAATTTTGTCTGTAAATGCGTTTCCCTCTCCCACTTTGCATGTTACCTTTTTATGTGCCTTGCATTTCACTATTGCTAGGCGCTTTGGAAACGTGAGTGCAGACAGCAATCGTACAATCAAAGGGCCATATTGAATCCTGGCCCCATGCGATGTCAAGAAACCCCTCTCAGCCGAGAGTCGACCAAAGTTATGAACCACCCCAAAAGCATACTATCAGTATATATATTCACGTTCAAATTTTCAGAAATCTCACAGGCTCTGGTCAATGCTATTATTTCTGCGGCTTGTGCCGAGTTGTAGGGGATTCTTTTGCTTTCTACAACGCTCTCTAGGGTAGTGATAGCGTAGGCGGCAGTTGACGTGCCATCAGGTAGTTTAAAACAAGAGCGTCACAAAATAACTCTCCATCTGGCTCCTTTTGTGGAATGTCACTTAAATCAACTCTCCCCTTTGTTTCTTCCTCAGTGAGCAATCATGGGGTGGTGATTCGTTGTCACCAATTTCTTCTGTGGGCAGTGGCATTAATTCTGCAGGATTCAAAGCACTACACCTCATAATTTGGATATGGGGCACGAATAAGATAATTTCATATCTTGTCAGTCTAGCAGAGGTGAGGTGTTGCGTCTGTGTCCTATTTAATAGGACATCTATGGCATGTGGCACCATAAGAATTAAAGTATGCCCCAATACCATCCCTTCTGTTTGTTTCACCGACGCAGCAGCCGCCGCGACAGATCGCAAACATTGTGGTAGTGCGCGCGCTACAGGGTCCAGCGCAGAAGAAAAATAGCCGCACGGCCTATTTCTTCCACCTTGTTCCTGTGTCAAAACAGCCAATGCACATCCTTCATTCTCGCATACAAACAATCTAAAAACTTTTTCATAATTCGGTGTGCCCAAAACTGGAGAAGAACATAATGCAGTTTTCAATTGATCAAACGCTCTCTGACATTCTTCATTCCACTGCAAAGGCATCACCGCATCCTTCTTAGTTAATAGCACCATTGGCTTCACAATCAGCGCAAAATTACCGATCCGCTGCCGGCAATAAGAAGCCATGCCTATTATGGCTTTGACTCCTTTCTGTGTCTTTGGAATAGGCATACAAGAAATACTTTCTATGCATTCTGGCTTTAGCCTTCTCCCTTCTTTCGAAAGTAGGTAGCCCAAATAAGCCACCTCCTTTCGATTATATTGAAACTTCTTCAAACTAGCTTTATGGCCATGTGCCTCTAGGTGTGACAGTAGTAATATGGTGCTCTTTTTACAAATCTCTTCTGTATCAGCAGCGATCAACAGATCATCTATGTATTGCAATAGTACACACCCCACTGGTAATTCTAGCATGTCTGGCTGCTCTTTTAACGCTCTACTGTAAATACTCAGACTTTCCATATATCCTTGTGGAATACGCGTGAATGTAAATGATCGTCCCCCTAATGTGAACGCAAACAAATATCTACTGTCCTTGTCCACCGGAATGCTAAAGAAAGCATTTTTTAGATCAATTACACTAAAGTATTCTGCTGAGGCAGGTATCATTGTCAATATTGTAGTGACGTCTGGGACCAAGGGAAATTGTGCATCTACTACTTTGTTTAGCGCGCAAATCAATTATGAAACGCTATGGTACTTCATTGCCTCCTTTCTTATACACTGGAAGAATCGGGCTGTTACATGTACTGCCTGTAATTTCTTCAATTACCCCTAATTTCACAAAATCTGAAACAATACTTTTCAATCCTCTCTGTCCGTTAGCCGAAATTTTATACTGGGGAATTCGCGGCAGTGTAACTCCTTCTTTCAAAATGATCCTCACTGGCTCTATCTTCAAGCATCCTACATCGTTACCATGCATCGCCCATATACAGGTTGGCACTTTTCTTAACTGCCCTGGCAAAGTTTCAGACATGAATTCTGACACAGGGGCATTTTGTGGACAAATCGTCAGAAACACCCCGTCTGACGTGCAATGTATAATCGCACCTAGCTTTTTCAACAAGCTTAATCCCAACATGTTCTCCCCACAATTTTCTGTTAGGAGAAAGGGACAATGTTCAGTGAATGGTCCTATGGTAACTGGGACTGGTTGGGACACTGGGTTTATGACTGGTGTACCTGCGAACCCTACGGAAATATTCTTTTGCCCTGACAGTGGTATATCCGGAACCAAGTGATGGTCTATTGAACACTTTTGCGCTCCTGTATCTGGTGGCAGCGATCGTTTCTTGTGTTTTGAGCTCCTTTTGGCGTTTTAAGTGTGGTTCTTCCGCTTAGCCCAAAATGGTGGCCTGGCTCCCAAAATGGCCAGACCACGAGGCTCCTTTGTCCTGTCCGATGACCGTCTTGCTCCCTTCACTTTCCCCAGGTCGAGCTGACCTTATTTAGGCATGTACTTTCCCGCGAAACATGGATGCTTTCGCGGGCTTCTACAGGCCTTGTGTGTGCCTCCAGGATGTGGGCTGGGATGTCTGGTCCCAATACACATCCTGGGTGCCAGAGAGTCTAGGGTGGTGTGAATGCCTGGGACCACCGTGGTCCGTGATAGGTCCACGTATGGTGTGAGTGTTGATGAGCGGATCTCCCATTGGGTCCCCTTCGTTTTGGCGCAAAGGGAACCGTGGATAAGAGGGGGCTCGAAACACCACTACCATGTCGATCTCCTGAGTTCTCATGAACGAAGGAATACAGGAGCCAAGTATCCTGCAACCACGAAGCTGAACCGAGGAATCGCTGGTGACCCGCTGAAGGACTGCTCCTCTGCACTGCTGTCGCCTTGTGAAACCCTTTTTACCTTTGATTGAACCAGAAGGCCTGTACTGGTACTTCGACCCTTGGAATAGCGGGAACAGCTATTCTCGGCATCTTCACCATCTCCTGCTCGTAAGCCTTCGGAAGTGTCTCTGGGCCATCCAGCAGACTGACCAGCCTACACAGGAGTCTTGCTCTGTAACCGCCCCCAGGTTGTGTAGTATTTCGAGTCCTTGTCACTCTCACACGATTCGTACACTTGGCGTTCCCAGGTCTGAAGTGAGTAGTGGAATATAAATGGTAGGGCACCTGGCGGGGTCCTGATTTACCCAGGTGGGTAAACATATAATAAACAAAAAAATCAGGATGACGAGATCCAGACCAAGTTCTGTGTGTGTGTGTTTATTCGCATCGACACAGAAAGTTTTAAGTAATCAAGACAATTTATTTTACAGATCTTTCGATAAGCACGAAAGGTACAATGTGGACGGACAAGGTTTAGTGATGAAAAGTGATAACACATATGTGTGTAGACCTCGACATGAAACGTACACAAGGGGGGTGGAGTTGTGACACAGGGATCGACACGGGGTGTGTTTCGGCCAAAAAAGAGGCTAATTTGTTTATTATATGAAGTGAGTAGTGTACATTTGGCTCAGATACACACGGCCGCTCTGTTGCCCTGCTGTGGTAACAAACTGTGCGGGTTCACTTCGTTTGGGACATCTTCAACTCAACTCTGCTGCTGCAGAATCCACACGACGACGAGACGTCCCCTGCTCTCCTGAACCTGCCAGCGACTGAAACTGACGCGGAGAAGCCTGGGTCTGCTTGCATCGGGACCGGTGAGTAGCATAGCTAGGAACTGGTCGCCCTCCTGCAGGAGCCCATAGCTTTTCCCTGCTGTGTCAAAACAGCACGCCTTTCCGTACTCGCGCTCTGCTTCGGCCCACAGTGGAGGCTGCGCTTGAGTCGCGGAACTCTTTTCTTCTTCATTTGTGCACTAAACTGAACTGCCTGATTCCCTCGAAGAGACTTCCCTTTTTGCTCGTTGGCACCAGCGTGTGCAGGTACTTTTGAGCACAAGGCTCCACTCTTCGTAGGGCTCGGACTTCCTTTTAGTTAGGTGCCTCTGAAGGCGGACTGGGTCTAAGCATTATTTCGCACTGCCTGTTTTCCTTCCCTTTTAGGTGGACTACACATTTCGTGTATCTAACGCTTGAGACTTGTTTGTATTTGTATATATATTGTATTGGTATGGAATGTGTTGGTTTACTAGAGTTGTATTGTGATTTCTCGCTGCGGTCATTGTTTTAAAGGCCTTGGAATAAATGTGTATATATTTTTAATATAACACCTGTTTGGAGTAGTTTGTAAGTGTCCTTGCTTTGTGTGCTCATTGCGGGCTTTCAGTCACCCTCACCCCTCTTGAGACCTAGTCTTGACCGCCGCGATCGCTACCCTGATTGGTCTTGCTTGTCCAGAGGTTACCCTGTTCCAAGTAATTAGGTTGGCCTTCTGAACTTCTGCACCACCAGGACAGAGTTCAGAAATCCGTCTTAACAAATTGGTGTACAGCGGTGGGATACGACTGAGGGTATCCAGTGTTGCGCACGAACTAAGGCATTTCAAGTTATTCCTACCAGGACACGTAGTGAATTGTTATAGTTTAACTTTAAAAAGGCCATAGTCCTATCTAACAGTATGGAAACAAATACCTTGTTAACTTTAAATGCTTCCAAATCAGAAACATTGAAAAAGATGTGTGCGGAGAGAGGTGTTTCCTCTCAAGGCACGAAATTGGATATGATCCAAAGAATCGTGGCGTGGCAAGAAGTGCAGCTTGACGCTATAACTTCTGAGGACAGTGCGGAAGGAGGTGGGGCTGCTCTCCCTGGTAGAACCGACGGTTCTGCCGCTGCACTGATCCACCTTGACCACGAGGACAGGGAGGATGAGATGTCTAATGTTTCCTCTGCCAGTGCTGATGGGGAGGCTATGCTTGAATTCAAGAAGCAAGAGCTGCGGTTTAGGCAGAAGGAGCTTGAATTCAGCATAGCCAAACTAAAAATCGAACAGGCAGAAAAACAGAAAGACAGGGATCACCAGTTGGAACTGGCCAAGCTTCAGGTTGCAAATGGGTCCAAGGGTCCTGGACATGGGTCTGGGGCCTCCTCTCATCCACGGTTTCCGAAAGATCTGCTCAGTGTGTATGAGGAAAGGAATGACATTATGGACTGGCTGAATGCGTTTGAGTATGCATGCAAAGTTCAACAAGTTGACAATGCTGATAAGATTGCCTGGTTACTCAGCAGACTGCCCCATTCTGGCTGTAGTGCCATTATGGAAATGTCGAAGGCTGAGCGAGCTGATTTCGCAATGTTAAAGCAAACTCTCATTTTAAAGTTTGGGAAGACTCCGGCCCAATATTTGAAACGATTAAGAGAGTATAAGAAAAAAGAAGGTGGTACTTGGGTATCTTATGTCACCGAATCCTTAAAAAACTTAACTGGCTGGGTCAAAGGTTATAAGGTTTCTACCTTTGAAGGCATGATTAATCTTGTCATGCTGGAACACATTTTTGCATCTTCTTCCCCGGAGCTTAAGCAGCATTTGGCCGATTCGAAGGAGATAGATCCTAAGAAGCTGGCCATTGCAGCAGACTTATGGGTGTCACATCGAGTGTCCCATAAGGACAAAACTCATCCTGATAAGCAGGAGGAAGGGAAAAAGTCCAAAGATAAGGAGGGTGGAGAATCTGATAAATCTTCTTCTCAAAAGGGCCACAAAAAGAAAAATAAGGGTAAGACACAAGAGAACTCACAGGGTAGTGGAGGTCAGCCTCCGAAACAGAACTCTGGTTACAATAAGCCTCCCTATGTAAACAGACCCAATGGATCTTGTTTTGCTTGTGGAGCAACTGACCACGTGAAGGGGGATCCCCGGTGTAAGGTTAAACCTTTGGGGGTCCACTCCGCTAAACTGGCCTTCTCCTCCTACGAGGAAGAAGAGATTACAGGAGCATCCTTCTCCTCAGACTAATTTCCCAGGGGGATAGAAGCTGAGGTAGTTTTAGTTTCCCTGGGTTCCTGGGAGCCTAAAGTCGCAGAGGCTTATGCTAGGATTCCAGATAATACCAAGCACTACTTTAAAGACAGTGTGCTGATCAATGGAGTAGACACTCCAGCTCTTAGGGATAGTGTGTCATGATCTCTGCTTCCAAAAGGTCAGGGTTTTCCCAACTCCCTTGGAAGCAGATCCATAACCCAGGTTCCGAGTGTCAACCAGTCCCAACTGGGACCTTTTGGACCCAGTCCTGGCGCCAGTGGCACCAGGCTCATAAATATGCCCAGTCCCAGCGCTGGAAGCGCCGGGCTCATAATGCTTGGGTGGACTTACCTGCAGCAGACCATGCTGCTTACTTGCCTGCCAGTTGAGCCTCTGATCCTCTTCTGTTTGGAACTACTTTTCCTGTTGGGTGGGGCAGGAGCCACTCCCTAGGTTCAGAACACTGGAACTCTTCTGGAAAGCAGGAACTCTTTTCTTACCTAGGCGTGGCTGTGGAAGGAGACATCTAAGCACTACAGGAGGCTATTTAAACCACACCCGATGGATGAATCTTGCTTTGCGTTATTCTGCATCCTCTGCAGCAGAACGCTCATCGTGTCTTCTGCATCTGATCCTGGGCCTAAGGAAAAAGGCTTACCATCCTGAATCCAGTCTTCAGCAACACCTATAAAGACAAGAAAGAACAGGTTAGCATTACGGTCTTCAGTGACAGCGCTTCACTTACCTGGTCCATCGGCTGTCACCAACGCCTCGCGCTGCATTCCGGCATCTGAAAGACAAAGGCTTACCTACTCTTCGTGCGCTCCGGAGGTCTTCGCACTGCATTCCGGCATCTGAAAGACAAAGGCTTACCTACTCTTCGCACGCTCCGGAGGCCTTCGGCGCTGCATCTCGCATCTGAAAGACAAAACAAGGTGCGTTTAAAGACATTGGGGAACTTTAATACACACGTGCCATTACTCCTTTCCACATCTAACCCAGTGGGTATTCCGGCACCCTGCAGCCGCTCCGAACTTGTACCTGCAAAATAAAAAGACAGTTGGAGCGCATCGTGAAGCAGGCAACAAGCGCTTACTTACGTGCTTCCAGGCGCTTCTATTCATCACACGGGCTCCATCTTCAACTCACTTCAGCCCGTCATCCGCCATCGCCGGAACCCTGCAAAACAAGAGACATCATTACTAAAGACTATAAAGACATTAGAATTACTCGAAACTTACCGTTTGTGCAGTAAACGATGGACAGCAGTCCTCTGAAGTCAAGAGGCCTGCTCCCCTTATCCAGTGAAGAAACTGGTTACAGCACCCTGCCCCGAGGCAGATGGAGAGCACAGCGTTCACTTACCTAAGGTAAGAGCGTTAACCTTTGGGGTTCTACAGGAGAAGAGAAAGGGAAGAAGAGAGAGACATTCAATAACCCAGTTCATTAATCCCATATTTTCTATCTGCAGACATCTTACCCTTCGAGTCAGACATACAGTGCACAGAGGCCAGCCCAAAGAGCCAGCCGTGTGTTACACATCACCTTTGAAGATACGGTATACGCCCAGTCAAGACCGGCGCCTCTATGGGAATCAGGTGAGCGTTACAGAACGCAAAGCCTACCGCAAAACTCCCGTCCAGGCGCTATGGAAACCTCGGATACCGACCAGCTAGCCCAGTTACTTGGGGAACTAAGGGCAGAAGTGCATGCAGCCCGTCAGGAAACGAACGCTCTAAGAAGGGAACTGATTATTTCCAAGGAGCGAACAGATGATCTCGCTAGACAATTGCTACAGTCACAAGCCGGACAGACCCCGTTACCCGCATCTGGGGGAAATCTTCCTTCTACATCCTCTATGAATCCAGTGCAGATCAACCTACCTGGGAATGTACCTCTGGCTCCGCCCGAACGATTTTCTGGTGACCCAAAGAGGTTTGCAGTATTTATCAATCAGTGCCGGTTGCATTTCTTATGCCGGCCAGCAGCCTTTCCAACTGATCAAGCTAAAGTAGCTTTCGTGCTTTCGTACCTTAGTGGCAATGCGGCAGACTGGTCGATCCCTCTAGTAAATCAAGATGATCCGGTCCTCCATGATTTTCAAGCTTTTCAGCTCAGTATGGAAAAACTGTTCGCAAGACATTCACAGGGGCAGGCCTTGGACAATGAGCTTCTTTCGTTGCGACAAGGTAATCAAGACCTTTTGGCTTATATTGCGTCTTTCAACAGACTGATAGTGGAAACTCAATGGCCTGAGGACAAAAGGATTACGCTGTTTTATAGAGGTCTACGTGGAGAGCTCAAAGATGTGTTAGCCCAAGTAGTGAATCCCCCACAAGATTGTTCGGACTACATAGACTTAGTCGTTCAAATAGATCACAGACTGCAGAACAGGAAGGCCGATCGTTCCAAGTTTGATGCTCGAGTATTTTTCAAACCGCCGACTCCTTCCAAAGGAGTAGACTCCGGGGAACCCATGCAAATAGGGGGCCTGAAAGGTCCTCTAACACAAAAGGAGCGGGAAAGGAGAAAACAGT
Source organism: Ambystoma mexicanum (assembly GCF_040938575.1). Classification (NCBI taxonomy): domain Eukaryota; kingdom Metazoa; phylum Chordata; class Amphibia; order Caudata; family Ambystomatidae; genus Ambystoma; species Ambystoma mexicanum. The sequence goes on along the minus strand of NC_090928.1, from coordinate 581,481,993 downwards.
TGCAATTATGCCTCTATTGCGGAAACTCAGGGCACTTTCTTCGAGACTGTCCGGTGAAACCTGCCAAGAAGGCAGTAGGAGCTGCAGTTACCAAAGTTACAAACTCTGAGCAGGGAAACAACCTCGCCCGACAAGAATAGAGGTCCTCTTGCCGAGCGTAAAAACCAGTTCCGTGACCTCGCATTTCGTGATACCTATGGTCCTCATTAGCCCTGATAATCCGGATCGATTACATGCAATTGAAGCTTACGTCGACAGCGGTGCCATCGGCAATTATGTGGATCATGAAATGGTTTTGAGGATGAATCTAACTCTTTGTCCCAAGGCTGTAAAGGACGTCATTACTACGGTGGATGGAACGGAGATAGCCTCCGGACCAGTAACGCATACCACTCAAGAAGTGACGCTAGTAAGTCAAGATGGACACCATGAGAAGATCGTGTTCGATGTGATCAAGGCTCCTCAGTTTCAGATTATTCTAGGAATACCTTGGTTAGAGAAACACAATCCTCTGATCGATTGGCGAGCAAGAACGGTCCAGTTTCCAGAATGTGTCTCTACTTGTCACCCTCCACCTGGTGTTGCACTGGCAGCAATTTCTTCAGAGACTCCCCAGTTACCTCCCGAATACCTAGAATACCAAGATGTTTTCCGGAAGGATCAGGCAAACTCTCTACCTCCTCATAGGTCTTATGACTGCCAGATAGACCTGATACCTGGATCTGCTCCTCCTTGTAGTAGAATTTATGCCCTCACCGAGCCTGAGAACCTTCACCTTCGACAATACCTGGATCAATACCTGGCAAATGGGTTTATTCCTCCTTCCAAGTCCCCTGCTTCTTCAGCTTTGTTCTTCGTTCCAAAAAAGGAAGGAGACCTTAGAACTTGTATAGATTATCGCTCCCTGAACCAGATCACCGTCAAGAATAGATATCCGTTACCTTTGATCCCTGAACTCCTGGACCAAGTCAGAAAAGCATGCATATATACAAAGCTGGATCTTAGAGGAGCCTACCACTTGGTACGAGTAAAAGAGGGCGATGAATGGAAGACGGCCTTCCGCACCAAATATGGGCTATTTGAATATCAGGTCATGCCCTTCGGACTTTGCAATGCCCCGGCCGCCTTTCAATATTTTATGAACGATGTCCTCAGAGAGTTCATAGATGTGTGTGTTGTTGTTTACATTGACGACATCCTCGTTTATTCTTCATCGGAATCTGAACATCGGAAACACGTGAAAATGGTCCTCGAAAGATTGCGTCAACACAAAATTTTCGCTAAATTGGAAAAATGTGTTTTCAACGTGACTGAAGTTGAATTCTTGGGATTCATATTATCACCTAGCGGAGTGCGTATGGATTCAAAGAAGGTCGATGCAGTTCTCAAATGGCAATCACCATCCTCCGTAAAAGGTGTGCAAAGCATGTTAGGCTTCGCTAACTTTTACTGCAGGTTTATCCCCGAATTTTCTCGAATAGTCCAGCCCATTACTGCCTTGTTAAAGAAAAACAAACGTTTTGAATGGTCTACCGAGGCGGAACAAGCTTTCCAGGATTTGAAGACTAAATTCATCTCTGCACCAATCTTAAAACACCCTCGCCCCGAACTCCCCTACATCGTGGAAACTGATGCTTCAAGCCTTGCCATGGGGGCAGTTCTATCACAAAAGGACCCGGTAACCAATCAGTTGCATCCCGTGGCATTTTGGTCCCGCAAATTCTCGCCTCCTGAAATCAATTACACGATTACTGACAAGGAACTTCTGGCTATCAAGTCTGCCTTTAAGGCTTGGCGGCATTATCTGCTGGGGGCCCGGCACACCGTTACTGTGATTACGGATCACCGAAACCTGCAATATTTGAAAACCGCAAAAGCCCAATCCTCTAGACAACTCCGTTGGGCATTATTCTTTGCCGAGTTTGACTTCATAATTACCTATCGACCTGGTACAAAAAACGGTAAAGCTGATGCCCTTTCTCGGATGGGAGTGGAAGAACACTTGATCAACCCTAAACCTGTACCAATCATTCCCGAACAAAGAATTCTGGGTGTAATCGCCACACAATCCATAGAGGAAGTTAAGGATAAAGCCAGGCAACTTGTAACTCCAGCAGACATACAGAATTGGCATCTGCAGGGAAAGGACTTTGCAGTAAAGGACAACTTATTGTATTTCCAAGAACGATTATACCTGCCCAGCACAGATTTACAGAAAAAAGTAATCTCTTGTTATCACGATTCTTTAATGGAAGGACATCCCGGTATGGCCAAGACCTCAGAAAAGATCAAGCGCTACTTCTGGTGGCCGTCTTGGAAAAAAGATATCAGAGACTTTATAATGTCCTGTGGAGTATGCGCCCAAAACAAGAGTCAAAAGGAAAGACCAGCAGGCCTCTTACGCCCTATTGACATCCCACCTCGCCCTTGGCATACGCTTTCTATGGACTTCATCACCGATCTACCTCCATGCTCCGGATACAATACGATTCTAGTAATCGTGGACTTATTCTCCAATATGGCGCATTTCATTCCGCTCAAAGGCTTGCCAACAGCAGCAACTCTGGCCCGAGAATTTCTCGAAAACATCGTCCGACTGCACTGTTTTCCTTCGGTTCTAATTTCGGATCGAGGTAGTCAATTTATTTCTCATTTTTGGCGAAGTTGCTATCGGTCGGCTCAAATTGATGTGAGACTATCGACCAGTCACCACCCTCAGACCGACGGACAAACCGAGAGGACCAATCAAACTCTGGAACAGTATTTACGCTGCATGCTGCAACAAACTGAAAAAACTTGGAAAGACATCCTTTGGATAGCCGAATATGCCTACAATAACTCTGTCCATTCGGGAACTGGGAAAACCCTGTCTTTTCTTTTATACGGCAGTCACCCTCGAACCTCGGAGTTGGATCCCCTCCAAGATCTTGAAACACCAGCAGTAGACTACCTGCATTCTACAATCACCCAAACCTTTAAGGAAGCTGTTTCTCACCTTCAAAGGGCTAAAGAACAATACAAGAAAGGAGCAGATCAACATCGGAAGGAAGCCCCTCAATATCAAGTAGGGGATCAAGTCTGGTTATCCACCAAATATCTACCTCTAAAAGGGCCACGCACATTCAACCCAAGATACCTTGGTCCCTATTCCATCACTACCATAGTAAACCCAGTAGCGGTCAAGTTGGACTTGCCCCCGCACATGAAGATACATCCGGTCTTCCACGTCTCTCTATTAAAACCCGTGCAACCTCAAACCCGACTAACTAAATCTCCAAAACCCATCCTAGTTGATGGAGAACTTGAGTTTGAAGTCAAAAGCATTCTGGACTCCAAGATCTCCAAATCTAAACTATTTTACCTAATTGACTGGAAAGGCTACGGCCCCCAAGAGAGATCCTGGGAACCTGCTGAATATGTCCACGCTCCTCGCCTAATCAAAAGATTTCACCGAACATTTCCTGACAAGCCAAAACCCCCGGAGAAGCCTGGTTTGGGAGGGGCCTTGAGGGGGGGTACTGTCATGATCTCTGCTTCCAAAAGGTCAGGGTTTTCCCAACTCCCTTGGAAGCAGATCCATAACCCAGGTTCCGAGTGCCAACCAGTCCCAATTGGGACCTTTTGGACCCAGTCCTGGCGCCAGTGGCACCAGGCTCATAAATATGCCCAGTCCCAGCGCTGGAAGCGCCGGGCTCATAATGCTTGGGTGGACTTACCTGCAGCAGACCATGCTGCTTACTTGCCTGCCAGTTGAGCCTCTGATCCTCTTCTGTTTGGAACTACTTTTCCTGTTGGGTGGGGCAGGAGCCACTCCCTAGGTTCAGAACACTGGAACTCTTCTGGAAAGCAGGAACTCTTGTTTTACCTAGGCGTGGCTGTGGAAGGAGACACTTAAGCACTACAGGAGGCTATTTAAACCACACCCGATTGATGAATCTTGCTTTGCGTTATTCTGCATCCTCTGCAGCAGAACGCTCATTGTGTCTTCTGCATCTGATCCTGGGCCTAAGGAAAAAGGCTTACCATCCTAAATCCAGTCTTCAGCAACACCTATAAAGACAAGAAAGAACAGGTTAGCATTACGGTCTTCAGTGACAGCGCTTCACTTACCTGGTCCATCGGCTGTCACCAATGCCTCGCGCTGCATTCCGGCATCTGAAAGACAAAGGCTTACCTACTCTTCGTGCGCTCCGGAGGTCTTCGCACTGCATTCCGGCATCTGAAAGACAAAGGCTTACCTACTCTTCGCACGCTCCGGAGGCCTTCGGCGCTGCATCCCGCATCTGAAAGACAAAACAAGGTGCATTTAAAGACATTGGGGAACTTTAATACTCACGTGCCATTACTCCTTTCCACATCTAACCCAGTGGGTATTCCGGCACCCTGCAGCCGCTCCGAACTTGTACCTGCAAAATAAAAAGACAGTTAGAGCGCATCGTGAAGCAGGCAACAAGCGCTTACTTACGTGCTTCCAGGCGCTTCTATTCATCACACGGGCTCCATCTTCAACTCACTTCAGCCCGTCATCCGCCATCGCCGGAACCCTGCAAAACAAGAGACATCATTACTAAAGACTTTTAAAGACATTAGAATTACTCGAAACTTACCGTTCGTGCAGTAAACGACGGACAGCAGTCCTCTGAAGTCAAGAGGCCTGCTCCCCTTATCCAGTGAAGAAACTGGTTACAGCACCCTGCCCCGAGGTAGATGGAGAGCACGGCGTTCACTTACATAAGGTGAGAGCGTTAACCTTTGGGGTTCTACAGGAGAAGAGAAAGGGAAGAAGAGAGAGACATTCAATAACCCAGTTCATTAATCCCATATTTTCTATCTGCAGACATCTTACCCTTCGAGTCAGACATACAGTGCACAGAGGTCCAGCCCAAAGAGCCAGCCGTGTGTTACACATCACCTTTGAAGATACGGTATACGCCCAGTCAAGACCGGCGCCTCTATGGGAATCAGGTGAGCGTTACAGAGTGGGTGCAGTCGAACTGTAGTGGATTCTACCTTGGTAGACTCAGAGGAAGTTGCCAGAGCTACTCTGATTCCCACTAAGTTGGCTGACGGCCCACTCCGTATGTTCCCAGTAATACCTGTAAATCTTACTTTAAATGGTACAGCAGTCAGGATTCCAGTGAGCATTCAGAGAAACGTCCCAGGAAAGGTCTTGTTAGGTAATGATCTCAGAGCTTTAGGGCTCGTAGGAGACACTGCCGAAAGACCCTACACACGGTCTCAAGCACGGGCAGCATTGGCCAAGACCAATACGCCGCCCCAGCCGAAGGGGAAACCCAAGGCGAAAGGAGTAAACAAGTCAAGACGAGGGAAAGAGAATATTCCCTCGAGCTCGCCTATCACTGCGGTGGAGGAAGTTGGTCAATCGCCCGGGCCTGACGAAGAGGTGGCGATGCCTGAAGTATTTGACCCCAACGACCACCCTGAACTAAAAGACTTGTTAGTAGAAGGTGGTCCTGATAAGGACGAAATCAGTAAAGGCCAACGTGAGGGCCCATCTCTGGAAGGCCTAAGGAGATAGGCCTGCTCCCAGCTTGAGGGTGAACCTCCTGGGACGCATAGGATTTATTGGGAAGGTGGACTCCTGTATAGTGAGCCCACAGAGTCTACAGAAGGAGACCATAGGAGGTTGGTGGTTCCCCTTGCTGTTAGGCCCTTCCTCCTGCAGTTGGCGCATGAAGTGCCCCTTGCTGGTCACCTTGGTATTAAGAGGACCAAGCAAAGGTTATCCATGCACTTCTACTGGCCCAAGATGGGGGTGCAAGTAGAAAGTCACTGCAGGAGTTGTGCCTCCTGCCAGTTATCTGGTAAGGTTGGCTCGACAATCCAAGCTCCATTGGTACCACTCCCAGTTGTGGGAATACCATTTGAAAGGGTAGGGATCGACATCGTTGGTCCCCTTGACCCGCAAACATCCTCAGGCAATAGGTTTATCCTGGTGCTGGTCGACCATGCAACCAGATATCCTGAGGCCATCCCATTGAAAGCTCTAACTGCCAAGTCAGTTGCAAAAGCGTTACTTGACATATTTACTAGGGTTGGCTTCCCTAAAGAAGTTGTGTCGGATCGTGGCAGCAACTTTATGTCGAAGTATATGCAGGCTATGTGGAAAGAATGTGGGGTCACCTACAAGTTCTCTTCTGCATACCACCCCCAGACCAATGGTCTGGTGGAACGTTTCAACAGAACGTTAAAGAGCATGATTGGGGCTCTGGAAGAACCTCAGAGAAGAAAATGGGATCTTCTTTTACCATGCTTACTGTTTGCCTACCGAGAGGTACCACAGGAGGGTGTTGGCTTCAGCCCTTTCGAACTTCTGTTCGGTCATCCGGTACGGGGACCCTTAGCCATAGTCAAAGAGGGATGGGAGATGCCCACTCCCCCTGTTACTACCAACGTAGTAGATTGTGTGCTGGGGCTCAGAAAACGGATGGTACTTCTGATGGGCTTGGCTAGTGATAAATTGAAGGCAGGACAAGCGCTGGTGAAACATTGGTACGACCAGAAAGCTTCCCTCATCAACTTTACACCTGGTCAACAAGTCCTGATCATGAATCCCATAAGACCTCGAGCTTTACAGGACAAATGGTCAGGCCCTTACACAGTGGTGGAGCCCCTGGGTGAGGTTAACTATTTATTGGACCTTGGAAGGCCTGGACAGGCTCCAAAAGTGTTTCACGTAAATAGGCTGAAGGCTTTCGTCCCAAGAGTCGAAATCGCAGCACTACTACTGGCTTCAGATGTTGAGGAAGAGGAGTCTGAACCTCTCCCCGACCTGTTCCAAAGCGGTCCTTCAGATAGCTCCTTTGAGGGTGTCCGAGTGGCCCCTCACCTGACTTCTGATCAGCAGGCTGAGGTGAAAAGTTTGCTTAGGCAGTTTTCCCCCCTGTTTTCACAGTCGCCTGGTTTGACACCTTGGTGCAAACATAACATAGACACAGGAGACAGTGTACCTACCAAAAGTAGGGGATACAGGATGTCAGACAAAGTACGGTCTTATATTAAGACCGAGGTCAACAAGATGTTAGACCTTGGGGTGATTGAACCCTCTAGTAGTCCTTGGTCCAGCCCTGTGGTTTTGGTTCCAAAGGCAGACACTTCTGAATTGAGGTTCTGCGTGGATTACAGGGCTCTGAATGCTGTCACCAAGACATATGCACACCCCTTGCCTCGAACAGACGAGCTGGTGGATACTTTGGGTGCCTCCAAGTACCTCAGCACGTTTGACCTCACTGCTGGCTATTGGCAAATAGCTTTAGCAGAACATGCCAAGGAGAAGACAGCGTTTTCTACTCCAGACGGCCTTTACCAATTCAGGGTAATGCCGTTCGGGTTGAAGAATGCACCTGCCACTTTCCAGAGGCTTGTGAATCATGTGTTGAATGGGTTGGACGAATTCTGTCTTGCATATCTGGACGATATAGCAGTTTTCAGTGCCACCTGGGAAGACCATGTGAAACACCTCGGGATTGTGCTCCAGGCTCTTCAGAAAGCACACTTGACCATAAAGGCTAGTAAATGCCAGATTGGACAAGGCTCAGTGGTTTACCTTGGACATGAAGTAGGTGGAGGGAGGATACATCCTCTTCCCAGTAAAGTACAAGCAGTACAAGACTGGCCTACCCCCACTACACAGACCCAAGTGAGAGCCTTCTTAGGACTCACGGGGTATTACCGAAACTTCGTGGCAGACTATGGCACCATAGCTGCCCCTCTGACTGCCCTCACAACTCCGAAGAAACCCAAGAAGGTAACTTGGACTGACAAGTGTGAGAAGGCCTTCAATGGCTTAAAAGACTCCTTGTGCCAGGCCCCTGTCCTCAGGGCCCCTGATTATCAAAGACCTTTTATCGTGCAGACGGACGCCTCTGACACTGGGATAGGAGCTGTACTATCACAAGTAGATGAGAAGGGTAAGGAACACCCTATTGGTTTTATTAGTCGCCAGCTTAAGGACAGAGAGCTCAGATGGTCCACGGTAGAGAAAGAATGTTTCTCTGTTGTGTGGGCCCTAAGGAAGCTGAGGCCCTACCTCTATGGGACCCACTTCACTGTGCAAACTGACCATAAGCCTTAAGCTAATGAACATGAAGGGGGAGAATCCAAAGTTGCTTAGGTGGTCCATAAGTCTACAAGGCTTCGACTTCACTATTGAGCATAGGCCAGGTGTCCAACATAGCAATGCTGATGGGTTGTCCAGAATGTTTAACCGACCTGAACAAGAGACTCATCCAGGGGTGGATTAGTTCCCCCTCTCCATAGTCTGGGAAGGGCGAGTGTTAGGAAAGATTTCGTAATTGTGGGTAATTTTCCTTCCATGTGGCAACCCCTAAACTTTTTGCTGTTGTTTTTCACCTTGTTCTCGACTTTGCCAGAGCAGTGCAGCCTTCTGCCACACTCCTCTGGGCTTTCGCTCCTTTCTTACGGGGAAACTGACATGCCCTTAAGACAGTCAGTAGCGGGAAACGCTGTTTTCCGTAGTGTCTTTTATCATGTTGCGGCTTTCGTGCAACATGACACAAGAGGGCACTGTAAACTAAGTTACTGCTCTCTTGGGTCTCTAGCCTTCTACAGGCTCTAGATACTCTTTTAGGATTGTAACTGATCGGTGCAAGTGATTCACGGACGGGAATGGTGGCAGCGATCATTTCTTGTGTTTTGAGCTCCTTTTGGCGTTTTAAGCGCGGTTCTCGCGCTTAGCCCAAAATGGTGGCCTGGCTCCCAAAATGGCCAGACCACGAGGCTCCTTTGTCCTGTCCGCTGACCGTCTTGCTCCCTTCACCTTCCCCAGGTCGAGCCAACCCGGGGCCTTCCTTATTTTGGCATGTACTTTCCCGCGAAACACGGATGCTTTCGCAGGCTTCTACAGGCCTTGTGTGTGCCTCCAGGATGTGGGCTGGGATGTCTGGTCCCAATACACATCCTGGGTGCCAGAGAGTCTAGGGTGGTGTGAATGCCTGGGACCACCGTGGTCCGTGAAAGGTCCACGTATGGTGTGAGTGTTGATGAGCGGATCTCCCATTGGGTCCCCTCCGTTTTGGCGCGAAGGGAACCGTGGATAAGAGGGGGCTGGAAACACCACTACCATGTCGATCTCCTGAGTTCTCATGAACGAAGGAATACAGGACCCAAGTATCCTGCAACCACGAGGCTGAACCGAGGAATTACTGGTGACCCGCTGAAGGACTGCTCCTCTGCACTGCTGTCGCCTTGTGAAACCCTTTTTACCTTTGATCGAACCAGAAGGCCTGTACTGGTACTTCGACCCTTGGAATAGCGGGAACAGCTATTCTCGGCATCTTCACCATCTCCTGCTCGTAAGCCTTCGGAAGTGTCTCTGGGCCATCCAGCAGACTGACCAGCCTACACAGGAATCTTGCTCTGTAACCGCCGCCAGGTTGTGTAGTATTTCGAGTCCTTGTCACTCTCACACGATTCGTACACTTGGCGTTCCCAGGTCTGAAGTGAGTAGTGTACATTTGGCTCAGATACACACGGCCGCTCTGTTGCCCTGCTGTGGTAACAAACTGTGCGGGTTCACTTCGTTTGGGACATCTTCAACTCAACTCTGCTGCTGCAGAATCAACACGACGACGAGGCGTCCCCTGCTCTCCTGAACCTGCCAGCGACTGAAACTGACGCCGAGAAGCCTGGGTCTGCTTGTATCGGGGACCGGTGAGTAGCATAGCTAGGAACTGGTCGCCCTCCTGCAGGAGCCCATAGCTTTTCACCGCTGTGTCAAAACAGCACGCCTTTCCGTACTCGCGCTCTGCTTCTGCCCACAGTGGAGGCTGCGCTTGAGTCGCGGAACTCTGTCCTTCTTCATTTGTGCACTAAACTGAACTGCCTGATTCCCTCGAAGAGACTTTCCTTTTTGCCCGTTGGCACCAGCGTGTGCAGGTACTTTTGAGCACAAGGCTCCCCTCTTCGTAGGGCTCGGACTTCCTTTTAGTTAGGTGCCTCTGAAGGCGGACTGGGTCTAAGCATTATTTCGCACTGCCTGTTTTCCTTCCCTTTTAGGTGGACTACACATTTCGTGCATCTAACGCTTGAGACTTGTTTGTATTTGTATATATATTGTATTGGTATGGTATGTGTTGGTTTACTAGAGTTGTATTGTGATTTCTCGCTACGGTCATTGTTTTAAAGGCCTTGGAATAAATGTGTATATATTTTTAATATAACACCTGTTTGGAGTAGTTTGTAAGTGTCCTTGCTTTGTGTGCTTATTGCGGGCTTTCAGTCACCCTCACCCCTCTTGAGACCTAGGGCCTCATTACGACCCTGGCGGAGAACCATGGTGCTATTTGCACCATGGTCCATGGCGCTAAGCTGCCAACTCCGCCATGGTGGTTGGCGGACTTACCGCCCCATTCCGACCTTGGCGGGGCGGTAAGTCCCCAATCCCCATTTACCCTTCCCCATTCCCATTTTTGCCCCATAGGGTATAATGGGAGTGGGGAAGGCGTTAATTACGCCACCGTAAATTACGGTGGCGTAATTAACAACAAGTCCCGTAGCGCCATGGATTTTTCCGCCTGCAAAAAGCAGGCGTAAAAATCACCATGGCGCTACGGGAACTCGTAGTCAGGCGGAAAGGGGCGCCATGGTTTACGCCGGCGTAAACCCCTTTCCGCCAGGGTCGTAATGAGGGCCCTAGTCTTGACCGCCGCGATCGCTACCCTGATTGGTCTGGCTTGTCCAGAGGTTACCCTGTTCCAAGTAATTAGGTTGGCCTTCTGAACTTCTGCGCCACCAGGACAGAGTTCAGAAATCCGTTTTAACAGGAGATACCAGAGGAGATTGCTGAGAGTGCATCTGGGTGGAGCTGTCTATTTCTTGGAAGGCCTCAAAGCTGACTGGGTCCTGTGGTGGAGAGCGGGAGGCCATCTTTGAGAGAGGAGTGACAAGACCCCTGCCGTATCTTTCCAGAGTGTCCTGAGATACAGCTGGCTTTCCTGAACCTTAAACAGAGGGTGGTTTGCTATGTAAGTAGAACTAAGCCCTGAAAAACAAAAAGGTGGGGAGAGTCTGCTTGCCTTGAATCCTTACCCTTTATAGTGTTGGGGGGGGGTGAAGGGGGCTGTGTAGATCCTTAACCTATGTAACCAAAAATATTAATTTAATTAATTCCCCATTTGCAGAACCCATACGGGGTGAATTTTGTTAAAATTCGAAATGAACAAAGCTCACTTCCCAGTGTGCGCTGAAAACTATAGCCTATAATTTAATTAGGTAATCTTTGTTGTCCAGCTGACACAGCCTTCCTTAAGGAAGCGGGGTGCCTTTGTTCTTAAATCAGTTCAACCTTTTTATCCAGCTTCCCCAACACAGGCCTTTCAGGAAGGGGGGGTCTGAAATTCAAAATTCCCCAAAGCAGTCACATGTTTCCTATTTGACTTCCCAACAAAAACCAAAACAAGGGTGGGTGATAACATACTCTGCGTTTATTTTAAACCAAAAGTTTGGAGTGAAATTATATTATTGGTCAGAGTAATTATTTTCTGAAGTGACATTTACAGAAATGGAAGAATTGTTTGTGTGTTCTTTTTAACTCACTTTTGTGATTTATTTGTGCTGAGAGAAGTTGATTGTGTTGTGCTTTCGGATAAAGTTGTGTTTTCGATATTTTTGTGCTAATTTCTATTACTGTTAATTTAAATAAATACCAATATATTTCCCGTACGCTGGCCTGGTTCTTGGCTCATTGTTAGCTCAGTCGAGAGGGATCCAAGGGGCATGATGTGTGTCTGAGATAGGGCTAAAAAAAGAATCTGTTAAACAGTTTGTTGAATAACCACTTGCGTGGGGAGTGAAGGGACTCCCTGTGTGGAGGGTGGCTTCTCAATAAACCATTACAGCTTTCGCTGGACGAGTTGCTGGTGAAAGCTGGGTCTTCTGTGGCTGTAATTGCTTCTATAATTGCACTCTGCGTGCTCTCGGTTTGGGCCTTTGTGGTTACATATGCAAAATGTTCTGTGTTTGGCCAAACATTGACCATTATTAGACAAGTGATATCGGCTCATGCATCTGAAGTACATTCTAACACTGACCGCTTTTTGACTTAATGGAATGTTATCAGTCCTAATGCAATACTTTTTGTTATCAAAGTTCATTTCTACATGGCCAAGTTATTTGCGTCTTTGTTCCTCATCCCGGATCCCTCTGCAACTGTAGCTACTCTCATTGCTTCATCCAAGCAGGAGTCGTTGTCATGGAGGAGTTTTTCCTGAATTTGTGAATGACAGTAGTGGACAATTCCCATATCATGATTCATGGTGTCTCTGGTCTCCTTAAAATCATATTAGATCACAAGTTCCTTCAAAAATACATCATAATGATGAAGGGGTTCGAGTGTGCCTGTTTTCGGGCATAAAATGCTAGGTGAGGAATCGCTTTGTTTGCCTTACAATCAAATCTTTTTTCTAGCCTTTTCTTGGCTTCAATAAATCCACAATGTTCAGTTGCTGATAGACAATGTATTGGTGAACATCTGACAATCATCTTCCCTTCAAAGTCCAAATTTCTTACCAAAGGGTCCTTTTTTCTAGCCGCTAAACGTATTTTGTATTTATTATGCAAGACCATCATACGTGCAGTTCTTTCTGGTAAAGTGTACAGGCAGTGAGTGTGCATTTTAGCAACTGTGCAGTGTGTATGGAGTCCGTAGAGGGCCTGCATCACCCACCGTGTTGCGCTCGTGTGTTTTCGAATTTACGCATGCGCTCTAACTCCTGGGTGGTCCCCACATACCACAGATATTTATTGTACCCAAGGTTGCGGTACTGCTGTCATGTCATCCGAGAGTTTCTTAATTGAAACAATGAAAAGAAAAAGAAACAACTTCATTTTACAAAAATCTTTTACTTATATAATATTAAATATATAATGAATCCAGACTAAAGATAGACATTTCTTTTCATGACTCATATGAAGAAAGACCCACTGTAAAAAGAAAAAAAAAACAAAGAATAGGCTATAGATTAACCGATTGGCTCAAAAAAGACTCATACATTCATATATTAAAAATAAAGCACGATTTGCAAACGGCAATTCTAATCAGATCACCGTATTTCAATCGAATACAAGTAGAGGTGAGCCCAATAGGGGTATACGTATGTTGTTCTTACTATCGTCAATAGCTTTTTAATCTTTTAGAGTACTGCATTTTCACTGTGCGTTTCATTAGAGTATTAATAGAAACTATGCCACAGCAACCCGGCCTCCAGAGCGGTCATGAAGGAATACATTTTGGTATGAAGGATAATATCGGCCATTTTGGTCAAATGTCTAGTGTCATCTAATTACTTCTGAAGTTATCTAATACAGTGGCTACCTTCTTGGCCTTTGATGTAATGATGTATGTATTCATTTGATTTTTAGCACCTCAGGCCTATTATAAACGCTGCACCCATAGTTGATGTGGAAAGCTCCTGTAGCTTGCCCATAAGAACAGCTTGTGAAAGAGGGAACATTGAGGCAGAGAGTGAGAGTGGACGAGCAGCATGGAACGTCCATAACAACAATGGAGATCAGTGTTACAGTGGTGTTTGGACAGCACACCGTCTTCCAGCGATGGTATACTCATTGTTATGGGTTGGTAGAGAGCGCGGTCTGTTGAAGCCCCTCACTCAGAGCTGCCAAGGGGCTTCGTGGCATGCGTGACACCTTCCGTCAGTGCTGGTATTTTAGCCAACAGCCGCATCCTTTCTGTGACCTGCAGTGATGATGTTTCTTTTCTAGGTATGGCCCCGCGTGCCCTTGCATGCAGAGTGCCGCGAGCTAAGCTGACAGGACTGGCGCAATGTGTCACGCTTGAAATGAAGGGACTTGGCAGCTCTGCTCACTGAGGAGGTCATCAAAGTGTGGGCCCTGCAGGCTTGCAGTGCAGTTTCTCTAACTTGAGGGACTATGCCAGGGTAAGCCATCACTCGGTAGAGTTTACAGCTGGAAGCATGTCTTCTTTAAAGAAACTGCTTCATGTACTGGTCCGCCCTTCTTAAATGGGGCCCGATTTCGCTGGAAAGTGACTTTGCACTGCAGACACAAACCCTGATTCATGGAACTGTGCAAAATGTATTTTTGCCGTGCAAAGTCCGGCCAAAGTCATTTTGTACTGCAAAATGGACTTTGCCCGGACTATCAAGCTCCTCACAGCTCATATCAGTAATGTTAGGGCACTTTAGAATCTAAGTGATCAGCATGGCCACCAAGCAAAAGGAAATCAGCATGTGTGAAATGGGATCAATTGTAGACAAGAGCACTCACCCCTATCACACTCAGCGGGCACTGACTACTGGTATATATTAATGGGTGACAGCAACTCTATTATTCACCCCGTACAGCAGCGCACGCAACATAATATTAACATGCACAAACACCACATGCGTACATTTGTAGGGGGAGAACACAGCAGTTTGTGCCCCTGAATTTTTGATTGACTGCAAAACAGAACCAAACCAGCATTTGCAATCAGGATTCAGATGGGTCTCCTGCCTGGCAAGCGGGCACGAAACACATTGGGCCTCATTCCGAGATTGGAGGTAGCCATGGCGCTATTTGCGCCATTGCTGCCTCCAATACCGGGCCCGGCATCGGTCTTGTTCAATGGGGACTTACCGGTGCATTTCGACCCTGGAGGAACCGGTAAGTCCCCATTGAACAAACGATTCCCCATTCCAATTTGAGCCCCCATAGGGCTCAATGGGAATGGGGAAGGCGCTAATAACGGGCTGGCGACTAGCAAGCCCGTTATTAGCGCCCTGGTCCCTTAGCGGGATGCGTAAGGGATGTGTGGTCAGACCACGCGTTCCTTACGGTTCCCGCTAAGGGACCTCGGAATTGGGCGGTAAGGGATTACCGGCACCGGTCTCCTTACCGGTAACGGTAATCCCTTACCGCCCACCTCATAATGACCCCCATTGTCTCTGCAGGTAATGAAGAGGCGGGTACTGAAAATAAAGTAACGCGTATCACACGTTCACCTCTGGATGAGCGAGCGGTTGCATTTAGTTGCAGGTGTTACAGTTCATACGAAGGAGAAATGGGCCGCAGCCCCCACCAATTACTGAATAGGAGTCAATCTGTGAAAACTCTTTTAACTCTGCTAAAAGGCACTATTTTCAGCGTAGTATACCCTCCAATACATGTCACTTGACATTATGAAACATGAACCATGCTTCATTCCAACTTGTTTTAATATGTTTTGTGAGTAGTAACCTAAATGCCCCCTTTATATTTTAGTTATTTCTAAATGTTCTTAATGTGTTTTGCCCCATTTTCTTGTATGATCGTAAAGACACAATGGGCATGATTCCAAAAATGTTTTCTTTTCAATGGGACATTCCCATGTTAAAATATTTTAGTAAATCAGGCCCCATGTAATGTAACAGGTGTTGCATTAATTATTCAAGAACTACATCACAAATGGACTCATTTGGCAAGTCCCTCCAGCGTAAATGAAGGTTTCAAAGACTGGCCCCAAGGTGCTACGCGGCGCCTGCCTTAGCACCGCCATTCTCGTGCTGGGGCATTTTGGTGGTTTTTGAAGGCAGAAAGGGCTGTGGAATGGGATTTAGGTTTCTGACTCTTTTCCCTTCCGCCTTCAGAAACCACTTAGTTTTAGGGCAGTATGAGATTTCCAGACTAGCATAAAACCAGTGGAATCCTCCTACTTTTCACATCCGCAAATGGAAGTCATGTTCCATGGAAATGCATTGTAAGCACGGACTGCCATGCCGCAATGACACGCAGCCTTTGCTCATTTTTCACCCTGGGTTGCAAAAGGGAGGTGCTAATGCACTTCGGTCAGCTTTTTACACCACCCTTTTGCACTCTGTGGTGAACATGACAGAAATTGCCTGGAAGGGACCTATTTGCACGTACGCGCAATCATAGGTGGTTCCCTCTGGGCAATTTATGTCTTTTTTGTTTGGGCTAGTTTCGGCCACCTATAAGCCGAAACTATTGCATCGGAGTATGGTAGGAGGGAGAGGACATGTGATGAGGGGCACACACCTTGTGGGTATTATTTGGCTATTCACACATCCATTTACTGCCATGGCCATGCTAATCTCTATGGTCATTCCCACCCAATTCCTGCCCCTTTCTGCCCAAAACACATCCTCCTCTCCAGCCCTGGAATCTCTCCGCTGGCTCCCGGTGGCTGCAAGGATCAAGTTCAAGACCCTTTGCAATGTCCACAAGGCTTTCTGGGGCCTGGACCCACACTACATCCAACTCTCTCTTCCAAAATACCTTCCTTCTCGAGCCCTTCTCTCAGCTACCTCCAACTCTCTAAGGGTCAGACGCTTCTTGAAACAGAGAGTGGAGGTAGATCTCTCTCCTCTGCAGGTGCCTCCCCCTGGAATGGTCTCCCTGCCCCTCTCAAACTTGAGCCAGACCACCTGAAGTTCCAGAAGCAGCTCAAATCTCCTCTGCTTTCTCTATCTCCCTCCTCCGATGACCTACCTGACCTACCTGTCTGCTGTACCGACTGGTTGCTTGGCTACCATCAGAGTCTCACTGGGTATCAGGCTCCGGGCCTACCACTCACTTAAGGGCTGTAACTATAACTCTACAGTCACTTGCTCTCCTTGCACTACCCAGGGCCACGCTGCCCTGACTTCACTTGCTCAGAGCATTCCTGCCCAGTTTTCCTCTCCCCTCTCCCTTGCACCCCACTTCCTTTCCCCTTGCTCTTCTCGTTCTCTGACTTGCACAATCTGAATTACACAAGACCTAGTAAGATCGTTTGTCTTGTCCTCCCTCTGTCTTCCCTCCCTTGTCTTGTCACTGAAACACTTGTGTACAGGCGCGTTATAAATGACTTATCATATCTCTTTGAGTTCCTTCTATCAAGAGAGAATACTACATTTTAGCCTGTTATTTATAAACAGTCAGCTCAGAGTGAATGGCTTCATTACAGCTGTAATCGACTACTGTTGTAATAAAAATGTCCTAAACAAGTGTGCATTCAGCCACTTGATTGATACCTCTTTAATGCAACAAAGTCCTGTTTAAAAAAAGCTACAACATATTTAACAGCTTTGGGCTTGAGGTATTAGGCATTTCCCAGGTACTGCCATCATATGCCCAGGTAATCCCTCTATTTTCCAGCTGTTGCGATCTCAAGGCCAGCTGGTACGATTGTATCAGGCCCAAGAAAATACCCATCCCATTGCTACACAAAAGCCCAAACTTTTGGCTTTGCCAATGTTTGTTTAAAATGAGCTGCAAAATGTGTTATCTGCAGCATTGGAGACTTTCAAACATAGCGTGCATATTGGGAGCACATGGTAAAGGCGGTAGGTGCTACGCCGTGCACTAGGGAACACTGCACGGTGTGCTGCTAGCACAGTAAAAATGATGGGAAACTGAAAAGTGTGCAGTGCAGACCTGTAACTTCAAGTGACATATGATCAGGGCATTCTTAGTAGCCACCTGATCCTTTTCAGTTTCTGCTCTTTAACATGTTCGTGCACTCCCTTTAAATGAACACTTTGGGCCTCATTACATGGTAGGCGGTGAACCATGGTGCTATTAGCACCATGGTTGCTGCCGGTATCATACCGGTACCACCATGGAGGAAAGGGGAATTACCATCCCATTCCAAGGTTGGCGGGGCGGTAATTCCCCCTTTCTCCATGGCCCTTCCCCATTCCCATTTTTGCCCCATAGGGCATAATGGGAATGGGGAAGGAGCTAATTACGGTACCGCAAATTGCGGTACCATAATTAGCACCAAGGTCCCTTTGCGGGTCCCAACTTTAACGGCTGGTCTACATCAGCCGTTAAGGTCGGGTCCCGCAAAGGGACCTTTTAGTAAGGCGGCAGGCCCGTTTCTTGGCCCGGGCGAAGCGGGCAGCTGCCCGGGGCTCAATTGCCCCGTCCCTGGAGCGGATGAAATGATTGCAGTGGGCAGAGTTCAGCAGCACAGTAGCGCTGTGGCAGGTCTGACTGTAATGTCACCTAGTACACAAGTACTAGGTGCCATTACGGAAGTCAGAGGCCCCCTCTGATCACATTCGCGCCACTTGGGGTGGGGGCACAAAAGGGCGCCTTTCCTGATGGCCGCAGGACTCACACGGTGGAACAAAGACGGCTGCTTTTGGGTTCAGCGTTCCTGGCTTCCCGGACCCTGCGAAGATGCAAGAAGAGCCCCGACTCGTCACCGGAAAGAAGATCGGTACAGCCCGAAGTTTCTTTCAACCCCCAAAGAATGGCGAACGCTATCACTGTGCTATCACTGTGCTATCACTGTGCTATCACTGTGCTATCACTGTGCATAGTGTTCGGCATTCCTTGGGACGTATTTCATGCTTTATTTACTCCTGACAATTTTGCCCCTTCTGTTTTTGTTGTGGCTGTTACGTGCTACTGTAAACCCTGCCGATGTAGCTCCATTAAGCTCGGTGAAAACATGGCATATGTTACCAAAATAAGTCCACGTGTGTTACAAAAATAAGTCCACGTGTTTACCAAGTGAAAAAAAGAGACTTGATAGCCACCTCTTTGCCCAGGTCTCTCCAAATTCTTACTTTGTAGCCTTCTAACGATGCAACCTCTCCCTCGAAAAACGGCAAAAATGCACTCAAATTCTTAATACTTGAACTTGAGGAAACATGTCATGATTTGCGCAGCTCAAAAGTTGCTTAACGCACTTTAAATAAATGTCAGTCTTCCGCCCCGTCCCCGCCACTCGTATCTGGCATTATGCATTAACAGCACATAGTATGGCTTTCCACTGTTGCTCTACCGTGGTGCACCTGCGCTCCCCATTCCCCCTTCAACCACACAGGGCAGAGTACAGCAGGCCATGAGCAGGGGTGTCTGGAAATGTCTGAGGGCCTCCTTGGCCGACATCCTGAGTACTCCGTCTGCCTACTGTACCTCAGCAATATCAGTGCACTCATGTGGCCCAGATGAAGGTTTTCATGTGCAAAGGGCAGTGGAAAAACGGTATACATGCTATTTTTGCACAGAAGCAGCATTTACATTTTTATATCCCCAGTGTAAATATGTAATCACACCATTGACCGGTTTTAAGGACTGACAAGACTTACCATATAAAGTAATATATTGGGTTCCACGGAATTCACAACATTTTTAACATCCATTCTGGAGTTCAGTATCCTAGACTAACACAATGCTAACAGCGTTGGCTAAATAAACGGTTTCGGCTTTTGTGGAGACTTTTGATATCCATATTTCCACACACTCAGAAATAACATAAGACAGATTCTTCCTCCAGGTACCACGCTAGAGACCAGCGTGGTAGTTGAAGCGCTTTGAAACACATTGTGTATAGGTGTTATATAAATAAACTATCATATCATATCATTAAGCATGTTTATTCTGCCCGGATGTACACTTGTAGTCTAAGTGTAGTACATACATATCAGCACAGAAAACACTAGCCCATCCACACATCAGGGAAGCATACTCCAACTGTGTATGGCCCTCATTAATGGAGCATGCAATTGCAGCATTGTTCACACAATTTTGCAGCTGCAAACACGTGCGAGTAGCATGCAGTTCTGCGATGTTAAAAACGACTGAACTAAGGTGCACTACATTGACAGAGGTCAATTGTTAGTCTAACACACTTTGTTATGGACTGGGGTACCTGGGTGTCATTTGTTTAGCAGTGATTTATTGACTTTGGGTAGGAGTTCCTTAATGGTGTCGTTTGGGAGTGGCGCGCGGGGTGCGCTGGCAGTGGCGCGTGGTGGCAGTGGCACGCGGGGTGCGGTGGGAGTGGCGCACGGGGTGCGGAGGGAGTGGTGCACGGAGTGAGGGGCGCATTCCTACGGTTTCGCCCTGGGCACCAAATGGACTAGAAACTGCCCTGTAAGGCGGTAAGGGTTAACGGTCACCGATACCCTTACCGGTGACCGTTAACCCTTACCGCCTTCTGTGTAATGAGGCCCTTTGTCTTGGACCAGCATTGTAATCATGTTGAAATGTTGAGAGCTATGAGAGTGCTTGTGGGATCGTTATGGAATTTTCAAATTTGAAAGGCTGGGGCATATAGATTTGGGAACTTGCAGTGAGTGCCACCTTAAGTGGGGCATCATGCAAAAATGCAAATTTGGCTCCCTGCAAATCAGGGACTTTGCTAATGTAACGCGTTGATAGGGGAGTATGGAAACTGTAAGGTCTGCTAGGTGGGACATTATGGATCATTGTGAGGTATAGTGTTAGTACAATATCTCTCAAGCCATGTAACCCTCATTTGGGGGACCCCGTTTCTGTCCAATCCTCCTTGTTTTTGCGAAAGGCAAAGTTTCTGAGCTTCACTGCGCTAAATGTTCACCCATGCCTAATTGGGCACCAAATCACCTGCTTAACAGGACTTGAGTTCGCACCCGCAGTGTCTCTGCATGATGCAGGTGGTGGCATGGCATTACTTATTTTGTGTGGAATGTGTTTTGCAGTTGCAAGTATCCTCACCGAAAATGGTCTTAAAACCACATTTCATTATATTGTCCTTTTATTCAAATGTTTGTTCTGCGCTCAGTGCGCTGGCCCAGCCCAGAGGGTCTCGGCACGCCTCACAAGGTTCAAAAGGGCAGAACGTGGGAGGTGAAACAGAAGTTACTAAATATTTTGAGAATATGATGGGAAGATTGGGATAGACAGGCAAAAGCAGGGGAGGTGGAGGGGCAAACATTTGCTTTGATGAGCAGGTGATTTAACTTTTTTTGCAGAATTGCAGAATTGATCCTCTGTCAAACACCACAGTTGTTTGGAAGGCTCGGTGTCAACAGGAAAGGACCTAACTATCAGAACTTGAATGACAAGGCAGTACAAGTTAAATTACTCTGCAACGTTTTGGCGCAGGAGTCATATTTCACCTGTTCCATATTTTGACAGTCGAACAACAAAGGTTGGTATGCACGAAAAGTGGTAGAACACCAGTTCGATCTAGACCAGTATAAGGCAGGATGGACTGGCCTATATGATATGATATGTTATCTATAACGCGCTTAATACCCAGAGGTTTCTAAGCGCGGCCCCGGGAATCAAACCCGTGCTGCCCTGTGTCGTCCTGCTTCCAAGGCGAGCACGTTGCACCTGAGCTATCCTACCCCCACTCTAACTTTCAATGGATTTGAACAGGGAGTCATTGCATGCCCATTGGTTATACTGAAAACCTGGACTAGGGCAGCTGCCGAGGACCATCAGCGAGTAGCCAGGTACTATTTACAATCAGGGGTGGACTGGGATCCAAAAGAGGCCCTGGAAATTATTTTCAATGTTGCACATTTTCATCAGGCCCAAGTTTTTTCCTACCAGAAAATATGGAAATAAAATAGGTTACCACACAAAAGAGGCCCAGGGTGCAGAGGCCTAGCGGGAAATCTCCAGAGTTCCCTGTAGGCCAAACCATCCCTGATTACGATCCCGCAGACTATACTCTGTTTCAACACACTCCTTGGGACCTGGGAGAAATTCAAAGCCAATCGATTGAGATAAAAGATGTATATATGTGCCGAATGAAGAGTTAAATTACTAAAAACGAATCAAATTAAACTACAGTTTTTTTCAAATCAAGAACAGGTGCAGAATTGCAGCGAGTACCCAATTGATGTTACGCAGCACAACCCTGGCCAAACTCTGACACTATGAACCTATCCTATCTTTTAGAAGGTGACAACACATGCGATGAAATGTGACCACTCTTGAAAATCATGTGAATTCTGTTTTGTAATCCATTCTGTACTTTCAGACTCAACGCTGCTGCCTGGTTTGAAAGGTTTCTGTCCTTTGCTTGACCCTTTTCCCCTCCCCCTCCCCACTGCCATGAACAGACAGACTACAAAGAGCTTGGACGGCTGCACTGCACTTGTGCACCGGCGGTGGGGGACAATGAGGGCGAGTGGGAACCTGCCCGAGGGCAGGATATAGAATCACGCCTCTGCCTGGCTCAGCAGCAGTAAATCACACCTGGGAGGAGTAATAATTAGAAGATCCAGAGCGCACCAAGGACACATGCCACCTCAATATACATCCAATAGGCAGACCATTTCAAAGAAGGTCCCGAGGTTTGTGTCCATTATCTAGCTCCCCAAAAACTCACAATTGTGAATAAGTTACATGAAATTATATTTTAAAGAAGCGATCTAAGACAAAAGTAGACCACATTGCTGCATTAAAGTTTGGAGTCCACAGAAAGAACCACGTATGTATGTCTGTTAGTGAATAACTTTAGTACAACTTGTTTCTTTAAAAGAAAAGGCGAAAAATGGGGAGTTTGCAGAGATGACACCTCAGAGGGCTAACTCGTACTGTTGTCTGCTAGCTTTCAATCCCACTTGATCTCTTCCGTAGGCATTTTAACGCTGTAATCCGACCGAATTTTTTTTTTGAAATACCCGCCTATATTCAAACAACAGCAGTTTAGGACTCATTGTGAAGCTCATACATCATGATGCTATAGCACGTGATACAATGGGTGCAGTGTGTGGATTTCTTAGTGCATAGGTGCAGTTGTTTGGCTTTAATTTAACAGAATTTGTACCATCTTCGCATTACGTCCTCCAAATGCCATGAGTGGGTACATTACACAGTTTAGTGGCGTACAACATGTCTCGCCCAATGAACTATAATTTCGGCCTCCAATAATCGTAGAAGACTTTGGTCACTAATGTTTGACAATAAGACAGAATCATACTCCCTGCCACAAAATAACCAGTTGCAGGGCTCAAGTGGAGGGTACACGCGGGTGGACGGAGTCCTCCCATTTTTTTCAGAAGTCCCCCGACTTTTTTCAGAGGGCACCTTGAAATGGCAATTTCTGGTGACCCCAAATTCAAGTGATACGTTAATGAGTCCCCACACTTTTTTTTGTAGGACTTGACCCCTGACCAGTTGGATCTTCTAGCTTTTGAAAGGGTTGTGTGTGGTTTCATGGAATGTTGGAGGAATGGAGGCGAAACTGAGGCGGGAGATGGGTTTACATTTTTTAATTCGTTCAGTTGTGTTTTACTGCAGGATCCTGGGCAGTTGCGGATTTCATAATGGATAATTTAATTTGTTTTCAGGAGAAGGTAGCGATCAGTTGGGTCAAAGGGGCCAAGTACAGGTTGTAAAACCAGGGTGAGAGGATAGAACCCTGGGAAACATCACAGGTGGAGAGTGAGGTAGCGGAGAGAAAGGAAACATGTTGGAACTCGGAAGAGAGGTCCAAGAGGAAGGAGGTCATCCACTCCAGGGCCTGATCTGTGATGCCCAGGTAGATTGATCAGGGTGGCGTGATGCACCGTGTCAAAGTCAGAGGAAATATCAAGGAGGATGAGGACAGAAGGGATGCTGGAATCAAGGTAAGAGAGGAGATCTTCATGGGTTTTCAGGACACCAGTTTCCATGCCTCTGGCAGCTCTGAAGCCAGGCTGATGGTCATGGAGACAACCAACAGATTCAGTGTGGAAAGTAAGCTGGGAAATGCCAGCTTTTCCAGGAGTTTGCCCAGGAAAGGGGTGATAGACATTGGGCGATTGTTTGCTAGACAGATAGGATCAGCATACAGCTTTCTGAGGCTGGTGTGCACACAGGAGTGCTTGAGGAGAGAGGGGAAAGTTCCAGTGGCGAAATAGTGATTACAGAAATCGGCCAATGCTGAAACAAGGGTGTCAATATAGTCTTTGATGGTTCTGGAGGAGCAGGGGAGCACCTGTTTGGATGATACTTTCATAGATGGGACTAGTCTAGAAACCTCATCAGTTGTTGTCAGAGAGAAAGAGGAGAAAGGAGGAGGAGAGGGAGAAATGTTTTCTTGACATTGGTTTGCTGTCATGCTGTTTCTAATTTAAAGTTACTTCCAGACTAGAAGGCAACCGCTAGCCTTTGCCTTCATTACTCGATATTGAGGAGGAAATTAAAAAAAAACGATTCCTTGGTATGTTTGAGTAACATTAGAAATAGTATTGACATAGTTTGGTCCAAAAGATATATAAGGATTTTGTAAAGTGTTAGTGAATGAATTAAAGTCTGTGAAGTATTTGGTCTATTAAAACATGGTGTTTTGTCAGCCGTACACAACTGGGAAGCCTTTTACCTGCTATTGGTAAGGTCAATGAAGGACTTGACCCCTTTACCTCTTTTGGAAACTTAGCAGGAGTAGTCGACAGCACACAGATGGGTGGTGCGATAGCAGGACTTAAAACTATATAAATATATATATGTATAAGCAATATCTAAATATTACAAGAGAAGCCTATTTAATAAGTGAATGAAATAAAACAAGTGGCCATCAGCAAGTATTCATTAGTGCTGTAAAAATTAAAGAAATATAAAAAAAGAACAGATCAGTCATTTGGGAATAGATTGTTAGTAATGGGCTGTAAAAAAGAGTTTTCTGGAGTATTTTGTCCAAAGGGTCAGGTTACAAGGAATATGTTATAGCCACAACAATTCAAAGGAGAGCTGGTGAATACATGCAAGCTTTATTGTGAGTGTACTGCTTCTTCAAACTTAAGTATTGACAAAAAAAGAAACAGGAAATGCTCATGACAGATCGGACGGAGATTGAGGTAAATTATTTACTATCTCACACAACATGCTGTAACATAAGTTCAGGAGCTACAGGCCATGGTAATATGTCTGCCATCACCAGGAAGGTTAAAACAGTGTGATGACTTTCAGTGCTGATCCGGGTGTAAAGTGTGGTTGATAGGTAGCAGGCATACCAGCAAACTGGAAGCATGGTATCCACAAAAAGGGCCATAGGGAACAGCCAGAAAATTATAGGCTAGAAATACGAACCAGAGATGATTTCTATGAAAAATCTTATTAGGTCAAGTAAAAAGGTTAGCTGAAACATGTGGAATGACATCCTCTAGACATATGGTTTTCCAAAAAGGATATTCCACTACCAAAGCATGCTAGGTTTGAAATACCCTGAGAGAAATGTATGCAAAAAACTTTAGTGCGCTAATTGATTACTCCGGTCAGCAGTTGCTTAAGTCACAAGACGAATCCAATATGTTTTCAGTGTTTATCATAAAAATGTTTTTTGTTGAAAATGTAAGCAATTTGGCCAGTAGTCTAGGTGTGATCTCTGTACACCTTTCCTCAACCCTTGAGGGGGGCTCCCACCTCCCTAGCCCAGTCTCCCCACTCCAACAGTACACATTGAAGCGCCAAATCACTAGAGCCAGGGTGCCCTTACTGTCTGGTCTATATCTATAATTTGACATGCGTAAAGGTCATTGCCTTATCTCTCTGACTCCCTCAGGGACTTCCTTTGTGACCTAGTGGGGTAGTCAGATTGTTATGTAGCCATTATCCTCCAGAGGACCATCGCTCAACCTTTTCTCCACTCTCCTCTCCCTATGTGTGTCTCTTGTCTCTTGACAACAGTTTCTCATTGTATTGCCTCTCTCTCTCTCTCTCTCTCTCTCGCTTTCTCTCTCTCTCTCTCTCTCTCTCTCTCTCTCGGTCTCTCTCTCTCTCTCTCCTCTACACACCCATCTCCTGGTACTCCTTTATCTCCCCCCTTCCCCTCCCCCACGCTTGAGCTCCCTCCTGATGGCTCTCTTCTCTGCACTCTCCTGACCTTCTCTCTCTCTCACCCGCTCCTCCCATCTCAACTCTCCAGCTCACTCCTGATCTTTCCTTCTCTACAGTACATTTCCTGTTCTTGTCTCCCCCTCTCTCTTCTCCTGTCTCCACTCTCCAACTCCTTTCTAATCTTCGATCCAGATCTCACTCCTCTCCACACTACCCTGCCTATGCTCTCATGCACCCTCCTGTATCTCACTCCCCCACTCTTACACTCCCCCACTCTGTCTCTCCTGCTCTCAGCCCGCCTCCTATTCTACCTTTAACCTCCAACAACTCTCCCACTCACACCCAATTGGTACCCCTTTTCCACCTCAACACCTTACCTCTTCTCTATGTAAATACTCCAGAGTCTCCTCCATGTCCTCCTCCAGCTGCCACATACTCCTCCCTAGTTTTTGGTCCTCCTTCACCAACTCGCTGGCCTCACCTGTACACTCCTCACTGCCAACGGACTCTACTGGCTTTGTATAGCCCTAGATCAAACAGAGAGAGATTAAGGGACAACAACTACAAGCAAACCCTTAAACTAAAGGGATTAACCCTTGAAACATTGAAACACAAGGCTTGTGGTTTGAAAATGCTACCTTGTCTAAGTGGATTCCATTAACTTACTATTTTCACTAATAGTACTACAAAGAACATTTGCGTGACATTCAAAGTATCAAAAAATATACATATTTAATTTATCAAATACAGAAAATTAAATACAAAAAGTTAAAACTCACAATGTTGAAATACCTATGTGGTTTTCTACCACAAAGTTTTTTTGAGGAAAACTCATGTGTTAGTGTCTCTGCATGTATTGACCCCCTTAAAGCGGTAAGTATGTTAGTTAAAGTACTTAACCGTTAAAGTGTCTTGTGCTGTGCTACTGATTGCACTCGGCCATACCTCATTACTCACAAATCACTCAAACTCATTCCATTCATTCAACCTTCATTCAATTTCAAAATTTCATTCCACAATCATAAAAAAGTGCCCGACATGTTTCTTTCCGTTCAGTGTGTCTCGTGTAAAATACCCGGAAATTCTTCAGGGGCTTATATGCAGGGTTAATTGGACATGCAGCATATTACAGTAAAAACTCAACATTACAAAAAACAAAACGGAAGTTCAATCAAGAAAGATTCCTTTGTAGCGTTCTTGTTGGAGTTGCAGTGTTATTCTGGCTCCATGGGGTATAATTCCCCTTATTGGCCAATCGACTCAGAAGGTAATCTCCACCTATCAAGGAGCAATACAAAAGGGTAATCAATAACCTGTATGTGCGGCTTAATTACGTGACAACTGTTTAAAAAAATAACAGTAATCCTGATACCAAAATCCAATCACATCATAGCTCAAAAAAAAGTATCTTCATCCTGCATCATGTGCAGTGGCCGCTAAGTCTAGATAACCCGCTTGCTTCAGGAAATACCTGACCCTAGTGGTATTAGCATTGTTTTGTGAACTCATATGCAGGCAAGAAGGTCTTAGGATCAAATCACTTACTATCAATGCGGTGGGTGGCGACTCGATCGTAAAGGCGAAGTCTTTAAGCAGTGTGTCCTTCAAGCGAAAAATCGTAGAAACGGTCTCCCGGCATGTTCGAGAAAAGGTCCCTGTTGATCAGAGAGAGTCAAAGGAAGAATTTCAGGGGAGCCCCAGGTAAAGAAGTCCATTAGTGATTTTTTCAAAAGGAAAATCAAATGGTTATTATTATTCAAATGGTTAGCCTCATTTAGGCTTACCTTGTCAATTAGTGTCCTTTTATTTTAGGTACTATTTGCATGGCATCTTTTTCTGTTGGCTTGGGCTTCCTTCCCCATGTGTTCTTATGGAATTGTAGTTCTACCCTCACGGGGAACTGTGGAACGCTGGGGGGATAATTAGAGAAACCAGTTAGGCATCTGTCTAAATTGCAGAGCCAGAAAACAGGGGGGGGGGAAGATAATCAAGGTCAATCTAATGTAGTCTATAACCTACGTTTTTTATGTTCACTCCTTTCTCTTCTCGTGAGGAAGGAGGAAACGTAGCTGTCTCTGGAGCAGGGTCAAATCTCTTCCGGTACTATCGTTCCCCAAACCTTTTTTCCGGGTTAATCTCACCGACCGAAAATTTAGCATTTTATTAATTCGACTAAACCCGCTCCCTTGCATATCTAAGCCCATAACGTAGTGAACCAGGTGGGCAAAGTCCCATCTCAAAGCCCTAACAGTAAACTAAACCCCCCGTTGTCCTTACCGTTCGTATCGGGATCCGAGTTCCACTTCTTTCAGAGCGAAGACTCCTCTGAAACACTCCTACGCCGATCACTTCCGGAGCGACCTTGGTTCAAGCCTAGCGTATCAAGGAATTTAAATATGTGCGTTCCACATTCGTGCATGCGCATTGGTCGTACTTCGTCATCCGCCTATCACGGAATTGTTAATTTGGAGTATCAAAAAGGTAACCAACATTTTGAATTTCTCTGTATGCATCTCACTGTTCAAAAGATATACGATTGCACAGTCATGTTACCGCCTGTAAGTTGCTCGCACTTCTCACTTTAAACAAAACAGACATGTCCTGGTGTTTACATTGATGCGTTCCAAGCTCGCGCCTGCGCACGATCCGTATTGGCAGCATTCACCCATCGATATGCTGTTGATTTAAAATATCAGATGGTGGTTGTCATATTTTAGATTTTATAATGTAAGAATCGCTGAAAAGGATACATGGTTACGCGGTCGCACACCTCATTGTGTGTTCCTCGCCCTTCACACTGCAGATCACTCATGCTGTGGTACGTGGCGATGAAGCTACAGCGTTTGTGGAAAGCAAGAGTACTGAAGTGTTACATCCCCCCAATCAAAGAGTAGCTGAACATCTTCCGTTATTATGCCCACCAATACATTTTTTCATTAAGCCCTGTAGCCATGCTATTGGTGAGAAAAAATAGTTGTTGTTCTTTTAACAGCAATTTCCTTTTCTCTATATTGCTGTCTAAAGTTGGCTTTTGTTTATATAAGTCAGTCCAGCTAAGGTCATCCACGGAGTGTTGTTGTTCAATCCAATGGTCTACCAAGGGGGCCTTGTGAGTTCTATTTTTAATGCAACCTTTATGTTCTCCAATACGGATTTTGATCTTCCTATCTGTTTTTCCCACATAGATTTTCTTACATGGACACCATACTGCATACACCAACATATTGGATTTGCAATTAGTAAAGTTATTTTGTTCCCAAGGTGTCGTGAGGCCGGTGTCGACCGCTGTGCTCGTAAAAGTGGAGGAGCAACACGTACACCTACCGCATTGGGCATGCCCCAAAATTTCTTGTAGCCCCCATTGCTGGGGTAGAGTTTTCTGTCTTATCGGTTTGCGACTCACATCATTTCTTGTAAGGTGTTCTTTCATATTCCGACTCCTTTTAAAGGCTATGATGGGTCTTGCAATAGGAGAGTCACTATTCTCCAGAAGCTGCCAGTTCTTCCCAATGATTTTCTTTAAACCATTTGACAGATGGCTAAATGTGTTTACAAACACCATTCATTTGGCTTTATCTTTCATCGTACGTTGTTCCCTATATTCCAGAAGTGCCCCTCTGTTGTTGTTAGTAGCCCGTTTTAAAGCCTTCCCAGTGATGTTTTTAGGGTAGCCTCTTCCATCCAATTTGGATAGCTCTAAAGGCAGGATGGTCAGGGTAGCCCTACCCATCCTGCCTTTAAGAGTCCCTCTGTATCCATTGGTTATCCAAAACAGCTTCTTCCCTAGGCCAATCTCTGTTAAAGTGATCCCCTTGTAAGACAAGACTTTCCCCGAAAGTGTTGCTAAGGACATTTTGCCCCACCCTGCTTTTTAGCCTTCATCTTTGCCATGAGGTCCATGTGATCACTGTGGTCATGTGTTCTTGGTTAAGCTTCTGGATCACATCCTTTCCTACAGAGGTTTTTGGGAGGTTTCCGTGGTCTCATTAATGCAGGGATACACCCTACTGGTACAAGCTCAGCTAATATTGCCCCACTACTCCCCTATAGCCAGTTGTGTAGGTGTTTGGTCTCCCATTTGGCACCTGAATGGAGATGCCTTGTACACTCCAATTTGGTCAACTAGTCAATTTCTCATGTTGTCCATTGGGCCCAAGCGTATTGTGGTATTTGTAGTTTATCTCCGGATGGTGCTGCTTCCCGGGAGTCATTATCCATCTCAGAGGTTTGACGAATCTTGTACCTGCTGGTCATTGTATTTTGTCAGGAAGCATTCGAAAGACGTGATGTGCCTTCTACCTTATTGCCCTTTTTGCTATTCATGTATTCTCCCAGACCCGGGACGAGTTCAACACACCATCTATCTTCTGAAGATCATCCTGTGGGTCTTCCTACAGTCGTCTTTTCTTGTGCATTGGCCAGGAGTTTCTTTTTGATCTTGCAGTTTCTGTGTGAGTCTTTGCATTCTCCTGGGGTTTCTGGTTACTTGTTCGTGTTCAGCCATGTCCTTGGTTGAAGCATAGCTCATCATCTCTTTGGTGGTAAATACCTCAGATTAGCCTCAAAGATTCCTGTAGAGGTTGAGTCTTCTCTTCCTTTTTAGTAAGGAGTCCTACCTTTCCTCAGGTTAGCATTCCCACCTTCTGCCTTCTTGCTGACCAGTGTGTCAACTTCAAATTGGGCCAGTGTCCCTGTTCTGTTGCTGACCCAAGCATTAGCTTTCTCTCTGGCCAGTGCTTCCGCATGCTGTCAATCCATGTCCATGCCCTGGTATCACTGCAGGGCTTCTCTAGATTTTCTGCAGACATCCCCTAGACCCAGACTTTCTGGGATTTCCCATCGGACTCTCCCCAGGGCCATCTTAAGCACTTTTGGGGCCCTGGGCACAGACACCTTTGGGGCCCTCCCTCCATCAAACCAAAGAAATTAAGGGATCTAGAATATCTAGTCAGGACCTCTCAACCCCCACATCGTGATCACAACACATAGCTTGACATGTTGCCTCGCAATGATTAAAAAAGCCAACGATATTCCGTTTCAGTCCCCTTACCCTCTTCATTCTGGCTGTAATAAGAATGCTTAATAAGTAGCATTTTAAGGCCAACATCAGCAGTCCACGACACGGCTACTTGCATATTATCATAGATAGAGGCCATTTCTCATCATTAGCAGTTACGAGGAAGTTACACCAGTCATAGTATAAATTCAGGACACAGATCATATTTAAAAGGTGCACATAATCCAGAATAGACAGATTACTCAGATTAGCTCCCTCACAGAATGCAAAAGTGCTCAAAGAGACCAAGGTACACCTACCATAGCATAGATAGCGGATGAAGGTTAGAAGCTCCCAGGAAGGTGCAAGTGGCTGTGTTGTGCAATATGTCAATGCTCCCTGTTATTATAGAGGAAGCAACACTATATCCAGTGAAACCATGAGTGAAGTTGTTTTGAAGATCACACACTGAGAACAAAATCACTCCGAAGGGTGACAATTGTGAAGGATTTAGGGACTGCTAATGTTCCCAGATTACGCAATGCAAGATTAAATAAAATGGTCGGGATTACACATTTGTTAAAAGGAGACGCTGGGATTTGCACCCACTCTTCAATTTCTGCACTTTACCACTTGCTTTTCTAGTATGTACAATGAAAAAATGAATCCCATTTTATAGATCTCACTTGAAAAGTGGATAATTCGCATTTTAAAAACAAAACGTTATAGAAGCTTATTATGCAAAATGGGAATGATTATAGCTTAATTATCTCCATCATCAAGGGAAGCATATAAGTACCAACATACTAATGGATATGAACCTAAGAGATTACATCTGGGTTTCTGCTCTGTATTTTAAAGCTTTAAATTGGCCCAACACACAGGCTTTTGAAACTGTTCTTTATAAACATGCACAAAAACATTTCAGATTATTTATTTATTGGTCACTTGTTTGGCACTTATAAAATTAGCAAAACTGTTTTGAAGTGCCCACAGGGCAAACAGGGTGGGCACAGGGGATGGATGACAATGAATTACAGCAAGGATAAATAATTAAGTTAATAGTGAAAACAGTAATGAGAATAAAGGGAAGGGGAGATAAACCTACTATGCCTTGTGAGTGTTCAGAAAGTGCAAGTGCTGAGGGGTTAGGGGGGAGGGAAAGATGCTTTGATGCTCATGGAGAAGTGCTCAGGGTAAGTGTTAAGAGGAGAAGAACGTAAGTGCAACCACCCATAGGTAGGGTGAGTCCAAGTAAGTGCGGCAGAAAGACAGCAGCTGGGATGAGAGATGTGGGGGGTCAAGGCCCCGAGGACACATATGGGCCCTGCACCTCAGTCACGCTGCTGTAAGATTAGCAGGGAAGAGAGGAGGAGAAGGAAGAGGTAAAGAGAAAGGTCTTGAGGATTTTTCGAAACTTAAGGAGATCATGCTCAAGATGCAGAGGGAGAGGGAGGCTGTTCCACAGGAGGGAGCCAGCTGAGGAAAGTGATTGCCCACCAGCTCTCTGTTTAGCAAAACGCTTAACACGCAGGGAGTTGGTGCCAGAGGAACGGAGCAAACCATTTTTTGTGCCAGATAAGCAGACCTTAAAATATGCTATCCAGATGCCTACAACCTCTGATCCGCACTCTTCTGTCTAGGACGCCTTCCACTGAAATGGCGTACATAAAAGGTGAGATCAGGTAATGAATGGGCTAGACAACAGCCCCAGCATGTGAGAAGCAGACCTTTTCAAGAAAGACAGTACCGTAATGTCAGTGAAATAAGATAATTTGTCCAGGATCATTGTATTGTCTGCTGGCAAAGCCAGGATAGAAGCCTGAACGCTTTGGTTGCACAGTCTTGAATTTGCATACCTAATCATCTCTCAGCACTTTATAGTTTTCATTGATGGTAGCTGCCACGTTTTACAAGCCTCCATCTGAAGAAAACAATTTTGAGACCTTTCACCATACTGATGCTATATTCGTTTTTTATAGCAAACACAATTTAGTACAGGTACACTGCTGATAATAGCACCAGTTCCACTACAAAACAAAGTACACATACACGCATATTTATCAACTTCAAACATAGGTAAGGCTGAGTTGGCCTTGCTGGAATTTAGTATTATAATAACACTGAGCTATCTTCTGAACCAGCACGCCACTCACATTTATCAGTATGCATTTCAACTTTGGCTATTGCACATAATCAATATAATTCCCATAGAAAGGTGAGAATACTATGTCGCAGTGAACGCAAAACCTATTTGCAGGACAGTGAACACAGGATGCATTACATGATCAATTGATCAGAGCAGAATGCATTTGGCAACAAAAGACAGGCAAAAGGTTCATAGCCTCAGCAGCACACCACAACATATATTGATGTCTGCTATTTAGGTTTTGTAAACAATGGTCACTGACTTCTTTAGATTAGGCAGCCTTGTGGGGCCCCCCTCGAAGGTGGGGGCCCGGGACAAGTGCCCTGAAAGGATGCTAGAACACACGGTGACGTTTAGGTTTGTTTATTACGGAGCTCCCCGGAGCCCTGGCCAACACTTCTCTGTCTCATATCTAACAGCCTCGCTTCGGTCACGCGGCTCCCCCGTCTGAACAATAACAAGAGAGAACACGCAACCGGAGCGAGGCACCAGCACGAGCCATCACATATGATTCTCTACATGCTCATTTTGACCTTCCATAAAGACGTCTCTGACTCTCCCAGACTTTGGGCCTCATTACGAGGTGAGCGGTAAGGGGTTACAGGCACCGGTAAGGAGACCGGTGCCGGTAAACCCTTACCGCCCTGTTCTGAGGTCCCTTAGAGGGTCCCGCAATGGGCGCCTGGTTTTAGCAGGCGTCCTTAGCGGGAGCCGCTAAGGGACCATGGAGCTAATAACGGGCTTGCTATTAGCGGGCCCGTTATTAGCTCCATCCCCATTCCCATTGGGACCTATGGGGGCTCGAATGGGAATGGGGAATGGTTCTCGGAATGGGGACTTAACGGGTCCTCCAAGGTTGGAATGACCCGGTAAATCCCTATTTCGCCAACCCGGACCCGGAATGCGGTATAGCCATGGTGCTAATAGCACCATGGCTACCACCTACCTCATAATGAGGCCCATTGAAACTGGGATTCAACAAAGGGAGCACTATCAGCCTAATGAAAGCCATAATGTGACATACAGCCCACGCTCATATGCCCAGGTCACGGCGCAATGGGGTTATGCATAGTGACCCCATGTTCTCCCCCTCACCTGTCACAGGAATTATGGGGAAATACTAGCTAAATCCAAACACCTGACGGTAACCATGGTAAACCAGAACAGGCCAGGACAATTTGAATCAAATCAATATAGGTCTAGAGCACAGCGAGATGACGTTAGGGATCAAGAGAGATTTCAGAGCATAGAAACACAAGTGAAGATGCCTGCTGAGCAAGTGGGGAGACTGTGCGCTAGTCAGAGAACAAGTCAGAATGAGGAGCATAAGAGTGACGTTGCTCAAGGAACCAGTAAGTGAATAGTCAGGCAAACACACCACAATGGAGAACAGGCACAAAATGACACACCATTGGATAAACACATAGGAACGCATAGGAACACACAGTGGGCCTCATTACAACCTTGGTGCTAAGTGCACCAACTTTACCACCATGGTGTAAACTCCGTTTACACCATGGTGGATGGCGGATTTACCGCCCCATTCCAAGGTGAGTGGGGCGGTAAATCCCCATTTCCCATTTTCCCTTCCCCATTCCCATTTTTGCCCCATAGGGCATAATGGGAGTGGGGAAGGCGCTAATTACGCCGCCGTAAATTACGGCGGCGTAATTAGCACCATGGCAGGTTAGCGCCATGGATTTTAACGCCTGCTAAAAGCAGGCGTTAAAATCAGAATCAGGCGTTAAGGGTTAACGGTGGCGTTAACCCTTAACGCCTGAGTTGTAATGAGGCCCAGTATCTTTGATTTTAAGAATAAGGTATGCAATGACTTTGGAAATAGCAACACACACAAGAAAGGGGTGTGGTTTTAACCTAGAGTTAAACCAGGCTATCGACTCCATTCAGGTGGCCAAGGACAGTGAAAGGCAAACAAAAAATATACATGATTATGCCAGCTTGAGTTGTGAACCCAAAGACCAGCGGGAAAGAAAACAAACTAAAATAAAGTCTATTGCAAATAGAGAGGATAATACCCCACAGTGTTAAGGGTGCTGGATGGGCCACTCATGGCACAGGGTAAAAGAGAGTGTTCAAATGGATGGTGAAGAAAGGGGCCATCACATGCTTAATGCCTTGGATGATTCAGTTCAAAAAGCACAACTGAGAGTACTGAACACTTCAGAAATAAATGAAACAGAAGTAAATGAAATGACCAGCAGGATGGAGTAAATAAAAAGAAGGGTGATGGGGTTCCATTGCCTGATGCATCTAATACTGTTCATATCTCCACAGAGGTAGACAATCCTCAAAGTTCATATATAGGTGAGTCACAAGAGGAATATTTTGTGCCACATATGTTCAGTGATGTGCGGTAAACAGGTAAAGTACAAGTACAACATAAGTCCCAAACTCAACATGCTCATGTGTTACAGCATGAAAAAGGAACTACTGCAAATATAGGGAAATCATGTGCCATAGGGAAGGTAAGTGATGATACTGAGAGCCAGGTGGACAAAACAGAAAATGAATTGGGTGTGAACTCAAATGGGCCCATTACGCAGGGAGGTCAGTCAATAGCAAAGCTTCAGATGGACTTACAGAACAGAAAAATAAAGAAAGAAGGCAGGAAAATTGAAAATGAAACAGTCAAAAAGGGGGGTAAGGTATCCACATGCTCCTTTGTTTAACAAGAAGTCAAGCTGTTTTAAGAAAAATCAATCTTGGGGGAGTTGTGGAGCAGCTGTGGAAGATGGCCGCTTAGTT
Source organism: Ambystoma mexicanum (assembly GCF_040938575.1). Taxonomy (NCBI): domain Eukaryota; kingdom Metazoa; phylum Chordata; class Amphibia; order Caudata; family Ambystomatidae; genus Ambystoma; species Ambystoma mexicanum. The sequence goes on along the minus strand of NC_090928.1, from coordinate 581,446,549 downwards.
GTGAAACTTTGCTAGACGGCGCAAAACCGTAATTAATAATTGCCGTTAATACCATGGTGGCAGCTAGGAGACGAAGATATTCAACGCCTAGTGCGACACTGCACCAGGTACTGGCTGGTGGGAGCCCCTGCGGGTCCATGGTAGTGGTGGTGCTGCCCTCCGACCACCACTGAAAGGAGGACCAGGGCAGATGTCTAACTGGTTGCCCCCCCGGATCTGGATCCGACAACGACCACTGTATGCTGAGTGAGCCTCCTCAGCAGCACTGGTGCTCCCTGCAGGGGACTACGATGAGAGCTGTGCCCGCTCTGGGCATGTAAAGAGAAGCTGCATTGTGGGTGCTGTTACGGCGCGATTGTGGTCATGGTCCCTTGGGTTGTGGTGTATGAATGGCCATCCTGTGGGCCTAGGACAGGACCCGGAGCAGCATCGGTGACCATTTTATAATTAAGGTTTGCCGAGGGAAGGTGGAGACTGCAACAGAGCACAGTAGTAAATCTGGTGTGTCACGAAAATGCAGGGCTTCAGGGAAGGAAGGTCAAGAAGCTGGCATCCCACAAATATTCAGCTACTGTCATGAGGGAGTTGGGAAATATGCCACGGTTGCCCACTAGACCATGCAGGTGACTGCAAATGTAGATCTTGGGGCCTAAGTGATAAGCAGAGGACACTGTTGGGTTGGACATAAGACCGTGGTGTTGCAAGACATTGGGCCTCATTACAAGTCAGGTAGAATTGGTTAACGGGGTCCGCTAATGGATGCGGAGCTGTTATTCCCATTCCGCCTGATTACGAGGTCCCCTCGCGGGACCCGCTAAGGACCCCTGGTAAAACGGCCCGTTGTAACCTCCCTCACCCATTCCCATTGATCCCTATCAGGGATCAAATGGGAATGGGGAAGATCCGGGCCCGGGTTCCCTGAGGGAAGAATTACCAGGCCCTCCAAACTCAGAATGGCCTGGTAATTCCCCATTCAGGGAACCCGGACCCGGTTTTGGAGGCAGCCATGCCACCAGTAGCGGCATGGCTACCGCCAAACCCGTAATGAGGCCCATCGACCCCCCATCATGCAGGCTACCTGGGATGTCTTTGTGCACAGAGACACCAGAGACTGGAATACCTGCCCTGTGACCAGCGTGGGGTATTCTACGTTCAGAAACCAGGAGGTGGTGTTCTGTGCCATTTGATGGGGTGTGGTGCCCGAGAGCTTGGTGGAATTAACAGAACTGCGCTGCCTTGGCACTAACATCCGTCCACTGTGCAACAGGACCAGAGGAGCGGGTGGGGCTAAACAAGCTGGCACAATGGACAAATTCACTAAGGTGGCAACCTGACTGGAAAAGGATGGGTTGGCCCACGCCGCGGCAGCCCTTGAACGACCAGAGGGCACTCCTCTTTCGGAAATGCAGCAAATGATGGCCACTATGACGAAAGGATTTGCTGCAGTTAATGAAAAATTAGACAACATTACACTGAACATTACCACTCTCCGGGGGCAATTGGCTAAAGAAGTCCAGCAAATAAATGAAGCGGTAGAAAGGATCGGGATAATCGAGGATACTGTGGAAAAACTTCAATCAACAGTGCAAGTACTGGCAAAGGACATGAAGTATGTAAAAGCCAAAGGTGATGACCTTGAATCCCACTCCTGGAGAAATAATGTGAATATAATAGGAGTCCCATAAAACACCCTCACAGGAAATATGGAGCAGGCAGTGGAGCAGCTGCTTAAATACCTACTGGGGGATCCCCACTTTTTGTCCTTCTTTGCTGTAGAAAGAGCACATAGGGCGCTGGTCCAAAAGCCAAAGCCTGGAGACTTCCCTAGTCCTATAATTGCTAAAATCATCAGCTGCTGCAACAGAGATTTACTTCTGAAACTGGCAAGGGACAAGACAGGGATCCTGCTTGGCTCCCAGGTCATACGAAGTTTCTTGGGCTTCTCTGTTGCACTTCAGCAGGAGCCCCAACAGTTTCTAGAGGTCAAGAAACTATTGCGGGAGTGCAACATACCATATGCAATGCTCTTCCCAGCCCGCTTGTGTTTTTAATATCTGGGCAAATTGTATTTTTTCACGGTTCCAGATGAGGCTGTGAAATTTTTTGAGGCCAAAATACTGCTTCACCAACTGCCTGCTACACCCTTGGATGATCTGCCGGCAACATGAATGCTTCAATTCCTAATATGCCTTAAGGTGCTTGTCATGTGTATATGTTGATTGTACTGTAAAGAAGTATCAGTGCAACTGTGTACAGCATATACCTGCAGTGATGTTAAGAAATGGGCCAAGCAGTCAACAGTATGCCCCCATTTCAATGGCTTAATGTTTTTTTTACTGTTGGACACCACCCATGGTTCTGAGGCAGTCCCATTTTGGGGTAGGGTTAGGTGGGAGGGCATGGTTCACACTGCTAGTTGGGGGAAGACAGTGAGGGTGCATAGGGAGGGGTTCGGGTGCAGGGGCAGGTTGGCTAGTGAGCGAGTTGGGGAATGGCGGGGGGAAGTGCGCCGAGGGGGGAAAGTTGAAAAACTGTCTTTGCAGACAGGGGAGTGCCTCTGAGTGGTCTAAATTGCACGATTCCTGTGGCAGGATCCTAGGAGGCAGGCATATTTGGGGAAGGAATGTGACTCCTTGGAAGGGAAATGTTGATTAATATGATGAGTTGGAATGTGCAGGGTGTGGGCAACTACACTAAAACCAGAAGTATCATGTCATACGTAAACAGGCATAGGATTAATGTACTATTCCTCCAAGAAACACATGCTATAGCCGGGGTTTGTGTAAACATAGCTCCGTCATGGGGATGAATAGATATTTCACCCCTTACTTGACCCAGTTCCAGGGGGGGGAGCCCTGATTCTTATTCACAAGTTGCTCCAATTCACTGAGAGGAGTATGCATATTGACCCTGAAGGCCACTATGTGATTGTGCATGGCATCTTCAAATGCATGGAGGTACTCCTTGTAAACACATATGCTCCAAATACGGACTCCCCGGAATTTGATACAAATGTAGCAGAGATTGTATCCACATATCCAGGGATACCCATCCTCTGTGGGGGCGATATGAACCTCATCCTTGATCAGAATGCCGAAGGGATGCAGACAACCCATAGGGCCCCTACCATGGCTGCGCGCTGCCTACTAGATCAAATGAACACCTTAGCTGTCCGAGATGTGTGTCATCGCCTGTACCCACAATTACACCTTTTACTCATCAGTGCATAATATGGCATCCTGTATCAACATCTTTTTACTATCCCAGTCGCTCATGGGGAGGGTTTTGTCAGCAGATATCCTCCCATGTACATTGTCAGACCATTCGCCTGCAGTGGTGCGACTGAGGATGGGTGGGGGGCCACTTGGTTCAGAGCGGGTAGACTTAAGTCTGAGGCATTACCAGACATATCGGCCTCATTACGAGGTTGCCGGTCCGGTAACAACAGTGCCGGTAAGCTACCGGCACTGTTGTTACCGGACCGGCAAACTACGAGTTCTGCGGGCGGGTGCCATCTCGCCCGCAAGGTCTGACCTGGAGGGTGGAACGGCACCTGCCCACAGACCTTGACGGATGCACCGGCACCATTTATGAATGGTGCCGGTGCATCCGTCCTCCCCATTCCCATAGAGTCCTATGGGACTCGAATGGGAATGGGGTGTCATTTTTTCCAGCACCCGGCAATGGGGAATTACTGGGCCCGCCGGGGCTGTAATGCCCTGGTAATTCCCCATTACCGGGTGCCGGAAAAAAAAACGACGCTGGCGGCCAGGGTCGTAATGAAGTCCACAGAGTTCAAAATTGATATAGAATATTACATTAAGAATTTCTTCTTGAAAACCTCCCCAAATGACATGCCACATGGCATAGGATGGCAGGCGCTCAAGGTATTCATTAGAGGCATGGCTATTTCTAGACAATTTGGAACTCTCAAGACCATCCGACGAGACTTGCAAATATGCAAGGATAAACTTATGGGGTTGGACAGAGCGTATGCTGTGGCTCATACCCTGGAAACACTTACACATATAGGCGCTGCCTTAGAGCAGTTCCGAGAGCATGCACAGAGGGAGACAAGGGGGGTCATTCCGAGGTTGGTGCTAAGGGAAAAATGATGCCGGTAAAAGAATACCGGCATCGATTACCACTACAGGATATTCTGACTAACCAGACCGCTATTAACGGCATCGTAAAGTACGATGCCGTTAATAGCGGTCTGGGTGCACGCACGTGACCCACCATGCTGGCATTAGCGGCATGCCGTAAACCGGAGTAGATTTCAAGTGAAGCGGACATGCAAATAACGACCTCATGAAGGCAGAAAAAGTGCTTACCGGCATGCCGTAAATACCGGCATCGCCGACCTCCCGTAAAAAGCCCTGAGCAGTGTTCCCAACTGCCACAGGTGCACACTATCAGCACAGGTGGAGGCAATGGAGTCAGGCCCAGCACAAAAGGAGTACACCAACACACCACACCCCCTCCCACACCAAGATGATTCCAATAGTAGTAGCATTACTGGAGCTGGAGGACTTACTTGCATTGCCACAACATCAACAACAACAACAGCAGCTGCCACCACAGAGGAGACGCAGGAGGAGAAGGAGGGTGAGACAGGCCCAGCATGCCCCACCAGTGCAGCCACTGTTACCACGCTGGCAGTCCCCAATTCCTCTCATCAGAGCCAGTCCTTTCAACCTAATCCCTGAGCAGATCCACACCCTGTACCGTCTGGACCGGTACACCATCACCACCATAGTGGACCTGATACACAACGACATAGTGAGCCTCATTCAAATACGGACCGCCATCCCCCCCTCTACTGAAGGTAGTGTCTGTGCTCCTCTTCCTTGCCACAGGCACCTACTAGCACACAGTGGTGCACATGCATAGCATAGCATAACCCTTATTTTCCTGGATTCTGAACCAAGTGCTGGATGCCCTCCTCAAGCACACAAGGGACTACATATCCCTGCCAGAGACTCCCGGGAGATATTTGATACAAAAGTTGCCTTCCATGCACTGGCAGGCATGCCAAATTGTGTAGGTGTCCTCGACTACACCCACGTGGAGTTGGTGGTCCCGCATGCCATGGAGGCGGTGTACCGCAACCGCAAGCAATACCACTCCATCAATGTGCAGATGGTATGTGATGCCAGCAAGATCATCACACGTTGTTGTGCCCGATATCCAGGATCAACTCATGACTCTTTGGTCCTGCGGAACTCCACGCTACCACGCTTCATGGAGCGGCATGCTGGACCATGTGCCTGGCTGCTTGGTAAGTAGCAGGACTGGCACATGGCATTGAAATGGGGGGAGAGATGCACACACCACCATGCTGCCAATGTTGATGTGACTGCACGATGTACACATCACCGGACACTGTGCCCCAAACCATCACAAACCGTACATGACACCCAAATGCCATATGAATGATGTAAGGTCGACTCCTATCACTATGTGGCTAACAGGAAACCACCCCACATCCCACAACACGTGCACCACTCATCAGTGACCCTCAAACTCTGTAATGCCATCCTGCACCATGCAGTGCATATGCACCATGTTGCTGTCTCCAGCATATCACCACATAGGACAAGCATCCCTGGGAGTGCATCAAACTGAACCTACTAGGGAATCCACTGTCTGGCACAGGGCCGGCACACTCACAGGAGTGCTGCATGTCAACATGGGAATGATCAATGCGGATTGCCCAATATTGCACAGACTACTGCCGATTCCTCTAATTAAATCTCACAGGACACAACACCTCATTAATTTGACACCAACACTGCTGTATGCATACACGATGCATGTGCAACAAGATGTCAGTGCACACCATGTATCATCTTGAAGCTGCAACCCACACCATTAGTCCATGGCACAGAACACATTGAGGGACTGAAAATGGCGTCAATGCATCCAGGGACATGTGCATGTGGGCAATAATAACCTGCAGGCATGTGTGACTAGTACAGCTGTCCATCAAGATTCGCCTAACATTTACCTTAATTTCCTTCTCATGCAGGTGATAGTGGCTATCCCTTGAAGCCGTGGCTCCTCAGCCCTATCCGAAACCCACAGAACAGGCACAAGGAGGACTACAATTGTTCCCATACCCGTACCCGTGTGGTCATCGAGCAGACCTTTGGCCTGTTGAAGGCACGATTTTGCTGCCTCAGCTGGTCGGGTGGGGCACTCCTCTACAGGCATGAGAAGGTGGCCAAGATCATCATGGCATGTGTAATGCTGCATAATATGTGCATCCGCCGGAACGTGCCCCTGCCCCCTGACATGGAACTACTACCACCTGATGATGATGATGAAGGGGAGGAGGAAGTCCGTAATGGACCGGCCTAGTGCAGCTAACTCTGTACGCCACTCCTCTCTGCCCTGATGGTTGTCCTGTACAAACTTACAAATGAGTGCAGTGAGCAGGTCAGTCCTCTGCGGCCCTGCGGGTGCACCTGTGGATGTGCTGGGAACCTGGCTGTCATGCCCAGCCTGCTCATCCTCCCCAACACTGAAAACTGGACTGAGATGTCCCCGGGTGTGGTCATGGCCAGACTGCTCTGGGTGGTGGCGTTCCCGGTATCGATCGATGATACTTGGGGGGATACAGTTTGGGTTGGGGTATGGACCACATCAATTATATCGTCCTCCATGGTGCCCCAGATGTCCTCCTGGCTGTCATCCACTGTCAGGGGCGCCGTGGCTGCCACCTCCCCAGCCAAACCAGACTCTTCCGAATGGGGTGTCTCACAGGTGTCTCCAGGCAGACCCGTGGGTGGAGGTGGTGGTGATGCTGTGCCCTCCACGGGCCTTGGTGGCACAGGTGCAATGTGTACCTGCTGTGGCTTTGATGCTGGGGCACAGCACCCCCTGGCTTGTCCCCTGGAGGTTGATGGCTGGTTGCTGTCCTCCTGGGGCCTCTTTCGGGGTGTTGCCTGTGCAGGGGTAGCGTCCTGCCCATCGCTGTCATGGTCACGCGATGACGCTATTTCCGGTTCTGATTATTAGTGGTGACCGTAAATAGCAGTGACCGCTAATTCCGGTCACTGCTATTTACTGTCACCGCTAATGCCGCATTGGACTATGTCGGTAGTGTTATCTGCGCTACGCATGATGCCAGTAAGGGCTTTTTGGGATCCTTTTGCGGCATGCCGCTAGATACCTTACCGGCATGGCGTAAAGCTCGTGCCCGCGAAACGTAATAGTCCTCTATTAGCGGATTGGTGCCAGCACGGACACGCTATTTGCGCCATGCCGGTAAGGGACGTTACTTACCTCCAAACTCGGAATGACCCCCAAGGTACTTTTCCAAACCAGTGGTGGCTAGGAAATATGGGGAGGAGGAGTGACCTGGGAGAATGCTGGCTCGCATGGTATGCTGTGAAACAGTGGCCACTGGTTAGTATTGTGTTGAAGACCATGGCTACGACTAAAGGCCATAGCTAGTGGCTGGTTAGTATTGTATAATACACAGTGTACACGGGTGAAGGCCCTCGCTTATTGCATGTTATTATAGTAAAATGTACAGTGGACATGGCCAAAATATGTACAAACTGCTCAAAGTAAAAGGCCATGGCTAGTGGCCCATTTATATGTTAGAATATATAGTTGGCACAGCCAAAGATTGTGACTATTGGACAGTATTGTGCTAATGTCAATGGCTAGTGCCTGACCAGTCTACATAATATAAAGTGGACACGGTTGAAAGCTGTACCACTGGTAAAGGCCAAAACCTACAGTTGGTAGACTGTTAGTGTTTAACAATATTCAGTGCATATGGGTGAAGGTTGTTACCACTGTTCATAACTGAAGGCCATGACTAGTACCCATTAATGTGTTAAAATATAGTTGGCCATGCACACTGACCATGCTGAAGGCCATGCTTAAGGCCAGTTATTGTTGTAATGTAATTAGTGGTGTCACCAGTGATGGCATCACTGATGTAATTTGTAATGTCATCAGTGTTCTCATACAACATGTGATTAGTGATATCATCAGTGATGTGGTCTGTGATGTCATCATTGTGGTCATAGGCTGTGCAACAGGGGGCACACAGTTAAGGTGGCTTTAACTGAATTTCAGGGGTTTTGTTGCATTATGTTCTCACCATAACATCCCTGCAACTAAAGTTGTTCCTTGAATTTCAAGGGTTTTGTTACAATGTATTGCTCACCTTAACTTCCATGCAACTAAAGTTTTTTCCTTGAATATATATACACACACATATGTGTTCAATAGGAGGGGTTGATCAAGGGATATGGGACCCATCAATTAAAGGATTCAATGCACTCTACTTAATTTTCAATGCCCAATGACAGTAACTATTGCATCCAGTGCTCCCTCAAACCCCCATCCATTTCGTGATTCTTTTGAGTAGGATGGTATAGTCTAGTGTTAGAGACAGCTGAGAAATCAAGGAGAATAACAGATGCCTGATAATCGTCATCAATAGTCATGTAGCGGTCTTCTCATATTTTACATAAAAACAATATACATAACACCAATAATTAATAATAATAATAATAATAATAATTATAATAATAATAATAATAATAATAATAATAATAATAATAATAATAATAATATTACTTTGGGCCCCATTACAAGTTTGGTGGTGCAGGAAAAAAGTGCTGGTAATTCCGTTAACGCCACTTTTCTCGCACCAACAAATTATAATTTTTGCCAGATTTACTGCTGTCTAGGTTATCATGCTTTAAATCCACTGATTTTCAGAGGAAAAGTGGCCGATTCACCTGCAGTTTGTTGCTGGATGTAAACACTCCACTTTACCTCCAGAAATCTGCCGATTTATCGCACAGTAATTCTGCCAGTGGTAAACCTGCCAGAAATCCCCATGGACTCCAACAATAGGGAATTATCACCATTGTAATCCTGTAATAACGCCACAGGACCAAGTGACAGCAACGGTAATTGAGTTTGGTGATATTTTTGGAAGATTTACCACCAGAATACTGCCAAACTCGTACTGAGGCCCTTTGTGTTTTATATAGCATACCATGCCAAGTTTCTACTGGTTCAAAGCACTGTAATAATAGGCATCATTCTTAACCCATTATATTGGTACTTGATTTATCAACCTCGGAAGGATGAATGGCCAAATTGGCCATTCGCTCTGGATACAAACTTGCAAAATGCAGACAGTCCTCTTGGCAGAGAAGTACTCTAATTGTGAGCTATGGATCCAGGCAGTACATCTCTTCTGTTATCACCATTTTAGCAGCTGTGCTGAGCCTTAACCCACACTGGTGGTTTTGAAGTGTGTTGATTTGTTCCATGCATTCCTGGTGCTGACCCATCGCTTCCTTTTAGAGAATTCTGCTGGAGTGTAAGGAGATTTGAGATCAGCCTTTTTGGCTAGAATCTTAGTTTTGGCTGGTGTTGTTTTCAGGAGAGATGGGTTTATTGCTTGTTTCATGAAGGCAGGGATTTTTTCTGTGTGAACAAAGCATTACATATCTAACATCGAGAACCAGTGTGCGGAAGACTTCCTTGTGGCGCGATACAAAATATGGCTCTCTTGGAACGTTGAAATCTATGCTTTTTCTGGCAACATTCAGTACTTTCCATTTTCCTCTTATATTGTGATTATAGGATCAATACCTTTACATAATATCATTTGGCACAAATCTGGGACAAGGACAGCACCTAGACAAGTGCTAGACCACGTGTGTTCGATACTCAGTGACACACTTATTTTGCATTTAGTAATTCTTATTGATTATTATGCTATTGTTCTGATGCATTTTGATGCAGACCACGGGTGCAGTAATTGTTTAAGGTTGCTTTTAAGTTCTTTCTTTCATGTTTACTATTGGAGTCGACAGAACAGTCTTTTTTTCATTGGGTCAGTCATGGCCCAACAAACCCATGGATGCTATGCAAGATCGAGTCATTGGGGCTCATTACGGGGTTGCGGATAAAACCTGCTGAGAGGCAGAGGGTTACCAGCAACCCTGTAAGACCCTTAGCACCACCTCATATCCTGATGCCACTGGGATCTCAGAAGCAGTGGCGGTAATGGTAATCCCCATTTCCATGGAGTCCAATAGGCACATAGAACTCCATGGAAATGGGGTAATTGAAGCACCGGCATCATTGCTATCGGTGCTGATGCTTCAGTGACAATTGTAGAGGAGCAAGTAAATGTTTTCTCACCAGTTCCCGCCCCGTCACCGCCGTCATATTGGAACAATTGAAGAAAAGCCATAGATGGGACCCCCTGTATTGTTCCTATACTGCATCGAGTGTATAAGAGACGTTATGCACTCAGACAGCCATACAGATTGTACCCTTGCACTGAAAGTGTGGAAGAATATTGCATGGAGGAAAGCTACATGGAAGGTTGTCACCTGCCAAGATGTCAGAATGCATATGTGAACATCATGGACAGACGTTAAAGTAAAATCTGATGAGGACAAAGTGATGTCATGAAGAAGATATATGAACCGATGTTGAAACAATATGAAAATATTAAGTAACAATGTATTTGAAGAACTGAGTGTAAAAGGAACCTAAAACTAAAGTAATCATGGATTGAAAGAAAATGAAGTAACTTACTGACCAATAACTGTAAATACTCAGTAACGCAAGGTAGAAAGACAACATATAGAAGCTGTCGATAGAGGATAATATAACATGGCAAGGTCTGCCATATTAGGAAAATGGAGAACAGCTCACGTTGAATTTAACAAAGCTACCTCAGAGACAAGCCAAGGCTGTGAGAATCAGGAGATGTGGAAAGACAGCCCCATGAGAACACCCAATGATAAGTCAAGGTTGGCTCAAATCGAAGATGCTATTTTGGGGGATAAGTACAAAGCACAAAGGGAGTACATGGATAAGCTTTAAATATGGAACATTCTTTATAGATGGAAGAAGACAAAAACATCTGTGAGAGCCAAACTGCTGGTTAGTTACAAGTTTATACAGTTCACATGAGATCGAGTGAGCAATATGTAGAGGCCAAGAGGAGAAATATCACCCTGCATAATTAAATCAAATAGCAGTAAATGGAAGGCTGAAATGAACAAATTTGCTGTCTTTTCACACGTGACTCCGAAGTCAAAAACAAAGGCTATTCATTAGAGCCTTAAGTTAAGATAGTGGTGTGCTCACATTCCCTTCAATGTTCCAGAATAGTGAGCAGCAACAAGGTGAACTACAAACGAAAGACTTTGGCTGATGGCCTACCGAAGACAGATGATAGACTAATTGGAAAAATGGGAAGAAGTCTGATGGGATACACCCACCTATAATTTGTTTCACGTACGTGCTGCTAAGGAGCTAAAAGTCCAAGGTTTGGATATAATGCCAACCAATCAGTGGGGTTGGTGAACAACCTAACATACAAAGTTGCAGGAGCCAATCCACTGATGTTTTTTTCGCTATAATCAGTACTATACAATTTCAGAGGTAGTTCAAGGCATGCCCTACAGACAAGAGGTAGCCAATGAAGCACTGATCCTTATATATTCTATAAGTAGATATGCTCCTTTCACCAATCCCTTCCCTCGATACGTTTTGTGTTTTGCCACATAGAGTGATGTCATAGATGATGCATATTGAGGTATAAGGCATGTAATCAAATTAGGTTGTGAGTGTGCAAGTATCAGTCCGATGTTTGCCAGTTGACCCTGCTTTATTAAACTTAGAATAAAGTATTACTTTGCCATACTCTTTGAGCCTGTCCAATTATTTGGTCAAAGATCTATTATTGTAATTCCATCTAGCACAAAAGACGCTTCAAGGTGCTAGAGCACACAACCATACTGGTAGGGGCCTGAAAACCTGGCAGGTCAGGCCTCCTGGAGGATCTGTGGCCCCTACCAGCATTGTTGTATTATGGCGGTCCGGAAAGGGTGCCGGTACGTTGCTCCCGGCACCCTTATTCCTGGACCGCCATACTTATAATGAGGGTCATTGTTTGAAAATCATGCCAACCACACAGTCCATTAACGGAGCATATTGAGCACCTTGTGTTTTAGTGCAAGGCATATTATCATGCAAGATTTTCATGTTAGTGCTAGAAGCAAAATGTGAACATTGGCTTGTTTGTTTCCTCAACAGGTCATATAGGGGTTTGAAGCCCTGAAACATGTCAGGATATTTATATGGTGGACCATGATGTGATATTTGATAGCATTTACATAATCAAAAGTGCATTTAATTTGCTTATGAATTCAGATTGGAACTCATTTCTGATAACCAGTGAATGTACCACATCGTAGTTAATGAGATTATTTCACCTGCACTAATCAGAACTGTTGAGTGTAGCACATCATGCAATTGCTCAATCAAAAAGCGGTCGGACTTCTGAGTACAGTATTAAACCTCTTCGAGCAACTATAGAAACCTGTTGACTCACCACCGGCTTGCTGGTGTGCAGTTTCAGGTTGTTGATGGGTCCGCCTGTCCAATTCCCCGAGCCACTGGTGGACAGTGCCACAGGCAGATCATCTGTCATTAATTAGTACAGCTTCACCACCCTTTACGGTAACTCGCTGGATCCCAAAGTGAAAGTACATAGAGTCCGACAGCAGATAAACATTGCCCATTTCCATACCTATTCTTGATGTGTGTGTGTGGTGGTATGTGTAGAGTGCATGCACACTGTGAGGCTTTCTGGCACTAGTAGCAAGTCTCCACTGCATCTGGCATAAAGGCAAAAGGGGGTGCAGATAGTAGCAGCCTGTGTGAGCCTGCTCAATATCTATGATTGTAAAGCCCTCCATTGCTTCTAGAAACAAGGCCCAGGCTCAATAAATACCCCGATAATAATAATAAAATCTAGATGTGATGGTAAGGTTTTCCTTAGTGTTCATGGAAGAAAGGAAAACCATCTAATTTCCTTAGGCATCTCACTGTAGTGTGGAATATCTACCAAGGTATTCTGTGGCGAACTGAGACAGCCTGCAGAAATTCAGGGGTTTAGTTGATAACACATTGAAAAAGTAAAGTAGCATAAGTAACCAGAACCCTAATTCCACACTGTCGCTCAGGTAACAGTGGCTGACCCCCCTGCTCTTAGACCCAGGAAAGCTTTAGCTTTAGCAGGTAATCAGAGAGCTGACTTCATGAACAGCAGTACAGCAAGCAACCAGACTCTAGATCACTGCAGTTTTGGCTCCGCCAATTGGTACAATCTGCTGATAACTTGTGTAAATTAAACAAAAAGGCAGTGCCAGATTATCCATTAGGCCAAGTAGGCACTGGCCTATTGGCCCCACTCCTTTTAGGGGCCCCGGCGCCCGTCAGTGCTTCATTTGGATTTTGTATTTGTGCTCAGATTTCACCACAAACAAATTCAGGAAAGTGAAAATGTAAATTGTTGTTGCTTTATTAAAACATTTTTAAAAGTTTTTTTGTTCAATAACAGTAATAATTGTTAATGTTTGGTTTTGTGTAACACAATTGGTTTATTAAAATTGTTGCCTGGTAATAGTTAAAACGTACTAGGAGATAATTTGCAAGGGGGCCCCCGATATTCCGACTGCCTAATGACCTCCACAGGGTTTAATCCAGCACTGCAAAAAGGAAGGGAGGGCACATGCAACGAGAAAAGAATTTATGTGCCTAGCGAGCGAGAAGTGGATGAATTTCTACAAAATGCAACCAGAAGCGCGCATTTCATTCATTAAAAGAAATTAACATAGCGACAAAATCAGATTTACAATGTAGAATTGCAAACTCCTGTGCATATGAAGAATAAAAGGGGATTTGTAGGGTTTAACACACGCGTGAGATACCCGGGATAGATCCCATACATTGAAAAAACACTTTGGTTACGGACCAGGCTGAGAGATCAGATCATGTTATAAGTAACATTCAACACAACTGGAATCGATAATTGGACCAGATGGTCATGTTAGAACGTACTACAAGGACAACACTAAGAGATGACCATTACCTTGAAAACGACCAAGTGTCGAAACACGTGTCGGCTGTAACAAGAAAATAAATCCGGAAAAACACAATCTATGACTCTTAGATTTTATGTATTGCTGAATAGACTAATAAGGAACACTGTGCACCCTATCTTATACAGGCATACCGCGAATCACCAGCACAAGTAATCAACTCCTGTGCATATGATGTCGATACCAGTCACACTATGTGTGCTTTGAAAAGATGGCATCTTTGGCAGAATTAATTTCTAAGAACCATTGACATTCAATTCAGAATTGTAATGCAGATAGTTTAGGAACACAAACTGGCTGAAGAATTTGGTTGCATTTGGTCATGATTTCTATGCAAAACCACAGCCCAGAGTGGAAACACGAATCTCAAACAGGACCCCAGACAGAGAGAAGAGATGGCTGAAATATCCTTTCACGTGTCAGGGTGGGTTGTGGAAATCATATTTAATAATATTTACAGACCACAGCCATTGGTGTATTGCACCATCTCGGGAGGATAGCTAAGCGGCAACGTGCTCCCCTTGGAAGCAAGACGGCACGGCGCACCACAGGTTCGATCCCCGGGTTCGCGCTTAGCAACCTCTGGGTATTAAGCGCGTTATAAATAACCTATCATATCATATCACTGAGAATCAAAGGTGTCAGATACCAACTTTGCATCTCAGGCTGGCATGAGGAGGTTGCCCAAAGTGCTGAATCTTCCAATGTTCACAAAATGCAGTTTGTCTAATTAGTCTACTTCATGGTTCCCCAGAAGTGGGCCTAAAGCGACAAATCTATTCCATGTTTTTAGGATATCCACACAAAATATATTTGTATACAGTGAGATACAGTTACAAAGCCAGTGGTTATCCTAAAAACCTGGTGTGGTTAGGGTTATGGAGGACCAGACCTCGAGACCACTGATCTATTGTAAGTTCTGTTGGTAGCCCCAAAAGAACAGTCAGAGGAAAGAGGCAAATTTATCATGAAATGGACTAAGGAAGGTTAAAATGAACGGATGCTCTGCTAATAGCAATGCATTCCAGCCACCACATGCATGCAAAGGTGACCAATCAGAGTGAAGGACACACTCTCTGACTTAAAGGATAGTTCCGGGACTTTTTTTTTATTGTCCCTACGGTTCGGCCATGTGTTTTTAAGCATAAATCGGTAGATCGTATAAAACTTTCCTATGGACCTTACCCGACTTTTCGTCCATTAACGCACTCGAAATCAGCTGCCATTTTGTGATAATCCTATCACTTTCCGCATCGCCCTGGCTCACCTGCTTTTGCGGCACTAAATCAAATCCCCCGCCCCTGAGCCTGACATCAGCAGACGCGCACCGCCCATTTCCCAACGCCAAAGCACGTCTCGTGTCAACAATCGCTGCACCTCAGCTAATGGAGTGTCGCCATGGAAATGGCAGGACGCCTCTTTCCGCAATAAGTATAAACACACCGTTTCACAACACGCAGCAGCAGATTTTCGATTCCATTCCTCTCTCTGTGTTACTTTGAGTATTCTGTGACTCGTTTCTGTGCTCTGGTCAGCTACCTTCGCTGCTTCTAGGCCTTGTGAACACCTGTACCATCTCTGTAAATTATTTTACTTTCTTTACCACACAATGGCTACAATAATGCCGTATATGTACGAGCCCGAGTACACCGAGGAGGAACTATTGGAAAGGCAAGCACGCGAAAACGATGGGGATTCGGACGGCAGTTGGGAGGACCAGTCAACGGATAAAGAGCCTGGACCATGTCGCATGGACGGCGTCTCCACCTGGTGCACGTGCAATCGGTGCGAGCTAATGCCAACTGAGGAGGAGAACTGCTGCTGCCGTGAAAATTCCGGGTGCTTGGCCTACATTTCGGAAGGCGATCCAAGTGCGCAATGCATCACCGAGCTGCCAGAGTTCAGGGAAGCCTGCCTCTCACGGACCATGTAGAGGATGATGATGGTGCTTATGCACGAACTTCGCGGCACTGTTCGTCCGCGTAATCCGAGTAACGAGTAAGTATACTCTGGTTGTGATGTCAGTGATGCCACTACTATGTCATGGTCGTCTCCCACATAAAAAATTACATCTACATATCATTCGAATGCATGTAAATTGGTTCCATATTGTGCATTTTCTAGATAGAATTTTTTTCAAAGCAGAATGACATTTTTTACCTGAATCGACAGTGATGAGAAAGTTTTGTCATTTTAATACAGTTTGCATCTTTCATTTTCACAGGTGGTACAGGCTGGTGGCCTATCGTTGCTTCACTTGGTGGCTTCACGGGAGGCTCGGACACCGCGTTCGGAGAGTAATACCTGCCTGTGCGGTACTTGCCATTAGACAACATTTCCCCAGCGACAGTGGACAATACCGCGGATTTTCCCTGTATGTGCTGCAACCGGAACTTTACAATGTGTAATGTTTATTATTTATGTTCAATTGAAATTAAGATCTAAAATAAAACCCAACATATATTTTAAAAATGGTTGTTTTGATTTTTTAAATCAATCTAGTGTGTCTCCATTGAATAGTCTTCCTGTGCCTTGTCTTGTCACACCACATGTCTCCGGCCAGCATCCTCCCTCACGCTGGCCGCCCACCTTCAATCCACATAACCGTTGAACCCATATGCAGCAGACATACATATGTTATTTTGCGGGTTGGCATCAAGCCTCCCGGCCTTGCCTCCTCCCCCAAAAATACTTACCACACCACTTTGTTCAAGCGTTGGCAATAAAAGGAAGGCCGTTGGATTTTATTGATACAAAACATGGTTATAGGTAGATAATCCATATGGTTGATCATAATAAATCATCCTTTTGGACACCGGGTACAGAGATGACCCCCTCTGGCCCGTGCCGCCTTGCCACCACAGGCCAGCCTGCTGCTGACTAACTGCCTAGGCATCCAGGGTCTCCAGGGTGAACTGCAGCCATATATTCTCCTGGGAGGGTGAGGTATTTATAAACTCACCCCACTGCCTTCCATGTACTAGATCCTGCAGCCTGCCTCTTACATGCAGTTAGATGGCCTCTCCTTGGTGAGGCCCTGCTGCAAACGAGTCTTGTCTGCACGACCACCGCCCCAATCCACCCCCCGCCCTCTCAAAGGCCGTTCGCACCGGGGTACTTGCGCTGGCAAGTGGAGCTGTCAGGGAGCGATAAAGGCCAAGAGGTGCCAAAGACCATGTACACTTCAAAGTGGTCTATAGAGCATGTGTTGTTGTTCCCATGTCTACCTCCAGACCCCGTGTCTCCTGCCAAGCATCCCCCCTCGCGCTGGACGCCCCCCTGCAATCCACATAAGTGTGTCTCCATTCACAAGTCTTCCCGTGTCTTGTCTGCACGACCAGCGCCCCAATCCACCCCCCCGCCCTATCAAAGGCAGTTCGCACCAGGGTACTTGCGCTGGCAAGTGGAGCTGTCAGGGAGCGATAAAGGCCAAGAGGTGCCAAAGACCATGAACACTTCAAAGTGGTCTATAGAGCATGGGTTGTTGTTCCCATGTCTACCTCCAGACCCCGTGTCTCCTGCCAAGCATCCCCCCTCGCGCTGGACGCCCCCCTGCAATCCACATAATGCCACGACATATACACGTCATTCATTCACAAACACACCCCTGTTTCGAATTCTTTATAACCCACTTCAGATTTCGAATGAGAACTTCTTTGCGCTTTGCTAGTCAACACGTGAAGGTGCTGGTTATCTGCTCTTCGTCTCTGTCAACTTCCGTGACCACTTCGAGCAAACTCGTCAGTTTGCAACGTGTGAACTGCTCCCTGTGCTACGACAAGAAACTACTCTGATCCCTGCATCTAACTGTTTGTTCGTCAAGGTAAGGCCATGTACCATAATCATTTGGCGTCCAATTTTTAAATTTATATCTATTTGCTAGTAGTCATCAAATTAGTAGTGAAAAGTAATCATCAAAGTAGTTTGTAAATTAGTAGTCAAAAGTAATCATCAAAGTACTTTGATGACATCAAAGTAGTCATCAAATAGTCATCAAAGACAGTACATGCAAGAAACTAGTCACATGTTCTGAGTTTAGTCAAATTATTTTTCTATTTTTTTAAAGTTATTCATATACTTATGCACATGTGAATAACGTGTATAGTTCCAAGAACCTAAACGAATCTTGCATTGGACCTTTTATGTGTCATTTAATTTTTTAACACATTGGTATTCATTGAGAATTGTTGATCTTTACTTTTCAGAACTTTCCACAATGCCTGCCTGTTCCATTGGCGGTTGCCCTTCTAAGACCCATGATAAATCTGAAGGTACTATAATGCATGTTTTCCCTAAGACAATAGATCAGATAAGAGAATGGGTTAGATATTGCGGGTATCCACCGTCTGAGCTTGAAAGTAGAGTCCTAGAAGTCTTTGCGGACAAGAGGGGTGATTGATACCGCATCTGCAGCAGGCACTTTAGCTCAGACATGTACTTCACATCATTGCTAATAAAGAAGAACACACCGCGAGCGAGGCGAAAATTGCTCCCAACCGCTATTCCCACTCTATTCGTCCACATCCCTCCACTGGTGAGTCAAGTTTACGGATCTAGCTCTCGGCCTTGCGGTAGTGTGTAGCATTAGCTAACAATAATTTCCACATTTATGTATCCACTCAATATGAAGGCAGAAGATTCTCCATCCGTGTCGTTTTTGCAGTCATCAGCCACTTCAAGCGCCTATCGGGTAATCTTACTTGGCTATTCTGCCACTGACTTGT
Organism: Ambystoma mexicanum; assembly: GCF_040938575.1. Lineage (NCBI taxonomy): Eukaryota > Metazoa > Chordata > Amphibia > Caudata > Ambystomatidae > Ambystoma > Ambystoma mexicanum. Next base: position 581,427,873 of record NC_090928.1, on the reverse strand, counting down.
TTTAGGCATGTAAATCAATAGTTTTAATTTATCGTGTAATTATTTTACCTAATGGTACACCCTTGTACTCGTCCTCTAGTCTTTCTTTTCAGTTATAATTATTGTTATCCAAAATAATGCAAGTACTGTCTTTCAGAGAGATGCTGAGGAGTCCAACGTATTGACGACAACCGTTGATGTCACTCAGATGCTCGAGGTACGTTTCCGGACAGTTCCATCGATGGAGATCATCAGATCTTGCACTCTTGTAGCGTGATTGTTACACACAATGTTTCTTTCCTTTTAGCCATTGATATGTCCTTCTGTCGTCGCCCTCCTATGTGTCTTCTTTTTTCAATATTGTGTTCATTACTAATGAAAGTCCTATGTTTCAGGGAGTCGATGGAGCATTAGTCCAAGAAGAAGGGGGAGCATGCAGTTACGGGTCGGCGCAACAGCTAGCAGAAGTGTGCACCGCAGTTACATCGTCCCTTGATGTTCTTATGCATTTCGAGGTATGGATACTGACAGTTCGATCAAGCGAGATCATATGACGTGATTACATCCGCTATACTTCCTTCTTTATTAAGGCAAGTACTATGTTTCAGGGAGATGACGGAGCTTCTTCTACAAGAACATCACCCCTAGTAGTCGATGCAGATCTCTGGGTGGTGACACTTCCAACGATCGAGCAAATCGAATCATATTTAAATGTCCATTATTTATTTTTGACAACTGATCATTTGTGCATGTCTATTCAGATGAGCCGTTGACGCCTGCACAAAGTTTATGTTCTTTCCATACTAATGCAATTACTGTGTTTCAGGGAGTTGTTGAAGCGTCATCTTCAATAATATCATCAATGGAAGTCTATGCGGAGCCCGAGGTATGGATCTCGACAGTTCCATCTAACTAGATCAACAATGCCTGAATAATCTTCGTTAGAATGTTCTACACAATGCGTTGATTCGTGTATTGCTAATGAGATATACGTGGGTATTGGTCCCCAAGTACATTTTGTGTTTTCAATATTATTATACATACTAATGAAAGTTCTATGTTTCAGGGAGTCGATGGAGCGTCAGTGAGTGATGGATGTGCTAATCGTGAAAATATAGTCGTTGCAGCGCAAGAGGAAGTGGAGACATGCACACACGAGTCGGAGCAACAGCGTCCAGATGTTGAAGTTCGAGGCAAGAAAGTTTCAAAGAAAAGAAAGCAAAAGAAGGTTAGTGTCCCGGTCACTATATTATGTTTTTTTTCACTGTTAATAGTTCAATACTGTAAGTTGTGTTTAAACTGAACATCCCTTTTCCAATCTGTCCTCTAGTTGCGAGTGGGTGTACGAACTAGATCTACACAGACAGTGAAGCGAACGAGAGATGTTGCTTGTCAAACCTTTTGGCAGGGACTTGAGACTGGAGATGCATCGTGCCAATGGGAAGAATATGAAGTGATTGACAACGGAGCTATACCACCACAAATCATTGATAGTGAATGTCCTCCTGGTAGTTCGGATGCAGTCGGAGATAAATTCACAGAATCCACACCCGCAAAAACTAAGACCGCGAGAAAGTTGAAGAAATTGTTTTTTTCTCCCATCGCCGGTGAAGGAACAGATGTTTCAATGGAAGAGAATGTAATGGACGACAATGAAACACCATCAATATCACTGAACATAGCGGAAGATGATATCAGAGATTCTACCTTTCATGTGAGTGACATGTCCTCAACGTTACAGGCCGAACCAGCTGGGATGCAGAGTGACAATATAAGGAAAGAGGCCAAATTCATTGTATTCGATAGTTGTTTGATTGATATTATTATTATTATGCTGAAATGTGGGCATTTGGTTGGTGGGGAAGTATGTGGGGAGCCATTGATTAATGTGACTCGTGCAATTCGAGGCACTAACCTAAAAATACATGCCACCTGTACACAATATCATCCGTTCTCATGGTCTGCACAACCCGTGCTGGGGCAACTGCCAGCAGGCAATCTACTTTGTGCAGCGGCCGCACTTTTTAGTGGTTCAAGTTTTAAAAAGTTAGAGTCTTTCTTTCAGTTTGTGGGAATCCATTTCATTGCGAAAACTCAGTTCTACAAATACCAAACCGATTATCTATTTCCAGCCATTAGCGAAGCTTGGAGAATGGAAAAAATGTCTACTGAAAGTACATTCGCAGGCAAACGGTTCAGGCTAGCCGGTGATGGACAGTGCGACAGCCCAGGATTTTCAGCCAAGTACTGCACCTACCACTTTCAGGACATGGAAAGTAAGAAAATTGTGAGTTCGGTGGTCGTGCAGGTGTCACAAAGTACATCCTCAGTGGCCATGGAGAAAGTTGGCTTTGTAGCATCATTGCAAGAACTACAATCGCGGGGAATGGTGATCGACCTGATAGCCACGGACAGACACGTTTCAATTGCCAAGACAATGAGAGAAGAGTACAAAAATATAAATCACCAATTTGACGTATGGCATCTTGCAAAATCAATCAATAAAAAAATGTCGGCTGCAGGTAAAAAAAAAGATTTGAAAGGTATTACACAGTGGTCCAAGTCAATCAGCAACCATCTTTGGTGGAGCTCAAAAACATGTGGAGGGTCGTTGGAAATTCTACTGGAAAAATGGCGGTCAGTAATGTTACACTGTACCAACGTTCACCGTTGGAACACAAACCAACATTTCCACAATTGTGAACATGGCCATTTGTCCACAGAGGAGGCACGGAAGAAGAAGTGGTTGATTCCTTCATCACCCACTCACAAAGCCATTGAAAAGATTGTATTTGATAAAACTATAACAAAAGATTTGAGGGGACTCACGGAATTCTGCCACACAGGAGATTTGGAGGTGTTCCACAATATGTGCCTAAAGTACAGGCCAAAACGATTGCATTTTGGCATGGAGGGCATGATAAATCGGACTCTTCTAGCGGTCTTGGCACATAACCATAATGTTGGCCGTCAACAAAGTAGGACGACCGGAACTTTAGGGACGCTTCGCTACAATAAGGCCTTCACTAAAAGAAGTAAACAATGGGTGATCAAACCAGTGTTTGAGGATATGCAATATGAGTTTATTGAGAGACTTATTGTCGATGTCATAGATAGGCACATACATGGAGTTGTGAACGAACCTGTGCAGGGGACAACTGCATTGCCACCCAACATTGCCTCTGTTCCATGTCCACCTAAAGCAGAGCTCATTGAGAAATACACATCGCGGTTTAAATGATTGTAATTTGATTGTCTGTTCTCTCGAGTCTCCTCATGTCGCAGGCCCATTGAATGCTATGTATTGTGTAAATAAAAGTGATTGCTCAGCGTACATGCAATGTGTCTCTCCACCCTTGCCCCTCCCTTCACCGTGCAGTAGTGCGAACCACCCGGGTGTCACCTGTGACTTTGCTCTCGAGTCTGCTCATGTCGCAGGCCCATTGAATGCTATGTATTGTGTAAATAAAAGTGATTGCTCAGCGTACATGCAATGGGTCTATTCCACCTTGTTCATTTGCGCATTAAATTAAACCAAACAGTAATATAAATCATTTTTCAAAAAATATAGAATGTCTCCGTATTTATGGTTTTCTGGGGCTGCAAAGCACGCAGACAAAATGCAAAGATGCAGTGTAAATTTCAAGTCCTGTGAGATGGCCTTACACTGAATGTAGCTAACTAGGAATGTGTGCTCGTTCAAAGTGAAGGTCAGCTGCTTTGATTTTTTGCTCGGGTGCCGGAATGGCCCACGACTCAGTATAAGGTTCTATTGTTATTTGACCTTGACAGGCCGGGACCATCCCGAAAGACTTCTTTTTGGGGGTGTGGTGCAGTAACGTGAAAGATAATGAATATAATTTCCGAAACGAAAGCCATTTAATGTTCGTTCATTAGAAGAAATCACGTCGGCATAGAAGGAGTGTTATTTCGTGGCTGCCCGACACACAGATACAATGGAAATTGCAAATATAATGTAAGTAACTCTTTAGATGAGTTTATACCGCAATTTAATTACTATACAGTAGCTTTAAAGACGGGTTAAGTTGTACTTGTTCGTTCTATGTGGCATATTGTTTTGTACAGCGCACTATCTTGAGGAGAACCATCTCCTTTTACGGAAGCACCTCAAAACCTTCCTCTTTGCTTCTGCTTTCTCTCTCCCTCTCCCCTGCTACAACTGGTCCACTGTCTGCGACCTCGGTCCTGGGCCCTTCCACTCTCCACCTGCACTGCCTCCCTGTCAACCCCTGCACTGGGGGACTGTCTCAGTATCCTACAGCCCCCCCTTCCCAGCACTTGTTCTGCACTTACCTTGCACTCGCCACCAGCTGGCCCTATGTATTTATTATTTTATGCTACTTACCTTGTACTCCACTTCCCCCCTCCCCTTCCCCTTGCACTTTTACCTTCCCCCTACCCCTGCACTTGCGCAATCTGAATTACACCTGGCCTAGTAGGGTCGTTGTCTGTCTTCTCCTTGTCCCCCCCCCTCCCTGCCTCGCCACGCCTTGAAACACTTGTGTATAGGCGCGTTGCAAATGCCATATTATATCATATCAGTGACGAAGTGGTCCACTGGCGCTCAGGCGGCTCTGAAAAAGGCGGAGGAGAGGGGGTGGGTTACTGGAAATGACGTATAATACCCAGTTGCACTGTCCTAGCTATGAAACAATTTCCCGACCTAATATATAAAATGAATAATTTTCAATAAAGATCTGATGGTGAGACTAATTTCATTTTTTATGTTTTTAAAACAGGTACATCCTGCATTACTGTCCGTGTCACGAATACCAGACACCGGCGGATGGCTTTTATAGCCGCCAGTTGCTTCTCCGCGTGAACAACGTTACCACCCTGACCATTTTATGGGACGATCGCCAAGTACAAGTATGCCCTTATGCGGTACTAACGGCTAGATGCAACATACATACCATTGTGGTGGCCTAGTGCCTCGTTGTTGGAACAGCCATGCGATGATCAGTGCGACCGAAGAGCTTATTTTATCGTAAACCAACACCCTGTGTACTGCACACGAACATCGCTTGCCTCAAGACAAACTATTTTGGATCGAGAGCAAATAAAAATGCAAATCGCTGAATATTCTCTAAACATTTGATGTCAAATAAATGTACTTCACCAAATTTACAATCTTGCGGTTTGATTTGAAAGTACAGTTTCATATTCCGAATTGTGGCGCGCTGTGTTGTGAGCTGATCTGTGTTGGTTTCCGGGTTCTGTGTGGAGTCGCGTAGAAGACGCCTGGGCGCGTTTGCCTACGCAGCACAGTCACGTCACAGAGAGAGGCGGGGAATATGAATGTTTTGATAAAGTCTGTTTCAAAGGCGAGGGATTTGATTTAGTGCCGCAAAAGCAGGTGAGCCAGGGCGATGCGGAAAGTGATAGGATTATCACAAAATGGCAGCTGATTTCGAGTGCGTTAATGGACGAAAAGTCGGGTAAGGTCCATAGGAAAGTTTTATACGATCTACCGATTTATGCTTAAAAACACATGGCCGAACCGTAGGGACAATAAAAAAAAAGTCCCGGAACGATCCTTTAACACGCATGAGCTATCATGAGCTGGCCCTACTGGTGGAGTTAAAAAAAGAGTACAGACTGATTGGTTCAGCCAGGTCTTTTTCTGATATCAATTGTTTCAGAACATAATAGATGAATGAACTGTGCTGGATTAGCAGACACGTGGTAAATATAGGGCCTCATTACACGGTAGGCGGTAAGGGTTTACCGGTACGGTCCCTTTGCGGGTTGGGGTATTTAACACTTGCTTTTTGTAGGCGTTAAAAACCAACCCGCAAAGGGACCCAGGGAGCTAATGCTTCCCCATTCCAATTATGCCCTATGAGGCAAAAATGGGAATGGGGAAGGGCAGTGGTGGAAGGGGGAATTACTGCCCCGCCAACCTTGGAATGGGGCGGTAATTCCCCTTTCCACCAAGGCGGTGCCGGTATTTTACCGGCATGAACCATGGCGCTAACAGCGCCATGGTTCTCCTCCTACCGTGTAATGAGGCCCATAGTGTGCCCTTCATGATAGATACTCTGTCGGTTGTTTACTGAAACCTTTTGCACAACTTCAGTTGAAACCCTCTTGGCTGCTTACACTAGAAGGAAGTAGGCAAGGTGCATAATGGAAAGTGCTGAGCGGGCTCATGCTCTGAAAAAACGTCAAGATATTGGGCCTCATTTAGAGTTTGGCGGATGCTTAAAACCGCAGTTTTATCGCTGGCATAATTAAGGCTATTTAAAGATAGCACCCCACTAACTTTACACGGGTTTAAAGCTGATGGAAAATCTGCCTGTCTCTATGTATTGCAATGGGGACCGGTGAATTTTCCGCCAGCTTTCCGCCTGCGGAAAACCAGTGTGAAACTATTAGTTATATACCTGTCGAACCATTATCCCTGCAGCTCCTTGTAGCATCTTCATAGTCATAGATGGCGATTCATAACAAGTCTAAACTGGGTTTATTAAAATGATGGGAAACGTGTTGTGCGGTGAAACCGGGTAAGGTCTGTTGGAATGCTGTGGATGGCAGGCTGCAGCCCTACAGACAGGGGCGGTGAACTGCATCTGGAACAGGCCGTTCCGGGTGCTGGAGGGAGTTGTGCCCAGCCACATACACTGAGCGGTGAGTGTGGTTATGTGAATTGCAGTGGAGCACACACCGCTTTAGTTATCCACACAGAGATGACAGTGCATAAAGCTTGGTTTATATGGGGTGCTCCAGTGAGTGGCAGACCCACAGAGTTGCCCAAACAGTGTGCTGATGTCCTGGGGAAGTGAGGGGAGGATACATTTTTTGCTCAAACAGCCTGGACACTCTTATTGGGACATAAACTGGCAGCCATCTTGTCCACCACACTGTCTGAAGAAATCAGCATAAACGCCATTGAGTATTAGCCAGGCCCACCTTATGACATAAAAACATTGAAGGAACGCTTTCCTCATGGAGGCCATATTGGGTCACTACAAACAAGATAGCCAAGAAAAAAGAAAGGAAAACAGAGAAAGTTAGCCCACCTTCAAAGTCTAGCAATGAGCATGAAGCTCAGCAGTCATGAAGCTTTGCTACTAGACATAAACAAATCTGGATCTTGTAATGAGTTCAGCTGGCCTGGTTAGCAGCCAGAAACCCACAGACAAAAAGTCGAATAGCAAAAAAGCTGCTCTGCGGGATGCCAGTGGCATTCTCATTCCAAGCTCTCAGCAGATAGCAAATCAACTCGTGAAATTCTGCGCACAGCTTTACGAAGACCACCCTCAAGTGGCTTTAATAAGTGACTGGCTGCAGATTGCAAAACCAGTAAGGCGCCAGGCCCCAGTGGACTTACGATCACGTTTCATAACACCTTTCAGAACGAAATTGGCAAAGATGCTGCTGCCTTATTCACACGAGCTGTTGCCTAGAGGGCAGTCATGGAAACGACTCCAGAGGCCATGAGAGAGTTCTCAGCTAAGCTTGAAAGGGACCAGAAACAGCCTGCAAATTACTAGCCTTTTTCTTGTTTAAATCAAGATTCAGAAGTGTGCATGAACATTCCTATTTATCATTTAAATATGTATTCAGTTTTGACATTATTCTTGTGAAATTTCGGTGAGTTTTATATTTATCTCAATGTCTGTGTTTTTAGCAAAAAAAGCCTTGTCTTGAAATAGGTACACAGGTTTTTCTCCCCATCATAGTGTGATCATTGTCCAGTTGGTCTAAATAAAATCTTGATACCTTAACTTGTGTCTTTCCTTTTTTGGGTTTTTTATTCATTCAATTTGTGTGTTAAAATTATTAGTCCATATCACAAAGAAACATGCATCACACAATCTAATTTAGGTTTCTTTGTGATATTGATTAATAATTTGAACAGTTATATTGAAAGTTACATTGATGATTTAATTTGTTTTTCTAATTAAAAAAGCACTCCTACGAATGCACGAGGGTGTAGAAGAAGGTGGATTAGTAACAAGGCACGCAGGAAGAAAAAGATATTAGCAGAAGCCAATCAAATCAATAAAGCCCTGGTAGGCAGCTATGGAAGCCCAAAGGACCAAAGAAGCATCTCAAGCATAGGCTCTGATGGGGTCAAGCGATAGGCCAAAGCAAATGTTGCTGCCCCAGCGAGGACCCACTGTTCAAGATGGTATGCCCAGTTCATCCTGAGGTGGTTTTCTCTCATCCTAGATGTGGACACGTGACTCGAAAGGTGAACCTCACCAGATTATAGGGCAGCAGGGAGAGCAAGAGCTCACGCTGACACCTGCAGAGGGAGATTAAGAAGGTGAAGGCAGAGCAGGTAGAGATGCAAGGAAAAACAAACGCTGATAAGCAGGCAGGTAGACAGGCTGAAATGAACAACCGGACAGCAGGTCAGTAGGTAATGAATTACCCGCAGCTGTTAGGATTTAGCGCAACATTATCACTTTTGCTGAGGCAACACTGAAGACTCATGCCGGATGATGTCCTGGATGACCAGGTCTACTCCTGCTCCAGTGCGTGCTACATGTCAACACAGAGAGGCACAACACACAGTCCCATCAATCCATGGTACATCAGTGCCACGGTACCGCGACCATCCGTGCCGTCAACCAGCCAATGCCGACAGGCTCCAGAGGAACAGTTGCCTCACCTGTATGCAGGGCTGAGGGGGGTAGCCTTAATAAAGGAAAGTTGGTAACTGTGCCTGGGAATACCATTGTGCTTAGTACAAATAGAAGCACAGGGTCAACACATAGCAGAAAAGTTGCATAATTGTAGTTAATACAATGTCGTGTAGTATTTAGTATGTAAAAACATCTCGGTTATATGTGGTCTTTGAGGACCGGATGTCTCTGAGGTAGCAGAAAAGTCAGAACGGATGGGGCCCCAATATGGCAAACAAGCTGGAGGTGTAAAATATGCAGAGATGAAAGAGGCGATCGAAGCGGATTAATGACCAGAACCTGGAGACATATCCACAAGTACATATAGATTGGCGACTGTATAAAACAGGCAACATTTTTTTTAAACTCCCCTGATAATCCTCCAAAGGTTTAGAGTACTCGGGTGCACGAGGATAGTGCAAGTTAAGCTGGGAAATAGATTCACCAGCCAATAGCACTAGAGTAGTTTTTACTGCTTTACTACAATTCAGCGGGTACCTTCTTTGTGTGACATTCTTATCCACTTGGGTTTCAGTTTACTAAACAACCCTATATCCTGGTATGAGGATCACCATCTTCTCCCCACTAACCCTACTACAACTCTCCTTACTCCTGCAAACACACTACACACCAACCATCGATGCCACTCTGTCATGGCAAACACAGCAAACTACACCCTCACTGACACCAAACAGAAAAACTCAACTCATCCTCCAATACCTCACACAATTGCAACACAGACAATGAATCCTTCTCCACGGGCGCACAAGACCTCCGACATAGACTCAAGCACCCACATGCCCACTGACTCATACAGAGTGACTGTTTTTTTCTGAAATGAAACTACCAACACAACAGCAAAAGCACTCGTGCCCTATCCCTCTCCTCCCATTAATTTAAACCAACACATTCCTCTTTTTTTCAGATCCGCCTGATCGTCTGGAGACCATGCAAATGGCAGTAGTGCACAGTATAATTCCTGTTAACATAAACAATACAGTAACTCTACAAGGTGGTTTTGAAAGAGATAGCATTAAGGAGGCCAGTGGGATATGCTTTCTGGTTTTCCATTGCCCAAAATGCAGATGCCTGTGGGTTAGGATCCTCCAATAACTTTGGCTGCTATGTTAACAGCAGATGTGGAATACGAAAAGATGCAAACAGGTTATCTGATATTGTGATGGAAAATGTGTTGAACATTATTTGCATTAAAGAAAGTAATAACACATGCAAACAGCTGGGCATGCATTAGGTATGCTATTAGATGCAATTAGATCTAGATTAAAGCACATGCACAGTGGAAAGAACTTACCCTATGCAGTGAAGGAGCTGCTCATGAAATAGTTGGAAAAACCTAACCCTGCCTCCTCTTTTTCAGGTATTCTACAGCGCCTGGTGACAATGCAAAGGGCTGCTGAACACAGTTTAAATCCCAGTAGCAGAACATAACCTAACATACATATCATAGCCTGTATCATCTTCAAATCCTGTTGCATCATCTACAAGGCTGTCACCCTGAAGTCCCAAAGCTACCTCACTGAGAAATTCAGCATCTCCAGGGGCGTGCAATCCACCAGAATTAAGGAAGCGTGCAGACTTGAACTTCGGCGTGTTACAGGAAGGAAATAACCAGAAGACTCCCCAAGACTCTGGAACCTCCTCCCCATCAATATCAGACCTGCCCCATCACTTCTACAGTTCAGGAAAGAGCTCAAGAACTTCCTCTTCCCGGAGCTAGTTCAGCGGGCAATAAATATCCTAATAATAATAATGGTAATAATTATAACCTCACACATGTCTGAAGCTTGCATGGAATGGTCCTATGTGCATTAATTTCTTGCAGATCCCTGAGGGCTGCCTCACAGTCGCTCTGGCTACAATCAGACGACTTGGAAACGGATGCGTGTTGCCTGCCTGCTACATGCAGCACAAGTTGGCAAAGTGAAACCAATCTCATTTGGATGGTACTTCCTTATCCCAGTTGAGTCGGGGCTCAGTTTTCTGCCACTTGTTGCTCTATTTACAAGACGCAGCAATTGGAGCAGCCTACTGCCACATGACGCTGGTTATGCAGACCTCTTGTTTAGGCACCGTGTTGCCCTATCCAGAGGGTGTTTAAACCCTGCTGTTGATGCTAGAGAATACTAATCCTGAATAGCAAGACAGATGCTCTACACGTATTTATGGGATGTTTGTCTTTCAGACAGGGTTTCCTGACAAGTGAGCATGTATCTAAGCCTGAGAGGATCAGTGCCCCTTATGTTTGCATGTAGGTGCGTGGTTTTATATGGTGCAATCTTAGCTGAGTATCAATGGATACACATCCAAGTGTATAGCATGGGCCGGCTGGCTTAGGTCAGGGGGTGGTTCTCCCGATTTGAGAGCTAGGTAATTGTAATTGTTTATTCATATCGATGCTTAATACCCAGAGGTTTTTAAGCACGACCCAGGATCGAACCTGTGTTGCTCCGCATCGTCAGCTCGTTGCCCCTGAGATATCCTGCCCATAGGTCATTCACTAAGTTTGGGGACTTACATCTCCTTACGGATTTCTCTTTTAGATTTTGGAACATACAGAAATGCGATGAACCAGACAGGCCGACACAAACTGCATCCGACTTTTTTTTGTTATCGTTTTTTTTAGTGCCAAGATGTTTGCGCCCTTCGATTGGCGCAGGTGTGCTGCCTGCCAAAACCTGTGTTGTGTGTAGTTGAGTTCCCCACTTAGAGAGAGGCTCAACTCTACTCACCACTGTCTGCTCTGTACTAATAACACACGACGGACTGGCACTTTACCTTTTCTGCAACTGTTATATACAAAAATACACATGTTCCGTTGTTTTTTTAAAAATCTTGTGCTAGAGAATTTAAACTCGTATGTGTATATAAATAATATTATAACAAGCATTGGCAAAGCCAAATGTTTTGGCTTTTGTATAGGCAAATAGGTTAGGCGTTTGTCAGGCACTGCCAAAATGGTACTACCCAGCCATAACATGGAAACAGCTGGAATAGGGTGTGATTACTTGAACACATGAGAGCTTTTCCTGGAAAATGTTAATGTTAAAGGTATTTATACGGCGCACCGTCACCACTGCTGTGGCCCCCAGGTACTCCGGTGGATTTGAAAAGGTGGGTGGGGGGTTAGTAGGGTGTAGTGAGAGTAGGACAGTGAGAGTTTAGATGTCCTGTTGGCCACTTCAGTTTGGTTTGCACCGTTCGCTGAGTTTAAGTGCGCTTTTCGATGGGTGCCAGAAGTCCCATGTGCTGTTGTGGCGGGTTATGTGTTGTTGGTTTGTTGTTGCAATGTGGTGAAGTGCGGATTGCTATGCCGAGAGGTGGTTGTGTAAGTTTCTGTAATGTGAGTATGCGGAAAGTTAAAATTTTGAAGGTAGATTATAATGGTTTTCAAGTATTTGTCGATTTCATACCACTTTGTCTTCACGCTTCTGCACCCAACCTCCACGGCCATCCTGTGTGTTTGGTACTCCAACTTGACAGCCTAGTTGGCAGGCGTGCTGCGCAGTCAGAGCTCTCTTTGTGTGGCTCTAGTGGCTTGAGTATCTACCTCATTTCTGATCCTTTCACTGCCCTGCGGAAAGTGTAGTTTTAGTCACAAGACGTGTCCCTTATTGTCCATCTTGTCAGTTGTCCCCACCCATCCAAGTACCCTTTAGGAGTGGTGGCGTGTGGGCCTGGGTGGGCAGAGCGTGTCCACCCCCACTTTTATAATGGAGGGGAAGCTTAGGGAGTATGGTTTGCTACCGTGGTATTCACGGTTTCGTTTTAGTCCTTTCATCCAAGTTGATTCCTCCTGAATCTGGAGCAAAGAGCCAGGTTTTGAGTAGTTCTCTCAACTCCAAATGACCCCTTGTGTTGCGTATGTTTTTGGTAGTTTATTCCAGGTTGAGGTTGCCAGGGGAGTGAAAGATGATCCTCTGAGTTTTCTTTTGTTGTAGGGTTTTGGAACTAGGCGAATGTTGTTGCTCGATCTGAGTGATCTTGTCAGGTTCTAGATGGTAATGTTCTTCTTTATGAACTCTGCTCCCTGCCTGTGTACAGCTCTGTGCATTATGCACATCATTTTGAACTTTATTCTCTCTTTTATTCTCAGCCAGTTTAACATTTTCAGCACTGGGGCAATCTGTTCTCTTCTCAGTAGGCGGAGCAGGAGTCTTGTCGCAGCATTCTGGATGCGCTGAAGTTTTTTTAACAATCATTCATGCATTCCTAGTTATAGTCTGTTGGCATAGTCTACTGTGGACATGATGAGTACGAAGATGGTGAGTGTTTTGTGGGGGAAAGAGAGGAATGGTAGAATCCTTTTTACTGCATGTAGCAGGAAGAAACACTTCCTGATTATGGCGTTTACTTGTGGTTAAAGTGTTAATTTGTTTTCCATCAAGACTCCCAGGTTTTTTGCTTTTGTTGATGGTGTAGGTGCTGCACCCAGTTCTGTTGGACATGGGATGTAGTGGTTGTTTTCCTCACTTTTCGCTATGATCATTATTGCCTATTTTACCTTGATACACACGCCAAAATTGTTGGCTTTGCCAATACATGTTTTTATTATGGCTTCAGTGGAAGGAACAAATTCCATTACACCAGTAGCGCATCTACAGCTGCAATTAGGCAATTAACTCTCAGAAGACTGCTTAGGAATAACACTGGCAGGAAAAAGTGATAGAGGCAACTTGAAGACATCCCAGGAGGATGAGATTAGAGAGTGAGGGGCGTTTAGTGGTTGAAAATGGCCAGAGGGATTATCTTGGCCCTGGAAAGTCAATGGGTGGGTAAATAATAGAAAAACACCCACAGGCGTCGTGTCTGTACCTATATGTCATCACCCTCCAATGCAATAGTATTGGTTTGTAGATGGCATATACGCACCACCGAAGCGACTTTGAATGCTTTAAATCGAGGGAGAGTAACGAGGTCAGAACCCATAACGACTGGGTGCTGCTCTGTTTATCTCCCCTTGCAATGTGCACAGGGAATGAACTCCCTCCACTGCTAAAAGTATCTACATCCAAAAAGCATTTAATTGACCTGAAGAAGACTGGAACACCAGAAGCAATCTCACACTGTACGGCCGAAACCCATAGGAGTACAAGGAAATGACATGGGTGCAAAGCAACAGGGTTAGGATACCCCGATTTGATATGGATGTTGTGAAGTAGCAAATGTGTTTAAGTTAGATTTCTAAGCAAATATAGGCATTATCGAAATAGTATAATCTATAAAATGGTATGCTACTTTTAACATTGTACCCATATTTTAAATTGTGATTATTGCCAGAAGTCAATACGATTTGTAGACCAAATGTGAAATGCATGACTTTGTGTGCAACTTTTCAGAAAAAAAGTATAGGCCCCTTGTGAGTATTCTAAAAAGATGGACTGCGAACATGGGTTAGATGTTCCCTCTTCAATGGGTATTTCTCTGCAGAATGCATGCACATACCTGTCCATGCATTTTGAGTTATTTTTCACGGGGTTCTTTTTGCAGAAGGTTATTCGGATTGTCTTTTTATGTTTGAAGTAGTTTGAGCAGAAGAGCGCCTTAGCGCTCTTTTATGTTTGCACTGTGATATGGTGGCTGTTTTCCACCCTATTATCAATAAAACAAACTTATGGGAAAAGATTCTCCACTAATGTTCCCTTTAAATTCCCTCAAAACACAGATCCAAGGAATGGCAGAGGTGATGCTTCCATTTTACAAGAAGGGCAGCCTTGTCGAGCTGCTCCTGGAGACAGTACTATAAGCCCACTTCAGGCGGCCCTCTACTGGGCACATGCAGCCTGTCATGCCTTGCAGGAAGTCTGAGAGTGTGCTCAGGGGCCTCAGTGAGCAGTCTAGTATACGCGTGGTGCATTATAAAACACTGACGAATTAATAATAATTACAATAAATACGTGCTTCGCTGTTCATTCCCAAAAAGGCCATTGTAAAAGGATGAGCGACCACCCTTCCCCTATCCCCTATCCCCTCTTCCCCCGACCCATCAAAGCATCCCTTTGCCCGTCTGCCAGAAACTAGAAAGTGGAATATAGATCCCACGAAAGACTGCAAGTTAATTATCCAGAGACCACCTGCTGCACCAGGAGCAATTGGTGTGACATTGCAGACATATGACACAGCGACCAGTGACTCTCAATTTCAGTGTAAGTATTCGAGAAGCTCTGGCTGCTATTTTGAGCTCACCCCCATCCAGTTTGTGATTGTGTAAACACAGCTAGTACCTGGATAAACTGAAAATGGCCTCAGGAGAGCTACCCTGCAATATGAACTGACATCCAGCACAATACATCGTTCCTGTTGGAGGCCTGTGGTGAAGGGCTGCATAGGGAAGCTGCATTCTGAAGTACCAGTAGCTGGCCTTATGATTGCTCCACACAGGAGCTGATGCCAGCCAATGGCAAATCAGAGTGGCCACCAACATGGAGCTGGTGCTCGCCAAGGGCACTGCAGAGCGCCCTCCACGCAGACAACCGGTACACCCAGAGACAACAGACATGCATCTGGTGCCCGCCAAGGAAATACAAAGTACTCTCCATGCAGGTAGTTGGTGCTGAGCACCCTTCACACATGAAGCAAGCTGGTGTCTGCTAGTCACAGTACAGAGCACACTCACCACATGAAGCTGGTGCACGCCAATGACACCACTGAGTAATCTCCACGGTGGAACTGATGCCCGTCAATGACACCACAGAGGGCCCTTCACACACGAAGCTGGTGTCCGGCAAAGACACCACATAGCACCCTCACCACATGATGCTGGTGCCAGCCACTGACATCACAAAGCACTGATCATTTGTATGTCAACAGTGTCCTGATGGCCGCCAGAGACTCTCCAGGTAGTCAGCTGGTGCACATCAATGACTTTATAGAGCTTCCTCCTTACTCATTCCTGCAACAATAAACAATGCTTGAGGTGAAGTGAAAATCATTTACATTTGACAATTTTATGAATTTCTTGACAATTTAGGAATAGTTAGCAGAAATGGCAAAATATTTGGCAAAAAAGAAAGGATTTACCATTTCGTACTCCACACTTTAACTTTTGCTCGAGAATTTTTTAACAAACTCAACCCACTGAGCAACATGCCAAATGTATCCACTTATTTGGCTGGTAGAACAAACTGTAAATTACATTGTGTTGAAAAAGAAACCCGATTTTTTGCTAGGCATTTAATTAACTTTCACTGAAGCCTGTATTTATTTTTTGGGGATGCAAATATTGATATCCTATATAAAAGTACCCAAATATGAAGCATATGTTAAAAAATATCTTCATGTTTTTTGCTGTTGAATTGTTCTCTGTTTTCAATTATGCCTTCTTGCAAGGCATAATTGAAAACAGAGAACAATTCAACGGCAAAAAACATGAAGTCCTGGAGCTTTACCTTTTTTAAGATCAGCGAATGCTACATTAAGATCATTGTCAAGACTTGATTGTCGCATGGATTAGGGTGACCTCCGTCCCTAAGTACCGAACAGGGAGATACCAACAACTTACTGTTCAGTCTTTAGGGCCACAGGTGGCAGGTACAGGAACACCGAAATCCCCAAACGGCTGTTGATGAAACAAGCAATTAGGCATACAAAATACATTGGTCTGTAATACAAGCCAGGCATAATGTTGATATTAGCGAACATGGTCTTACCTATTGATGTGGGTGGGGATTTCGAAAAAAGGGAACCCAAGAGTGATGGTGCTTGATGAAGTATCCCTGAGTGGTGTGTGCTGTACCCTCAGTGAGTGTAGAAGCAGCAGCAAGAGGAGCCCGCGGCAGCCTGCTCCTGGCCGGGTGGAAACACTGACTGGACGCTCTGGTGATGGAAATCCAGGAGAGAGAAGTCACTATCAAGATGAGGTAACACCTGATATGGCAAGAAGTCTGGAAAACAAGAAGCCGTGTTCAGAATCAGGATTGTTAGAATAAGCGTAGATTCAAAATCAGGATGCAGAGCAGTCTGTGGTGAGAAAGCCAAAGTTAAGATTCATCCAAAATATTGGCCGAAAGAAAACCAAGCCAGAGGGGTTAATCAGAGCAAAAATCTGGTAAGCAAAGTCTGAGGTCAATAATCCAGGTGACAAAATGAAGGTTCAAGAGACCAAAACGCCAAATGCTGAAACGAAGCAGCAACTGTGAAGCGTAGCGTGGCGTGATTCGTTGCTACTTAAAGGGTTGCCAGAGACGCCATGTCATGAGACCGTGGGTTTCGTGTCACGTGATGAGTAGCAGACCATGGTTCCCTGGAAACCCAGCGTCTCCTCAGACGCGTCGATAAGCACCAAGGCAACTGTCAATATAGGAACGGGCGTAGACGCCTGAATGGGGGCATATCCTGCGGTATTCTCCAGGAGTGCGAACCTGCCCGTGGAGCCACGCGCACGTCCCTCTGCTGCTGCAGTGAAAAGGAAGGAGGAAGGCAGGTGGGCGTGTTCGGGTATTTTGGGAGTAAAGCAGAGGTGTTATGCGATGTTGAGTGCATGACAATCATCTACAGTAATATTCTTCTGTAATGCAGAATGGTTACAAAGTTTAGGATTAATCATATTTTTTTAAATAATACTTGATGGCTTTGAAGGAAGCTAAAGACTCAGGTGTGCAGAGAGCTTTGAAATAATCATATAAAACATTTGCAATTTCACATCACTATTTCTTTGAACTCAATTTTTATCTACACTACATGTGAAATGATTATTCTCTTCTCTATGTTTTACATAGTTAGCAAGATGCTTACCTGTTTTTATTAGCACCCAGATGAAACTTTGTTATAATCCTGTAATGTGTGCCACAAATCTGTACTGTTAGCAGTGTATTGTAATCAAGCTTTTCATCAGATAAAGGTTTAATTACTGCAGGAGAAGGATTGAAATAAAAACATTTTTCAAGCAGTTTAATATAATGTAGAAACAATTTAGATACTTTGCATTGCTTTTATTAGCTAGACAATGCACACTTTGACCTTGTGAAGTGCTTGGGTCTGAATTCAGTTAATAAGTGAAAGTCACAAACACCAGACCTACACTTTACACTGATTAGTAAAACGTTATTAAACCTCTATAGCTCATGTTTTACCCTGCTGTTCTTACAGCCTATCACTGTGGGGATAGGGGAATTATCTGAAATTGAAAGGAAAACGAGTATAGAGGTGTTAATTGTCTGACCTAAAGATCTGGATAAGCAGATATATGAAAAAGATTTATGTTTTGAAGGAACGAATTAATATTCATGTGACCGAGGGTTACATATTCTCCAAGAATCAATTAGGTGCAATTTGTGGATGCAGTTCAGGAATTATTTCCTACATTTAGAGTTTGTGAAGCAAACTAAGGATTTGCAATTATGTCCATCAACTACCGTTTGATTGAAATCCCGGCATATAATTAAATTGTTCATACCTAGTCATGGAAATGTAATGTTGTAATGTATCCAGAAGTCAGGACCTAGGGCGGTTGGACCATAAATACGAATAACATTGAGCTCAGTCTCTCCAATCTTAAGCGTTGCCTGCACCACACACCTATAGCATTTACTTCATTTTTTTTTTATTAAAGGATAACAACAACATTTTCCTTATCAACTGTGTTTGAAAAGAATATTTCTCCAATCCATCCTCTTTTCATTTCACTATACTCCAAGCAGTTAAGGGCAGATCTTGCAAACAGGCAATGTATGGGCTAAGCTTAGCAAGATGAGTTTAATGGGGCAGCTGAATATGCAGGTATCACCTACCACTTCCTGTCCCTACTCCATACCATTACCGTAAAGTGAAAAACGATACCGGCTGAGGTAGCACTACCGCCCCATGAATCTAGGGGTGAGAGATGAGACAAACTAAGTCAGGTCCTGTTATAAGTAACAATACTCTTTAAACAGTCGATGAACGTGTCTCTGCCATAAAGAATTAGTTAGGCTGTGCGGCACTAGTAGGGATTGAAGTTAGATAGTAGAAAGCACAAGTAGTTGCTGTGTATAGCATACAAGGAAGGAGGATTCCAGAATATCACGAGAAGGACTCACTACAATGACAGGAAAGATGGAATAATAGACATAATTGATGCAGCATACACTGGTAGGGCAATCAACGTATGGCAGATGAACTAGGTAAATGCAACATGAACAGACACAAATATAGATCACCAACATGGATGCAAAAAGCACAGAAGTACAGCAATTTTCCTAAGCACAGGCCACAGCAGGCCAATGAGTTAGCAAGGCCTCAGACATAGATGCTGAATTCATAAAAACACATTTATTTTAGAAGTTTTCAAGCTGCCCAGGCAGTAGTTCGTAGCAAGCGCCCAGGTCAGATGCACGAAAGGGAGAAGTGAATGTGCAGAATGCAGAGACAAGATAACAGTTCCCAGAACTGGAAGCAGTAGACTCCCAAGCTAATAAAAGGTTTAATAAGAGCATAACCAGACATTGATGTCTAGGTGGATGAGATTAGAATGCCAAAAGACTTTGTCACAGATAGATAAAGTGTGTCTCCAGTGACCACAAAGAGTACAAAATGCAAGTTTGAATTAGTTAAAACCCCAGTGAATAAAAAGAAATTCATTCTCCAACACTGTCCCCTAACATGTGATCAAGACATGAAGAGCACTACCTATTCATTATAAGCCAAGCATAGATAAGACACCTGCTGAACTCCCTAGAATGCAAACATACACAAGATGATATACAAGGACAAATACAAAGGAATCGATTGAACACATCGCCTGGGAAGCATGGGGAGTACTTTTATTAGGACCTAGGGCAGACCCTGGACTTCTCTCTCCCCCTACCCAATGTGTATCTTATTTATTTATTTAATGTTCACTTGTTAGGTGCTTATATCGGAAGTAAATACTGGTTCAAAGCACCTATATTTTGATATTTCATCAAAATATCCAAGGTTGGGGAGTAAGGTCCCAACCAATAAAAATCCCTCTTGCCACACCACCCATGAAAAACAAAGACAGCCAATTAGTGGCCAGTATAATGATGTAGTGAAACTATTATCTATGAAGGGCTGTGCTCAGGAGGAGCCATCAGCACTAAACCCAATGAGGAAATTAACACATATGTGATTTGTATGTATCTTAAGATATTAACTAATCCTAACCACTCATAAATAATGTAACTAAAATTGTGGTACAACGTCGTTGGTGACATATTTGAAATACAAAATCCACTCACACTCGTATTTTTTAGAGATACTTGTAAGCTATCCTGGATCTTATTCTGTGCTTTGAATAAAGCTGGTTTTAAAGTCCACTTTGAGTACTACATTATTGAGTATTGTTTTATTATGCTAGTTCGGAAGATTGGGCCCATGTGTACATGAGCAATGATATTTTGATGTTTGGACCCCAAACACCTTTAACATTCCAAAGGAACAACTTTATAGAACTTGAGTCAATATAACAAATTCTATTAAAGCATAGATCAAACAACTGCATAAGAACAAACCTCGGTAAAAATAAATCATTAAACACTGTATTGACAGAACATGCCAAAATATATGCACAAATCAAGTGTAAGGCCTGGAAATCGGAGTAAAAAACAGCAACCACAAAACCACACAAGGATGGGAAAAACATATGGATGAACAAATTATAAACAAGCACTATAAGTGAGCAGTAAAAAAATAAAGTTGAAAAAAAGTTCAAAGAACGTAAAAAAGATTCTGAAACAAAAATATGCTGCACGGGGACAGCTCTACTTAGGCCGGCCAGAACCACAAACATCCATGCTCCCAACTCATATATCGTATGCTATTAAAACGAGCATCACATACAAATACAATCCTAGTTAAAAGCATAGTGTAGAGGAATGAAGGGAGAGAGGAGACCAAAAATAGACACAAAACATATAAGAAGGAACTATGTAATACTGTTTAAGATCCCTGGTCCTTAAAATTAGATAATTTATTAGCAATAGATTTCATTGGGTATCTAGTTTTGTCTCTATGTTTGCCCTTGGATTGAGGATCTCTATCTCAAATAAGAGAATGCACTTTGTTACATGTAGAATGGTGTTTCAATTGCCTTCCCCTGGACAAAAGACTCTGGTGCTGAACCACACGAGTGGAGTACTACAGCATGATGATAATGTCAATACAGAAGCAGATAGAGGAGCAGCAAAGGCCATGTGATCAAGTTCAAAACTTTGAAGCAAGTGGAGGAGTTCATCAGGATCAAGCAACTCTTTTGTGGACCAGTGCACAGGATTTACTAACATCTCAGCTGAATCATTTAGACATACCGATAGCCCAGCCATTTCAAAAGAGGTCTCATCACCACACATTTCTTGTTTATATTTATTGCTATCTTTGAAATATCAGCTGAAATAAATATTCCTTTGCCTTCATAAGTAATCAGAGATTTTTCTTTGCTTCCAGGAGAACCTGTTAAACTTGTATATGCCTCAAAAAGCAGACTATAAATGGGATAGGAGAACCAGATGTATTGGGAATGCTAGAGCAAATGCAATGAGCCAGGAATCAAATTCTTGATACATTTTATAGGATCTTCACCATCTTTTTTCTCTGGAATACTAGAAAACCTAATGTTGTCCCTTGTGCTAATTTTAGTGCTTTAAGCCTGAACTACATATGTCCTATGCCCTCTAATCTACACCTTCTAATTGGAGGAAGCCCTAAAACCTACTTCCTCCAATCAGTTAGAGAAGTACTTCATTTCATTGTATAGATTGCGGATGTCTTCTTTAAGCTCATTAGCCATAATGTTTATTTTGATATGCATATGAGAAATTGAACCTTTAATACTAGAGGGATCCTGAAAAATCTTTGATAAATAATTCTGAGTTAAGAGTGAAGAAGTATCCTGAGATTTAATCGCTATACTTAATGTTGATTGTCAACAGTCTTTTAATCAGAGGTTATGGACAAGGCGTAAATATGATCAGATTAGAGACAAACTGGCTATATAGCTCAAGTCAGAAGTCACCACCATAGAAATATAAAACGTGCTAACAGAAGTGCAATGACAAAAGAATTCAGGAGTATTTGTGCCAACCAATCACAAAAGTAAGCTGATAACTTCAAAGATGAGAATGGCAGTGCAGGAGGTAGTGCTACTATGACATGAACATGGATTTTATCAGTCTTAAATAGAAGCTCTGCCTGAACAGTTGTGAATAAATGATCACAGCGACATGCACAGCTATGTAATCATCCAACAGGCCCCATTAAAGGTCAGAAAGCAACATAAGAATAAAAGTGGAATGCCATGATGCATGATACTTAACTCAACCTGATCTTGGACTGCACGGTACAAAAGCACCACAGACTCTGTTAAAGTGGAAAAGGCCACATTAATGCAACAAGCCCAAGTTTACAAACATTGGCTAACCTAGCTCCTTAGCCTTACATACTAAACTAAATAAGTTAAACATAGATACCATGCTGCAAACACCATATCCCTCCCTCAAGCAATTCCTCCCCTTTTCATTCCTAGCAAGTTAATAACTTGCTGCGATCTGCCCACTGTGCCACAGCAGATCCACTACCACCTAACCCAATGATAGCCTGCCCTTCCGAACAGAACTAACCACTGTCCTTAACAATATAATAACCCCAGATCTTAATAGTATAATAATCCCAAACCAACAAGTAACTGAAAAGGCAGGGCACCCGGCACCCAGGAAAACCCTCTGCAGAGGTGTTATTTCTGCCCCAGCCCACTAAAACACTACTTGTTGTGACAACTCTGATGATATCGTCCCTTCTGCTTTAGGGGCAGACATTTCCCAGGGGACAGGACGGTGCGTCCCCAGTACAATAATCCCCTTGGGGGTGGTCCATGGCGGCAGGCAGTAGAACTCAGTTGAAAATCCTCCAACCCCTTTTCAGGCATTAAATTCCCCTCCCACCTACCCTGATAGGATTGGCATGTTTTACTGTGAGACCGATCCAGCTAGTTCCTTCAGGCAAAGTAAAGATTAAACTAATACTGAAATTGTGTTTTTTGGAAGAGTGGAGCTTGTGGCGGGACTCCCTTTCTCCTGCGCACCCTTTATTCGGTTATTAGTTGAATTAGACCTGCAGCCAGAGTCATAGTTTGTCAAGGAACCAACTCCGAGGTTCCTACTGTCTAGAAAAGTTGTGGGGAGTGACAAACTTTTGGACTGGAAAGGCGCTGGTTGGATTTGATAGTCCAGTATTTGTTTGTAGGCAGTTTGCACAAAAAAATTAGATGGTCCAGGTTGTTGGTGTGTTAAACATGAGATTTTTAGGTTTATTCCTTGTTATAATCAGCACCAATGAAAGACATCATTGGATGTAAATGTAATATTCATAACATGATGATATGTTACACAGCCGACGCGCGTTTCAACCTAAGTCTTTTTCAAGGCTGTGTTTTTGGTGAGGTGGTGATACGGTATACCCAGTGTAGTGACATTCCAAGCCAATTAGTATTAAGGATATTTCATTCACATCCATTATGCATACATAATTTAGGCAGTATCATGAAACATAGACAAGCCAATTGTGATTAGGGCAAAACAGTACAGTGTGACACCCAGGAGAGGTGATTTACCATGTTGAGTGATTGCAGGTGATAGTGACAGTAAAAAATATAGTTAGTTGGACAGGGCAAATTCACAGTTTTAGAAAATCAAGTGCAAATTCACAGTTTTGGTTTAGCAGAATGAAGAGAGAATACTGAAATTGACTTACTACTTCTGAAAACATGTATCGAGACTAGGAAGAGGACTGCAAGGATGACGATCACTTGCATAGACCAAGGTGAGCAGTCTAGTTCTTCAACAAATGTGCTTGGTTCTGAACGACTCCCCTTGCCAACATGGGAGTTTAAATATGGCCCAGCTGAGAGCAAGAGGAGAAGCAGTGACTGGGGAAGCAACACTGTTTCAGGGAGAGCATCACAGGGAGACGGTAGCCCGACACAGAGGCAGGACGCTGTTTACCAGGGAAGGAGAGAACAGACACGGGAGCTTCTTACCATGTCCACAACAATGCCGAGACGGAGGCGGACTGCGAGAAGGACGCGAAATGCTGCAGACAAAGAACAAAACTGAGAGCCAGTCCCAAGGCTACCGGAGACTCAACATGGAATCTTAACGCCCAGAAGACACGGACTGAGAGCAGAGGTACGCGGGCTGGTGAGGATTAACAGGAGGTCCGGTCAAGCAGCTTGAAGTTCAAAAGGGACTAAATAAGGGAAAAGAAGTATTGTGGCCTAAAACACTGAAAAAATATGAATAAGAAAAGGGGCAGATCCCCTTGACATTAACAAGTGCATGACAAGTGGAAACTTAGCTTGGCAGGAGAGTGAACCAGCTGTTACCAACCACGATTGCGAGTCTGGGATCCGCACCCTTATAAAGCAGAAAATATAAGGAAGTCAGACACTCCACATGAAAGTCAGATTGAAAACAAGGAAACAAGGAATGCTACGTTTGGTGGGAGAGTAAACCAAATGAACCAGAGGCTCCATTGCGGCTCTGCGACTCACCGTTAAAGGTGAGATCAAGGATAAAAGGGCAAAGGGCCCCAAACAGAGGAAAGTGGGGCTGAAGCTCAATACATCAAACATAGACAATATATGAATTAACTGGGTCTTGGCAGGAGAGTACACCAAGACCACTTAAGAATTGCAAGTCTGGGATTCACACCCAAATGAAAGGTTGGAATAAAAGTTGTGAAAAGAGAAAAATAATATGAGGCAGGGAAACCCAAAGGAAAAACACCAAACACCGGTTACAAAGGAACATACAAAGTACTTTATTTTAAGGTCAAGCAATGACAAAGTCAATGACAGATCGGATAGCTATCGGCCCTCAGTACAACACAACGAACTTCAACGGGGTTCGATGTATTCAGTGAGAGACTGTACATTGGGACATTCAGGCTTATACACAATTCTCCAGCCTGTTGTCCAACCCCTTCGCGGGTTAACCATTCCATGAATGTATTACTGGTCTAGGGTCTCTGCCAGGTCAACTTTTAATATATACATCAGTATGCGCATAGATCAGTTCCGTTGATACAGGTAATCCATTTACACACAGGTCAACAGAAGGACAAGGTCTCAGTTCAAAACCCTAACAAGTGGCCTGTAGGCAAGTTATACATTAGCTGTACGGAGGTCATGACGACCAGATTCTGTTCGGAATGGCATCGTCCACCATTTTGATGTACAAGGTGACTTTTACACAGCAAGAGAACCTAAAATGGCGGCTTTATTCAAGATGGCGGCTTACATCAATTTCTAAGGTCAAGACCTTGCCGTAGAGAGTTATTCAAGTACAGTTTTAAGCAACTTGGCGTAGTCCAATATACATACAATCGTTATAATAGGAGGCATAATTTAATATCCAGTTTGACAAACCCTCCTTTTGGCCTATGCCAAGTGCTAAGACTACTTCTGATCTCCTTGCAAGTAACTCCATACGTCATCGTCCATACACCCTGAATCGCTGTCAGAGATATCTATGGCCATCAGGTCGTTCACTATGATCTCTTTTAACACATACTCCTTGGAAGTTTTATCCGGGGCATATACTTTATGTCCTATCGTACCTATCGCCTAAGCGATAGGTACGTACCGACATCCCCCTAGCATCGAACATATACTAGGCAGACATTGGTTACAACAAAGGAATAGAAAAACTCCCAAAATGATCAGCAAAACTGAAAGCACCTTCCAACCCCAAGATCGCAAGAAATCCCAAAACCAAGCACTAAGATTCCAGTTCCCCTCGGGGACATGCACTTCTGAGCTAAGGACGTGCAGATTCTGAATTGCTTTGAAAATGGTTGGGGAGGAGTCTGGTACGAAAAGCACAGCAAGCGGACCCCACTAATTTATGTACTCCACCACGTTCAGCCAGAATGACATCTAATGCCATCCGGTTCTGGAGTGCTACTAATCTTATCGCTTTCTGCTCTAATGTCATGTTATAGAGTATATCTGTGGTCCGGTTGATGGTTCTCTCCAGTACTCTCGCTAGTCTCCTGATGTCTTCAGAATTTGCTATCTGCCCCCAAAATGGCACAACTGATTTTGCTATATCTCCCAGGACTTGTGCGGGGATATCACCATTCTCGTCCCGCCGTGGACGAGCCTTTGAAACTTCCAAACTGCTTGCTATGAATACCCCAGTTAACAGGATCCCTAAATAACAGGTTCCCTGCCAGTCCCGGGCAACGAAATGCTACATTACCGCAAATGACATAGACAGGTTCACCTACATACAGAGGTCTGTTTTCCCCGGTCAAATTTGCAAAGTTGGCACAGCTTTTAAAATCTCCCATTGACCGGGTTCCATTCCTCTGTATGCAGAAAGAAACTGAATCGGGGCTATGGTTAACAGAGTAAGAAGGAGGCACAGCATCCTTATTGCCTATCAGAGCCATTTTAAAGGAAACCAAAGATTGGAAAGGACGACATAGTCTATCAGAAGGCCTAACTGAAGCAACGTTGAGTTTATTCCTATTTGCGAAAAGCGAGCATCCCAGGGGAGTCAGAACACGTTTTTCAAAATTATTCAAATTAGTTCCATCAAAATTCTCCGAGATGCTATCATTCCATCGGCCAAAGAACAGTGCTCTAAGAGAGGCATAACAAGCAGTCGTCAAAGGTAAGGGATGAATATACCAACCTAGCCCCTTATCCCCATGTTGCAGTAAATGCGAGCAGACCCAACAATTGATTTTGTTAAAAATGGCATGTGTCGAATTCATAATCAACATCATAGTATTGTTGTGATACTTCTGTCTATGCTGAGAGTCCCTAGGTGACAGAGTATGCAAATGTACAAAAGGAGTAAAAACAGTAGGTACAATTTCAGTTGGCAAAAGAGGCTCCAGAGGATAAATCTCCTCGACGTACCAGAATCCTAAAGCAGTTACTATAAAAACCCCAATTATTATCATCAAAACACAGCAATACGTTTTCGGGGCCCAGGCACATTGTTCATTGTCCAAGTTGGTCACCCCCTTATTTACAAGTCCAATACGGGCAGTAGCGGTGGCAGGCATCGTAGTCTTCAGATGGAAACCCCAATGTTCGTTGCTGGCGACCCCCCGGTCGCGCGGCTTCTTAGTCCTTCCCCAAACCCTAGCCAACAGAACCCTCTTTCTCAAATTTGGGCAAACACAAGCCCTGATGATCCTTTTATTTCTTTGAATGCACAGTCGAACCGTGCCATAGGTCTATGTTCTAAGACGAAGATTATATCTGGTGGTTCCCGGTACTGTTTGATCCGGAAATAAGGTAACGTCACTTCCTGAGGGAAGCAACGTATCGGGGGCAACGGAAGTTGCAGAATTCGGATCAATGGTTTCCGGAAATGACTTTTCCAAAAAGTGTGGAGACAAAATGGACGGTTCCCCAAGCCCCACGGGCTCAGAGAGATTCTCTGACTCGCTCACAGTGCTATTTGCTGCTTCAGGATCATCGATTGCAGCGTTAGTGAGGGGTTCTACTTCTTCTGTAACGTGCGGTGTTGGGTGAGGAAGTTTCTTGACATGCGTCGCGTGTATCCAATTCTTCTTTCCAGCCACCCGCACTGCCGTTTGGGTGACCAACAAGACCTGGAATGGTCCCCGCCAGCGAGGCGCGAGGCAAGAGGACCGCTCGTATGCTCTCACCAGGACCCAGCTTCCAGGCCGGATGTTGTGACCTGGGCCCTCATAGCGTACAGGTAAAGCTGATCGTACCTGATGATAAATGAAATACAGATTTTTAGTCAACTGGTTACAGTAGTCTGAAAGCAATACATTCTCAACACTTCTCAGTGCTTTAAGTCTCGGAAGACCCCAAATATTGGCAGGCCTCCCCATCACCACCTCAAATGGAGAGAGCCCAGTCTTAGTTTGAGGGGTAGTGTGCATGGCTAGTAACACGATCGGTAAGGCATCCGTCCATTTTAGTTTGGTACAGGCACATGTCTTAGCGAGTTTGTTTTTTAGGATACCGTTATGTCTCTCTACCAACCCGGCACTTTGAGGATGTCTAGCCGAATTAAATCGCTTATCAATATGTAGTGCCGTACATATCTGTAAAACTACAGCAGCATAAAAATGTGAACAATTGTCCGACCAAATGACTCTTGGCAACCCAAACCGCTCGAAGTACTCTTTTATCATAATTTTTGCAGTGGTCATGGCTGTAGCATCTTTGACAGGGAAAGCCTCAACCCATTTACAGAAGGCACAAATGACCACAAGGACATATTTTAAACTATTGCACCGCTCCATTTCAATAAAATCAAAATGGATCACTTCAAACGGGGCAGAAGGAGGCCCAAAGCTACCCCTTGGAGTTTCCGTCCCCTTCCCCACATTGTGCTGTAGGCAAATCATGCAATTTTGGACATAATGCTGAGCAATATTCAAAATCTTATCATTTACCTAGACTTTTTCTAACATTTTCGTAATCTGTTGAGCACACACATGTGTGGGACCGTGTGCCATAGTAACCATCATGACTATGTAGGCATTAGGAAGTAACCATTTCCCTTCAACTGTGTCCACCCAAAACCCATCATCATCTAATTTCCCCAAGCCTTCAGCCCATTTCTTAGATTCTTCCATTGTGGCATCAGCTTGGATATCCCGCACAGACCCAATATCCTCGTCCATTACATAGACATCCCTAGTTTCTCTTGAGCATACATTTCTGTGCGAAGATCTGTGGCAGTTTGTCTGGCTATCTGATCAGCGAAAGCATTTCCTTTTCCTACATCATCTGTGATCTTGTGGTGCGCTGCTCATTTCATGATTGCTAACTGACTAGGGAGCGCGAGCGCCGAGAGCAATTGTACTATCAGGGGGCCATGCTGAATCTTGGTCCCATGTGAAGTTAGAAACCCTCTCTCTGACCAAAGTCTCCCAAAGTTGTGAGCTACCCCAAAAGCATACTGACTGTCAGTATATATATTCACCGTTAGTCCTTCGGAAAGCTCACAAGCTCGGGTTAATGCTATAATCTCTGCGGCCTGCGCCGAGTTATGCGTAATTCGCTTGGTCTCTACAACCGTGCTTAATGTAGTGACTGCATAAGCAGCTGTGGATGTACCATCCGGAAGTTTGAAGCAGGAGCCATCACAAAATAGCTCCCCTTGCGCATTATACAAAGGAGTGTCCTTAAGATCAATTCTGCCCTTTGTTTCTTGTTCAGTAGTATACAGGCAGTCATGTGACTCGTCATCACCGCAAACAGTATTTTGCAGGAAAGGTAGGAGTTCAGCTGGATTAAGAACACAACACATCCTAATTTGGATGTGGGGAGCAAACAGAATCAATTCATATCTCGTCAATTGTGCGGAATTGAGGTGTTGCGTTTGGGTTTTGTTCAATAGAACATCTACAGAGTGAGGTACCATCAGGGTTAGATCATGGCCTAGGACCATTCCCTCACTCTGCTTTACAGACGCGGCAGCAGCAGCAACAGCTCGCAAACATCTTGGCAAAGCGCATGCGACAGGATCAAGGGCGGAAGAGTAGTAACCGCACGGCCTATTCTTCCCTCCGTGTTCCTGCGTTAATACAGCCAAAGCACATCCATCACATTCATGCACAAACAACACAAAGGCCTTGTTGTAATTTGGTGTACCCAAAACCGGTGCAGAGCATAATACAGTCTTGAGAAGCTCAAATGATTGTTGATGTTCCGATTTCCATGGAAATGGCGAAGAAATGCCCTTCTTTGTCAAAGCCAACATCGGTTTTATCACTAGTGAAAAGTTTGGGATCCATAACCTACAGTAAGAAGCCATACCTATTAAGGCTCTGACTTCCTTCTGTGTGTTTGGGGCAGACATGCCAGAAATATGTTTTATTCTTTCAGGTGTCAATATTCTTCCCTCCTTTGACAGGAGGTAGCCTAAATAGGCAACCTGCTGGCAACAATATTGTAACTTTTTAAGCGAAGCTTTGTGACCATGCTTCGCTAGATGGATGAGCAACAATACAGTGCCCTCTTTACAAGAGCTCTCAGAATCTGCTGCTAAAAGCAAGTCGTCAACATTCTGAAGCAGCGTACAAGTAGGGGGTAATTCAAGAGTATCAAGCTGTTCTTTCAAGGCCCTACTATAAATGCTAGGACTCTCGGTGTAACCTTGAGGTGCACGAGTAAATGTGAACGAGCATCCCCCTAAGGTGAACGCGAACAAATATCTACTGTCTTTGTGTATAGGAATACTGAAGAAAGCATTCTTCAGGTCCACAACACTAAAGTAAGTAGCCGTAGC
Organism: Ambystoma mexicanum; assembly: GCF_040938575.1. NCBI lineage: Eukaryota > Metazoa > Chordata > Amphibia > Caudata > Ambystomatidae > Ambystoma > Ambystoma mexicanum. Next base: position 581,397,995 of record NC_090928.1, on the reverse strand, counting down.
TCGAATCATAGTTAATATCGTCGTCACATCAGGCACAATTGGAAATTGCGGAGCGACAACTCTATTGATGGCACGCAAATCAATTATAAAACGAAACGGAATAGCATTATCGCCTTTTTTGTACATGGGTAAGATCGGACTATTGCACAAACTTCCTGTAATGTCCTCAATCACCCCACAATGCACAAAATCGGAAACAATGCTCTTCAAAGCTCGCTCACTTTCAACCGAGATCTTATACTGCAGGATACGTGGCAGCTTAATACCATGTTTCAAGACTATTCTAACAGGCTCAATCTGTAGAACACCGACATCATTGTCGTCAGCCACCCACAAACACTCCGGGACATTACTGAATTCTGGTGGCAAAGGTCTAGTCAAAAATTGTGAAACAGAAAATTGCTATGGTGAAATCGTCAAACGCACTCCATCAGAAGAACAATGAATTACCGCATTTAATTCCTTCAACAGATTCAACCCCAACAAATTCTCTCCACAATTCGCAGTCAAAAGAAATGGACAATGGTCCGTAAAGGGACCCAAAGAAATAGGTACCGGCGAAGACACCGGAAAAATGACTGATGTGCCAGAAAACCCTACGGAGACATTGGTTTGCCCTGACAGTGGAATGTTTGGAACCCAAGAATGATCAATGGAGCACTTCTGTGCTCCAGTGACTATCAAGAACTGATGTTTCCTATTTCCCACTACCATTTCAACTTAGGGACCTTTCTGACTAACGGGAATAGGTGTAGGTTCCAAACCCTGCTTTGGGCAATCCTAACGAAACAGAATATCGTCAAGAGGAAACTCCTCAGAGAGGTAAGCAGCAGAAGGGTGATCGAATATGTTTCTTGTATCCACACTCGAAGTCTGATTGTCCCGTGAAAAAGGTTGCTGAGGATCCTGTGAAAACTGACCTGTACCAGGGCTCCCCACCCCGGGGCGACCTCTGGGTCATCTACCCATACTCCCAAATGTGTTATTCGACCTCTGTCGAAGGACGGGGCATTGTTGTGCCGAGGTTTCCTTCCTGCTGCCCTCCTCCCCTATGCCCACGTTCTCCTCACCTGAGCTGTTGGATTCGCTGGGTTCCTGAAGGCGTCGCCGGGTGAGGTAGTCTCTTTTCTTTTTGAGATGCACTTGCTTGTCACGGAGAGAAGCCAAAGTGACAGCTAAGGAACAGCTGTCCTGTGGCTCCCCTTCCGGAATCAAGCCGGAAAGGGAAAAAATCCCAAAGGGAAAAACCCTTGATGGAGGACAGGCTCTTCTTTAGAAGTCAAATCCCCACTGGTGCTGACTGGAGGAGGTGGAGAAAGTTCCAACCGGAGGAAGTAAAGAGCGATGTCACAGAAGGTAAATTGCAGTCCAGTAGATGGAGATTCTGGACGAGTGAAAAGGAGTAGAAGACTCCACCGGAAGAAGCAGCCGTCCTTACTGTGCAGGGAGGAGAAGGAGGCGGTGAATGCACCAGGTCCAGGAGCGCCGGGAGCAGGTAAGGGCACTACGGAGACCGGGGAAAATGGGAAAGACCCTGAGGGTGAGAGAAAAGAGAGAACGAGCGAGAGATAGCGAGAGAGAGAGGGAGAAAGAGAGAGAGAGAGAGAGAGAGAGAGAGAGGGAGAAAGAGAGGCTCCGTAGAGCCGGAACCGAACACGAGAGAAAAAGTCAATAAGCCAGGCACGGCAGAGAGCCGTAGAGTGAGGAGGAGCAGAGGAGGGAGGGAAGCACAACAGTGCAAAAAGTATCGCCGAAGCGAAATAGCTAGTCACTGGCAGACCCGAAGGAAGCCATAAACCCAAAGCGAGAGGGATCCGGAAACAGGAAGCGTCCTGAATCGAGGGTTGCAACGCAACGCAACGCATCTCCTGTGGGCGGAGCTTAAATACTGCACGGAGCGGTGCGTAAGGAAACAGAAGAGGGACTAAAACCTTCTATGTCGGTTTCGCCAATTCCAATGAGCAAGAATCCGCCAATCTCGTCCTCTGCCATAACGGCGCATGACAGTATGCCCCCTCCTAGATCGCAACCACCCCGGCTTCCTGGGGTGTAAGCAATGGAACTTGGCGAGCAGCTGAGGAGCATTTATCTGAGAAGCCGGTTCCCATGAGTCCTCCGACTCTGGGTACCCCTTCCAGGGTAAAAGATATTCCAGCCTGCCTCGAGAGAACCTGGAGTCCCTGATGGCTGAGACCTCATACTCTTCTGGTCCAGGAGAGGAAACCATAGTTTGCGGAGACTGCGATCTTCGGTAAGAATCTGGGACGTGAGGTTTGAGAAGAGAAAAGTGAAAAACAGGATGAATGCGTTTGAGAGAAGGGGGAAGCTGTAGACGGTAGGCCACAGGGTTAATCTTCGAGAGAATAGAGAAAGGACCCAGAAACCTAGGAGACAGTTTAGAAGGCCTCACCCACTTGGGCAAGAATTTGGTTGATAGCCACACCTTGTCCCCTGGTGACCATGTAGGGCACTCCTTGCGATGTCGGTCTGCTTTCTTCTTATTCTGCTTCCTGCTGTTTTCCAATTTTAGTATGGCAGAACTCTGAGCCTCTTGGATGTTTTGAATAACCTCCTCCGCAGCTGGGGAGTTAGAGAATTGTGGAACATTAGGAATGATAAATCGGGGGTGAACCCCGTAGGTGCAAAAAAAAGGAGACATTCCGGTAGCAGAATGTTTGGCATTATTGTAAGAGTATTCCGCTGTGGGAAGTAGAGAGACCCAATTGTCCTGGTGTTGGGTGATGAAGCACCTAAGATACTGCTCCAGAGTGGCGTTGAGTCTTTCGGTTTGGCCGTTGGTTTGTGGATGAAATCCCGAGGAAAGTGCTTTCTCTATTCCTAATCGTGCACACAACGCCGTCCAGAATTTTGAGATAAACTGACTGCCTCGATCCGAGATTATCTTGTCTGGCAGGCCGTGAAGTCTGAAGACATCTCGTGCAAAGGTCTCTGCCATCTTAGTGGCTGTGGGAACTCCCGGAAGCGGTGAAAAATGCGCCAACTTGGAAAAAGTGTCCACTGTAACCATTATACACGTACACGCCTCGGAAACTGGGAGGTCCACTATAAAGTCCGTGGAGATGATCCCCCACGGTCGAGTCGGAAGTTCTGCTTGTGTGAGGAGACCTAAGGGCTTGCCTGAGGCATATTTAGATCTGGCACAGACTGGACATGAACTGACATACTGCAGTATTTCCTTTCTCATACCTGGCCAAAGGAAGGACCGTGAAAGGATTTCTAGGGTGGTCTCTGCCCCTCGATGTCCTGCTAGGCGAGAATCATGACCCCAATTCAAGATCCTCTTGCGCATTGGTCCTCCTGGGATGAACAACCTCTTCTTATAGAATAACCAGCCATCTTTGACTTGAAAGTCAGAATCTGAGGAGAGCTGGGGCAGGTGATTCATGGTAGCGGTCTTCACGTCTTGGAGAAAAGAACCTATCATTGCCAAGATCTGATTACGGTGGAACATCGGCTCAGCTTTGATCAATGCTCGTTCGTTGCGGGAGTCCTTGCGAGACAATGCGTCCACCAGCTGATTATGAGTTCCCGGAAAATAGGTGATCTGGAAGTCATACTGAGAAAAAAGATAGGCCCATCTTGCCTGTCGGGAGTTAGCACATTCCATCTCTTGTAATGCCTTCAGGTTCTTGTGGTCAGTTCGGATTAAGAATTTGTGTCTGGCCCCCATGAGGAGGTGTCGCCATTCCTCGCATGCCAATTTCATGGCGAGCAATTCTTTTTCCAGAACAGAGTAGTTTAGTTGGCTGGGAGAAAGCGTCTTGGATAGGTATGCCACCGGGTGTTCCATTTCCTGTACCTTCTGTAGCAGAACTGCCCCTATGGCAATGGCTGAAGCATCTGTTTCCAATATAAACGGTAAGGATTGATTGGGATGCTGTAGAATGGGACCGGAACAAAAAAGACCTTTGAGATGACCAAAACTCCTTTCTGCCGCGGTAGACCAGGAAAAGGGGAGAGCTTCTTTCTTGAGTAGTCGCGTTATGGGGTAAACGACTTCCGAGAAATTGGGGATAAACCTTTGGTAGTAATTAGAAAGACCTAGGAACCTTTGGACCTCTCGAACCAAGGTGGGGGTTGGCCAATCTAGGATTTCCCGGACCTTGTCCTGATCCATAGCAGTCCCCTCTTCCGAAATAATATACCCCAGGTAGTACACCGTGGGAACTGCAAATCTGCATTTTTCCGCCTTGACCTTCAATTTGTTCCGTTGTAGATGATCTAACACTCGTCTGACCTGTTCGATATGAACCTCCGTGTTGGGAGAAAAAACCAGGATGTCATCCAGGTAGATGATGACTGAAAGAGATAGCAAATCGGAAAACAATCGGTCCATGAACCTCTGAAATGCAGCTGGTGCGTTGACTAGCCCAAACGGCATTACCTGGTATTCATAGAGGCAGAAACGGGTGCGAAAGGCTGTCTTCCACTCGTCTCCTTTGGTGATGCGGAGCAGATGATAAGCATTCCGAAGATCGAGTTTAGTGAAAACTTTGGCGCCTTGTACAGCCTCAATAATGTCCGAAATGAGAGGCATGGGATACCTATCCTGAATAGTGACCTTATTGAGACCCCGGTAATCAATACAAGGACGGAGCTCCGTGGTGTCTCTTTTCTTGATGAAAAACAGGGGGGCACCTGCTGGTGATTTAGAAGGTCGTATGAGTCCATTCTTCAAATTTACGTCTAAGTACTGCCGCAGGACCTGTTTCTCCGTCTGAGTGAGGGAAAACATCCTACCAAATGGAACCAGGGCGTTAGGTTCCAGATCGATAGAACAGTCTTCTGGCCGATGAGGTGGCAGACTAGCATGGGGGCATTCTTGGAAGACTTCCAAAAACCCTGAACAGAAACTGGGTAGGACGTGGATACCGATGTGGTTTTCTGTGCTTATCTTTACCGGCTGTAGATCACCCCTACTTTCCAGCGGAAAACAGTTGGAAGTACAGTATGGGGAAGTGAAGCTCAGTTGATTCTCCGTCCAGTTTATCAACGGATTGTGTCTGCGAAGCCAAGGAATGCCTAGAATGATAGGAAAATGGGCTGCTCTGATGATGTCAAAATACAAAACCTCCGTTTGATGGTTAATGGTAAGAGAGAGACCCTCTATGGTATGTGTGATGAGACCAGAGGACAATGGTGAGCCATCCACACCTTCCACTTTCTGTCCTTCCTTCCAGGCCACCCTACGAAGACCCACCTTGTCAGCCCATAGGGTGTCTATAAAGTTCCCAGCTGCTCCACAGTCCAATAAAGCTAAAGTCTGTACTGGTCTGCCCTCTATGTCAAGGTGAACTACCATGAGTCTAGAGTCTTCCTTGGATTCGGAGGAGGATACCGAGAGGGAGACATAGGGACGATGATGAAAATCTGGAGACCCCCGGTCGCTGGTCCCTACTGGCGCCAGGGGGGAAGCGTTTCCCGAACTCTTGCCTGGCAACGCAGTGCATTCTTTCAGAAGATGTTGGTCTGTGCCACAGTATGCACAAAGTCCTTTCTCACGTCTTCGGCGTCTTTCAGCGCTGACAGGGGAGCTCTGGTAGCACCGATCTGCATCGGTTCATCCGAAGAGGGAGTAGCAGGATGACTGGGAGAAGTATGCGTAGAGGGGTCAGGAAGAAAACCTCTTTGCTTTCGGCGTTCTGATCTTCTTTCTTGCAGACGAAATTCGATGTGAAGAGCAGCAGCAAGCAGATCCGAGAAAGTGGGTGAGCGTGGGGATCTGGCCAGCTCATCCTTAATTTCCTCCTTCAAACCTCTCCTAAAGATAGCATATTGGACAGTCTCTGGCCAACCTGCTCCGGCTGCTAAGGTCTTAAATGAAGAGATGTAGGACAGAACATCTAAAGAGCCCTGCTTGGCGTCCAATAATTCCTCACAGGCTGTAAAGGATAATTCTGGCTGCTCGAAAGTTTGCTTAAGTAGGGTTTGAAACCCGGCAAAATCCTGGAGGATGAGGTTCCCACTGGTTACTAATGGAGTCGCCCAGGACAATGGATTATCAGTCATGTTAGAAATTAGGAAACCCACCTTGGCTTGATCGGTAATGAAAGTACGAGGCCGGAAGGTGAAATAGACCATACAGGCCTCTAAGAATTCTCTCACCTTTTTAGGAGAGCCATCAAACTTCCCCGAGGACAACGCCATGGGAGGTAATTCGGGAGGAGGGGCCGGTTCCCTGGCCAACACCATCTGTTTGAGTAGAGCATTTTCAGTCTTAACTCCTTGCAGTTCCTGGGACATGGCCTGAAAGGCCTTCCACAATTCCTGTACTTGTTCCTGCGTGGACATTTTTGAACTTGTTGGCGTTGCAAACTGTGCCGAGGTTTCCTTCCTGCTGCCCTCCTCCCCTATGCCCACGTTCTCCTCACCTGAGCTGTTGGATTCGCTGGATTCCTGAAGGCGTCGCCGGGTGAGGTAGTCTCTTTTCTTTTTGAGATGCACTTGCTTGTCACAGAGAGAAGCCACAGTGACAGCTAAGGAACAGCTGCCCTGTGGCTCCCCTTCCGGAATCAAGCCGGAAAGGGAAAAAACCCAGGAGGGAAAAACCCTTGATTGAGGACAGGCTCTTCTTTAGAAGTCAAATCCCCACTGGTGCTGACTGGAGGAGGTGGAGAAAGTTCCAACCGGAGGAAGTAAGGAGCGATTTCACAGAAGGTAAATTGCAGTCCAGTAGATGGAGATTCTGGATGAGTGAAAAGGAGTAGAAGACTCCACCGGAAGAAGCAGCCGTCCTTACTGTGCAGGGAGGAGAAGAAGGCGGTGAATGCACCAGGTCCAGGAGCGCCGGGAGCAGGTAAGGGCACTACGGAGACCCGGGAAAAAGGGAAAGACCCTGAGGGTGAGAGAAAAGAGAGAACGAGCGAGAGATAGCGAGAGAGGGAGAGAGAGAGAGGGAGAGAGAGAGAGAGAGGGAGAAAGAGAGGCTCCGTAGAGCCGGAACCGAACACGAGAGAAAAAGTAAATAAGCCAGGCATGGCAGAGAGCCATAGAGTGAGGAGGAGCAGAGGAGGGAGGGAAGCACAACAGTGCAAAAAGTATCGCCAAAGCGAAATAGCTAGTCACTGGCAGACCCGAAGGAAGCCAGAAACCCAAAGCGAGAGGGACCCGGAAACAGGAAGCGTCCTGAATCGAGGGTTGCAACGCAACACATCTCCTGTGGGCGGAGCTTAAATACTGCACAGAGCGGTGTGTAAGGAAACAGAAGAGGGACTAAAACCTTCTATGTCGGTTTCGCCAATTCCAATGAGCAAGAATCCGCCAATCTCGTCCTCTGCCATAACGGCGGATGACAATTGTGCACGCCAATGACCCTCCTGGCGACAATAGGCACACTGGTTAATGTTCACAGGACCCAATGGCACGTTCCCTTGTGGGAAATACTGACTTCTAATCTGCCCACTACCCCCTCTGGGGCCTCTAACAATTTGTTGTAACAATACTTTAGTCTTTAAGTCTCCTTTTCTCTTCTCGACTCTATCTTTTTCATTATTGACACGGTTCTCGTAGTACTGAGCCATGTGCAGTACTTCTGATTGGGATTTTGCCTGCCAAGCGCTCTAGGAAGACATAATCTGTGACTGGATGTCAGGCAGCAATCCACGCACAAATTTGTCCACAAATAATCTTTTCCCAGACTCTGTGCCTAAATCCTGTCCACTGAAATCCGAGAATACTTGTTCGAACCGATTAAAGAACTCGGTGGCACCCTCAGATTTTCCTTAGACACAGGCCGTAAACTTGTCCCAAATAATTCTTTTTTCGGGAATTGTAGTTTTTAATTTTGCAATGATTCTGTCAGGCAAAGTGAGTATCACCTGAGGCGGTCTTTCACCAGCTGGCCTTTCCCCGTCAAGCCTAGTTATATTAGCCCACGTATCTCCCAACCCAGGTGCATCATCTATTGTTCTAACCTGCTTCCACAAATCTACGGGCAGGAGTCCAGGGAATAACAAGTCAATATCGCCTAGGGTGAACACTGAGGACTGCAGGACGGACTCTATCTCTTTATAGAATCCTGTCAGATTTTTCCTAATGTCGGGAATAGACTGCCTAATAGTGTTCACTTCCTGTCGCGAAAACGGGACATGAACAAACTGTGATACATAATGTGCGGGAATGTCCACAGCAGCTATACCTGCTGCAACATTAGCGGCAATCTCAACTTTTGGGACGAATGTCGGAGGTACCTCTCTCATAGGCAACTGAGATATGGGCAACTCCGAACGCTTACTAAGCAACATAGCTAAGTCGAGCGCTAAAGCAGTCGAAGAAGTGTCAAGTGAAAAAGCTCTCTTATAAATACCCAGTAACTCTGTGGGACAACTAACCTTCTTCCTCACACACTCATCCTGTAGGTACTCTACCATTACCTGAATCACCTTCCTTTGCATTTCTAGCGTATATTGACTGAATGTGTCATATACCTCAACCGGAGTTATCAATAAATCCGAAATCCATCTAATCGCATCTCTTGTACAAATTCGTGCTTCCTCAGATGCCCATTTGCGACACGGAAGAAATCGTTTCTGTACATACATATTCTCTTCTTCATCATCCTCATTCCGTAACTTCTCCAAATCTCTCCTATACTCAAACAACCTCTCGACATGCTCATGTACTTTCTCCACAGTGTCTCTTGAAAGTGCTAAAGTATTCAGATCCCTCAGCCCTTGTGGGAGATCCACATTATTCAATTTACCCCACATTGCGCATAAATGAATCCCTAAACCTTCAATAAAAACATTTTTCTCAGGAAAATTATCCATATTAGACAGTGTGGCAAAAACATTAGTTCGATCATCTCTCTCCATACAATGCTTAGCCCATGCAAACAAATCCTGCTTTTTATCTGTAGGGACAGTATTACGAGTAACAGCCTTCGACCCTGCACCGCAATCAACTATAGTCGGTACAGAACTACTCGGGAGTGGGGGTACAGGCAGATTCAATGGAGGTGTTATTACTGGTGCAATGGGAAGAGGTAGTAGAGCAGGTGGAGGAACAACAGCCGGAAGAATAGGAACAACAGGTTGAGCAGGGAGAGCAGGAATAACAGCAGGAAGAGGCAAAGCAACAGGAAGAGGATCATACGGAGGTGGTGCAGAGGCACCAGGCCTTCGCTCGTTTAACAATTTGTCGCGAAACTCATCAGAAACATGAAGGTCTTCAGAAGGATAGATTTTCTGAATACCGAATGAGAAAGCCCTATCCATATTCCTAACTGACTCAGACTGTTTGTCCTGATCATATAACAACGCCTTTTCAGCGTTCGTTTTATGACGGCGCGCATGTTTTTCCCTACTCTTAAGCTGCTGCAACGCTTCTTTTTTCCATTTCTGTAGAACATCAAATGCTGCGGGCCTGGCCTTTTTCTTTAACAAGACCGACTCTAAGTATTCGATACAAGGGATATCAAAACTACCATTGATTGGCCACTGAAGTTCGGAGGCATGTCTGGTTTGTCTGTGCCAAATATCATTAAATACTACACTTCCAATGCCATGTTTACAATACATAGTAAAAGCCGGCGACCCCTCTTGTGGTGCTGGGTGGCTAAATTCCAAAGATTGTCGATCGCTGCGGAATAATGCGCTAAAGCAGCTCGACAATTTCCCAGGCATTTCTCAAATAATTGGTGTTACCTGGTCAATAATTGTGTCTGCAGATACAATGCGCCAAATTCAAATTGTCAGGGTTAAATTAAGAGTCGGGTCACGACTCACCTGACCAAACCTAAGGAGGACTGTACGGTTTATCAAAGAATTTACCTAATTAATTTTACCTTGTGTTTGGTGATTTCGGCAAATCTGCCCGCCTCAAAAGTGGACCCTCGTCAAGATGCCTTCTCAGACCGCACGGCTATCGTCCAATGATCGGATCGTGCAGCGCTGTAGAGGTGTCACGTCTCATTCAGTCGGGCCTGTAGTATCACACCGTCCGATCCCGGGCCGATAGCATACATCAACCTTCAATGGTCCGGCATCAATCTTGAGGGTCCCTATTCGGGCGCCAACTGTGAAAAGAGAAAAATAATATGAGGCCGGGAAACCCAAAGGAAACACACCAAACACCGGTTACAAAGGAACATACAAAGTACTTTATTTTAAGGTCAAGCAATGACAAAGTCAATGACAGATCGGATAGCTATCGGCCCTCAGTACAACACAACGAACTTCAATGGGGTTCGATGTATTCAGTGAGAAACTGTACATTGGGACGTTCAGGCTTATATACATTTCTCCAGCCTGTTGTCCAACCCCTTCGCGGGTTAACGATTCCATGAATGTATTACTGGTCTAGGGTCTCTGCCAGGTCAACTTTTAATATATACATCAGTATGCGCATAGATCAGTTCCGTTCATACAGGTAATCCATTTACACACAGGTCAACAGAAGGACAAGGTCTCAGTTCACGACCCTAACAAGTGGCCTGTAGGCAAGTTATACATTTGCTGTACAGAGGTCATGACGACCAGATTCTGTTCGGAATGGCATCGTCCTCCATTTTGATGTACAGGGTGACTTTTACACAGCAAGAGAACCTAAAATGGCGGCTTTATTCAAGATGGTGGCTTACATCAATTTCTAAGGTCAAGACCTTGCCGTAGATAGTTATTCGCGTACAGTTTTAAGCAACTTGGCGTAGGCCAATATACATACAATCGTTACAATAGGAGGCATAATTTAATATCCAGTTTGACAAAGTGGTTTAGAACCTGGGACTAAGGAACATGTTTTACTTTTGGAGAAACCTTGTTATTTTATACAAAGAGACTAAAAAGACATTTGTCCTTTTTAAATCTAGGGGAAAAGAGCAACCCCCTAGTATTGAAACATTATATTATCTTAAATGTCTAGCTGAGAATATTTATGTTACCTGGATGAACAATATTTTGTTTAGCGAAAGATCACCTTTGCACCATTTGTTAGTTTAAATTGAGAGGGACAGAGGTTTGGGGACATGACTGGGACAGACTTTTTTCTTTTGTACATCCTGACTGTTTTCGCTAGTTCTTTTAAGGCAGGGATAGCCCTCTTAGACATAGGGAAAGGTAGGAGTTTCTCCAACCCCCACCCTTTTACTTTCAATAGAGGTCTACACCTATAAATATACTACCCATGTGTGAGAACATTGCTGCTGGTATCTCACATAGTATAAACCTTGTACCACCCCTTCCAATGCCATCCTCAGATCTAGTTCGTAAAACTAGTTCCTCATCATTGACAGGTGCACACAATCCTTCCTAAATAAATTAAGCTCTTCATATCTAATGTCTTGGTGCTCCAATACCTTAACCTCTCAAATACTGCAAGACTTTTTCATTTTGCAATTGATGTTCCTCCTTGTCATGTCCACCGCTACCTCCATCATAACTTCTCTTCAAGCACTCTTCAGTAAAAGTTCAGTCCAGTACAAAACAACATCTGGCCAGTCCCCCATTATGGACATAATATCTCTCTTCATCTTCTTTAGCAGCACAACCCCAAGATCCTTAGCCAGATCCCTTTCCCTTGCATGCAAAATAACATTGACAATTGCTGATCCTATATGAGACCTACAAAAGCTGACTGTCTTACCACTATGTCCTGATAGCTACAGCCAATCTGCGTCCCAGAAACTCTCCTCCCCGCCTGTTGACCCTCCCATTTAGCCAATGAGTATCAACAAATATATGACTCCGGCAATCCATCCCTTAATTGGATCATGTCTGGAAAGAGAAAAGAACAGCCAGACTCCACTCTTGTAATTTGTACACCACATTTATTATTTTATTTTTAGCTGAGTGCCCTGCCATCTGCCCACTTAAATGTTTCTAATGTAACCCTTCTACAGACTAGATCTCCGTTGGTCCAATTTCTTCAACTCAGGTTCCAATATCCGTAATGTCCTACCTTCCAATGCAGCCCCTATTCTAAAAGAACAGGTCAGAAAATGGCTGCTTCTTCCCTGAAAAATGTCAAGGCCTTCCCCAATTTCAAGAAAGTTCCACAAAAGTCTTGAGATTACCTTTCCCAAGTTCAAAACAGTTCCACAAATCCTTGAAGTTCCCTTCCCCAAGTTCAAGGCAATACGGTTCCACACAAGCCTCGGGGTTCCCTTCCCCAAGTCCGAAGAAACATGGTTAAAAAGAAAAGGGTCTTGAGGCTCTGTCCTCAAGACAAGATTTGCAGTTCATCAACTCTCTGGGTTCCTTATTACCAAGACTTCAACCTAGCAACTTGTACTTGTTTCAATCTCAATGTTCAACACAACTCCAGGTCAACTTGACCCTCCTTCTGGATTGCATCAATAGTTCACTCATATTGCTCCTTCTTGGTTTGTTTCACTATGTCTCTGACTTTCACAATTTTAGGGCTCGCTGGTCTAGGCGCAATTGTCAGACCACACAATCCACCCATCACAGGTTGCACAATCAGGAACCTTAGGCTCTTGAGCCCACACAGGTTCTTCTGTACTTGCCCCTGTGTATAGATCCACATTTACTTAGCTTCTCGTTGGTAGCTTCTTGGCTTCATGTGCTGGTTCACACTCTCCTGGTTTCTCCGGGTTAGCCTCCCTGCTTTGTCATCACATGTAACACATTTCATGCCAGTTTTGCACCTTGCCACACTGTATCCATTCATAAAGTTAATTCTATGTTGGTCTCTTTTATTCCCCACCTTTCTGCCATGCTTTCATTTGTGCACTTTTATTTCGTAGATTATTTTCAAAAGGGCACTCTCCCTTTTCACTTTCATCAGCTAATAGCTTTGCCCGCACAAAGTTTTCATGCATTTCAATATGCAATATGTGTGATTTCAAGTTTTCTTTCAGTTTGGTTTTCAGTATGTGTAATTTAGCTTTACTTCAAGTTTAATTCAGTGCAGTAAAACATTTCTCATGGGTAGCCCTGTGAAAAAGCATTTATTTCAGATTAGCTTAAGATCCCCTATTTTGTTTCATGCACTCACTCATCTTGAAAAAATCTCCTATTTGTAACTGCAGGGAATTGCTGCACAAGAGTGCTGAGTTTGTTGTTGCAAAGAAATTAGCTCATTGTTATTACAGCCTTGGCTTCCACAAGTGCGAATAAATGTTTTCGTTTGAAGCTCTTTAATTGCATGGATCTCACAAATATGCATACTCATAAGTATAATAATTTATGAAACAGGAAATGTTCTTTTCTGTGCTGTTCTGTTTGTAGCAGGAAAGGGTTACCCCAAACAAACTGCAAAAACATGCCGCTAGGCAAGTAACCCTCGGTCATCAAAACAAAAGCTAATGTTGGTAGGAATGTTTTCCTTTCTGTATGAACAGTCTGTTGTCTTGCAAGGTCGGAAAGTGAGCACTTACAGCGCATGGAATCACTCACAGAAATATATGCATGTTTCACAGAAAACCCGATACGTAGCATGGAGCTGTAAACTGTCTATGTCATCTTTGACATCACACTCACAGCAGAACCTATGTAAACTGGAGCGCATAAAAGGATGTAATTTTCTTTCTGTAAATTGCTCACTTCTGCACAGCTATTGCTGGGTAGAACCTGAGTCCGCTTGAAGGGAATAAACCTTTGTTGTTTATACTCATAACTGTGTCTGTTGGTCTCTTATCTTGTTTGAAGTGCAGTTACCAGTATTTGGTTTCACAATTGGCACCTGGGATGTGGGCCCTCTCGAGGATGATCCATCGTATTTTCGAGGACAGAATGACCATGTTGGGACCGTTGAGTACCGGGGATCACTGCCAAATCTGAGACGAAGTTTCTCGCAGCTGCTACTAGTGAACCACATTGGTCGCTCTGCCCAGCGATCATTTCGGCGAGGGTTCCGGACTGTAGCTGTGCGACTGTGTTTTGCCCTTTTGGAGACCACAGCCACGGATTTCATTTAATGGGGGTGATTGTCTTGATTGAAATCAGATGTGTTTATTTTGAGTTGGTTGTAAAAAAAATATTTTGCAAAATACGTTTCCAGGTGAGGAATACCATTTTGTGTAAAATACCTGGGTTCAGTAAAATGCGTACTTGTTGGGCAATGCTGTGCTCTTGTAGAAAATAAACCACTGGGTTAGAATATGAACAGCCTGCCCCACCTGAAGGTTCACACTCATATGAAATTTACATAAAATATGGGTTAGGAGCAATTGCTTTTAAGTCTTTGGCATCACCAGACCAGACATGTACAGCATTTGCAATGACCTGATTGTGGGTCGTTTGAACTAGAAAGGATACAGCTTTTGGAGTCAGCTTTATTGCAGAAAAAAGCTAAGCCTTTCAGACAGAAGCAAGTTCGCAAACATACGACCCAAACACAAAAGGCTTTAGTGCATGACCAAAAGCAACAGGAAGACTTTGATAGGGCAACAAATAGAGCAATACAGTTGGACATATGCAGAATATACCCATCTAAAGAGTTGCAAAGAGCTGATAAATTAATGGATGCACTAACGAGTGAAAGACAAGAACATCTGACTGCTCCACCTCCCTATGTACCAGCGGTGCCTCAACCAGTACTGCATGTACCCGACACCGACTCTTGGCCTGCTGCACCTCCCAAAGCGGAGATTCTTAAGGCTTTGCAACCTAGCTCCCCTACCACTTCCAAATCTGATACCCCTCTATTGCAATATTCATGCCCACTTAGTGATCCAAGAGCTGGGCTTTGTAGCGCACTGACAGAGAATAAAAAAAACAATGTTAGAAGTAACAGCAGAAGACAATATACTGGAAGGGACTGAATTACCGGTCTCACATATCTTGACTGACTACCATACCCATGAACAAAAGTATTTATTAGAAGAACACATGGGAAAAACACTTGCCCGAGGATGGTGCAACCTCACTGATACCACAGTACCCAGAGCATTGCAACATTTAAATTATTCAGCACCTATCTGAGCTGTTCTCACAGAAAGAGGAACTTCATGAACTACAGATAGCAAAGCTAGATGCTTTAGGAATATCTTGTCCTTTAATAAAAACTGCATTCATTCATAAGAGCACTGTCCTCAAACACAGTGAAGATAGTGCAGAGAAACCCATAATCTTTAGAGGCGCTCGTAGAGGGATTTCAAATCCATCCCTTTCCCCTATGGAGATCCATGAAACTTTTAAGCAATAATCCCCATCCATTCAGAAACAGGTATTACAAATAATCGCTGCATACCTACAAGACAAATACATTAAAAGGAAATTGTGTTGTACAGCAGATTTTATGAAAATATATACGCACACTTTCCCAAATGACACTGCACTCTCTTCCCTGTCTCTCAAATTGGCTTTACTGCTCAGCAATAGGATTGATAAGGCCACCACTCAGATTCCCAGTAGAGAGTGGCCTCAACACTTGTCCCGCAAATAGAGGAGCCATCCAATGATGATGTGCCTTCTAGAACAGTTGCTGCACCCTATATTGAGCAATTTCTATATTTCCCCTTTTCCAGACAAGAAGTTTAAGCTATCCATCACAGACATAAGGAAGAATCCTGCCAGGTTCTATAAGGAAGTACAGTCGGTCTTTGCTTCTTCAGTTTTTACCTTAAAAGATATAGATTTGTTATTTCCCGTCATTTTACCTTCCGATTTATGGAGGTAAATCAGGAACATAGATGATAACGGGGCATTGGCGGGGAACTCATGGCTGCCGACATACAGAGAAAACCAGCTGAGAAACCTCCAGAGAAAATATTAGCATTACCTAATGCCAACCTTTATAAACATAAGACTTTAGTACCAATGAAAAAGATTATATGGGACAAATTAACAGCCTACATGCAAAGGAAATCTGAGGGGGCAACAGAGCATTTCAATAGATTTGAGCAGGTATCTGCTGACTACAGCCGACAGGATTTGAGCACTGAATCGGGATAGAGATTGTTTGTTGACAAGTTTGTACATGCTCTCTTGCCCGAAATTCAGTCTCAAATCACAGCTCCAGAGAGTGCCTGGCAAGCAAAGACACCTTCTGAAATACTGCCGATGGCCCCGAATAATGAGAACAGAGTTAACACTGAAAAGGAAAGAATAGAAAAGAAAAAAGTAGATGTGAAGACTAGGGTGTTGTTACGGGTAGCTACATACTAGGGTACTAGGGTAGCTACGGAGGATATGCCCCAAATAGGGCACAGGTTATGCCACACACTGGGATAGTGAATGAAACCCAGCGTGCCTACTGTAAGCAGGAAGGCCACTGGAGGGCACAATGCCCAATACTCCAGCAGAAGGGAAACAATATGTACGCGAGCTGAGGAAGAGGACATAGTAATGGCATGCAGGGACTGAATAGAAGCCAGTTTTCTCCCCCTCCACAATTCAGCAATAATACAGCAAATACAGACATGCAACACCCAACTAAGCCCGCCAAAATGTTCGATAACACTCCCTCACAGAATTATTTTTCAGACTACACATCTGACGAGATATTCTTTGGCTAGGACAGCCTGAAACAGGGGCTGGAACCTCCCCCTATCCCTGTCAATCAAAAAGGACACTACCTTACAATGAAAGTTAGGGATAGGCCACACACATTTCTAGTTGATACGCATGCACAGAAGTGCACCATTGATCACCTATTGGTTCTAGATATTCCTCTGTCAGGGCAACAAAATGTTTCTGTAGGGTTCGCTGACACACATGTAAGAAGTCCGGTCTCCAAACCGGCACCTCTTTCTCGTGGGACCCTTCACTGATGCATGTCCTTTTCTATGGACAACTAACTGCAGTGAAAACTTGTTAGGTTTGAATTTACTGAAGAAATTATATGCTATTATTTACTGCTCAACTGATGATGTATATTTGACTATTTCACTGCAGCACACTTCTACATTTCAGTTGTTAGCACTCCCACTACCCATAGAATTGCAAAGTGTACCCACTCATTTATGTGCCCTTAGCGATAATGACATGTTAAGGCCTGATTTTGAACCAGTACGCA
The DNA here is from genome assembly GCF_040938575.1 of Ambystoma mexicanum. Classification (NCBI taxonomy): domain Eukaryota; kingdom Metazoa; phylum Chordata; class Amphibia; order Caudata; family Ambystomatidae; genus Ambystoma; species Ambystoma mexicanum. The sequence continues at coordinate 581,381,057 of NC_090928.1, read as the reverse complement.
TTCAGTTAAAGCATAATGTTACATTACCACGCATACCACAATACAAGATTTCAGTGGACGTAGAAGCCACACTGAAAATAATAATTTCAGCACTTGTAACAGTCCTGTACTTCCTGCGTACAAAAAGTGTGACAACACACTGCCTTACTGTTTTGTAATTCACTTGCAGGCTATCAATAAAATTGTTGTCCCCAATTTCCCATTGTACCTGACATCACAACTTTTTTGACTATGATTCCTGCCCAGGCCACTCCTTTTTATGTTGTAGATTTAAAGAATGCATTTTTTAACATACCGATATATGCTGACAGTAGGTACTTATCGCCTTTTCTCCGGGAGGGTTATCATTTACATTCACTAGAATTCCCCAAGAATACACTGAAAGCCCAAGCATTTATAGGGCACTCAAAGAACAACTGGACACTTTAGAATGACCTTCATCTTGCACATTGATACAGTACATTGATGACCTACTTATTATCATGGATTGTAAGGAAGCTTGTAAAGACGACACTGTGTTGTTTTTAACACACTTGGCTAACAACGGTTTGTTTGTTTGTTTGTTTGTTTGTTTTATTATTTATATTGCGCACCAGACCCAGGGGTATTCGGGTGCAAAAGCATAAGAGGGTTGTTAAGCTTAGGTTAAAGGGTATTCAAAGATAAGTACAGCTAAGGTTACAATGCTGTACAGATGAAACAGGTAAATCAAAAGAGAATATACAATGTGTGGCGTAAATCAGTGTGACATACATAAATATAACGAAGGCAGTAAGTTCTCATATATACAGTGGGGACAGGATGGATGCATGTGAGGTATGGTCAGACATCCTGTTCCTTTAGCCAATGGATGAGACTAGCTCTGAATTGTATGTAGGGTAAATCTTCCCTTGGAGCGGGGGGAGGGAGTTCCAATATTGAGCTGCTTTAATGGGGAAGCTACTCCCACCGGACTTGGTGAGCTTAAATCTAGGTACTAGTAGGAGGTTGGAGTTAGCCTTTCTAAGTGGGCGAGAGGCTGTGTGTCTATTAAATCTGTCTATGAGGTATTGTGGGTCTGCGTTGTTGAGGCATTTGCGTGTCAGGGATGCAATTTTGAGAGAGATTTTGTCTTTTGTGCATAGCCAATTGACGGATCTCCTAAGGTCAGATATGTGGGTCTTTTTAGGGAGACTTAGGGCAGCTCTCAGGGCATTATTTTGAAGAGTCTGGATTTTGGAGATGATATATTTATTGCTGCCAATGTATAGGGCATTGCAATAATCCAATTTAGATAAGATTATGGCTCGTGCTAAAATGATAAAGTTATTGGGCGAGAGGAAGGGCTTAGCTGCTCTGATTAGCTTGCAAGTATAGGATGTGGCTGAGGCTAGAGTATTAACTTGTTTGCCAAATGAGAGCGTGGAATCTATGTGGAAGACAAGTGTTTTGACTACCTTGGCCACAGTGATATTGTTATTGTCAATTGTGAACGAAGCATAGTTAGGGCCTAATTTTTTGATGTTGGATGGTGTACCTAGAATGAGGAGTTCTGTTTTGCCATCATTCAGGCATAGACCGTGCGAGGCCTGGATGATGAGGTAGACTCCGTTTTCAAATGTCACGTCTCGGCTAAATTGGAAACTGCCTTGGCGATTGTCTGAGCGCTATCGGCACGTAAAACCCTTTGAAACTACAACTCCCACAACTCTTGCTATTATAGCCACGTGACATACACGCATGACGTTGCTGTGTTTTCATTCGTTTGTGAACTGCATTTAACTCCCGTCTATCCGGAGATCGGGTGCTCCTAAACTGTTGTTAGTTACGAGCTTCTGTTCCCGGACTCCTGTTTGCATCCTTGACTACCCGGCACTCGAATGAAGTTGTTGTCTCTGCCTTGTCCTTGTCTGCCTCCCGACGCCTGCCTCCCTCGATTGTTACCCTTGGATTATATGAACCCGGTTTGCTCATTATTGACCTCCCATTTCTGAATCCTTAAGTTTTGGTGACCTGATAACCCGAACATTTCCGTAAGGGAAATAGCGTGAGGTGAACGCCCGCTTCCCTGATCATTTCATTTGTTTTCCTTGTCCACTCCTGTTACTTTGAACACTTTTGGGACGCTCTGCTGCTTACACTTTGGATTGCTTTGGATTGATTTGAACCATTTTGGGACGCTCTGCTGTTTACACTCCGGATTGCTTTGAACATTTTTTGGGACGCTCTGCTGCATTAACTCTGGATTGCTTTGAACACTTTTTGGGACGCTCTGCTGCTTTCACCGTGGTGTTCCTAGGATACTGGCACACCTTCCCTTCACCAGACAACCTCCTTGTTTCTGCATTTCGATACTAGTAGGTTACTGGTACATTGTTCCTACGGAGCAGGTAAGAGTGAGTAATTGTGGGCGGTGTTGGCTGTTTGTTCTCCGGCACTACTTAGCTGCATTTCCTGAACAACTGTTTTGTTCTTTGTCCCTCTAGCTCTGACGATTCTGCTCTGGCCTTTTCACTCAAGCCCCCGGCCTGCCAGGTGTATTGATCCCTGTAGGCTGAGCTCTTGGGAGGGAAGTCTTTGGCACATCACCATAAAGATTTCAGATTCCTTGAGTGAAATGAACTTCCCCAGAAGAGTGGGGAAGTATTGTCTGCAACGACCAGAAAACAATCTCTGAGTTGTGACAACAAAGGCCAAATCCTTGTCATAATCTCCCGTCAGCAGGATGAGGATCTGTGTATCATCAGCGTAATTAGTTTAGGTGATACCTAGACCATCTAGGGGGAGGCAGGCTCACTTCCTGGTGAGGTGGTCTAATGGCTGTGATAGCACGTATAAAAGTTACGGTGGGTTCAGGTTGCAGGTTAAAGGGTTGTTTACGTGAGTGTCTACAAGGTAATAAGTTAGGGGACTGTGCACAGGCGTTTAGCGGGCTGCAGGTTGAATGTAGCATGCAGACAATGGTGGATATAACTCTAAACTATAGCACTAGTGGTAGTCGGAATTCCATGCATAAACAAAGCTTATCCATTGCTGTGGAGTGAGCGTCTGGACTAGGCAGTATTACAGTGATAAAGTACGAGTACGTGTTTGATAGTAATGGTAGTGCTGTATAAGTCTGTGAATGTTAGCTCGCGTGGAGCCAGAGCGTGGCACAGGGGGTCTGGCAGATGGCAGACACAGGCACGAAACAGGCATGAAACAGGAGCCAGCCTTGTTTCTGTGGGCCTTGGGTGAGGTGGGCCGGCTACGCCTGCCAGCGGCCAATCGGAGAGGAAATAGACAGGGCAGCCTATCAGGAAGCGGTGAAGGTTGCTGGGGCCTGGGCCTGGATGGTCACAAGGCTTCTTTAAAGAAATTCCAATATTGTCAACAGGAGGTTGCCTACTTAGGTAACCGCCTTTTGAAGCAGGGTAGGTGCCTTGCTCCAGAAAGAATACAGACTATCTCTGACATAACGGTTATCAGGATGACTTTTTATTGCAAGCAATGGTTTCCGAATTTCTCCCTTTTTATTAAGCCATTGTTAGCACTAACGAAGAAAGATGTAGCTCTACCTCTACCTTGGGATACAGCTTTTCAAGATGCTTTTGATATGCTCAAAACTGCTCTGTGTTCCGCGCTAGTATTGGATACTCCCAATTACACTAAGAAGTTTGTGTTATTTGTGCATTAAAGAGATGGTTGTGCTTTGGCTGTTTTAATGCAGGAACATGGGGGAACGAAGAGCCGTGTGGCTATTTTTCCTTCACGTTGGATCCCTGTTGGATGCGCTTTGCCAAAATGTCTTAAAACTGTGGCTGCTGCCGCTGTATCAGTAAAACAGAGCTAAGGCATGGTTTTGGGTCACTCCCTAACCGTCATGATGCCTCACTCATAAGATGTACCATTGAACAGAATGCAAACACAGCATCTCACATCTGCTCGCCTCACTAGACACAAGCTCATTTTGTTTGCACCTTGCATCAAAATTAAATGAAGTAACTCGTTAAACCCAGCTGAACTGTTACCTCCCATAGAGCTGAGTAGCATTCCTGATATCAGGCATGATTGCATTTGTATCACTGAAAATGAAACAAAAGGAAGAATCGATTTGATTGATTGATTGATTGATTTATTTATAGAGCGCATTACACCGATTTGACTGACACATCTCTGCAATTCCCAGATGGAGAAATATTTTGTGATGGTTCTTGCCTTAAACCTCCAGACAGCACTTCTACTGCTGCCTATGCAACCACCATACTAGATACAGTGGTAGAAACTAGGAGGATTCCTTAAAACTCTGCCCAAGCAGTAGAAAAAATTGCCTGACTGAAGCTTGTGAGATATCTCAAGGGTTGAAAGTAAATATTTATACAGACAGTCAGTACATCTTTGGTGTAGCTCACAATTTTGGGAAACTATGGGCCGAAAGGGGATTTCTGACATCCCATAGCACCAAGTTTCAGCATGGTCCCTTGATAGTGCAGCTTTTATCACCACTAGCATTACCTGTACAGCTAGCATTAATGAAATGTGCAGCCCACCAGAAAGTCACTGACAGTATTGGAAAAGGCAATGCTTTCGCAGACCGAATTGCCAAACAAACAGCCACAGACGTACATTTTGGAATGTACCTATCCTGCTAGATGGGTCGCTGAGAGTGGGATGATGGAAGATGGCATTAGAAGTGTAAAAGAGATTCAGGCCAAGGCCACAGCCGAAGAAATGAAAGAGTGGGGATCAGGACCAGCCCACATAGATGAGGAATGTTGCTGGGTTGACCATGACAAACAGAGATGGATGCAAACAGAGATGGATGTTACCGAATGCATATTTACAAGCTATAGTGACCATGGCCCAGCCCACTTAAGCCCAAAAGGCATTTGTAAACACCTAGACCTGGTATGGAGGAACTCCAACATACCCAAAATAGCGGACCGGCTGGTCAAGAATTGCATCATCTTTTTACAGCATAACATTGGGAAGGGAACAACAATACCCAAGGGCAACTTCGGTCCACCTTCCAAGCCTTTTGAAGCAATAAACTTTGATTTCATTGAGATTGAAAGATGTCAGAATGTTAAATAGGTTCTAGTGGCAGTTTGTGCATTTAGCAAATGGGTCGAAGCTTTCTGCAATAAAACTGCAATATCTACAGTAAAAGTAATGCTAAAATAGTACTTTCCCCGTTTTGGTTTACCAAGGGTAATCTGGTCAGACAATGGTTCACACTTTATAGCATCAGCCACCAAGCACGTGTGTGAGGGATTACAGATAAGAAAGAAATGTAATTCTGCAAACTATCACAAATCGGCAGGATTAGTTGAGAGACACAACAGTACCCCAAATAATAGGCTAGCAAAGATATGTGCACAGAGCCAGCTAGAATGGCCTGAAGCCCTTCCATTAGCTTTAATGTCAATGAGAATGACAGCCCAAGCAAAAACAGGTATGTCCCCATATGAGATTGTGATGGGGAGACCTGCTAATGTGTGGAATGTACCCAGGCCGAAAAAATTGCCTGAGATTGAGCATCCATTATTGGTAGACTATTGTAACCAGTTGACTCAAAACTTGCATTTGATTCACTAGAAAGTACAATAAGCGTTGCCTGATCGATGCGGGGATCCTGGCCACACCATGCGGCCTGGCGACTACGTTCTGGTGAAAGACTTTCAGTGGAAATCCAGCCTTGAACCACACTGGAAGGGGCCACTCCAGGTCCTATTGGCCACCCAGACAGCTGTGTGTGTAGACGGGAAGAAGCACTGGATACATGCTGCAAATCTGAAACAAGTACTTTTGCCCTATGACAGATAGGTAAAGGAGGGGGTAGCTGATTCAGAACACAAATAGGTTCCTCCACACATACCTTTCTGTGACAGAGAATACACTAACCCAAATTTTAAGCAGCCATGCATTTCAACTTTGCCAATCACTGACACCTTGTTTGAGGAACACTCCATGCTTCGAGTGTCCAATGTTCGACCACGGAAATAGCTAGGGAAGGACTTCTTGTGAGTAGGAAAGTGTGTTTTTTTTTTAAGTATGGCACCCACAAGAAACCAACGATATTCCCTCCATATACCCCAAAGACGCCTGGAGGTACAAACATTTGCCACTGGAATGACCAGGTCCAAAGTATTTTCAACTTTGCCAAACACTGACACCTTGTTTGAGGATCACTCCATGCCCCGGGTGTCCAATCTTCGACCACGGAAATAGCTAGGGAAGGACTTATTTTGAATAGGAAAGTGTGGTATTTTTTTTAAGTATGGCACCCACAAGAAACCAACGATATTCCCTCCATATACCCCAAAGACGCCTGGAGGTACAGGGAGGCAGGGAAAAGAAGTCTCCAAGCAGGATAGGCCACGTGGTCAGGTGCCACCCACGGATGAACTGATAAATCCTATATCAGTGAGGCTTCTTAACAGACACTGAAAGACTATGCCTCTGTCTGGGGTAAGCAGAAACGATGAAATACAAACTTTTGACACTGGAATGACCAGGTCCAAAGTATTTTGGTCAACTAGAGATATATGTGTGATTAAAGCTATTTTGGCATGTGTCGTACTTATATTAATGCCTGTTTTATGGTTTCTAGAGAGCTCACACCCCCTTAGCTCACTATTGCCTATGGTCAGCTCCACTACTAGGTCTCCTTTCTATGTACACACATACACACTTCGTCCCCTTGATCTTGAACACAGAGAGGGATAGCTCAATAGCGCCTTCATAAAAATAATGAATGATACTCAGGCAATACTGAACAAAAGAAATTGTTGGGTATGTACCCACCTTCCACAACATGGTGAGAAAGAGGTAGGATGGTACATATGGCCCTTCCCATTGTCCACTGCTTGCTATGCATCCTTTAGGGCCATTTTCTTTTGGTAGATGGAATGACAGTAGCACTGGTAATTATAATGGGACAAATATAAATATGTTTGATCAGCAGGTGCTACTAACTTTGGGATGCTCAGTGTTTGCTAACAGGAGCACTACCAACACTGCCTCTACCAAGCACTCAGACAGGAATTCTAGACCAAACCAATCAATAATATAATTTCGAATGTCACCAGTAGGGAATAATAATAATGTATAATTGGTTATTTATAACACGCTTAATACCGAAGAGGTTTCTAAGCATGGACCCGGGATTCTAACCTCTGTTAGTCTGCGTCATATTGCTTCCAAGACGAGTGTTTGCCACTGAGCTATACTACCCATGCCAAGCACTCCTCTGCGCATGGGTATTATAGCTGGTAGTATTCCCTATGAATAGGGAAGCAATTCCTCCAGCATAAACAATTAACAATAATCCTGTCACTGTAACATTTTGCCTAAGTAAGGAAGGTGCTAGGTACATGGGTATATATGACAAATATATAAATACTGCAGTTTTGGTGAAGGAAACAAGGCCCTTGTACATTGGGGGATCAATTTACTTAGTCTGTGGGAAGCAAGGAGATCCATGGTTTCCCAAAGATTGGAAAGGAACATGTTACTTGGGGATACTGTTACCATTGTTTTACTTCATATCAACTTTAGAAATATTGAAACACCGTTCTAGGAAGGATATAAATACCAATACAAATGGACAAATATTATGGCATGTGTCAAAAGCAACAGTTCCCTTTTAGGGCCTGGTGATATACTCCTGAGACGTTAGAGGTTTGGCCTGAGTGTTAGAAACAACGATTAATAGGACAACCAATTTACTATTCAAAATGACTTTAGAACATAGATCTATTAGACTGGTTACTCTTTAAAATAGGATAGTAATAGACACAATGTTGGCTGAAAGAGGAGCGGTTTGCAAAATGGTTGGTCATTTTGCTGTGTTTGCATAGCAGATTCCTCCCCTACTATGTTTCAAGCTATTAAGAGGTTACACATATTGGCGTCTGAAATTCATGTTAACGAAGGTAGCTGGGACATCAGTAATTGGGCTTGGAATTTGCTTACCACATGGGGTTGGAAAATACTTTCTTTCCTTGCTATGATCACTGTTGACATACTTTGCTGTTGTTTCTGCATACAATGCTTGCCTACTTTAGGATCTGGTCAAGAACTCTAAAACACCTACAGCCTGAACTCTTGTCTCCTGGGAATGTGACAAATGCATTAATTATGCAGGATATGGAAATTCAGAAATGGATGAATATCGATTAACACGCATTTGATGATGTATAAAAAAATGGTTTAGCTTAGGCTAAAAGGAGTGTTTGTGAAAATGCATTTATTTCAGGTTAGCCTTAAACTCCCCTATTTTGTTTCATGCACTCACTCCATCTTGCAAAAATCTCCTATTTGGAGGTACAGGGAATTGCCGCAAAAGAGTGCTAAGTTTGCTGTTGCAAAGAAATGTGCTCATTGTTATAACAACCTTGACTTGTTTTCGTCTGCAGCTCTTTAATTGCGTGGGTCTCACAAATATACATACTCATAAAGAAAATAGTTTATGAGATAGGACATGTTCTGTTCTGTTCTGTGCTGTTCTTCTTGTACGAGAAACGGGTTACCCTAAACAAACTATAAAAACATGCTGCTACGCAAGTAACCATGTTGGTAGGAATCTTTTCCTTTCAGTACTTGTGGGATGTATTAACCCACTTCTGCTCTGCCCTGCGGCATCACTCTGTGCTGGTGGTGCCAGAATCATCAAAATGGCAGCAAAACACCCATGTGCTCCAAAACCTATGAAAATTGCGCTCTACAAAGCACAAAAAGATGGCTGCCAAATCTACAATGCATGTTGTCAGTGGTGGAACGGAGACTGCACTCCTGAAATATGTCACTGGGCTACCCGACAAGTAAAAATGGAGACTGTATGAAAATCAGTGCTTGCTGAAAGAAATCCGGAATCTTGTTTTAAATCTTATCTTGGTTGCTGAAAATACATAATGCGCGTCCAAAATACCCACAAACATCCAATCTTTTTGCTGGGTGTCACATTTTACTAAATTCAAGAAATCATTGTGAAATTGCAATATTCTGGAAAGCTGAATTGGTCATCAAAACACCCACAGCACAAGTTTGCTTGCCTGTGAAATCTGTCAAAATCTGGGCGCAGTACCAGCAGCTGCCTGAATGACTGTTTTCAAAAGCCTGCTTTAAAACTGTAAACGTGTACGATTAAGATCTAATATCTGAAATCTAAGTGACCTGTTATCAAGAGTAACCAAGGTTGTAACTATTTAAACTTCATGGTTTAGAGTCTGGAATCAGTGTTCTAGCTGCTTGTTTTAAAATTGCAAGTTTATTTTAAACAAAGAAAAATGTAACATAATTACATTTAAATTAAGCCTAACTCCAAGCCAAAACTAGAAACAACTTCCCCCACAGGGCCAGGCACCTCCCTTCTGCTCTCTAGACCAGGAACTCACACCCTTGTGTTGATTAAGAGGGGAGAGGCGCTTGGGCTGCTCTGGGAAGGGCAGAATGGATTTCCTCCCAGGCAAGGAGATGCTAATCAGGAAGGATCGTAAATGGCCTCTGCTAGAAGGAAGGGGGCGGAGATTGCTTCTGAGCTGCAAGAAGGAGAAGGAGGCGGGGCCAGACAACTTTTGTTGATTCACAATGGACAAAAAGCATATTTCTAAAAAGACTGATAATTTACTGTGTACAATTGTAAAACACATGTAAAGCCCGGACTTCAGTACCTAATTTTTGGATGCACATTTTAAGAGGAGCCAGAACTCTGTGCTATGTTCTGGGAAGTAACTGTAGAAATTGTGGTTTTCTACCAAATGTAATTATGTCAAAAGCATGAAACTTTACACGCTTATGCTCAGATACAAAGCACACAGATGTACACATTTCTGGACAAACTAGATATTGTGTTCCGGCCCAAAAGGGCAGAATTCTTTCAAAAGCCGACACAAGATCCTACAATGACAGGGCTTGGAAGAGCATCTGCTCCACAAAATATGTGATCTAGATATGTTATTGTTGTAAAGTTTGCAACATTGTAAATATGTATTATAATAAAAGTAGATTTCATGTTCAAAAGCCAAGACGCATAAAACCACATGATCATGGTGACACCCTGTTTTCTCCTCCAATCAAGGGAGAGGGGAGACTCTAGCCTATAGCCTGGAAGGATAATCCAGCATACACACCCCTTTACCAAATGCATAAATAGAGAAAGCTGAGGACTTAGAAGGACACACAGATTCACCCACTACCCCAATCCTGGTGAAGCACCCTGAAGGAGATCCATCAATATTCCTTGCTCCAGACTTCAGAAACTTGGCAAAGCAGAAAGGCCCACTCTATAGTTGAACCATTCTTAGCTAGGCCTTAAACTTCTAGAACTAGAATCCCACAAATTTAAAGGGGAAACCAAAGAAGTAGCCATTCTGTGCTGTAACTGCTTGCCTGCCAAATCATTATCTGTAGAACCAGGGCAGATTAAAACCAATCCTATGCTGTGCTGTGCCGTGCTGTGCCGATCCTGTCCAGTCCTGTCGTGCGGTGACCAGAGCACCTTGCTGGTTGCAGACCCTGTCCTGTCCGGTGTGCCCACCCGAATGCCTGTCCAGAAATGAGATCCCTGACCAGAATTCCTGATGGTTCTCTTCAGACATATGTAGTGAGTATCCATAGAATAGGATTGTGTCAGTAGCCTAAGTACTGTCCATAGCAATCCCTATCCAAATCCATCCTATCTTGTCTTCAGAACTGCATTGTTAGAAATATTTTTGAATTGCTGGAACTCTTTATCTTATCGCTACTACCTTCTTTTGTAATAGTATTGTTAAACATATCTTTGCCCTGATATATTTCATCTGAAGAAGGCAAGCTCTTCGGCAGGCAAAAACTTGATCCAGAGGCGTTCTGGTCTAGTGGCTGTGCTCCCGTGTAGTATTTGCTTCTTCATAGTCTGACCCTAGTGTAAAGAAATCCTGTTTGTCTTTTGAAAGCGCATCCCTGTTTTCTCATTTTGGTGCATATTTGAAAAACGACCTCCAGTAAAACATCTATATCTTCTTCAAATCTTATGTTAGAAACAAAATTTAAATGCCTGCTTGTAGCTAACATCCACAACTTTCCATAGAACCAAAGACCGCATCTCAATTACCGCACGCAGAAAAGTATGCCGCAAATTTTCATTTTGGCAAAATATTACACGTGTAAAATAGCTTTTCATTGCACCCGACCTCAAATTTCAGTTTGCACATTGCTTATTGGTGTCAAATTATTGCTAATGTTTGTCTGCAACCATATAAAGCGGCTCCCATTAGAATTTAAACAATTTCAGTGATTTAGCCCATATTTAGTGTTTACCCATTCCTGTCAAAGACAACTTTAAAACCATTTTGACAGTTTGCCAATCAGTTCTGTTTCTCTCTTGTGTTTGCTGGGGGGAAATTGGGATTGATCTATTTGCTTGAATTCTGCATTCCTGAAACCTGTTCTCTCTCCTCTTATCCTTCTACATTGCATATTGGGGGGTTGAGGTGTGCGCATGGGGGAAGAGGAACTACATTGCCATTTGATCTGAACACACACCCACAAAAGTATTATTGCTGTGCTGCATTATATTTGCGCATTATTACTCCTTGTGATTAAAGAGATTGCTTAGTGTGACATCACCCCATTGGTGATTATTGTATCCCCATTAAAAATAGTGTGATTATATTGTGAATATATAAATACATATTTAACTTTGCAAACCAGCCTGATTCCTGGTTCAGTGTAACCGGGGAATAAGGGTTCCAAGAGAGGGGCGTGATATAAGTGGTACATCGTTCAGAATAAAAGAACTTTTAGACACAAATAAATAAATAAGGATTTCAGTCGTGCATTACACGCTAGGCATTGACTTAGGTGAAGTGCCAGATTGAAATCACTTACAGATTGGGGGCTCGTCACGAGATTTCTGAATTAGACATACCACTTGTGACAGTCTAATACAGCGTACTAACTGGAGGGGTACATAAACCTTGTTGGGCTACCACACTGTGTTACACTGTAAAAATGCCCTTCAATAGGAAGGCTCTAAGGAGTTGGCCTGTTTTGCAAAAATAAAATAACTCCTGTAAGTCAGAAAGGAAATTAATATTTCCGGAATGGTGACCCCAGTAGAAATTAATATGGCAAAAGAACACCCACTGCACAAATTATTTGTCAGGGGTGAATGGACAGAGCAGGAGCAGAATGTTTGGTTGCAGGAAATCAAAGAACAAGCCACTGCCACCGGATTAGATCATGGCAGGATCAGGGTCCATTACAAATGGCACTTAGTGAATTGTACATGACCCCTAAGGTAAAAGAAGAGCAATGTCAAATTGCCAAAATAGCGGCATATCTGTACCTCCACATTGGAGCAATACAGGAAAAATATGCCGAAAACCTAGATCTGGCAAACAGGCGAGTACAATCACTGGAAAAAGCCCAAACTGATCTGGACTCTGCAGAACAAAGGCTACAAAAGAGCCAAGAATCAGAGAATGAAACTAGGCAGTACCTGATAAAAGTAAAAGGAGATCTGGATATCCTGCAGCAAGAGAAGGTAGAGCAGGATACCAAAGTACTAGCGCTGCAAAAAGAGTGTCATGAAAGTGTCGACTCTCTCCTACGGAGCCAACAAAAGCTGAAACAGCAATTGAACTATAATAGAGCCTGCACAGGGCAGATAATCGCTCTGCAAAAGCAGATAGATGAGATAAAAGAAGAAAATAACAAATTAATTCTAAAAGACCTGGACTCCCAGACAGAATTTGATGAAGAGCGCCAGAAAGCTGGTGCACTCAAAAAACTAAGGGATGACCTGGCTGCACAGAGGAGTACTCTCATTCAGGAAAGGGACACCTTAAACCAGGAGGTCAGTTATTTAAAAAGCAAGATGGAAGACTATCACCTGGCACTTCAGGGACTGGGTGAGCTCCAAAAAGACTACGAAACACTGTTAGAGCACAACAGAAGGGTGGAAGATGCTCTAGCAAAGAATGGCCAGGCCAGTAAGGACAGGGTTCAGGAGGTAAACCTCCTGCAGCAAAAATTGGCCCAATACTCCAAAATTACATAGAAAGCACAGAGAGACAATGAGGCTCTCTGTGAGAAAAATGACAGGCTCCATAGACATGTAGCTATGCAGCACCAACTGATAGAGACTAGTAAGGCCTTTATAGAAGAACAAATGGGTCAGGTTATTGGATATCAACAGGGAGCAGGGGCTGAGAGATGAGGTCAGCTGGGAGAGGGAAACACCTGAGCATCACCTCAGGAACCCTGGTACCAGAGACTTCCATCTCTTCAACTCCATGGACTCTGCCACCCCATGTCCATTGGCGCACATGAGCCAAGGGCCACGGGGATGGTAGACTGCAACCCAATGAGAAATATGGGGCTCACAGATCAGCGCCTACCAGGAATGGATGGGCGGGCATCTGTGTATGGGTTCCCAAGTGCTAGGGCCATCGTCTCTGATCAGGGAGACTCCAATGAGGGAAGGATCAGAGAAATGGATTCTCAAAATATAACTTACCCATAGACCAGATGGTAAAATTTGGTTGGGAACTCCATGAGGGTAGGCCCACTAAGGGCTTCCTGAAAACCTCTTCCCAGCTAGGACAGTGTGGGTAGGGGGTACTCAGCAAATCCGGGGAGCAAGGAAGAATCAGAAGACTCTTCTGAGCACCACAGGGAGCAAGAAACTAGGCCCCCACATTCTGCCAGCCATTCCCAAGCTCGCAGAATCCAGGAGAGCCAAGAAGATCAGACAGGCACCTCTGGTAGCAGTGCCTCTGAGTCAGAGAATGAGTGGACCAGGGTGACCCGAACTAAGAAAGCCAACAAGGTCAGGAGGGCCTTGCTCAAGGATCCCCTGAAACAAATAAAAGCCATTAGGAGCATCATCACGCCCTATCCTGAGAATGCAAAATATTCGGTTTGGGAGCACCTTGAGCTATTTGAACAAATGATGGAAACTTTCCATTTGAAGGACAGCCAAAGCTGTATTCAATATGTAAAGTGGACATTTTCTCACGAGTACTCCAGCTTCTTTGCGGGGCTGGAGGATCAGAATCATTCCTGATGGTCCACCTATAGGGCAACCATCCTGAAACATTTTTTTGTTCACAGGAATCCGCAGGAGGCTCACAAGGCAGCCTACAACTTGCAATGTGGGGAAGACCAGGCCCCACAAGAATTTGTCCAAGAGTTAAAACGTTCCTTTGCGCAGACCACTAGAAGGGTGCGCACTGACAGCAAAGAATTTGCAAAAGCTTTCTTTCATGCTCTCCCTAAGTATATCATGACCCAGCTAGTGAGGGACTTTCACGAGAAAAGATCACTAGACTGGGTCATTGAACAAGCCGCACCATGTATGAGGTGCAAAAGCCAGTGGAAAATAAAAATAGTGGAAAAGCCCCAAAACAACGAACACCCCTGCTGCTGCTAAAGTGGCAGAGGTGAAGGTTGCCCCCATTTTAGATTTAGAGATGGGGGGGCCAAAAAACCTGCCCGCATAGAATTAAATCAACCCCAAACCCAGAAGGCTCTCGGGCCAATCACAAACAGGGAGCCAGGGAGGTAATCCCACAAATGGGACCCCTAACTCCTCTGACTACATCAGCCCACGCTACAAGGGCAATAGACCCATCCTGGGTTATGTATGGAGTCCTCCAGCCCGGGGGGGGACCCAACCAGACAGAAGGAAACCCAGGGAACTTCCCTCCTCACTTCCCCCAGGAGGACAGTAATCCCCCAGATACTGGACAAAATGTCCTTCCTAGGTACCCGCCAAACTTTAACCCCCAAAACAATCCATCCTTCTTTCTCCACTTTCCTGAACCCAGACAGCCCAATCCGGGAGAGGGGAGACCAATGGTGAAGGGGTACCCAATCTTTCTTACCCCGGGACATTTTGGGAGAAGGGATAGCGACCCTTCCCGGGATCAGCCCAGGGGAGACATGAGGACCCTAAACCAGCCAGAGCGGGTGTCCCAACTAGAGCACCAGGTCCAGAACATGGCACCGGATCTGGGTTGCATGCTGAAGGCTCAACAGAACCCTCAGATGAGCATGGCGGTGCAGAATGCCTCAAATCCAGGACCTGGTGCTACAGAGCAATGACGGGGGAAGAACCCCGACAACCCACCGGTTCCCAGGGAGGAGGCACAAGGGGAAGGGCGGTGTAAAGCCCTTCAGGAAGCTTCCTTCCCCACTGGTAGAAAGCCCCCTGGAAACCCAGAAACCGGAACCAAAATCTCCTGCCCCCGAAGGTCTGCCACCCAAGGAGCAGAGGGGGGCGGGGTAGGAGAAATAAAGACCTCAAAAGACCCATTTTGTGGAGGAGGTACAGATCTGCCAGTTTGAAGGAGAGGGGTCTTCAGAGGATTCTGGGAAAAGGATCTTCTCCTTCAGAGATGGGGAACTCTTCCCAAAAAAAATGGGTCCCAAAGGATCCAAATCCAGACTGGGTAGATTTGGGGACCGAGTTAGAACCACCCCTCATCAAACCCCAGAATCACCGGCACAGAAACCCCCTGGTTCAAACCCATCCTGGTGACTGCCTCAAAAAAGGGGGGCAGCCTAGAACCAGACCCAGGGGAACCCAAAACTTCCCCATATCTAGCTGTCACCTTTTTCTTCCAGATTCCCAAAACTGCAAACAGAATCCTGCCAAATCACCTTTCTGTCAGTATCTAAAACCAAGAAACTAACCCACCAGTTGTCCAAAAATGTACATTATCTCTGCCCCCTTGAGGAGAAGGAGGGAAAATGCTATGTCTTGGTCCAAATACAGAGGCAATGTACAATTTTGGCACTCGTGGACACTGGATTCCAAGCTATCCTTCAGTCAAAAAGGGCCTTTGATCAACTGAATTCAGGGAGGGGGGAGAAATACCGAATTCCTCTCACCCCTCTTCCTGGACAACTTCAGAACTTCGACAGGAAGGAAATTCCCGTTGAGGGGACTGCGGATTTGAACATTAAAATTGGGCGACACAAGGTGAAGCACCCGGTCATAGTTGTGACTCCAGAGGACACACCTTGTTTATAAGGGAATGACATCCTGCGTAGGTTGTCGCCCCTCATAGATTGTGTAAACAAGGTCCTCTGGACCCAGACTAGCCGAACTAATAAAATTGAAACATAGCGTCAACCATGTTAGTTTAAACGGCAAATGCCACATGGTTGAACAAAAACAGGACCAAATAGAATTTCACTTCCAGAATAATCAAATCCCAGACGTGACAGTAATTGCAGTAGGACAACAAACCGACAATGGGGGGTCCTCTCTATTTCTGAAAAACAACCTTCCTTCCAGTCTAAGGTGGCATTCCACACTGGAAGGAAACACCCTGAAATTCTTTACAAATTCACAATCAGAAAATCCCATTCCTATAGTCCATAAACATGAGAAATCAGCTCAAATCCTGGCTAATATTCAGAAAATTGGAGAGCAGTTGTTCATCCCTATTCAGTTAAATGAGGAGAAGGACACTTTTCTCGCCCGTGTGTGTGTCAACAACGGTAAAAGCTTCATCAGCGAAGCCATGTTCCACAAAGTCCCAAAAGATCCCGCCATTTCCACATTTAAACTGACAGACAAATGTGAAATGGACCTGGAAACACCCAATTGAAACATCTGCTGCCTAGCAGGTGTATGCTCAAAATTTCCATAGGCAACAAGAACATAGTCCATAATTGTTGGGTCGTGCGAAATGTCCCTGCTCCATTTTACTTAGGCAGTGTCATTCTCAATCGCTTTGCCATTAGTTTGGACCTAATAAACTTCAAAGCATGGTACCAATTAGCGGGTAATCCCATGGACTTTGATGACCCAGAGAAAGCATTTAGGTCAGCTCAACTGCTGCTTTATGCAGTTGAAATTCAGATTGGAGAGGAAGTCACCATCCCAGAACGGACCCGACAATTCTTACTGGAAGTGAAAGTTAAAAGAGGACAGAAACTGAAAAACCCTGACGCCTGTGTCCATCTGAATGCTCATTTCCAACAGCAAGGGTTGGGGGCAAACCCAACACCACTAGTCAATATAGAACATGACACGATTCCAATAGATGTGGATAACAGCGACTTAAAGAGTATCACTCTAGCCGCAGGCACCATTATTGGAATGGCGGTTGATGACCAACATTTTTCCATACATTTAGGTAATGAACTGTTAGGACCCATCCCCAAAGGCTGTTTTGACAGTGATAGTGACAATGTCACAACACCAGACAGGATCTTCACCTGGCATGGGGGGATTTTCCTGGTGTACACTTCCTGCCCTTACGGTAAGGAAGATGTGACCTGTGACTTCAGGAGGGATGAGGTGATATTCCAAGTCCGCGAGGACTGCCTTCCCCACCTGAAGCCACCAGTCCAAATCAGCACTTTGACCAGGGACTTCTCCACCCAGCTGGAGGAGGCCCCTGAGATAGCAAAACCGGAAGTCTTTCCAGGCGTCAGGCAGATGGTTGAAGAGAAAGTCAACCTAGCTGATGCCTGTGAGACTCTGGAGCAAAAGCAAAAATTGAAAAAAGTTTTCTTAGATGTTCAAGATCTCTTTGCGGTGGACTCATATGACTGTGGTTGCACCGACATCCACACAACAATTCCCACAGACCCTGGCATGACTCCAGTGTTTGTGAGGCAATATCACTTGCCTCTCGCATCAATGGAGTCCCTTACTGAAATAATTAAGAACCTTGAGTCCCGTGGGATAATTCGTCCAGTCCACAGCACCCTCAATAATCCGGTGCTGGGGATTTTGAAACCAAACAGCCAGTGGAGACTCTGTGCTGACCCTAGGGAGCTCAACAAACAGGTCCATACTTCCTGATGGCCTCTTCCCTACATTGACCAAGGGCTGGCCCAGATCCAGGGGTCACAGGTATTCACTGCAATAGACCTGCCCAATGGGTACAGGACTGTACCTGTCAGTAAGGAAGACCAATACAAGCTGGCCTTTACCTTTGGGGGGCAGCAATACACTTGGACCCGGACTCCCTCGGATACATCAACTCCGGCAATGAGTTTAACATTTTTCTACACAAGGCCATGCCCGACCTGGGTGAAAGGGGTAACCTGGCCTGTGTAGATGATGTTTTAGTCAAAAGCTCAACTGTGGAGGAACATATAGCAGAGATCTGTTATGTACTGACACAGTTGAGGGCTGCCAGAGCAAAACTCTCCTTTCAAAAGGCACAGTGGTGCAGAACCTGTGTCAATTTCTTGGGGCATGAGTTTACTCCTCAGGGCCTCTGTCCCCATGAAAGGAAAGTGGAAGCACTCCAGAATTAAAAGACCCCTCAACTCTGAGGGAACTAATGAGCCACCTTGGACTAACGAATTACAGTAGAAAGTTCATTGAGGACTACACAGAGATCACAAGGCCCCTGATCCATCTTTTGAAGGTGGGGTCAAGTGGGAGTGGGGTCCAGAACAAGCCAGAACAGTAAGATAACTCAAAAGAAGCCTCTCACAAGCACCTTGCCTATCTTACCCTGTCAAAAACAAGGAGTTCTTCTTGGAGACAGGGTTCTCAAATACATGCTTGACTGCAGTACTATATCAAAAGCATGACAAGGTCAATAAAGTAACCTCCTATGCGAGTAAGACTTTATCCTCTGTGGAGGAAAAATTCAACGATTGTGAGAAGGCACTCCTGGCAACGGTGAGGGCATTGAAGAATTACAGCCCATTAATCCAGGGGGAACACATCATAGTGGAGACTCCACACCAGCCCCTGCAATATCTCCAAAGTGACAGAATCCGGGCCAGAAATCTGAGTAATTCCTGAATTACTTCCTGGATTCTGTCAATGCAAGGCTTTCCTGTGGAGGTCAGATATGGCCAAAACAAGAAGAGTCCCCTCGTGTAAGGTCTGGCTGACTTGCATGATTGTGCCAGAGAAAACTGTCTCGAGGACGAAAGTCTTAAAATCAAAGACAACATGGAGGCATACCTTAATTCCCCACACAAAGTCTATGAAGAAGACCAGTGTGCGGGAATGCCCACTGTCTATGTGGATGGGTGCTCCTACCATGTTGACAACAACAGGGAAAAAGAACTTGTGGCCGGCGTAGGGAATGCATGAGTGAATGATGCCCCAGAAACCTTCGCTGGGTACAAAATCGGCCGCTGAAGTAGTCAAGTGGCAGAGTTGATGGCTGTGCATCAAGCCATCCTCACTGCTGTCCAACACCGACTCCACGATCTGGTCATAATCACTGATTAGGTTTATGTACAGAACGGGTTCATGGAGCACCTGGTTAACTGGAAAACCAGAGGCATGCTATGTGCTAATAACAAACCATTGAAACATGGAAAATTAATCCAAAACATTGATGATCTGGTCACCTCGAATGGGATGACCATCTACTGGAAAAAGATCAAGGGTCATTCTAAAGTAGAGGGACCAGACAAAACTGGAAATGACCTAGCTGATCAGCTGGCCAAAACCGGAGCCATCCAAGGGGACCTACTTGAGATCGAGTCCCTGTTGGGGGAAATCCAGGTCACTGCTATCACAAGGTCCCAGACAAATGCTCACAATTAACTCTCAACTGCACAATGGAGTAAGGAGACCCCAGATGCTGATTTGATTACGGCTCAAAAAGGGGATCCAATAACTGGTAAGTTTTATAAACACATTGAGGGCCCTGAGAACTTTCCCCTGATGGATACTGATTACATAGGGAAGGAGGAGTGTTGATGAAATGTCCAAAAATGTTCCGAATCCAAGACGGTTTGTTGGTGAGGAGATCCCTAGCTGGCCATGACCAGTGGGTGGTCCCCATCTCATTCCGAAGCCTGATGCTAAGTCACGCCCATGATACGGCCACAGCCGGTCATCGGGGGTTTCATACAACCCTAGAAATCTTGAAGGGGTCTCTTGTGTGTGCACAATTTCAGCCAACATCGCTCACATACTGTGTGCCTCTCCAAAAGAAGGGGATGACACTGCCTTGGTCAGATTTACAAGTCGATTTTATTGGGCCCATGATTCGCTCCTCTAGGGGGAACAAGTACATGTTGACCGTGACATGCTTGTTCACTAAATGGGTGGAATGTCTCCCGGCCACAAATTACAAGGCAGAAACAGCAGCAGCCCTGATGATCAACCACATCTTCTCGCGTTTTGGACTACCCCAAAGGATGGAGTCAGACCGAGGTAGTCACTTCACTAGCCAAGTGATGACAAGTGATGACAAAGATGTGGGAGATACTTGGGGTCAAAAGGAAACTACACATTGCCTACCGGATAGCCTCTAGTGGTGGAGTTGAGAGATACAACAAGACGATTGTGAGCATATTTAAAAAGTTTGTGGCATATTCTAGGCCAAGTTGGGACATCCAACTACCTCTTGTCCTGATGGCCATCAGATCTAGCCCTTCTTCTGCAACAAAAATGTCACCATTTGAGCTGATGACTGGACGAAGGATGGTGCTTCCCCAGCATCTGCTCTACAGAACCCAAGAGCAGACCTCAGATAAATGCCTCCACAACTCATGAGTATGTTGACAATCTGAGAAAACACCTTCAACATGTTTTTGCCTATGCTCAGCAGAATCTAGAAAGATCTGCAGACAGTATGAAGACCCAATATGACCTTAAGACAACTAGAAAAGAATACCAAGTAGGAGACCAGGTCTACTTGTACTATTTCCAAAGGAACCAGGCCAAACAGAGCAAATTTCTTCCTAGCTGGCGGGGTCCTTTTGAAATTGTAGACAAAATCTCACCAGTTGCCTACAAAATCTGTATCCCCAAAGGCAGTTTGGCAGAAGGGGAAGATAAGTGGGTCCACATCAACCAGCTGAAGTGTTGCCATCCTAGGCATACTCTGCAGCAACAGGAGGATTCATCTGGAAACCCAGAGGGGGACATTCCAGCTCCCTAGAAAATTCCGGCTGTAAAAATCATCCCATCTGTTATAATCAGTAATAATTATAAGCAGGAAAGATTGTCATTTATATGTCAAATATATGCATCTGCCCCACTACATGAATAGTGGTGGGGAAATGTCCACAAATATGCTCTGTTTTGTCATTATAGGACTGAAACCATGGATGCTAAGCACCAAGGAGGACCACTCGGGGACCGGAAGGAAAGACCCAAGGGGCCCAGGGTATCGCTCCATACTCTCATCCAGAACTAGCAAGGAGAACCTGTCGATCCACCACTGATGGGAGAAGCAGACGATTTTTACACTTGGACCAAAAAGAAAAACTGAACATCCCAATCTCCTGACTTCCCCTTGAAGGGCGGTCAAAAGTCAAATCGTGAGGGGGGCTTTGTGGGATGTATTAACCCACTTCTGCTCTGCCCTGCGGCATCACTGTGTGCTGGTGGTGCCAGAATCATCAAAATGGCCGCAAAACCCCTATGCGCGCCACACCCTATGAAAATTGCGCTCTACGAAGGACAAAAAGATTTCTGCCAAATCGACAATGCATGTTGTCAGTGGTGGACCGGAGACCGCACTCCTGAAACATGTCACTGGGCTGCCCGACAAGTAAAAATGGAGACTGCATGAAAAGCAGTGCTTGCTGAAAGAAATCCGGAATCTTGTTTTACATTTTTTCTTGGTTGCTGAAAATACAGAATGCTGGTCCAAAACACCCACAAACATCCAATCTTCTTGCTGGGTGTCAGATTTTACTGGATTCAAGAAATCATTGTGAAATTGCAATATCCTGGAAAGCTGGATTGGTCATCCAATCACCCACAGCACAAGTTTGCCTGCCTGTGAAATCTGTCAAAATCTGTGCGCAGTACCAGCGGCCGCCTGAATGACTGTTTTCAAAAGTCTGCTTTAAAACTGTAATCTTGTACCATTAAGATCTAATGTCTGAAATCTAAGTGACCTGTTATCAAGAGTACTCTAGGTTCTAACTATTTAAACTTCATGGTTTAGAGTCTGGAATCAGTGTTCTAGCTTCTTGTTTTAAAATTGCAAGTTTATTTTAAACAAAGAACAATGTAACAAATTGACATTTAAATTAAGCCTAACTCCAAGCCAAAACCAGAAACAAATTCCCCCACAGGGCCAGACACCTCCCTTCTGCTCTCTAGACCAGGAACTCACACCCTTGTTTTGATTAAGAGGGGAGGGACACTTGAGCTGCTCTGGGAAGGGCACAATGGATTTCCTCCCAGGCAAGGAGATGCTAATTAGGAAGGATCGTAAATGGCCTCTGCCAGAAGGAAGGGCGCAGAGATTGCTTCTGAGCTGCAAGAAGGAGAAGTAGGCGGGGACAGACAACTTTTGTTGATTCACAATGGACAACAAGCATATTTCTAAAAAGACTGATAATTTACTGTGTACAATTGTAAAAAACATGTAAAGCCCGGACTTCGGAACCTATTTTTGGCTGCACATTTTAAGAGGAGCCAGAATTCTGTGCTATGTTCTGGGAAGTAACTGTAGAAATTGTGGTTTTCTACCAAATGTAATTATGTAAAAAGCATGAAACTTCACACGCTTATGCTCAGATACAATGCACACAGTTGTACACGTTTTTGGACAAACTAGATACTGTGTTCCACCCCAAAAGGGCAGAATTCTGTCAAAAGCCAACACAATATCCTACAATGACGGGGCTTGGAAGAGCATCTGCTCCACAAAATATGTGATGTAGATATGTTATTGTTATAAAGTTTGCAAAATTGTAAATATGTATTATACTAAAAGTAGATTTCATGTTCAAAACCAACGGGAGGATTCTCTGACTCATAAAACCACATCATCATGGTGATATCCTGTTTTCTCCTCCAATCAAGGGAGAGGGGATACTCTAGCCTATAGCCTGGAAGGGACACACTTAGGATAATGCAGCATACACACCACTTTACCAAATGCATAAATAGAGAAAGCTCAGGACTTAGAAGGACACACAGATTCATCCACTACCCCGATCCTGGCGAAGCACCCAGAAGGAGATCCGTCAATATTCTTTGCTCCAGACTCCAGAAACTTGGCAAAGCAGAAAGGCCCACTCTATAGCTGAACCATTCTCAGCTAGGCCTTGAACCTCTAGAACCAGAATCCCACAAACTTAAAGGGGAAACCAAAGAAGCAGCCAGGCTGTGCTGTAACTGCTTGCCTGACAAATAATTATCTGCAGAACCAGGGCAGATTGAACCCAATCTTGTGCTGTGCTGTGCCGATCCAGTCCAGTCCTGTCGTGCGGTGACCAGAGCGCCTTGCTGATTACAGACCCTCTCCAGTCCTATGTGCCCAGCCGAATTCCTGTCAAGAAACCAGATCCCTGACCAGAATTTCTGATGGTTCTGTTCAAACATATAGGCCCTGATTCATGGACTATTTGCGCCGAAGAAAACAGGATTTTTGCGCCATTGTACCGAAAATCCCTGTTTAACAAATGGAGATTTGCGGGCAGCATGGCGCACAAATCCTGTTTTTTTCAGCGCAAATAATCCATGAATCAGGGCCCTATAGTGAGTATCCATAGAATAGGACTTTGTCACTAGCCTAAGCACTGTCCATAGCAATCCCTATCCAAATCCATCCTATCTTGTCTTCAGAACTGCATTGTTAGAAATATTTTTGAATTACCTGAACTCTTTATCTTATCCCTAATACCTTCCTTTTGTAATAGTATTGTTAAACATATCTTTGCCCTGATATATTTCATCTGAAGAAGGCAAGCTCCTCGGCAGGCAGAAACTTGATCCAGAGGCATCCTGGTCTAGTGGCTGTGCTCCCTTGTAGTATTTGCTTCTTCATAGTCTGACCTTAGTGCAAAGAAATCCTGTTTGTCTTTTGAAAGCGCATCCCTTTTTTCTCATTTTGGTGCATATTTGAAAAAAATGACCTCCAGTAAAACGTCCATAACTTCTTCAAATGTTATGCTAGAAACAAAATGTAAATGTTTGCTTGTAGCTAACATCCACAGCTTTCCAGAGAACCAATAATCTCAAATCCATATAGTTCTTGCACGAATTTTCGTTTTGACAAAATATTACACGTGTAAAATAGCTTTTCATTGCACCTAACCTCACATTTCAGTTTGCACATTGCTTATTGGTGTCAAATCATTGCTAGTGTTTGTCTGCAACCATATAAAGCGGCTCCCATTAGAATTGAAACAATTTCAGTGATTTAGCGCACTTTTAGTGTTTTAGTCATTCCATTCAAAGACAACTTTAAAACCATTTTGACAGTTTGCCTATCAGTTCTGTTTCTCTCTTGTGTTTGCTAGGGGGAAATTGGGATTGATCTATTTGCTTGAATTCTGCATTCCTGAAACCTGTTCTCTCTCCTCCTATCCCTCTACATTGAATATTGGGGGGTTGAGGGGTGTGCAGGGGGAAGAGGAACTGCATTGCAATTTGATCTGAACACACACCCACAAAAGTATTATTGCTGTGCTGCATTGTTTTTGCTCATTATTACTCCTTGTGATTAAAGAGATTGCCTAGTGTGACATCACCCCATTGGTGATTATTGTATCCCCATTAAAAATAGTGTGATTATATTGTGAATATATAAATAAATATTTAACTTTGCAAACCAGCCTAATTCCTGGTTCAGTGTAACCGGGGGGGGGACGTTTCAAGAGAGGGGCGTGATATAAGTGGTACATCCTTCAGAATAAAAGAACTTTAAGACACAAATAAATAAATAAGGATTTCAGTCAAGCATTGCACGCTAAGCATTGACTTAGGTGAAGTGCCTGATGGAAATCACTTACAAATTGGGGGCTCGTCACAAGATTTCTGAATTAGACATACCACTTGTAACAGTCTAATACAGCGTGCTAACTGGCGGGGTACATAAATCCTGTTGGGCTACCACACTGTGTTACACTGTAAAAATGCCGTTCAATAGGAAAGCTCTAAGGAGTTGGCCTGTTTTGCAAAAATAAAATAACTCCTGTAAGACAGAAAGGAAATTAACATTTCCGAATGGTGACCCCAGTAGAAATTAATATGGCAAAACAACACCCACTGCACAAATTATTTGTCAGGGGTGAATGGACAGAGCAGGATCAGAATGTTTGGTTGCAGGAAATCAAAGAACAAGCCACTGCCATTGGATTAGATTTATGGCAGGATCAGGGTCCATTACACATGGCACTTAGTGAATTGTACGTGGACCCTAAGGTAAAAGAAGAGGAAAGTAAAATTGTCAAAATAGCGGCATATCTGTACCTCCACATTGGAGCAATACAGGAAAAATATGCCGAAAACCTAGATCTGGCAAACAGGCGAGTACAATCACTAGAAAAAGCCCAAACTGATCTGGACTCTGCAGAGCAAAGGCTACAAAAGAGCCAAGAATCAGAGAATGAAACCAGGCAGTACCTGATAAAAGTAAAAGGAGATCTGGACATCCTGCAGCAAGAGAAGGTAGAGCAGGATACCAAAGTACTGGCGCTGCAAAAAGAGTGTCATGAAAGTGTGGACTCTGCTACGGAGGCAACAAAAGCTGGAACAGCAATTGAACTATAATATAGCCTGAGCAGGGCAGATAATTGCCCTGGAAAATCAGATAGATGAGATAAAAGAATAAAATAACAAATTAATTCTCAAAGACCTTGACTCCCAGACAGAATTTGATGAAGAGCGCCAGAAAGCTGGTGCTCTCAAAAAACAAAGGGACAACCTGGCTGCACCGAGGGGTAGTCTCATTCAGGAAAGGGACACCTTAGGCCAGGAGGTCAGTTATTTAAAAACCAAGATGGAAGAAAATCACCTGGCCCTTCAGGGACTGGGTGAGCTCAAAAAGGACTACGAAAAACTGTTAGAGCACAACAGAAGGGTGGAAGATGCTCTAGCAAAGAATGACCAGACCAGTAAGGACAGGACACAAGAGGTAATTCTCCTGCAGCAAAAATTAGCCCAATACTCCAAAATTACACAGAAAGCACAGAGAGACAATGAGGCTCTCTGTGAGAAAAATGACAGGCTCCACAGACAGGTAGCTATGCAGGAACAACTAATAGAGACTATTAAGGCCTTGATAGAAGAACAAAAGGGTCAGGTTCTTGCATATCAACAGGGAGCCGGGGCTGAGAGAGATGAGGTCCGCTGGGAGAGGGAAACACCTGAGCATCACCTCAGGAATCCTGGTACCAGAGACTTCCATCTCTTCAACTCCATGGACTTTGCCACCCCCATGTCCACTGGTGCACATGAGCCAAGGGCCATGGGGATGGTAGACTGCAACCCAATGAGAAATATGGGGCTCACAGATCAGCGCCTCCCAGGAATGGATGGGCGGGCATCTGTGTATGGGTTCCCAAGTGCTAAGGCCATCTTCTCTGATCAGTGAGACTCCAATGAGGGGAGGATCAGAGAAATGGACCCTTCAAAAATATAACTTAGCTAGAGATCAGATGATACAATTTGGTGGGGGACTCCATGAGAGTAGCCGCACTAAGGGCATCCTGAAAGCCTCTTCCAAGCTAGGACAGTGGGGGGGGGTACTCAGCCAATCCGGGGAGCAAGGAAGGATCAGAAGACTCTTCTGAGCTCCACATGGTGCAAGAAACTAGGCCCCCCACATTCTGTCAGCCATTCCCAAGCTCGCAGAATTCGGGAGAGCCGAGAAGACCAGACAGGCACCTCTGGTAGCAGTGCCTCTGAGTCAGAGGATGAGTGGACCAGGGTGACCCGAACTAAGAAAGCCAACAAGGTCAGGAGGGCCTTGCTCAAGGATCCCCTGAAACAAATAAAAGCCATTAGGAGCATTATCACGCCCTATCATAAGAATGCAAAATATTTGGTTTGGGAGCACCTTGAGCTATTTGAACAAATGATGGAAACTTTCCATTTGAAGGACAGCCAAAGCTGTATTCAATATGTAAAGTGGACATTTTCTCACCAGTACTCCAGCTTCTTTGCGGGGCTGGAGGATCAGAATCATTCCAGATGGTCCACCTATAGGGCGGCCATCCTGAAATATTTTTCCGTTCACAGGAATCCGCAGGAGGCTCGCAAGGCAGCCTACAACTTGCAATGTGGGGAAGACCAGGCCCCACAAGAATTTGTTTTAGAGTTAAAACGTTCCTTTGCGCAGAACACTAGAAGGGTGCGCACTGACAGCAAAGAATTTGTAAACGCTTTCTTTCATGCTCTCCCTAAGTATATCATGACCCAGCTAGTGAGGGACTTTCACGAGAAAAGATCACTAGACTGGGTTATTGAACAAGTCACGCCATTTATGAGGTGCAAAAGCCAGCGGAAAATAAAAATAGTGGAAAAAGCCCCAAAACAACTAACACCCATGCTGCTGCTAAAGTGGCAGAGGTGAAGGTTGCCCCCATTTTAGATTTAGAGATGGGGGGGGCCTAAAAACCTGCCTGCATAGAATTAAATCAACCCCAAACCCAGAAGGCTCTCGGGCCAATCACAAACAGGGAGCCAGGGAGGTAATCCCACAAATGGGACCCCTAACTCCTCTGACTACATCAGCCCACGCTACAAGGGCAATAGACCCATCCTGGGTTATGTATGGAGTCCTTCAGCCCGGGGGGGACCCAACCAGACAGAAGGAAACCCAGGGAACTTCCCTCCTCACTTGCCCCAGGAGGACAGTAATCCCCCAGATACTGGACAAAATTTCCTTCCTAGGTACCCGCCAAACTTTAACCCCCAAAACAATCCATCCTTCTAGCCCCACTTTCCTGAACCCAGACAGCCCAATCCAGGAGAGGGGAGGCCAAGGGTGAAGGGGTACCAAATCTTTCTTACCCCGGGACATTTTGGGAGAAGGGATAGCGACCCTTCCCGGGATCAGCCCAGGGGAGACATGAGGACCCCATACCAGCCAGAGCGGGTGTCCCAACTAGAGCACCAGGTCCAGAACATGGCACCGGATCTGGGTTGCATGCTGAAGGCTCAACAGAACCCTCAGATGAGCATGGCGGTGCAGAATGCCTCAAATCCAGGACCTGGTGCTACAGAGCAATGACGGGGGAAGAACCCCGACAACCCACCGGTTCCCAGGGAGGAGGCACAAGGGGAAGGGGGGTGTAAAGCCCTTCAGGAAGCTTCCTTCCCCACTGGTAGAAAGCCCCCTGGAAAACCAGGAACCGGAACCAAAATCTCCTGCCCCCGAAGGTCTGCCACCCAAGGAGCAGAGGGGGGCGGGGTAGGAGAAATAAAGACCTCAAAATGACCCATTTTGTGGAGGAGGTACAGTTCTTCCAGTTTAAAGGAGAGGGGTCCTCAGAGGATTCTGGGAAAACGATCTTCTCCTTCAGAGATGGGGGAACTCCTCCCAAAGAAAAATGGGTCCCAAAGGATCCAAATCCAGACTGGTTACATTTGGGGCCCAGTTAGAACCACCCCTCATCAAACCCCAGAGTCACTGGCACGACAATCCCCTGGTTCAAACCCATCCTGGTGACTGCCTTCAAAAAGGGGTGGGGGGCAGCCCAGAACCAGAACCAGGAGAACCCAAAACTTCCGCCATATCTAGCTGTCACCTTTTTCTTCCAGATTCCCAAGACTGCAAACAGAATCCTGCCCAAATCACCTTTCTGTCAGTATCCAAAACCAAGAAAGTTACCCACCAGTTGTTCAAAAATGTACATTATCTCTGCCCCCTTGAGGAGAAGGAGGGACGATTCTATGCCCCAGTACAAATACAGGGGCAATGTACAATTTTGGCACTGGTGGACACTGGATCCCAAGCTACCCTTCTGTCAAAAAGGGCCTTTGATCAACTGAATTCAGGGAGGGGGGAGAAATACCAAATTCCTCTTATCTCTCTTCCTGGACAACTTCAGAACTTCGACAGGAAGGAAATTCCGGTTGAGGGAACTGCGGATTTGGACATTAAAATTGGGCGACACAAGGTGAAGCACTCGGTCATAGTTGTGACTCCAGAGGGCACACCTTGTTTACTAGGGAATGACATCCTGCGTAGGTTGTCACCCCTCATAGATTGTGTAAACAAGGTCCTCTGGACCCAGACTGGCCGACCAATAAAATTGAAACATAGCGTCAACCATGTTAGTTTAAACGGCACATGCCACGTGGTTGAACAAAAACCTGACCAAATAGAATTTCACTTCCAGAATATTCAAATCCAGGACGTGACAGTAATTGCAGAAGGACAACAAACTGGAGATGGGGGGTCCTCTCTATTTCTGAAAAA
This sequence comes from Ambystoma mexicanum, assembly GCF_040938575.1. Taxonomy (NCBI): domain Eukaryota; kingdom Metazoa; phylum Chordata; class Amphibia; order Caudata; family Ambystomatidae; genus Ambystoma; species Ambystoma mexicanum. The sequence goes on along the minus strand of NC_090928.1, from coordinate 581,351,991 downwards.
CAACCTTGCTTCCAGTCTAAGGTGGCATTCCACACTGGAAGGGAACACTCTGAAATTCTCTACAAATTCACAATCATAAATTCCCACTCCTATAGTCCAGAAAAATCAGAAATCAGCTCAAAGCCTGGCTGATATTCAGAAAACTGGAGAGCAGTTGTTCATCCCCATTCAGTTAAATGAGGGGAAGGACTCTGTTCTCGCCTGAGTGTGTGTGAACAACGGTAAGAGCTTCATCAGCGAAGCCATGTTCCGCAAACTCCCAAAAGATCCAGACATTCCCACATTTAAACTGATAGACAAATAGGAAATGGACCTGAAAACACCCAATTCCAAACATCTCCTGCGTAGCAGGTGTATGCTCAAAATTTCCATAGGCAACAGGAGCATAGTCCATAATTGTTGGGTCGTGCGAGATGTCCCTGCTGCATTTTACTTAAGCAGTGTCATTCTCAATCGCTTTGCCATTAGTTTGGACCTAATAAACTTCAAAGCCTGGTACTGATTAAAGGGTAATCCCAAGGACTTTGATGACTCAGAGAAAGCATTTAGGTCAGCTCAACTGCTGCTTTATGCAATTGAAATTCAGATTGGAGAGGAAGTCACCATCCCAGAACGGACCCGAAAATTCTTACTGGAAGTGAAAGTTAAAAGAGGACAGAAACTGAAAAACCCCAATACCTATGTCCACCTGAATGCTCATTTCCAACAACAGGGCTTGTGGGTAAACCCAACACCACTGGTCAACATAGAACCTGACACCATTCCAATAGAGGTGGATAACAGCGACTTAAGGAGTATCACTCTAGCCGCAGGCACCATTATTGGAATGGCGGATCATGACCGACATTTTTCCATACATTTAGGTAATTAACTGTTAGGACCCATCGCCAAGGGCTGTTTTGACAGTGATAGTGATGATGACGCAACACCAGACAGGATCTTAAACCCGGCATGGGGGGAATTTCCTGGTGTACACTTCCTGCCCTTATGGTAAGGAAGATGTGACCTGTGACTTCTGGAGGGATGAGGTGATATTCCACGTCCGCGAGGACTGCCTTCCCCACCTGAAGCCACCAGTCCAAATCAGCACTTTGACCAGGGACTTCTCTACCCAGCTGGAGGAGGCCCCTGAGATAGCAAAACCGGAAGTCTTTCCAGGCTTCAGGCAGATGGTTGAAGAGAAAGTCAACCTAGCTGATGCCTGTGAGACTCTGGAGCAAAAGCAAAAATTGAAACAAGTTTTCTTAGATTTTCAAGATCTCTTTGCGGTGGACTCATATGACTGTGGTTGCACCGAGAGCCACACAACAACAATTCCCATGGACCCTGGCATGACTCCAGTGTTTGTGAAGCAATATCGCTTGCCTCTCGCATCAATGGAGTCCCTTACTGAAATAATTAAGAACCTTGAGTCCCGTGGGATAGTTCGTCCAGTCCACAGCACCGTCAATAATCCGGTGCTGGGGATTTTGAAACCAAACGGCCAGTGGAGACTCTGTGCTGACCTTAGGGAGCTCAACAAACGGGTCCATACTTCCCGATGGCCTCTTCGCTACATTGACCAAGGGCTGGCCCAGATCCAGGGGTCACAGGTATTTACTGCAAAAGACCTGACCAATGGGTACTGGACTGTACCTGTCAGTAGGAAAGACCAATACAAGCTGGCCTTTACCTTTGGGGGCAGCAATACACTTGGACCCGGACTCCCTTCGGATACATCATCTCCGGCAATGAGTTTAACATTTTTCTACACAAGGCCATGCCCGACCTGGGTGAAAGGGGTAACCTGGCCTACGTAGATGATGTTTTAGTCAAAAGCTCAACTGTGGAGGAACACATAGCAGAGATCCGTTATGTACTGACACAGTTGAAGGCTGGCGGAGCAAAAATCTCCTTTCAAAAGGCACAGTGGTGGAGAACCCTTGTCAATTTCTTGGGTGATGAGATTACTCCTCAGGGTCTCTGTCCCCAGGAAAAGAAAGTGGACGCACTCCAGAAATGAAAAGACCCCACAACTCTGCAGGAACTAAGGAGCCTCCTTGGATTTACTAATTACAGGAGAAAGTTCATTGAGGACTATGCAGAGATCACAAGACCCCTGATCCATCTTTTAAAGGGGGGTCCAATAGGAGTGGGGTACAGAACAAGCCAGAACAGTAAGACAACTCAAAAGAAGCCTTTCACAAGCACCATGCCTAGCTTACCCTGTCAATAACAAGGAGTTCTTCTTGGAGACAGTGTTCTCAAATACATGCTTGACTGCAGTATTATATCATAAGCATGACAAGGTCAATAAAGTAATCTCCTATGCGAGTAAGACTTTATCCTCTGTGAAGGAAAAATTCAACGATTGTGAGAAGGCACTCCTGACAATGGTGTGGGCATTGAAGAATTACTGCCTGCTTATCCCTGGGGAACATATTGTATTTGAGACTCCACACCAGCCTCTGCAATATCTCCAAAGAAACAGAATCTGGGCCGGAAATGTGAGTAATTCCTGAATTACTTCCTGGATTCTGTCAATGCAAGGCTTTCCTGTGGAGGTCAGATATGGCCAAAACAAGAAGAGTCCCCTCGCGCATGGTCTGGCTGACTTGCATGATTGTGCCAGAGAAAACTGTCTCGAGAATGAAAGTCTTAAAATCAAAGACAACATGGAGGCATACCTTAATTCCCCACACAAAGTCTATGAAGAAGACCAGTGTGAGGGAATGCCCACTGTCTATGTGGATGGGTGCTCCTACCATGTTGACAACAATGGGGAAAAAGAACTTGTGGCCGGTGTAGGGAATGCATGAGTGAATGATGCCGCAGAACCCTCTGCTGGGTACAAAATCGGTCCCCGAAGTAGTCAAGTGGCAGAGTTGATGGCTATGCATCAAGCCATCCTCACTTCTGTCCAACACTGACTCCACAAACTGGTCATAATCACTGATTCGGATTATGTACGAAATGGGTTCATGGAGCACCTGGTTAACTGGAAAACCAGAGGCATGCTATGTGCTATAACAAACCATTGAAACATGGAAAATTAATCCAAAACATTGATGATCTGGTCACCTTGAATGGGATGACCATCTACTGGGAAAAGATCAAGGGTCATTCTAAAGTAGAGGGACCAGACAAAACTGGAAATGACCTAGCTGATCAGCTGGCCAAAACCGGAGCCATCCAAGGGGACCTACTTGAGATTGAGTCCCTGTTGGGGGAAATCCAGGTCACTACTATCACTAGGTCCCAGACAAATGCTCACAATGAACTCTTAACTGCACAATGGAGTAAGGAGAACCCAGATGCTGATTTGATTATGGCTCAAAAAGGGGATCCAATAATTGGTAAGTTTTATCAACACATGGGGGACCCTGAGAACTTTCCCCTGATGGATATTGATTACATAGGGAAAGAGGACCTCAGAGTGTTGGTGAAATGTCCAAAAATGTTACGAATCCAAGATGGTTTGTTGGTGAGGAGATCCCTAGCTGGCCATGACCAGTGGGTGGTCCCCACCTCATTCCGAAGCCTGATGCTAAGTCATGCCCATGATGCGGCCACAGCCTATCATCAGGGGTTTCATACGACACTAGAAATCTTGAAGGGGTGTCTTGTGTGTGCACAATTTCAGCTAACATCCCTCACACACTGTGCATCTCTCCAAAAGAGGGAGATGGCACTGCCTTGGTCAGATTTACAAGTCGATTTTATCGGGCCCGTGATTCGCTCCTCTTGCGGGAAAAAGTACATGTTGACCATGGCATGCTTGTTCACTAAATGGGTGGAATGTATCCCGTCCCCTAAACTGCAAGACAGAAACAGCAGCTGCCCTGATGATCAAACACATCTGCACGCATTTTGGACTACCCCAAAGGATCGAGTCAGACCGAGGTAGTCACTTCACTAGTGAAGTGATGACAAGTGATGACAAAGATGTGGGAGATACTTGGGTTCAAAAGGAAACTACACATTGCCTAACGGCAGCCTCTAGTGGTGGAGTTAGAGATACAACAAGACGATTGTGAGCAAACAACGCCCAGGGTATCCCACTTCTTACCATCTTGCTCAACTAATTTTCGGTGTATGGCTTTGAGGGTTTTATATCATTTTCCACCAGACCATCTGTCTGGGACTATAAACGGATGTTCTGAGGGTGGCGAAATGCAACAGTTGTTTAACTTCCCCCATAAGCTTTTTCATGAAATAGAGCCTTGGTCAGTGAATATCTCCTTCAGAAACCCTACTCGAGAGAAGAAGGGGAGCAGGTGTTTCAGGATTTGTTGTGCTGTATAGGCTCTCAGTTGTAAGAACTCGGTATAACATGCGCAATAATCTTCAATAACCAGAAGTTATTTGTTCCTCAGTTTGGAACAGTCCAGGGGTCACACAGTGTCCATACCAATCCGGGAAAATGGAACCTCATTTATTAGTAACAGATTTAAGGGAACTGGTGTTTGTATGTGTGTGCTGGTTTTCTGACAGATTACGCATAGTTGAATGTATTTTTTATTGTCAGTGTGAATTCTGGGCCAGTAATACTTGTTCGCTATATGTGTCTGAGTTTTAGATTGTCCCAGATGGCCTCATGTCAGATGTAAATTGGCTATCTCTACTACCATCTGCTTGTGACTTTTAGGGACTACCAATTGTGTTTTAACCCGACCTTCTGAAGTGGTGTCTCCTCTAAAAAGAAGTCCATGTTTCAAAAAGAAAAAGGGTCATCCTTTCTCATGAGCCTCTGGCATTCGATATCACTTGCAAAAATGCTTCAGCTAACAAGGGGTCATTTCTTTGGGCAAAGGCTAAGTCTGGAAGTGTCTCTGTCTCTTCCTCTTTAGTTTTTCTGAGTTCAGGGTTGGGAGTGCCATCAGATGTTTTAACAGCCTTCGCAAAGCCTCAAGTTCCTCTATCTGTACTTAAGTCTAGGGAACACTGCTTTCTCTAGCACCTCTTGAGCAATGGTTTCACCTTGATGGATTTGGAATGGGTCCTTCCTGCGATTTTGTAACAATACCTTAATGTCAACTCTAAGGTGTAGGTGTATTACACCAGGTAATACATTCATTCCAAATCTCCATGCCAGCCCTGATCTGGGTGCTAGTCTAATGTATGTATCAGGGGGTAGAGTTAAGATCAAATCAGTGGCTATCAGTCTTCTTTCACCTGGAGCAATTGGTTCATCCCTTCTAGTACAGATATCAAACCTGAGAGAGCCCTTGGTAGCTACTGAAGGATCTGATGCTCTGGCACTTAGCTTTTCAAATCTTAGGGTCCCCCAACTTGTATCGGTTGAGCTGCATCCCTTGCCTGACACCACATGTGAAGGCATTATGAAGCAAGACACAGACAACAGATTCAAAGTTCAAACTCAAATGGTTTATTAAATCCAATGTCAGGATGGTTGAAGGCCTAACTTGCCTATGCTAAGGTGGATTTCTTTACCTGAACGAAACTAAGGAAAGTCTTAGTCAAAGAGTTCAACTTAAAAGACACTAAGATGTCAACCTATCGCACAAACAGGGATGAGGATACTAGGACACTGGGCCTCATCACGAGGCTGGCGGTAGCCGTGCCTGTAGCACAGGCACGGATGCCGCCGGTATCCATTTTTTCTGGCACCCGCAAATGGGCAATTACCGGGTCATGCCGAGTTTGGCGGACCCGGTAATTGCCCATTCACGGGCGCCAGTAATAAGGGAATCCCCATTCGGCTCCATAGGGATCAATGAGGAGGGTGGTAGCAGCGCTACCGTTAATAACGGTACCAGTGCAACCATCATGTTCTGCTCGCGGGTGCCGGTACGGCACCAGGTCATACCTGGTGGCTGCAAGGGCACCACGAACTGAACTCCTAGTATGGTGGTATGGTAGCAACGGTGCCGGTAGCGATACAGGCACTGTTGTTGCCTTACCGCCATACTTGTAATGAGGCCCACTCTTTACTCCAAGAGGGAGCACAGACAATGGGCCTCATTCCGAGTCCGGCGCTAACCAATGGCGGTAGTAGCGCCTTGGTTGGCACCGGACCCGTACCGGCACCGCCCTGGTGGAATGGGAAATTACCGCCCTATTCTGAGTTGACCAGGGCGGTAATTTCCCATTCCCCAGGGCCCTTCCCCATTCCCAAATGAGCCCCCATAGGACTCAATGGGAATGGGGAAATTGCAAATAACGGTGACCGTACTTTACGGTCACCCTTATTGGCTAAAAAGCCCCTTTGCGCCCTCGTCCCTAACGGCTGCTAAAAGTAGGCGTTAAGGACGAGGGCGCAAAGGGAACTCGGAATGTGGCGGTAAGGGATTACCGGCACCGGTCTTGTTAACGGTGACCGGTATCCCTTACCGCCATACTCGGAATGAGGCCCAATGACCTTAGGAATAAAACACCCAATACCGAAACACTAAGAGAGAAATTTGTAAAACTTGAAAGGCTATCCATAAAAGAAATTGACAAATGTTATGAGAAAGCTACTATACAGAAATACCTAGATGACGAACAAATACCACAAGGACAAAGTATACCAACCTTCCCTTATTTCAACAATACTGAGGACTCAGATTTCGCTGACAAATGGGAAGCTAATCTCAATCTCAGTTCCAAAATAATGCTAGTATAACTGGTCCAACATGTGGACGGAGAACACAAGTGAGTAGAAAAGGACATGGAAAAGATAGAAGAAATACAAGAAATAAAGGCGCCAGAGGCGACGAAACTGAAAAACTATAAAACTATGGATAGCATTCTGAAATGTCACCAAGATGAGGTAAAACTAAGAAAGACACGGAAATCATCCTGGGACGACAGAGACTATAGACAAGCAAGGGTATACACTTTTCAACCAAAATATGACGACAGAGGGAAAACTCTCTTAAGAAATAGCACATCAGGTGTATCACCTGATAGCTCAGATGCGAAAAGCGAAGGGGAAAATCTGATAAATATCCAAATTGACAACCTAACACGCACACCAGAAAAGGTCTTTTAGAGCAAATAAAGAAATACCATTGGGGCAACAAACTGCCAAGCCTGAAGCAAGTAAGATTTCAAATACCTATAGACCAAGGTACCTCAACCAAAAAACCCACTGCAGGGGCTGTAGGGGGGAGGAGCCAGAAGAAACAGGAGACAAAGGGAACAGAATGGGAATGAGGACACGTTCGGAATACTGGAGGGATCTAACCTCAAGGAGGTAAACCTGGTCCTTAACCTATCTGACAGGACTCTTGATGACAATGAATTAAAAGTACTCAACAAAGGATTATCCTTTGCACCACATGACAGAATTGACTACACCAACCTCCAAGTGGACATATTCAAGTTCATTAGAAAATTAAAACTGAAAAAGTTCTTTCAGACCTCTATTCCAATCAGAGAGGAAGAAAAACATGAACTGATCATAAGCCCTCTAAGCTGATCATAAGCTTAGCATTAAAAATATCACAGAGACACAGACACTTCTTTCTATTAAAGATAATGTCGAACTAGGGAGGACCTAATAGACCACCTATGCGTACATACGTACACACTAATTGAAAGCAATCTAAAACCCAAATCTAAATTCATACCTGTCATACCACAGGACAACTGCATTGATGCATTTTACAAAGCAGTTATCAAGGACATAGAAAGGAAAATGGACAACGAACCCCAGAATAGAAATATGGGCCATAAGAATCTTAACCCTAAAGAACAGACAGCGTGGAACAATATTGCTTCATATCAGGACATAATAATTAAAGAATCTGATAAGGGAAGGAATATTGTCTTACTTAACAAAAAGGACTACATCTCGATAGCAGAGGAACACTTGAATACTCCTGGTTGTTACAAAGAAACCAATAGACAGTTCATCACCAATGTCACCAAAGAACTGAATGACCTAATAAGAAAATGGCATGGTAAACATATGATTAATGGCGATGAAAGAGCATTCCTGTGTACTGATAGACCAAGAATACCCACTATATATTTCCTTCCTAAAATACACAAGGAATATGCTACTCTCCCGGAAGTGAGACCGATAGTCAGTGGCAATGGCTGGATCACTGAAAATATGTCAAAATTCATATGCACCATCCTGAGACCTGAGGTATTCAAATTGGACCCACACACAATGCATGTGCTTGAAAACCTCAAACGCTGTATGGAAACATGATTACATGCTTGGAACAAAGGATGTCAAAGCCCTATACACATCCATTGACCACAAGCTAGCATTGGACGATATCGATTACACCTTTCAGAATGTATCGGCATCTTACTTTTTATATGTGGAAATGTTAAAGGATTTACTAACCTTTGCACTAAAAGCAATGTTTTTTGTTTTCAATGACAAACTGTATCAGCAAACAAAAGGGATAGCGATAGGCACTTGCTTAGAACCTTCTTTGGCTCACCTGTTTGTGGGAGAATTTGAACACATATGTAAAACGCAAGGGACTGTTTTGGGTATTCCGACTGTGGGTTGCCCAATACTCTGGTCACACTAGGAACTCACAGTTTTTTTAGTGAAGTGCGTAGGGATGGATACATCTCTATCACTGAACTCACAAATGCAAGTAAGTACATTCTATCGTGCTAAAAAACACATAAAGCCGATCCCGACTATATGTGTGTCTGCCATTTTCCGGATGAAATTCTAAAATCTTTAATGAGCTTTCTCCGTTAGGCAGGTGCAGTAATGTCTATTAAAAAGACTGGAGAGTGTGCATTATATTCTTCAGTGGGTTCCTCTTTTGCATCTGAGCATTGAAGAATCTTGTAGGGTCCTTGATATTTGTTTTCAGGATCCTCAAAGGGACAACCCTGCCTGTGCTGTTTACTGGAGCACTAGGTCAGGTCTCCCAATAGCCAACCGGTTTCTGTGGTATGAAAGTGGTTACACCACATTCCTCAGGGCTTGAGGAGGCACACAGTTGGTTTCCTCCTAGTTTTCAGTGGCAGCTTTGTCTGCATTATTTAAGGCCCTCTCCTTGTAGGGGTGACAAGAGGGGAGGGGAGAAAAGAGGGGGGGGCAGGTTAATATATTCAGTGCCTTACCACCTGGATGATCTTGTCTATAGTTCAATTTCAACATACTGCACATGTTCAGTATAAAAGGGAGGGGATTCTTACCCTTTCCATGTGGTAAATGATTCTATGCACGGATGGGTGAGGCAGCCTGAGACCTAGGGGCCAAAAACGCAATGAATAACGGGTTAGGGTATGTGCTTGCACATGTGTAAGTCAAGTCACAATGTATGCTAACATCGTGTACATTTGTTTCAAACTCATTAAGTAACCAACAATTGCGTCAACTTTTTGTGCGTATGGCCGTGCAAAGGCATGCCATGTCCCATTATAGTGTTCCACATCTAGCCCGAGGCGGGGCATAGATTGTGTGTGTCCGCTAATCGGAGGCGAGCATCTGGTGCTCGTTGTATGAGGTAGGGGCTTACCTGCTGCTTTCGTCTGTAAAGAGGTCTGGTGTGCTGCGCGCGGTGTCTTCACTACGCCGCCGTCCACCAGACCTCTTTATTTTGACGATTGTCCTGATGCCGCCGCATTGCGCACGCACGTTTTGGACAACATGGCCACCTGGGGATGTCTCAGGACGGCCATCTTGTGGTCAGGCTTCACATCGGACTGTCTATTGACACACCAGGTTTTTTGGAAAAGCGACATCAAGTGTACGCCTAAGCAGCGCGCTTTCATCTTATCTTAGCACCAGACTACGCCGTGTAGATGGTGGAGCACAAATATATGTGGGTGGTGGGTTTAGGTGAATAACTAACGTAGTGGGCTTATGGGTGGGGCCTTCCCAGGGGTCTCCCTTTGCATATATTTGCGGCAGAATCTACCACAACAAAAACCTAAATTCAATTAAATCGAATTTGATTAAATCTTTTTGACAATATCACATAGAACCCTTTTGCCTGCTGATCCCCTTTAGACTTCCTCAAAAATATAGCCAGCCCTTCATCTGCCAACCTTATCTCCAGCCACCCAGACCTTCTCTCCCTTTTCACCCAATCAATTCTGACACCCTGAAAAAGAACATCCGCTTAAAGTATGCCCTTAACAGTGACACCAAACTGTTCAGCAAACCTCCTGTAGCACCCCAAGTAACCTTAACAGCAATTTGGCTAACACTGTCTTCCTTGGTGATGTATACGTCCCCTTCTACAATGCCCAAACGTCCAACATTCTCCTCACCATCTCCTCTTCACTAAGCTCAAAAGTCCAAAGTACTTACCATAAAAAGAAATCCCCTCCAACGTATCCGCAATCAGAACCTTAGACATACCTCTTTCAACCAACCTCAACATGTACTATATCACGTCATCTCTCTGCCTTTCCTCTGCGTCTAACCATCCAGCCCAACTCCTTCACCTCTCTCACAAAATCCAGCCACACACTCTGATACCTATCAGAGGAACTTTCATGTAAAGACTTTTCCTCCAGCTCCAAAAACCTTAGTCTCGCAGTTGCCAAAGTCCTTCCAGGATTCACGCTCGTTCCCCATCCGCCTCCGAAGCCAGCCCATGGAAGCTTTGCAAATGAAAATGAGACAAGTGATCCACTATACAATTATCCTTCTGGGGCACATGCCTCCCATTAAACGCAATGTTGTTATGCAAGCAGCCCAGAACAAACACGTGCAACAGCTTTGAAGCCCTCTCATCCCTCACCGACTGCCTGTTCACCACCTCCACGACCCCTTTGTAATCCACAATTAAGTTCACTTTCCTCTTGCCAAATCCACACCCCATAATGTCAAGGCCACTTCCAATAGAAATAAACTCCCAAACCGCTATGCTGAAACTCCTGTCCTTTCACTAATCTTGAAACCTGTCACTGCACCACTTTTCCTTCCAATAAAAGCTAAAACTCCCCACTCTAGATGCCCCAGAAAAAATGTCCACCGCTGAGGTCTCTGAATCCTCAAGAAGCACATGGACATCACATTGTTTGACGTCAAAAGGAAAAACCACGCCTTAAAGTCCTCTCTCACCACTCCTGACATCTTCACTCTATGATGTGACAATTTAGCAGCCAACATCAATGAGCAATGTTTCTGCAGTGCATCCGACCTAGTGATGCTTCCTTAAATGCAGTGTTCAGGTGCCCCAGAAACGTCTGGCACTCCAGCAACACCATCTTTTGCACCACAGACACCACCGACAACAGCTCCATCTAATTTGCTAGCTTGTCCCCCATCTGCCTGGAAGTCATTGCTACAACTCAATGCCCAAAGATGTCAACCCTGTGGCCGGCCCCTCTGTCTTTGGTACATGAAAACCATAAACTCCTGCAATGAAACGTCATACATACCTGAGTCTGTAGCCCTTTCCACAAACGGAAAGTACTCGAGATAATTCAGTACCTGATCAGATCCCTTTTGAATGAAAAGCACCAATGTAATAATGTACTAGAGGGTTCAAGCAATGCACACAATACTAAACAACCCATTGGCAGCACCAGGTCCACAAATATGTCCCTCCTTAAACTGCATCAGCATCCAAAAAATCCTGCAGGTGGACCGGCCACAATCGAAAAGCGGATTTAATGCTGCCCTTCGATAAGTAGGATCCATGCATGCACTTGTTTATCAACACCACTACCTGGCCCACACTCGCGGAGGTTACTGCACAGTCTTCTGCTATAATAACGTTTTGACTGAATCCCACTCAGGCCATGATAAATTATGTATGAGCCTGAACTCCCCATCCACCTTCATTGGCACCTCCCCCCCATCGGAGACCCCAGTAAGTTACTCTCATGCCAAACCTTAAAAGATCCCACAAAATTCCCGTCAGCAACTTCATTTCCTAGTTTCACCTCCATGACCTCTCGCTTCTTCTTAGCGGACCTCAAGTTCTCAACCAACCTTTTTACCTTGGAGCCCCCATAACCCAACATAAAACCGAACTGAAGCCCCTCCCCAAGCAACTTCGCCCCCTATCTATGGTGATAAAGCACTTTAGCAATGGACGAGCCTTAAATGACATACATGCCCTATCCCACAAACACCTGCTGTTGGCCCACCCTTGGAAGCTAGACTCTCGATCCATGGATGTGAAGCACTGAGCAACTGGGCGCCGTCATGCGCACCTGCTGCACTTGTGCTTGAATTTGCATAAGTCTACAAAACATACCTCTTTTTTAAAGGCATTGTTGCCCTATGCCCACTGCCCCCACCCGCTCATGGGTGGTGCACCTGAGAAAGGGATGGGAAGATAAAGGCAGGCCACTCACTGTATGCATTGCTCTGCTGGGTGCGTCCCCACCATCCACTGTAACCAGAGATCCATATGCAACTCTGCCCATACCACACTACCATCCTTCACCTTCAAGGCTCTAAACTCCTCATCAGACTGTAAATATGCCAAGCCCCCAAAGATGACAAACACCTTCCTACTAGCATCGAAATACTTAGAAAGTGCTGCACACTATTCCGGATATCTCTCACAGTACACGTTTGTGTAAATATTGAAAGACAATGCCCAACTCTGGATGGTCACTGGTAGCCTGGGCCTCTTAGCTAGCTCCATTCCCTCTTCCTATGACCGCTCTTCAGCCCTCACCTCTCTATGCAGCAACTTAAAGACATTCACAACCCCCCTTCTATATCATCTTCTTTGTTGACTGCATCAAATGTAACCCCAAAGACTGTGTTATGCCCCCCTTCCCCCCATGGCTACTTCTTTACCTTGGTTCTTATGATCTTGCAGCACCCACTTATCCGATTGTTGGTTTTCCCCACTACAGTGCACACTGTGGCCTTCTTTCCGTTCCCTTTCTTTCTCCCCAAGTGCCACCCTTTCTCAATCCTATTCAGTGTAGCTTCCATTATGCTCTTTTCCTTATTTACTGTTTGCTCCTCTATGCCCGCTCACGATATTTCCCTTCCTCCTGTTACTTCCCATACGCCCCTCTTACTCTACCTCCCCATCCTCCCCTGATATACCCCACCCATAAGGCCCCCCAGCTCCCATTGTGCCCTCCGAAACCAATGACCAACCTTGCACTTGCTCACCTCTTGGCAGATGTGAAGTTCTCGCCACTGAAGCCATAGTTCCTGATCGTGGTCCTCTCTCGCTCCCTCCTCACCATCACCAGCAGGCCCCTTCTATGGGAAATAACATCTGCTGAGCATTCTCATGCCACTCTCGCAATACACTTTCCTAAATCCTGCTCTCGCATGGCCCCAATAGCCCACCACTAAGGCCACATCTCTTCCTCCCCCCTTTACTCACACCATTCGATGCATCCTTCGTTCTACAATCTCTCTTCTTCAAAGTCCTGACCTTCCCCTTCCAAACCCATTCCGCCATATATCCCTCTTTCCAATCCATAACTGCTCCTTCCATCCCATCAGCCTCCCATGCTCTGTACCATTCCCCAGGCCCTCTGTCCCACCTTTGTCACACCCCTAGTCCCTCGTTACACTTCTCTTGATAGGCCCTGTGCTGCCCCATATCCTGCAATCACTCCCACACCTTCGGGAGCCCCACCTACCTTTCTCTTCCCCAGCCATCCCTTCCCAGGCCTTTTGCCCTAGCTGACGTCCTAGGCATGTCCCCCCTGACTCCGACCCCTTTCATTCCCTCTTCCCATCCAAATGTTCCCCAGTCCCCAGCAGTGGTGGCTACAAGCCACCACTGCAGTGAGAGCCCCATCTGAAGCTGCCCTCTTCTGTGGCCGCACTGCCCTCCACACCTCCACATCTTCCACTAACACCACTGCCACTGCCTCCACCAATGGACCACATACTAACTGACTAATTAAGCATAAGGCATCCCTGAGAGCCTCGGGGTCCACACCCCACCTGACATTCCTTAGTGGCCACTTTTGTTCTGGACCCCAGAAAACACCTTCCTCAAACAAAACCCCTGACAACATGCATTCAATCTATTTCCCACAAACTGTGTCCCAAAAGGAAGCTGACATCTAAATAAAGCAGGAAGCAGCAAATGGAAAAACCAGCTACAAAAATAACAGTAGCCCCCAACACCTCTCTCCCCACATGTTACATACCCAATTGAACCTCCCTCCACCTAAGCATAGTGTTTTCAACATAATTCAACTCTGCCGGCAAGCGAAAGGGACATACAGCTGCTCCAGACCCCATCCACTGTTATAGTACCCTCCCCACCTCATCCTCCTCTCTGCCCGACAACCTGATGGCCCTAGTAGCCAAACTGCTTCCGAAAGGGACACTGAGCTCCCTGGTCTGTCGGCCATCCGTGCAGGCACTACCCCTCCTTACGTGCTCCTCCTCCTCCTCTGATTACTTGGAAGAAAAGGAGCAGCAAACTACACCTTGTGCTGTGCTGAACACACAGCTGCATCTCCTGCAGCCGCAGCCCTAACTTCCTTGCTGTGCACAGACTCTTGGCCACTGACATAGGCCCTTACTGTGCACAACTTAATGTGTTTAAGGTTTAGGAACACCCTGACAGGATTAACGGTTTACTGTTCCGAAAGTGTTGCCGCCTGGTATAAATACCTAGGGGACACTCTGTCCCCAAGCACTGCATGCTGGATGCAGTATCTAACCTAAGCATGCCCGTTTCTCACCAGGACCCACCTAACTCAAGCATCCCTTGTTCCACCAGGAACCACTGTGGGCTAGGAAAAACCAGTTGAAGGAGTCTCCTTGCTGCAAGTCGCCCTGCAATGTCCATCAGCCATTGGTGCATTTAAGGCAAAGGGCCCACTGGGCAAAAATTAGAGAGGGCCCCAGGTGGGCGGGTTATGGAAGTGGGGCCTGAAGTGGGCAGAGTTGCAGGGTTTGCTGTCAATGGGGGTAATATTGAATGATCAAGCCAGAAGCTAATAGGGTTCATGGCAATGGGCAATTGTCGGAGGGGCTTGTGGGTAGAGACGTGCCCACAAAGCCGAAGGGAGAAAAGTACACAAGAAGCAGGAGTACAAGAAGTCCTGCAGACAAAAAAGGATAGGCAACAAAGGCAGTGAACAGAACGGGGCAGGGAGTACAAGTAAAACAAACACATTAGATTCCCTCTTGTGGTGTACGCAGAATGGGGAAAGAGTTTCCCAGAGAAGCAAGAAAACTCCAGCCTTCGGAGCTGGTTACTATTACAGGGCCCCACTCTGAATGCTCATGGAAAGGAACAACAGCAGTGAGTGTAGTGTCTGGACCCTATGGCACGAACAAGGAAACAGTACTCATAAGACTGAAGCCTGTACGGGTCCAGCAGGAACTGAACAATGACTGCCTCCTGAAACAGGAACCAGTACATCTTTAACAATGTCACAAGGTACACTACTGAAACGCAACAAAGGAAAGGGTCTGCCTGGAAACCCAGCAGCCAAACTATGAACAAATGAAATACACAAGGCACAGGTGAAGACAAGAACTGTAACACAAATATCCAGAGCAAAAAGGAAGACAAAATGAGCCAGGTTCAGGACAGACAATTGGAAGAATGAAGAAAAGCAAGAAAACTAGAATCTAAGTGCAGGGGTGAGGAGACTGAAAACTGCAGACTGGTAACAAGGAACATTAACTCTGGACTGGTATAACAAGGGTAGGACTGTAGAGAGCAAACAAGGAAACTGTAGCTCTGAAGTGGGATAACAAGGGCAGGACTGAAGACTGATAACAAGGAAACTGTAGCTCTGAAGTGGGATAACACGGGCAAGACTGAAGACTGATAACAAGGGAACTGTAGCTCTAAAGTGGGATAACAAAGGCAGGACTGAAGACTCAAGGAAGCTAAAGACAGGTAACATGGGAAATGGGCACAGCACAAGGAACTGCAGGCACCAAACAAGATAATAGAGAGCAAGGTCCTGTAGACAGGGAACAGAGGACTGCAAGCAGGGGAGCAGGGCTGCAGTACAGGAAGCACAGAGGTGCAGGGCAAAAGGCAGGGGAGTGAAGGCAGAGCAGCAGTGCTGCAAGGCAGGGAGCACAGGGCTCTGAAAAAGGAGCAGGTTCTGGAAACAACAGGACACAGCAGAAATCCAAGGAACAAAGCGCTGGAAACAAGCTCAATGCAAGAGACCTGTGCTCCTGCAGGCACCTGCTTAAATACTGACCTTCTCTGTGATGAAGCAGGCTTATTAGGAGCACCTGTAGCAGCACACCTGAGCACACCTGAAGGTAATTGGCCTCCTCCCTCTCTGGTCCTGGAAAAGTGAAAGCAGTACAGATCTCTAAGGCTTCTGGGGGTTGTAGTTCTAAGTCTGCAGCATAGGAATAGCCAGGGATGGGCACTGCCACACGGTGCATTATGCGACATGTAGTTTGTGAAATTAAATAAGGAAGTTCCAAAGTCTTGCAAATAGAAAGTAAAGACAAACATATAAATAGGTATTGTCAGAGAGGATTATGGAGATGAATGAGTCCCAAATAGTCATGATGGGTTCCAATTGGTGCGCCAGTGGCAGTTGTGACAGCAATGGGGAGGGAAATTACAGGACGTGATATCACAGGATAATTCATACGGCATGCAGAACATCTTTGTGCATGTCCCCCACAAACACCTGTAGCATGTTGGCAGCTAAACAAGCCCAGATGAAATCCAAGCTTGGGGAACAGGGCTAGGTGTGCCTGTGGGTGGCTAGCTGTGTGCTGAACTGTCCCAATTTCATGGGATGTGTCCTGTGACTCGCACACAGCCAGCTCAGGACAGAAATAAGGCCTGACATTTCTCCTTTTAAGCAGGATCAGCTGTCCAAAGTCATCCGAGCTCCCATGTTACATGTGACAGTTAAAAGAAGCAGGGAAGAACAATGCCTTTCCCACTGCTCCCCAGCATCCCCAGGTTCAGCTCTGTGTCAACCTCATTTCAATAAACCGAGGTTCATGACCCAGATACAGGGGTGCCTGGGTAAGGATTGTTGTCCCTTAGAAGGTGCAATTGGTGGGTGTTTAACGCTGCATGATGTGTAAAATAATAGATCAAGCAGATTACCTTATATTGAATACCTCTTTCTCTGTGAATACCTTTTTTTAAACCGAATGATATTGTTATTAGGTCCACTTTCCTTTGCAGGCTGCTACTGAAATCGGTCATTCAGGGTGGTGTGGGGAGTCAGGAATGAAACTCATACACAAGTGAGTCATGGTGTTGGTCAAAGACTTTTATTAAAGTAAAAGGGGTGGGAAAATACCTCTCAGTCCCTGCTTTAGAGGTGTTTCCCTATCTAAAACCAAAACTAAAGGTCTGCCGATGTCAGAATGTCCAAAGCAAAACTGTCCTTTTTCCACAGTTCTATTTTGACCCTCACATACTAATAAATTAACTGTAAGGTGAAAAGGGGTAATGTCTCTGGCATTGAGTTGTATATAAGTGTTCAAAAGAAAATATGTAACTTCAAAACAAAAGTTTCACAAAGTCAGAGTTCCTTGTTCCAGTGGGTGGCTCCCTTCCCCTGAATTTCTCTGCACTCTGCTTAAGCTTCAAGGATATCAGTTTCTTGGTTTTCTCTTGCCAAACAGCACAACTGGCACAAATAATGCTTTGGCCGCTGTTCTTTGTCTTGTCAGGATACCTAGTGTACTCTTGTGCCAGGTTATTTCTCTCTCTCTTGATATGCTTGCACAGTTTTTTGTCAATCCTGACATATATCCTTCTCAGGACCTCCTTGGCTATTTGTATAATATCCACTGTTTAACTTTCTGATTACAACTACACTTGAAACTTGCATTTGCCTGGTATACTCTCCTGCCAGGGCTTTCCTCATGTATACTTCTGGGTCTCTCAATGTGCTTGGCATACTCTCCTGGCAGGGCTTTCTCTCATGTGTACTCTGTGCACACCTGGAAACTTGGCAGTCTCTTGTCCTTGTTTCACTTCCTAAACTTGCCTGATGCACTATCCTGCTAGGGCTTTTCACTCAGATGAAATACATACATTCACAAACTAGATAACTTCTTTTGCATACTTCGTTATGCCATCTTATGTGTATTTTCTTTTGGTTGTTCTTTCTCATTTGCTTTAATGATGTTAGTTGTACTTTGCCATGCTTTCTGACATGCCGCGGGTTCATTGTATCCCTTGGGTGGACTCACCGGCTTTGGCTGCCGTAAATCAGGTCTCCTGCCCTAAGCCTGTGGATGTTGTGCGGTTCTCTGCCTTCTCTCACAACCTCTGCATTTCTTCACGGCTTCTCGCAGCTCCTGTCTTCCAGTTCATGGTTCTCTTGGCTCCAGTTCAGTGGATTCTGATTTGCAGCACCAGCGTATGGCCAGAATCTCTCATTCTGCTTCTGGCGTCCTCACCGAGTGTGTCCGCCTGCAGTCTGCCTTCCTTCTCCTTCCTGGAAAAGCCTCTTTGTTCCATGGACCCTGTTGCCTTCCACCGTCTCTCGCTTCGCATTGAGAGAGGTTCCGTTCTCCAGCCAGTGAGGTTGACTCCTTCTTAGCTATTTTGCCGGTTTGGATCTCCCGACTTCTGATTGACTTTCCCAAACAGAAGCATGCAACATTTGTTTTGGGTTGTCAGTATTCCTCATTACTCAGTGTATCTTTTTCACCCCAGTACTTTTGGGCTTATGGTACTGGTAGTATAGTTTTGACAAATTAGAATTAAAGTTTGTCAGAGTGTTTCAAATGGTGTCAAAAGGCCCATCCACATTTGATGAATGCACAGAGTCAAAGACAATGTCCTTAATGTCTTTCCTAGGAGGTTAAGGGGAAATATGACAACAAGCCAGCAATGTATGAGGAATGGCTGGGATGAATTCCAAAGGAACTGGGGAATGCCATGTATCATACAATGAAGTCATGACTCCCTCCTGTGGGCAGCCTCCCCCCATGTGATTTTGACTCATATAGACACCCCCATGGTCAGGATCAGGTAGTGGCTGCCGTCCCCTGACCACATGGGGAGAGGCTACCTCCGAAAGAGAAATGATGACTCCATCAGATTCATCACAGTGGTGAAAATAAAGCTATAAATGTTGTTTTGCTTGACCTTTTCTATAACAATGTATATAATGTCAGATTGGTTTCTTATGTGATTTGTTTACTTTACGAGGCATTGATAGAAATTTTGTTTTTGGAGACCTGACCATAAGAAATATTTCTGACCGTAGTCAAGTGCTTAAATCACAGCCTGGATCAAAATACTGATGTCACCACTTTAACGAAATGTGTGATCCAGGGGAAATCATTTAATCTCATTCTGTCTGATCGGCTCACATTGGGTGATTTAGTTTGCAATTTCTGCTATAAAGAAAACTCCTCATGGTTACTAAACTATTGAGTTGCTGCAAATTAATAATGATGAATATAATCAAATTTTGTTTTGATTACAGGCAAGTAAAAAAAAATAATAAAAAATAATGATGAATATCATATTGCACAGCACGTTATTCTCTTGGCTTACATGTGAAAACGTTTTAATGGCTTTACCAATGGTGTCCTAGCATACTGAAGACTGATGCCACTGGTTGTGATGTTATTTACTGTGATTTCGCTTCTGATCATGTCAATCCATATCATGCAAATTAAGGTTCTGCATATCTTTTGCTGGACAGGCCCGGAATCAAAATTAGAACATATCTGTGCCTTGTATGCCTAAAAGTCGCACAGTGTTGTGATTTTGCTGTTCTGTGTATGTATTTAGGAGCCTCAGGGAAAAGGGAAAGCCCAAGCAGCTGTCCCTATTTTGGCTCCTACACAGCAACATATTTCGTACTTTCATGGCATTAAATGTGCACTTTGGTGTGCATGTTAAAGGCTGCCCTTTGCTGGCTGCTGTCACCATAACTGAAGACTTTTAAAGTGCGCTTTGCAGCAGGTTACAGACTCTTTGATTTACAAAAAAAATCCCATTGAAAACATGTTTGTAAGATCAGGCCCTTTGCCTTTAACTCTGGTTTCATCTGCGTTTGCACCTTGCTGACATAGCAATTATTTTCAGCGCAGTGCAGTGTAGTGTTTCAGCTCCATTCTTATTTAAGCAACCCAAGGGTGCCACAGACAGTGTCTACCCACCTAACTGTAGGCAGGGGGTGGGGAGGCAATTTTATTGAAATGGGCCCCCACGAGCCCTGTCAAATGTTTAGCAGGGCCCTATGAGCAAGCTCTAAGACCGCTCTTTCTCATTCCACTGTGCCTGACTGCAAGCGATGAGAGACGAGGGAGTGTGTATTGTGGCTGGTGTGAAGTGATTGGGAAGGTGTCAGACCAGGACAAGGCAGGGCCCACTCACCCTTTGTCTGTCATCTGAGTGCTAAATCCACCTCTGCCCTCAGCTTTAGCACCAGAGCCACTCTATCCATCAACATGGTGGAAACCTCTTAGTGAAAAAAGCAGCTATGCAATCGTGTCATGCATTGACATCCTCTCCACATTTTCCACCCGGCACATAGCAGGCATACTCGTGTGAGTCCCGCATATGCTCATGTAAAATAGAAGAATATGCGCTCGCCGCAGCAGAGACGCAGACTCAGCCGGCCATCTTGCTGGGACACCATGGGCCCTCCCATCAGGTTCACAAGCTTAATTGTGGCACAGGCAATGGCGACCAGGGCCAGCCTTAGGATTTGCAGGGGCTTGGTGGCAAAAGAAGTGTGGGCCCCTCTTATTTTCACAAATAGTGACATAAGTGATATTAGATACAATTATATTATAGAATCAGTCTTCAAAATGCAAAGGTCTCATGGTAATTTTTATTAAAAACACATTGGGCCTCATTCCGACTCAGGCGTTAAGGGGTTTACGGCGCCGTAAACGTCGACCCTTAAGGGCTGTTTACAAGGTTCCCTTTAAGGGATGGCTGTTTAACGGCTGCTTTTTGCAGCCGTTAAAAGCCATGCCGCAAAGGGACCTTGGCGATAATTTACGGTGCCGTAATTATCGCCTTTCCCCATTCCCATTATGCCCTATGGGGCAAAAATGGGAATGGGAAAGGGGCCATTGGTGAATGGGGAATTACCGCCCCACTCACCTTGGAATGGGGCGGTAATTCCGCCATCCACCATGGCGGAATTGCAACCTTAGCGGCATGGACCATGGTGCTAATACCACCATGGTCCTCCGCCAAGGTTGTAATGAGGACCATTGCCATGACTAAGTAAGGATACTAATAAACTGTGACGTCCAGTATAGGAATTGTCACTGTGAATATTTACCTATGTGGGAATATTAGGGGTGATGTTTTTCTTTTTAAAATAGCAGACAGTGTGAACTGAATACCTCATATAGGGCCTCATTATGACCCAGGCGCTAAGTGTTTAATGGCGCCGTAAAAGGCTGCGGCGCCGTTAAACACTTAGCGCTTAATTACGAGGTCCCTTTGCGGGACCCGACCTTAATGGATGGTCTACACCAGCCGTTAAAGTAGGGACCCGCAAAGGGACCTTGATGCTAAGTACGGTACTGCAATTTGCGGTACCGTACTTAGCGCCTTCCCCATTGCCATAGATCCCTATGGGGCGAAAATGGGAATGGGGAAGGGCCATGGTTCAATGGGGAATTACCGTCCCGCCAACCTTGGAATGGGGTGGTAATTCCCCATTGAACCATGGCGGACCCGTTACAACACCGGCACCAACCATGGTGCTAATAGCACCATGGTTTAGCGCCGGTGTTGTTATGAGGGCCAATGTTTGACAAAGGTATGTTTCATATATAGAATGCGAGGAAGATGTTACATTCTACCTAAAATAAACCGTTTTTATTGTGCAAATTATGAACATGTGCAAATAAGGCAGATTGTTTAAAATTGTTTTGTGTGATAGATTTAATTGTCCGGAAGGAGGCACAGCTTTAGCCAGCTAACTGGTGCTTTGTGTGGGCCTTCAAATTAAAAATGCCCCTTTGCAGTTCTTAACATGGAAAAGTTAAGAAGGTCTTGCCCAAAACAATGGTCATTCTAAATGAGCCCTCGCTTGTAAATCGAGCCTGCTTTAAATGCTCTGATTGAAGAAAGAAAATGATGAGCAGCGCTTATGGCCCGGCAGAGTCTGATTGGCCACTGGGAAGAGGAATTTGTCTCTAGTGAGTCACAGGAGGTTGGGAGATGACATGTTGCCTCATTAGGGAAAACAGAAAAGAGGGAATCATGCTTGGAAGCCGCACAGATCCTCACATTATTTCATGTGCTGGAGGCTGGAAGCTGGTGCCTGATGGCCCCCTATGACCGCAGGCCCCCAGCAGCAGCACAGACTTCCCATGCCTCCTGCTTACCTGATGGCACCCCTTTCCTATGGGAAAAGCAAGTATGCCACAGGTAAGCAATGGGATGTAGAAAGCCAGCAAAAATGACAACTTGGAATGCCAAATGTCGATTGCAAGAAAATGTAGGTACCCAGGATTCAGCACAGGGATTGGTCCACAGCTTTCAAAAATCCGGGCCTACTAATCAAGGCAATGGGCCTCATTACGACCCAGGCGGTAAGGGGTTTACGGCAGCGTAAACAGCGCCGACCCTTACCGCCTGATTCCGAGGTCCCTTAGCGCCATGGAGGATTTAACACCTGCTTTTAGCAGGTGTTAAAATCCATGGCGCTAAGGGACCATGGAGTTAATTACGCCACCGTAATTTACGGTGGCGTAATTAACGCCTTCCCCACTCCCATTATGCCCTATGGGGCAAAAATGGGAATGGGGAAGGGTAAATGGGTATTGGGGATTTACCGCCCCGCCGACCTCGGAATGGGGCGGTAAGTCCGCCTACCACCATGGCGTAAACAGAGTTTACGCCATGGTGGTAAAGTCACGGCCCAGGCGGTAACTTACCGCCTGGGTCGTAATGAGGCCCAATGAATTTGGGGCTTTCAAGGGAAACCACAGTCCAGGTGAGATGTGGTTTTTGTGTTCTCATGGCGACTCCCAGAGAATCAGTTTGCTACCCTCCCATCCCTCATGCAAATGTTCCACGTTTGTTTTTTGCGAAATGATCGAGAAATTCAAATTAGGGAGATAATCATGTTCATGTATTGTGCACATCGTCAATGTGTAAAGTCACAGGAAGCGGTTCCTACAAGCAAACAAAGTGATCAGTGAGAAAGACATTGGGCCTCATTACAACTGAGGCGGAATGGGTTAACGGGCTCCGCTAAAGGAGGCAGACCCGTTAAACCCGTTCTGCCTCATTACAAGCTCCCCTCGCGGGACCCGGTAAGGAACGCCTGGTCAAACCAGGCATCCTTACCGGGTCCCGCGAGGGGAAGAGGGAGCAAACAACGGGCCGCTCGTAATCGGCCCGTTGTTTGCTCCCTCTCCCATTCCCATTGAGCCCTATGGGGGCTCAAATGGGAATGGGGAAGGTCTGGGCCCGGGTTCCTGGAGGGAGGAATTATCGGGCCCTCCGAACTCGGAATGGCCCAGTAATTCCCCATTCAGGGAACCCGGCCCTGGACCCGATTTTGGTGGCAGCCATGCCGCCCGGCATGGCTACCGCCAAAGTCGTAAAGAGGCCTTTGACTATGAATTTAGGGGAGGGTGGATGACCCCCACCGAACAATCACCCCCTACAACAGGTGAAAAGGGTGCCTTGGAAAAGACATTTGCCTTCCCCATTCCATCTTGGCAACATGAAGAAGGGCCCACCTTTCAGCCCAGGACTGGGAACCTGCCCGGGTCCACTGATACACAAGGCTGGGAAGCAGGGGTGTTGCTATGGCTGAAAATGTTCGTCCAGCACTAAGCATGTGTGCTTCACATGACTATTTTTTGTTATGGCTGTAAGGCAACGCAAGCACCACCTGTAAGCCAAAACTATTGTATTAGAGCACAGGGAGGGAACAATGGCGTATGAGGATGATCCAAAATGTGCAGATGTGTTTTGGTTATTTTCCCACCCATTGACTACCCATGGCCATGTTACTCCCTATGGTAATTCCTGCCCTGTTCCTGCCTCCCCTCGCCCTAAACACATCCTCCTAGGACCTCTTTGTGCTACTTTTATCAAGCCTTATGATCAAACTTTGAACTTGAAGTGCCTGCTAGTGGTTTTTAAAAGTAGTCTCCTGAAAGTTAAGGACTTAATTGGCGCTGTAAAGGCACTACTAGTGTAATTAAAACTAGCTTAAACAGGTCTGCCTTCAGCCACTCGATTTATAAGCACTATGCGTGTCCTTCACTGAAGTCCTATTAAAACCTAGCAGTGGCAAAGCCAACAGTTTTGTCTTGTGTATAAGTATTAGCATTTGCCAGGCACTGCTATTATATGCCCAGGCACAAATACCATTCTGCAGCTGCTACCATAGATGGTCAGTTATTACCACTATAGCAAGTGCCTTTCTCATGCCTACACAAACAGCAAACCCTTTGGCATTGCCAATTCTTGTTTTGTGTATCCTAGGGTGGCCAATGATTCTATCTATCTTAATTCTGGAGGAGCACCCATTGCAAACCTGGATCCACTAATCCAGAGAACCATCAGTGAGATTACATGCTGAAGGATAAACCCTTTTCAAGGTCCATAACGCAAAGCTAGAAGTAACATTTTCATATACAAACTGAATTCATTTTTCCAATTAATGTTTTTTTGCTGGTTCGATGGTTTTGAAGTTGCTCCCTAAAGCGGAAAGTGTAACGTGGAACACGTCGTGAAGGAGAGGCGAAAGAACGGGTTAGCGTGATGAGGTAATGCGCTCTCCCCGCGCACAGGTAATCTGACTGACGTTAGCCTTGAGCAATGGCGCTGAACTCTTGAACGGCAGACATGTTGAGGCAGAAGAGACGTCACCGTGAACAAAAAAAAAATGAAAAGAAAAAAATGGGATTCATTTCTGTGAAGGGTTTTTGCTCCTGTTCTGCATGAGCAAACCAGCAAAGACATACTCCTCGCCCCCCACCCAGGGCTTAGGTTTACAGAAGTAAGCACCATTTCGGCACAGGCCAACACATATCGAGACTGCTTTGACTGGACTGTCACAGGTGCATGGCGCTACAAAACAGCGTGACCGAAGAACAAAGTCAGGCCCGCTTTGTGGGGGTATCGCCTTACTCCAGCAGCTATAACATGTGTGGGTACATTTAATTACAGTTTAACAAGCCTCTGGAGTGTGCGACGTTTTATTTTAACAAGGGGCCTGGGTCAGTCCGCGAAGTGCTTAGTCAGTCACGCTTTCCATCCGTGATGCAACAGGATCTATGGCGAGGTTGGATTCGCTTTTGTTTAGCCCTATTTATTCGTTATGGGCAGAATTAAGTGACAGGTGCCATTAGGGGAGTACCCAGCATTGCAAGAGTGGGGAAGCGAACCACGAAAAAAGTCCTGCTACTTTTCTCCCCAAATGCACCTTGGAAAATGAATGCTAAACTGACACACAATCGTCACAGCCCCCCATATGATGCCTTGACTCTGTGCTCTCTCCCTGCAACATTCGGACAAGAGTGGGGCATGGAACTATGTGCTCCTGCTCTGCATCTGGCTCTGCCCCTTATTGCGCCTGCAGTGCAGTCAACTGCCTGGGATAGGATACAGAGCATTGATATTGATATTTTATTTGTATCGCGCTCGTACACAATGTTTCAGAGCGCGACGAGGCAAGGGAGGGGAACAGGGGGGAAAAAAAACAACGATCTTACTAGGCCTAGTGACATTGAGAACGCGCAAGTGCATGGGAGGGAGAGGGGTAAGTGCAAGGGAGAGGGGGAGAGGTGGACAGTGCAGAGCAAAAATAGAAATAGGTAAAGAAAACATGAATAAATAAATAATTATCATGCTCCTGCTATGCCTATCATTGAGCATTAGGATGCAGAGCAATAGCATACGGCCAAACTGCTGTCCGGGTCCTGCTCCAGACCGCTGTTCTACAGGCAGCTAGGCCGCGCAGGAGCGCATGTCAACACTGCTGTCCTGGAAACGATGCCCTAGGCTGGACTGGCATTTGGGAGCAGCCAGTCTAGCCCTTTCTTACTGTCGTATGACTTTTTGTATAGGCATTTATGATAAGTCACTGGTTTATCATAGATGTCCAGAAGAAAAAATGCCACAGTTCGAAAGGGCTGGACTGGCTGCCTCGGAATGCCAGCCTATCCAACTAATAACACAAACGATGCCTGGTTTATCATGGATGCCAATTATAATATCACATATGCTATAAAGTGAATAACTTACAGAGCTGGAGATAAGACACAGTACGATTAAATGATTTGGCCAGGATCACACACTTTGGTTAAATGGTGAAACCAGTATGTGGACAATTTAATCAACAGAACAAATCTTCCCAGGTTTAGTTGATATAGATATTTATTAAGGTTTTGCTTTGCATTTCATGTGCATAAATAATACTTTATTTATAGTAACATCTTGGAAGCAAACCACGTTACATAATAAACTGTTCATTTCTTTCTCGTATTCCCTTGCTCCCTTGTTTTCCCTTTTCTGTTGTTGGATTTGTTTTGTTTTTGTGTGAGCTCTGAGGCCCGCTGGTATGTAGCGCATTATAAATAATAAACTAAAACAAACTAAACTTAAACTAAAACTAGCCTTTCATAATAAACTAACTTTACACTATATACATTTTCTTAGAAATATGTTGAGCAATAAGAGAATGGCTTTGCTTTTATTCTCTGTATCCTGCATGCAAAGTCAGAAAAGCATCATGCAGAATCATGTGAGCTTAACAAATCCCCCTGGGGTTTTAAAGCCATGGTCATTATTTCATAAAGCATGCAGCATTATGCACCCTTCTCATGTCTGTTCACCCCCATTCACATTTCTCAAGGGACAAAAGTCCCTGCTTTATAGTCCACTCTCCCTCCCATCAGTGCCTAATGGCTCCCAGTAAAACGCTCTATTGACACAGAGAAACGTTGCTGGTCCCTGGAAGAGCCCCTCTGCTGCCCAAAGTTAAAACTTACACATGAAAGTGTGAGCCCTGGAAAGGCTGAATCGACTGGGTGGGTCACGCGTCCTGCAGACCCCCTCACAGGCCGATCGAAAGCAAAAGCGGGACTTTTCCCGTCCCACTGAGGGATTCTGCAGCTCGCGGGACCAACTTGTCCTTTCGGGACATTGTCCTGGCAGAGGGACAGCTCTCCTGTTCAGCACCCTCATTGGTAATGAGGGTGCAGAATTGGAAAGATATCCTGCTGCTAGGACAATGAGGGGGCTGAGCAGGCACACTGTGCTCCTGCTCAGCACCCCTATTGTCCTGCCAGCCCTAGCATTGTCAATGAGGGTGCGGAACGGGAGAAGTGTCCCACTGCAAATGTCCTGGTCTGGCTCTTAAAACAGCCATGGGGGGGCAAGCTTGTACCCTACCCACCCCAGACCCTGCTGGGTACAACATTGGGTGCCATATTGCACATTGCGTAAAACTGGCAAGTGCAGTTGCTGAGCTGTTCCCCGTTAGTTCTGTTCTAAATTGGTTTTGTAGAGAGAGGCTGCTGGGTCAAAACCAGATGATTGTCTCTTGCTGGCCCACATTATAGATTGCTCTCTTTTTTGGGGGTTCATATCTGGGCCAGGCAGTATGTAATATAATTGGTTATTATAACATGCTTGATACCAAAGAGGCTTCTAAGCGCGGACCCAGGATTCAAACCTCTGTTGCTCTGCATCGTCTTGCTTGTAAGACAAGCGTGCTGCCACTAAGCTATTCTACCCATACCAAAATGTTTTTCATATGCACCAATAACCAGAACAGGCGTCTAGTGAAGCAAAGGTTGACATGGATTGATTTTAGAATTGTGGATATGCCAATCTATACACTGAGTTTGCTTGTTCATTTTTAATATATGTCATGCTATCCAATGTTTATACTGTTCCCATCACTACCATAGTGGTCTTATGACACCTGAGCCTGTGCCGAAACATGAGGGTATGATTGTTGCCAACACCCTCGCAAGGGTGTTGGCAGACCTTAGTCTGTTAATAGTAGGAAGGGGGTTGTGGGTGGGCAGTAGGAGATAGGAAGGGGAGGTTTAGCCAACAGAATAAAAAATTCAGTGGGTAAAACGAGGTAGGATATGGGGGAGTGAGTATTTATGAGGTAGTAGCGATGCGTGTTTCCTGACTGTGATTAGTTATCGGTAAGCGAGACATACCGTTTCAGGAATGTTAACTTCTGCTTGAAGCAAAGGCTCTACTGTGATGGCAATATCTAGACCAGGCGATGCATGAAACACTTGTGTATAGGTGCTCTATAAATAAAATATCATATATCAGAGAGTTATTGATTAGAGTCTTGTTCAGTGTGCTATATGCCCCCAGTAAGCTGCTGCAGTGCGATGGTCGGTAGGTTCTAAAGTGGGAGGAGCAAGTCTACTAGCCAGAGAGTGCCTCAGAATCCTTAGGCTGAGAGGAACAGCTATGCTTTCAGGCATCCCTTGAACATCTAACGGTCAGGATTGAGGCCGAGAGGGAGCCGAGAAAGGTCCTCTGATTATTCATTTCCACGTTCCTCCATTTGCTACAGACCACACATCCAGCCAGGAGAGTAACACACAATGGTGGTGATATGCCCCAAAATGTAAACCATGTTCAGTTAAAGTGATGGGAAAAAAATGGTGACCCCACCTTGAGGACTGCTTTTTGACGGTATTGCCTAACGACTTCAGGGATAAACTGGGGTCAGGGAAAGATCCACAAACTTGAGGAAAAGAAAAAAGGTGGGGAAAAGAAGAAAAGAGAGTGGTGCTGACGAACAGTGGCTGGTGGGCCAATTTGGTAAGGGGGGATAGCTCAGGTGCAACACATTTTTCTTGGATGCAAGACAATGCAGAGCAACAGAGGTTTGAATCCCGATCTGGCACTTAGAAACCAATCTCTGGTATTAAATGCGTTATAAAAGTATGTTAGGAAAGATTTCATAATTGTATGTAATTTTCCCTCATGTGGCAACCCTCAATCTTTTTGCTGCTGTTTTACACCCTGATCTAGACTTTGCCAGAGAAGCGCAGCCTTCCGCAGCACTCCTCCGGGCTTTCGCTCAATTCTTATGGGGAAGCTGACATGCCTTTAAGACAGTCAGTACTGGGAGACTTTGTTTCCCTTAGTCCTTTCCTCATGTTGCAGCTTTTGTGCAACATGAACAAGAGTGCACTGTAATTTACTTTACAGCGCTCTTGGGTCTCTAGTCATTCCAAAGGCCCTAGAAACTCTCTCTGGACTTATTATGAACTGTGCAAGTGTGTCACGGACAGGACTGGTGGCAGCTATCGTTTCTCTTGTGTTTTGAACCCTTTTTCGCCATGTTATCCGCGCTTATCGCGTTTGGCACAAATGAGTGGCCTGGCTCCAAACTTTCCATGCCACGAGGTTCTTTGTCTTGTCCTCTGACTGTTTTGCCCCTTCACCTTCCCCAGGTTGAGCCGACCCGGGTCCGCCCTTATTTGGTCATGCACTTTCCCTCGAAACCCAACGCTTTTGCGGGCTTCTGCATGCCTTGTGTGCGCCTCCAGGATGTGGGCTGGGATGTCTGAGCCCAATACACATCCTGGGTGCCAGAGAGTCTGGAGTGTCCTGAATGCCTGGGACCACCGTGGTCCGTGATAGGTCCATGTATGGTGTGAGTGTTTGTGAGCAGATCTCCCATTGGGTCCCCTCCGTTTTGGCGTGAAGGGAACTTTGGATAAGAGGAGGCTGAAAACGCCACTACCAGGTCGATCTCCTGAGTTCACACCAAACAAGGGATAAGGAGCCAAGTATCCTGCAACAAGAAGCAGAGTCGAGGAACCGCTGGTGACACGCTGAAGGTTTGGCACCCTGAACTGCTGTCGTCCTGCGAGACCCATCTGCATCTGATCGTCATAGAAGGTCTGGGAAGGCGCTTCGACCCACTGGAATAGTGTGATCAACTATTCCCGGCACCTTCATCAAACCCTGCAAGTAAGCCTCTTCGGAAGTGTCCCTGGGCCAACCAGTGGGCTGACCAGCTTATGCAGGACGCTTTGCTCTGTTACCGGCGCCGTTTCGGGGAGGCCCTCGAAACTTGGTCTACTGTTTGCTCTGCGTCCACGGCACCCTCACACCGAATTTCGTACACTTGGAATTCCCAGGTCTGAAGTGAGACGAGTGCGCCCGTACCAGAGTAAAGGCGGTTGCCGTGTTGCCATGCTGCGGTAACAACCTGTGCCCATCCGCTGCATTTGGGACACCCTCGACCCTGCATCCTGCTAAACAGAATCTACACGGTGTCGAGGCGTCCTGATCATCGCAGCTGAACCTGCCAGCAACGTGATCTGAACTGGAGAAGTCTGGGTCTGCCTGCGTCTGGGACCGGTGAGTAGTCCATACCCCAACCGGTGGCCCCTCGCGCAGGAGCCCGTTTCTTTTCTACCGCTGTTACGAAATAGCGACTCTATCCCGCACTCTCACCCTGCCTCTGCCCACAAGTGGAGGCCTTGCTTGAGTAGTGGGAACTTGTTCTGCATCGCTTCATTCACCTTCCTGAACTGCCTGAGACCCTTGAAGAGACTCTTCTTTATCCATTGGCACCTGCTCGTGCAGGTACTTTTGAGCATAAGGCTCCTCTCTTCGTAGGGCTCGGACTTCCTCCTAGTTAGGTGCATTTCTGATGTCGAACTGGGTCTAATGATTACTTGCACTGCCTGTTTTCCTCCCCATCTAGGTGGTCTACATATTACGTGCTCCTAACTCCTTAGACCCCTCGGTCTTGTATATATATTGTATTGATGGTGATGTGTTGGTTTACTTTAGTATTAGTGTGATTCTTTGCTATGGTCGATGTTACAAAGGCCTTGTAATAAATGTGCCTATATTTTTAATATAACACCTGTCTGGAGTAATTTGTAAGTGTCTTGCTTTGTGTGCTCATTGAGGTCTTTCCGTCACCCTCACCCCTCTTGAGACTTAGTCTTCACCGCCACCATCGCTACCCTGATTGGTCTGGTTTGTCCAGTGGTTACCCTGTTCCAAGAAACTAGGCTGGCCTTCTGAACCTCTGCCCCTCCAGGTCCAAGTTCAGAAATCCATCTTAACAAACCACAATTTTAATTTAGCAAAAATTAAATGAGAAAAACAAGTTGACATAAAAAGCTCCTAAAAAAAGGCCATCTTACAATTTCGTCAGTATCACATATCAACATTCTGATATGCAAGTATTCAAACTACTTAGAGGCATAAATAGGTCCTGACCCAACCTGGGGCCCTATTATAATGGGTCCCACACACAGTTTCATCCTGCACTATTATTTTGTACATACATGACGAGTATGGCAGGAGTGCAGTCTTCTGCACAGAAGCCTGGATTGTCTGTTGCCGGATGCCTGAATGACCCTATTCATTCATTCATTAATTTTGTCATTTGTATGGTGCCTTTCACCATAATTATGGTCCCAACGCGCTGTTGGTTGAATGCTCTCAGAGGGACTAAAGTCCAAAAATATCGGAAATAATTTGGAGGTGCTATTATGCGTGTGTGCATTCTGCCAATTATAGTTATGAGCGGGTGGCCAAGACACTGCTGGTCACCCATGTCTGAACGGCGTGTGAATGGGCGGAAAGAAGGTATACTATGAACTAAGCAGGGGGGTTGTGTTTAAGTGGATAGAGAATTATGCGAGTAGCTACAGTTCAAATGTGTTGTGAAAGGGAGTTTCATTTTTATGGCAGAGGTGTTGTGTAATAGTGTTTTTGTTGTTTGTGAGTACGGAGGTGTGTGGGAGTGGGGCCATGCCTTCGGCTAAGTGATGAAGGTGCAGAGTACGAGAGGGAAAAATGGGTCAGCTGTACAAACAACAATGTCTATCTCCTGGAATTAATGGATTTGCAAATGGCAGTGCTTAGTCTCACTTGCAATCTAAGTGTGATAATTAAATAAGAGTAACTACCCCATGAGTGAATCTTGGAGTGATACATTGCCAATCCCAGGTCCTTCCAGTGCAAAAGATGACCCACCTTACATGTCTATTGGTGGCGGCAATGCCCACCCCCATATGCTTTAGAGTTACATACAGAGCTGAATGCAAAAGAAGACTCAATTGTAACTAATTAGGCTCCTCTAAATTGATCCAATTGCTTGACCTAAGGTATATTTAAGTGCCATGATTTGCCCAACCTCAGAGCCCAATTGAGTGCAATACCTGGCCCGCTATCAGGGTTCTTATCTTGTGCAAGTTACTGGATACCTTCATGAGTCCTCTGTATGGAGTTCCCAGGGCTTTGGGGGTATAGGGTGGCAATACCCAGATGATTAAAATAGAGACGAGGCAAGGTAGCCAAAGGACGGACAGGTAGGGCGTGTGTATGTGGTGGGGAGTCTGTTTGCTGGATGGTCCTAGGGTGCAGGGGGGGGTTAGTAAGTGGGAGGAAACAGACAGGTTTGAGGGCTTTCCTCAAAAGCCAGGTGATCCTCTATGAGATGGAGAGGGAGGTTGCAGGAGTTCCAGAAGGTGGGTGCAAGGATGGAGAAGCAGGCACCACCTAGTCTGGAGAACTTGAAAGGGCGGGACTACTAGGAGGTGTGCAGAGCTTGATCTGAGCATTCAGGTGGGGTGGTAGCGTGAGAGTTTGCATCAGAGGAATACATGGCCTTAATTATGGATGGCACAATGGGTAATGCACATGGCCTTGAAGGGCAGCCAGTGAAGTATTCTGAGTGTGGGGGAGATGTGTTACCTGGGGGAGAGTGTGAGGGGGAGCCTTCCTACAGAGTTTTGGAAATTTTGGAGCTTTCGGAGTTGAGATGCGGGCACACCTAGATAGAGGACATTGGAATAGTCTAGGTGCGAGAGGATGATTTCCATGATTGCAGAGACTATATGGGCGTAGGAGAGATATGGAAAAATCCACTTGAGAATGCAGAGGTGGAAAGGGCATGATCTGGAGATTACATTGTTGTGGCGGGAGGGGTTCATGTCCGAGCTAAACGTGCATCCTACTTTTTGACTGAAGGGGATGCAATGGGGGCCGGCCCCTAGGAAGGCTGCCAAGAGGAAGGTTGGGGAAAAAGAGCTGTTTTGCTGCAGATTAGTATTTCGGTTTTTCCGGGGTTGAGGAGAAGGTAGTTGTTTGTCATCCATCAGTCAATGCCTGAGAGGCAACATGCCAGATCAGGGTGTGGTGAAGACGGGGAGTTGGGAATCTTGAGGATGATCTGAGTGTCTTCGGCATAGTTGCAACGGGTGAGATTGTGCGAGCGGATGAGCATGGGGCGGGGGGGCAAAGATAGAGGTTGAAGACTAGGGGAGAGAGGGAAGCTCCCTGTTGGACTCCATGGGGAACTGGGTGGCGGCCCAGTAGAAAGGACGGAGAACAGTGATTTGGGAGTGGTGAAATAGCAAGGAGGAGATCCATCTAAGGGTGGAATCCCTGATGCCTAGGTCAGAGAGTGCGTTTGTAAGGATGGGGTGGTTGATCGTGTCAAATGCAGCAGAGAGGTCGAGGAGGATGAGTGCGCTGCAGCCCTCTGAGTCTGCTGTTCTTTTCAGATCATCCCATATTGAGACAAGGGAGGATTCAGTTCCATTGAGGGGTCTGAAGCCCGAATGGTAAGGGTCAAGAAGGCTGTGGGATTCTGAAAAGATGCTTAGCTGGGAATAGGCCATGCAATCTATCAGTTTGGCCATGAAGCAGTTGTTAGAAATGGGGCGAAAGTTGAAGAGGAGGAGGGGGTCATGGGAGGGCTTTTTTTTGGTAGCGGTTTGATAGGAGAGGTTTTGTGTGCTGCTAGGAGGATTCCAGCTGTTAATGAGTTTTTGATTATAGATCTGGCAAGGGTGCCTGCACAGGTAAAGGAGAGAATGTTTTTGAGACGGGCAGGGGACAAGGGTCTCCCGGGGCTCCTGAGGGGTGACTATTAGAGAGAAGCCTTAGGAACTCAAGGTGTAAAATTGCCAAGAAGGAGCTGAAGAGGGTGTGTGTCGGGGGTAAGAGAGGGGGGCGGGAGGGAGGCACACCAACAAAGTTTAACTTGCCTGCCCAGCACGTAGCACAGCACAAGTGCAGTCTTCTGCACAGAACCCTGGACTGTCTATTGCTCGTTGCCCGGAGGACCTTATTCAGTGAGACACAACAACAGCGTTTCACTTGCTTGCCCGGTGCGTAGCGCGGCATATGTGCAGCAGCAGTGTAGTCTTCTGCAGTCCTCAGCAGAATTGCTTGTACGACGATGGTTGATAGTGCACACTTTCGACTTAATTGCTGAGTGAACAACGATTTGACTGCTGCACATGGTCTATAAGTAAGAGGCTGTATTATCATATTTTTTCTTTTCTGCCGCAGCACTATCAGTATTAGGATTCCTGGCAAGGGTGAAAAAGCCTCATACAATCTCAGACGCTGCATTAAACTGCAAAATAACCAGGTGACAGCAACAAAACAACTAGAAGCCATGACAAAGGTAAACTACTACCCAATGTAACAACCTGAAATTGGAAAACACTGCTGACCCTGCACTAGCAGATGAAAGCACACTCACTGTGAGTAACACCTCAAAACTAACCTGCATTGACAATAATTCCCTGCTTAATATTTGCTACTCTCTGCAGAGTGAGGAAAACCGGCTAACGGACGTGGATGCGGGTCCGCCTGTCGTGTCTTCCCATCTCCACAAAACCAGAATGACTGGCCAGGGTCCGGCCACTCATCTGAATGCTATTCTCATGCCTACGCCGGATTCATTTAATGAACATAGGGATCTTGAACAAAATGTCAGCGCGTCTACCACAGTTACTTCGCTTACTGGGGGAAGTGTTCAGCCAATGCACTTTGCACTGAAAATCCTTTTACGAAGTTGTAACAAAATATACTAGGGAATTCAAGAACAGGCGAGGACGTTAGACTGCCTGGAAGAAGGCCTGGGTGCTACAGCCACACCTAAGGGTTCAAATGAGAGAATCATTATCCCGATTGACAACACCTGTAATCCAGACAAAGATAGAAGTTGCTCAATGGTAAGACCACATGCGCAAACAGGAGACACCAATGAAAATGCACTTGAATCTAACTTGGAAGATGGCATTCAAGCTGCTTTAGGTATTGACCTGGACGTTCAAAGCAATCAGGGCAAAGAAGGCAAAAACATGTCAAGAGTGCTAAAGCAAAAAAGGGGGCCAAAGGAGATCTAAAACACGGAAGCCTCCTGAACATAACACAGGGAATGATTCTATTGGACAGCCGGAGTTTACTAACACTACAAAAAAAGCAAAGAAAATCTCAAAAAGATGCTTAAAGAGATTCTGACTATGTGGTAATCTTACAAACTGGCTGATTAAACCCAACCTCAATGTTATATCTGCCCTCGGTGCGCGAGACGGAACCTTTCCTTGGTCTCACCTCACGCACCAAGGGTATGATCTAGGAGCGGTCTTCTGCAATGGCCATTTCTGAGGTTTCCTCTCAGCTATGCCCTTGGGCTCTTTGTATTTCCAGTACTTACAATAAAGAACTAATATTACTCACCACGGCTACATTTTCTTACTTCCTTGGCGACGAAGGTGCACGTGGCGGAGATAGACCCCTTCGGCAGAGATGAAGTCTGGCAGAGTGGGCCTCTCTGGTCATCGTTCATGAGAGATGACTAGGTGTGACCCCAACGTTAACTGGGTCACTTTGTGAGGTGAGAGTGCCCCACCGGTGGGTGGCTCACTGGTGGTGGGATATTCCAAGGAACTCAAACCACTCAGTCGGCGAGGAGGGGGTTTGACCAGCACAACTAGTGTACCAGGGCAGTGTTAGCTGGTTTGTGGCTTCGTCTGGGGCCCGGTACATCTTATCTTAAAGGCTGGCTGCATCAATAGTCTTAGAGGAAGTGGGCGCACATTGTGACAGCTGCTAGGGGAGTGCGTGGAGACTGGTGCTGGTAACCCCATTCACCCGTATGTCCATGAAATGGATTGACAGAGGATTGATCCTGTGTGTGCAAGGGCACATCTCCAAGTAGCAGTGATAGCGCGGAAAGCCCTGTGTGGTTTTGTGGCATCACAGTATGGTCTCGTGGCAATTGAGACGGAAGATTGCAGGGAGGTCCTCTCTAGATTGAATTTTGCATGCTTGCTCCGCCAGTGGCGGTCTAAGGGATACAGCTTATTGGCAGTTTATTAAACATTTAAAGGTTACGGCAGCTCTCACTGTGAGGGAAGTTAAAGGAATGGTTCGCCCAAAATATTTTATTTCAAAAATAGATAGGCAATATAAAAAAAAAACGATTGGCATTTTTTTTTTCAAAGTCCCTATGTAAAATTTTGAGCAATTCAAGCTCAAAGATAGCACATGGGGGCATCCATTTTGTGAAATGGATGCCTGCCTGTGCTCGCTTTGGCTTTTGCTGCACTAATGAAGGAAAAGCCAGCCAGCTGTAGTAAACAAAAGCTACCACTGGGTGGCTTTTCCTTCATTGGTGCCGGGGCTCGGAGGACGCAGACCGGAGACTACAGGCAGAAAAGCTGCAGCTGCATCTCGGTAAGTGCTATTTATTTATTTTTTTAAATAAGCACTAGCTGTGTTTTTTTTCCTAGGTTTTCCGGGCTGGAGGAGCCCGGAAAACTTAGAAATAAAACCGCACCTTTAAAAACGTTGTATTTATGTTTGCGGTAGCTTTTGAAGCGACCACAAACATAAATACAACGTTATTGTGTTTGAAAATGCTGCAGTTTTTCTTTCTAAGTTTCTCAGGCTCCTATGCGCCTGAGAAACCATTCCTTTAATGCTTTCTGGCATATCTGTTGATACGCATTGCACACACTTATTTGTGCATATTGGGGCAATATTTTCCTCCTGACACTATTCTATCCATCTTCCCAGAGTTGTGTACAGCACACTCTAGGGTGAACTCATCAGGGCAAGACTTTTCATTTGGAATTTACTTCATCCATCAGCGTAGAGGAGAACAATTATCTACAAGTGGCACAATCAGGAACTGTCCCAGCTCCATCTGGAAGTGACAGTGGGAGAGACTCTTGTCTGAAGATTGCTAGGAAAAGGAAGATATTTCTGAGGTGGCAGTATTAAAATGCTGAATTTGGTGCCTCCGCCAAAGTTTTTGGTCAGGGAACCACCAATTCCATGGGAGGAGTGTGGTATCTGGGGGGGAAAGATATTCTGATGAAAGGACATTTTCAACGTTTATGGGCCTCATTCCGACCCTGACGTTAACCAAGGCGCTATTAGCGCCTTGGTTGACGCCGTTATTTTTCCGACTCCGCCATGGTGAATGGCGGAATTACCGCCCCATTCCAAGGTTGGCGGGGTCGGTAATTCCCCATTCACCAAGGGCCCTTCCCCATTCCCATTTTTGCCCCATAGGGCTCAATGGGAATGGGGAAGGTGCTAATTACGGCACCGTAAATTACGGTGCCGTAATGAGCTCCTAGGTCCCTTTGCGGGTTGGTTTTTTAATGCCTGCAAAAAGCAGGCATTAAGTACCAACCCGCAAAGGGAACTCGGAATAGGGCGGTAAGGGTTTAACGGCACCGGTCTTGTTAACGCTGACCGTTAACCCTTACTGCCCTACTCGGAATGACCCCCTATGTGTTGTTTGGGTGCAGAAGCTGCAAGGATAATAAAACAACTTCTTGTTGTGGTGGATGAGGGGCCAGCAGAGGCGGGCAGGGGGAATGGAGAGGGTTTATATGGTGTGGCAATTAAAAAGTTACAGTTGCAATTTGGGAAACAGATCAATATTGTATTGGAGAGGTACACATTTTTCTCACGGAAACAATGGACGGGGAAGCAGTGGATTCTTTTGTGGCAGACTTACGGGTACTATTGGCATCTTGTGAGTTCACGAGTAACGAGGAGGACTATATTAGAGGCCAGCTAATGATGCACACATCTAATCCTAAAATTCAGGAATGCTTGTGGCAAGCAAAAAATCCCCTGTTACAAGAAGACTTAACTGAAGCAAAGGAGATGGAATTGACAAGCATGTGCCTTACGGAGGTCAACTCCAAAGCGAATAAAGAGTTAGTACATGCCATAATAGATAATGCAGGTGAAAATGTAAGTGGGGGTGAAGAAACAACAGTTTGTGCTGTAAAAACAACTTCAAACCTGGTAGGGCTAGTAAGGAGGGTGGCTGGGCTTCACCAGCAAATGGGAACAATACCCCAGTATATGACAATTGAAGGGGGCAATGTTCCAGGTGTGGGTTTGAAAAACACGCCATGAATCCCAAAGAATGCACCGCTTAAATGTAGGAGGTATGACAAGGTGACCCATTTTGCAAGGTTGTGCAAATTCAATAACAAGATTCAGGAGGGTGATAGAAGTGTGCAGTTCGTGGGGGAGGAGAAGGGAGAGTGGTGCAACACAGTTGTGCACATTGTTGATGAAATTGGGGAGGATGAGGAAGAGGAATACATTCCCCCAAAGTCGAGATCATGGTAGCAGGGTGTTCTTTAAAAACATTTATTAACTCAGGGTCTCAATATACTATCATTCCGGAAGACAAATACAAAGAAATTTTGGGGGAAAAGAAACATGTGTTACACAATACTGACATAAGGCCAAAAGCATATGGCGGTGAGAAAATAGACATAGTGGGTTTTGTGTGGGGTGACATAGCATACTGCAACAAAATCGTAAGAGCAAAAATCTATGTGGCTGGCAAAGGGGACTGTCTCCTGGGATGGCGTCAACTAGGTAAATTAGGGCTAGAGCTACATCCAGGTTAAGAACTACAAGTGAGATTGGTGGGGATGGACAGGTCAGAGAAATTTGCTAAGGGCGCAAGGACCAGACTTAGAAATGTCTTCATGCAAGGCATTTGTAAACTGAAGGGATACTGCCATAAGATTCAATTGTCTTTGCAAGCAAAACCATGTGTGCACAAAGTAAGGAATCTTCCTTTGAGAGAAAGAGAGAAGGTGAGAGATGAATTGCAGGGTTTATATGAACAGGGTAAAATTGAGCCAATACAGAGCAGTGAATGGTTGTCTCCCATTGTTGTCACACAACGCCCTGATCGACGAATCAGATTATGTATCGATCTTAGGGATCTCAATAGGTCGATTTGGGTAAGCAGACACCCTTTGGCCAAAATTAGTGAGATGCTCTTGACCATGGAAGAAGCTGAATGGTATAGCACATTGGATCTATAATCGGCATACTACCAGGTAGACTTGCACCCCTTAACACGTGCCTTAACGGCTTTCATCACTCTGATGGGGGCCTACCAGTTTAAAAGAAGGCCATTTGCGTTGTTATCGGCATCCGCAGTATTAAAAAAAAAAATGAAAGATTTGTTGGGGGACATTTCTGGTGTTTAGTGCTTCCAGGATAACATTCTGATTGGGGCCAAAACTTAGTGTGAACACGATGCCAGAGTGTATGAAGTGTTACAGAGATTGGAAATGGTGGGATTGACTGGTAAAATAGTCAAGTGCCAGTTCAAAGTGCACCAGCTATCCTATTTGAGACATAGGCTCACAAAGGAGGGAATGGTACCTCATCCGGAAATGGTGGATGCCATTGTGAAAGTGAAAATGCCTTCTAACAAAGATGAGTCAAAATAATTCTTAGATCTTATAGAATTTTATTCTAAGTTTGTGGAGAATCATGCCATGAAAAACCAACCTCTATGTGCCTTGTTGTAGGAAATTAAGCAGTTTTGTTGGGGCCAGGCGTAGGAGATGGCATTTAGGAGACTTAAGGAAGAAATAGCAAATGCTCCCACATTGTACAGATTTGATCCGGTAGCTGAAACAATGGTATCAATTGATGCATGTGTGTATGCTCTGTAGGGGCTGATTTAAGTCCGATCAGGAATGGCAAATAAGTGCCAGATGCATTTGCATCCAGAACATTATCGGACACTGAATGCAGGTATTCCACAATTGAACGAGAAAGCCTTGCTTGTTACTGGGCCTCTTTGTATTTCAAGACATACATTTGGGGAATACTTTACACAGTTAGAAGTGATCATAAGCCTTTGGCTCATTTATTGACAACAAAGGGTTCAGGTTTAGCGACCCCCAGGATAGCCAGGTGGTTGGCTGCTTTACAAAGTTACAATTTCATAGTTGAATATGTTCCCGCAGCATGTAATCCTGTAGCTGATTGTCTATTCACAGCTCCTATGGAGGGTGGGTGTCAGCAAAGGATATATCGGAGGAGTGGATTGCTCAGATTGAGAGTACTGTGGGTAATATCATTTTGAAAAATGAATGGGTAGATGCAGTGAATGAGGATCAGGAAATAAGAGCGGCCATAGTACACACCCACAAGGTTGGAAGTCGGAGGAGTCCAGGAAATCTCCTTACCACAAAATCAAAGACGAATTGAGTCACTCTGAATGGGGTTCAGCCCGCAGGGAGAAAATGGTACCTCCAGTTGTTCTGAAGGGCATGCTGATCATGGGGTGCCCACAAAGGTCATTTGGGGAAATGTTTAACAAAAAGGAGACTTAGGTCCAGATTTTGGTGGTAGGCCTGGACAAGATGGTCGATGATGAGGTGGGGCAATGCATTTCCTGTTCTGTTAGCGATAAATCACTCAAAATGCAGAAGGTGGAAATGGGTAGAGTGGATGTCCCTGATAGAGCGTGGGAGAAGATTGCCATTGATTTCATGGGACCCATATCAACTCTTGGCTCTGAGAACAGGTTTGCAATAGTGGTTGTTAACTATACCTCAAGGTGATTTGAAGTGGAGTTTGTAGATTCGATATCTACAGGTGCTGTAACTGATTATTTGGAAACACCGTTTGCAAGGGAAGGTCATCCTAAGATTATTGTATCTGACAATGGGGTACAGTTAGTGTCCAAGGAAATGAGGAAGTATTTAGAACAACATGGTATAGAGAATAATCGTACAGCATTATATAACCCAAGAGCTCATGGGGTGGTTGAATGCACTAATCGTATAATCAAGGATTCTATTCAGTTGTCCAAAGTGAGTGGGTTGGATTGGAAAAAAGGTTTGCGTGAGATGATGATGGTGCACCGTGACACCCCACATTTCAACTTTTCAGGTAATGAGAAGAAGGCCTACGCATTCTGACTCTTATCCAGATTGGGTGATGGATCAATATGGGGAGATTAATTGTGAACATTTGAAAGGGCAGCATAGTGTAATGGTGGGTGATGTGGTGAGAATCAAAATAACTTTCAGAGTATCAAAAGGGTGTTCACAATTCTATGACCCAATAAAATTTATAAAAGTGGGTGAGAAACACATGATAACCAGTGATGGCAAACGTGGCAGCTTGAACCGCGTGGCGATGTTGAAAAACCTGAAATATGGTATAGTGTTAAGGGAAGTATGTGGCGCAGTAATGAGGAGGATCAGTGATTCAAGGAGGTATCATTATCTGATAGTTTTCAGTACAGCAAGGAAGTAGAGAGAAACCTGAACTCTGGTGAACAGGACACTACTTTAAATGAATATATGGGTGAAGGGTTTCAACCTACTGAATTGGAAGAGGAGGGAAGGAACAGGTTGGAACAGGTTGGAACATGCAGAAGGTGAGAATGTTACAAAACGTTGGAGGAAAAGACCAGCCAAATTTGATAATTTTGAACGGCATAACTGAGTCTTCTTTTGTAGGTTCTTCTTTCTGGTTACCTTTTTACATTTCATTGTAATTCTACATTATATTTCATGATTTCTTTATGTGCTATCCTAAAGGGGGACCATGGCCTCATTACGACCCAGGCGGTAAGTTACCGCCTGGGTCGTACCTTTACCACCATGGCGTAAACTACGTTTACGCCATGGTGGTTGGCGGACTTACCGCCCCATTCCGAGGTTTGCGGGGCGGTCAGTCCCCATTAACCCATTTACCCTTCCCCATTCCCATTTTTGCCCCATAGGGGATAATGGGAGTGGGGAAGGCGTTAATTACGCCACCGTAAATTACGGTGGCGTAATTAACAACAAGGTCCCTTAGCGCCATGGATTTTAACACCTGCTAAAAGCAGGTGTTAAATCCTCCATGGCGCTAAGGGACCTCGGAATCAGCCGGTAAGGGTCGGCACTGTTTACGCCACCGTAAACCCCTTACCGCCTGGGTCCTAATGAGGCCATATCTTATATCTGCCATCAGTGCGCGAGATAGAACCTTTCCTTGGTCTCACCTCGCGCACCAAGGCTATAACGTAGGAACAGCCTTCTTCAATGGCCATTTCTGAGGTTTCCTCTCCTCTATGCCCGCGGGGTCTTTCTATCTCCATTACTTAAAATAAAGAACTAATATTACTCACCACGGCTACATTTTCTTACTTCACTCAATCAGCCCATTAATGTACTTGACGTTGATGTTAATGACGACTCTCAGTAATACGAGCATTGAACTGGAGGATAGCTTGTGCTCTATGATTATGGACAGCAACCTTGTGCTTGACGGCAGTTTGAAGCCAGCTGTAGTGGAATAGTGGAAGCTCTGGAATGGAATGTGTTGAAACTTCATCTACAACATCTAACCAGTCATCCTTTAGCATACTGTCCTTTACTATTTGCATCTTATTCCCAGATGAAAAAAGCAAGGGTTCGGACTGGGGACGTATAATGTGAATATTTTCCCCACATACCACTGTTAAGGGTTCTTAGCTCCAAGGACATTGAGTACATTGAATTCATGGAGATGGGAGATACCGCTACTACAATTGTGCACTGTGTATCAACAGTCGTAGTCCATATGATCAGAGCACACATGCAATGTTTCCTTAAACTAGGCTATGATTTAGATCACTAGGTCCCGACCATTTTGTGTCCTGGTTCTTCCAAAAACAGCAAGTGCCATGATTCAGAGCTCATATTTACACTGAGGACCTCTGGTCGAATGGTAATGGTCCACACTTATAACGATCCTGGGGAACGGGAGCTCGCTGGGTTATCCTCATTTCTCCTCAACAGGCCTTTGCAGAGAAGGTGACCTTGTAACCTATTGACCTGGAACACACAGGGTCATAGGCACTACATAAGCAGCAGTGGATGTCCCCAGATCCTGAACAATTCTGACATAGTTTTTATTCAAGAGAGCTGGCTCAGGGAGTCGTTATCTATGGATGGGTATCAATGATATGCTATGATAGGTTAGAGGTTTCTAAGCGCGGACCTGGGGATTGAACCTATGTTGCTCCATGTTGTCTTGCTTCCAAGGCGAGCACGTTGCCCCTGAGCTGTCCTCCTGAGCCTGAATGGGTAGATGATTTCCCAGGAACATGCCTGGCAAGGGGAAATTGGACTGTCTTTTGGAGGACTACAAATAGGCATTCGTAACCATGTGCAAGTCATAGAAATTGACACTTCTACCAATCAGAACTTCATGGTGGTAATTATACACCAACCGCAGGTTGTAAAAGTCAGCAAACTGCCACTTGTGAGTGAATGTCTATGACCCCCTGAGCGGGGGGCGGGGCGGTAATGAAATGGGGGGAATAATGACTGATGTATAGAATGTATTGACAAAACATTGTGACCCGTTAGGAGACGACGGCTTGATCATTGGGGGTGACCACAATCCACACCGTACAGATATACTGACCCTCGCCTAAACTGACTTAGTACACCCTAATAGTGAAATGAGTAAAACGGTACAGAATAGGCAAGGAACAGGATGGATAGACTTTATGCACGACTAGAACCTATTGATGCTTAATCCAGGGAGGACGCTAGGTTCAGGGAATTTTACCTGGAGGTCAGGTATCAGTAAAGCTACGCTAGACTGCATTTTCACAAGCATAGTTGCCAATGAAACAGTCTTGTCTCTTGAGTACATCATTCAACGACTTGAGCGATCAAGCTCCTGTTTTGCTGATATTTAACCTAGACATCAAACTCATCCGGGAAAACTAAAATCAGTGATGTTGATGTTAATCAGGGGGCCAATAAACTTGGCGGACAGCACAATATCTTACAGCTATTAGTGAACACATCAGTGGGTGTGGCGTAAGAGACAAGGCCATACTGACTGCTCATAGCCCGGAGGCTATAGTAGATTGGATAATAAATCTCACTGCAGCATACCTCCCGATGGGAGACAAGTATCATCATGTGAACTCCAAGACTCATGGGATTTACTAGAGTACCATCCAAGCAGCCAAACGTGTAGAGAGGCAACGAGTTAGGAGATGCAATAGGGCTGACATAACTGATACTGATAAACCTAGCTTGGTGAGGAAGGAAAGAAATGCCTTTAATAACTGGGTGAAAAGATACAGATGTACCATCCACAATGCAGAATGGCAAAACATATATATGAAGCCTTAGACTGAGAGATTCCAGGAAATTCTGGCACCATCTAAAAATTCTTAGAGGCAGAAAATTTAGTCTTGTGACAAACC
The DNA here is from genome assembly GCF_040938575.1 of Ambystoma mexicanum. Lineage (NCBI taxonomy): Eukaryota > Metazoa > Chordata > Amphibia > Caudata > Ambystomatidae > Ambystoma > Ambystoma mexicanum. The sequence continues at coordinate 581,307,891 of NC_090928.1, read as the reverse complement.
TGATTGACCTAACAGGATAGAGAAAACATATTGCTCTGAGTGAGCCGAGTGTTGGTAGGTATGTTTTATACGGTTTTTAACCATATGAATTACGATAGAGAATGCATTCGGGAGACAATAGTTAAATTAAAAGAGTTGCGGGCACCTGGACCTGATTGCCTGGCTAATGTCATTGTAACTAGAGACCCCAAATTCTGGGCTACTCTGTTGTACCAGCTATTCGTCACTATCATAGCGAGCAACTGTCTGCCGGAATCTTGCAAAAAGGCAATATTGATTCCGGTGTGCAAGAAAGAAACATGGAAAGATCCAAACAATTATCATCTAGAGGCATTAGTGATGTCCCTAGAAAACATTTCGCGACACTAGTGCTGAATATGCTCAAAACACAGGCAACCAATAACCCCATACTGAGTGACTTCCAGACAGGGTTTAGGGCAGGGCCCTCAGGACACATAACATCCTGGTTTAAAAACCCACAATCCTTCCCCTAAATTTGCTATACGTCGACTTTCCTCCGGCGTTTGACACGGTCAACCGCCATCAAGCTGTGGGTCAACCTGAGGAAGATGGACATACCGGAGGGTTTGCTATCAATAATACTTCAACTTCACACTAATACTAGCGTACAAGTCAGGATATGGGGGCTAAGACTGAAGTTATGTCCACTAGACGAAGATTAGAACAAGGATGTCCACTGCCCCCATGTTGTTCACCCTGTACTTACCGATCTACCTAAAATTTTTGCTTAGGCCAAACCTTTTCCACCTAAACTGGGAGGTCATTACGTTGCCTGTTTGGCAAACGCTGATGATGTTGTCCTGTTTGATCAAACCTTTGTAGGCATCAGTGCTCTAAGGTTATGCAAATATGCCCAGGCAAACACCATGCAAATCAACTTAAACAAAACAAAAATCACGCGCATTGGTGTCAGCACAGACACTTCCCTGAAAATTGTCATCATGCAGGGCTCCATTGAATGTGTGGTCTCTTATACCTACTGATAACTACTAAGACGCGCACTAGGAGTTAATAGATTCTGAAAGCAGAAAAGTTAGCAAACGTATGATGGTCCTCAAGAATTCTGCTAACAAAATTGCAGGTTCTATAACCTTAAAGGAAAGGGAAAAGTAGATTGCTGTGCTCAACATATGATCACAGAAGATTTCGTCGCGTTTTTCACAACACATTTTGTGCATATATATGTGGGGGTGGGTTTAGGGGAATCATTAAAGTAGGGTGTTCAAGTGGAGGGCTGCGGGGGGTCTCCCACCTGAAATACATGCGGCAGAATGTGCCTGCCAAAAAGAAAATTAAAGGAAATCTCCCACGACATACAGAGTAATTCATAGAATTTCGCACAAATATGGCGCACGCGGCTGGCGCACAGTGTGCACGTGCGAATAACTGCGCCAACCGCGTGTGCTAAAATCGATTTCCGCGCACAGCGTATTCATGGATTTTAGCCTCCAAAACCAGCCGTGGCGCAGTGTGGCGCAGCGACCCTGCAGCAGCGCCAGTTATGCCCCCAAGAACGCCCTCGCGCAAGGAAAAGCCATCAAAATTTCCAATTCAGCGCAAAGGGCTGCGCTAACCCTGGACCAGTATACAGGGCTGCCAAACAGCAAACGCCGAGCGGGGAACGTGTATTACTGGGGTGCGTGGGAAGTTCCACACGCGATTTCAGCAGGGTACGTGTTTTTCTGGGGTGCGGGGAAGTTTAACACGTGATTTCAGCAGGGTACGTGTATTACTGGGGTGCGCGGGAAGTTCCACACGCGATTTCAGCAGGGTACATGTATTTCTGGGGTGCGGGGAAGTTTAACACGCGATTTCAGCAGGGTACATGTATTACTGGGGTGCGCGAGAAGTTGCACACGCGATTTCAGCAGGGTACGTGTATTTCTGGGGTGCGGGGAAGTTTAACACGCGATTTCAGCAGGGTACGTGTATTACTGGGGTGCGCGAGAAGTTGCACACGCGATTTCAGCAGGGTACGTGTATTTCTGGGGTGCGGGGAAGTTTAACACGCGATTTCAGCAGGGTACATGTATTACTGGGGTGCGCGGGAAGTTCCACACGTGATTTCAGCAGGGTACGTGTATTTCTGGGGTGCAGGGAAGTTTAACACGCGATTTCAGCAGGGTACGTGTATTACTGGGGTGCGCAGGAAGTTCCACACGCGATTTCAGCAGGGTACGTGTATTTCTGGGGTGCGGGGAAGTTTAACACACAATTTCAGCAGGGTACGTGTATTTCTGGTGTGCGCTGGAAGTTCCACACGGGATTTCAGCAGGGTACGTGTATTTTTGGGGAGCGGGGAAGTTTAACACGCAATTTCAGCAGGTTACGTGTATTTCTGGGGTGCGTGGGAAGTTCCACACGCGATTTCAGTAGGGTACGTGTATTACTGGGGTGCGCGTGAAGTTTCACACGCAATAGGCCCTGTGCGAGTGGGGTACGTGTATTTCGGTGGTGCAGGGGAGTCCTACACGTGAATTGCCAGTGTGGGTCCTCCCAGGTGTTCCCTCTACACCCTCCACGTCCCCTGCAGGCAGCCCACACCACCGGGGCCTACCCTGCACCCCTGGTCATGTCCCGCAGGCAGCCCATCCACCATGGGCATGCCCCCCAGCCAAGCCACATGTCACCTTGCACTAGTGATCACCAACGCAGTACCCCCTGCACCCCCACCCCCAGCAGTGCAGGGCACCTGCCAGCAGGCCCCCACTCATGTCCCACTCATGTCCCCTTGCACCACCACCCCCCCAAGCAGTGCAGGGCACCTGCCAGCAGGCCCCCACTCATGTCCCCCAGCTCCACCAACCCCCAGCAGTCAGGGGCACCTGCCAGCAGGCCCCCACTCATGTCCCACTCATGCCCCCTTGCACCCCCAGCCCCCAGCACTGAGGGGTACCTGCCAGCAGGCCCCCACTCATGTCCCCTTGCACCCCCACCCCCCAGCAGTGCAGGGCACCTGCCAGCAGGACCCCACTCATGTCCCACTCATGTCCCCTTGAACCCCCACCCCCAAGCAGTGCAGGGCACCTGCCAGCAGGCCCCCACTCATGTCCCATTCATGTCCCCTTGCGCCTCCACCCCCCAGCAGTGCAGGGCACCTGCCAGCAGGCCCCCACTCATGTCCCACTCATGTCTCCTTGCACACCCACCCCCAAGCAGTGCAGGGCACCTGCCAGCAGGCCCCCACTCATGTCCCCCAGCACCCCCACACCCCAGCAGTGCAGGGCACCTGCCAGCAGGCCCCCACTCATGTCCCACTCATGTCCCCTTGCACCCCCACCCCCCAGCAGTGCAGGGCACCTGCCAGCAGGCCCCCACTCATGTCCCCTTGCACCCCCACCCCCCAGGCAGTGCAGGGCACCTGCCAGCAGGCCCCCACTCATGTCCCCCAGCACCCCCACCCCCCAGCAGTGCAGGGCACCTGCCAGCAGGCCCCCACTCATGTCCCCTTGCACCCCCACCCCCCAGGCAGTGCAGGGCACCTGCCAGCAGGCCCCCACTCATGTCCCCCAGCACCCCCACACCCCAACAGTGCAGGGCACCTGCCAGCAGGCCCCCACTCATGTCCCACTCATGTCCCCTTGCACCCCCACCCCCCAGCAGTGCAGGGCACCTGCCAGCAGGCCCCCACACATGTCCCCTGCACCCCCACCCCCAAGCAGTGCAGGGCACCTGCCAGCAGGCCCCGACACATGTCCCCCAGCCAACACGTCATCACAATCTAGATCCCTGGCCCTTATGGCCAGCCTCCACAGGCCAAAGACCCACCCAAGTATTGCATCCACCCACATAGAAATGCCAATTACATGATACAACCGCAATGGTTGTCTAAGTCTAAATAAACTCCCTTTTACACTAGAATGTTCCTGATACCTGTATATTACTACTGTATATATTATTGTACACTATATATTGTATATATATTACTACTGTAGATATTATTGTATACTCCTGATAGTGTACCCACACCTGCAAAACTGCGCTGACTCTGGACCTAGCTCCGGCCGCGTATATATATGCCTACTATATACTGTATATTGTATGATACCCTGTACTATTGTATGATACCTTGTACTGTTACCACTTACTATGTACTTGTAACTAAGCCGAGCATTTTCTTGTCCTGTGCGCCCTGATGCCCCAGGGTATGGCGCGCCCTATAAATAATAAACTAAACTAAACTAAACTAAACTAATGGCAAGTATGTAAATGAACACATGTCCGTCACACACTCACACAATGGGTGCAAGTGAATGTCAAAACCCATATTATGACATGCATGAAACCAATGAGATAATACCACAAATGGAAGTATAAAAAAATATATATTAAAGATAAAATGAACGTAAATCAAATTAAAAACACACAACAATGGGAATAACAAAAGAAATGGTCCATGTCCGATAAATAATGAAAATCAAGAAAACATAAGCAAAAGAAATCCAAAAAGAAATGTTGTCCAAAGTCACAGTCCAAAAAATCAAATCCAAGGGAAAATAAAAAGTAAAAACCATTGCTCCATGGTGAACACAAAAAAAATATTAAAAAAGATGAATCCAATGTAGAACTATGTACAATTGAAGAATCCAAGGTCCATGAGCCCAACTTAAGAAATGAAATCTACCAAAAACTACTACCTAATAAAAAAAAACTACATACAAAAATGTGGTGCATTGTCCAAGCGGTCCAAATTAAAGAAAAAACGAAAGGAAACCTAATACTAACTAACTAAATATTTACAAGGGCAGCGGGCAAGTCCAACGGCTCACTTGTTGATGTCCCGGGCCAGGGCATCATCGAACTCCTGCTCGATGTCCCGGAGGCGGTCCTCTTCCATGGCCCCGAGTGTTCGCAGGGACGATGACATCTGGATCTCCAGGTCCCTGCGAATGGCCTTGAGGCACTCGGCCCGCCTCAGCGCCCTACGCATGGAGTTCTCCTCCCTGACCATCGTGAGCCGTGCCTCTTCCGCCCGCTGCCGCTCCGCATCTATCGCATGGCCCAACCGCTGCCACACGGAAGACACTTCCCGTCCAGGGTCCTCCTGCCCTCCGGCCGCTGCCTGCCCCTCCGATGATGAAGGCCCCGAGCCATCATGGCTCCCACCTTGTGGCTACTGCTGCTGTGCCGCTGCCTGTGCCCTGGCTCCTGTTGCCTGCACATCCTCCTCCAGCTGGGGTGAAGTTGTTGAGGTGGCCACCCCTGCTGGACGTCCGACTCCTGACTGTGGCAGGGATGTGTCCTCCACCAGCCTGGCCGCAGGGTCAGAGGCATCTCCACAGGGCACCCAGGTGACACATGGGTGGGAAGATGGCACGGAGGACGACTGGCGCATAGGGGGTTCAGTTGAGGAGGGGGTCGGAAGAAGGTCCAGAAAACGGAGGAATCCGGCCCTGGTGAGCTGTCCCAATGGGTCAACACGGTCAATGAGCCATGAGAGAAGACGTGCAGTCTCCTCATGAAAAGACTGCAGGTCAGCTCGCATGGCACGTTGACGCCACCCCACCCAGGACAGGCTCAACCCGGTGCCGGATAGCCACATCCCCAGGGAGAGGAAGGCCAGTTGGTGTAAGACAATCCCCTCCCTGAGAACGGGTCTGGACGTAGGTATCCCTGTTGGTGCAAGATGATGCAGTCACAGGATCGGAGACAGGATTACACACAGGCACCTCCGCCGCGGCCTGTGCTGCCTCCTGTCCCTGCCCCTGCACTGCACCACTAGCACCAGTGGAATCCCCACCTCCAGACCCCGTCTCTGTCCCTTGCATGGCCTCCTCCTCCACCAAACCCCCCACCAACCTGGATGACTCTGTGCCATCTTCCTCCGTCGGGCCCTGTGGGGTCTCAGCTGCCCCTTCGGCTGCCGAGGAGTCCAACTCCAACCTCCGCCTCTTGGACCTCCCCTCGGCAGCTGCGACCTGGGACGTGGCACCGGACTCCTCACTCCCCGACGAGATGACAACCTGGGAGGGGAGCCGGACCTTGCATCTCCGGCTGGCGGTGCGATCCCTGCCGCTGTGCTCCACAGCACCCTCTCCGCCCTCTTCATCAGTCGATGCTGCAGACAGGGAGAGATAGGACACAGGCATCAGGGCACTGTACAATGGACTCATACACACATGACAGTTGCACACGAGTGTCATTGTCAAACTTCAGACATGGCATCACAATCCCCAACACACATGTCATTTCAAATCACACACATGAGCTATTCCACAGCCATATCGCAACAGCCAGCACCATCCATACACATACAACAGCATGAGCAGGCAAAGGTGAGCCAGACATCACATGAGACACAGGGAGTGCACTAGACATGCACACACGCCACCACACTTACATGCATGTGTACACCTCCACCAAGTGTCGCAGTGATGAGATCGGCATCTATGTCACATCTGGCAATCAGTCTTCTACATATCAGTCTCACATGCATCCATGTTGCATGACAGTTGCACACTTGTCAGATACACATACATGCACATGTACAGAGTGCAGATACATGCAGCTGGAACCAACATCCATGTGTGACACCACAACCTTGACAACTGACATACACAGTCATTCAAACATGTGTGCTCACACATCTGCATTTGGCCTGCATGCTTACCCACAAAAACACCATCCATGTGTTTCACACATGAAAGGACTCACATGTGTCAGCCTCACGGCCGTGTACATATACATCCATACATGGCCCTACAAAACCACATGTGCAACCTGCACACTACTGGCCACCTCACGCACAGCTTCCAATCAGTATGCATGTACACTTACCGCTCGACTCCAGACGGGTCTGCCTCTCAAGGACCTGGACATGGAGCGCTGGGCATACGCGTTCCAGGACCCTCATTTGGTCTTCCGACAGGTGGCCCCGGCGCCCCTTAGCATCCGCTGCCTTCAAGAAGCGCCGGGCCTTGTTGAGGGCCCTGGACCTGAAGTCCTCCCAGCGCTTCTTGACATGATGGAATTCGCGGACTGCCGCCCCCTCCGCATTGATGGCAGTCATAATGTCCGTCCAGATCCTGGTCCGTCCTTCCTTGTCGGCAGGCGACCTTCCGAAGAGGGCATCATACTGCCCCAGGACTTGCTCCACCAGGACACCAACTTCGGTGGCAGTGAAGCTGGTGGCCCTCTGCCTCTCTGGCTGGGGGTTGCCAGTGGTCTCAGATGGTGGTTTGCCCGACATGGCAAACCCAGAGGCAGGAGTGGGTGGGCAACTGGGTCCTGGGGCTGGGCTGTGGAGCGATGGAATCCCAGTTGGGAGTCTTCGGTTCCAGCAGGGGTGGTCACAGCAACAGCACCCCTGGCTGACGTGCAGGCAGCAAATGGCAGGGCACGTGGGCAGCAGGCAATCAGGCAGCAGCAGATGGCAGGTGGGAGCGTGGTCAGGGCTCTGGGGGGTAGTAATTCGGCCTTCTGGGCAGGAGCGTGGTCTTCCGTGTGTGAACGCGTGGCCAGCTTGATACGGAGTGATTTGGCATGTGAAAATCTTGCACGTCAGCAAGTAATTCGAGGAAAGGCCCTTAGCGCGTAAGCGCGTCAGCGCACGTATGCGATTTCATTGGACCAAAGGCCCTTAGCGTGTAAGCGCATCTGTGACGTGACGCGCGCGGGTGTTTCCCTCATAGCACGTGATGACAGAGCACACGTGGAAAAGCTGCACGTCCGAGTGTCAGCGCGTGTAATTGGAGGAAAGGGCGCGTACACGCGTAAGTGACGTGTACGTGTGGGCCGGTTTAAAAGGTACGTGTAGGATGCTATTTCCTTGTACGTGCTTTTTGTGGAGAGCGAGTGGGTGGATTCTGTACTTCTTGTCGGTTCACACGCGATTACTTCACAGCGTTTCAAGTTTGTACTCCCTGTTACCTCTGACAGCTTTCATTTTTCTACTTTTTTTGGGCCTGTTTCCTCAAACAGTGTTCACTTCTCCTTTTGTCCTATCTCCTCAGACAGCATACAATTCTTCTTTTGGCGGGGGTGTTGCCAATGCGCACACGCGCGTATTTTTCACGTTTTTTTTCCAGGCAGACTGTGAGTTCTGCACGTACTTAGCAACTGTGCTTGCCCCGTGTGTCGCGTACCCCTTCAGAGGTCATTGTAGGCTGCGTGTATCACGCGTACGCTTATTTTTGTGTTTCTGGGTGCCACAGCGTAGTGCGGGTTCATTTTTCCACGCACATGGTCTACGAGGGGTTGCATGCATGTTTATTTTTGTTTTTGTTAGAGCACTAGGGTACGAATTCCATCTAGTACCCTACCCCTTTGACCCCCAATTGCCCAGGACAATAGTTTACTGCTCCTGCCATACGCACAACAACATCAGTGCCATGGTTGGGAGGAGACCAAGCGGTAAGGGAGGCAAAGGTGGCCGACCTCCAAAAGGTGGACGTGGTGGGCATGGTAGGGGACGTGGCCAGGATTTGCAGGGTGCCCGTAGACCCCCATGTGTGGAGGACCAATCAGGGACACCCATACACCCCCCATGGTTGAGGGAAACGTGGCTGAGACCATCCCAGCTCAGCCCCTGTTGGACCAGCCCATTGTGGCACCTGACCTGGCACAGGATGACTCCCTGGCTGACTTCCAGGTCAGCAAGTCTAGGCCACGTGTGGCAGTGCAAGTAGTCACCAAGGCACGTGGATCTGGGGCAGCTATGTCATCTGCTGCCCCAAGTATGCAGGGTGGTGAGGCTGCAGGGGCAGCTGCTGCTCCATCCGCCCCACTTCTGACTCTCCCAGCCAGGACAGTGTCGGTCCTGGTCCATCATACTGATGTTCCCCCTGCCAACATCACACTTCAGACAATGCCTGCACCAAGTCCTATGGTCAATGTGCATTTGCACACTCCAACAACCCAGTCCACCGGTGGTTCTGCCCCTACTGACCAGAGCGGCGTTAGCCACTCTGGCTCCGCTCCACCTTCTAAAAAGAGGAAGAAGGGTGCTCTGGCACGACAGGCTGAGACCCCAGGCACGGCTACACACTCTGGCACGTCAAAGAAGCCTTGCTTTAATGACGCGGAGCTTAATGCACTTGTGAGCTATGTGTTGCAACATAGCCACGAAATGGTGGTGACTGCAGGGTCCAAGACCACACCTGGTCAACGTAAGGCACACTGGCAGACCATCGCCAATGACATAAGTGCCCTTGGATTTGTGAGGCGCTCAGCTGATGATTGCTACAAGCGGTGGAACGACCTGAAACGCAGAGCAAAGGACAAGCTGGCCTCAAGTCATGCCGCTACTCTGGTGACTGGCAGTGGGTCTCCACAAGAGGACAACGAACTCACTGAACATGAGTCTGTTGCTGGGACCTTCGTCACAGAGGAACAGATCCGAGGTGTGGGAGAACTACCCGATTATGACACATTGTCCGGTGAGTGCCCATGCGTGTGTGTGTAATGCATGTGTATGTTGTTTGGGTGACGGGTTCTGATTGAGTGGCAGGTGAGGGTGTGTGTGACTGAGTACTATGGGTCACCCATGTGCTTGATCCAAAACATTCTGCGGCCTTGAATTTGGGTGTGACACTATCCCTTCTGCCCACAGTAGTAATTTAGCGCAACATTACGACAGTTGCCCTTGAGGTGGCATCATGCAACAACATTGTTTGCATTTTTCAGTGTTCTTTCAGGCTGATTGTTTCAATTCTCCCACTTTTGCAACACATTCCTCAGCCCTATTGTGACATATGTGACATGCTTCTGTCAGTGAAGAACCCCACATAGGCCCACATGTGTCACCTTGGTAGTTGAAAGATTTGACCATTCAGGCTGAATGAGTATTGTCCTGATCACATGATGTTTTTGGGCATGTTTGAATGTGGAACATGCTAGTTGTTTCCTGTCATGTTGAAGTGCACAACCATTGATGTGTACATGGCCCTGCAATCACTGTATTTTTGTACACTGGATGTGTTGCAGTGTGTGGCACATGGCGTATCTTTTCACACTATGTGGCATTTTTCATCTCTTCATGTCCATCTCACATGGATGGGTGACAGTACTCATTCACTGACATATGGATGTACTTGTGTGATGGCATGTGTCATTTATGTGTATAGGACATGCCACTAACAGGCCAATGTGTGATGGCAGTGCTACCCAGCATGCAGCAAATGTGTTGCTCTTCCATCTTGGTGTCATCAGTGTCAGACTTTTGCCTCCCCTTCCAACTCTGTGACAGTGCATGCATGGGAGGGTTATAGTCATGTGGGACATGTGTAAATCATGTACTGGTTCTGTAGCTTGTCGGGCCTATTTGTGTGCTATGGTGCTAATGCCTGTTTCCATTTTTTGTCTTTCATGTTTTTGCAGGGGATGACGCACTTGATGCTGGTGAGGTTGAGGAGATGGTGCAGACCCAGGAGGAACCTGAGGCACAGCCGGCCACCAGTGGGGGACGTGGTGTGGTGGTGGGCGAGAACCCACTCTTGCTGCAGACGATACTGTCAAAGGTGTCTCAGGGTGCACCTCTCTAGACCTCTATTCAGGTGTTGATTCGGATGATGAGACCTATGTGGCGTCGCAGGTAAGTGTTTCTGGAAGGGGTTCTGTTCTGTCCAACCCACCTGCACCAGGGGTAGAACCCTCTATGGGGATGTCAGTGTTGGTTAGTCAGCCTTTTGCGGTTACAGGTGCAGGGTCACACTCCACAACATCTGATCCTGTTCCTGGGCCAGCAGATCAGAGGGGGAATGCAGTCCTGCAGCCTCAGGCAGTGCCGGCACAGCAAGGCGCAGATCGCCTTGCCCCAGACAGGTGTGTTGCCCGCCGACGCGGTGGCCGTACGCCACCAGGCAATACCGCATGGGAACAATCCATTTACGGTATGGCAACCCAACAGGCAGCATCAGTTGAGATGATGGCTCAAGCAATGGAGAGGGTGGCCAATTCCATTGTCCCCCCTGAAAGGCAGATGGAGCTACTACAGCAGGCAACAGACTCCATTTGCCAATCACACAGGGAGGACATGTTGGCGTCCAACAGGGACAGACGGGCGGCACTGGAGACTCTATGCCAATCGATTTCAATAGAGTCCCAGGGCCACAGGGAAGCCCTGAGGGTAGAACTCCATCACCTCAGGGAGACTCTTGTTGACCTTGAGACTTCCGCTAACTTGAGGACAGAACAGCAACTGGAGTGGCTCACACGTTCGTTCTCAGCTGAGATGCAGGCAACTCGGGAGGAGATCCGGGCATCACGTCAGGTGCTGCATGGGGATCTCCGCACTATAATCCTCCAGAACGAGACCTTCCACACCCGCATGCTTGCTGCCATGGAGGACTATACCAGGGCTTTGCGTGGGCTGCCTCCCATAGCACCACCACCTCCTTGCTTTTTTGATTTTTGATTTTTGAATATTTTTTGACAGTGTGTTGCCTTGTGTGGCTCCCGTGGGCATCCACTGTATTCCGGCTGGGCACATGCAGGCTTGTCCTGAGTTTGGGTTCGATGCTTGGGTTTGTGAGACACACACCCCTCCTGCTTCCCGTTTCCATGGGCTTGCAAAGGGTGTGACCAAGTGACAGTGATGTACACAGTGATGTTGGGCTCCCATGAGCTGTGTGGGCAGTCTGTAGTCAATACTGTGTAGACATTCCTTGTGTATATTGTAGTTTGATTGTACACTGCATGTTGGAATTATGTATGCTTCTGCTTCCATGTCGCCCTCTGAATTTGCAGGTTCATTCCTCATGTCTTCACAAAGCCGTCTACTTTGGAGATGGAGTTCATGTTGTATGCAGTACACAGACAAGTTTTGAAGCCTGCAAGACTACAGTTGGAAGGGGGCGATGTGGTGGCATATTCAGGTTGTAAGACTACGACTACTTTAACTTAGTACTGTCATGTTTTAGTTATGTTTGAGCTTGTGTAGCTGCATTGTATTGTTGGTAAGTATTTGGTCATGTGTGTTGTTAGTTCAACATTACTGGGAGCATATTGTTTGTGGCCAGTTTCCATTAGGGACACTGTACTTTGTGACACGTGTGTCAGGTTTTCGGGATTGCTTTGTTTGCTCTCACATAGCATGACATGCCATGGTGGGTTGGGTGGTGGTGCTGGGGAGGGGTTGGGTGACATGGCACTGTTCTCATGTTGTATTTTGCAAGGGGGTAATGCATTTAGCAGCATATGTGTCTTTTGATGACACAGCATTGGTGGTGTTTCTGTAGGTAGGTATGCACACATTGTGACACTTCCAGGTGACCAATCTCAGGCTGGTATGGTTGTGACAGTTCACTGTCCCTTGTGTCATCATCAATTGTCAGCTGGTATGTGGCAGGGCTGTGTGCACTCCACAGGGGTGTGATTCTAAGTGAAGTAATTAGCCACCAGCTGCGTTCGGGCTGCCTCACCCCGAGCCCTTTCCCCTCCCATGCGCAGCGGGCGTGCATGTGGTTGGGGATGTGGGGGCACCACCATGTCCACCGGCAGGCCCCGGCGTGTTGCAACGTTGTGCAGGACACATGCGGCCACTATGATCCTGCACACTACTGGGGGAGCGTATAACAGCTGCCCGCCAGAACGGTCAAGGGAGCGAAAGCGTGACTTGAGCAATCCGAATGTGCGCTCCACTATGCCCCGGGTTGCAATATGGGCTGTGTTGTATCTTACCTCGGGTGGCGTGGTGGGGTTCCGAATTGGCGTCATCATGTGGGTGCTCAGAGGTAGGCACTGTCCCCTAGGGAGGTGGTGATGGGTATGATTAGTAGGGTTGTGACATTACTCAGTATCTGGCATGCATTCATGTGCTGTGGCATTATACTCACCGAGCAGCATGGTATCGCCATGCCACCCAGCTTCTATGTCCCGGTTTAGGGTTGACATTCTGTAAATGAAACTGTCGTGGGTGGACCCTGGATAGTTTGCATATACTGAGGTGATGATTCTCTTGGCATCACATACTACCTGGACGTTGATGGAATGCCAGTGCTTGCGCTTTCTATAGATGTGCTCTGATGCCCTGGGAGGACGTAGAGCCACATGGGTGCAATCAATGGCACCTAGGACTTTGGGGAATTGTGCCACCCCGTAGAAATCCTGGACGGCAGCCTGCCTTTCTGCAGGTGTTCTGGGCAGGTATATGTGCCTGGGACTGATGGGCGTGCAGTCATGATGGCCAAGACCTGGTGTAGGCAGCGTGACTGCGTGGCCTGCGACACCCCCCCCCCCACTATGGCACTTGTCTGCTGAAATGATCCGGTGGCCAAAAAGTGCAGTACATTGAGAACCTTCTCCAGGGGGCTGAGTGCTTGGGAGCAGAGGGTGGGTGATGTGAGGTCATCCTCCCACTCACTGACCAGGTCGAGTATTATGTGAGGTGGAAACTTGTACCTCCCATACACCTGGTCATCAGGCATGCCAAAAAGGCTGATTCTGGGTGTGAAAATTCTGGGCCTGACTATCCTCCTCCTCCTCCTGCGGTATCCCATGACCACTGCTGCTAGGAACGGTATGTTCATCCTGGCGTCTGAGCTTGCTTGTTGTTTGCGTGCACTTTTATGCTGCGCGGTTCCACGTAGGCCTGCTTCCTGCTGGCTTATGTGTTTCCGGATTAGCACGTCTTTTTTGGCACGTGCGTGTGGGCGTTCCGCGCATTTGCCTCCTGTACTTCCCCGCCCACCCCAGTAATACACGTACCCCGCTCGCCCAGGCCCAATCGCGTGTAAAACTTCCCGCAAGCCCCTGAAGTACAAGTACCCCGCTCACCCAGGCACAAACGCGTGTAAAACTTCCCGCGAGCCCCTGAAGTACACGTACCCCGCTCACCCAGGCACAATCGCGTGAAAAACTTCCCGCGAGCCCCTGAAGTACACGTACCCCGCTCAACCAGGCACAATCGCGTGTAAAACTTCCCGCGAGCCCCTGAAGTACACGTACCCCGCTCACCCAGGCACAATCGCATGTAAAACTTCCTGCGAGCCCCTGAAGTACACGTACCCCGCTGGCCCAGGCACAATCGCGTGTGAAACTTCCTGCTCAACCCCACAATACACGCTATTTTTGACACAGCGGGTGTCCGTGTTTGTCGCGTACCCCTTTGCACGTCATTTGTCCTAGAGGGCCACAGTATGGGACATTCATCAGAGCTGTATATACAGGCTTTTGTTAGCGCAGGGACGCTACCGCCTGCCATCGTGTGGCGGACATGTGTTGATGTACATAGTTGACTTTTGGTTTGTGTCATGAGATCGGCATTTCACTGCTGGGGGGTGGGGGTGCAAGGGGACATGAGTGGGGGCCTGTTGCAGGTGCTCTGCACTGCTGGGGGGTGGGTGTGCAAGGGGACATGAGTGGGGGCCTGTTGGCAGGTGCCCTGCACTGCTGGGGGGTGGGGGTGCAAGGGGACATGAGTGGGGGCCTGCTGGCAGGTGCCCTGCACTGCTTGGGGGTGGGGGTGCAAGGGGACATGAGTGGGACATGAGTGGGGGCCTGTTGGCAGGTGCCCTGCACTGCTGGGGCTTGAGGGTCCAAGGGGACATGAGTGGGGGCCTGCTGGCAGGTGCCCTGCACTGCTGGAGGGTGGGGGTGCAAGGGGACATGAGTGGGGGCCTGTTGGCAGGTGCCCTGCACTGCTGGGTGGTGGGGGTGCAATGGGACATGAGTGGGGGCCTGCTGGCAGGTGCTCTGCACTGCTGGGGGGTGGGGGTGCAAGGGGACATGAGTGGGGGGCTGATGGCAGGTGCCCCTCATTGCTGGGGGGTGGGGGTGTAAGGGGACATGAGTGGGACATGAGTGGGGGCCTGCTGGCAGGTGCCCTGCACTGCTGGGGGGTGGGGGTGCAAGGGGACATGAGTGGGACATGAGTGGGGGCCTGCTGGCAGGTGCCCCTCAGTGCTGGGGAGTGTGGGTGCAAGGGGACATGAGTGGGGGCCTGTTAGCAGGTGCCCCTCAGTGCTGGGGAGTGGGGGTGCAAGGGGAATTAAGTGGGGGCCTGCTGGCAGGTGCCCTGCACTGCTGGGGGGGTGGGGGTGCAAGGGGACATGAGTGGGGGCCTGCTGGCAGGTGCCCCTCAGTGCTGGGGGGTGGGGGTGCAAGGGGACATAAGTGGGACATGAGTGGGGGCCTGCTGGCAGGTGCCCTGCACTGCTGGGGGGTAGGGGTGCAAGAGGACATGAGTGGGACATGAGTGGGGGCCTGCTGGCAGGTGCCCTGCACTGCTGGGGGGTGGGGGTGCAAGGGGGCATGAGTGGGACATGAGTGGGGGCCTGCTGGCAGGTGCCCTGCACTGCAGGGGGGTGGGGGTGCAAGGGGGCATGAGTGGGACATGAGTGGGGGCCTGCTGGCAGGTGCCCTGCACTGCTGGGGGGTGGGTGCGCAAGGGGACATGAGTGGGGGCCTGCTGCAGGTGCCCTGCACTGCTGGGGGGGTGGGTGTGCAAGGGGACATGAGTGGGGGCCTGCTGGCAGGTGCCCCTCAGTGCTGGGGGGTGAGGGTGCAAGGGGACATGAGTGGGGGCCTGCTGGCAGGTGCCCTGCACTGCTGGGGGGTGGGGGTGCAAGGGGACATGAGTGGGGGCCTGTTGGCAGGTGCCCTACACTGCTGGGGGGTAGGGGTGCAAGGGGACATGAGTGGGGGCCTGCTGGCTGGTGCCCTGCACTGCTGGGGGTGGGGGTGCAAGGGGACATGAGTGGGACATGAGTGGGGGCCTGTTGGCAGGTGCCCTGCACTGCTGGGGGGTGGGGGTGCAAGGGGACATGAGTGGGGGCCTGCTGGCAGGTACCCCTCAGTACTGGGGGGTGGGGGTGCAAGGGGACATGAATGGGACATGAGTGGGGGCCTGCTGGCAGGTGCCCTGCACTGCTGGGGTGTGGGGGTGCAAGGGGACATGACTGGGACATGAGTGGGACATGAGTGGGACATGAGTGGGGGCCTGTTGGCAGGTGCCTTGCACTGCTGGGGGGTGGGGGTGCAAGGGGACATGAGTGGGGGTCTGCTGGCAGGTGCCCCTCAGTGCTGGGGGGTGGGGGTGCAAGGGGACATGAGTGGGACATGAGTGGGGGCCTGCTGGCAGGTGCCCTGCACTGCTGGGGGGTGGGGGTGCAAGGGGACATGAGTGGGTGCCTGTTGGCAGGTGCCCTACACTGCTGGGGGGTAGGGGTGCAAGGGGACATGAGTGGGGGCCTGCTGGCAGGTGCCCTGCACTGCTGGGGGTGGGGGTGCAAGGGGACATGAGTGGGACATGAGTGGGGGCCTGTTGGCAGGTGCCCTGCACTGCTGGGGGGTGGGGGTGCAAGGGGACATGAGTGGGGGCCTGCTGGCAGGTACCCCTCAGTACTGGGGGGTGGGGGTGCAAGGGGACATGAATGGGACATGAGTGGGGGCCTGCTGGCAGGTGCCCTGCACTGCTGGGGTGTGGGGGTGCAAGGGGACATGAGTGGTACATGAGTGGGACATGAGTGGGACATGAGTGGGGGCCTGTTGGCAGGTGCCCTGCACTGCTGGGGGGTGGGGGTGCAAGGGGACATGAGTGGGGGTCTGCTGGCAGGTGCCCTACACTACTGGGGGGTGGGGGTGCAAGGGGACATGAGTGGGGGCCTGTTGGCAGGTGCCCCTCAGTGCTGGGGGGTGGGTGTGCAAGGGGACATGTGTTACACATTGCGGTAGATGGACTCTTTGGTCCCGTGCCCGCTTGTGCGGTATCGTGCGGAAGAGCAGTTCCAAGATGGATGCCTGTCGGGTTTCTCCAGCCGACAGCTACGGTCTAGTCTATTCACGTCCCTCCGAGAAACCACGGACCGCTCACGTGATACTATATCCAGACTCCAAGCCAAGGTTTCATCGCGTCGCTTCTGCTACAGACGCTCCGTGAGTTCGTTATTTGAATCCTGTATTTACATGTCTATTAGTCCTTGATTACTCTTTAAACTGTCCTAATCTTGTCTTTACCTATCTCCCAGAGATTATCTCCATCCAACCTTTTCAATCTCTGCTCCCTTCGTGTTCATTCCAACCCGGCGAATCCTGCTCAACTTAGCCGTCTATAACACCTCCTCCACGGCATTACACCCTGCTTTGAACCCCATTTGGGTAAGCTTCCTATTCCCTGAGTCTTGTCTTCTAGCCCCGAGTAGAATCACTTACCTGTTTGTTCTTGCAGACCTTCTGCCTTTCTTCCGTTGCTCTTCTGAAGTCCAGTTCCGAAGTCTCAGTCCCAATCCTTCCATCCAAGGGTGAGAGCTTTTCCCTTCCGCCTTCTTTTTGGCTGTCTTCCCTTTTTACTTTTCGCTGATACTATCTATTCCTCTCGTTTACTCAGAAGGGATATCCTGTGCAACTTCCGTTTGAAACCACCTCTCAAGGATCTCCTGCTACTACTACTTCCCGATCGACAAGCTTCCAGACTCGACCAGGGTTTTCTTCCCATTAGAGGGTTTCCCTGGCGATCCTATCCTCTCCCCCGGTTTTCACCTCTTTCCGGGTCGGAGGGGCCAGGACTGTTTCAGGGGAACTTTCACTGTTGCATTTGGCTCTTCCATATTGGATTTCCGTATTGTCAAGGTGAGCGGTTTTGTTGAGGTTTATTACCGCTTTTAAGCTGTTTTCAGTCATTCCTAATAGTAATCATAACAGTAAGCGACGCCTAATATTGACATTCGGAATCCTTATGGAGCAGCAAATGCAACAATTAATGGCAGCTATGCAAGCCATGTCCTTAGAGATGCAATCTTTAAAACAAGATAATGCTCAGCTGCGACAGCAAGTCACTAGGGCATTTTCAGACACTCCCCCTTCTTCCTTACATGCCCTAATGTATGACGGAGATCCATATAAGCTTAAAGAATTTCTAGATAGCTGTACGGTCCAATTTACTTTCAAATCACGTTTTTTCCCTACAGACAAAGACAAAGTGGGGTTCGTGATTTCCCATCTTTCTGGCCCTGCATTGGCTTGGGCCACGCCTCTAGTCACTTCTAATAATGGGATCCTAGATTCCTACCCCGCCTTCTCCAATAGCCTTAAGTCAGCAGAAAGGAAATATCAGTTTCCACACAAGAAAGACTTCTTGATTTGAAAACAGGGAAATAAGGATTTGCTAGGATACATAACACAATTCAAACAATTGTCTTCAGAACTAGGGTGGCCAGATGAAGGGCTTCTTACCCTTTTTCGTAGAGGCTTAACGGAAGACCTTAAAGATGAGGTTTCTAAGGTACCTCGTCCGGCTAATTTGGCTGACATGATTACTCTAACTATGCAGATAGATTATCGAATGCAAGAACGGTCTCATGAAAGAAAGAAGAACAAAGGATCTCGACCTGCAATCGACCATTCCTATGTTGGGAATAGAACTCTTCCCCATACTGAAGAGCCTATGCAGATAGGGACCGTTAGAGGACCGTTATCTGCAACCGAAAAGGAAAGAAGAAAGAATCTTGGACTATGCATGTACTGTGGGTCCTCTTCTCATGTACTGAAAGATTGTCATCTAGTTCCTCCTCGTCGCTCTACTACTCCGAAGTCGGGAAACTCCAGAACTCTACCGAGAGGGGAAGAACGGTAGAGTTACAGAATTCTGTTTCCCCCTGTAAGTCGGGTCTGACAGTAGACAATGCCTCAACCAATCAGACCATGGTAGTAGTTTCCTTGTCCATCATACTTTCAGAACACATTCTACCTGGTATTCCGCCCTGATTGACTGCGGAGCGGCTGGGATTTTTTTGGATTATGAATGGGCTAAGAAACACGGGATTACACTCGTATCCAAGAACATGGTTACTCCTATTCAGGGTGTGGACGGTAGTCCCTTAAGTTCAGGATCGGTAAAAGAACAGACCGATCCTATCACTTGCATGATCGCCGGCCATAAAGAAACTCTGGTTTTTGATCTGATCAGAACTGCCCATTTTCCTATCATTTTGGGCCTTCCCTGGTTAAGACTCCATAACCCATATATCAACTGGTCAGCAGGTACTCTGTTCTTGGGATCAGAATATTGTACTCACCATTGCCTTTCTCAGGAGTCAGTAGGCCTATGTCTCCCCACTATTGAAGACCATCATCCTGCTGTTTCTTCTATTAATCACCTGGAAATGATCCCTAAATGTCATTGGGGATTCCGATCTATATTTGAAAATCCCGAATTTCCTACCTTGCCGCCTCATAGAAGGGATGATTGTCATATAGATATACACCCCGAACAGCCCATTCCTTTTGGCCGTATGTATGTGCTTTCACAACGGGAGAAGACTGTTCTGAAAGATTATCTTCAAACCAATTTACGCAATGGGCTAATAACCGAGTCTGTGTCTCCAGCCGGTGCTTCTCTCTTCTTTATCCCTAAGAAAGACTCAGACGAACTTCGCCCTTGCATAGATTATCGAGGATTAAACAAGATAACCATTGCTGACAAGTATCCAATGCCTCTTATCACAGACATCCTTGAAGCGGTTCGAAGGGCTACTGTTTACACTAAGCTGGATCTCCGAGGTGCTTACCATCTCATACGAATAGCTGCAGGAGATGAATGGAAAACTGCCTTTCGCACCCCTTTCGGGCACTATGAGTACCACGTTATGCCATTTGGCCTAGTCAACGCACCGGCAATATTTCAGCGGTTCATGGACCACCTCTTTACTGACATTCTGTTTCATTTCGTCATCATCTATTTAGATGATATCTTGGTTTATTCCAAGAACCCAGAGGAACATATCCGACATGTCAACACAGTGTTGAAACGTCTTCAAAACAATCATCTGTACTGTAAATCCACCAAATGTGAGTTTCACCAGAAGCAGGTAAATTACCTCGGATTTGTGCTATCTTCTCAGGGCATCTCTATGGATCCAAAGAAGGTGTCAGCTGTTTTGGATTGGCCAATTCCCTCTGGCATAAAAGACATTCAACGATTTCTTGGCTTTGCCAACTTCTACCGTAAATTCATTCCGGGTTTTTCGGAAATCATTTTACCCATCACCAGACTTCTTAAGAAAGGAGTCCCGTTCGTCTGGAACGATTCGGCTCAGAACGCCTTCCAAACACTAAAGGAGACATTCACTTCCGCTTCAGTTCTTATAAACCCGGATCAAACTAAACAATTCATTGTGGAGACAGATGCTTCGCAATTTGCGTTGGGTGCCGTACTTTTACAATTATCGGAACAGGGAGAAGAAAGACCTGTGGCTTATCTGTCCAAGACTTTCAATGCGGCAGAACAAAACTATTCAGTTCTTGAAAAAGAGCTTCTGGCTATCAAACAATCTTTCAAAGAATGGAGACACCTACTCCTGGGATCTACCCATCCTATCAAGGTTTGCACTGATCATCAGAATCTACAAGCCCTTCAGAATGCCTACACAACCAACAGCAGGCAGGCCCGCTGGGCTTATTTTTTTCTTCCCTTTCGAATTGAGTACACCTTTTTGCCGGGAAAACATAATCAGAAGGCAGATGCTCTGTCTCGTAAGGACTCTCCTACATCGACATTCGGTTCCGAGAAGATGTTTCCCAACGCTCGTTTTATTGCTGTCTTATCTGACTTTCTCCAAGAAGTACGGACTGCCTCTGATCAAAATAAATCGTTCTGTGAAAACATTGCATCCACCCACCATCTCACTAAAGATAAGGAATATTTCTTTCACGGCACTCAGCTGTTGATTCCCATTCCCTCTTTACAACTTGAAGTGTTGCAAATGTGTCATGACTCTAAGGCTGCGGGTCATAGAGGGTTTCTTTCAACATTGGAACTCGTACAACGACACTTCTGGTGGCCAAATATGCGATCTGATGTCCAGGATTATGGTGCGGCTTGTAGTATCTGTGCGCACGCTAAGACTCCTCATACTCCTCCTTTAGGGTTATTAACAAGGATGCCCATTCCAGATCGACCTTGGCAAATCATCTCTACCGATTTTGTGTCTGATCTACCACCTTCGGAGAACAAGACAGCCATTATGGTGACAATTGATTACTTCACCAAATTGGCACATTTTACCCCTTTAGAGAAGCTACCGGGGGCAACTTTGATGGCTAAAATCTTTCTATCTGAAATCTTCTCCCGTCATGGCCTCCCAGACACCATCATCTCAGACCGAGGTCCCCAATATACATCACTTTTCTGGCAAAAGACGTGTCACGTCTTAGGGATAAAGCGAGCCCTCTCGTCTGGATATCATCCCCAGACCAATGGGCAAACAGAGCGTTTGAATCAAACACTGGAAGGATATCTACGTTGCTTCGTTTCAGCGGCCCAAGATGACTGGGCAGGTTTACTCCCTTTTGCTGAATTTGCCTACAATAACTCCAGTCACTCTGCTCTCCGGACTAGCCCCTTTCATTGTTCTTATGGCTTCCATCCCTCCTTTGTTCCTATGGTGTCGTCTCCTCCTTCCTGCTGCCCAGGAGTGGATGAATTTATTGCGGACATTCAGGATGGTCAGAGACTGGCTAAGCGATCTCTTGTGGAGGCTCAAGACCGTGCTAAGCGGAACGCCGATCTTCATCGCCGCATTGCCCCGAAACTTACCATCAGTGACTCTGTTTGGTTGGCTTCCCGTTTTCTTCCTCGTCATCTCATTCCGTCTAAACTATCGCCGAGATACTTTGGACCCTTTAAAGTGTTAGCTATGGTGGGCGCAGCTGTGGTCAAACTGGCTTTACCTGCCTCTTGGTCTCGGATACACCCTGTATTTCATCTGTCTCAAATTAAGTTGGTGGTACCCGGTCGTTTTCTTCGGACGGGAAGGGTACCTCCTTCTCCTGTCCTTACTGATGAGAGTCCTGAATTTGAAGTGGCGGGTGTGTGTGACTCTCGATTTCGGAGAGGTAGATTGCAGTTTCTGATTGACTGGAAGGGTTATTCTCCTGCTGAAAGGACCTGGGAACTTGCCTCTGGAGTTCATGCTCCCCGGCTGGTGCGGCATTTTTTCCGGCTCCATCCGGGTAAACCCGGGGCGCCTCCCAGGATGAGGGGGTATACTGTTACACATTGCGGTAGATGGACTCTTTGGTCCTGTGCCCGCTTGTGCGGTATCGTGCGGAAGAGCAGTTCCAAGATGGATGCCTGTCGGGTTTCTCCAGCCGACAGCTACGGTCTAGTCTATTCACGTCCCTCCGAGACACCACGGACCGCTCACGTGATACTATATCCAGACTCCAAGCCAAGGTTTCATCGCGTCGCTTCTGCTACAGACGCTCCGTGAGTTCGTTATTTGAATCCTGTATTTACATGTCTATTAGTCCTTGATTACTCTTTAAACTGTCCTAATCTTGTCTTTACCTATCTCCCAGAGATTATCTCCATCCAACCTTTTCAATCTCTGCTCCCTTCGTGTTCATTCCAACCCGGCGAATCCTGCTCAACTTAGCCGTCTATAACACCTCCTCCACGGCATTACCCCCTGCTTTGAACCCCATTTGGGTAAGCTTCCTATTCCCTGAGTCTTGTCTTCTAGCCCCGAGTAGAATCACTTACCTGTTTGTTCTTGCAGACCTTCTGCCTTTCTTCCGTTGCTCTTCTGAAGTCCAGTTCCGAAGTCTCAGTCCCAATCCTTCCATCCAAGGGTGAGAGCTTTTCCCTTCCGCCTTCTTTTTGGCTGTCTTCCCTTTTTACTTTTCGCTGATACTATCTATTCCTCTCGTTTACTCAGAAGGGATATCCTGTGCAACTTCCGTTTGAAACCACCTCTCAAGGATCTCCTGCTACTACTACTTCCCGATCGACAAGCTTCCAGACTCGACCAGGGTTTTCTTCCCATTAGAGGGTTTCCCTGGCGATCCTATCCTCTCCCCCGGTTTTCACCTCTTTCCGGGTCGGAGGGGCCAGGACTGTTTCAGGGGAACTTTCACTGCTGCATTTGGCTCTTCCATATTGGATTTCCGTATTGTCAAGGTGAGCGGTTTTGTTGAGGTTTATTACCGCTTTTAAGCTGTTTTCAGTCATTCCTAATAGTAATCATAACAACATGAGTGGGACATGAGTGGGGGCCTGCTGGCAGGTGCCCCTCAGTGCTGGGGGGTGGGTGTGCAAGGGGACATGAGTGGGACATGAGTGGGGGCCTGCTGGCAGGTGCCCTGCACTGCTGGGGGGTGGGGGTGCAAGGGGACATGAGTGAGGGCCTGTTGGCAGGTGCCCCTCAGTGCTGGGGGGTGGGTGTGCAAGGGGACATGAGTGGGACATGAGTGGGGGCCTGCTGGCAGGTGCCCTGCACTGCTGGGGGGTGGGGGTGCAAGGGGACATGAGTGAGGGCCTGTTGGCATGTGCCCCTCAGTGCTGGGGGTGGGTGTGGAAGGGGACATGAGTGGGACATGAGTGGGGGCCTGCTGGCAGGTGCCCTGCACTGCTGGGGTGTGGGGGTGCAAGGGGACATGAGTGGGACATGCGTGGGGGCCTGCTGGCAGGTGCCCCTCAGTGCTGGGGGGTGGGGGTGCAAGGGGACATGAGTGGGGGCCTGTTAGCAGGTCCCCTCAGTGCTGGGGGGTGGGGGTGCAAGGGGAAATAAGTGGGGGCCTGCTGGCAGGTGCCCTGCACTGCTGGGGGGTGGGGGTGCAAGGGGACATGAGTGGGGGCCTGCTGGCAGGTGCCCCTCAGTGCTGGGGGGTGGGGGTGCAAGGGGACATAAGTGGGACATGAGTGGGGGCCTGCTGGCAGGTGCCCTGCACTGCTGGGGGGTGGGGGTGCAAGAGGACATGAGTGGGACATGAGTGGGGGCCTGCTGGCAGGTGCCCTGCACTGCTGGGGGGTGGGGGTGCAAGGGGGCATGAGTGGGACATGAGTGGGGGCCTGCTGGCAGGTGCCCTGCACTGCTGGGGGGTGGGGGTGCAAGGGGACATGAGTGGGGGCCTGCTGGCAGGTGCCCTGCACTGCTGGGGGGGTGGGTGCGCAAGGGGCATGAGTGGGGGCCTGCTGCAGGTGCCCTGCACTGCTGGGGGGGGGGGGTGGGTGTGCAAGGGGACATGAGTGGGGGCCTGCTGGCAGGTGCCCCTCAGTGCTAGCGGGTGGGGGTGCAAGGGGACATGAGTGGGACATGAGTGGGAGCCTGCTGGCAGGTGCCCTGCACTGCTGGGGGGTGGGGGTGCAAGGGGACATGAGTGGGGGCCTGTTGGCAGGTGCCCTACACTGCTGGGGGGTAGGGGTGCAAGGGGACATGAGTGGGGGCCTGCTGGCTGGTGCCCTGCACTGCTGGGGTGGGGGTGCAAGGGGACATGAGTGGGACATGAGTGGGGGCCTGTTGGCAGGTGCCCTGCACTGCTGGGGTGTGGGGGTGCAAGGGGACATGAGTGGGACATGAGTGGGACATGAGTGGGGGCCTGTTGGCAGGTGCCTTGCACTGCTGGGGGGTGGGGGTGCAAGGGGACATGAGTGGGGGCCTGCTGGCAGGTACCCCTCAGTACTGGGGGGTGGGGGTGCAAGGGGACATGAATGGGACATGAGTGGGGGCCTGCTGGCAGGTGCCCTGCACTGCTGGGGTGTGGGGGTGCAAGGGGACATGAGTGGGACATGAGTGGGGGCCTGTTGGCAGGTGCCTTGCACTGCTGGGGGGTGGGGGGGCAAGGGGACATGAGTGGGGGTCTGCTGGCAGGTGCCCCTCAGTGCTGGGGAGTGGGGGTGCAAGGGGACATGAGTGGGACATGAGTGGGGGCCTGCTGGCAGGTGCCCTGCACTGCTGGGGGGTGGGGGTGCAAGGGGACATGAGTGGGGGCCTGTTGGCAGGTGCCCTACACTGCTGGGGGGTAGGGGTGCAAGGGGACATGAGTGGGGGCCTGCTGGCAGGTGCCCTGCACTGCTGGGGGTGGGGGTGCAAGGGGACATGAGTGGGACATGAGTGGGGGCCTGTTGGCACGTGCCCTGCACTGCTGGGGGGTGGGGGTGCAAGGGGACATGAGTGGGGGCCTGCTGGCAGGTACCCCTCAGTACTGGGGGGTGGGGGTGCAAGGGGACATGAATGGGACATGAGTGGGGGCCTGCTGGCAGGTGCCCTGCACTGCTGGGGTGTGGGGGTGCAAGGGGACATGAGTGGGACATGAGTGGGACATGAGTGGGGGCCTGTTGGCAGGTGCCCTGCACTGCTGGGGGGTGGGGGTGCAAGGGGACATGAGTGGGGGTCTGCTGGCAGGTGCCCTACACTACTGGGGGGTGGGGGTGCAAGGGGACATGAGTGGGGGCCTGTTGGCAGGTGCCCCTCAGTGCTGGGGGGTGGGTGTGCAAGGGGACATGTGTTACACATTGCTGTAGATGGACTCTTTGGTCCCTTGCCCGCTTGTGCGGTATCGTGCGGAAGAGCAGTTCCAAGATGGATGCCTGTCGGGTTTCTCCAGCCGACAGCTACGGTCTAGTCTATTCACGTCCCTCCGAGACACCACGGACCGCTCACGTGATACTATATCCAGACTCCAAGCCAAGGTTTCATCGCGTCGCTTCTGCTACAGACGCTCCGTGAGTTCGTTATTTGAATCCTGTATTTACATGTCTATTAGTCCTTGATTACTCTTTAAACTGTCCTAATCTTGTCTTTACCTATCTCCCAGAGATTATCTCCATCCAACCTTTTCAATCTCTGCTCCCTTCGTGTTCATTCCAACCCGGCGAATCCTGCTCAACTTAGCCGTCTATAACACCTCCTCCACGGCATTACCCCCTGCTTTGAACCCCATTTGGGTAAGCTTCCTATTCCCTGAGTCTTGTCTTCTAGCCCCGAGTAGAATCACTTACCTGTTTGTTCTTGCAGACCTTCTGCCTTTCTTCCGTTGCTCTTCTGAAGTCCAGTTCCGAAGTCTCAGTCCCAATCCTTCCATCCAAGGGTGAGAGCTTTTCCCTTCCGCCTTCTTTTTGGCTGTCTTCCCTTTTTACTTTTCGCTGATCCTATCTATTCCTCTCGTTTACTCAGAAGGGATATCCTGTGCAACTTCCGTTTGAAACCACCTCTCAAGGATCTCCTGCTACTACTACTTCCCGATCGACAAGCTTCCAGACTCGACCAGGGTTTTCTTCCCATTAGAGGGTTTCCCTGGCGATCCTATCCTCTCCCCCGGTTTTCACCTCTTTCCGGGCCGGAGGGGCCAGGACTGTTTCAGGGGAACTTTCACTGCTGCATTTGGCTCTTCCATATTGGATTTCCGTATTGTCAAGGTGAGCGGTTTTGTTGAGGTTTATTACCGCTTTTAAGCTGTTTTCAGTCATTCCTAATAGTAATCATAACAACATGAGTGGGACATGAGTGGGAGCCTGCTGGCAGGTGCCCTGCACTGCTGGGGGGTGGGGGTGCAAGGAGACATGAGTGAGGGCCTGTTGGCAGGTGCCCCTCAGTGCTGGGGGGTGGGTGTGCAAGGGGACATGAGTGGGACATGAGTGGGGGCCTGCTGGCAGGTGCCCTGCACTGCTGGGGGGTGGGGGTGCAAGGGGACATGAGTGAGGGCCTGTTGGCATGTGCCCCTCAGTGCTGGGGGTGGGTGTGCAAGGGGACATGAGTGGGGGCCTGCTGGCAGGTGCCCTGCACTGCTGGGGGGTGGGGGTGCAAGGGGACATGAGTGAGGGCCTGTTGGCAGGTGCCCTGCACTGCTGGGGGGTGGGGGTGCAAGGGGACATGAGTGGGGGCCTGTTGGCAGGTGCCCTGCACTGCTGGGGGTGGGGGGTGTGCAATGGGACATGAGTGGGGGCCTGCTGGCAGGTGCCCTGCACTGCTGGGGGGTGGGTGTGCAAGGGGAAATGAGTGGGGGCCTGCTGGCAGGTGCCCCTCATTGCTGGGGGGTGGGGGTGCAAGGGGACATGAGTGGGACATGAGTGGGGGCCTGCTGGCAGGTGCCCTGCACTGCTGGGGGGTGGGTGTGCAAGGGGACATGAGTGGGGGCCTGTTGGCAGGTGCTCTGCACTGCTGGGGGGTGGGGGTGCAAGGGGACATGAGTGGGGGCCTGCTGGCAGGTGCCCTGCACTGATGGGGGGTGGGGGTGCAAGGAGACATGAGTGGGACATGAGTGGGGCCCTGTTGGCAGGTGCCCTGCACTGCTGGGGGGTGGGGGTGCAAGGGGACATGAGTGGGTGCCTGCTGGCAGGTGCCCTGCACTGCTGGGGGGTGGGGATGCAAGGGGACATGAGTGGGGGCCTGCTGTTGGCAGGTGCCCCTCAGTGCTGGGGGGTGGGCGTG
Source organism: Ambystoma mexicanum (assembly GCF_040938575.1). Taxonomy (NCBI): domain Eukaryota; kingdom Metazoa; phylum Chordata; class Amphibia; order Caudata; family Ambystomatidae; genus Ambystoma; species Ambystoma mexicanum. The sequence goes on along the minus strand of NC_090928.1, from coordinate 581,280,787 downwards.
CAAGGGGACATGAGTGGTGGCCTGCTGGCAGATGCCCTGCACTGCTGGGGGGTGGGAGTCCAAGGGGACATGAGTGGGAGCCTGTTGGCAGGTGCCCCTCAGTGCTGGAGAGTGGGTGTGCAAGGGGACATGAGTGGGGGGCCTGCTGGCAGGTGCCCTGCACTGCTGGGGGGTGGGGGTGCAAGGGGACATGAGTGGGAGCCTGCTGACAGGTGCCCTGCACTGCTGGGGGGTGGGGGTGCAATGGGACATGAGTGGGGGCCTGCTGGCAGGTGCCCTGCACTGCTGAGGGGTGGGTGTGCAAGGGGACATGAGTGGGGGCCTGCTGGCAGGTGCCCCTCAGTGCTGGGGTGTGGGGGTGCAAGGGGACATGAATGGGACATGAGTGGGGGCCTGCTGGCAGGTGCCCTGCACTGCTGGGGGGTGGGTGTGCAAGGGGACATGAGTGGGGGCATGTTGGCAGGTGCCCTGCACTGCTGGGGGGTGGGGGTGCAAGTGGACATGAGTGGGGGCCTGCTGGCAGGTGCCCTGCACTACTGGGGGGTGGGGGTGCAAGGGGACATGAGTGGGACATGAGTGGGGGCCTGTTGGCAGGTGCCCTGCACTGCTGGGGGGTGGGAGTGCAAGGGGACATGAGTGGGGGCCTGCTGGCAGGTGCCCTGCACTGCTGGGGGGTGGGGGTGCAAGGGGACATGAGTGGGACATGAGTGGGGGCCTGCTGGCAGGTGCCCTGCACTGCTGGGGGCTGGGGGTGCAAGGGGACATGAGTGGGACATGAGTGGGGGCCTGTTGGCAGGTGCCCTGCACTGCTGGGGGGTGGGTGTGCAATGGGACATGAGTGGGGGCCTGCTGGCAGGTGCCCCTCAGTGCTGGGTGGTGGGGGTGCAAGGGGACATGAGTGGGGGCCTGCTGGCAGGTGCCCTGCACTGCTGGGGGGTGGGGGTGCAAGGGGACATGAGTGGGACATGAGTGGGGGCCTGCTGGCAGGTGCACTGCACTGCTGGGGGGTGGGGGTGGAAGGGGTCATGCGTTGGTGAGCAGTAGTGCAAGGTGACATGTGGCTTGGCTGGGGGGCATGCCCATGGTGGATGGGCTGCCTGCGGGACATGACCAGGGGTGTAGGGTAGTCCCCTGTGGTGTGGGCTGCCTGCAGGGGCCGTGGAGGGTGTAGAGGGAACACCTGGGAGGACCCACACTGCCAATTCACGTGTAGGACTCCCCTGCACCCCAGATATACACGCACCCCACTCGCACAGGGCCTGTCGCGTGTGAAACTTCCTGCGCACCCCCGAAATACACGTACCCCGCTCGCCCAAGGCCAATCGCGTGTGCAACTTCCCGCGCACCCCAGATTTACACGTACCCAGGCCAATCGCATGTGAAACTTCACGCGAACTCCAGGAATACACGCACCCCACTCGCACAGGGCCTATCGCGTGTGAAACTTCCCACAACCCCAGATTTACACGCACCCCGCTCGCCCAAGGCCAATCGCCTGTGAAACTTCCTGTGCACCCCCGAAATACACGCACACGCTATTTTTGACACAGCGGGTGTTCGTGTTTGTCGCGTACCCCTTTGCACGTCATTTGTCCTAGAGGGCCACAGTATAGGACAATCATCAGAGCTGTATATACGTGCTTTTTGTTAGCGCACATTTTGGCGCACATTTTATTCATGCGCAGGGACGCTACCACCTGCCTTCGTGTGGCGTACGTGTTTAGGCCTGTGCGCGTCTTCGCCGGTGCGCTGGTTTGCCCTATTCGATTCCATGAATACGTGTTGTAGGCGAGCGTGTGGGCATTCCGTGCACTTGCCTCCTGTACTTCCCCCGTGACGCCCACATTTTCACGCGTTGTTCCCCATTCCGCCTATCACGCCCCGTGTTACGCCTACTTTTGTTATGTGCGCCGCGCTATGTGCGCTTTCGCTGTGGCCGTAGCGCACGCCGTTAGATGACCTGTGCACCGGCGTGCGCCACGCAGATTTTCAGCGCACATCCCACAATTTTACTCGCCCACGGACTTCCATGAATCGATGTGCGCAGGTTTTGCTGCGATTTTCGCACTTGCACTGCGATTTGCACGGTTTTGCACGCTTGCGCAGGAATTTTCAGCGCACATTAATTCCATGAATCGGCCTGCAAATGTTTTTGATCAAATTAACCCAAAACAAAGGAATTGTCGTGGCATACAAGCAGAGCTTTATGACCACTGCTATGCACCGATTGGAAGCCAGTTTTGGGCTTCATAAGATCTGGATTCACAAACTAGAGGGTAAAGTATGTTGCAAGAAGTACCTATAGAGGCCATAAGGCTCGACAATGGCCTAGCATCTATAAACACCAACGTTTGCATCATTTAAGTACATTAAAGCCATGAGCAACCCTGTATGCCCTTTTCTGGGGCTGCTGGCCAAAGCCTTACTTGGTCAGAGATGCAAGGCTGCTTCGATGTTCCGCAGAATACATTAGACCTATTTTAGAGACATAAGGGGGCTCCCTTACGTGGCAAGGGTTTTTACAAACTTAAGAGAGACTTTGTCATTAAAGCTAGTGCCTATGACTGAATATTCCACCACCAACATGTAGCAGAGCTGTAAAGCCTAAAAAGGGTTTCCAGAAGAGAGCGCAGGTTTCTTTCTGCACAGAAATACCTAATGCCATTTCCGTCGCCCCAGTACAGAAGAAGCTTTGTACTCCTGAGAATGGGTACACTCCCCACTATTGTAATGTGTGGGTCTTGGTGAAGTTGAGAAAAAGATGTAAACTCACTGATGAACTGGAAACTCACCGACATGTAATGACATCATGTAGCGCCTGATCACTCTGATATGTGACTAGTTTGGGGAAATATGTGCACGGCGTGGAATACCTGAGAACAGAGGCCTTTTGGCTGGTACTAACATGTCGTTAACCTTGACCATTATAAATCTCTGGTAGAGAAAGGAGAAAACATGAATTCGCTTTTATAACGAAGAAAATAAGTGTTAAAAAGAGTGTTGATAAAAGCGGTGGTAGCCATTTTCTTGGCGCTTTGACTTCATTTTGCCTGACATTAAGCTAAAGTAATCACTTGAAACCTTCAAACTTGACAGGGCCCTTATGCACAGATCCTCCTACGTAATTGCATAGACTTGTGTAGTATAAATGACATCCTTAAGAGTACTCATATTTGAGTATAGGATTAATGGTACACACACTTAATGCACTTTACATACAAGCAGTTACATGCCTGTAACTGTGCACTGCTTACTCTATAGTGCTTTTTGATCTCTTATCCGTTTTTATTTTAAAATGCATGTTTTTTACCCGTGCTTACACAGCACTCTATGAATTGTTACATTTTATTGGCACGTATGAGCATTGTAAGTGTATATGTCTTTTTTTACATTTATAATATGTGTATGGATTTAGCTGGATGCAGCACACGAGTTGTGGAAAGTTTTTCATAAAAGTGTAGCACACTAAATAAATAAATATCATAACATGCATGGATTGGACCGTTCACGTGTAACCGTTCCTACATCGCATGCAAATCCTCTTTACTTTCAACCAGGCTCGGGACATTTGTTTGTCACGTTAGTACATTTAAAAAGGTATGTTTTTGAAAGAAGAGATTGAGAAAGGGCTTGGTTTACTATGGCAGAAAAGATCCTAACATTCAGAGGCGCCCCTGTGACCCAAAGGAAGATGGCACAGGACGGGCTAGCTTTGAACATGGATGAGAGAACACATGGGGAGACAAATGAAGGCTCCGTTTTGTCTGGTCTCCATGCAGTGCAAAAGGAATCACACGCCCTGCCCATCAATGTCAAGCCTTCCCTAGGCTGTTATCCCAGGAGAGAGAATGGGACTAAGCTTCAATTCTGGCTGCCCCGTGGATCTCACAGCAATGCAATAAGTACAATTATTTATCTCTTGCATACAAAAGTTCTGCATTAAATAATATATATAATAATAATATTCTATGAAACTGGCAGGGATTAACCACATAAAGCGTGGCCCTGCATGGGGAAACGAATACTGTGTAAAAATCAGCGGGGCCTCTACCTAATTAAGTTCACAAAGTAGCTCAAGAGAAGCCACCCAGATGGAAAGCAGCGTTGAGTTTATGGGACAATTGCATTCAGACTGCTGCCGAATGCCAGCGGGAATGCCGACCCTGGCGTTGATGCTGTGGACACCTGTCCACCCAGACATGGATTAGACCCCACCAACTGGGAGCGACATTTGGTCCATACTGCAATGTGTGGAATCGCCATTAGGAAAGGCCTGTTGATGTAGGGATGTCAGCGCCTGCCTGCGCCGAGTGATGGCTCATTCTCAATGGTGATTCGCTGCTGGTATTGCAGGCACAACTTGGGTATTAGTTAGATCCCCACTGCAGCAATAGATTGTTTTTTTAAATGCTTGCAATATCAAAGAACCCTAGAAATGACTAATCTGTTCGAATAAATAATTGTTTATTAGTAAGCAAAATCAAACACAAGCTTGCCCTTAAAATTCGATACCGACGAATGCTTTCTAACAAATAATTATTTCAAGAAAGGTTAACTGTCGTATTTGAACTAGTTACACCCATTGCTCTATAAACGACATAAGCCTTTATGACAGGGTTCTTCCAGTCTGGTCTCGTGAGCTGAGAATTGTAAGCATAGCAGGGATTATATAAACAGAGAGGCTATGAAAAAAATCATATTCATAACCTCATCCTAATGAAAGCGATTGCGGAGAACAAATGTGGAAGCATTTTTTGCGTGGCCCACTGTGAGGAATTCGACCATCCATCTGCAAGGTGGGTGTGAGCTAGGGTGACCAGATTTCCAGAACGAAAAACCGGGACAACCAACAACATAAAAGAGGGACTACCCCATGCAGCCCACCAATTACCGCCCCTCCCCAACACGCCCCCACAACCACCACCCAATCATATTTCCATCACCTCTCCTTTCTATAAACTGTATATGATCTCACTTGAGCAGTTTTGTCTGTGAATCTTGGCATGTTAATTCATAACAAGCTTCTGCTCTAATTGATATTAAATGGGTTGCTGTACAGTAATTTCAAAGCCAGTCTCTGTGGTACAGTCAGTAAGTGTTGTGACTTGTACCTGAAAGGTTGGGGGTTCAAGCTAATCTGCCAATTTCAAAATTCTGAAAGTGATGTGAAAAATAATTATGATTTTAATTACTGTAGCCACCCAACAATGCAAACCCCAGACGGAGGGTGATTTTCCTGGACTGTCCCGAGAAAACCGGAACGTGAGCTCACTAAGGTTTTTATAGATTTAAAATGAAATTGAATGATGGTAGATCAACCTCTGGAAAACGAGTGTGGCTAATCCAGATACATTTTCCTATGCTCACCGCATGAGATATGCAGAGATATGCATAGACCCGTGTATTCTGGGTAGACACAGCCTACAGGTGCAGTCCCCCTGTCATATTTAGTTGGGATCTGTCAGGTGGAGTACGCAATGCATGTCCCGATGGGATGGGAGTGCAAACCATCCCCATTCCCATGGACATCCTAATTAGCTAACAAAGGCTCCATGGATCCACCCTGTAATTATTTTGAGCCGTGTAGCTGGTGGCAGCATTCGCATACTAATCTGAGTTTATTGTAAAAAGGCCCACATGGGGTCTGGCTGCAGAGGCTAAAAAAGAAGACAGGAAACCCCAACACCCTTTCATATGCATTGTGTCAACCTGATGCCAGCTCCCGCCCTCAGTATCAATTGACAGTGAAATGTCATGTCTGGAGCTGCATGTTTACAGCAGTCATCCCTGCTGGAAGACTCAGTTCAGAAGGTATGATTATGTGGATTGACAGAGGCAGAAAGTCTGGTCTTGCCGCAGCTTCGAGGGAGACCTGCTGCTTTAATCAGGAACCACAGAGAGCTCCATTAATGGGAATAACTCTTTGATCCACAACAGACAGGAAGATAGGTGGGATTTAGGATTACATGTTTTCCCCCCTTTACTTAGGTATGAGCTCATGCATACAGGAGATTGTTGGTGGGGACCGAGGATTGGTTAATTAAAGTAGGCTTAGCCTAAACCAATCCATGTGCTCCTGTTGGCTTTCAAAGGAATATGAGCCCCTGTCAGATCAGCTGAAGGCTTCAACAGAAGCAGAAATTAGAACTTATCATTTCACCTGACTGAAATTGCAGTCTGCCTTATATCTTCTGCCAGTGAAGGAAGACCAGAACTGTCTGTTGTGATAATGATGAAGCAGATATTTGTATAGAACCATGACTGGACAGTCCCTTTTATCATTGGGTAATAATTGTATTTTTGCGGTGTTGCAACTAACCAATTATCCACAACCTTTTAGAGATAAGCCTGCCGTTCCATCCACGTTAGCAAAATTGGAAAAGGAGGTTTATAATTTCATCGTGTTTGCAATCTGTTCGGATCCCTTCTAGTGTACTAGAGGTGTGGGGCTGATTGATGGTTTAGAAACCAATTTTCATCCCTGGACCACTGAAAGTGGATTAGTCACATTGGTGGCAGTCGGAACGAGCTGAAGCCTTGCACACAGCTTAGTCACCCAACATTGAAAGTACTGTTGCAGGCATTGTTTAGACACTGCTAGGTATTGTTAAACAATGATGGATGTTGACATAGAGACTGAAAGGCATGGGCATGGATGTCCTACGTGTTCTGTGTCAAGAAAATGACTTCCCCACAGCACTAAAGTTAATAAACCGGAGTTACTGACCAGCTTCCAAGCTTGGGTAGATGCAAGGGCGTTTGAGGAGAAGACCCCAGGGGACAGGTTAGACCGTGTGTACCTGAATGAAGAAGACATTCCGGGAGGGGTAGTGGAAGATGACAATGAAGACAGCCTGAGCAGTGTTTCTGGTCAAACATCCCGCTGGGGTTAAATGTGGTTACTCAACAATCTAGAGTGTCACAGAGGTCAGTGGCTAGTGCTGCAGCCCGCAGGTCCCAGGCATTGGGACAGTCTCTAAGTGGACCAGTAACTGTCCCAGCTGTTAACAATATAGTGGCTGGAATGCTCCTTTTGGAGGAAAGAAGACTAGCGCTAGAGGAACAAAAACAGCAGGACAAGGTCGCAATGGAGTGAGACAAGGTCGCAATGGAGCTGCACATGGCCGCCATAGAGCTGAGCTGCGCAGACTGGCACTCGATGAGAAGAAGGAGGCCAAAAGATCCACCTCTAGAGAAAGTAGCAGTAGTGGCTCAAACCAAAGTGGCTGAGATAAACCTTGGCGCCACATCCTCAAAGACTTAGTGCAGGCTTATGAGTTGTGGAAGGATATTTTTGATTGTTTGAAGCACTCGAGCTTTCTTTTCAGCTACAGGAGGTGGGCGAGGTACTGTTGGGTGCAGCCCTAATGAGTCGCTTACCGACACCAGTGGCTGATGCAATTCTTCAGTTAACTGCAGAGGAAATGCTTGTTTATGAGAGCATGAAGGCGGCCCTCCTCAGGAAGTTATGTAAAACCCATGAACAGTATCTCAAGAGCTTCAGAGAGCTCAGAAAGAAAAGCAGGCAGACATTTTAAGCATTCAAATATCTGAATGGATGTGTGGCTGACAAAAAAGTTAACAAGGATGGGAAGGACAAAGGTCCAACCCAATCCTCTCCGAAGTCAGATCCCCAAAAGAATGAAGAGAAATCCCCAAACCTTAGTTCAGCCGTTCACCCCTAAAAGGAAAGCGCAGACTAAGACTGGGACATCTGCGTTCTACCCACACAAAGGATGTTTTGTGTGTAAGGGCCATAGGAAAGGGGATCCTGCTTGCAAATCTTTACCCAAGCAGGCCATAGTGAATGTTGGACTCATGGAGTAGGCCATCATTAGTGTGGGCCTCCTAGAGCAGGACTTCCCACTAGGCCAAGGAGAGACTGAATTTGGATTTGTTACACTAAGTGGGAACGGTACTGGGTCTCCAAAAGATATCCCAGTTCTCAATAATAATCAACTCTATTTAGAACATGTGAATATCAATGGACACAAACTTCTGAGGTCCAAGACACTGTGGCTAGACTCACTGCTGTCACCCGACAGTGGGTACAGCTAGGCCAGTATATTGATGGGCCTGATTGTAGCATCAGTGGGTTTGACAGAAAGAGTAAATGACCCCGTGGCGATAGTAGAGTTCAGCTGGCAAGGTGAAACGACCCAGCACAGCACAGTACAGCGGTGAAATTCTGCATCTCCGTCTCTTCTGGTGACTATGGATGTAGAGTCCCTCTACACCTCCATTCCGCAGATGGAATGTCTGAAGGTGTTAGAAGGTTTTCTCGACAAAAGATCAGAACCCGATAAGCCACCAACTAAATATATTGTTGAATGTGCACGATTGGCCATGACAGAAAACTTAATTCTGTTTAAACAGTCATTAGACAAACAACGGAATGGAGTGAGTATGGGGGCAACCTTTTCCCCGGACGTTGCTAATCTCTTTTTGGCTGACTTCGAAGAGAAATACATCTCTGGTGGAGAAAGTCTTCTAAAACAACAAAATGACCTGACAAAATGACCTGTATCTAGGCCTAAGGGCCTGGTACAGGTACAGGTACATTGATGACATATTTATTATATGGAGAGGTTTGAGTGATGCACTTATCAGTTTCCACAACTGGCTAAACACATGTGATGAACACATTAGCTTTACGATGGAATCGCACAAGTCCATTTTTTTTGATCTGCTGATTGTAAAATCTGAGGACAAATTGATAACAACACTCTATCGAAAACCCACTGATAAAAACACACTGCTCCACTTCTCGAGTTTCAACCCTGCGAGTTTGCGTCAAAATCTGCCCTATGGGCAGTTTCTACAAATCCGTAGAAACTGCACCACACGGGATGAATTCAATAGACATGCAGATGTTCTTAAGAAGAGACTCTTAGAAAGAGGCTATCCAACACAACTTGTTAAAGATAACTATAAAAGCTAGTGGACCATTTTATACAACACAAACATACTGAGATGGGTCTAAAATGGTTCGTACTGCAAAGTATTAAACAACAAAAAAGGGGTGGAGATATGGTGGTGGTTCTACATAAAATAGAACAGTGCTGGATATACCACCTAGATACAGTAAAAAACGGCCTTAATATTTCTGTTGAGTGGAATGCACTCATAACACATTAGAATATTACAGGTACCAATTGGACACACTTTTGTGTTGTTTTGGAGATCAAGAGAGCGACATTGTTGAAAAATAAAGGTAAGTTGTGTCACTCAACTTTGAATACACTTATTGATCAGGTATAACATTGTGTTTGCCCGAAGATTAAGTGATTGACATTGGTGCATAGTATTGCACTATTTGTCACAGAAGTGTGCATCGTGCTTGTATGACAAAAAACTGGGTATGATATATGGTTGCATTCAATTTTTGGTCATTTAAAACTCTGAAATTCTGCATAGATGGGTATATGATGTATCTAGATGCTAATTGAGGAAGAGCAATTGGAATGAGACATCCACCGTCGCCGGCGGTAGATGATGTCTTTATTTTTCGATTATTCTTCAATGTTTTAATTTTTTTTCTCATCGAATATATGAGAACGTGGTCATTTTTCCTGAGGATTGCTCCATATGCTGAAGATGCATTTTATTTCTCAAGCACCTGACCTTTGCAAGTTTTTCGAACCGTGAAAACAGAGAAAACATAGTTAAACGCTTATTTGCAGCATTTCTAGTCCTCTTTCTATTTCTATATTCTAGCAAGCACTGAGTGACGCGCCGTCTGAAATCTTTGTGTGACGGCGGTCGCATCTATCAGGAGCATACGTAAGACGACATGGATAGTCGTATTGGAGGTAAGCTAGTGTGTGTAGGAGTCTGTCAGTGATAGTATTGGTGAATATGCACTTTCTCTTGAAAGATTACTGAGTTTAGACACTGCGGTTTTTGAATTTAGTACGTGTGTGGTTGTGAGACCATCACTGCAAAGATCATTTTGAAGATGTTACTTTAGGAAATGGAACTAGACGTAAAGCGTGGTTCTCTAATAAACAAATAATGTCTAGTGAGTTGATAGAAGGAGAGGGATGCGAATGGTTTGCTTCTAGAGACATACATATTACATATGAATATCCAAATATGCAATTACAAAGAATTTAAAAAGATATATCTCTGTTGTGTTATTACAGGACACCCGTGGACGCAGACTAATTAATACAGAGGGGGCACCTTACATGCAGATGCTACTGTCTTTGAAATACATCTACAAAATCAAGAGATATATTTTACCACCATTCGTGTAATAAGATCTTGGTATACTTGCACTTTTTTTGCCTAAGAGAGTTTTATAATCTGAATCTAAACACTATTTTATAATATATTATTACCTCTATAGGATACCTAACAGGTGTGCCACGTACTGATTTCCATGTGTTGAGTGCCAATTAGGCCTAGAAGAAGCCCTCTACATCTGACTAATGATATAATACCTTGACATTAATAAGCCAAAGATAGCAGATACGCCGTCTTTCACCTTTTTTGTGAGTAAGTATTCTAGCCATAGAACTCTGCGTGTTAAGTGGACAAATAATGGTGTTTTTTTGCATCCTTATGGGGGAGTGAGATTTGTGAATTTCCCAAGTAAGGATGTGATGAGGATTAAATCCAAATATCCTCTTCCCTGCTTTAGATCAGATACTATTGCAGGAATGAGGAATTATTGACTACTTTTGTAGAGTCATAATGTTACATTAATAGTAAAAAAGAAAATTATAAGGGAATGGTCAAATTTTGCAGATCACTAATGTGTTGCATTGTTGTATAGGTGGTGAAACTCGCCCTACTTGGATACAGGGGAATGATAAAAATTTCCTTTTACAGTCCTGAAGAAGGTTGCATCATCAAGAGGACGAATTTGTGATGTTCTTTTAGTCAACCGAAACATATGTAGACTATTTTCTCTGTGTAACTGTTAAAAACACAGAAAGTACCATCTGCCACTGAAGTGGAGGACATTCGCATATAGAAATAGATGAATTGTTGACCAAGGGGTTAATGAGTTACGTGCGATTTAGATATTTTTAAAGAAACAAAGAATGAATGGTAGGAATGATTGAGAGTGAGTTGATTTATGTGATAAATATTTTGTGATATGTGATTTTAAATTTGATATTTTATATATGTTTATGACAATAAAATGAATATGAATTTATTGGTTTTTGTTAAAAGATAAATGTGAAACGTGTACCATTCCCTATCCCACTGGACCAATGAGTTTGTTTTGCTACTGTTACTAGCCCGGAAGACCAGGGATTGACCAGGCACCCCTTTGATTACAAAAAAAAAAGTATATTGATGGGCCTGATTGTAGCATCAGTGGGTTTGACAGACAGAGTAAGTGCCCCTTGGCGATAGTAGAGTTCAGCTGGCGAGGTGAAATGACCCAGCACAGCACAGTACAGCGGTGAAATTCTGCACCCCCGTGCCATGTCTGTAGGGTAATGATCTTCCTGATCCTGAGATAGTTGCAGCGGCTACCTGATCGAGGGACAAATACATCGACAGATTGAACACTCTCAGAGCCTTGGAGCCTGGAGTGCTTCTAGAGGCTTGTTGGAGGGACTGGTGTGGCTAGTAGCCCCTAGTCCAGTTTTAAAGACTGCTGAGTCACCTCTTCTTGTTGGAGAGGGGCCAGTAGCCACTGAGGACTCTACTTTGGTAGCAGGGGATGCCGCGATTTCAGAGTTGCCTGGCACAGCACTGGAACCTGAGGTGGTGGACCGGGTGAGCACAGATCTGAAGGGTCTACCCAAGCTGGATTAGTTTGCATCAGCTGGGGGATCAGACTGACTTATTTAAAGCCCAGAAAGAGTGGTCCACTCTGGCGGGTCTGTAGAAGAAGGCGGAGGATCAGGCTAAGGGCGAGGCCCCTGGACTGTTCAAAGTGTACTTGGGGGATGGACTCCTGTACAATGAGCCAAAAGAATCTGAGGGTAAGGGCACCAGAATGTTGGTGATTCCCAATGCCACAAAAAGTTCCTTTTGGATTTGGTTCACCAAATTCCTTTATTGGGTCACTTGGGAGTGACTAAGACCTTGGACTGGTTGTCTGTGCACTTTTACTGGCCACAGTTCAGCGTAAAAGTTAAGGAATTTGTCCAGTCCTGCCAGACTTGTCAAGCTTCTGGCAAGTCAGGTAGTGCCACAAAGACCCCCTTAATTCCACTACCCGTGGTTTGGCGGCCTTTCGAGAGAATAGGCATGGACAGTGGATCTTCAAACCAACTCAGGGAACAGATACATCTTGGTTGTGGTAGACCACACCACAAGATAACCTGAGGCTGTCCCTGTGAGGAGCATCAAGGCCCTATGTTTGCAAAGGCTCTGATTGGGATTTTCCCCCGTGTTGGATTCCCCAAGGAAGTCATTTCTGACGGGATCAAACTTCATATCTGCGCTTATGAAGACTATGGGCCTCATTACGAGGTGGGCGGAATGGGTTTAACGGCGCCAGTAATGGTGCCGGTAAGCCCATTCCACCCTATTACGAGGTTCCCTTGCGGGACCTGCTCTGAACGTCTTGTCAGCACTGGCACGACAAGAAGGTCACAGTGACAGTCTATTCTCCAGGCCAGTGGGTGTGGATCATGGAGACTGTCAAACCCAGTGCCCTCCAGGACAATTGGACTGAGACTTACCGTGTGTTGGAAAAAGACACGTCTCATTGACGTGAAAGGACCTAAACAGATGTGCAGGGTCTTTCATGCCAACAGGCTAAAACCCCATATATAAAATTCAACTGATAATGCTTAAATTATTATCCTTGATTGACCTGAGGGTCCACCTTTTTAAGCTGCACTTGCAGCTTCTCTCTGTTCTGTGTTTGTTCGTTATGTCAGCGCCCTGAGTTCTTTGGGCGTGTATGCGCTATATCAAAAATTCTTTAGTTAGTTAATAATAGCCGAGATGACTTGGTCATGGCATTAGTGACTGACGGAGAGACTGAGGAGGAGACCAATCCCCTCCCAGACCTCCTGCACACTGAAGCCACAGATGGGTCAGTTGACCTTGCAATGGACCTGTCAGAAAAGCAACTGATAGACTGTCACCGGTTACTGGGACAGTGTACCGGTCTGTTTTCGCTGACTCCAGGTTGTGCAGATTGGTGCACCCATGATGTGGACATTGGAGACAGTAAGCCGGTGAAGAGTAGGATTCACCGGATGTCCGATAAGTTCAGGGACACCATCAAGGAGGAAGTTTCCAAGATGTTGTCCCAAGGAGTGACAGGGCCATCCTACAGCCCCTGGGTTAGCCCAGTTGTACTGGTCCCTAAAAGACCAGTGGTGGGAAGACTGAAGTTTGCTTGTGTGTGGACTGCAAGGGGCTAAATTCTGACACAAAGACAGATGCCCACCACATTCCTCAAACAGATGAGCTCATTGTCATGCTTGGCAACGCCAAGTACATGAGTACCTTTAACCTCATGGCAGGGTACTGGCAGGTCGGCTTGACAGATGGAGCAAGAGAGAGGTCAGCATTTTCAACTCCAGAAGGATATTATCAGTTCATTTTGATGTCCTTCAGATTGAAGAATGCCTCTGCCACTTTTCAGCGGATGATTAACCAGGTTTTGTCTCTGCTGGAAAACATCAGTGTCGCCTATTTAGATGACATTGCTGTGTTCAGCCACCCCTGGGAGGATCACTAATCCCACCTGCACTGAGTGCTTCAGGAGCTGCTGAATGTAGGTCTGATTCTCAAGGCCACAAAGTGCCAGATAGTGCAGGGCACTGTGAGGTAAGAAACAACCTCTCAAAGCAAAGGTACAGGCTGTGAATCATTAGGACATCCTCACCACACAGATGCAGGTGAGAGCCTTTCTAGTTCTCACTGAGTAATACCTGTCGTTTTCATCAAGGGGTATGGGACGATTGCCATGTCCCTGAATTATGTAGCTTCCAAGAAAATGATGAAGAAGTTAATATGGGCCCCTGCTTTCAAACCTCCTTTACGGATTTAAAGGATGGATTGTGCAGGGCTCCAGTTCTAAAAGTGCCAGACTATGGGGTCAGGAGTTCGTTATCCAGACAGATGCCTGTGATTTTGGAATTGGAGCAGTGTTAGCTCAGCTGAACTCTCAACGGGTAGAGCAATCTGTCGCCTACATTAGCAGGCGATTGAAAAAAAGGGAAAGGAACAGGGCTGTCGTTGAAAAAGAGGCTAATGCAGTGATGTGGGCCATAAAGAAGCTGAAACCCTACATCTTTGGGTCGAACTTTACCATTTCGACTGACCACCTGCCTCTTTGATGTTTAATGGCCATGCAAGGGGAGAACCCTAAGCTTTTGTGTTGGGTCATAGCCCTACAGGGATTAGATATGGACATCCAGCACAAGCCAGGCTCCCAGCATGCAAATGCAGACGGCGTCATCCGGTACTTTTGCCTTGATGACAAACTAGACCCTCGGTAGGGTAGTGGTTCACATGTTGAGGCTGGGGAGGGGCTTGTGAGGAATTCAACCAATCCACATGGTAGGTGTGCTCTCACCTGGGTTCTTTTGAAATTTTAAATGAAATTGAATGATGGTAGATGAACCTAAGGAAAATGTGTGGGGCTAATCTGCATACATTTTCCTATGCTCACCGCATGACATATGCATAGACCTGTGTATTCTGGGTATACACAATCTACAGGCGCAGTCCCCCTGATGTCACATTTAGTTGGGATCTGATAGGTGGAGTGCATGATGCCTGTCGAGAAAGGGTAGGGCCAAACCTTCCTAATTAACTAACAAAGGCTCCATGGATCCGCTATGTCCTTATGTTGAGGAGACAGGAAACCCTAGCACCCGTTCATATGCACTGCGTCACCTTGATACCAGCTCCCACCCTCTGTATCGATTGACATTTAAATGTCATGTCTGGGATTGCATGTTTACAGTAGTCATCTTCAATCGGAGACCCCATTTAGAAGGTACGAGTATGTGGATTGACGTTGCCAGAAAGTCTGGTCTCACCGCAGCTTCAAGGGAGACCTGACACCTTAATCAGGAACCACAAAGAGATCCATTAACCATAGGGATCATTTTATCCAGAACAGACAGGAGGATGAGTGGGACTTAGTATTACATGTTTTCACACCTTTACCTTTTCTATTGCAAATCACTCTGGTTATGAACTCAAGCATACAGGAGATTGTTGCTGGAAACCCAGTATTGGTTCATTAAGGTAGGCCTAGCCTACGCCAATCCCTGTGGTCCAATTGGCTTTAAAAGAAGGCTGAGCCCCTCTTTTGGCAGATCATCTGAAGGCTTCACCAGAAGCAGAAGGAAGAACTCATTATTGGACGCTGGCTGAAGGTATAGGCTGCCTTACATCTTCCGTCAGTGAAAGAAGGCCAGGATCTCCAAGAGGGAAGCAAGATCCCTCCCCTAAACATCTCCCAGGGAACAGAAGGAGATAGCGAATCCAGAGGACCCTCCGGCAGCTCCAGAACATGTACCCAGTCAGCACACAGCGTACCCTGCTAGGCTCCGCAGAAAGCTTCCTAGATGGGAAGTGCCAGAGAGTCTCTGAACCAAACCAAGGACAAGGTGGCTGCCTGCAACACTCTCCTCAGCTTTGGGCCGTCCGCCTTAAAAGACGACATAAGCCCACTGAAGAAGCTAGGAGGAGTGCATTGACAAGCATCTACCAACGTCTGCCTTAAAGGACATTTTACCGAGCCAGTTGAGCCCCTCGAGCAGCAACCGACTGCACCATTGACTGATGTTACGCCACAGTCGCTAGTGCCATCAGAGGCGCCTCGGCCAGTGCTTCAGAACCACCAACCAGCACTGAGACAATGATTACTGAGCCTCTATGCAGGACAGCCTGCAGCTGTCCATTCAACTTCGCTCGACGAATTACCTGCCACCTGCTACCTGCAGTTGTCTCTCGTCTTGAACTCTGACACAGAAGCTGCAAAGTGTCCTGAAACGGACTCGACCCTGCCGAGCACCAAGAACTCCTACAGCACAAGGTACATTGTGGTTCTGTCCCCTGGTCCTTCTCCGTGGGCCCCTAGCAATATTTTAAGGCCCATTGCTCCATTTGTGCTGAAACCAAGTATCCTTGAACTGTTGCGATTATTTACCATGCCAACTACCCTGCTGTCAGTATCCATAGTGCATCCCTTTTCCTTCTTTAAAACTGTCTGTCCTCAGCATTCCTTTACAGGGTGGGTTGTATTAAGAAGTGTGCTAGAGCGGTCTGTTGTGGTAATGATAAAGTAGATATTTGTATACAACCTTGACTGACAGTCCCTTTAATCATTGGGTAATAGTTGTATTTTTGTTGTGTTGCAACTAACCAACGATCCACAACCTTTCGGAGATAAGCCTGCTATTCCGTCCACATTACCAAAATTGGAAAAGGAAGTTTATAATTTCCTTGTGTTTCCAATCCATTCGGATCCCTTTTGGTGTACTAGAGGAGTCGGGCTAATTGATGGTTTAGAAACCAATATTCATCCCTGTTGCCCCGGAAGTTGATTTGTCGCACCCACTGCATTTTTCTCATTTTCATATTGGTGCTGTATGACTCCTGCCCACATGGTGCAGAGACTTGTTCTTGCCTGGGAACTCCACACCACAATTCCCATTTGGGGTTCCCACACAACACAGGAACTCTTCATGAAAAGTAGGATCTGCCATTCTGATCACCACATATCAGCATCATTCCAATTATGCTGCAGTAGCTAAAAACATTCGCAATCCATTGACATCACATGAAAAAAGACAGTCACAATGTTTGCTAAGGTGAGCACCACTGGCGCGCGCGTGTGTGTGTGTGTGTGGTGGCAAGGAACCCGAGATGGCTCTTGGGTTCCCATGATCTTTAACCACTTTTTGGTGACTCCTCTCTCCATCATAAATGTGTGCAGAGGTGCATCAGCATAGCTGAAACGAGGAGAACAAATGCACTCCCAGCAAATCCATTACAACGAGTCCGTCTGATACACTATATTTAAAGTTATTTAATATGGAAAACATGAACACGTGCAGCGAATTTTGCTCTCATGAAAGTCTGGACAAATCTCCCCAAACTCCCCCGACAAATTCCTGTAGGCCCAATCATGGGATTCAGGTGAAATCCACGGGAGCCTGCGAAGAATTATGACATCTGAAATTTCCTCGCGAGTTTGGATGAAATTGGGAAGCCAGTCTTCAGAGTCAGGCATCAGGCAACGATTCGTCCGAGCGTCTCATAGTAAGGTCATACTCAGATATCGTGGATTCTGGTGAGTTCTTAGGCAGAAAGTGAACTCAGAAGCCTACAGGTATAAGGAGCAAATTCTTCTTTCCTTAGTGGATTGACTTTGGCTGCAGGACTGATCCACACAGAGTTTCAGAAAGAGTGCCATTTTTTATGGTAAAGGAGGATTATATTTTTGTGGGGGGGGGGAATTGGGTGTTTATTTGGGATTTGCAAACCTTTTGTTTTTTGATGGGAAACCATATTTGTGTATTTACTTTGTGAGCCTGGCACTCAAGCAGTCTATTTGGGAAGCCACTGTTTTGCTAGGGAATCCATTTCTTTTGTGTTGTGATTTTAATTTAAGACCTTTGTTACTTAAGATAGGGAAACCGTTATTTGTTTCTTATTTTTGAAGCCAGTTTATTTGGGAATTTATTTTTTTATAGTTAGGGAACCCTTCAATATTCATGTCGAGAAACGTCGATTTTTTTGTTTACCCTCTTTTTGTGGTGAAAAATGGCAGAGATACAGGGGGATGAATCTGATGTGGTGCTGTCTCTGCAGGAGGAGTAACGTGATCTGCATGCACGGGTGGATATGGCTCTCTTATTGTCCTACTTGGTATCTGAAGGGGTGGAACCACAGTTGATGAACATGACTGGGCTGGGGCACGCAGTCTGCTTCCTGCAGTAGATGATGCTGTTACGGAAGTAGTTAGTGGGATTGTGATGATGGTGGTGAGGGTGATGGTGGGAAAGAAGGTCACACATAGGTGGTGTAGGAGCATGACCCCCTGCGGCACAGCCAGTAGCGCAGGAGTCAGGAGGAGAGTCAGTACTGCAGAGGTCAGAAATAGCCAGGAATCCTACTGAGGGTTCAAGGCAGACCCCAGAGTTCCTCCAAATGTACAGGGAGGTCAGCAAGCCAGCCTCCCTCTTCCAACATCCTTATCTTGTTTGCACCTGGGATTACTTAAAGATGCCTGATGGGGTTTCAGCAGCAGAGGCTGAATCTGTGGAGTGCACCATGCACCCAGAGGTCTAAGGCAGTTAGGAGGGTGACGCTCTCTGCTACTGGGTACCACAGCTTTCGAGAGGCAACTGCTGCCCTGGCACCAGAATGTGCATGACATGTTCCACCCACCCCAAGACCATGCCAGTGGTAATGATGTGAGTGTACCAGGTACCTCTGGGGAGGGCACAGAACGTCAACGGTGTCGATGCGAGTGCATGCTTGTTCATGCAGTGAATACGTCCTGCTCGCTCAGTGACGGCTTGGCACCTACAAACAAAAGGGTCAGGCCAATCCCAGGGAGCATTCTAGGGTGTGTATTAGACAGGGTCAATCACCGGGGGGGGGGGGGGGGGAAACAGTGCTATGGACAACATTGTTGGGAGATTGGGACCTGCATAGTGGGGGAGCATGTCTTCACTGGGGAAAATGTGTGCATGAGGCAGTAATGGCCAGTGCACAGCATCTGTTTGAGAAAAACCCAAAAAAGCACAGTTGAAAATGCTAAGAGCTTTTCTGTGGTGCTGTGACATGGGGTAAATGTCTAAATCATGTTTGCTTTGTTTCTGGAGCATGACTAGTTAAGCTGTTTTCATTTGCTCATTCCCGCCTTTAAAAAAACAATCTAAAAAACTAAAAATGTGAGAAAACAAATCTGAAAACAAAACACAAAATGCCCCAAATACATGGCTTGTTAAACCTTGTTCATTTTTTAGTTTGGTGTAATGTTGTGGGTGTTGAAGAATACATATTCAAGTGAGGAGTTTAAAAACAGGTATCCTGTTTCAGGAACCAGGATGGAATTATTTTGGATAGGAATGGAATCATATTGCACTCACTGAGATTTTGCGTAGTCTCTCTATCCTCTTTTTCACTTGTTATCGCGCAGTTATCTTTCTAAACGCAACAAACACTGACACCTGAGAAGGATTGGGCATCTACCCTATGGCAGCAGTGTAGTATGCAATGCTGAGGTTTGGTAATTACATTTTGCAATGAGTCCCACCTCTTGAAAGTACTCAGCTCAGACTTGAGAGGGGTTCATCAAGCAACTCCTCTCAAGTCAAGTCAATGCTGTTTTATTTCGGAGAGAATTTCCTCAAACCATAAAAACAACACCAACAAATGCCGATAAGATTACAACAAATCATAAAAGAGCAATGTTAAAATGTCTGCTGGGTGTGTGGCTCAGTGGACTAATGCATTCACTACAGTGGCCTGTGTCTGAGCTCATGGTCTCAGGTTCGAATCCTGGCAGGTCCACTCAGCTCTTCATCCTTCCGAGGACAATAAAATTAGCACCATTAAAGTTGGGTAACAGTAAACATCTGTTATCTGCCAGTAGCCCCTGGGAGTGAATGTGTGCTCTAGAGATACATCTGTTGTGTATACATCTGTTGTCTAGATGATCACACTCCTTTATATTCCTACACATACATCAATTCATACAAAAACAATAGAAACCCTACGTTAAGAGTGTCCTAAAGGTCAGCAAATGCATCAAATCACATAGCTACTTGCTTCTCCAATGCCAGGCTGTGAAAATAAAACTGGACACCGCAAAAATAACCTCAGTGTGCACTGTCGATTCGCAATGGACTAAGGAATCACAATTAAGGAATATTAATAAAAGACATTTCTTCCTGGCTAGCCTGTGGCTGGGGCAATCTAGTAGGACGTAGTTATTTTTAGTATTCCAATTAGCACTAATACTTGCTACCGGAAGAATATTCAATCAGAATTTGAGGTAAAGCACCATTTTTCTGGTCGTGGTTCAGAGGTCCAGGTAGGCATCAGTCCTTAGCTCAGGGGTGTGGATTAGATATCCTGAGAGTCTCAATAGCTCCCCACGCTTATTAATCAACTTCTCAACACGGAGAACCTTTAGCCTTTCTTTAACGGATTGGGTATCGGAGTCCAGCAAAAGCTCCTCTCTTTGATTGAACACGGCATAACCAATAGCTGCTATTGTGCAATTCAGTTACTTGAACCAACCCCACCGCTGGCCCCCATTAGACATGTCAACTTGAGAAACCGCTAGCGGAAAGACTGTCTGGGTGTAGCAGGAACGGGATGTCTGGGATAGGGGAGCTGGCTGATGATTATATTTCCAAATTCTCCATATGGTCTTTTCTCTAACAAGGCTGTTCCCACTGTTATTGACAGCCAGTTGCAAGCCCAGTCCACATTAGGTCATGTTGGAAAAAGGAGGATGTGCCTTCCAAATGGAGCAGGCAGAGAAGTGGGCTATTCCGGCTGATTGTCCTGCATCCTGTTACTTCCTCGCCGCTGCTTGAAGCAGCGGCCGGACTGGGATAAGAATTAGGCCCAATCACCCAAATAAAAGTGGCCCACCCCTCATCTCAAAAAAGTGGCCCACCCCTTGCCTCACGCCTTTGACCTCTGATGACATCATCGGACGAGATGTCATTTGACCCCCACTCCAGAGTGACATCCTGGGAAGCGATGAAACACGACCTTTGTCCACCTTGACAAAACAGGAAGTGGCATCAAACAGCATTGTTCCTAGGTACACTAAATTACTGTGAATCCAAGCAGACGTCCAAGGCCAAATGATAATATGTTATTGTATAGCACTTACGCTTAAACTTGTTTTATAGAACAAATATGCATACAATATCACCCAACTTGTGTTGGCACTTGTTTATCAACCGAAGAAGGATGAAAGGCTTTTTGAAAAAAAAAATATGAAAATTATTATTCTTATTTTTTCTTCAAATATTTTTTTTAAACCAGGCCAGGCATGCCCAGAAACTGGGCCGGCCATGAAGTGCACCATGCTGCTGTTTGGAGCTCCAGTGCTGAATTATTTTGTCTCCAGCCTGAGGAGGTGACCTGTGCAGCTGTGGTAATTTTATCAGGATGCTCACATGGCTGTGATGGTGTTTGTGAGCCTCCCCACTGTGCTCTTTGGGCATAACTATTTTGAAAAAAAAAACGAAGGCGCCTGCCACGAGCAAACCAGACTCTATTGCTCGATAACTATGAGTCAACCTTTCTTTTTCCCTTCTTGGCATGCTTTTTCCCAGCTGCTACTCGGTTGGTCAAAACGGCCCCAAGACTGCTATAACCTAGCTAACTGTTTTTTTAGTTCATATGAGGGCGGGGATCGGACTCTGGCACCCCCCAAACCACTTGGACATTCCTCGTACGTCTGTTTAGGAAACATGTTTTAATCTAAATTCGTCTGTAGTTAATCGTTTTAAGACTATACGATTTTTCTTCAAATTTGATTAGACTTTGTAAGAGGATTCAATTCAACACTACAAGTCAATGCCTAGTCTGGGATACTGAATGGAAACCCTTATTGATATATCTTTATGTCCAGTTCATGCGTTCTGGATGACTACCCCTATATAACACCCCTCTCTTGGAATCCTCCTGACCCCGCTGAGCCAAGAAGTAGTTCTGTTTTGCAAGTTTAAAAGGTTTATTTGATAATTTAAACAATATATATATATATCACACTTTATAATAAATTAATAATTGAATATCACACTGAATCTGAGCAGTAATCAATAATGGATAGTCTGGCACTAGCACACTTGTGAATAGGAACAGAAGAATAATGTGGTAGAGAATGCTTTATATAAGTTCAGATGGATGTAATGTTGAATGAAAATGCAATACAGAAAATACTCAATATGATTTCAACAAAACAATGTAATCACTTTTCTCTGGCAATCCCCTCCCCCCTTTATGCAATGCAAGGAAATGGAAGGAAAACACACAGTTCTCAGAAATGCAATCAAATGTAATTCAGTTCACCCCTGCAAGCTTAGACTACAGAAGTTGGAAACACAGGCCCAAAATGCTTTTATATGTGCTGGCAATGAAGTGAAAAATATGCTAAAATGCTTTTAATTCCCTCTAGAGGTTCCGGGTGAGTGGTATCTAGTTAATATTAGTCCCGGCTCACTCTAGCAATGATTCAGGGATGGTTCTTAAGAGGCAAACGAATTTTTAGCAAGGAAACTGCTGTTTTCACACGGAGAGAAATTTGCAAATCGCGGTAAATTCGCGAGTGCGATCGGAATGCGGTTCTAGGTTCCAGGATTCTAAGGTTTCAGAGGAAAGTTAAACCAAGTTCCTAGCACAAACGGTTACGGAGTTATGAACAATTAAATAAAGGTCATTTTTCGGATTTGGAATGTTAAAATTCAAAGTGACAAGTGCAGCTTGCAACTAGAAAATGACAGGTGACAGCTTTACAAATGACAGGTGACAGTTAGGAGGCAGTTCTACTTAGATTAAAATAGATTGAATTATATTATTTTAACTAGAAGATTGGTTCTGCACAGTTCTGCTGGGTACTCACAATATATTTTGGAAATAGATTGGGCCTCGCCACGGATCTGGTCAGGTTTTAGACTGGACTCTGGTCTGGTCTCGGCACTTCACAGTGATCTGGGTCAGCTCTCTGGTTCAGCTAACAGTGGTCTGGGTCAGCTCTGCTCTCTCTCTAGCCTCTCTGGATTCTGGAGATTGATGGATTTGAAGTCTGGATCTCTGGATGTGGTAAGGTCCGGCAGAGCGCGTTGCAGCAAATGGAATTGAATGTCCCTATCTGTCCTGACTGTCTGCTTTTATGTGTTTTGAAAATGGGTGTGTGTGCAGCATCACTAGGCTCTACCCCTCTCCACTTGTCATTGGCCACTTCCTCCTCTTCCCCTTGATTGGGGGAATGAAATGAAGTGTCATCATGATGAGGTCTGTTTATGATACAGAGAACCCACCCCGGTCAACTTTACACACAATCTATATTTGATCAAAAAGACATATTTGCACAGGTACACATTTGTTTAAAATTACATGCACCCATCACATATCACAGGAGGTATACCCTGTCCAAATCTGCTCTTCCTGGAGCTTGCATTCAGAAATGGCAACATATTTCACTTTTTAACTGGTTTCGTAATATCGGACATTACCCCAAATTTATACACATGTGCGCAAGGAGTATGGACATTACTTGATGAAGTGTCAGATTTTTAACATGCATACATTTTAAGTAATACCCTCTTAACTGCTAGTTTGCCCCCAGATCATGCCACCAGTTTTAAAAACCTCTTAAAATGTGGGCAGAAAAATCACAGGAATTATGGTATCATTTAAATAATTATGACAAGTCCATACTATCAGTTATTCATCTTTTTCTAAAACCATATTCTGGCTACAGGGGTGTGTCTTTTCAGGTCACATGGTACAGAAACCAGTCTTTCCACTTTCTTCAAGCTCAGCCTCTGTCTCCAGTTTCTCCCCCTCCCAGTTTCTGCCAAGAGGAAGCCATTTTTATTACCCCTGCAATAAACCATCTGCCTGGGCCCTGGAAGGCCCTTTGTTCAAGAGGAAGCCATTTATGGCCACTTCCATAAACCCTCTGCCTGGGTCCTATGTTTAGCCTCTAGCAGTCCCTTGGTAATCCAATCAGAGAAGTGTCATATCCCTTTTGGTGGGAGCAGCAAAAGGCAGGTAGGCATGGGAACACAGCAGTTGTGCAAGTCTCATCTCCTGTCGGGGGTAGCTGGTGGGCAGAATTCAGTTTCATTAAGCCAGGTTTCAGATAAAATGTCACTTTTTGTTACCCAGTTTAAGTCAAGACAATGTTTACATATGCAGCTAGAATGCTGATTCTAAGTTCAAAACTATGGCATTTCAACAATTGCAACCTATGTGACACTCAAAAGTAGGTCACTCATTTCTTTCAAACATTTAGATTTTTAGTGTCTTTCAATCCAGTTTCAGTTAGGCTGCTGCAGACCTGCAGAGCTCAGCCAGTCTTGTTATGAACATTCAAGTCACTTCAGAATATAACTTTACATTGGATCCACCTCTCAGTAAGTCTTTCTTTGGCCTGCCTTCATTTATTTCATTCATTTATTCAGTTTTACACATAAAGAAAAAAGATCTGGTGTTTTAAAACGCCGGCTTTCTGATAGTGGTGAGTACTGGTACTGCACCCATTTTTGGGATTTAAGAAAATGAGTTCCCCACAATTCTAAGTTGCTTTTGGCAATCAGCATTGCCATTCCCAATGGTTTCAGGCTACTGTGTGGGTAGTCCAATGGTGGTTTTAGGCAGTGCCCTTCTGTGCCCATAACATCGGCAAAATGAGTGGCAGCCTATTCTTCATGCATTTCCCTGTGCATTTTCTGGGAAGCTCTGGCCATCATGATGTTTTCCATGTCAGTACTGCACAGTTTTTGAGGTAGGGCTCGGATGCATGGGTAAAAACATCCCACAAGCCCCCCTCTTGCGATGGCCATTCTGTTTTCACTGATGGGACTCGCAAGACCTGGGATGTTTCCTCATCTTCTTCCAATAGATGGCACAGTTCAGCATCTTTTCCTTTATCCGGTACTGATCGATCGGTTCTCCTCGCCGGTCTTGATGGGAATATTGGGCGGTACTCTGGGCCCCTTGCATCTCTGCTCCCGGTCTCCGGATCGTCCTCCTTGTCTCCAGATCGTCCTCCTTGGCCAGTCTACAGGTTTTCTTTCTCCTAGGATGACAAAGGGAGAGCGGCAATACCTATTCATAGACATTTTTCCCCCACCATTGATATAGTGAGGTGGCATGTATATTTATAGTCAAAACATATGAACATGCACATTTCTTTTTGCATTCAAAAACGAAAACACCCACATTGAGAAACTCAGAATTTGATAGGCGATATGTAGGATATTTTAAGTTAGAACTGAATTAATCTGAGACAGTACCCTCTAGGATTCCAGAGGATTCCTCCAGTTGTTGCAGAGTGTGCCTGGGATGGCAACACTTCAACTGGTTAATGTGGACCCACTTGTCTTCCCCCTCTGCCAAACCGCCTTTGGGGATGCGGATCTTGTAGGCCACAGGGGAGATTTTGTCTATAATCTCAAAGGGTCCCTTCCATGTAGGCAAACATTTTCGCTGTTTGGCCTGGTTCCTTTGGAAATTGTATAGATAGACCCGGTCCCCCACCTGATATTCCTTCCTGGAAGTCTTCAGGTCATAGTGGGTCTTCATGCTATCAGCTGATCTTTCTAGATTCCGCTGAGCATAAGCAAAAGCATGTTGAAGGTGTTTCCTTAAATTCTCAACATACTCGTGAGTTGTGGAGGCATTTATTAGGGTCTGCTCTTGGGTCCTGTAGAGCAAATGCTGAGGAAGCACCATCTTGCGCCCAGTCATCAACTCAAATGGTGACATTTTGGTTGCAGATGAAGGGGTAGATCTGATGGCCATTAGGACCAGAGGTAATCGGATATCCCAACTTGGCCCAGAATCTGCCACAAACTTCTTTAATATGCTCACAATGGTTCGGTTATATCTCTCTACTGCCCCAGAAGAAGCTGGCCGGTAAGCAATATGCAACTTCCTTTTGACCCCCAGTATCTTCCACATCTTTGTCATCACTTCACTGGTGAAGTGGCTACCTCTGTCTGACTCAATCCTTTGAGGTAGACCAAAACGGGAAAAGATGTGGTTAATCATCAGGGCAGCTGCAGTTTCTGCCTTGCAGTTTGGGGCTGAGAGACATTCCACCCACTTGGTAAACAAGCATGTCACAGTCAACATGTACTTATTCCCCCTAGCAGAGCGAATCACGGGGCCTACAAAGTCGATTTGTAAATCTGACCATGGCAGTGTCATCCCCCTCTTTTGGAGAGGCGCACGGTGCGTGAGGGATGATGGCTGAAATTGTGCACACACAAGACACCCCTTCAAGTATTGGTCGAGGTCCTGCCCCATGTGTGGCCAGTATGCAACCTCTCTTAAGATTTCCAGTGTTGTGTGAAACCTCCTATGACCGGCGGTGGCCGCATCATGGGCGTGACTTAACATCAGGCTTCGGGAATGAGGTAGGAACCACCCACTGATCGTGGCCAGCTTTGGATTTCCTTACCAGCAAACCGTCTTGGATCCGGAACATTTTTGGACATTTCATCAACACTCTTAGGTCCTCTTTCCCAGTGTAATCGGTATCCGTCAGGGGAAAGTTCTCAGGGTCCTCAAGGTGCTGGTAAAATTTACCAATTATTGGATCCCCCTTCTGAGCGGTAATCAAATCAGCATCAGGGGTCTCCTTACTCCATTGTGCAATTGAAAGGTCGTTGTGAGCATTTGTCTGGGACCTAGTGATAGCAGTGACCTGGATTTACCCCAACAGGGACTCAATCTCAATTAGATCCCCTTGGATGGCCCCGGTTTTGGCCAGCTGATCAGCTAAGTCATTTCCAGTTTTGTCTGGTCCCTCTACTTTGGAATGACCCTTGATATTTTTCCAATAGATGGTCATCTCATTCGAGGTGACCAGATCATCAATGTTTTGGATCAACTTCCCATGTTTCAAGGGTTTGTTATTAGCACATAACATGCCTCTTGTTTTCCAATTAACCAGGTGCTCCACGAACCCGTTCCGTACATAATCCGAATCTGTGATTATGACCAGTTCGTGGAGTTGATGCTGGACAGCAGTGAGGATGGCCTGATGCACAGCCATCAATTCTGCCACCTGACTACTTCGGGGACCAATTTTGTATCCAGCGGAGGGTTCTGGGAACTCCTTCACCCATGCATTCCCTACGCCAGCCACCAGTTCTTTCTCCCCGTCGTTGTCAACATGGTGAGAGCATCCATCCACATACACAGTGGGCATTCCCTCACACTTGTCTTCTTCAAAGACTTTGTGGGGGGAATTAAGGTATGCCTCCATGTTGTCCTTTATTTTTAGACTTTCGTCCTCGAGACAATTTTCTCTGGCACAATCATGCAAGTCAGCCAGACCTTGCGCGAGGGGACTCTTCTTGTTTTGGCCATATCTGACCTCCACAGGAAAGCCTTGCATTGACAGAATCCAGGAAGTAATTCGGGAATTACTCACATTTCCGGCCCGGATTCTATCACTTTGGAGATATTGCAGAGGCTGGTGTGGAGTCTCCACTATGATGTGTTCCCCCTGGATAAACGGGCGGTAATTCTTCAATGCCCACACCGTTGCCAGGAGTGCCTTCTCACAATCGTTGAATTTTTCCTCCACAGAGGATAAAGTTTTGCTCGCATAGGAGATTACTTTATTGACCTTGTCATGCTTTTGGTATAATACTGCTGTCAAGCACGTATTAGAGAACCCCGTCTCCAGGAAGAACTCCTTGTTTCTGACAGGGTAAGCTAGGCAAGGCGCTTGTGAGAGGCTTCTTTTGAGTTGTTTTACTGCCTTGGCTTGTTCTGGACCCCATTCCCACTTGACCCCCCCCTTCAGGAGATGAATCAGGGGTCTGGTGATCTCTGCGTACCCCTCAATGAACTTTCTGCTGTAATTAGTCAGTCCAAGGAGGCTCCTTAGTTCCCGCAGAGTTGTGGGGTCTTTCAGTTTCTGAAGTGCTTCCACTTTCTTTTCCTGGGGACAGAGACCCTGAGGAGTAATCTCATGCCCCAAGAAATTAACACGGGTTCTACACCACTGTGCTTTCTGAAAGGAAAGTTTTGCTCCGGCGACCCTCAACTGCGTCAGAACATAACAGATCTCCGCTATGTGTTCCTCCACAGATTAACTTTTGATGAGGACATCATCTACATAAGCCAGGTTACCCCTCGCACCCAGGTCGGGCATGGCCTTATGTAGGAAAATGTTAAACTCATTACCGGAGTTGAGGTATCCGAAGGGAGTCCGGGTCCATGTGTACTGCTGGCCCCCAAAGGTAAAAGCCAGCTTGTATTGGTCCTCCCTACTGACCGGCACGGTCCAGTATCCATTGGTCAGGTCTATTGCAGTGAATACCTGTGACCCCTGGATCTGGGCCAGCCCTTGGTCAATATAGGGCAGAGGCCATCGGGAAGTATGGACCCGTTTGTTGAGCTCCCTGAGGTCGGCGCAGAGTCTCCACTGGCCGTTTGGCTTCAATATTCCCAGCACCAGATTATTGAAGGTGCTGTGAACTGGACGGATTATTCCCCGGGACTCAAGGTTCTTAATTATTTCAGTAAGGGACTCCATTGATGCGAGAGGCAAGCGATATTGCTTCACAAACACAGGAGTCATGCCAGGGTCCGTGGGGATTGTTGTTGTGTGGATGTCAGTGCGACCACAGTCATATGAGTCTACCGCAAAGAGATCTTGGAAATCCAAGAAAACTTGTTTCAACTTTTGCTTTTGTTCCAGAGTCACACAGGCATCAGCTAGGTTAACTCTCTCTTCCACCATCTGCCTGAAGCCTGGAAAGACTTCTGGTTTGGCTATCTCAGCGGCCTCCTCCAGCTGGGTGGAGAAGTCCCTGGTCAGAGTGCTGATTTGGACTGGAGGCTTCAGGTGGGAAAGGCAGCCCTCATGGACCTGGAAAATCACCTCATCCCTTCTGAAGTCACAAGTCACATCTTCCTTACCATAAGGGCAAGAAGTGTACACCAGGAAGTTCCCCCCATGCCGGGTAAAAATCCTGTCTGGTGTTGTATTGTCATCACTGTCACTGTCAAAGCAGTCCTTGGGGATTGGTCCTAACAGTTCATTACCTAAGTCTATGGAAAAATGTCGGTCATCAACCGCCATTCCAATAATGGTGCCTGCGGCTAGAGTAATACTCTTTAAGTCGCTGTTATCCACCTCTATTAGAATGGTGTCATGTTCTATGTTGACCAATGGAGTTGGGTTTACCCCTAACCCTTGCTGTTGGAGAGAAGCATTTAGATGTATGTAAGCATCAGGGTTTTTCAAATGTTGTCCTCTTTTAGCTTTCACTTCCAGGGAGAATTGTCGGGTCCTTTCTGGGATGGTGACTTCCTCTTTGATCTGAATTTCAACTGCATAAGGTAGCAATTGAGCTGACCTAAATGCTTTTTCTGGATAATCAAAGCCCATGGGATTATCCGCTAATCGGGACCAAGCTTTGAAGTTTATTAGGTCCAAACTAATGGCAAAGCGATTGAGAATGTCACTGCCTAAGTAAAAGGCGGCAGGGACGTCTCGCACGACCCAACAATTGTGGACTATGCTCTTGTTGCCAATGGAGATTTTGAGCATACACCTGCTTGGCAGGAGATGTTTGGAATTAGGTGCTTCCAGGTCCATTTCCCATTTGTCTATCAGTTTGAATGTGGGAATGGCTGGATCTTTTGGGAGTTGGCGAAACATGGCTTCGCTGATGAAGCTCTTACCGTTGCTCACACACACTTGGGCGAGAACAGAGTCCTTCCCATCATTTAACTGGACAGGGATGAACAACTGCTCTCCAATTTGTTGAATATCAGCCAGGCTCTGAGCTGATTTCACATCTTTCTGGACTATAGGAGTGGGAGTTTCTGATTGTGGATTAGTATAGAATCTCAGAGTGTTTCCTTCCAGCGTGGAGTACCACTTTAGACTGGAAGGAAGGTTGATTTTCAGAAATAGAGAGGACCCCCCATCACCAGTCTGTTGTCCTACTGCTATTACTGTCACGTCTGGAATTTGGCTATTATGGAAGTGAAATTCTACTTGGTCAGATTTTTGTTCAACCATGTGGCAGGTGCCGTTTAAACTAACATGGTTGACACTCTGTTTTAATTTTATTGGTCGGCTAGTCTGGGTCCAGAGGACCTTGTTTACGCAATCTATTAAGGGTGACAACCTCCTCAGGAGGTCATTCCCCAGTAAACAAGGGGTGCCCTCTGGAGTCACAACTATGACCAGGTGTTTCAACTTGTGTCGCCCAATTTTAATGTCCAAGTCTGCCGTCCCCTCGACGGGAATTTCCTTCCCGTCAAAGTTCTGGAGTTGTCCAGGAAGAGAGGTGAGAGGAATTTGGTAATTCTCTCCCCTTCCTGCATTTAGTTTGTCAAAGGCCCTTCTGGACAGAAGGGTAGCTTGAGATCCAGTGTCCACCAGCGCTAAAATTGTACCCTGCCCCTGTACTTGTACCGGGGCATAGTATATTCCCTCCTTCTCCTCAAGGGGGCACAGATAATGCACATTTTTGGACAACTGGTGGGCTAATTTTCTGGTTTTGGACATCGCTAGCGAAGAGATTTGGGCAGAATTCTGTGGAGAGCCTTGGGAATCTGAAAGAAAAAATTGGCAACTGGAGATCAGAGCCATTGTGGGTTCCCCTGGCTCTGGTTCCGGGCCGCCCCCCCCTTTTTGGAGGCAGTCACCAGGATGGGTTTCAACCAGGGGATTTTCTTGCTGTTGGTTCTGGGATGAGATGGTGGGCGGCGGTAGCTCAGTCTCCACATCTCCCCAGTCTGGATTTGCATCCCTAGGGACCCATTTTTCTTTGGGAGGAGTTCCCCCCTCTCTGAAGGAGAAGATCCTTTTCCCAGGATCCTCTGAGGATCCCTCTCCCTCAAATTGGAAGATCTGTGCCTCCTCCTCAAACTGTGTCAGTTTGGGTCTTTTGTTTCTCTTACCCCCCCTCTGTTCCTTAGGAGGCAGACTTTCAGGGGCAAGAGATTTTGTTTCCGGTTCCTGGGTTTCCAGGGGCTGTTTACAAGTGAGGAAGGAAGCTTCCTCCAAGGCTTTACACCCCCCTTCCCTTTGTGCCTTCTCCCTGGGAACCGGTGAGTTATCGGGGTGCTGCCCCCGTCATTGTTCTGGAGCACCAGGTCCAGAGTTGGGTGCGTTCTGCGCCGGCATGCCGATCTGAGGGTTCTGCTGAGCCCTCAGTATGTGACCCAGATCCCGCGCCATGTTTTGAACCTGGCGCTCTAACTGGGAAACCCGCTCAGGCTGATACGGGGCCCTGTTTTCTCCCCTGGGCTGATCCCGGGAAGGGTAGCTATCCCTTCTTTGGTAGTACCCCTGGTTGGGAAGATTTGGATACCCCTCCACCCTTGGCCTCCCCTCTCCCGGATTCGGTTGTCTGGGCTCAGGGAATTGGGGAAAGAAGGGTGGAGGATTTTGGGGCTGGAAGTTGGGTGGATACCTGGGGAAGAAGTTCTGCCCAGGGTTTGGAGAATTTCTGCCCTCCAATGGGAAGTTAGGAGGGAAGTTCCCTGGGTTAGGTGCTTGGCTGGATCCCCCCCTTGGGCTGGAGGAGTCCACACATAACCCAGGATGGGTCTGTTTCACTTGTAACGGGGGCTTACATAATCAGGAGAGCAAGGGACCCCATTTGTGGGGCTGCCTCCCTGGCTCCCTGTCTGTGACTGGCCCGAGGACCTTCTGGGCCTAGCATTATTAGGTGCAGGTAGGTTTTTAGGCCCCCCCATCTCCAACTCTAAAACGGGGGTGACCTTTACCTCTGCCACCTTGGCAGCAGCAGGGGTGCTGTTGGTTTTGGGATTTTTTGGCTGGTTTTTGTTTTCCACCGGTTTCTGCACCTCATAGATCCGGGTCGCCTGTTCAATGACCCAGTCTAAAGATCTTTTCTCGTGAAAATCCCTCACGAGCTGGGTCATTATGTATTTGGGCAAGGCATGGAAAAACGTATTAATAAATTCTCTGCTATCCGTGCGCACCCTTCTTCTGGTCTGTGCAAAAGCACGCTTTAACTCCTGCACAAATTCTTGTGGGGCCTGATCCTCCCCACATTGTAAATTGTAGGCTGCCTTGCGAGCCTCTTGAGGATTTCTATGAGTAGAAAAATGTTTCAAGATGGCCGCCTTATAGGTGGACCATCTTAAATGATTTTGGTCCTCCAGCCCCGCAAAGAAACTGGAGTATTCCGGGGAGAAGGTCCACTTTACATATTGAATACAGCTTTGGCTGTCCTTCAAATGGAAAGTCTCCATCATTTGCTCAAAGAGCTCCAAGTGCTCCCAAACAGAATACTTGGCGTTCTTATGATAAGGCGTGATGACACTCCTGATTGCCTTAATCTGTTTCAATGGGTCCTTAAGCAAGGCCCTTTTTGCCTCTTTGGCCTTTTTGGTTCGGGTAACCCTGGTCCATTCATCCTCTGACTCAGAGGCACTGCTCCCAGAGGTTCCTGTCTGATCTTCCAGGTTTTCCCGGATTCTGCGAGCCTGGGAATGGCTGGCAGAATGTGGGGACCTGGTCTCCTGTGTCCTGCGCCATTCAGAGGAGTCTTCAGATTCCTCTTTGCTGCCAGGATTTGATGGGTACCCCCCCCACTGACCTAACTGGGCAGAAGTTTTCAGGATGTCCTTAATGGGCCTACTCTCCTGGGGTTCCCCATCAAATTGCACTGTGCTTGGGTGCCCATACCCGGATGCCCGCCCATCCATTCCTGGGTGGTACTGGCCTATGAGCCCCATGCTTCTGGCTGGATAGTAATCTGCCATCCCTGTGGCCCTGTGCTCATGTGCGCCAGGGGACATGGGGGTGGCAGAGTCCAGGGACTGAGAGAGATAAAGGCCTCTGGCACTAGGGCTCCTGGGGTTATGCTCAGGAGTTTCTCTTTCCCAGCGAACTTCATCTCTATCCGCCCCTGCTCCCTGTTGCAATGCAAGAGCCTGCGCCTTCAGTTCCTCAGTTAAGGCCTTACTAGACTCTATCAGTCTCTCCTGCATCGCTACCTGTTGTTGGAGCCTATCATTGTGCTGGCAGAGAGCCTCATTCTCTCTCTGCGTTTCCTGGTTGGTCCTGGAGCAATGGGCCAGTCTTAGCTGCAGGAGGGTTACCTCCTGAGCTGTGTCCCTATTGGCCTGCTCCTTTCTTGCTAGAGCATCCTCCACCCTCCTGGTGTGCTCTAACAAGTTCTGGTGTTCTTTTTGGAGGTCACCCAGTCCCTGGTGGGCCAGGTGATTTTCTTCCATTTTTCTTTTTAAGTGGCAGACTTCCTGGCCTAAGGTGTCCCTTTCCTGACCAAGAGCTTGAATTTGTGACGCCAAGTCGTCCCTTTGCCTTTGGAAGGCACCAGCTTTCTGGCGCTCCTGATCAAACTCTGCCTCGGTATCCAGGTCTTTCAGGATCAGTTTATTGCTCTCCTCTTTCTCTCTGTCTAGTTGGATTTGCAGGGTGGCTACCTGCTCTGTGCATGCCCTGTTGAAATTGATCTGTTGCTCCAGCTTTTTCTGGCTCTGCAGTAGGGAGTCCAAACTGTCTTGGCGTTCCTTCTGCAAAGCCAGAATTCTGGTATCCTGGTCTGTCTTTTCCTGTTGCAGTATATCCATGTCCTCTTTTATTTTAATGATATACTGCCTACTATCATTTTCTGACTCCTGGCTCCCCTGCAGCCTCTGCTCAGAAGAGACCAGGTCAGATTGGACCTTCTCTAACGCCATCTGTCGCTTGTTCGCCAGATCTTGGCTTTCCGTACATTTATCCTGCATGTCTCCCATATATAGGTACAGGTATGCCGCTATCCTAACCATCTTGTCTTGTTCATCCTTAGCTTTAGGAGCCATGTATAGTTCACTCAGGGCCACATGTAGGGAACCCTGATCTCCCCATATATCTGACCCTGTTTCAGTGACCTGTTGCGTGATTGCCTGCAACCAACCCGTTTGGTCCTGATGAGTCCACTCACCTCTCACAAATAACTTATGTAAGAAGTGCTCTCTGGCTATTTTCATGTCTACTAAGGTCGTCATTCTGGAATTTGAGTTCCTTCCTGACTTACAGAAGTTTGTATTTTATTTTTGCAAAACAGAGCTTTTCCTTAGAGCGTTCCTTTGAGGAGTGCTTTACAGCGTAACACAGCATGGTGATCCGACCGGATATGTGTATCTGGTCAGCTGGCACACTGTATTAATCTGCACAAATGGTAGATCTAACCCAAACGTCCCGCTCGAGCCCCCAATTTGTAAGAGGATTCAATTCAACACTACAGCTAAGTCAATGCCTAGTCTGGGATACTGAATGGAAACCCTTATTGAGATATCTTTATGTCCAGTTCATGCGTTCTGGATGACTACCCCTATATAACACCCCTCTCTTGGAATCCTCCTGACCCCGCTGAGCCAAGAAGTAGTTCTGTTTTGCAAGTTTAAAAGGTTTATTTGATAATTTAAACAATATATATATATATCACACTTTATAATAAATTAATAATTGAATATCACACTGAATCTGAGCAGTAATCAATAATGGATAGTCTGGCACTAGCACACTTGTGAATAGGAACAGAAGAATAATGTGGTAGAGAATGCTTTATATAAGTTCAGATGGATGTAATGTTGAATGAAAATGCAATACAGAAAATACTCAATATGATTTCAACAAAACAATGTAATCACTTTTCTCTGGCAATCCCCTCCCCCCTTTATGCAATGCAAGGAAATGGAAGGAAAACACACAGTTCTCAGAAATGCAATCAAATGTAATTCAGTTCACCCCAGCAAGCTAAGACTACAGAAGTTGGAAACACAGGCCCAAAATGCTTTTATATGTGCTGGCAATGAAGTGAAAAATATGCTAAAATGCTTTTAATTCCCTCTAGAGGTTCTGGGTGAGTGGTATCTAGTTAATATTAGTCCCGGCTCACTCTAGCAATGATTCAGGGATGTTTCTTAAGAGGCAAACGAATTTTTAGCAAGGAAACTGCTGTTTTCACACGTAGAGAAATTTGCAAATCGCGGTAAATTCGCGAGTGCGTTTTTCGCAATTGCGGCCAAAGTATATAGAATCGGAATGCACAAACGGTTACGGAGTTATGAACGATTAAATAAAGGTCGTTTTTCGGATTTGGAATGTTAAAATTCAAAGTGACAAGTGCAGCTTGCAACTAGAAAATGACAGGTGACATCTTTACAAATGACAGGTGACAGTTAGGAGGCAGTTCTACTTAGATTAAAATAGATTGAATTATATTATTTGAACTAGAAGATTGATTCTGCACAGTTCTGCTGGGTACTCACAATATATTTTGGAAATAGATTGGGCCTCGCCACGGATCTGGTCAGGTTTTAGACTGGACTCTGGTCTGGTCTCGGCACTTCACAGTGATCTGGGTCAGCTCTCTGGTTCTGCTAACAGTGGTCTTGGTCAGCTCTGCTCTCTCTCTAGCCTCTCTGGATTCTGGAGATTGATGGATTTGAAGTCTGGATCTCTGGATGTGGTATGGTCCGGCAGAGCGCGTTGCAGCAAATGGAATTGAATGTCCCTATCTGTCCTGACTGTCTGCTTTTATGTGTTTTGAAAATGGGTGTGTGTGCAGCATCACTAGGCTCTACCCCTCTCCACTTGTCATTGGCCACTTCCTCCTCTTCCCCTTGATTGGGGGAATGAAATGAAGTGTCATCATGATGAGGTCTGTTTATGATACAGAGAACCCACCCCTGTCAACTTTACACACAATCTATATTTGATCAAAAAGACATATTTGCACAGGTACACATTTGTTTAAAATTACATGCACCCATCACATATCACAGGAGGTATACCCTGTCCAAATCTGCTCTTCCTGGGAGCTTGCATTCAGAAATGGCAACATATTTCACTTTTTAACTGGTTTCGTAATATCGGACATTACCCCAAATTTATACACATGTGCGCAAGGAGTATGGACACTACTTGATGAAGTGTCAGATTTTTAACATGCATACATTTTAAGTAATACCCTCTTAACTGCTAGTTTGCCCCCAGATCATGCCACCAGTTTTAAAAACCTCTTAAAATGTGGGCAGAAAAATCACAGGAATTATGGTATCATTTAAATAATTATGACAAGTCCATACTATCAGTTATTCATCTTTTTCTAAAACCATATTCTGGCTACAGGGGTGTGTCTTTTCAGGTCACATGCTACAGAAACCAGTCTTTCCACTTTCTTCAAGCTCAGCCTCTGTCTCCAGTTTCTCCCCCTCCCAGTTTCTGCCAAGAGGAAGCCATTTTTATTACCCCTGCAATAAACCATCTGCCTGGGCCCTGGAAGGCCCTTTGTTCAAGAGGAAGCCATTTATGGCCACTTCCATAAACCCTCTGCCTGGGTCCTATGTTTAGCCTCTAGCAGTCCCTTGGTAATCCAATCAGAGAAGTGTCATATCCCTTTTGGTGGGAGCAGCAAAAGGCAGGTAGGCATGGGAACACAGCAGTTGTGCAAGTCTCATCTCCTGTCGGGGGTAGCTGGTGGGCAGAATTCAGTTTCATTAAGCCAGGTTTCAGATAAAATGTCACTTTTTGTTACCCAGTTTAAGTCAAGACAATGTTTACATATGCAGCTAGAATGCTGATTCTAAGTTCAAAACTATGGCATTTCAACAATTGCAACCTATGTGACACTCAAAAGTAGGTCACTCATTTCTTTCAAACATTTAGATTTTTAGTGTCTTTCAATCCAGTTTCAGTTAGGCTGCTGCAGACCTGCAGAGCTCAGCCAGTCTTGTTATGAACATTCAAGTCACTTCAGAATATAACTTTACATTGGATCCACCTCTCAGTAAGTCTTTCTTTGGCCTGCCTTCATTTAATGTGGGCACAGTATTCTGTAATTTCTTTGCACTTGGCACTTGCACCTAGCACTTTATTGTATTTTGTGAAGATGTTAATTGTTTTGCAACTCCTTTCTATTCAGGCTAATGTCTCCTGAGAGAGATGTAACAATTTAGTGTGTACCCCACTCCTGCAAGACCGCAGAGATGTGAAAATTCAGTGTGTGCCCTCCCCCTTGCGAGAGAGGAGAGACATGCAAATTGAGTGTGTGCACCCACCCCTGCGAGACAGAAGAGATGTGCAAATGTAGTCTGTGCACCCACCATGTGAGATGGAAGAGATGTAAAAATGCAATCTGTGCCCCCCATCCAGTGAGAGAGGAGAGATGTAAACATTCAGTGTCAGCCCTCTCCCTTGGAGGAGAGGAGACACACACAAATTGTGTTGTGTCCATTCCTGTGGTACAGAGGAGATGTAAGTATTTGTTCTGTGCCCTCACTCCAGCAAGAGAGGAGAAACGTAACCATTTTGTGTGTGCACTAGAGATGTTAAAATGTAGTGTTGGTGCCCAACCCTGTGGTACAGGACAGACATAATTATTAATTATGTGCCCCTTTCCTGCGAGAAAGGAGGGACAAAGAAATTCAGTGTGTGCCCTCACCCCTGTGAGAGAGAGGAGAGATGTAACATTTATTGTGTGTGCTCTCATCCATTCAAGAAAGGAGAGATGCAAAAGAATTCAGTCTGTGTACATAAAAATTCATTGTACGGATGCTCTATTCAATCATTGGAACCCCTATATATAAATTGATCATGCAGCTCTGTGTTATGCTGTGATAGTAGATGCACAAAATGCAGCAAACTTGCTACTTCACACTCTTGGTGGGGGTCTCATACAAATTGTTGTTTATCATCACTGTAGTCGCAATCCATGACCACCACACTGCAAGTCATCTCCAGGGCTGGATCTAGCAATATAAAAGGAAACCCACATTATCTGCCACCACCATCCACTGCCCAGACTGCCCTGACGACTGGGACACAGACCATCCTCTGACTCAACTATGATCTGCTGCTGACTTTGAAGCTCCAATCACTGTGCTTGGGAAAGCAACAGTATCTTGTCCTCGTCAATGAGGCATTCGTTTTAATGAATGTCAGCTGTTTTACATGAGCTTCAGAGAGGCTCCTGAAGTCTGAGACAATAGCACCAGCAGCACTAAAAATAAGCATTAGCTGTACACTAGCTAAGCGTCATCTTAGGATCTCAGTGACTACACAGACGTGTGCTCCTGGACACACAGATTGCTTGGAGAACCAATACAGGACTGGGTCATCATCAATAGCAAGCTGGCATTTGTCACTGAAATATGCATCCAACATCTGTGTAGTTGTAGGCCTTCTATGTCTACTTCTTGTTAAAAATGCAGTATATGGAAGCAAGCCCCACAGGTGTGGTGCCCCAGGACCTGACATGGTGGCAGAATAGAGGGCACTCTCAGATGAAGACAGATATCTTACTGGCTGTTGGGGATGTGCAGTTGTTGCCTGCCTTTCAAACCTCTACTCTGCATGTAAATGATCTTGAAAATGCCTCCTGAGTGCAGTCATGCACATTACTACTATGACTTCTTTCTGTGTCGTCCTACCTCTCCCAGTTTGGAATGCAGCTGCTTCAACCTTAAAACAGGGATCAACGAATGATGCAAGTAGATACTCATTGTTTTCTTTCATAGGTTGTATACGTGGGACATTTTGAAAGATTGCCAGCTGTTCTCTCATCAGCTGTGCGATGTAAAACTCACGTTGTTATCATGATCCATTGCTGTTTTGGACAAGATTATTTCAAGCAAGTAGATCAATAGAAGTACAATCACTCAGTGACACAGTGCTTTTTACAGTATTTGGCTTCCTCTAAGGGTCATAGCAAACAGGAGACATTGCACTTGTGCTGACAGTCAGTGTGGCTATGGCTGCATCTAACACTCAACTGCACTGGTAGATCCAGTCACAGCATTATTTTGCTCACACAGACTGTCATGCATATGCAATGTTAAATTAGAGCAGGGCAGCATTTTTAGCTGATGGTGTGGGTGTTTGTGATGCACCTGCAACACACTCAAAGCATTTCTTGAGCTGCATGACCAGCTGAAATGAAAACAGATGTTGTATGCCACAGCAAACATATGACAGACAGGGGAGCAATTACTGACAAAACCTATCACTACAAGTTGGAGAACATGTGCAAAGCATGATACATACACTGCATTCCTCGACCTTTGTGCAGCAGTGACATTGGACATCGGAGGGTTTGTCTTCTGCCCATTGCTAGTTAAGAGGAGAGGAGTTATCCACTCTGCCACTGCCTGCTTCACTTCATCCCATATGTATGCTCATGTGTGGCTTTTACAATCAAAGCTTTGCATACACAAAGTGGGCTGTTGTTGAACAGCATCCATCTGCTCTGATGTCTTCCATTCCTCACCCTAGAGGGGGTGGAGATCCATAGTTCTGTTAATGCCATTTAATCAGCGCTTTGCCTGCTTGTCCAAATATCCACAGTGAAGTGGACTATTATACCATCCTCTGATCTGTCTAAGACCTTTTTCACGGCAAGAACTACTGCACCATAAAATGCAGGTACAACCTTGTTTGAAAAGTACACCCGGTTGCACATTTTCCAGTTGGCATCAGCACTTGCCCTCTCTGAAACCATTGTTTTCAGCAAAGGCATATGGAAGAATGTGTACTGCCAGCCATTTTACTAATTTAGCAACAGATCAGCTTTACTTGTGGATGGATACAATGATATTTCTAAGTGCGTTCAAATGACTCCCTGAGGCTGGGCAGATGCATAGACAGTGTTCCCCTATCACTATTTCTGGGTGCCTCTGATGGCATTGGCAGACATATTACTTTGTTGTGAGACTGACAAACCTCCCAGTTCTGTATTCATTACACAAGGCAATGCCAGCACTGGCCCCTGGCGTTATGCAGTGTAATGTATTGGCCCCACTCTTGTGCATGATGTTGCATCAAATGGCCCAGCAATGCCGACGTACCCAGATTGGTACTTACCTTGGCATGTGACAGAACCTTTTTGCACAGACTGCAAGTGGCAAGATACTGCTCTTCATCCTGTACAAAGAAATTCAAAACCGTAGATATGCGCAGACGATTCACAGTAGGGGTCAATGGCTTTTGAGCAGAGTCAGAAGATGAGGGAACACCACCTCCAACAGCAAACAGGTGCAATAGGTGGTGCTGGTTGCTAGGATGGTCTGTTATGTGATATAATTGGTTTGGGTGTGTTTGACTGTCTGAGAACTGATTGCGGCAAACTGTTAGAAAAAAACAGCCTGCATGCGATCAGTTTCTCAGAGGATGAAACATACTCACACCAACCCCCCACCCCACATCCCCCTTCCCCGCTTACCTGATTCCCATCGCCTGTCCACTTCAGGCCTGCGGCATCAGATCTTTCCCTCTAATGCGAATCGGATCCGACGCCGCAGCGTCCCTTTTTCTTCTTTGTTTTCTTTTTTGTTTTGGTCACCTGCCTCCAATATTGAGGAAGCGGGGGATACCCCTGCAACCCCCCCAAGGCTAATACATGCCAAACATGGGAGGCAGGGGACACCCCCGCAACTCCCACTCCACATGTTCAGTATGTATTAGCCTAATTGTTTTTTTTTTCAATCGAATGGTACTGACCAAATTCAGTCAAATGTATCATTCGATCAAAAAAAAACAATTATGCTAATACCATATAATTGATTGATGTACTCCACTGCCACCTCAGATTTTCTGAGGTGTTGAAAGAGACTTTACATATAGCAAGTTAGTTCTGGGGTATTGTTGGGTGTCCTGACCTACATTTGGACTATCATGCTGCAACATTTGGTGCTGTGGGCTTAGGAAATCCAAGATGGTGGAAAAGCCCACATTTGCGCCAGAATCCAGGAGAACCGTGCAGTTTTGCACACACCAAAATGGTCCCCTGACCTGCCAACCACCAGTGCAAAGAAAGATGGTTCTGTTCAAAACCCGTTTTTATTAATGTCTAAAATTGCTAAGATCATGGGCCCGAAACCACCGAACAAAAATCCAACTAGGGTTGAGTGTTTTACTTTACTCTACTACAGATCTGTCATGATCTCTGCTTCCAAAAGGTCAGGGTTTTCCCAACTCCCTTGGAAGCAGATCCATAACCCAGGTTCCGAGTGCCAACCAGTCCCAATTGGGACCTTTTGGACCCAGTCCTGGCGCCAGTGGCACCAGGCTCATAAATATGCCCAGTCCCAGCGCTGGAAGCGCCGGGCTCATAATGCTTGGGTGGACTTACCTTCAGCAGACCATGCTGCTTACTTGCCTGCCAGTTGAGCCTCTGATCCTCTTCTGTTTGGAACTACTTTTCCTGTTGGGTGGGGCTGGAGCCACTCCCTAGATTCAGAACACTGGAACTCTTCTGGAAGGCAGGAACTCTTTTCTTACCAGGAACTCTTTTCTTACTTAGGCGTGGCTGTGGAAGGAGACACCTAAGCACTACAGGAGGCTATTTAAACCACACCCGGTGGATGAATCTTGCTTTGCGTTATTCTGCAACCTCTGCAGCAGAACGCTCATTGTGTCTTCTGCATCCGGTCCTGGGCCTAAGGAAAAAGGCTTACCATCCTGAATCCAGTCTTCAGCAACACCTATAAAGACAAGAAAGAACAGGTTAGCATTCCGGCATCTGAAAGGCAAAGGCTTACCATCCTGAATCCAGTCTTCAGCAACACCTATAAAGACAAGAAAGAACAGGTTAGCATTCCGGCATCTGAAAGGCAAAGGCTTACCTACTCTTCGTGCGCTCCGGAGGTCTTCACACTGCATTCCGGCATCTGAAAGACAAAAGTTTACCAACTCTTCGCACGCTCCGGAGGCCTTCGGCGCTGCATCCCGCATCTGAAAGACAAAACAAGGTGCGTTTAAAGACATTGGGGAACTTTAATACTCACGTGCCATTACTCCTTTCCACATCTAATCCAGTGGGTATTCCGGCACCCTGCAGCCGCTCCGAACTCGTACCTGCAAAATAAAAAGACAGTTAGAGCGCATAGTGAAGCAGGCAACAAGCGCTTACTTACGTGCTTCCAGGCGCTTCTATTCATCACACGGGCTCCATCTTCAACTCACTTCAGCCCGTCATCCGCCATCGCCGGAACCCTGCAAAACAAGAGACATCATTACTAAAGACTTTAAAGACATTTGAATGACTCGAAACTTACCGTTCGTGCAGTAAACGACAGACAGCAGTCCTCTGAAGTCAAGAGGCCTGCGCTACCTATCCAGTGAAGAAACTGGTTACAGCACCCTGCCCCGAGGCAGATGGAGAGCTCGGCATTCACTTACCTAAGGTGAGAGCGTTAACCTTTGGGGGTCTACAGGAGAGGAGAAGAGGAAAGAGATAGGGACACCCCAATAACCCCAGTTCATTAACCCCATATTTTCTATCTGCAGACATCTTACTCTACACGTCAGGCATACAGTGCACAGAGGTCCAGCCCAAAGAGCCAACCGGGTGCTACACATCACCTTTGAAGATACGGTAGTCGCCCAGTCAAGACCGGCGCCTCTGCGAGAATCAGGTGAGCGTTACAGAACGCAAAGCCTACCGCAAAACTCTCGCCCAGGCGCAATGGAAACCTCGGATACTGACCCCCTAGCCCGGTTACTTGGGGAACTAAGGGCAGAAGTGCATGCAGCTCGTCAGGAAACGAATGCTCTAAGAAGGGAACTAATTATTTCCAAGGAGAGAACAGACAATCTTGCTAGACAAGTGCTACAGTCACAAGCCGGACAGACCCCGTTACCCGCATCAGGGGCAAATCTTCCTTCAACATCCTCTATGAATCCAGTGCAGATCAACCTACCTGGGAATGTACCTCTGGCTCCGCCCGAACGATTTTCTGGTGACCCAAAGAGGTTTGCAGTATTTATCAATCAGTGCCGGTTGCACTTCTTATGCCGGCCAGCAGCCTTTCCAACTGATCAAGCAAAAGTAGCTTTTGTACTTTCGTACCTTAGTGGCAATGCGGCAGACTGGTCGATCCCTCTAGTTAATCAAGATGATCCGGTTCTCCATGATTTTCAAGCCTTTCAGCTTAGTATGGAAAAACTGTTCGCAAGACATTCACAGGGGCAGGCCTTGGACAATGAGCTTCTTTTGTTGCGACAGGGTAATCAAGACCTTTTGGCTTATATTGCATCTTTCAATAGACTAATAGTGGAAACTCAATGGCCTGAGGACAAAAGGATTACGCTGTTTTATAGAGGTCTACGTGGAGAGCTCAAAGACGTTTTAGCCGAAGTAGTGAATCCCCCACAAGACTGTTCGGATTATATAGACTTGGTCGTTCAAATAGATCACAGGCTGCAGAACAGGAAGGCCGATCGTTCCAAGTTTGATGCTCGAGTATTTTCCAAACCGCCAACTCCTTCCAAAGGAGTAGACTCCGGGGAACCCATGCAAATAGGGGGTCTGAAAGGTCCTCTAACACAAAGGGAGCGGGAAAGGAGGAAACACTTGCAATTATGCCTATATTGTGGAAACTCAG
This sequence comes from Ambystoma mexicanum, assembly GCF_040938575.1. NCBI lineage: Eukaryota > Metazoa > Chordata > Amphibia > Caudata > Ambystomatidae > Ambystoma > Ambystoma mexicanum. Next base: position 581,237,731 of record NC_090928.1, on the reverse strand, counting down.
GGCACTTTCTTCGAGACTGTCCGGTGAAACCTGCCAAGAAGGCAGTAGGAGCTGCAGTTACCAAAGTTACAAACTCTGAGCAGGGAAACGACCTCGCCCGACAAGAATAGAGGTCCTCTTGCCGAGCGTGAAAACCAGTTCCGTGACCTCGCATTTCGTGATACCTATGGTCCTCATTAGCCCTGATAATCCGGATCGATTACATGCAATTGAAGCTTACGTCGACAGCGGTGCCATCGGCAATTATGTGGATCATGAAATGGTTTTGAGGATGAATCTAACTCTTTGTCCCAAGGCTGTAAAGGACTTCATTACTACGGTGGATAGTACGGAGATAGCCTCCGGGCCAGTAACGCATACCACTCAAGAGGTGACGCTAGTAAGTCAAGATGGACACCATGAGAAGATCGTGTTCGATGTGATGAAGGCCCCTCAGTTTCAGATTATTCTAGGAATACCTTGGTTAGAGAAACACAATCCTCTGATCGATTGGCGAGCAAGAACGGTCCAGTTTCCAGAATGTGTCTCTACTTGTCACCCTCCACCTGGTGTTGCACTGGCCGCAATTTCTTCAGAGACTCCCCAGTTACCTCCCGAATACCTAGAATACCAAGATGTTTTCCGGAAGGATCAGGCTAACTCTCTTCCTCCTCATAGGTCTTATGACTGCCAGATAGACCTGATACCTGGATCTACTCCTCCTTGTAGTAGAATTTATGCCCTCACCGAGCCTGAGAACCTTCACCTTCGACAATACCTGGATCAATACCTGGCAAATGGGTTTATTCGTCCTTCCAAGTCCCCTGCTTCTTCAGCTTTGTTCTTCGTTCCAAAAAAGGAAGGAGACCTTAGAACTTGTATCGATTATCGCTCCCTGAACCAGATCACCGTTAAGAATAGATATCCGTTACCTTTGATCCCTGAACTCCTGGACCAAGTCAGAAAAGCATGCATATATACAAAGCTGGATCTTAGAGGAGCTTACCACTTGGTACGAGTAAAAGAGGGCGATGAATGGAAGACGGCCTTCCGCAACAAGTATGGGCTATTTGAATATCAGGTCATGCCCTTCGGACTTTGCAATGCCCCGGCCGCCTTTCAATATTTTATGAACAATGTCCTCAGAGAGCTCATAGATGTATGTGTTGTTGTTTACATTGACGACATCCTCGTTTATTCTTCATCGGAATCTGAACATCGGAAACACGTGAAAATGGTCCTCGAAAGATTGCGTCAACACAAACTTTTCGCTAAGTTGGAAAAATGTGTTTTCAACGTGACTGAAGTTGAATTCTTGGGATTCATATTATCACCTGGCGGAGTGCGTATGGATTCAAAGAAGGTCGATGCAGTTCTCAAATGGCCATCACCATCCTCCGTAAAAGGTGTGCAAAGCATGTTAGGCTTCGCTAACTTTTACCGCAGGTTTATCCCCGAATTCTCTCGAATAGTCCAGCCCATCACTGCCTTGTTAAAGAAAAACAAACGTTTTGAATGGTCTACCGAGGCGGAACAAGCTTTCCAGGATTTGAAGACTAAATTTATCTCTGCACCAATCTTAAAACACCCTCGCCCCGAACTCCCCTACATCGTGGAAACTGATGCTTCAAGCCTTGCCATGGGGGCAGTTCTATCACAAAAGGACCCGGTAACCAATCAGTTGCATCCCGTGGCATTTTGGTCCCGCAAATTCTCGCCTCCTGAAATCAATTACACGATTACTGACAAGGAACTTCTGGCTATCAAGTCTGCCTTTAAGGCTTGGCGGCATTATCTGCTGGGGGCCCGACACACCGTTACTGTGATTACGGATCACCGAAACCTGCAATATTTGAAGACCGCAAAAGCCCAATCCTCTAGACAACTCCGTTGGGCATTATTCTTTGCCGAGTTTGACTTCATAATTACCTATCGACCTGGTACAAAGAACGGTAAAGCCGATGCCCTTTCTCGGATGGGAGTGGAAGAACACTTGGTCAACCCTAAACCTGTACCAATCATTCCCGAACAAAGAATTCTGGGTGTAATCGCCACAGAATCCATAGAGGAAGTTAAGGATAAAGCCAGGCAACTTGTAACTCCAGCAGACATACAGAATTGGCATCTGCAGGGAAAGGACTTTGCAGTAAAGGACAACTTATTGTATTTCCAAGAACGATTATACCTACCCAGCACAGATTTACAGAAAAAAGTAATCTCTTGTTATCACGACTCTTTAATGGAAGGTCATCCCGGTATAGCCAAGACCTCAGAAAAGATCAAGCGCTACTTCTGGTGGCCGTCTTGGAAAAAAGATATCAGAGACTTTATAATGTCCTGTGGAGTATGCGCCCAAAACAAGAATCAAAAGGAAAGACCAGCAGGCCTCTTACGCCCTATTGACATCCCACCTCGCCCTTGGCATACGCTTTCTATGGACTTCATCACCGATCTACCTCCATGCTCCGGATACAATACGATTCTAGTAATCGTGGACTTATTCTCCAAGATGGCGCATTTCATTCCGCTCAAAGGCTTGCCAACAGCAGCAACTCTGGCCCGAGAATTTCTCGAAAACATCGTCCGACTGCACGGTTTTCCTTCGGTTCTCATTTCGGATCGAGGTAGTCAATTTATTTCTCATTTTTGGCGAAGTTGCTGTCGGTCGGCTCAAATTGATGTGAGACTATCGACCAGTCACCACCCTCAGACCGACGGACAAACCGAGAGGACCAATCAAACTCTGGAACAGTATTTACGCTGCATGCTGCAACAAACTGAAAAAACTTGGAAAGATATCCTTTGGATAGCCGAGTATGCCTACAATAACTCTGTCCATTCGGGAACTGGGAAAACCCCGTTTTTTCTTTTGTACGGCAGTCACCCTCGAACCTCGGAGTTGGATCCCCTCCAAGATCTTGAAACACCAGCAGTAGACTACCTGCATTCTACAATCACCCAAGCCTTTAAGGAAGCTGTTTCTCACCTTCAAAGGGCTAAAGAACAATACAAGAAAGGAGCAGATCAACATCGGAAGGAAGCCCCTCACTATCAAGTAGGGGATCAAGTCTGGTTATCCACCAAATATCTATCTCTAAAAGGGCCACGCACATTCAACCCAAGATACCTTGGTCCCTATTCCATCACTACCATAGTAAACCCAGTAGCGGTCAAGTTGGACTTGCCCCCGCACATGAAGATACATCCGGTCTTCCACGTCTCTCTATTAAAACCCGTGCAACCTCAAACCCGACTAACCAAATCTCCAAAACCTATCCTAGTGGATGGAGAACTCGAGTTTGAAGTCAAAAGCATTCTGGACTCCAAGATCTCCAAATCTAAACTATTCTACCTAATTGACTGGAAAGGCTACGGCCCCCAAGAGAGATCCTGGGAACCTGCTGAATATGTCCACGCTCCTCGCCTAATCAAAAGATTTCACCGAACATTTCCTGACAAGCCAAAACCCCCGGAGAAGCCCGGTTTGGGAGGGGCCTTGAGGGGGGGTACTGTCATGATCTCTGCTTCCAAAAGGTCAGGGTTTTCCCAACTCCCTTGGAAGCAGATCCATAACCCAGGTTCCGAGTGCCAACCAGTCCCAATTGGGACCTTTTGGACCCAGTCCTGGCGCCAGTGGCACCAGGCTCATAAATATGCCCAGTCCCAGCGCTGGAAGCGCCGGGCTCATAATGCTTGGGTGGACTTACCTTCAGCAGACCATGCTGCTTACTTGCCTGCCAGTTGAGCCTCTGATCCTCTTCTGTTTGGAACTACTTTTCCTGTTGGGTGGGGCTGGAGCCACTCCCTAGATTCAGAACACTGGAACTCTTCTGGAAGGCAGGAACTCTTTTCTTACCAGGAACTCTTTTCTTACTTAGGCGTGGCTGTGGAAGGAGACACCTAAGCACTACAGGAGGCTATTTAAACCACACCCGGTGGATGAATCTTGCTTTGCGTTATTCTGCAACCTCTGCAGCAGAACGCTCATTGTGTCTTCTGCATCCGGTCCTGGGCCTAAGGAAAAAGGCTTACCATCCTGAATCCAGTCTTCAGCAACACCTATAAAGACAAGAAAGAACAGGTTAGCATTCCGGCATCTGAAAGGCAAAGGCTTACCATCCTGAATCCAGTCTTCAGCAACACCTATAAAGACAAGAAAGAACAGGTTAGCATTCCGGCATCTGAAAGGCAAAGGCTTACCTACTCTTCGTGCGCTCCGGAGGTCTTCACACTGCATTCCGGCATCTGAAAGACAAAAGTTTACCAACTCTTCGCACGCTCCGGAGGCCTTCGGCGCTGCATCCCGCATCTGAAAGACAAAACAAGGTGCGTTTAAAGACATTGGGGAACTTTAATACTCACGTGCCATTACTCCTTTCCACATCTAAACCAGTGGGTATTCCGGCACCCTGCAGCCGCTCCGAACTCGTACCTGCAAAATAAAAAGACAGTTAGAGCGCATAGTGAAGCAGAAAACAAGCGCTTACTTACGTGCTTCCAGGCGCTTCTATTCATCACACGGGCTCCATCTTCAACTCACTTCAGCCCGTCATCCGCCATCGCCGGAACCCTGCAAAACAAGAGACATCATTACTAAAGACTTTAAAGACATTTGAATGACTCGAAACTTACCGTTCGTGCAGTAAACGACAGACAGCAGTCCTCTGAAGTCAAGAGGCCTGCGCTACCTATCCAGTGAAGAAACTGGTTACAGCACCCTGCCCCGAGGCAGATGGAGAGCTCGGCATTCACTTACCTAAGGTGAGAGCGTTAACCTTTGGGGGTCTACAGGAGAGGAGAAGAGGAAAGAGATAGGGACACCCCAATAACCCCAGTTCATTAACCCCATATTTTCTATCTGCAGACATCTTACTCTACACGTCAGGCATACAGTGCACAGAGGTCCAGCCCAAAGAGCCAACCGGGTGCTACACATCACCTTTGAAGATACGGTAGTCGCCCAGTCAAGACCGGCGCCTCTGCGAGAATCAGGTGAGCGTTACAAGATCCACATCAATGCCATGTCAAGCAAGGATCATATACTATCAAGTAAAATCCTTTCCTTTTGAAATGTATTAATTCAAGACAGCTGTCAAAAATAGGTGCAGTACCGGCATTGAACACTGACCGGCGCTGGCGCTCTATAAATCCTGACAGGAGAGCTGTCTTGCAGTACTGGGCAGTGAACAGAAGGGGGTCTTATGTAATTAAAAGTTCAAAAGACTGGCCTTTCCTGAGAACTCTTAACACCACAGAGACCCACACCAGGAGGCAGGATATCACATGGCCCTGTTGATTGAGAGGGTGGGGACTTCCCTGCAGCCTGCTGGACCCAACACAATAGACCCTTGCAATTGAATGGGGTATGCTGATTTTGGGTGTGGACTGTAGACAGAGCTCTGCCTGGAAGTAGAGACATGTGATCCCTGACTCCCCCAGTTCCTAGGGGCGGGCCAGACAGAACTGTGGATTCATATTGCAGCAAATATATGTTTACGTTAAATGCTTCTAAACTCTTGCATTAAGCTCACAGAAATGTACAATTTGGGGATCATGAAATGAAAAATGCCCTCACGATTTGAGCCCAAATTCCACTTTGTACGGTGTTCTGGGACCGAACCCCGCTAATTATTAATATTGCAGACACTGTGTTTAGGATAGAGACATAGTCATTTCCAGTAATATGCTCAGGGAAGGGGTGCAGGTCTGTGTAAATTTTGAGGAAAAACCAATATGGCAAAAGTCACTAAAAAGCACAAAATGTTGCCATTTGTGAACCCAGGCTCTGAGTGGGATCAGAGTTGGGCGAGAGTGTATCTTAAATTAATCTGTGAAATGTGTATGTAATTTCAACGACGTGTGTATCTGGGAAACCTGTTAATTATGAAAAATTCATTTTCTAAGTAAAAGCAAAGGGGCGTTTCTTCAATAGACTGTAAGATTCTGACTCACTCTGACACACTATGCCTTCTCAAATCAGGTCACAGAGAATCCTTGACCTATCAAATCATGAGAGGGTTGGGCATGCAGAATGAGCCGACCCACCCACTTTCAAAACACATAAAAAGAGACTGCTTGGACAGGCAAGACATTCACTTTCCACTTTCTTGCGGAGCATTTTGACGGACGACTTCACATCCAGATTCCAGACTTTACATCCAGAGATCCAGAACTTAGACTCCAGATAGACTACAGAACTTAAAGCAAAGGCCTAACCCACAAGCTGAGAACTCTTCTCAGCAGGCCTTCAGAATCCCGCAATCCAACCAAACTATTCTACAGCCGGGCGAGCTGTTGGATTCTTTGCCAAGAACTTTTGCCAGAACCGGTAGCAGACCCAGAAAGCAGTGCTGTATCCAGAATCCACTTGATCCAGACCAGCAGAACCACAGACCAGACCGCTCTGAAGTGCCGACAGCAGAACCACAGACCAGACCAGACCAGAACCAGAGATCCAAACCAGAGAACCAGTACCAGAAACCACCCGGAGTCCAGTCCAAACCTGCTGACCAGACCCTGACGGCCTATTTCAAATTCATAGTGTGAGTACTCAGCCAGAACTGTGCAAAACCAATCTCTTAGTTTAAGATAATCTAATTCAAACTATTTTAACCTATTAGAACTGCATCATAAGGAATCGTGTGTCCATCCTGTTGATTCAAACCAAACCTTCCAAGCGCATCTGTCATTCTGAAACTGTAATTTCATTTCTGAAAATCTACCTCCACTAAATCGTCCGTATCTCTTGAGCCGTTTGTTGTAGAAGCGAGTTTTAACTTTCATTTTAAAGCTAAGATTCTAACCTTTCCTAGAACCGACTTGCTACTCCTTATAGTTCCTCCCTAATCGCGATCGACGCACTCAGGGAAAAAGTGCCGTGAATTGACAGTTTGCTTCATTTCAACCACGTGTAAAAATATCTGTCTTTTGCTTCCATTCCTGAATCCCGTTTCCAACCTGATAACCATCCCTGAATCATTGGCAGGGCTGACCTGAACTGATTTAAAGTATCTCTCACTCACCCTGAACCTCTAGAGGGAATTAAAAGCATTTTCAGCATATTTTTCAGTTCATTGCCGCCACATTTAAAAGGATCTTGCCTGCTTTAAAATCATACCTGTTTTCCTCTAAGCTCGCTGGGGGGAACTGGACATTTGTGTTGCATTTTGTATTCCTGAGAATTGTGTGCTCTCCTTCCATCTCCTTATCTTGCATAGGGGGAGAGGGAATTGTCAAAGAAAAAGTGATCATATTATCTTTTGTTGAAATCATATCAAGTTTGTTTCTGTGCTGCATTTTTCCCTCATTGCTTTCCTTGAAACCATAAAAGTATTTTCTGCTACCTTATCCTTCCTATACTAGCTCCTCATTGATTGTAAAGAAGTGTGCTAGTGTCAGATTATCTATTGTTGATCAACCTTATATTCATAAGTGTGCTATCAATTATTAATTTATTATAAAAGTGTGATATATATATATATTGTTTAATTTTTCTAATAAATCTTTTAAATTGCAAAACAAACCTACTTCTTGGCTCAGTGAGATCAGGGGGATTCATAGAGAGGGGTTTTATACAAGGGTTTATCATCCAGAGTATAACTTGTCATAAAAATATATAAATAAGGGCTTCCCTTGGGCATCCCAGACGAGGCACTGACTTAGTGGGATAGCTTGATTGGAGTCACTTGACAGTATGTCTATACTCAGAACTCGTGTGAGGGTCGTGGTGGTAGCAGATACCCATTCAGGCTGTGAGCCTGTGTTTGCTTCTACAACCCTCCCTTTGGTTCACTGCTGGGGTTGGACTCAGAATCGGTTCTCATAGCCATACACATCTCTCCCTATGTTCTCTTATGAGAAGAGGGGCTGTAGTCAATGTCCTGGTCAACATCACTGTCCTCACTGCCATCATCAAAATAAGGCCAATGGAGTGGAAGGGATGGGAGATGCTGTGGGTGTGCTAGGCTGAGAAACATTCTACTCCTCTTAACATGGGCATTTGGGCTTGGCTCTGCTCTGTTGACCTACTGCTAAGAGCTGCAAATCCAAACATCCCTCGAGGACATCTCCTCGTTCTGCTACAGTTTCAGTGACGGTTTCTTCAGCTGGCACCACAAAAGACCCCTGCAGAACTTGGACGTGCACACTGGTCTTTTGCAACACAGGTCATAGGATACATCCCCATATGTGCTTGACTCTTATTTTAGGGAAGGTGGGGATTGGGCTGGGTGAAGTGTCAGAAACAGCTAAGCCAGAGATGGCACTGGAAGGACAAGTGGCCACCAACACCAACGGAGTCTGAATGCTCGCAGTACATATTGTTGCAGTGGGTAATGTGCAATTTGTGGTTGTTGACTGACGTCATAATATTCTACTGCCCAAGATTCTTGTGCCCCCAGCATTTGCTATTACTGTGTTGTGTCCTGCAGTGAACTGTGCAACATTTCCATAGCAGCTTCTCCCCTCCTCCTGTGTTTGGCTGCTGGCTCTGAGGACATCTTAATTGGTGCTGCCTTTTGCCTCAAAAACCACATACACTATCATCCCTTGTAGAGACTGTTTCAAAATGAGGTAGTGCTGTAAGCTTTTGCACCAGAGCTAAACTCAACTGCTCAAAGTAGTTTACATGTTCACACTTGCTAAATCAAGTTCTACTTGAGTCCTGCATTCAAGAAGGCGTAAAATCCATTAAATTCAACTGCTTGTGTGGAAGCCCTTTTTACACACAGCATTCATCCTCCAGGGTTCTTGTTAAAGGGTTGGTTTGCTCGGAGTAGTAGTGCGTCAGTCGCCAGCACCCACGTGCCGCAGCTGTCCTCTGCGTCTACTGCAGCACGCATATCTGACGCAGCGGCGCAGTGCGTCGCAGCTTTCCTGCTTTATGTTCTGGTGCGGGAGTACGTATCGTGCCCTGTGACTTTCACTGCTGCACCTTGCCAAAGGATGAATGCAGCCGAGGGCAGTGGCCAGGAACTATTCAGCACTCTCTCGCAAATGAGCACACACTGGAACAGGGAGCGAGCAGTGAAAACGCAATTAAAACAAAATCAAAAGGACGGCAAAAGGAGAACGATGTTTCACTCCCGACTGCACAGATGACAGTCCGCCATGTCGGCCATACAGGACATCAATTAATTAAAAGCTTAATATTCGTGTTTTAGGTGATGTTGTAAAAAGCGTCAGGTCTTTTGCTGTTAAATAATAGAGCCCAGGAGCAGCTCCTTCCCAAACCTTTAATGTTTACCTCGCTTTCATTAAGTGTTGTTTACTGGGCCTCCTTGAAAGCCAGAGGGTGGAATGGCAGTCTTAATATGGCACCCTTTCCAGGGGACCGAGTACGCTATACCACTATCAATAACAGCTCTGCAAGGTTACGTCTGTGGTGGTAATCAGTATCACTAATGGTCATTGAAACAACATGGGACCTAGTATGCAAGTGATACCATTGGTGATAAAGCACTTCACTCCCCTGATCACTGCTTCCAGGACCGTGTTCCTGCCTGTGTTGCAATTATGAATGTATTCATTGTTTATTTGTACAGCGCTTATACACAAGTGAAGTGCTTCAAAGCGCTACAAGGCGGGACAGGAGCAAGGGAATCCAGTAGTCATTCTTAGGCCTTGACGTTCCGAATGATATAACAAAAAAATAACTATCGTACGTACAGCATTTCTCCTAGTGCAAGTTCATGAAGTGTTATGGGCGCAACCAGACTAGAGAGGGGAGATAAAGGGGGGGGGGGCAAGACAGAACTTACTAGTCCAAGTAAGTTCGGGTCAGGCAGTGTACAGCCGGACGTGCGAGGGAGGGAGGGGGAGGTAGGTAAGTGCACCCAGTCAAACGGGGCCCTGGGTTAAGTGCAGAGAGGTTACACCTCATGTGGAGCGTATGCTGAAAGTGCAGTAGGCCGGAGACAAGTGCAAAGACGGGCGGGGGGGCCTGGGACCTATGAAGATCTGAAGATGAACCAGTCGACTAGTCAGAGAAACTGAACAGAGTTAGGAAAGGGAAGGATGAGTGAGGCAAGAGAGAAAAAAGGAGGAGGTTAGCAGGGGAGAGAGAAGGAGGAAGCAAAGAGGAAAGTCTTTATGAGTTTCTGGAACTTCAGGATATCCGGCTCAAGGCGGAGGGAGGCAGGGAGGCTGTTTCAGAGGGAGGCACTTGCAGAGGATAAAGATCTACCTCCAAATCTCTGCTTAAAAAAACGGCTCATCCACAAAGAGTCGGAGGATAATTACAGTGATAAATACATATGTTGGTAATTACCAATGGTGGCAAAAAATACCACCAACAAATCGCATTTAAACAAATATATAGTTGCAAGTTAAAACAAGACCAAGGGGAAAGACTATTTAACCAGCTGTGAAACAGCACACTGTCAGACATAATATATATATGACTATGAGAGACAGGGATATGGCCACTTGGGCACTGGTTCCTTCTAGAGTACATATCAGACTAGGGTGGTATGCACTGGAGGAATAATGAATCAACTGATGACTTCATCACCTGACACTAAGCTGGTGCTGACCATAAAAATCAGAAGCACTAGATGTCCCTACCAGCACGGCAAATGTCCCTAGGTAACGGTGATGCAATCCCCATCAAAAAGAAAAGGAGACGAAAAAATCTCCCTCCACTAAACTATCACTAAGGCAATTTCTTGCCCCTGATAGATGTACACAGTAATGGCGTGATTGTGAAGCAACCCAAAACCAGTAAGATACTGTTAAAAGCAACTGATAACCCCAGGACTTCATCCCAAAACCATCCTTGAGCTCAAAAGAAGAGCATTCCAATGGGGATTTTAATATGTTTATTTACCCACACTGTCATATGCTCCAAGGAATGTGAGCCTGGTGCTAAAAACACAACAAAAGTGAACACCTGATGAAAAATATGCTCAAAAACACAAACAAAACACATATAATCCTCACGGTATCCTAACTGAGTAAAAGGATATTCCATTTAGAAATGGTCGACTGGTTTCAATGAAATGTTGAACAATCTGTCATCTTCCTCAGGACCCAAACAGCAATACTGGCGATTTACAAAAGGGCCCACTGTATTTATCCACTCAGGCATGCCGCTTCCCGTAAAAAGCAGAAGGGACAAGAAGACACATGTCTATGTTGAAGCCCTAATTAAAGCTTCATTGTTTCATAGCTTACATTTCTACTTGTAAAGGTTGTTATTTTTGTATGCATAGTATCAGGTCCCCTTTTCCTGTGTCCCGGGCATACCTTATGTAAGGCCCATCATTCATTTGTAATTATTTCAGGAGTCGGGCAATTCTTAATGTTCTCCCTGAGCTTTATGGTTGTGGCAGAGAACCTATGTATGTACCGTTCCAAAAACATGGCGTGTTGCCACTGGACCAAGATGTCCCCCACCGTTATCGCTAATGCTCACCTATCGGTAATTGCTCCTTCCCAATTATGTCGACATTCACCTGGATTAAACCGAACACAGTACTGGAAGCGTTCCAAAGCTCAGGTGTAAGTGAAAAATTCACGTGATCGCTGTGCTGTCTAGGCCCTGTATAATGGCAGTCGCACATTTATCGAGCGCCATGTTGAAATGGTTTCTCTTTGTAACAATACGTGTAAAGTCACTCGATACCATCACAAAGTGATCAAGTTCTCGCTAGGCACACTACATGATAAGATCCTGTACATCATTGACAGGGACGTATCTGTAAAGCCAATGCTTACAGAAAGCTGGCAATCACCTGCTTGCCACAAAGTTAAATCCGGATACAGTGGCGATCACGCATTTGTCGGATGCCATATTGAAAGGAATATCTTCGTAATTATGTATATAGTGTTGTTCTAAAGTGCCACAAAAAGATCATATATTCAATAAGTAGACATGATGACTGAATCGTATATATGTCGCAGATCGATAGTAGCATGTCAACAAAACATATGCATTCTTATGGGTATCCAAATGAAAAATCCACTGCTGTTCCCATTTTAGAAGCATGGCCTCAGAATTCCCACCAAGTCTTGGAAGTTGTACTTTGTCCAAGATTATCCATGTAAAAACCTGGGCACTATGTCCCATTTCCTTAAAAGTGTTCCACCATAGGGGCACTCAGTTTGCGAGTGCGAAATGCAGGACTTATGTTCGATGATCCAATGAGAACTTTTCTGGATTGTCTGAATATTCTTAATTTAAGAAGCATGACCCCCTGCATACCTAAGCTATGCATTGGATTGTGTATTCTGAAAGGCTACCTCCACCATGAGGCACTATTTATTTATTATGTTAGTTCATTATTTATTTGTATTTGTATCTGGTGCCGAAAGCCTGCAGGCATCGGGGTGCCGGGGTAACACCAACACCAAAAGACAAACATAGAAGCCGGGACAGAAAGCAGCAAGAGTAAGTCATGATTTCCATCAGGGGAGGCATTGCTTAAAGAGATAGCTTTTTAGCTGTGGTCGGAATCTTGTAATACTTTGTTCCTGTCTCAGGGCCTGGGGTAGTGCGTTCCAAAGTTTGGCTGAGAGGACAGGGAACAATTTCCCCAATCCACTAGCCCGTTCAAAGCTGGGATTGGTGATCAGAGATAGTCTAGACGAGCGAAGAGTTTGTCTTGGCTCATAAGTGGTTACCATGTTTCTGAGGTAAACTGGCACCGTCCAATGTAGACATCTGTGAATAATCACAGCTGACTAGAAGTGCAACGGAGCGTGCACTGGAGTGTGCACTAAGCTGCACTCATTAAACTCTCGGTGTCAAATATGTAACAGCCAATAAAGTCCTCCAAGTCAAGGTTGTGTGAATGGACAGTGACATTGTGAACATCCACACATCAGTTGCTAATGATGGCCTTCAGTGTCTGGTAGCGTTTCATAATTGCTGGAGGCCACCTTCCAGCATTGCAGTCATGATGGCATTTGGAATAGGTCTGAATACCAATACATAACCAATTACCAACAAAGAGTAATACAGAATAGCAATTGAGTGGTGATTACCACCATGTTAATTCAGTAATTCTTACGCAGTAAAACCTTCCACCCGAGGCTTTCCCATAGTGAACCCAATGCTTAAATTCCAACAATATATTGACTAACTTTTCATCTAAGGGAATGAGGTATGACACTCCATTCCCTTGCGCTGACGCTCTCCCCTAAAGTCTGCCTTGCTCTGCCGGTCCTCTGCATCCTGTTGTCTGGCCTATTTAATCCAGCAGAGACATTCCACCTATGCCAGAATGATGTGAATGTCACGTGACTCGGCTCTTCCACTCATATTGTTTCACATTTTCAGTTTTTTTTTCCGGACCGGCTAACTACGAGTTCTCTGGCCGTGTGGTGGTACACCTGCCAGGTCTGACCTGGCGGGCGTAATGCCACACAGCCACAGACCGACGCGGAAACACCGGCACCATTACAACATGGTGCCAGAGTTTCCACTTCCCCATTCCCTAGTAGTCCTATGGGACTCCATGGGAATGGGGATTTACATAACTCCGGCTCCGGAATTACCGGATCACCAGGGCTGTAACGCTCTGGTAATTCCGGCTAGTCTGGAGCCGGGAAATCCCCACGAGTCTGGCAGCAGCCTGCAGGTTTTCTGGCACGGCTACCGCCGGACTCGTAATGAGGCCCAATGTCTCCATTTGAAGACAAAAAAGTTCACACAAGGAGCTTGCAACCTTCAGCTTGCGAGATGTTTTAGACTACAACTCCCATGCTGTTGCACCATAAATTATGCTGGCTAGGACTGGTGAAAGTGGCAGTCCAAAACGTCTGGTGGACGAAAGGTTGCACTTGCTGCCGCGAACTTGATAAAGCCATCATGTTTACCGTGTTGCCTTAAGATCTCCTGTTCAGGCGATCATGCCGTTTGATGCATGCACCCCTACACTGCCAGAAATGCCTGTTACTTGCTAGCTCGTTGCATGCTCAAGTGCTCACCGGCATACATGCAGAATCCGTGTCGCTACAGTGATAAGCTGGAAAGGAACATGTTGGTTTAGGCACGTGCATATGAGAGGCATCTGCCAGAAGCAGGGTTGTATGATCTTGGCATTAATATCTCTGCTTGAGACACATTATAAATTTTGTTAATAGCATAATTAGCTAACATGTCAATACTTCCTGCTTGAAGTCGTTAGCAGTAGAGAGCCAATATATTCTGTGGAATATTGTTATCCTCTTTGCCTCTATTTAAGTGGAGGTTGAAATCTACACACTGCATTCCCTTGAAGTACCCGGGGGCTATGGGCTGTGTCTAGACTGCTGGAGAAATCCATCCCAGAACATGCTCTGGCTTCCAAGCAAAATATTTGCACGTATGAAAAAAACATACACATTCCAAAGATGGGTGGCATTTGTGTGCTCTGCCGATAAACGACTGAAAAATACATCACACACCTATAACATGTGGTGTCAGTCAAAAAGTAAGCCTGGGTGAATAACGACTCTGTACTTAAGCAAAACACCGGACATGCTTTGGAATTGCAGTCATAGAAGGTGTGGTGTTTAGGTACCTACATTTGCTTGCACTGGATATCGTTGTATGACATCAATGTGGCCGGCTTCTTGGCACTTTGAAAGTGATACAACATAGATATGGGCAATAAACACCAATTTGTAAATATTTTCTTGAAGTGTAGGTGGTTCTCTCTTGGTCTGAGACCTTTTGGGTATAATGTTAACGTGACCTTGGTTGCTAGTCGTTAATCCCACTGATGGTACCTATGTGCAATCAGCAGTCTGAGAGTGGGGGTGTAACTCAAAACAAACCATTGGGTGCAGCCCAGGAAACTCCCGTCTGGTCTCTCTGGGAAGGTTTGGCACCTTCCATAGATGAAAGGAAATTCCCCCAGGGTCCAGCAGGAAACCAGTGCTTCAAATGCAATAGACAGCACCCACCAGGGTGTTAGTTACTGGAGTCCCTTTGATGCACAGTAGACCAGGAGAAGCTGGGTTAGAGTGGCTCTGGATGGAAATGACAAACAAGAAAGGTGTTGCGCCATCTTGGTATTTCTGAGGCCACCACATTGCCTGTGACTTCTTCCCCACTTCCTGCAGACAAGGAACTCTGTTAATGACATCAGTAGACAGAAGACTGAATGCAGCAGCCAGGATTGGTCCCCTTACAGAAAACTAGAATAGGAGCAATCTGGTGGGGCAGATTGCCGATTTAACGAAGCGAGACTACCCCCTCTGTTGAATCTTCTTTGGACTACGGAAGAAGAAGAATTTTACCTGGATCTTTATTGGGGTACAGTCTGCCTCAAAGTGCTCTTCAATAGAGGTGAAGACAAACACTTCCGAGAAAAGAGCAAGCCCTTTCCACCAACCATACTGGAGGAACATTTGTGGTGATCTGCTGCCTGGACAAGACCTGCTCCAAGGTGAGACCATTGGTATTCTCGAACTCTTGAACCTGCTCACTGGAGGTGACAGCCCCTGCAAGTCTTCTCCAGAAACCTTCCTGTCTAGGAAGTGCAGAACAAGAATTCACCTTGCCCCTGGAGAACAAGGACAGAGTCCCCCAGCAACGAGAAGTCAAGAACCAATTCTGGGTACTGTTTTCCTGCTTCGATTTGCTTTTGAGCCTGCTCTACGACTTTGATTTGCTTTTTGAGCCAGCTCAAGCACCCGGAGCTTCCATTGACTCTCATTGCTTTTTGATCTATCTTCGATGCACGCCGACGCCTACTCAACCCACTGGAAGCCATTGTTTCACTCATCTTGAATGCCAACTCAACCTTGTGGAAGCAATCGTTTTATCCCATCTCAACCATTCTACTCGACCAAGCAGAAGCCCTCCACTTGCCTGACTTGAATGTTGTCCTGAACTGTTGGAAGCAGTTGTCTCTCTGTTGACTTGACCTACTGCAAGCGATCCTCTTTACCCATCTCGACTCAGTCTCAAACAGCAGAAAAGCACCTGGAAGCCTGACATGACACTGCCAGGAGCCAATAGCAAAACTACAAGGTATTTGTAGTAGTACTGTCCACCTGGGCAGCTGTAAATGGCTATAGTGACATTTTAAGACCCCACTCCTTACCATCTAAACAGCTCCTTCTTTGAACTTCAATTTGGTGCTGAAAATATTTGAAGGTGCACCCTTCTCTTCAGAGACAGAGTGCCCCTTTCAGTGCAATGACTTTATATTCTCATATCGGCTAAGTTATAATTTTTTGATTAGTGTGTTTGTATGTCTAATTCAATGAAGGACCCCTATTTGTATAGAACCTCAGCAGGCCAATCTATTTCGGGTACCGCAGTACTATTTGCTGCTTTGGATGATTCTGTGATAGTTCGCATCCCTCCTGAAGAGTATAGCCTGCCCTCTGTGCAATAAGAGCAAAGGAGGGTACCTGCCCGGCTGTGCCTGTGTCATCTTTTGGATTGAGATCACTGATGGTTTAGTAGCAGTGTGGAGCTGAGTGTGAATTGTATTCCCTACTCTTTTTTGAACTTCTGCTTAGCAGTAATTATTTTGTCACCATTATCCCGTAGAAACAACCAAGGTTACTAAGTGGGATTCAATAAAGTAGCTATAACCCGTGTGGTTTTTAATAGACGGTTCACAGTTGCACAAGAAGGGGTTAACCCACTATGAGGCAACATCTTCGATGATGGAATATGCTGTGTCCTTGCAGGAAGGTAAGATTGTTGATAGTGTTGCAGTCAGTGCTGGAAATGAAAACATTGACTCTGTGGGCCCACTTCCTGTGGGTGTAGGAAGGTGGGGGCTGCCAGAGTGATGGGGTTAGGGGGCTTAGGTGGGGCTAGAAGTGGAGTCATGACAGGGGAGTGATCTGCTTGCAAAACGTGTAAAACATGCAGGGCTCAAACAACTCTCTGTATTATAGAGATGATGTGAAACACGATTGATGACAACGACCTGCTACGGAGGAGGATTCACTTGTGTTTGGGGGGAATTCCATAGCTGCAAGCATCATCTAGTATCACTAGGGAAGTTAGCAAAGGGAAAATGCCCAAATGAAATGCAAGTTTCCGTTCTAACATCCCAAGCAATGCTGCAGCACAGTGGTCAGTGCTTGCCCAGGTATGCCAGTGCATATTTATTTAGCACAGACTATGAAGCCAAGATAAGCATGCCGGCTTCGAATTTGTGTGTGTTAAGGTAAATGCATAGCTCTGATCCTGTCAATGTTTTATTTGTGTTGTCTGATGTTATATTAAATGTATAGTGGAAGGCATTAAACCAGGGGTCTGTAACCTGCGGCTCTCCAGATGGCGTGTACTACAACTCCCATAATCTCTAGCTATTGACTCTGCTGGCAATGGCTGATGGGAGTTGCAGTCCGAAAAGTCTGGAAAGCCAACGGTTGCAGGCCTCTGCATTAAACTAAATGAACATTTTGGGAGGTCATTGCAGAATACTGCAGAATTGATGATTAAAACGATCTGACCCTTCAGATTGGTGACTTAAAAGGAGGGCCGGAGCATGTAATAGGCCACAAGGGGTGACAATCAACATTGTAGACTCTTTTTTTTCCTGCACTTACCACCACATTTTACACACCTGACCCTTCCACTCCCACCAGAGATGCAGGGAATGCAGTTGAGATATTGCTGAGTGCAGAAAGTATGTATGCCTGTGTGGTGCTCCCCTTGTGCCGGCACCTCTCACCAGTCAACTTCTGGTAAGAGCTGCTGATTGGAAGAGAGGAGTTTCTGAAAGCAGAGTGCTCTGTATGCATGGAAGCTGGCAGGCTGCACGGAACCACTGCCCTTGGTGTAACTGTTCTTTGCAAATGAAGCTTGCACTGGCACTGCCCATGCTGTGCCAGTTGTGTCTGTGAGGGGATCTTGTCCTGGCACTAATCATGCTGTGTAGGTGCCCATTTGTAAGCTTGTTTGCAATGACTTGAGCATGCTGCATCTGTAATCGTTTCACAGGGAAGATTCCACAGACCTTGGCCTGGACCAGTTGTTCTACCCATGTACCCATGTATGAGTGAAGTTTGCATAAGCCCTTGTAGATAGCTGTGCTGCCAATGTTGTACTTGTCCATTTTTGTAAGGGACAATCGCACTGGTTCTGAAATGATCCATCAGTACCCATTTGCAAGGGACGTGCACGGGCCCCGTCCATGCTTTACCTATTTCTGAGGGAAGTTTTGAATGGCCCTGGTCATGCTATCTCTGTTTCTGATTGACAATTGCCCTGGCTCTGCCTGTGTTGTACATGTACACCTTTGAGACCGAAGCTTGACCTAACCCTGCCTGCGCTGTGCCTATACCTGTCATTTATAGGGGAGGGGGGTCTTTGCTGATCCTGCCCACTCAGTCACTGCATGTACTGAATTATGAGGAAAGCTCAATGCCTTGATGCCAGGTAAGTGACTGCTATAGGTGCCTGTGAGGGAAGCTTGTGCTGCTGCAATCCATAATGTCTGTGTTTGGTGTGTGATAGTCACTTGCTGTGCTGCTGTCCATGATGTACCTGTCCAGTGCTTGATTGAGGCTTTCAGTGACGCTTCCTGTCCTGAATCTGTTCTTTGTGTGGAGCGGGGCACCTGCTATGATGCATTTTCTGTAGTCCAGGGAAGTTTGAACTTCTGCCGAATGTGCCGTGTTTTGTGACTGTTTCTGCCAGTGCAGGTCCTGTTTAGTGAGTTAAGGAAGCATCAGCATGACCACGTTCACCAAACATAGCTAATAACCTTACAAAACAAACTGAGTAATGAATGGGAGGGCTTCTTTGTGTATAGTGTGTGAGAAAAGGAACATTGTAAAGAATATTGGGCCAGTAAAACCGGTTACAACTCGTAGCTACAGAGTGCACAGAAGCTTCTAGTTAGGAAATCTAGTGGCATCACGGTTTCCGCTATATCTCTGCTCCACTTCCTGGTTGCCAGGTCTAGAGGCGGAGCCACAACCACATGTTCACATCTGGCACTCACTGCAGCCCACTGGCAGTAGTCAGCTTGGTGGAAGAAGGTATATGCACCACAAGATGGTGCTTTGGTTAGCATACCACCTGCTCAGGACTGGCGGGACAGTCCCACTCCTTTCCCCACTCCCAGGCATCCTGAGATGCCAGAGGAATTCCATTTACAAATCAAAGCGTATGCTAAGGATTTCAATCAGGCGATACACCCTGGTCTCGGCCTAGTATGCAGCGCACAACTGAAATGCTTATTTTGTTTTATATATAGGTTCAATATTTGAGAGATATACCACTCCCTTTTCAAATACCCCAGGTAACGATGGACCAGGAACCAGGCTGGTTGGTAAAGGTATTATTTATTTATTTCGAAATTCGAGAAAATCACACACTTTTAATATATGGAGCAGCAATCTCCAATGTGGTGACAACAACAAATAGGAAGGTAGGCAACACACTTAATTCAACCCCTTTAGCAACACAGATAGAAAACACCAGAGAATAGAAACACTTTTGGATTTTCGGAAAGATAGCACTCAAGTTAGGACTTCCCCCTGCAATGTTCCCTCAACCCACAAATAATCAAATCTGAATGGATATATAGAAGCAGCAGGTAATCAGGAATAAGGAATAGGAAACAAAATTTGAATCCACCCTTCCCTCCTCAAATGAGAATGAAAAACAGATTTGAAACCCTTCAATGTTAAAATGACACTCGGAAATGGCTGAACAAAACAACGAATATGGGCAAAAATCCTTAAATAAGTGCAATTCTTTACTGGAGCAACACTGGAAAGATACTAGCAATCAAAAGCAATAGATTGAACAAAAGCATAAAATTCGAAATTGAATGCAAGGTTTAAAATCATTTATAATCGAAATCACACGTGTAAAACTTTTCAAAAATGTCAATACCAGCCTGAAGTTAACCAGATGGTTTTTGATATAAACCGGTGAAATGCACTTATTTGGTGTGCGGTTGTTTAGTTGGGGTGTAGCTATAGATCCTAGGTACAATCTGGAAGTGAAATTAGGTCTCTATCTGGAAAATCGAGTGAGTTATGCTAGATAGAGTGAGGGGCGTTTTTAGGAAACTAATGCGGTGAAAAAGGAAAGGAAATCAGTTTTGACAAGAACAGCTTTACTCTATACTGGAGCATTCAGGCTAGGCTACCAGATTCAGACACAGTAAGCCCCAGGGTTGATCCACGTAATCAACCCTAGTTCCCCAGTGCCTGCCCTGGCAGACCCAGTCCTATCACTCAAAACAGGAGGAATAGTTTAGGATTTTATAAGACAAAAGTATTAAAGCTATCACAATATATCAATGACAGGGTGGCAAGAATGTTAGTTATCAGGATAAGTATAGGATGACTTAGAGATGGGATAGAGACAAAGCAAGATATGTAGACTATCGATTTCTATGGGGTAGGGATGATACTTACAGTCTACTTTATTTTAGGATATTGGACCATCAAGGGTTCTGGTCACTACATGACAAAGCGCCTGGCAAGACAGCTGGGCAGTTCAGTCACCGGAGGGCACTGGACTGGTACTGGAATGGCACTGGACTGGTACTGGACTGGCACCTCTGGTCACTGGATACTAAGAATCAGCTGGATGGCAGGTTGCAGCAGGCAGGCATTTAGTGAGCAGCAAGCCAGGTTAATTCAGGATGCTTCCCAAAACACCACTTTTTTAGAATTTGACAACCTAGCGGAAGCAGGATAAGCAAGGTTTTGGCCTTGTGGTTGGGATCTGGAGTCTAGATGGATAAATGTAAGGTGAAGACAGGAACAGGATAGGACGCTGGGCAGGAAATCAGGAATCGGTCAGGAATCAGTCTGTGCTGTGTGTTGTCAGGGGCTCTTATTTATAATGCCAGGTGACATCATCACAGTATATTACAGGGGCAGGCTTTACTACACACGTCTCTAACAATAGGATTGAGCAAGGGTAGAAGTCTCCGCCTAGCTGTTCACCGGTTGGATCTAAGAAAAATGATGTCGTTTTTATGGGGTGATTTTTACAATGTCCAGAAATCTCCCAGAGTTACTGGAACTAAAATCTAATCTTGCCACAAACACATATTTACACAATTGCAACCTTTTAGTAGATCAGATACACAGGTTACATATTTTTTTCCTCACATTTCAATCCAAACCCCCAGTCCGTGAGGCTTGGTTTCGCTCCTCTGACAGTTTTCCACACTTTTCAATGGGATTCATATTAATCAAAATTCTGCAACTTTATACATGGGTGGGGATTGTCATGTGGGATGTATGTACAAATATGTAGGTATGCAATATTGATACTTTTCTTCTAATTCAACATATATCACCGTTTCTGTCTAGAGTGTGTCAATACATTCTACCAAGTTTCAAAACACAGCCCCCACTTCCACTTTTACACTGTAAAAATTCCACATTTTTACCAATTTTGGCAACTGAGATATATGTCTTTTTAAAGTTCTTTATAAAATAGTCTTTAGAACAAATGAGGGTCACTGTTTGTCATTTTTCTTCTTTCCAGCTGACACCAACTGGCATCTCCTTTCAAGCAGGATTTGGGGTTTCCTCAGCCTGATAGAAGTTATATGGTCTCTCAAACCTCCGGCTTCCTTGCCTGGGAACAGCATTGTCCCAGCCTGGAGCACAGATGAATGTCTGACAAGCTTGTGAATTTTCTTTGTCCTGGAAGTCCATGGTATGCCTCCCTTCCTAGGGGAAGTTACAGGGCAGGCACTTGAATAACTGGCTTTTCTTGGTAGCTTGAAAACTCAGCCTATGTGTTTTAATCTTTATTTTCTCATTCTGAGTCTTGAATTAAAACCTGTGGAATAAAAATAGCCTATGTGTGTATATATCACGAGCCACAAACCTCTTCAACACTGCTGGATAATGGCAGGCTTTCCTTTAACAGTTTACTTTTTAAATGGCCATTTTCCTCATTCAGTTTTGCAAAAGCCCATTTTACACATGTTAAAAACTGCTAGCATTTCTCTCATTAAATTCGGTTTGGCAGCCCCATCTGCCTTTGCAATACTGCCTTGCAGCCAAAGTAATTTTCCTGGAAGCATGAGTTTTATCTGAACACTGATACATGAAACTGACCAGGCTCAGATATTTGAAGTTCTTTTGAAGACAGCTGGTGTTTGATACATTGTAGAGAAATAAGCGCAATTCCTGTGCAAGTAAAATAAAGATCCTTGTTGATTTTTTTCCAAGCTAAGGTGACTGGGCCTGTCATTCAGGAACTAGGCCAAGTTTTGCTAATGCGCAATGACTTCTCCTGGGCATGGCAGGACCTTTTCAATTACAGCAGTTTCATAGTAAATGGATGGATTTAGCCTCCAAACAGCATTTTTAAAGGGTGAAAAAAAAGGTTTCATTCTGAAAAGGAATTTTGGGGTTTTCAGCAAGGCAATGCTGCCTATTTACTTAATTCCATGTTAAATGTTGCAGAGCACACTGGCACATTTCTGCAGTGTGTACTCTGTTCCACCCCGCTTGAAATGTGTGTGGCAGGGTGATGCAGCCATTTTTTTTCATGGTTGTTGTAAAAACACTATTTTGAGATCCTGGCGTGCACAGGAGCCAGCGCAGCCATTTTGTTGTTACTTGCACCAATGCAGCACAGTGATGGGGTAAAGCACAGCTGAGAGGGTCAATATATCCCACAGGTATGTGTTTGCCATCAATGCTTGGCAGGAGGGTAGCAGTGGGTGGCATACTGCAATCCCCAAGGTAGCAGTGATGGTAATAAAGCTACCGCCAGCCATCAACACTGTCTGCCTTTCAGTGACTTGCAGCTCACTTTAGTGAAGGCAGAATAAATGTGGGTGGAGGCAGAGCACATATACTACAAGCAAAGCCAGTAGTAACTTCACATCCAAATCTGGCAGTGCTGGCATAGAGCAAGTGGGATAGGTGGAATGGAGCGGAGGCCTCCTTCTGACAACCTTTAAAGATGCCTGCTGTAAGTAGGCCATTAAAGTCACCCTCATCTGCCGAGTAAACTGTCTCACAGCTGTTTGTGTGTGGTGGTGCGGGGGGCTACGGGGCGGTGTTGCCTGATAATCAATGTTTGTACTTACACAAGATATTGCAGATTTTTCCTAATCTTACCTGGTATTTTAATATCTAATCCTGCTTGGGTGTTATAGATTGTGTGTAAAACAGAATGATTTGATTTTACCTTGTTGTGAAAAGACAGTGGCAAAACTACAGCTTATAAAAGTGATATACAGGACACACTCAGGTTGGTAGTGATGGGGCGATGAAAATTACTTTTGACTACGAGGGTGGCACAATCCTAGCACCGTCCCTGAGCTGAGCAGGACAAGAGGAACAGCTGATCACAGAAGATCTAACTGACCAAAAGAGCTGCATCAACTCCCCCATTCCCATGCCCATCCTGTTGCAAATAAAGTGTGCTTAAACATGTCCTGTCCAATCCCAGCTCTCCCATCCTTTTCCTGAGCAACTCAGCGTGTCTCAACAATTGTTTCTGCCACTATTCCTCATTTGCATGGAAAACTGGGCACAAATATGGAAGAATTTCACTGATTGGTCTCTTTCGCTATGATTCGTCTTGATCTAGAAAATGGAATGTCAAAAGTCACCCCAGCCCCTTTACTCTAAGTCTTCTTCAAAGAAACTTGCCACCCTTCCCTCCCCAGGATCTCAACCACCCTAAGGGAGCCAACAAACATGAGTATGTATACAGCATCAAATAATGAAATTCCGCTCCTCATTATATGATATCATAGGTTATTTATAACTCGCTTAATAACCAGAGGTCTCTAAGCACGGACCAAGGGATCGAACCTGTGTTGTTCCGTGTCGTCTTGCTTCCAAAGTGAGCATGTTGCCACTGAGCAATCCTCCCAAGACATTATCCTGACTCACAGATAATTGCCACCTTTGCCAGCAATTGTCTAAGGAGGCTGACAGCGATGTGCTGGGTGACCCCCTGTCCTTGTCCCGTTCACTTTCCAGCATCCTCCTCATCATCTCAACCCCAGAGAGTTTGAAATTCTAGAACAGTTTCCCATAAAAAAAGCTTGGCTTATTGTTTTGGTCTTTGAAAGTCCCATAGCTAACTCACACATTCCACTTCGACTGCCTCCCTGCCCAGAAATAGAAAAGCATCCACAGTGCAGAAGGTGTGCTGGCCTGCACTCTCTCGGGAGGATAGCTCCGGGGCAAAGTGCTCGCCTGGGATACAAGACGACACGGAGCAGCACAGGTTTGATCCCCGGATCCATGCTTAGAAACCTCTGGGTATTAAGCGCGTTATAAATAACCAATCACAAATGACAAAATTACCTCAATCTTACTAAGAAAACCTTCTGAAGTGTGCTAAAATAATTCCATCGATTTGTATTTCCTCTATTCTACAAAGTTCTTAGTATTCCATTATTTTATGATTTCTCTATTTTAGAGTTAAATAACTTCTCCTTTACAGCATGGACATTTACCATGGACATGTATTTGCACTAATACATAAT